>NC_139951.1:8233361-9584333 GCF_963454915.1 Gymnoscopelus microlampas
TAAATAAGAAATAAGGTACAGTGTTTGCAAACACGATTCATATGAAAAGAATATATGTACATATACAAGATGGATCAATGGGAGCCGATGGGAATGCACATCACTGTGTGTGAGGGGTGGTATTAGGTCTAATAAATTCTGCAAATGGGAGCATTATATTAGCATGCAGATTTCATTATTTTTTCCACAGCTATAAATGTGCATATTGTTAAACTTCTTGAGCAACATGAAAGGAGATGACTGTGAATGTATTTAGTAGAAAACAATATTACTATAAATATAAGTATTAATCACAGTTCTAAAATGTAATCTCTTTGACTCTTATCAAACATAATCAACCTGATTGGTGTGGTATGATAATCATCTATGAACTAACAGTAATCACATCTATGAAGTCTCTGTGCAGTTCTATATCACAGCCAGTGGTGTAGTGGGGATTCTTTTCACAGACAAGTCTCTATTTTAGTGACGTCAGACACACACATTCACAGGCACGCACACACGCAGAGTCAAATAGTCTTGTATTCGGCTGCAGCGCAATTATTAATATTTTTAACCACACTTAATTTTCTTGATTTTACTACTCTTGATAATACCTTCAAAGTTAATGGGATTAAGCAGTTCCTAAATAATCCTTCTTTGATTTGGAACTTTATACCTACCTGTTTTTAAAAATGCCAACTGTAACATACAGGCTTTATTCCAGAAAAATATTATTAGTATACCTTATGTAGTATCCTATTGGTCCAGATTTGGATGATGGCTTGAACTGGAAATTGATTTGGAATATTCCATATAAATATCTTCTTATCAATAAAGTGAGGGAGGTTTTGTTTAAAATCCTGCATAGGTTTTATGCTACAAATAATTATCTTAAGTTCAAGAAAGACATCTATGTGAACTGATTGTGTGAAATGTACCCAGAGACAAACAATGCTGCACTTATTTTGGAATTGTACCCACACTAACACGTTTTGGAAGGATGTATCTCTGTTTACTGTTGAGAATGTTGACTCAGACTTTTGTCTTTACTGGCAAAAGGTTTGGCTTCAATAATAATAATAATTAATTATTAATAATAATAATTAATTTGATAATTATTATTCATATACATTAATCCAAACTTAATCATTCCAAACCCTCTTTCATCATACTTGGAATTGAAGTCAAGCTTTAAAACAATTTATGATAAAAAAAATCAACGTATGTAACATACGCACGCACATGCGTGTGTGCTGTCTTTACAACTTGAACATCAGTAGTGCAGCATGTGATTTCTCTCTCTCTCTCTCTCTCTCTCTCTCTCTCTCTCTCTCTCTCTCTCTCTCTCTCTCTCTCTCCCCCCCCCCCCCCCAAACTGACACTTTCTGAACAGGGAAATGAAACTTGTATGATGCCGTGTGACTACAGTTCAACTACATAACAACTAGACTACATCTCAATCTATAGACAACGACCGTTGGCAGACTGAACTCATTGAGTTCATTGAGGTAAGGACTGAACCAGAAAATCAAACATGTTTATTGGTGTTACATTGTACAATAGAACTGTATATGACTGTATATTATACTAGTATAAGATGATGCTGATGAAATCTTTTAAAATGTCTTATTTAAGTACAAATGTAGCCTCTGGAAAGCAGTTGGTGTAGAGAAGACAAATAATATATATCGGGTGTTTCTCTGGGGTTCATGGCAGTGCACGCTAGAGCTCTTCACGGGTCCCCGATTCCGAAAATACCCGACAGGACCCGAGACCCGCACGGGTCGGATCTGTGTTTTATCATAATCACTCGGTACCGGGTTAGCCCCATTTAGTACCTCTCCCTCCGCTATGTAGCTCCTAGATGAGGTCCTAAGTGGAGCGGTGCCGTATGGTTGAAAAATGTCCGCACATTTTCCACTTTACATGTTTCTTACCCCTTTCTGCACATTGTATCCAAAAAGTAAAGGTATTCTGAAATGATCACAGATGTTTGAAATTTTAAATCACCATAAAATCCATCCAACGAGTTGAAAAAAGTGTTTAAATCGCTTTTCTCCTCAGCCGGTTCAATAATATTATGCAATTCAACATTTGACCAGTAGGGCAATCAGTAATGTTATCTCTATGGGCGCAACTCTTGCGCAATGTCTTAAAAACATGTAACAGGCGGAGGAGAGAAGCGAATAAAGTGCTTTTTTCAACTCGTTGGATAGATTTTATGGTGAGTTAAAATTTCAAACATCTGTGAGCATTTCAGAAAACCTTTACTTTTAGGATACGATGTGCAGAAAGAGGTAAGAAACATGTAAAGTGGAAAATGTGCGGACATTTTTCAACCATACGGCAGAGATAAACATGGAACCTCATCTCGGAGCTATACAGCGGAGGGTGAGGTTCCGATTGGAGCTAGGTACCGGGTCTGAAACGGCGCTATTACTATTATTAATGAAGTGCTGTTTAACTTGTGTGTGATGTTTTAGACAGACCTAGGATCAGGTTAGTGCAGCAGCGACATGAATGGCTGTGCATCTTGTGTGATGTTTTAGGCTGGTTTAAGATCAGATTACTGCAGCGCCAAAAAAACAAGTTGAGCTACGCAATGCATGCACACCACCATACTGCAAGGCAAGCCAGCTGCCAGGCTGATTTAAAAACAAGTGTGCAAATCATGGATTCCTCTGACGAGGTGAAAGCAAAGCTTTGATCATAAAATGGTCATTGGTCAATAGGTCTGCTATTATTTCATAAAGTCCACATTTATTTACAAAGAAAACCTTTCGTCAAGCATATTAAATTAATACCTCTGTGCATGTATTTATTTATTTTTGTAGTTTCATAATGCGCTTTTTTGAAGGGTCGTCTGGGTCGGGTCTGTCTCGGAATCTGGGAAATAATCGGATCTCGGAACAAATTTCATGGAGCTAATTAGGGTCCAGTTCTGGAAGAAAAAAAAAAGAGTCACAGGTCCATGGGGTTCGATTCCGTTATTTGGAAATCATTTCGGAACAGCTCGGAATCTGACCAAATTTCCTGGACTTTTTTGGTTCGGTCCGTTTTTTTTGTTGATCCGTGAAGATCTCTAGCGCACGCTACTGAACCATATACATATGCATATACTGTAGAAAGGGATCAGTTTGCTTTGCTGGTCTGGGTCTGGAGTTCATACAGAAACGGTGCAGCATGTACTGTGTGTGCAGGGGTGTAGTGGAGGGGAGACACGGGGGAGCGGTGCTCCCTCACTTCTCTAACTGCTGAAAAGTATATATTTTAATTTTTATGATTTTTTTCTTCTTTCTTTTTTTGCTATCACGGGGCTTCAGAGGTGTGCTCCCCCACTTCCAAAATTAGCACTACAACACTGTGTGTGTGTGTGTGTGTGTGTGTGTGTGTGTGTGTGTGTGTGTGTGTGCGCGCGCGCACTCAGCTGTCTTTGCAACTTGAATATAACTGCTCCTAAACTGTCTTTTTCTGAGGCAGAGTAAACCACGCTCCACTGGCTTTTTATAATTCATTGTGGTTAAAAAAATGTATTTGGCTGCCTCAGAAAAAGACAGTTTAGGAGCAGTTATAGTGAACATCAGTAGTGCATCATGTGTTCTCTCTCTCTCTCTCTCTCTCTCTCTCTGTCTCTCTCTCTCTCTCTCTCTCTCTCTCTCTCTCTCTCTCTCTCTCTCTCTCTCTCGCCCAAACCGACAATTTTTCTGAACAGGGAAATGAAACTTGTATGTTGCCGTGTGACTACAACCTACAGACAACGACCGTTGACAGACTGAACTCATTGACAGGTAAGGACTGAACCAGAAAATCAAACATGTTTATTGGCGTTACATTGTACAATAGAACTGTATATGACTGTATATTATACTAGTATAAGATGATGCTGATGAAATATTTTAAAGTGTCTTCTTTAAGTACGCGCTGTTACCTCGGAACTCGGGTCTGTCCATCACGTGTAATGCCTGAGTGGATCCGACAAGACCCATAGTATTCCGTGTGTGTGTGTGTGTGTGTGTGTGTGTGTGTGTGTGTGTGTGTGTGTGTGTGTGTGTGTGTGTGCGGCTGCAATATTCAGGAGAGAAACACAATGAAGTGCTGTTTAACTTGTGTGTGATGTTTTAGACAGACCTAGGATCAGGTTAGTGCAGCAGCGACATGAATGGCTGTGCATCTTGTGTGATGTTTTAGGCTGGTTTAAGATCAGATTACTGCAGCGCCAAAAAATCAAGTTGAGCTACGCAATGCATGCACACCACCATACTGCAAGGCAAGCCAGCTGCCAGGCTGATTTAAAAACAAGTGTGCAAATCATGGATTCCTCTGACGAGGTGAAAGCAAGGCTTTGATCATGATATGGTCATTGGTCAATAGGTCTGCTATTATTTCATAAAGTCCACATTTATTTACAAATAAAACCTTTTGTCAAGCATATTAAATTAATACCTCTGTGCATATGTATTTATTTATTTTTGTAGTTTCATATGCGCTTTTTTGAAGGGGTGTCTGGGTCGGGTCTGTCTCGGAATCTGGGAAATAATCGGATCTCGGCACAAATTTCACGGAGCCAATTAGGGTCCGGTTCTGGAAGAAAAAAAAAAGAGTCATGGGTCCACTGGGGTTCGATTCCGTTTTTTGGAAATAATTTCGGAACGGCTCGGAATCTGACCAAATTTCCTGGGACCGTTTTGGTTCGGGTCCGTTTTTTTTTTTTGATCCGTGAAGATCTCTAGGTCTAGTGCACGCTACTGAACCATATAGACTGGGATCAGTTTGCTTTGCCGGTCTGGGTCTGGAGTTCATACAGAAACGGTGCAGCATGTAGGCCTACTGTGTGTGCAGGGGTGTAGTGGAGGGGGGGGGTGCACGGGGGAGCGGTGCTCCCTCACTTCTCTAACTGCTGAAAAGTATATATTTAATTTTTTTTTTTTTTTTGTCTTTCTTTTTTGCTATCACGGGGCTTCAGAGGTGCGCTCCCCCACTTCCAAAATGAGCACTACAACACTGTGCGTGTGTGTGTGCGTGTGTGTGTGTGTGTGTGTGTGTGTGTGTGTGTGTGTGTGTGTGTGTGTGTGTGTGTGTGTGTGTGTGTGTGTGTGTGTGTGTGTGTGTGTTTAGCCCTGCTATATGGCCCTGTTTTTTTTCTTTCCCCAAATGTCACCTGTTTATTAGCGTTTTTGTGTAAAAGAATTACGGCCGGCGTTTTAGCCGTTACTGCGCATGCATGCACAGCCATGTACAGTACGTGCGCATGCACGACCACGGGTTCCCCAGAGTATGTTGTTAGCTTTTGGTGCTAAGCGTTAGCCTGTTGTTTACTCACTGTCTGACACGTGCATGCGAGGCTATGTAGCATGCACAGTCTCTGCAACTTGAACATCAGTAGTGCAGCATGTGGTTACTCTCTCTCTCTCTCTCTCTCTCTCTCTCTCTCTCTCCTTCCGCCCAAACCGCCACTTTTTATGAACAGGAAATAGAAACGTGCTGATGCTGTGTGACTACAGTTCATCTACTAAACAACTAGATTAAATCTCAATCTATAGACAGCAATCGTTGAGAGACAGAACTCTTTGACAGGTACACATGCTAAATTGAATGTATATGACTGTACATTATATTAGTGTAGATGATACTGATGAAATATTTTTAGATGTCTTCATTAAATACAAAAATGTAAAGTCTATTGAAGCCGTTAAAGTCATATCAGCTGTTTCACTGGGATGGGCATGGCAGTGCTCCCTACTGAACAATATAGACTGGGATCAGTTTGCTGATCCGGTCTGAGTCTAGAGTTCATACAGAAAAAGAGCTGTGTGTGTGTGTGTGTGTGTGTGTGTGTGTGTGTGTGTGTGTGTGTGTGTGTGTGTGTGTGTGTGTGTGTGTGTGTGTGTGTGTGTGTGTGTGTGTGTGTGTGTGTGTGTGTGTGTGTGTGTGTGTGTGTGTGTGTGTGTGTGTGGGGGGGGGGGGTGGGTGTGTGCAAATTACCAGATACAGTAGACAGGCTCTACTGTAGTTTCTAGTATATTCTAATAGAAACAGGTACTGTGGAAAGCATGGTGTCACCCATAGACATGATGATGAGACAATGGACCCCTGGGCAGTGAGCTTATAAATCCTGGGCTGAGGCCCAGTAGGCCATCCCTGGTGACACGAGGTTAGAACAACAAGGCAGGCAGAGGCCCACAGTGAGGCTTTGAGGATGATGATGCTCACCTGAGTGAGAGTCAGAGTTGCATCAGCTATGACATCATTTTGTAGCAGATCTGATCACCTGCTGGTAGATCAGATCTGTGACAACATTTCAGTGTGATCTGTGTACAGTGATTACATTCCAGTTGGTTCATGTTTGTATGTGGAGTAAATGACAGACAGTGAGGAACGTATACTGACTATCACTGTAACAGTTTTGTTGTTAGTTATGTTTATAGTTTATGTACTTATTTTATTAAGTATTGTTGGTTGGTGCAATCTGCAGGACAGTGAACTTAACATGTTGATGAAGTTGTACATCTGAGCTTTGAGGTATCCATTAAAAAAAAAACACATGTTTCCATTTGTGTGAGCCACTCTTGGGCAGACTAAAATAATAGACGCTTGTTGCAGATTGAAGAATAGAATGTCCACTCCAGGTTTGGTTAGATTTCAAATTAAAGATGTTTATTTTTCTTCTGTTTACAAATAGATAAATGAAAAGAACTAAACTTGTCTTGTAGGCTAATAGAATAAAATTAAAGATCACAAAATAAATCTTCCACTCGCAAGCAAAGTCTAAAGACTGTTTGCTTCTCAGTCTGTCACGCCCCCTAGCATGACTCACCTCTCCTTATAAAGAGACCTGTGATGGTGCTTGGGTGGTGCAGTGGTAAAGTCCCTGCCCACCACCAAGGAGGTTGCATCCGGCTTTGTCGAGTGTCTGCACGAACACAATTGGCCCGTGTACGGGGGAAGCCGGGCTGGGAGGGTGATACTGTTCATTGCATGTACTCCTACGGCCTGGGGGCGGCACCTGTCAGCGGGGAGTGTTGGGCGGGAGGAGAAGGACGAAGGTTCTACGTCCTCCTGGTGGGGGCTCCTCACTGGCAGGTGAGCCAGTAGGATAAATCAGCAGTGACTACACACAAATGTGTGTGGGTAGGAAATAATTGGCATAACGACTAAATTGGGGAGAAAAAGGGGTACAAAATGAAAATTTTAATAATAATAAATAAATAAAGAGACCTGCGGAGGGTTGAGCTAAGTAGTTTAGTTTCCAAACCCCAGGCCTAGGGTATTTTATTATCTACACAAATAAAACACACATGCTATTAAGTTAATAATAATAAGCTGCCATTCATATTGCTTCAAACTTCTTCTTGAGCTTCTTGAGCAACATGGAAGGAGATGACAGTAATAATAATAATAGCTCAGATTTATAGCCTTATTTATAGACTTTACATAAAGAAAAGGAAGGAACCACACACACATGTGCGCCCCAAATGACGCACGCGCGCTCCACAGACACGCGCCGTCCTCGACACCTAAAACAATAGCCTCTACCTGGCTGCTTTGCATAACATTAGGCTATCGAGAAAAGCCATGGACTTGAATTGAATGTGTGAGGAATGTATCCTCTCACAATGAGAGACACTAGTCTCTGCACTGCAGAGTGTGAAAGGGTTAATCGCTTAGCAGAGGACACAAGAACAAGAGCTGTAGCCAACCAGACACTCACAAACGTATGCCTGTCCGTTGTTGCAAGTTCTTATGACTGTTCATATGATTGTTTTAAAACCTCTGTTTTGAAAGCAATGTAAGTCTGAAATTAAAAAAAAGTAATTCAAGTAAAGACAAGTTGTCTGATTATTTTAAGCACTTATGTGTGGGTGAGTCTATGTAAAGGGCTTTTATATAAAACTAAAAGGAAAAATAACTAGAAAAAGTGCTCCTCGGAGCACAACTCTCCGCTGTTGGGAATGTTGGGAATGTTCTATCTGTATAAGTGTCCTATCCGTCCTGTCTGTATAAGTGTCCTATCCCTCCTGTCTGTATAAGTGTCCTATCCGTCCTGTCTATGTAAGTGTCCTATCCGTCCTGTCTGTGTAAGTGTCCTATCCGTCCTGTCTGTGTAAGTGTCCTATCCAATTGTTACAGTATCCGCCATTTCTCAACCATTTCGTGATTGTTCCTGTCTTACCTCACTCTTACCAGACTTGTGTTGGGAATGTTGGGAATGTTCTAATTCTTATGTTCTAACTGTCCTATCCATCCTGTCTGTATAAGTGTCCGATCCGTCCTGTCTGTATAAGTGTCCTATCCGTCTTGTCTGTATAAGTGTCCTATCCGTCCTGTCTATGTAAGTGTCCTATCCCTCCTGTCTGTGTAAGTGTCCTATCCCTCCTGTCTGTATAAGTGTCCTATCCGTCCTGTCTGTATACTGTAAGTGTCCTATCCGTCCTGTCTGTATACTGTCAGTGTCCTATCCGTCCTGTCTGTATACTGTAAGTGTCCTATCCGTCCTGTCTGTGTAAGTGTCATATCCCTCCTGTCTATGTAAGTGTCCTATCCGTCCTGTCTGTGTAAGTGTTCTATCCGTCCTGTCTGTATAAGTGTCCTATCCGTCCTGTCTGTATAAGTGTCCTATCCGTCCTGTCTGTATAAGTGTCCTATCCGTCCTGTCTGTGTACTGTAAGTGTCCTATCCATCTGTGTAAGTGTCATATCCCTCCTGTCTATATAAGTGTCCTATCTGTCCTATCTGCCAATTATGTATCAGCCATGCAGCCATTTCGTGATGGTTCCTGTCTTACCTCACTTTGACAGTGGCAAAGACACTGTCAAAGTGATGCCATGTATTTATACAGTATTTCACCGTATTGTCACGTGTCACGTGAGGCTTGACCAATCGGTGTGTCATATTTAGAAAGTGAAAACAAAACTCTCCTGCGGAGAGTAATAATAATATATATATTGAAACAAAATAAAAAAACAACATATTAACAATGCAACTAAATAATAAGAAATATAATTGCATACAAAATCACATGTTGAATACAGTATTTCAGCTAGCACTGAGCTGATCGGCTATGTGCACATGCGTGAGCGTGCGCATGCACGTGACGTCATTAAAAGAGCCCCGCTAGCTCTAAAATCCACAGCTCATCACTGCGCACGCACAAGCGCACGCACGCACGCACACACACACACACACACACACACACACACACACACACACACACACACACGGACACACGGACACACACACGGACACACGGACACACGGACACTTTACTTGTACATCTGAGCTTTGGGGCATAGGCCCTACTTAACCTCGCGTCACCAGTCTTTCCACCTCGGAGGAAAGCCTGGTATGCGTTACTAAAGACCCGTGTGATCCGGTCTAGGCCACGCCTACTGAAAAAAATAATGAAAAAAAAAAGAATCCTCTTTCCGGATTGTCGCGATCTGGTTTTGCGGTGCCGCTTTGTTTTGGTTCACCAATCCCTATTTAAATGGAATAGAATTTCCCCGTGGGATAATATGGATAATACAGACGCTAAATAGTCTCCGGAAAGTACACTCACATTTATATTTAAAAAATAAGCTAAACTACGCCGCATCAAGGATTTTATTAGGACCGACCTATTTTGGGGCGACGTCTTTCCGGATTGTCGCGATCGCCTGATGACGCGGATGACACGCCTGGTGATGTACAGTAGGGCTACTTCCGCTCCCGACCGGATCATAGACTCGAAAAGCTTTGCTTCCCAGGCTAGGCCCTACTGTATGTTACAAGCAAATGTGTAGTTTATAAATATGATATACATTGTATTTTGAATCTATATCTGTAATTTTTAAGTAGTTTAGTTTCTCCACCTCAGGCCTAGGGTAAACATATTTTATCATCTACATAAGGCTGTAGGTTTATTATAATCAGCTGACTTTCATGTTGGTATTCTTAAACTTCTTGAGCTTCTTGAGCAACATGGAAGGAGATGAGAATGAAAGTATTAAATAATATCTGTTTAGATATCATGGAAGGGTTAAGTTCTAAGAATAATCACATCTATCCCTGTACAGTTCTATATCATAACCAGTGGTGTAGTGTGGATTTTTTTTTACAGGGATAGCGCTTTTTTAATGTTGCACACACACACACACACACTCACTCACTCACTCACTCACTCACTCACTCACTCACTCACTCACACACACACACACACACACACACACACACACACACACACACACACACACACACACACACACACACACACACACACACACACACACACACACACACACACACACACACACACACACACACACACACACACCCTTATGGAATGTAGCTTCATGAACTGTTCTCATAATTGTGTTTATGCTTTCTGCTGCTAGCATAAAAGGCCTCTCCATCTTAATGTCTTCATAATATCCAACTTAATGTCTCTGTATCACCTTCTATGTGACATTTCCTCTTTCAATGACAACTCCCCTGTTCTGTAGAGTCTTTGCAACATCAGTTAAGCATGTGTGGTTAACCATCTCTCTCTCTCTCTCTCTCTCTCTCTCTCTCTCTCTCTCTCTCTCTCTCTCTCTCTCTCTCTCTCTCTCTCTCTCTCTGCCACTTTTTCTGAACAGGAAATGAAACGTGTATCTGATGCTGTGTGACTACAGTTCATCTACAAAACAACTAGACTAAATCTCAATCTACAGACAAGGACCGTTGACAGACAGAACTCATTAAAAGGTAAGGACTGAACCAGAAAATTAAACACAATTACATTGTACAATAGAACTGTATATGACTTTATAGTTTAAGATGATGCTGGTGAAATATTTTAAAATGTTTTCATAAGAACAAAAGTCTATTGAAAGCAGTTTGTGAAGACAAATAATATATATCAGGTGTTTCACTGGGATGGGTGTGGCAGTGTGTGATACTGAATAATATAGACTGGGATCAGTTTGCTCTGCAGGGAGCTGATCCTCTCTGGGTCTGTAGAACGGATAGGGAAACAGTGATGCATGTACTGTATGTGTGTGCGCAAATTACAGGATACAGTAGGCGGGCTCTAGACCGGATCAGAGCTCTGAACAGTAAATAGAAACTAGTCTTTCCACAACACTGCAGAAAGCCTGGTGACATGAGGTTAGAACAACAAGGCAGACATCGAGGCCTTGAGGCCTGTGAGGCACAACCCAGTGAGCTGCTGTCTTACATAGTTACATACTGATGGGTGGCAGAATCACTTATAATATAACTTTTAAATGTTATCATACTAAATACTTGAATATTGATGAATGTATTTTTGATTCAAAAACATCAACATGATTCAATGGAGCTAACTTAGCTTCTTAGCTTGACGAGAAGGATCAAGGAGAGTCAATGGGAATGCACATGTGTGTGAGGGGTGGTTCCCTGGGCAGTCCATGTGTGAATACCCTGGTTTTGTGACTTGCCTAAAATGTATCTAAAGGCAAGTCACACCATGGTGGTTGATCAGATCTGTGTCAACCTTTCAGTGTGATCTGTGTTCAGTGATAGTGATACATTCCAGCTGGTTTAACGCTTATGGAATGAAGCTTCATGAACTGCTCTCATAATTGTGTTTATGCCTTCTGCTGCTAATATAAAAGGCCTCTCCATCTTAAAGTCTTATTAATATCCAACTTATTGTCCCATTCTTGTCCCAACTCCATTAGTGGTATGCCAAATACCACTAATGAAAATCCACTAATGAAAATGTAAGACTATTTCAAGACAAATTAATGACAAGAATGTATTACACTGTTAATACATTTGATTCTACGTCCTCTGATATGTTTAAATGTGGCACGCAAAGGGACTTCTGGTACTGTGAGAAAGTTAGAAAGACTTGTGAGAATAGAGGTTTTTAATTATGAATTGTAAGTGCACAGATGTGTTCACATCTATAATTTGTCTCTTTCAAAATATAGGGGAAATAAAATATTTAACAGGGCGGCAAATAATGTTTTCATCCTTGCTATATAAATTCTGAAACTGAAAAAAGAATGAAAAAACTTCCTTCCAAAACTCTGTGTGTGTGTGTGTGTGTGTGTGTGTGTGTGTGTGTGTGTGTGTGTGTGTGTGTGTGTGTGTGTGTGTGTGTGTGTGTGTGTGTGTGTGTGTGTGTGTGTGTGTGTGTGTGTGTGTGCTCCCAACGCATGTGTTGTGAGCTTGTAGATCTGCTATTTTCAAACATTTTCGTACTTTTACTTTTGGTACTTTAAGTACATTTTGATACCAATACTTTTGTACTTTTACTCAACTGAATTTATTTTCCGGACTTGTACTTGTCACAGAGTACTTCTACATTGCAGTATTGATACTTTTACTTAATTAAAACATATTTGAGTACTTTTTCCACCACTGCAGAGTGGGAAACAATACATTAGTGCACAGTCTAATATATTGGATTAAAATACCTTTCTTATTATCACAGGTAATAGACCGTGATATACAGTAGGCGACCGGGGGTTTCACACAACATAATAAAAGAACCAAAATTAAACCCAAAACGAGGGCTGACGGTCAGGAGGTGAAACTACACCCAGGCAAAGCAGCAGCGTTGTGTTCCTCTTCACCAAGCCCTGGAAACACAAGCGTCAGTATCAGCCTACAATTCAATAATGCTTAAGATCAATGAGACAAAACAGAGACAGACACATTTAAACCTACCGCGACATTGAACGGCAAACACATAGTTAATGCCCACGGACACACTTCTCTGCGTGGTCCAGTCACACACACACAGCCAGGGGTAGACAGACAACCTGAGGGAGAGGGACACAGGGACTAAAACTACATAAAACAAACGGTCAAGTTCATGACCAGAACATACTATATGCACTGCAGGCTGCTCACTAAACAACAAGATAGAAGACATACCAGCACTGATACATAGTGACAACAAACTAAACTGCAGCCCAACAGGCCAGCTTTGTTTGAGGAAGTTACACGCTCAGTGATGAAACGCACACGACAAGCGCGGCAGCTGAAGCCAAACGGGCCAGCTTGGCAGTGGTGTAAAGTAACTAAGTACATTTACGCAAGTAGCTATTACTTATTTACACTTTTGAGGATTTTTTACTTTCCTGGAGTATTTCCCATTTCCAATACTTTTACTTCTACTCCACTACATCTCAGATAGCCTGACACTCAGCCTGAATTTTCATTTAGTTTCACTCCATTATTCAGTCTGAAAGCCCTCTCAATGCAGCCGGTTGCTGAGATGGGGGCGTGGCCAAAGTTTTTTTTTTCAAAGACTCTTTGGCGATTGGTTCATACTGGATTATCCCGATCCCGATTCGTCGATCAGATTTTCAACCGAGGCTGAGACCTCCTATGAGAGCGTCACCAGACCAGAATCGCCTGAACATATTTTTTTAATGGCCGTGGCTAGCGATTCACGGGCTGGAGCCAGGCTACATCTCAGAGGCAAATATTGTACTTTTACTCCACTACAATTATTTGACAACTTTAGTTACTAGTTACTTTGCTGATTTAGATTATTATCACAAAACATACATTAACCACTTCAGCCCTACATATATGCATTTCGGCCGTTTAAAAATATCCGATCTACAAGCTCACAATGCGTTGCATCGCGACACATTGTGAGCTTGTGATATTTTCAAAATATTTGTTATAATCGTTTTATACATTTTGAACTTATTTATTACTTATATTTTGATGCAAATACTTTTGTACTTTTACTCAAGTAAATTTTGATTACCGGACTCTTACTTGTAACAGAGTATTTCTAATCAAAGGTACAGATAGAAATACTTGCGGTAATCATTTAGTGAAGGACACACCAATGAATGTGGATGTTTAGCTAATTAACCCATTCAGGAACACATCTGTGTCATTGTAGATATATTTGGCTATTCAAAAATAGCAGATCTACAAGCTCATAGTGCAGAGTGCAGCGCTATGAGCTTGTAGATCTGCTATTTTTTTGAAAGATCTTGAAAATGTGTGCAAATATTTGAATATATATTTAAAGTGGACATTTTTAACTCAAATCTTTGTTTCTGGGGGGTCCCTGGAACAAAACATTTTGAGATGGGGGTCCGCGGCCAAATACATATCTAAAAATGTTTTCTAAATCCTAACAGTATGTTGCTATATGCAGTGTTGCTCCAACTTTTCCATGTCAAGGACCCCCAAATAGATATGTTCTTGGCCACGGACCCCCATCTTAAAATATGTTGTTCCAGGGACCCCCAGAAGCACAGATCGGAGTTAAAAATGTTTGCTTTAAAACATATACCGGTATATATTGAACGTTTTTTACGAATCTTCAGCGATTTTTCAATATACCGGTATTGAAGATCTAAGCTCATAGTGCGGCACTCAGTGCCGCGCTATGAGCTTGTATATCTGCTACTTTTGAATAACCAAATAAATCTTATAATGACACAGATGTGTTCCCAGTCTTAATGGATTAAGTACAAAAAAAGAACACCTGGGGAGACAGACAGACAGACTCCCTTTTGAACAGAGATAAACAAGCTCTTTCATTGAATAGGAGCTCTAAGGTCTCTATTTAGATATGGAGAGAGACTTTATGAAACATGCCTGTGAAGCACTCCTAACATTGATAAAAACATTCTTACGGTGGGTGTAGATTCTCTATTTTGACATGATAGTAGAATGCTTCTCAAATATTTTAATTAAAAGGATCTACAGTTTGGTGCAAGTTTAGGCACGGACCCCCATAACTCTGAGAGTGTCTCTCTCTGAGACGGAGGTACAGACCTTTTAAGGGTCCATTTAGTTACAAAATACAACTTAGCTGGGGAACCACAAGGACCCACAAGGGTCCATTTGGTTCCATTTGTACACTCTCAGAGAGTATTCATTATATTGTCGAATGTGTGATATAACAGTAATGACAACAAAACTATAATAACAGCAGATTATTGTGACTTACTGTATGTTACTGTTTTACAGTTCAAACAACAGCTGTAGACAGGATGGCCAGTGGAACCTCAGCTTCCATCACAGGTGAGTTCTATTAAAACACATGAAACCAGCAAAATGACACTGGTTTAGTTACATCTGTGATCTTTATGAATATTATATTTATTTTTTCCAACCAGGGAAGAACAGTGAACCAACTGAACTGAGAATTGTTCTGATCGGGGGAAGACATGATGATAAACCCAGTGGAAAGAGTTCAGTAGGAAACATCATCCTCGGCAAAGATGTTTTTGAAACAAACAGAAGAACAGTCAAGAGTGTCATGAGACAAGAGGTAGTGTCTGGTAGACAGGTCACTGTGGTTGACACTCCAGGATGGGAGTCTGCTTTACCCCTAGATCTGACCCCAAAACTGACTCAGTTAGAAATCCAACAGAGTGTGAATCTGTGTCCTCCAGGAGGACCCCATGCCTTTGTCCTAGTGATACCATTGGACGACACATATGTAGGAACAGATATGTCAGTAGAGGAGCATTTGAGTCTTCTCCTCAGTGACCGAGTGTGGAAACACACTATTGTAGTGTTCACTGTAGCTGATAAAAACAAAATGAGACCTATGAGAGATCTTATTAGACCTAACCAATCTGACCTGCTGACCCTTCTTTCTGAGAAATGTGAAGGCCGCTTCCATGTTCTTAACATTACTGACAGAGGAGATAGAAGTCAGGTCACAGAGCTGATGGAGAAGATAGATCAGATGGTGACTAGTAATGGTTGTCGCTATGAGACAGAAAAACACGTCTCAGAGGAACTGAAGGAGATGGAGAGAACTATTAGCAAAAGAGCAGAACGAAGGAGGGCAGACGCTCAGAAACAAACAACTGGACTTCCAAAAGATACTGGTATGTTTTGTTTTACTTTAATAATGATAATATTTCATTCATCTCTGCCAGGAGGTTCATGTCTGTCTGTCTGTTTGTCTGTCTGTCTGTCTGTTGCTACTGTTGGGCAGAAACCTCATATCTCCATATTTCAACTTTTTATCTTATTCCTTAAATTAATGCCTTACTTTGTCACACTACAGTTTCATACAAAAGCAACAAACATATCAGATCTACAAGCTCACAACACGTTGCATCATGACGAGAGGAAAGTGGTTAATTCTGTCTGAGGGTTTTATAAATATTTAACCAGTGGAAAGCTTTAACCCATTAAGACCGGGAACACATCTGTGTAAACACTTTAACCATTATTTTATACTTTGGTTAAGCTCATAGCGCGGCACTCGGTGCCGCGCTATGAGCTTTTAGATCTGCATTTTTTTTTTAAATCATGAAAATTTGTGCAAATCTTTGAATATATATTTATAAGCGAACATTTTTAACTCAAATCTTTGCTTCTGGGGGTCCCTGGAACAAAATATTTTGAGATGGGGGGGGGGGGGGGGGGGGGGGGGTCTGCAGACAAATACATATTATTTTGGGTGGTCCTTGACATGAAAAAAGTTTGAGAACCACTGATATATAGCAAGATAAGTAAAAGATAAAAAAACGGTTAGGATTTAGAAGACACGTGTAGAATTCCCAGAAGCTAGGATTTGAGTTACAAATGTTTACTTTAGAAATATGTATATATATTCAAAGATTTGCACAAATTTAATGTTTAATGATTAAAATAAAATAGCAGATATACAAGCTCATAGTGCGGCTCTCGGTGCCGCGCTATGAGCTTGTATATCTGCTATTTTTGAATAGCCAAAGAATTCTTAAAATGACAGATGCGTTCCCGGTCTTAATGGGTTAACAAGAGCTTGTGACTAAATAATAATTACATTACAGTAAATACATTGGAACACAGGCTGTTTTTTTCTGTTTCATATCAAGCAGTGTTCATTTTGTCGACTAAAACTAGGACGAAAAATGTTCATCCACTACCTTTTTATACTGACGAAAAAAGAAAAAAAAAACATGAAATAAAAACTAAGCTATGGTGACAAAACTAGGACCAAATATATTTACAATTTAATAAAAAAAATAAAAAAATGACTACAATGTTAGATGGAGGGACTGGTGTTCTTTCATGTCATTTTATTATGTCATTCTACAAGCTCACAACACGTCACAGACTTGTTGTGAGCTTGTAAATCGTCTATTTTCGACACACAGCTAAGTATAAATCAGGCATTACAACGCTATCACAGCCCGCTAAAATACATATTTTTCTCGTCTAAATTAACTGTAGATCTAGTTGACTAAAATCCTATGATACTAAAACTAAAACTAGACTAAAACTAAAACATTTCAAATGACTTAAATATGACTAAAACTAAATGGAATTTTATTCCAAAGACTATGACTAAAACTACAAACTAAAACTGATGACAAGTAATGGTTTTGGACATACAAGGTTTCCACCCGACAATGAGGATATGTGAAAATAAATGGAGGTACTTCCTGGTTCTACTGGCAGTGTGTACTAGATAGATGAAACTGATCAGTCCTACACACACACACACACACACACACACACACACACACACACACACACACACACACACACACACACACACACACACACACACACACACACACACACACACACATTGTTACATGAGTCTAGTCTAGGTAGTAATGTACATTATTATTATTCTATGATGTCTCCTGGTGGATATTTGTTCTAAACTGTACACTGAACACACCTTTCTGCTGTTAATATGTTCAGCAATTTAATTTAGATATTAAGAACAACATATAGACCTGGACATTTTATTCTTGTTTCTTAATCATATCAATCCTGGCATGCCTAATTTGCGCATGTTGTTATGCTGTAGTTGATCATTTCCATACAAATCTATAAGCTCACAACACATTGTGTTGTGAGCTTATAGAACTGCTATTTTCACTATTTGTTGTGTGATGAATTGTGAAATAATTAAATGTCTTAAGTGGTTAAATAAGAAGCTGTCAAAGTGAAAGTAAACAATATTTTTCTCTGACAGGACTGACTGACCTCAGGATTGTGTTGTTGGGAAGGCAGTATTCTGGGAAAAGTTCAGCAGGAAACACCATTCTGGGAGGAAGTGGTTTTAAAGCTGGTCAGAGGTCAGTGCAGTGTGAGGTGAGACATGGTGAAGTAGCAGGGAGACATGTGACAGTGGTGGACTCACCAGGCTGGCTCTACAACAGTCCACTACAGGACACCTCAGAGATGGACAAACTGGAGATCCAGAACAGTGTGTTTCTCTGTCCTCCTGGACCACATGCTGTTCTTGTGATGGTTCATCTTAATAGAGCATTCACCAAAACACAGAGAGTAGCATTAGAGGAACACATGACACTTCTGTCACAGAGCGTGTGGAGTCATGCTATAGTACTGTTCAACTATGGAGACTGTCTGGGAGACAGAAGCATTGAGCAGCACATTGAGGCTGAAGGAGAAGACCTCCGCTGGCTTGTTGACAAATGTGGGAACAGGTATCATATCTTCAACAATCAGAAGACAGATGACACTCAGGTCACAGAGTTGCTGGGGAAGATAGAGGAGATGGTGACAGGAAACAGAGGTGGACACTATGAAGATGATGGAGATGTTTCAGAGACGTTGTCAGAGAGGAAGAAGATCACAGAGGAACATGTCCAGACATTCCTGACCAAGACACAGAGACAAAGGACTGCTCTGAAAGCTCTGTTTGAAGGTGATGTTTATCAAGTGTGTGTGTGTGTGTGTGTGTGTGTGTGTGTGTGTGTGTGTGTGTGTGTGTGTGTGTGTGTGTGTGTGTGTGTGTGTGTGTGTGTGTGTGTGTGTGTGTGTGTGTGTGTGTGTGTGTGTGTGTGCGTGCGCGTAAGACCATGCGTGTGTGTCAGTGTGTCTCTCTCCTTGACCTTGATTTTTATATTGATTAATAATGTATCTTCTCAATATTGTGCCACATTCTATATAGAAAGATGCTCTAAAAATGTAAAGCTTAATATTATAAAGCATGGGTCTTCAACAGGGCGTCTGGGACCCCTAGTGGGTCCTCAGAGTTACTACACGGGGGCCGCCAAATCTTTCTGTGATTGGAACAGTTTCTTTTTTACATTAACCACATGAACCCTAGCATCCCTATTCTGAGGGGAACATTAGCCAAAAACAGCAGATCTACAAGCTTGTAGATCTGCTATTTTCGGCAAAGAGGTTTGGTGTAGACAGAGGGGAAAAAAAGAGAAGACCAAGTACAGAGTCTCAGGTCAAGTTTACTCTGTATTGAGGGTTTAAATGGTTAAATGTCTGAAAATACACATTAACATGAATCCAACATATTAATAGATAAGATCATGTATAAACAAACATTCATTTACACAACATTGATGATAGTGCTGTCAAACTAATCTATGAAGCTATCTATGAAATCTATGAAAAAGTTTAATCTGCAGCATAATTGTATCCATGTATTGGGGGTCCCTGCTTCATTTCTCTATCAGCTAAGGGGTCCTTGGCCTGAAAAACGTTGAAGACCCCTGTTATAATGGACCCATTGGTCGAAAGTAACTAAGTACATTTACTCAAGTACTGTATGCAAATTTAGATAAATAATAAATGATAAGCAATACATACATTAGGAGCATTATTAGATTAAGATAAGATAGAACTACAGTATAATGATGAGGGGTAGCAGTATTAAAGTAGTTCAAATAATCTCCTCCTTTACCAGACACACATTAATGCATCAATAATTATAATGCAATAAACTAATATTTATTATTCTGATATGGGCAATTTTGCATAATGAGATGTAGCTTGTAGCGCGGCACCGAGTGCCGCACTACAAGCTTGTAGATCTGCTATTTTTTTTTAAATCGTGAAAATGTGTGCAAATCTTTGAATATATATTATTTTAAAGCGAACATTTTTAACTCAAATATTTTCAGTTGGGGGTTCGCGGCCAAATACATATAATTTTGGGGGTCCTTGACATGAAAAAGTTTGAAAACCACTGATCATAGCAACATGATTAAAAAAATAAAAAAAACTGTTAGGATTTAGAAGACATTTGTAGAATCCCCCCAGAAGCAAAGATTTGAGTCACAAATGTTTACTTTGAAGAATATACATATTCAAAGATTTACTCATATCTTCACGATTTAAAAAAAATAGCAGATCTACAAGCTTGTAGCGTGGCACTCGGTGCCGCGCTATGAGCTTATAGATCTGCTATTTTTGAATAGCCCAAAGAAACCTAAAAAAGGCACAGATTGCATAATGAGTCATTTTACTTTTAGTGTTTTGATCCAAATCCTTTTGAAGTATTACTTAAGTCAAATTTTCTATGCATGACTTTTACTTTTAACAATGTTTGTACACTGTGGTATTCTACTTTTCTACTTTTACTCAAGTAAAAGATCTGAGTATTTCCTCCATCAGTGAACTGATCTAAGGACTTAATTTAATTCATGTATTTTTAACTCATTCGCATAATTGATCATATTATTATTATAATAATATTCAGTATAACTTCAAATTATTTATGTATAATTTGTACTGTTCTGTGGTCAGTTTAGTCAGAATTGTTAAACATGTATGTAATAACTCATTTAGCTGAATCTCTGAATCCAATCCTAAATCAGTGTAAAGTGAACTAATGCTGTGTGTGTGTGTGTGTGTGTGTGTGTGTGTGTGTGTGTGTGTGTGTGTGTGTGTGTGTGTGTGTGTGTGTGTGTGTGTGTGTGTGTGTGTGTGTGTGTGTGTGTGTGTGTGTGTGTGTGTGTGTGTGTGTCAGGAGAACATCAGAGTCTACCAGATGTGAAGGTGATGTTGGTTGGTGGAGAACAGGATCAGAGGAGCAGAGCTGGAAATCACATACTGCAGAAGACTGTGTTTAAACAAACTCCACACAAGGTGAGTAATATTATATGAATGTGATGTTATAATGAATGACTTCACTCAAAGTAAGTAAACAGTAAAGTGATCAAATATGTTTTCTGAAGATAATGTAAAAGTATCTGCTGTCATGAATGTTCATTGATCATGTGATCAATGAACTGTCAGTGATCAATACACACAGATGTTCATTTTCAAATGAACATGGAGTCCAACACATGTACTGTAGATTCTCATCATGTCTGTAATCTTTAATGCAAACCATGACTGTGTGTTAGCTCGGTGGTTCTCAAACTTTTTCATGTCAAGGACCCCCAAAACAATACATATTAGTCCGTGGACCCCCTTTGAAAAGATATGGCAGGGACCCCCAGAAGGGAAGATTATTATAGCTATAGCAGTGATTCTCAACCATTTTAACTTCAAGGAGCCACAATCTGATATGCATTAAACCACTGTCCCCTGTTTATCTCTGGAACCCCATCTACACAGTAAAATCATCAGTGTTCATTTAACTCTGAGAGTGTACAAATGGAACTAAATGGACCCGTGAGGGTTCATTTGGTTGCATTTGTACACTCTCTGAGTTAAAGACCCATAAGGTCCCATTCGGTTCCTAACTATCAATCATTTGGCTGGGGACCCTCTAAAACCCCCTCAAGGACCCCTGGGGGTCCCCGGACCCCACTTTGAGAACCACTGTGTTGGCTAACTTTATAGGAGTACACAGTAACAACAACACACTAATCAATTTATTTAAAAAAGGAAAAATCGATAATCGATTATTAAATAAAATAATACATTAATAATCATGACCTATTTTGAGCATATCATGGTTTAACCCATTAAGACCTCGAACGCAGGTTGTCACTTTTTATTTGTCACTGTGTCACTATTTGATTTGAGCTAAAAGCATCATTTTACACTTTGGCTAATCTAAAATAGCAGATATACAAGCTCATAGCGCGGCACCGAGTGCCGCGCTACGAGCTTGTAGATCTGCTATTTTTGAAAAATCGTGAAAATGTGTGCAAATCTTTTAATATATATTGTTTTAAAGCAAACATTTTTAACTAAAATCTTTGCTTCTGGGGGTCCCTGGAACAAAATATTTTGAGATGGGGGTCGGCGGCCGAATACATATAATTTTGGGGGTCCTTGAGATGAAAAAGTTTGAGCACCACATATAGCAACATACGTTTTTCAGAGAACTGTTGGGATTTAGAAAACATTTGTAGAATCTGCTTCAGGTCTTATTGGGTTAAAGTCTCAAAAACGTTTTAAAAAACTTAAAAGTTTGAAAATAGCCGATCTTCAAGGTCACAACGCGTCGCATCACGACGCGTTGTGAGCTTGTAGAATTGATATTTTCACTGTCTTTGCATGATATTGTTGTCTGACGAAGTATGAAATAACCCTTAAATGGTTAATCAATGTGGTAATAAATAACATTTTCTTATAAGAAAAATACCCGCACAACTCGATTATTTGATTAATTGAAAAAGTAATCGATAAAGTAAATCTGTCACTGTTAGTTATTCTGTTTACTTCCATACAGTAGCTCTTTGCTGGTACTGATCAATAACCTGTGTGGACAAAGTAGGCTACCCAACCTCAATATTTGAGTCGAAATACTCCTGGTCAAATATTTACTCGACTACAAATGAAAGTTGAATAATGATGCTCTCTGTTTCAGTGGTTTAAAGTAACTAAGTACATTTACTCAAGTACTCAAAGTATAGTTTTTAGGAATTTTTACTTACAGTAGTAGTTAGTAGTAGCTTACTAGAGTATTTCCCATTTTCAGTACTTTTACTTCTACTCCACTACATCTCAGAGGCAAATATTGTACTTTTACTCCACTACAATTATTTGAAAATGTTACAATAGTTACTTTTCAGATATAAATTATGATATTATGAAACATTAACCACTCTTGCCCTATTTTATACATAGGCTATTTAAAAATAGCCGATGTACAAGCTCACAACGCGTTGTGTTGCAACACGTTGTGAGCTTGTAGATCTGCTCTTTTATTTTTTTTATCTGCTCTTTTCAAACATTTGAGTACTTTTAATGTAGGTACTTTAAGTATATTTTGATGCCAATACTTTTGTACTTTTACTCAAGTAACATTTAGAAAACAGGTATTTAACTTAGCAGAGTATTTTTATATTGTGATATTGCTACTTTTACTTAAGTAATATATCTGAGTACTTCTTCCACCACTAATCTGTTTAATAAAGTGCTCAGAACATATTCTGTGGAGAAGATAGAATGTCAAATTGACTTATGCACACCTGTACGTCAACTCCAGTGAAGACAGAATAGAGTGAATGTTGTTATTATTATGACTAACATACAGTAAACTTCATATTCCAGGAGTTTAAAACCCAGACTAAACTGACAGAATGTGTCAGACAACAGAGACGAGTTGCTGGAAGAAAAGTGAGTGTGGTGAACTGTCCAGACTGGTCGACTACACCTCCATCACAGAAGATCAAAGACGTCCTTCTACACGGTGTGACTCTGTGTTCTCCTGAACCCCATGCTGTCCTGTTGACTGTTGATGTCAGGTCCAGTTTCTCTGAAGCTGACAGGAGGTCAGTGGAGGAACACATGGAGCTGCTGGGGGACAGAGTCTGGAGAGACACTCTGGTTCTGTTCACACGGGGATGGTGGCTGGGAGAGAGACGTGTTGAGGAGTACATAGAGTCTGAAGGAGAACCTCTGAGGTGGATCCTGGAGAAATGTGGATACAGATACTATGTTCTAAACTCCATCAAGTTTGACATTTCAGAAGTCAAAGAGCTGATGGTGAAAATAGAAGACATGGTGATGAGGAACAGAGGACACTTTGGACAGATGCCACTGTTTGAAAGATTAAAAGGAATAACAGAAGAACAATGGAAGAAGAGAGAGCAGGAGATGATAGAGAGGATGTTGAGGTGTGTGGTGACGGAGCCAGAAGAACCAACACTGCCAGCTGTCAACAACATGGACCTAGTCCTAGAGGATGCACAAAGCATGGACTTTCCTCCCCATAGTGAGTGTGTGTGTGTGTGTGTGTGTGTGTGTGTGTGTGTGTGTGTGTGTGTGTGTGTGTGTGTGTGTGTGTGTGTGTGTGTGTGTGTGTGTGTGTGTGTGTGTGTGTGTGTGTGTGTGTGTGTGTGTGTGTGTGTGTGTGTGAGAGTGTGTGTGTGTGTGTGTGTATGTGCACAACTTGGGGAATGATCTTTAGGCTGTCTTGAGGAGGTGTTGTGCTGGGCTGCAGGGTTTTCACATCCAGGTGTGTTTTTATTATCATTGTAAATGTCTTGCTGTCTGTTGTCTTCTGTTCCAGTGAGTGGTGGAACACGCTCTTCAGGATATGACACCATGAGTGAAGCTCCTACCCAGACTGATGCTGATGTAAGAGTGAGAGATGAAGATGTTTCATAGATGAAACTTTAGTCTGACATTAATCACACATTTTAATTATTATTTCTGCACTTTATATTTTATTTTATTTCAAGTCTGTGGTGAAGGAGCCAGTAGAATCAACCCTACCAGCTGTCAGGAGAAGGAACAGCATGCAGTGGAATCCTCCAAGCAGTGAGTATCAATATCAAGTACAGCATATCATCATGTCAGGTGGAAACCTTGTATGTTCAATACTGTTACTTTTCAGGAAATGGAATAAAACAACCTGTATTTCAATGGATCCAATAGAGTCTATTGGATCCATTGAAATACAGGTTATTTTTTCTCATTTCCTCTAGCGGCAGTAATGTCACACTTTGGTGCTCTATTCAATAGAGCACCGAAGTGTGACATTACTGCCACTAGAGGTCACTATCTTCCTGGGTCACAGAGTCATTTGTTGTATTAGGAATCCTATAAATCTTACATTGTGTCATATAAGAACTGTGTTCCAAAAATAAACAACTTCCCTCTGTGACTTCACTCATATGAATATGAAGCATCAACTGATGGTGAAAAAGTAAGATTATTATTATGTTTTCTCCAAACACAGACGTCATAAACGACACAAAGTCACATTCCTGACAAAATGGCTAAGATGATATTTATTTATGGAACACAGTTCTTATATGATGTGATCTAAGATTTCTCTATGGGATTTCCAATACAAAAAACATGCAAAACTAAATGTAATGCCTCAACTCCTCCATTTAAGTGCTTGTCAGGGTGGGGGGTCCCCAGTTAAATTATGATTATTTTGGGGGGTCACAGCCTGAAAAGGTTGAGAACCACTGCTCTAAGTAGTTATGGAGTCACAAAGAGCTCTCGTTAATACTTTCATTGGATCAATATTTATAAAACTCTCAGACAGGCTATTTTCACTAATAGCATAAAAAGTCAGAATACAGAGATAAAGTCAGAATACAGAGATACGGCTTCTGCTCTACAGCGATGATTGTGTGTGTGTGTGTGTGTGTGTGTGTGCGAGATGATGAACTTTTGTGTTTAAGAGGTCAAAGGTCAAAATGACATCATGGTTCATATATGTGAGGAACAGAGACATGTAGAGATGTTGTGCTGGGCTGCAGGGTTTTCACATCCAGGTGTGTTTTTATTGTCCCCGCCACCGCCAGGCCGAAAGGCATGGCGAGAGAGTATGTTTTACCCCCTGTCCGTCCGTCCGTCTGTCCGTGTGTGTGCCCTGTCCGTGTGTTACCAGCTAATCTCCGGCACCGTTGGGACGCTCGCTGCGAAACTGTGCACACACACTCCCTCGATGCCAATTCAGAACCTCTGCCCCAAATGTTTCACATGGGCCTGTTATAGCACCACCAGGAGGCCGATTTGTGCAAAACCCATTTTTCAACATTACTCCTACAGATTTTATCCAAACGTCATGCAAATTGGTACACAGTATCTATATAGTCATGTGATTAACCCGGATCTGTCCCATATTCCATCCTGATTGGCTAAGGTTGGCTTCGAAAGTTTGCAGGATTGGTCCGTTTTGAACAAGATGCCTCAAATCATCGCAGCTTGCAATTTCCGTGAAATTTCACACGCACATTCCCACTAGGCCGAGGAAGAAATGGCACCCATTTCACATTGGCCTGTTATAGCGCCACCAGCAGGTCTAATTTAGCAAAACACATTTTTGGAACAAAATGCATCAAATCATCAATGCAGTGTCCGATTGCCGTGAAAGGCCTAAGAAGAAATGCCACCCTTTTCACAATGGCCTATTATAGCGCCACCAGGAGGCCACAATAACGTACCTGACCTGGCGGAGACCTGTGCTCCGAGGAGCACTTTTTCTTGTTATCATTGTAAATGTCTTGCTGTCTGTTGTCTTCTGTTCCAGTGAGTGGTGGAACACGCTCTTCAGGATATGACACCATGAGTGAAGCTCCTACCCAGACTGATGCTGATGTAAGAGTGAGAGATGAAGTTTCATAGCATCTCATAGATAAACAATAATAAAACAACATTTTAATTATTTACTATATGTTTGTTTTTTTCAGTCTGTGGTGAAGGAGCCAGTAGAATCATCCCTACCAGCTGTCAGGAGAAGGAACAGCAAGCAGTGGTTTCCTCCCAGCAGTGAGTATCAATATCCTGTTCAATCCTATGTTCAATACTGTTACTTTTCAGGTAATGGAAAAAAATATAACCGTTTAAATAGGCAGTTACTATTATTATTTACTCACAGGATCATTAATATTTGTTATTGGGTGTGTGTGTGTGTGTGTGTGTGTGTGTGTGTGTGTGTGTGTGTGTGTGTGTGTGTGTGTGTGTGTGTGTGTGTGCAAATTACATAAGAATGGATGGGTGTATTTTCATTTAACTTGTAGGTAATGATCAGCAGGTTGCCATGAAAAGATACACTTTTGTGTGGAAGAGGTCAAGGTCAAAATGACATCATGATTCTTATCATTGTAAATGTCTTGCTGTCTGTTGTCTTCTGTTCCAGTGAGTGGTGGAACACGCTCTTCAGGATTTGACACCATGAGTGTAGTTCCCAGCCTGGCAGACACTGATGTAAGTGAGAGAGATGAAGATGTTTCATAGATTAAACTTTTGACTTCAATCACACACATTTGAATTCTTATTTATTTACCTTATATTTCTTTCATACAGTGTATGATCATTGTAACGGATTTATTTTGTATCGTTATTTCTTCATCATACATGATCATTATAAGAACAGTATTAGTGAATAGTGTTGCTATGTCTTTATTAATATGACATTACATTTAGTTAAACATGTGTGTGATGTTTCTTTTTATGTAACTATCATTATTTCTTGGCTAATTGAATACTTTATTAGTCAGAAATGTAAACACAAACAGCACAGAGGTACAGTAAGACATTTAGGCTAAAAGGATAACACAAAAAGGTCCTGGGGAATTGTTTCCATTTTGGGCCTATGTATTCAATTCATCAACATAGCATAACAAATGCATACAAACACTATTTTGTTGTTGTCAGTGAATTGTCCCTCTCTTACCTGTTGATATTGTGACAAGGAGACACGACCGATGACCCTGTTTGAAAGACTGACAGGAAGGAGAACTTTATCACCAGAAGAATGGAAGAAGAGAGAGGAGGAGGTGATAGAGAGGATGTTGAAGTTTGTGATGATGGAGCCACAAGAACCAAGTAGTGAGTCTTACTTTTATCCTCTTATGTGGACATAAATAATTTATTACAATGTGCATGTGTGCGTAAAATAACAAGAATAGATGTGTGCATTTTCATGAAACTGGTAGAGAACGATCAGTAGTGTGCTCTGAAGAGATGATGAACTTTTGGATGGAAGAGGTCAAAGGTCAAAGTGACATCATGGTTCATATGTGAGGAACAGAGACATGTAGAGATGTTGTGCTGGGCTGCAGGGTTTTCACATCCAGGTGTATTTTTATTATCATTGTAAATGTCTTGCTGTCTGTTGTCTTCTGTTCCAGTGAGTGGAACATACTGCTGGTCACCTGCCAAGGTCTCTGATTGGCTGACTACACATTTTGGACCCATAGCGCCCTCTTCAGGATATGACACCATGAGTATAGCTCCCAGCCAGGCAGACACTGATGTGATGAGTGTGAGAGATGAAGATGTTTCATAGATGAAACTTTAAGATTGATTTATACTTTGTTGCACACCGGTGTCAGCAGATCTACAAGCTCACAACTAGTCATGTGTATTGTTGGTTCTTTGCAGTGTATATTGAATCTTTCGAATCAGTTAAAACTTTGAGTTGTTGTACAGGTGAAACCTTTATTTTATCATATATATATTTCTATATTTTGTATATAGTAAATGAGTCAGATTTAAGAACAGAAGAAAATGTATCTAAACTAGAGCTTGACCGATACAGTATATCATCCAGCTGATATTTGGTATGTTGCTGGAATGCTGGTGAATTTTCCCTTTCTTAAATCTCTATTTGTCTCAGAAATCACACATCGGTCAGGCTCTAAACATATTATCATTATCATTTATAGGCTACATTTACAGCGATATCAGCTTTCATTGAAGAGAACATGTATTTCAGCATTATTACAATATTTGCTCAAGCTCAAGTTTATCATTTTATGGTTCATGTTGTTTTTTGCATCCTGTATATTAACGTACACTGTTCTGTTTCATCTAAATACATCACTGGTTCATGTAAAAGTACAATGCTGGAAATTATTTTTCTTAAATGCTAATTATTGGTAATTATTAATATTTGTACTAAACAATATTTACTAAAATACATATTTGGTCAATTAATGAAGTAAAGTAGCCTGCATTACCCCTTCTGCTATAAAGGACACAAACAGTTGTAGTTTGAAACAAGTCAATAGTTGAACGTATTGATTGTTCAACATTATAACATTATTCATGCTTCAGACGCACAAGATTCAACCCCATCCACCTTTAAAAATGTTTTACTGCTACATTAACACTATAGTATTATTAACTATTACTGTAAATTACTTTAAGGGACTGCTGCTATGTTTGTTGTTGTGTTTACAGTTGTGAATAGTGTATTTGCTAGATGAGTAGCTTTGATAGCACTGTTTTCAAGCATGGCATGTGTTTGCTAACACTTCAGATACAGATGTGTGCACAGCTGGGAGGGCCAGGAGTCAGGACATCTGTTCCAGCGCTGCCCGTCAAGCCAGCAGGCTCACACCTCACTCTTTTAGCCTGGTGACTAGGTTACATATCCTACCTGGGATTGGAACCTGGGTCCCCCATGAGAGAGCTGACATTTTGACTGTTGAACTATAATGGAGAGCATGTCTGGGAATGATAGTTTTACTTTGAGTTGTATGCAGTACCTCTTGTCAACCAGTAGGTGTCCTACCTGACCACAGGATCTAAATGTCAGGGCAGGGAGTCCACCTCCAACCACTGCAGATGTGCTAGTTATATTGTATTATATACAGATTGGTTAAAATAGCAAGTTATTCACACACATGGATTGCAGGTTTATGTGCTTAGCCCATAACTTAAGAACACTTTCAACCTGGTGTTCATATTTTGGCCATGTCATTATAGGCGAAAAACTTCAAAATGTTTCACATTTCTTTAAACATGTTAAAACATTTAGAAAATAGCCGATCTACAGGCTCAAAACACATAGCAGTACAGGTCGCAATGATCTTGTAGATCGGCTATTTTCCCATGACACTCACACAAATTATAAAACAGGCCTTAAGTGTTTTTAAACATTGTGGGCTGATATAGCTGTGGTGGTTGTAGAATGTGATTTAGAGCAGTGCTGCCTTTAGTTTTACAGCAGAGTGGGAGCAGACAAACGACAGAGACATGTCATGTAATACTCACAGGTCGTACAAGGCACTGTTCCAAACTTTGTCAGGGTGCTGATATTGTGCATGTTGGCTCACTGGAAACACTCTGTTACACCAGTGGGTCTCAAAGTGTGGTCCAGACACAGACACCCTCATGGTCACTGAGGGTTCCAAATGGCCCTTTATGGGTGTGTAACTCAATCAAAGCTATAGTATGCACACCCACACAAACAGCCCTGAGAAGAGGTGTAATCACCCATCAGAGTAAATGAAAACACCTGTATGAGTGTTCAGGCCCTTTATATATGAGTTGAGGGTTCAAAGCATTATTACACAGCATTTATCAAGACAAAACAGAAACAAATTACACAGTGAGTTGAACTGGACAAGCACCAGTTTTGCTCTGCTAGCTTCCTGGGTTTGCTGAATGTCTGTGACTATTCCCTGTGGACACAGCTACTGCCGAAGGTACTTCTTACTCATTCTAAATCTTTCTATTTTTATTTCAAGGACCCACCTGTTTGTTATGCATTAGGCCACAGATGCTCCCCCTGGCTCCTCATGAGTTTAAAAAACACCCTTTACAGGCCTGTAAGGGTCCATTTGGTTCTTAACTATCAGTCATTTACATCTGACCTTTGAAGTGTAGGCCCTACTGTATGTTACAAGCAAATGTCTTGATTATAAAAAATATATATGATTTATGAAAAATAAACATGAATTATTTGCATTATCATGAAATCAATCAGAAGTCACTTCCTAAACATTGACCCAAAAGGTTCATACTGCATTGTTATACCACAATGGACATCAGCAGTGGCTCTCAAACTTTTTCGTGCCAAGGACCCCCAAATTGATATATTGGCCGCGGACCCCCATCTGAAAATGTTTCGTGTCAGGGACCCCCTGAAGAGAAGATTTGTGTTAAAAAATTCAAAATTATCCAAAAATGTCCAAATATTTTTTTAAATAGCAGATGTACAAGCTTGCAGCCCGCTCTGAGCTTGTAGATCTGCTATTTTTGGATAGCCAACAAATGATGGATAAAGTGGTTAAGATGATTGTGATGCTATGTTAACTACTTTTGCTGGGGACCCCCTCGTACCCCTCCAAGGGGTCCCTGACCCCACTTTGAGGACCAATGCACTACAGGACACATTTGTGAGCAGCAGTAATGGCTGCCATGAATCTGACTGTATAGACAGGTTTCCTGTTAGTAAACATGAGAGGACATGACCGCGCAGAGGAGGGGGAAGCCTATAGAGGGCGCCATTACCCGCAGCAGCTCTGGTCAAATGTCCATTCAAAAAAGAAATGATCTTCACCGGGTTTAATGAAAGTAGATTAAATTATGCAGTTATACCTTGTTTACTCAATAAAAATGATTTGTCGGAAGTTGGATCTGTTTGTATATAATAGCAGCATTATGCCTATTATGCCTATGATAGCAGAATTATGGCTATCTAACTCCCGAACATAACAACAGAGTGAACGGCGCAACAATTCGTTTCCCCCGAGCATGCGCAGATTGCGCATTCTGCTCTGTGATGACGTCGCGCGGAAATCCGTCTATAGGCCTGATTTGTATGCATTTGCCACCTTGTGGCGAAAAGTGGGATAGGTATGTTCCTAAAATATAAATTCTCTGCTTAATTCAAGACAAAAAAAAAGGCTCTTAAACGTACAAGAAACGTTCATAATAAAACAAAAATGTGACTATACGTTTGTGTATGTCATGCTTCTGTGCGAAATTTGGTACAGGCTGTCAAAAAACTCAATTTAAACAGTTATTTCACAGTGTAATGTCCTTTTACGACCCCTTATTTTACTTCAGATATCCGTACTCAAGTATATTTTGATGCCAATACTTTAATCAACATTTTGAATACCGGCCTCTTTTTCTTTCATATTTTTTTAATTACAGTATTTTTATATTGCCGTTTTTGCCTCCCAGTGTGAATGAAGAATTCTTGTACTTTTTTTTACTCCACAGGTTGTGCACAGACTGAAGCAGACAGAAGCCCAGGCTGATCCTCCTGAATGCCTTGTTGGAGCTGCAGACGTGACCTGTGACCTATATGCACCAGTATGAAACTGAAGGCTGTGAAAACCTGTCTCCAGTGTCTGCTGTCATATTGTGACGGCCATCTCCAGTCTCACCATCAGCTGCCTGCCTTCAACACACACCAGCTGGTCCAAGCCTCCGCGTCTCAGGAGCACATCTGCCCACGTCACCACCACATCAGGAAAGTGTTCTGCAGCACCGACCAGCAGTGTGTCTGCTGTCTGTGCGCCGTGGAACAACACCAGGGCCACCAGACCATCTCGGCCGCCGCAGAACAGACCGAGAGACAGAGGGAGCTTGTCACCAGTCTCCTCCTCAGCTCAGAGACCTCCTGCTCCACACACTTTGTCCCAGTGTGGGTAGGATATGGCACAATTAATGGAATCGAACACAGTCCGTCGGTGCAAAACAAGTGTTTTATTTGCCCTTTTTAGAAAGTCCCAGGGAAACAAAATACATAACAAAAAAAAAACAATACTGGCCCGATTGGCTGTAGGTCTGCTTTCTACGGCAGCCCTTCACAGTGAGAGGCACCTTTCTTTTAAAGGCTAAGCCCCTCCCACTAGACCATACCAATCTCAATTGACTCAATCAATTTACACATAAACCAGTTATTTCATCTATGTCCAAAGACATTATACTTCACGTTTAACACATTTAAAGTGTCCTCACATTACCACATTTCCCACAATAATAATAATAATTCACAATAACAATTAGAATACCCCCTTTTACTCAAACCCACAGTTGGTATGGTACAGCAGGTATGGACTGAGCATGCTCACTACAAAAAGACAGGCACTATAAAAGGCTGCCTGCGGCTACACTCGGGTGCTTCATCACTGCCCAGAACCAGGAAGCACTGTGGTAAGAGAAAGAAAAAACAGTCAAACATTTGCCAAAAGAACATTCCCTGCAACTTAAAAATAAAGAACAATTTTACAATTTAACCCTGTGTTGTGTGAAATCATTCATAAGTCATAAGTGAAAAGAACGATAATACAGGAAACATACTAAAAGCTGTTAAATGGAGTTTAGTGTGTGCACCCACCAAACTATCCTAGCATGCTACCTGGCTATTGTGTGTATGGTGTATTGTGTAGTGTTGATGTGGTTATGATGTGGTGTTAGTGGCAGGGTGAACTGCCACACACTTCCTCCGGTCTTCAGTGTGACTCTCTTCTCGTCCCCGTCAGCCTCTGATCAGCTCCCTGGCCCCAGATCCTCTTCTCTAAAGAGCAGCCATCTTCTCCTCAAAGGCAGCGTCAGTCTCCTCAACTGCTCTATCAGCAAAGCGGCTGATGGACCCCACTGACTGGTGAAGTGTATTCAGGTATTCCTCCTCCTCTTGGAGTCTCTGCTGGATGTTACTCTGACCCTCTCTAACAAACACAGACACCGTCAGTGTCCGGCCTCCTGAAGACGATGTGTTGATGGCTGTGTCACAACTACTTTTTTTATATTGTATTAGTTTTTTTTTTGTTTATACATATGCCATGTATGGCTTGTTAAATATGACTGATTTTGATTTAACATAAATGCATGTGTTAAACAAGGATGAATACAACATCAAGACAACTTTCCATTGTGGTCGTTTGGTTTCAAACAGGCAAAACAAACAAAACCAGAAATTATGGGGAAAATGCAAGACATTAGATTTTTTCTTAAAAAAGGTGTAAAAAGGTATCTGGAGGGGGAATATTCCAGTTTGAGGCTCCAATGAACTTGGGTCCCCACCAACAGTACATAATATAACACCAAAATTTTAACTATTTAATTGAAAGATTGCAGATCCACAAGCTCACAATGTGTCGCATGCGTTGTGAGCTTGTAGATTTATTTGTAAAGCTTGTAGATATATTTTTGGGAACATAAATTTGAGAACCACACAAATCTTCTGGGTGTCTCTGGCACAATCTTTTCAAATGGGGGTCCGCAGCCAAATATTAATTTGAGGGTCCTTGACATGAAAACATTTAAAAACACTGCGTTTTGAATCGTATATAAACAGGTGGGCAGCACTGGCTCTGGTGTTGTGACTCTCTGAAAGAGATGTGAGTTACTGGTGGTTGTAAATGTTGTGGACCAAGTTGAGTTGGTGAACAATCCTAGCCTCCAGGGGGAGCCAGTCAAACTGCTGGAAGTGTACTTTGCCCATACAAATAATTGGCAAAAAAAATACTTGTACTTTAAAAGTAAGTAGGCCTACATTATATATTTTTTCCTGACCACAGGATCTAAATGTCAGAGCAGGGAGTTCACCTCCAACCACTGCAGATGTACTAATTCTATTGTATTATGATAGATTGGTTAAAATGTTCCATTCACACAAGTTATGGATTGCAGCTTTACGCACATAGCCCATTACTTCTCAACCTGGCGTCCATATTTTGGCCATGTCATTAGGTAAAAAGTTTGAATACAAGAAGACTCACCCCAAGACGAACTCACCCCAACTGAAAAAGGAAAACTCACCCCGGGGGTAGGAACACTCACCCCGGGGGGTGGGTAAACTCACCCCAGGACCTGAGAAAACTCACCCCGGAACACTCACCCCGGGGGTAGGAAAACTCACCTCAGAAAAACTCAATGGTGTAAAGTACAGTGAGTTTTTGTTTTGTGGGTGGGTTTAACTTTTCCCCTCTACACCAAGTCTGTATGTTTAAAAAAGGCACATCTACCGGCTTGTGAGCTTTCCTTTTTCACAGAATGCTTTCATAATGAGACACGTTTAATCCATACTGGATTAAATTCTGTCTTTGAAGGTATAGAATTACCAAATTATGTCGTCCTTGTTCACTTTTCTGATGAAATCTACCTTGTATTTAAAGCACTTTAATTAGCTAAATGTAATTGAACAACATAATTTGGTAATTCTATACCTTCAAAGAAAGAATTTAATCCAGATATGGATTAAACATCATTATGAAAGCATTCTGTGAAAATGGAAAGCTCACATTATGAAAGCATTCTGTGAAAATGGAAAGCTCACAAGCCGGTAGATATACCTTTTTTTAAACCATTTTTCAAAGTTAAAAACCATTGGGGTGAGTTTTCCACAAAGTTGGGGTGAGTCTTCCGGGGTGAGTTTTCTCAGGTCCTGGGGTGAGTGTTCCTACCCCCGAAAATCTTGGGGGTGAGTTTTCCTACCTCTGGGGTGAGTCTTCCGGGGTGAGTTTTCCTACCTCTGGGGTGAGTTGGTTTTGGGGTGAGTCTTCTTGATACCAAAAGTTTCACATTTCTTCCCCCAACTTGTCTTAATCAGATTGATTTTTGAACTGTGACTTGTCATGTCTGTTTGGATCATTGTGCACAATGGAGCTGTTTGTTACAATTCAAATGTGATGTGTGCGGTTATATGGTGCAGTTGCTTGCTATATAGGTTCGTGTCATTTTATGACAACCTTGTTGCCATGTCATGGCATTTTTTTGCATTGTGCGCATTGCGCAATAGCGTGGTTTGATGCTTGTGAAACTAATTGCAGTGTTTTGTTTTGTGGATCAGTTATGGTACCTGTGGGGTGAATATGTGTTTATGCAGCCTGACTTTGCATTAGAGGTAATGCTCCTTGAGTAAACGTGACGAACGTGACACGTTAGTCAGATGGCTTTGCTGTGGTGTTTTATTATCATAGCACTCTTGGCTTCATGCCAGATAGCAGATAGCAGCAGTGGTCTCGGCTGCTTTTGATAGATTTGTCTAATCACGGCATGGATGATTTAAGAACAGTGTTGCTGTCCGCGGTGCCTGCGTGCAGTGACTCCCCCACCCCCCCCATAGAAAACAAGAAGCAAAAATGTTTCCTACTACAGCACCCCTAACTTAAAGGGATGTTTCACTTTCAAAAAATGTTTGGGTCATTTTATCATCTACTCAGGCTTTAGGGAGCACCCCGGACCATTTTTAAGATCCTTGATTCAGTATTTAGATATTTGATATTAATTTTATCAGACACGCCCCCTTCCTATACAAACCCATTGTAACTTCAAACTCCATTTTAACCATGTTAGATTCATCAGAAACACCCGTCCTTGGTTCTGATGACTGATATTGTCCTTCTAATACGTGAAGGGTCCGGAATTAATTAATTAATTCATCCGTCTACCGTCCCCTTGCCAGCGAAACGGCGATTTTACTGTACCTTTAAAAATCATGGAATATTCTCTGTGACCGCTGTCCTCACAGACATTGACACGTTACACACAGCATCGGACCCCCCCTCACCCCAAAAATGACAAAACTATGAATTATTTAATGGTGCAATTTCATTTGTTTTCCTGGGACCTTCGTCAGTGCATGTCTTTTTTCTGCCAGGTTTCCTTTAAGTAACCATTTTGGACTCACAAGATTTCTGCCCGATAGCGACAATAAACTGTATTTAAACAGTTTTATTCCCATTTACGTGCAAACATCATTGTGAAAATGTCCACAGAACACCCCCACCAGTCCAGACTACAGTGCTCTGTTTTGTATGCCGCTACACAACTGTAAGTTGATAGTAATATTAACCAACAACTAGCATGGCAGACAACTAGGTGATGATGCCTGTACTGTAGACCTGCTGCTAGTACTGATGATGATCATGGTGTGTGTGTGTGTGTGTGTGTGTGTGTGTGTGTGTGTGTGTGTGTGTGCGCGTGCGTCTGCGTGCGTTTTTGAAGCAAGATAGCTTCAATAGTTTAGTTTTCCACTAAGGTGAACATGTATTCTATGAAAGTATATGAAAACGTTTCTGTGATTCAATGCATAGTTGTGTACAGCAGGGTTGTACAGTATGCCTCTGGAATAATACAATAAATAAACGTTTAGAGTCTAAACAGACACGTACATGATGAGTCATTAGATAATGAAGGGCATGGGAATGCAGTGTAACTAGTTTGATGATGTATGACAGGCAGCAGAGAGAGAGAGAGAGTTTGTGACGTTTATTGTTGAGCTGTATCATTCTTTTCTCCATTTTGAAATGTAAGACAGCACAGCAACACCACAGTCAGCAGACAATAGCCATTCAAGAGAGGAGGGAGTAGAGGGAGAGAACGACTAGGTAATAACATATTATGTGTCATAGTAGATTATGTTTTTATATTTATATATATTTCCATTGTTGAACTACTATATATTATTATTTTCTCGCTCTTAGAATACAAGACATTCCAGAAGTACCGCCTCATGCAGCTGTAATCAGGTCCAGTCAGCACCTTCTGTCACAGAACCAAGGTAAATACTAACATTACTAAGTCATTATTTTTTGGGGTAAAAATCATTATTTTGAGAAGGTTTTTCATAATGACTTAGAGGATATTTTTTTCACATTGGTGAAAATGTTCTTCCATATTGGTCTATAAAGTGTAGTGTAGGTGAACATGGTGAAATGAACATCATTTAAAGGTTTAGCTATGGAGCAATGGATAGAACAATGTTTGTCTCTCAGAAGAATCCACCTCAAAACAACACATTTGACTGATGAGCTTGAAAACAAACTGAAGTGAACACTGTCAAGTATACAACATGGCCGTCGAATGATTTGATGACTGATGATGACAGGAAGAAGGTAGTTTTAACCACTTAAAACCTTTATATTATCGTTGACCCGAATCCACTATGATTCTCTCCTTTTTCCTTCTACACCAAATATTTTCGCCCAAAAAAGCCAAGCTCACAACGTGATGCATTGTAAGCTAAGATTGTACATGATACATCTGCTATTTTTGCTGAATGTTTGCCCCACAAAAGGGACACTAAGGTTCATGTGGTTACATCTTCAAACAGCATCAAAGGTGTGGGTCAATAGACTCTATGCAGAGTCTAATTCTTTTTAGCGGTGCCAACCGCTCTATAATTGACTTTGTCCGTATGTCCATATCAGCACGGCACACAAGCAACACATACAAACACACGCACACACACACACACACACACACACACACGGACTTGGAGATTGCCTATGCCATCTCTCCTCTCATTGGCCACACGTGCCACTGGTTATCAAAGAGGGGTCCAGGGACCCCCAGCGTATGTTATGTCCGTCCGCCCATTTAAGCACGGGATGGGCACACAAGCAACACATACAAACACACGCGCACACACACACACACACAGACTTGGAGATTGCCTATGCCATCTCTCCTCTCATTGGCCATACGTGCCACTGGTTATCAAAGAGGGGTCCAGGGACCCCCAGCGTATGTTATGTCCGTCCGCCCGTTTAAGCACGGGATGAGCATGGCACACAAGCAACACATACAAACACACGCACACACACACACACACACACACACACAGACGGACTTGGAGATTGCCTATGCCATCTCTCCTCTCATTGGCCACACGTGCCACTGGTTATCAAAGAGGGGTCCAGGGACCCCCAGCGTATGTTATGTCCGTCCGCCCGTTTGAGCACGGGATGAGCACGGGATTTTAAACAGCTATAACTCCAGTTTGCAGCATGCCACCAAGTCCAACTTTGGTATGTGGACTTAGACCACCAATAGGGACGCGCATGAATTGCTGAAGTTATCAAAGCGGGGTCCAGGGACCCCCAGTGTATGTTATGTCTGTCCGCCCGTTTGAGCACGGGATGAGCACGGGATTTTAAACAGCTATAACTCCAGTTTGCAGCATGCCACCAAGTCCAAATTTGGTATGTGGACTTAGACCACCAATAGGCATGAGCATGAATTGCTGAAGCCCCGCCCCCTCTGTCTTCCCATTGGCTAGCCTTTAAACAGCCATAACTCAAGTTCGCAGCATGCTACGGAGTACACATTTTGTACATGGACTAAAACCACCAATAGGGACGAACTGTAATTACTTAAGCCCCGCCCTCTCTGTCTGCCCATTGGCTGGGCTTTAAACAGCCATTATTCCAGTTTGCAGCATGCTACCAAGTACAAATTTGGTAAGTGGACTCAGACCACCAATAGGGACAAACTGAAATGAGTTACGGCCCGCCCCAAAGGCACCGCTTCCTTCACACAGGGTGTTCTTTTTTTATTATCTTGAAATAAAATCTGGTACGGGGGCTCCCTGGAACAAAAGGTTTTCAGATGGGGGTTATATGGACAAATGGTCCGTGACATAAACATATTTGAGAACCACTGGTTTAAATAATGATAAAAAAAAAATAGGAAGCAATCCCAAATAAGCAACTGCACTTTGGGAACAAGCTAAAAAAATCATTTTTTTTACAAGCGACTTTAAAGAAAAAAATGCCATAAAAAGCCATATTGGTCGCTAATACTATGGGTAATAGTATTAGCGACCAGTGCAACCCGTGTTGCCAGGTCTGCTTATTATAAGTCTTATAATATGTAGCCTGGCAACACTGGTTGTAACCACTTAGTTTATGCATGCAGTCGGCACCAAAAGTAGGCTTTTTTGTTTTTTTAGAAAGTATTCTTATAATAAAATTGTCATTAAAAACTATTTTAATTGGGTGAATCATTGTAATGTTGCCTTTTGTATCTGTTTTATGAAAGCAACCACTCACTCCAGTACATTTCACAATATATCATGGCCTGGAGTGAGTTATTGCTTAAATATACAACTACAGTATATAAAGGAGGGGTGGGAAACATAGGTTTAGGAGAACGCTGCTCTCACCATAAGGTTCCTGTTGGAAGAGATGAAGGTCCAGGACAACAATGGTCTCTCCACATGTGTTCAGTTATCATTTAGCTCTATTATTACGATGATGTCTATTGAAGACGTATTGAAGCGGTTTGGTGGTATTGGCTCCTTGGATTATGTTTGTTTGGTTGGTTGGTTTGTTGGTTGGTTGTTGTTTTTCTTTCTAATCGTTTATGACTATTAAGAAACCTCTGTGTTGGAGCCAACAAGGTCCTTTTTTTGTTTCTTTTTGTTTATATTTTTGCGTATTAATATGCTACCCCACAAGGGGACAGTTGACATTGGTTGGTGATGGTTCACATCACACAACCAGGTACAGTACCTAATAAACAGACACAGGTATGTAGTCTCACAAAGGGGATGCGATGGTTCTTACCACAAAATGGCAAAATATATAGACTAACACTAAGTGACAGAACAACAGATTATAGATTCTAAAAATAGCACAAGAAACATAAGAACATTAATCTTCTCCTCTGGGGGTCCCTGGCACAACACCTTTTCAAATGGGGGTCCGCAGCCAAATACATATTATCATTTTTGGGGGTCCGTAGCGAAAAGGTTTGAGAACTACTGATTTGTCTCAGTGGGTTAAAGGCAGCCACATGCACAGAGACACACATGATGAAAACAACATGGTCACAATGCAGACAACACAGAGAGACAGGGACACATGATGGAAGGCTTTTCTGGTGGCCTATCTGTACTTTACTTAATGTAATTTGGGATATATATTGGAATGTTAAAGGGATAGTACGCAAATTGACCCTGTGTTTACAAAACAAAACAATACATTTTAACCATCATGTCCCTCTATACCAGCAGTCATCAGTCACTAGAGTAGTGTGGTGGTGTTTACCTGGAGACACACACTGTCCTCTCGCTGTATTTTGGTGTTTTCACTGTTTGTTTTGGTAGCTCAAAAACGTCCCTGTTTACCAAAACAAACAGTGAAACCATCACAGCGAGAGGGCAACATATTTCTACAGGTAAACACCACCACACTACTACAGTGGCTGATGTTCTGCTTGCATAGAGGGAAATGACAGTTTTTTAGTAAGACTGCAGGTCAAACCGTGTTGTAAAAGAGGGAAACACACACACACACACACGCGCACACACGCACACACGCGCACGCACCCGCGCACGCACGCACAAGGGTTCTCATTTGGCCATTATTTTCTAATGCTGTTGTGTCATGCAATGTTTGTTTATGTGGGCAACCTCTATGTCTCCCTGTCTAGCTCACCACTTTATATAACCAGGAAACCTTTTATCAAGTATCGACTATCTACTGTATGTGAATACATGCACACATACAGCCACACACAGACACACTCAGCTGCCTGCTTGCACTCTCTCTCTCTCTCTCTCTCTCTCTCTCTCTCTCTCTCTCTCTCTCTCTCTCTCTCTCTCTCTCTCTCTCTCTCTCTCTCTCTCTCTCTCTGTATGACTGTACATTATACTAGTATACTAGTAAATGATACTGATGAAATCTTTTAAAATGTCTTCATTAGATACAAATGTAGTCTATTGGAAGCAGTTTGTGAAGACAAATAATATATATCAGGTGTTTCACTGGGATGGGTGTGTGTGATACTGAACAATATAGACTGGGATCAGTTTGCTTTGCAGGAGCTGATCCACTCTGGGTCTGTAGAACGGATAGGGAAACAGTGATGCATGTACTGTATTTGTGTGTGTGTGCGCAAATTACAGGATACAGTAGGCGGGCTCTAGACCGGATCAGAGCTCTGAACAGTAAATAGAAACTAGACGCGTCGCAATTCAGGGCAATTGCAAAGTGTGGTTGCGCTGACACTGGTCGTGGGCTGCGGCCGCCGGGACTCGAGGAATCTGCTGGGAGGAATGCCGTTGGAGGCTGTGCCAATTACATTGTCACGTCTCTCATGAGATCACTTGTGTTTCATTTTGAGAGGATCGATCCACCCCGAAATAATGTTTTTGCATCAAACGGTTACATTTTGCGCATTTGTGGCGCCCCCTTTGGATCAAAGTGGAAATGCTTTTGGGGATCCGTTGAGTAAACCACCCTTGACATGTGATTCAAATTAGGGATTGGGACTGGAGGTTTTGTTTGTGATTTTTGGCCTTTTTTGTAAAACGGGCCCTCCCTCTAACTTTGGAAGCCATTTAAGGACGAAGCGTAAGGACTATCAAAATTCTGCTTGGAGATGTTTATTTCATGGGTCCAGAGATCATGTGTACCCATTTTTGTGAAATTTGGACAAAATATGTGGGAGGAGGAGCTAAAAGTGTGTTTTGAAGAAAATTCAAAATGGCGGAAAATCTATCCTGACGCAAATGGGCGTGACCTATATGGGGAGCTGCGTCATGACCCAAGGAATCTAGGGAAAAAAAGATTTTTATTTTACGACCTACGGTTCAAGAGATATAAGCCAAAACGTAAAGTTTGTTGGTATAGCGCCACCATGATGCCGATTGGTGTAATATTTTTTTAAATAATTTCGCACTAAATCATAAACTTCCCCTTCAAGTCTTGTAACTGTAGCCCTTACAGTTTCGGAGAAAAAAAATACTTGAATGGTAGTTTTTGCAATTCCCATTAAAGTGGATGGGGAAATTTAATGCACAATAAATCAATATCAAAAAATCTATCCAGACGCAAATGGGCGTGGCCTATATGGGGAGTTGCGTCATGACCCAAGAAATCCAGGGGTAAAGATTTTTTCATTTTACGACCTACGGTTCAAGAGTTATAGGCCAAAACGTAAAGTGGGCTTTTATAGCGCCACCATGTGGCCGAATGATATCATTATTTTTTTAAATAATTTCCCACTAAATTATGAACCTCCCCTCCACGTCTTGTAACTCTAGCCCTTACGGTACTTGAATTTGACTTTTTTCATTTTCCCATTAAAGTGGATGGGGACATTTAATGCACTAATAAATCAATATCAATTAAACTATGCAACCAATCTCTTAATCTCGTAAAAGCATTCTGGTCCCGGTGAAGCCGGTCAATTTGACATTTGGCACAAAATTGGGAAAAATAAACTGTGGGAGAAATAGCGCGCAAGAAAAAAGTTTATCTAGAAAGAATAATAAAGTCGGTGGAGAACAATAGTCTGGTTGCCCATTCGGGCAACCACACTAACTAGTCTTTCCACAACACTGCAGAAAGCCTGGTGACATGAGGTTAGAACAACAAGGCAAACATCGAGGCCTTGAGGCCTGTGAGGCACAACCCAGTGAGATGCTGTCTGAGTTACATACTGATGGGTGGTGTGTGTGTGTGTGTGTGTGTGTGTGTGTGTGTGTGTGTGTGTGTGTGTGTGTGTGTGTGTGTGTGTGTGTGTGTGTGTGTGTGTGTGTGTGTGTGTGTGTGTGTGTGTGTGTGTGTGTGTGTGTGCGTGTGCGTGCGTGCGTGCGTGCGTGCGTGCGTGTGCGCACGCGTGCGCATTGTTGATCCGCTCTTGAGAGTAAAGGTTTGTAAAAGCCCATGTTAATAAAGCAGGATATAGTGTTAGGAGGAACTGGTAAGACCTGCATGTGTCTTAACTGAAGTTATATCTAAACCTAGCAACTAAAAATGATGTACGTATATATGTATGTGTGTGTGTGTGTGTGTGTGTGTGTGTGTGTGTGTGTGTGTGTGTGTGTAGGTAGTTAAACTTTTGTAGCAAGCTAGCTTCAAAAGTTTAGTTTTCCACTAAGGTGAACATGTATTCTATGAAAGTCGTGGAACATTACTGTGATTTAATGCATAGTTGTGTACAGCAGGATTGTACAGAATGCCTCTGGAACAATACAACAAATAAAAGTTGAGTCCAAACAGACACGTACATGATGAGTCATTAGATAATGAAGGCCATGGGAATGCAGTGTAACTAGTTTGATGACGTATCCTGACGAGAGAGAGAGAGAGAGAGAGAGAGAGAGAGAGAGAGAGAGAGAGAGAGAGAGAGAGAGAGAGAGAGAGAGAGAGAGAGAGAGAGAGAGAGAGAGAGAGACGTTTGTATTGTTGAGCTGTATCATTCTTTTCTCTCTCTTAAAATATAAGACAGCACAGAAACAACACAGTCAGCAGACATTAGCCATTCAATAGAGTAGAGTTGTTAGAGGGAGAGAACGACTAGGTCAGGGGTCAGCAAGTAAGTTTGGCCTCGGGCCAATTTCTTTCTAAGTCATTAGATGACGGACCAGAACACAATCAAAGGCTAATTTAAGATCTGACACTTTGACAGAATGTCTTATACAATAATCAATGTGTGAATTGTTATTTAATATTGTTATAAAAGTTAGTAAAGAAAGATGTTTGTGTTTTAACTGCATACTGACTGATAGAACTGTGTGTGTAATCAGATGTCACAGGTACAGATAGAAATACTTGTGGTAATCATTTAGTGAAGGACACATCCTTGAATGAGGATGTTTAGCTAATTAACCCATTCAATCTGGGAGCACATCTGTGTCATTTTACATTTATATTCAAAAATAGCAGATCTACAAGCTCATAGTGCAGAGTGCACAGAGTGCAGCACTATGTATGAGCTGGTAGATCTGCTATTTATTTTATTACATTTTTTAAAAATGTGTGCAAATCTTTGAATATATATTTTTTAAAGCAAACATTTGTAACTCAAATCTTTGTTTCTGGGGGTCCCTGGAACAAAACATTTTGAGATGGGGGTCCGCGGCCAAATACATATCTAAAAATGTTTTCTAAATCTTAACAGTATGTTGCTATATGCAGTGTTGCTCCAACCTTTCCACGTCAAGGACCCCCAAAATGATATGTACTTGGCCGTGGACCCCCATTTCAAAATATGTTATTCCAGGGACCCCCAGAAGCACAGATCGGAGTTAAAAATGTTCGCTTTAAAAACAAATATCAAAGATTTGCAAAAAAAATCCAATGATTTTTTAAAAAGATAGCAGATCTACAAGCTCATAGCGCGGCACCGAGTGCCACACTATGAGCTCGTAGATCTGCTATTTTTGAATAGCCAAAGAAATCTTAAAATGACACAGATGCGTTCCCAGTCTTAATAGGGATTAAGTACAAAAAAAGAACACCTGGGGAGACAGACAGACAGACTCCCTTTTGAACAGAGATAAACAAGCTCTTTCATTGAATAGGAGCTCTAAGGTCTCTATTTAGATATGGAGAGAGACTTTATGAAACACATGCCTGTGAAGCACTCCTAACATTGATAAAAACATTCTTACGGTGGGTGTAGATTCTCTATTTTGACATGATAGTAGAGTGCTTCTCAAACGTTTTAATTAAAAGGATCTACAGTTTGGTGCAAATTTAGGCCTGTTCCCTAACACTGCTCTAAAACGAACTTGAGTTTCACTGTACTTTGTGCATTCTTTTTTGATCTACATCAAATGTCTTCGCCAAAAATAGCCGATCTACAAGCTCACAACGCATCCCGTTGGGAGTGGGACGCGTTGTGAGCTTGTAGATCAGCTATTTTTGGTGAATGTTCCATCCAGAATAGGGATGCTGGGGTTCAAGTGGTTAAACAAAGTTAAATAAAGTTATTTGCAATCTGTCCTAATCTCTCAAGTTCACCTTGTGACATACTGTATCTTAGGGGGAAAGATTTACATATTTGCATACTTTATTTACATACTGTAATATCACATAAATGTACAGTAAGGTGCTCTAAAGTAACAATGTAATTCAGGGGTGCCGTGGATGAAAAAGTTATTTACAGGGGTGTCCTGAGACAAAACAAGTTTGAGAACCAATGTGTTATCAAACGTTTTAATTTTAAGGACCCCTATAACCCTGAGAGTGTACAAATGGAACCAAACGGACCCACAAGGGTTCGTTTGGTTCCATTTGTACACTCTCAGAGTTACAGACCTGTAAGGGTCCATTTAGAACTCTCTCAAGGAACCCAGAAGGTCCCTGGACCCCACTTTGAGAACCACTGGTCAAATAGTATTCATTATATTGTCAAATGTGTGATATAACAGTAATGAAGAAAAAGAAGTAGAGCCGCACACTCGTAGCTGCCGATGCCAACTTTTTAAATAATAATCACAGGGAAACCAACGTTTCGGACCGACAAGCGGCCTTCTTCAGGGTATCTGATAAGAGCCATGGTCAGGGTGACAATAAATACCCAAAAGGCACCTTGTGCCAATTTGGGGGAGTGACACTCAATCAGGCATGTACTAGTGGAAAAGTACTGGGTAGACAAGGAGTGCACCCACAGGTCAAGACTCAGAAATACATATTAATATGCTCATCAAATTCGAATGGCCCATTGTCAAGTGAGTACATGTAAATGGCCTAAACGAAATAACTGCCAAAAGCATACAGAATAAAGAGAACCACAAAAAGACAAGAAAATACTGTATATACAGTGCAAACTTTACCAAATATAGTGCATAAACATATTTATACACAGTCATGGGCTATAGGGTATTTACATGAGAGCCCAGATAAATCACATCATGTGACACAGAGTGCATAGCCCGTTAGAAGTGGATTTGTTGTTGGTGGGCCGCCTCTAGAACAAAAAAGAACAAAAACACAATTATATACAATTCAATGAGGGTCTATAAAAACGGTCTGAGATCAAAGTCAATGTTAAGACCCATAGGTGATAGAGTTTTTAGCTGATGAATCCATGAAGCCTCTCGTTTTAGGAGCAATTGTTCAATGTCCCCCCCTCTTCTGGGTACATTAATTCACTTTTTCAATGCCAATATAGCGCAACGAGGATACTGGATGATTGGCCTCTGCAAAATGTGCTGCAACAGGGTAATTCATATTTTTGCACCGTATGGTGCTGCGGTGTTCAGCAATGCGGACTTTAAGTTCACGTTTGGTCATGCCAACATAAGCCTTGCCACAAGGGCAGGTTAACAGGTATATAACCCCAGTAGTGGAACAAGTGATTATACCTTTTATGGGAATCTTTTTGCCAGAATGGGGATGTTTGAAAGACTGACACCTGTGGGTAAAATTGCATTGGGTGCAGGCACCACATCTATAGTTTATAGACCCTCATTGAATTGTATATAATTGTGTTTTTGTTCTTTTTTGTTCTAGAGGCGGCCCACCAACAACAAATCCACTTCTAACGGGCTATGCACTCTGTGTCACATGATGTGATTTATCTGGGCTCTCATGTAAATACCCTATAGCCCATGACTGTGTATAAATATGTTTATGCACTATATTTGGTAAAGTTTGCACTGTATATACAGTATTTTCTTGTCTTTTTGTGGTTCTCTTTATTCTGTATGCTTTTGGCAGTTATTTCGTTTAGGCCATTTACATGTACTCACTTGACAATGGGCCATTCGAATTTGATGAGCATATTAATATGTATTTCTGAGTCTTGACCTGTGGGTGCACTCCTTGTCTACCCAGTACTTTTCCACTAGTACATGCCTGATTGAGTGTCACTCCCCCAAATTGGCACAAGGTGCCTTTTGGGTATTTATTGTCACCCTGACCATGGCTCTTATCAGATACCCTGAAGAAGGCCGCTTGTCGGTCCGAAACGTTGGTTTCCCTGTGATTATTATTTAAAAAGTTGGCATCGGCAGCTACGAGTGTGCGGCTCTACTTCTTTTTCTTCATTCAGTGTTTTTGCCGTGAGCTGGCACCTCATGAGGACTGGTGTGCTGTGCACCCTCTGAAAAACGTGATATAACAGTAATGACAACAAAACTCTAATAACAGCAGATTATTGTGACTTACTGTATGTTACTGTTTTACAGTTCAAACAACAGCTGTAGACAGGATGGCCAGTGGAACCTCAGCTTCCATCAGAGGTGAGTTCTATTAACCCATTGATACCTGGAACGCATCTGTGTCACTTTAGATGTCTTTGGCTATTCAAAAATAGCAGATCTACAAGCTCATAGCGCGAGTGTAGATCTGCTATTTTTGAAAAATCGTGAACATTTTTTGTATATGTTTTTCCGAAAAATTGTTAGGATTTAGATTTTTTTTAGACGCGGCCTCAGGTCTTAATGGGTTAAAACACATGAAACCAGCAAAATGACACTGGTTTAGTTACATCTGTGATCTTTATTAATATTATATATATATTTTTTTTTTACAGAACTGAGAATTGTTCTGATCGGGGGAAGAGATGATGAGATGTGTGGAAAGAGTTCAGTAGGAAACATCCTCCTGGGCAGAGATGTTTTTGAAACAAACAGTAGAACAGTCAAGAGTGTCATGAGACAAGAGGTAGTGTCTGGTAGACAGGTCACTGTGGTTGACACTCCAGGATGGTGGTCTTCTTCTCCCCTAGATCTGACCCCAAAACTGACTCAGTTAGAAATCCAACAGAGTGTGTATCTGTGTCCTCCAGGAGGACCCCATGCCTTTGTCCTAGTGATGCCATTGGACGACCCATATATAGGAACAGGGATGTCAGTAGAGGAGCATTTGAGTCTTCTCCTCAGTGACCGAGTGTGGAAACACACTATTGTAGTGTTCACTGTAGCTGATAAAAACAAAATGAGACCTGATCTCATTACATCTGACCCCGACTTAAGATATCTTACAGAGAAATGTGAAAGCCGCTTCCATGTTCTTAACATTAGTGACAGAGGAGATAGAAGTCAGGTCACAGAGCTGATAGAGAAGATAGATCAGATGGTGACTAGTAATGGTTGTCACTATGAGACAGAAAAACACGTCTCAGAGGAACTGAAGGAGATGGAGAGAACTATCAGCAGAAGAGCAGAACAAAGGAGGGCAGACGCTCAGAAACAAACAACTGGACTTCCAAAAGATACTGGTATGTTTTGTTTTACTTTAATAATGATAATATTTTGTTAATATCTGCCAGGAGGTTTGTGTGTGTGTGTGTGTGTGTGTGTGTGTGTGTGTGTGTGTGTGTGTGTGTGTGTGTGTGTGTGTGTGTGTGTGCGTGTGCGTGTGCAACATATCGTTACTGTTGGGCAGAATATATCTCCATATTTCAACTTTCTATCTTATTCCTTAAATGAATGCCTTACTTTGTCACACTACAGTTTCACACAAAAGTAGCAAAAATATCAGATCTACAAGCTCACAACACGTTGCATCGTGACGAGAGGAAAGTGTTAATTCTGTCTGAGGGTTTTATAAATATTTAACCAGTGGAAAGTTTTAACCCATTAAGACCGGGAACGCATCTGTGTAAACACTTTAACCATTATTTTATACTTTGGTTAAGCTCATAGCGCGGCACTCGGTGCCGCGCTATGAGCTTTTAGATCTGCACTTTTTTTGACAAATCATGAAAATGTGTGCAAATCTTTGAATATATATTTTTAAGTGAAAATGTTTTACTCAAATCTTTGCTTCTGGGGATTTTGAGATGGGGGGGGGTCCGCAGACAAATACAAATAATTTTGGGTGGTCCTTGACATGATAAAAGTTTGAGAACCACTGATATATAGCAACATAAGTAAAAGAGAAAAAAAAAACTGCTAGAATTTAGAAGACACATGTAGAATTCCCAGAAGCAAAGATTTGAGTTACAAATGTTTGCTTTAAAAATATGTATATATATTCAAAGATTTGCACAAATTTAATGTTCGCGATTAAAACAAAATAGCAGATATACAAGCTCATAGCGCGGCACTCGGTGCCGCGCTATGAGCTTGTATATCTGCTATTTTTGAATAGCCAAAGAAATCGTAAAATGACAGATGCGTTCCCGGTCTTAATGGGTTAACAAGAGCTTGTGACTAAATAATAATTACATTACAGTAAATACATTGGAACACAGGCTGTTTTTTCTATTTCATATGAAAAATGTTCATCCACTACCTTTTTACACTGATGAAAAAAAAAAAAAAACATGAAATAAAAACTAAGCTATGATGACTAAAACTAGGACCAAATATATTTACAATTTCGTAAAAAAAAAGAAAAAAAAAGACTACAATGTTAGATAGAGGGACTGGTGTTCTTTCTTGTCATTTTATTATGTCATTCTACAAGCTCAGGCTATTTTCGGCACACAGCTAAGTATAAATCAGGCATTACAACGCTATCACAGCCCGCTAAAATACATATTTTTTTCGTCTAAATTAACTGTAGATCTAGTTGACTAAAATCCTATGTTACTAAAACTAAAACTAGACAAAAACTAAAACATTTCAAATGACTTAAACATGACTAAAACTAAATGGAATTTTATTCCAAAGACTATGACTAAAACTACAAACTAAAACTGATGACAAGTAATGGTTTTGGACATACAAGGTTTCCACCCGACAATGAGGATATGTGAAAATAAATGGAGGTACTTCCTGGTTCTACTGGCAGTGTGTACTAGATAGATGAAGCTGATCAGTCCTGCACACACACACACACGCACACGCACACGCACACGCACACGCACACACACGCACACATTGTTACATGAGTCTAGTCTAGGTAGTAATGTACATTATTATTATTCTATGATGTCTCCTGGTGGATATTTGTTCTAAACTGTACACTGAACACACCTTTCTGCTGTTAATATGTTCAGTAATTTAATTTAGATATTAAGAACAACATAGACCTGGACATTTTATTCTTGTTTCTTAATCATATCAATCCTGGCATGCCTAATTTGCGCATGTTGTTATGCTGTAGGTGATCATTTCCATACAAATCTATAAGCTCACAACACATTGTGTTGTGAGCTTGTAGATCTGCTATTTTCACTATTTGTTGTGTGATGAATTATTAAGTAATTAAATGTCTTAAGTGGTAAAATAAGAAGCTGTCAAAGTGAAAGTAAACAATCTTTTTCTCTGACAGGACTGACTGACCTCAAGATTGTGTTGTTGGGAAGGCAGCGGTCTGGGAAAAGTTCAGCAGGAAACACCATTCTGGGAGGAAGTGGTTTTAAAGTTAGACAGTTAAATCAGAGGTCAGTGCAGTGTGAGGTGAGACATGGTGAAGTAGCAGGGAGACATGTGACAGTGGTGGACTCACCAGGTTGGTACTACAACAGTCCACTACAGGACACCTCAGAGATGGACAAACTGGAGATCCAGAACAGTGTGTCTCTCTGTCCTCCTGGACCACATGCTGTTCTTGTGATGGTTTCTCTTAATTTAGCATTCACCAAAACACAGAGAGTAGCATTAGAGGAACACATGACACTTCTGTCACAGAGCGTGTGGAGTCATGCTATAGTACTGTTCAACCATGGAGACCGTCTGGGAGACAGAAGCATTGAGCAGCACATTGAGGCTGAAGGAGAAGACCTCCGCTGGCTTGTTGACAAATGTGGGAACAGGTATCATGTCTTCAACAATCAGAAGACAGATGACACTCAGGTCACAGAGTTGCTGGGGAAGATAGAGGAGATGGTGACAGGAAACAGAGGTGGACACTATGAAGATGATGGAGATGTTTCAGAGACGTTGTCAGAGAGGAAGAAGATCACAGAGGAACATGTCCAGACATTCCTGACCAAGACACAGAGACAAAGAACTGCTCTGAAAGCTGTGTTTGAAGGTGTGTGTTTGAAGGTGTGTGTGTGTGTGTGTGTGTGTGTGTGTGTGTGTGTGTGTGTGTGTGTGTGTGTGTGTGTGTGTGTGTGTGTGTGTGTGTGTGTGTGTGTGTGTGTGTGTGTGTGTGTGTCCTTGACCATTTTTATATTGATTAATAATGCATATTCTCAACATTGCACCACATTCATATAAAGCTTAATGTTATAACGCATGGGTCTTCAACAGGGGGTCCAGGAGCCCTAGGGGGTCCTCAGATTTACTACAGGGGGGCCGCCAAGTCTTTCTTTTTACATTAACCACTTGAGCCCTAGCGTCCCTATTCTCAGGGGAACATTAACCAAAAACAGCAGATCTGCAAGCTTCTAGATCTGCTATTTTCAGCAAAGAGGTTTGGTGTAGACAGAGGGGGGAAAAAGAGAAGACCAAGTACAGAGTCACAGGTCAAGTTTACTCAGTATTGAGGGTTTAAGTGGTTAAATGTCTGAAAATACACATTAACATGAATCCAACATATTAATAGATAAGATAATGTATAAACAAACATTCATTTACACAACATTGATGATAGTGCTGTCAAACTAATCTATGAAGCTATCTATGAAATCTATGAAAAAGTTTAATCTGCATCATAAATGTATCATGTATTGGGGGTCTAGGGGGTCCTTGGCCTGAAAAACATTGAAGACCCCTGTTATAGCGGATCCATTGGTCGAAACTAACCAAGTAGATTTACTCACGTACTGCAAATTGAGATAATTAATAAATGATGAGCAATACATACATTAGGAGCATTATTAGATTAAGATAAGATAGGATTACAGTATAATGATGAGGGGTAGCAGTATTAAAGTAGTTAAAATAATCTCCTCCTTTACCAGACACACATTAAAGCATCAATAATTATAACACAAACTGATATTTGTTATTCTGATATGGGCCATTTTGCATAATGAGTCAATTTACTTTTAGTGTTTTGATCCTAATACTTTTGTAGCTTTACTTAAGTCAAATTTTCTATGCAGGACTTTTACTTTTAGCAGTATTTTTACACTGTGGTATTTCTACTTTTACTCAAGTAAAATGTATGAGTACTGATCTAATGACCAACAGATTGACACATTGCATTGGTGATTTAATTCATGTATTTTAACTCATTTGCATAATTGTTCACATAACATTCAGTATAACTTCAAAGTATTGATACATTATTTCTACTGTTCTGTGGTCAGTTTAGTCAGAACTGTTAACACATTGACTGCCAAGGGGTTTTCTAGAAATGGCTTCCCACTGCCAAGGTTTTTGACCATTCTGACTCATTTTTGAGGGCCCACAGAACATTTTGTACTAGGACTATGAAAACATAGAATATCTAAAAAAAAAGCTTAGAATCTCTTCTTTCATCTGAAAGAAAAAGTGAGTTGATACCATGCTCCGTTCTTTAGCTAGAGGAGTTTGAATACAGCTTGGTATGCACCAAAAAGAGGCCTTTTTCTTCAGAAGCTGAGATATGAGCGTTTTAGTAAATGACACACATTTAGAGGCATAACTTGATTTCAAAAGTGTTTCAAATTTATTTCGCGCCTTCATTGACATCAGTCATGTAAACAATACTTGTTTATATAAAAAAAAAAAAAAAATTGCTTTTGATTGTACATTTATTGCTCTGTTTCGCTCCAAAGTGCTCAATTCAAACAACATTTTTCACTATATATTTTTTTTTTCAAATAATAATAAATAATAATAATTCAAAGTTGATGTGCAACATCAATATATTCATCGAGAGCGTCATTTCCAAACTTTTTGCCCACACAATTCAAAATCTCAATACTACATTCATAGCAGATCTACAAGCTTGCCTTTTTTTCTCTTATGCCATTTATGACATGAATCTCTAGGGAGTACAACAACAAATTGGTGCTATTAGAGCAAAATAAATAAATAAAAGTAAAACATCTGCCTGGCATGAAGCAGTATGAATAGGCAGGTTGAGGTTGATAGGTTGAACAACATAGTAGCAGCTGCTTCACAAAGTGCTTTCAAAGTCATTTCAAACTAAACGTAACTACATCAAATAATAAATACTAATCATTCAAATCAATAAATTGAGTGCAATCAGTGCAAATAAATACATAAACAAAAATAAGTGTTTATTTTAGGATGAGTTGTTGGAGGAAATCTGCACTCAAACCAACCTCTATGCCTCACAGCAGCCGCGCAGTGACAAGAAGTATGGCAGATCAAAGAAGTGGAAAGCGGTGGATCTAAACGAGCTCAAGCGCTTCCTGGGGCTCTTTCTTCTGACAGGAATCAACCAAAAGCCTGAGCTCGAAATGTACTGGTCCACTGATGAGTACATCGAGGCCGCTGTCTTCCGGAAAGTCATGCCAAGGAACAGGTTCCAGGCCATTTTGAGCAACCTCCACTTCGTGGACAACACCATCCCCCGCCCTGTACCAAAAAAGCCCGAAGACGCAGACAAACTCTGGAGAGTCCGCCCAGTGCTGCAGTCCTTGCTGGCCAATTTCCAGGAGATGTACCTGCCGAGCGTGGACATCAGTCTTGATGAGGGAATGCTGTTGTGGCGGGGACGCCACAGTTCAAGGTCTATGCCCCACAGAAGCCGGTCAAGTACGGCATCAGGTCGTACATTTTGTGTGATTCAGCAACAGGCTACCTCCACAACATGCTGCCATACTGTAAGCGGAAGCAGACACTACCTGCCATCATAACACAACTCTTAGGCAGTTTAGCCGGATGTGGATATAGGCTCTATATGGACAACCTGTACAACTCGGTGGGGACGGCCATTATGCTCCTGGACAAGAAAAATACATACGTCTGCGGGACCCTTCGTAAGAAGCGAGGACAGCCACCAGCCATCGCAGATGTTACCCCTGCAAAGCTGCCACTGGGGTCCACCATCTCTCGCCACTCCAGGGACGTGATGGTACTGGCATGGCGAGCCAAGAAAACAAAAATCGTCACGATGATCTCCACCTTGCACCCTGATGGCATGCTGCCCGTGTCCAGGAAGGAGAAACATCACAGGAAGACTGAGCTCGAAATGTCCTGGTCCACTGATGAGTAGCAGCTGAAAGAAGTCCACGGGCTCATCAGACTGCAGAGCAGCAGCGGCGTTCTGAGGACCCGGAGTCCCAGCTGTGAAGGGGATGTCCTGTGAATTATAGAAATAGATCATTACCATAAAATACTTTTTTCTTTGACACACACACACACACACACACGATAATAATTCTTACCTGCACGACCAGCTCCACCAACCGCTCCACCAACTGCTCCCTCCTCCACCTCCTCCTCACCACTAGCATGCGACCCTGTGTAACATAACATATACTTTTTTTTAGATATTATGTCCATCTTTAGCAAAGCATTTATCATCCACAGACCACATGCATATATACACTGAATAAATAAATATGAGAGAATACATTTACCATTACCCTGGTTTTAGCATTTTTTCATTCCTGTGCTATAATTGACAATTCACTCACCCCTAATACCACACACACACAGCTCTTTGAGCTTGTAGATCTGCTATTTTTACACAATAAAAAAAAATCAATAGAGCCTAAACATAATCATCTCATAAGATAGATGCATGCATATACACACACACACACACACACACACACACACACACACACACACACACACACACACACACACACACACACACACACACACCTGGTCGCGTATTACTTTCCCTGGTCGCATATTACTTTCCCACGATCTGGCACGATCAGGCTGTGGCCCGTCTTGAGTGACTGTATGTGGCTGTATGTGAGCAACGAACCACAGGTTGAGAACCGCAGCCACATACAGTCACTCAAAACGGGCCACAGCCTGTCGTCTATGTTGCCAGATCGTGGGAAAGTAATACGCAACCAGGTCTATGAAAACGAGCCCACAAGAAGCGAATAGCCGAGTATTAGGCCACATGGGCACTTCAAACATATAAAAAAAAAAGGTGAAAATAATCCATCTACAAGATCACAACCACAATTACCATAATTTCCAAGCAGATTTACAGAAAAACAAGTCCAGTGTGGCTTAGCAGACCTAGCCCTGAAACAGATACAAGCGTCATGTGAACCATGGCTTAGCAAACTGGCAACGCGGGCAACGACGATAGTTTACTTTTCTGCATTGAATCAACTAAACGCACGGTCAGATGAAGTAGTAACGAATACAACTCGATCAAATCAACTTGTAACACATAAAACGATAAAGAAAAGTATGCTTACCACTGGAAAAAAGACTGTTGCCCCGACTGAGAGCCGCCGCCGGCCGGTTCCCAAGCCGAGCCCTCGGCTCTTGGATAAACTTTTTGAAAATGCACAGAAAGAGGGCTTCGCGCATGCCCCTTTTGTAGGTTTCCGATCTCAGGACACCTGTTATTTTTCCACCGTGGCTTTGATCTGAGGTCACAATAACCTGGATCCAGATCCGAGTGCGAGCATTGACGTGCACACCCTCCCTTCCCCCATAGAGCGGCTGCTGCTATTCAGTGATTACAGGCAGTCAGAGTGCATGGATGCGCGTGCACATTACCAGCGTGGAATGTGATGTGCACACGCTTCCTTTTGTTGACTGCAGCGCAGCTGAGGCAGAGAGAGAGAGAGAGAGAGCGAGAGCGATCGCTCGGATTCAACTTTAGGTTTGCCTGATCACTGCTTTAGATGATGTTTTGTGTGATCACATGTTCAGATTTTTTTATTTTATTTACAAAACAACAATATTGGCGGCGCGATCAGTCAGTTTATCAAAGGGGTAACATGCTGTGTGTTTGTGTTATGATCTGTGGGAAAGGTTGCTGCTGCGGGTGCACGTTACGAGTGCGAGCATTGACGTGCACACCCTCCCTTCCCCCATAGAGCCAGCTGCTGCTATTCAGTGATTACAGGCAGTCAGAGTGCATTGATGCGCGTGCACATTACCAGCGTGGAATGTGATGTGCACACGCTTCCACAACGAACCTGCCATGCGGCTTTGTTGATTACTGCAGCGCAGCTGAGGCAGAGAGAGAGTGATCACTGGGATTAAACTTTAGATTTGGGACCCCTGATCACTGCTTTAGATGATGTTTTGTGTGATCACATGTTCAGATTTTTTTTTTTTTTTACTTCTACGTCATTTTCATGTAAGAGATTAACCAACAAAGTGCCTGAGGGGTTAATCTAATGTAAACCATTAAAAAGACCTTGGCCCGTAGGACTACGGGCTTGGCACTTAACGGTTGGATTTAACGGCCCGTAGGACTACGGGCTTGGCAGTCAATGTGTTAAACATGTATTTAATAAATCATTTAACTGAATATCTGAATCCAATCCTAAATCAGTGTAATGTGAACTAAAGGTGTGTGTGTGTGTGTGTGTGTGTGTGTGTGTGTGTGTGTGTGTGTGTGTGTGTGTGTGTGTGTGTGTGTGTGTGTGTGTGTGTGTGTGTGTGTGTGTGTGTGTGTGTGTGTCAGGAGAACATCAGAGTCTACCAAATGTGGAGGTGATGTTGGTTGGTGGAGAACAGGATCAGAGGAGCAGAGCTGGAGATCTCATACTGCAGGATAATGTGTTTAAACAAACTCCACTCAAGGTGAGTAATATTATATGAATGTGATGTTATAATGAATGACTTCACTCAAAGTAAGTAAACAGTAAAGTGATCAAATATGTTTTCTGAAGATAATGTAAAAGTATCTGCTGTCATGAATGTTCATTGATCATGTGATCAATGAACTGTCAGTGATCAATACACACAGATTCATTTTCAAATGAACATGGAGTCCAACACATGTAGATTCTCATCATGTCTGTAATCTTTAATGTAAATCATGACTGTGTGTTAGCTCGTGGTTCTAAAACTTTTTCATGTCAAGGACCCCCAAAATGATACATACTGTATTAGTCTGCAGACCCCCATTTGAAAAGATATGGCAGGGACCCCCAGAAGGGAAGATTATTATAGCTATATAAAGTCCTTGCTCTGTGCATCCTCTTGGTCAACAGGTCTCAATTAACATGAATCCAACATATTAATAGATAAGATAATGCATAAACAAACATTCATTTACACAACATTGATGATAGTGCTGTCAAACTAATCTATGAAGCTATCTATGAAATCTATGAAAAAGTTTAATCTGCAGCATAATTGTATCATGTATTGGGGGTCCCTGCTTCATTTCACTATCAGCTAAGGGGTCCTTGGCCTGAAAAACGTTGAAGACCCCTGTTATAACGGATCCATTGGATCCATTGGTCCAGCGGATCCATTGGTCCCCGGACCCCACTTTGAGAACCACTGTGTTAGCTAACTGTATGTGAACACAGTAACAACAGCAAACTAGTCCATACATTTATAAAAAATAGTCAATATTAGATTATTTAAAACAAGAATAATAATAATAATAATGACCTATTTTGAGCATGTCATGGTTTAAAGTCTCAAAAGATTTTTAAAAACTATTAAAAGTTTGAAAATAGCGTCAAAACGCATCGCATCACGACACGTTGTGAGCTTGTAGATTTGCTATTTTCACTATCTTTGCACAATATTGTTGTGTGACGACGAATAAAATAACCCTTAAATTGTTAATCAAAGTATTACATTAATTATATAAAAAAATCTGCAAAACTCAATTATTTGATTTATTTAAAAAGTTATCAATAAATATAGCTGCAAGCAGCGATGATACGGGGCCGAGAGAGAGAGAGAGAGAGAGAGAGAGAGAGAGAGAGAGAGAGAGAGAGAGAGAGAGAGAGAGAGAGAGAGACGGAATAGATTGGAGAGAGAGAGAGACATGGAAACGGAATAGATTGGAGAGAGAGAGGGACATGGAAACGGAATAGATTGAAGAGAGACATGGAAACGGAATAGATTGATGAGAGAGAGAGATGGAAACATAATGGATTGATTGGACATCTCAACCTATTGCCATTAACAGGAATCGAACTCTCAACCTTCGGACTAATAGGCTGCAACACTACCTATAGTGCTATAGCTTTGTCCAGGCTGATGTTGTCTGTTGAAGATCATAAACTCTTGTCTTCTGTCATGAACCAATCCAACACTAAGATCACTCGTTCACAAACCATTTACCAATAGAGAAATTGTATGTCTCCTCGCAACCGAAAACAGTGAAAGCAGCCGATCTACAAGCTCAGAAACACGTTGCTATCTGAAAAGTTTTGAGATTGTAGATCGTCTATTTTCAGAATGAAGTATGTCATACATTGAAAAAACGTACTCTCAAATAAGCATTTCAGGTTATCTTTACCATTTGCACATGTATTCATTGATACAGTCATGTTGTTTGCAATTCAACTTAAATGAAGTCTGCATCAAGTGAGGCTTGAACTGGCGACCTTGAGATTGTGAGGCACTCATTTAAGGGAGACGCCATTGGACCAACAGACAAGGAACTGTGAAAAAGGAGATGACACAGATGATACAGTTTCACGCAAATAGCTGAAAAATCCTGGGTTTAAGTGTTTTTCAAACTGCTCAAAATTGCGGACAATCTAAGGGCGGAGCTTACTGGTCAAAGCGATATATGTGTTCCTCATGAGTCAAGGCACAAGTGTAAGCAAGTTTCACGACTTTCGCCCAAACGAGGCATGACTTTTGCCTGTTTAAAGTTTGCATTTTCAAAAAATTGCTATAGTGCCCCCCTTTGGCCAATTGGAGTGAGATTGGTTTCAGTGATATTTGGAATGACTCTCTACATTACTGCAACGTTTCAAAGAAATGTGAGTCTTGCATGTATGTGTTAGGGGCAGATGAATAATTTTCATAAAACTGCAATAGTTAAAATCTATTTCCTCCTGGGATTTTTGAGTAATCTGCACGAAACATTTTACACATGAACTTAGGACCTTTGCCGACAAAACAAAAGCGGCGGATTTTCCATAAGTGAAAAAATGCAGAAGTTATGAGCCAATGGCTGTTTTTCATATAATTCAAAATGGTGGGCGATCTAAAGGTCAGAGGTCAAAAGTCAGACCACGAAAGTTGTCGGGCATGAAGAGACGCATGTGTGTATCGAAGTTTCATGGTTGTAGGTCAAACAGGGCATGAGTTGTACCTGTTCAAAGTTGGCACTTTCAAGTGAGTGCTATAGCGCCACCCTTTGACGAATGAGTGTGAGAATTATTTCTTGATAGTTTTTCATGAGCATCTACCATATGGCCGAGTTTCGTAAAAAGCGTATGCACGGTTAAGCCAGAACTGCCAAAAACAAGTATTTTTCAAACTGCTCAAAATTGCGGACAATCTGAGGGCGGAGCTTACTGGTCAAAGCGATACATGTGTTCCTCATGAGTCAAGGCACAAGTCTAAGCAAGTTTCACGACTTTCGGCCAAACGAGGCATGACTTGCCTGTTTAAAGTTTGCATTTTCAAAAAATTGCTATAGCGCCCCCCTTTGGCCAATTGGAGTAAGATTGGTTTCAGTGATATTTGGAATGACCCTCAACCTTTCTGCAAAGTTTCAAAGAAATGTGAGTCTGCATGTATGTTTTAAGCGCAGATGAATAATTTTCATAAAACTGCAATAGTAAAAATCTATGGAATCCTGGGATTTTTGAGCAATTTGCACGAAACCTTTTACTCATGAACTTTGGACCTATGCCGACATAAAATAGGGAGCGGATTTTCCATAAGTGAAAAAATGCAGAAGTTAGGAGCCAATGACTGTTTTTCATATAATTCAAAATGGTGGGAGATCTAAAGGTCAGAGGTCAAAAGTCAAACCACGAAAGTTGTCGGGCATGAAGAGACGCATGTGTGTATCGAAGTTTCATGGCTGTAGGTCAAACAGGGCATGAGTTGTACCTGTTCAAAGTTGGCATTTTCAATTGAGTGCTATAGCGCCACCTTTTGACGAAAGATTGTGAGAATTATTTTTTGATCGTTTTTCATGACCATCTACCATATGGCCGAGTTTCGTAAAAAGCGACAGCACGGTTCAGCCAGAACTGCGAAAAGTGGCAGAAGAAAAAGAAGAAGTGACAGAATACTGCCAATAACAAAACAGGTCCAGAGCTGAGCTCTGGCCCCGTAATAAATGCTACAGAAAGAATTCATACTTTTTGCAGCCCTAGTTAACTGTCACTTTTAATGATTCTGTTTACTTTCATACAGTAGCTCTATGCTGGTACTGATTATTAACCTGTGTGGACAAAATACTCAACCCCAGTATTTGAGTCAAAGTATAGATACTCCTGGTCAAATATTTACTCAACTACAAATGAAAGTTGAATCATGATGCTCTCTGTTTAATAAAGTGCTCTGAACATATTCTGTGGAGAAGATAGAATGTCAAATTGACAATTTACATTGACTTATGCACACCTGTACGTCTAGCTTTCAAACACAGAGTTTCAACTTTTAGAACTCTTTCAGTTTCACAATTCAGATTATGGCACAATATGAATTCCATATTACTGTGGCACTGATAGACAGAGTGATGAAGAATTCACTGAGTTAATTTCTGGTAAGATTAAATAGAAACTTCAGTGAGGACAGAATAGAGTGAATGTTTTGATTATTATGACTAACATACAGTAAACTTCATATTCCAGGAGTTTAAAACCCAGACTAAACTGACAGAATGTGTCAGAGAACAGAGACGAGTTGCTGGAAGAAAAGTGAGTGTGGTGAACTGTCCAGACTGGACTACACCTCCATCACAGAAGACCAAAGACATCCTTCTACACGGTGTGACTCTGTGCTCTACTGAACCCCATGCTGTCCTGTTGACTGTTGATGTCAGGTCCAGTTTCTCTGAATCTGACAGGAGATCAGTGGAGGAACACATGGAGCTGCTGGGGGACAGAGTCTGGAGACACACTCTGGTTCTGTTCACACATGGATGGTGGCTGGGAGAGAGACGTGTTGAGGAGTACATAGAGTCTGAAGGAGAACCTCTGAGGTGGATCCTGGAGAAATGTGGATACAGATACCATGTTCTAAACACCTACAAGTTTGACATTTCAGAAGTAGAAAAGCTGATGGAGAAAATAGAAGACATGGTGATGAGGAACAGAGGACACTTTGGACAGATGGCACTGTTTGAAAGATTAAAAGGAATAACAGAAGAACAATGGAAGAAGAGAGAGCAGGAGATGATAGAGAGGATGTTGAAGTCTGTGGTGACGGAGCCAGAAGAACCAACCCTGCCAGCTGTCAGGGGAATGAACAAGATGGACCAAGAGGATGCACAGAGCAAGGACTTTCCTCCCGATAGTGAGTGTGTGTGTGTGTGTGTGTGTGTGTGTGTGTGTGTGTGTGTGTGTGTGTGTGTGTGTGTGTGTGTGTGTGTGTGTGTGTGTGTGTGTGTGTGCGTGCGTGCGTGCGTGCGTGCGTGCGTGCGTGCGTGCGTGCGTGCAATTTACATAAGAATGGATGGGTTTATTTTCATGAAACTTGTAAGGAATGACAAACTTTTGTGTAGAAGAGGTCAAGGTCAAAATGACATCATGTTTCATATTATCATTGTAAATGTCTTGCTGTCTGTTGTCTTCTGTTCCAGTGAGTGGTGGAACACACTCTTCAGGAGTTGGAACCATGAGTGAGGTTTCCAGCCTGGCAGACACTGATGTAAGTGTGAGAGAGGAACATGTTTCATTGCATTTTCATAGATGTTTCATTAAAACACATTATAATTCTTTATTTGATGTTTTATTTTATTCTAAGTCAGTGGTGAAGGAGCCAGTAGAATCAACCCTACCAGCTGTCAGGAGAAGGAACAGCAAGCAATGGTTTACTCCAAGCAGTGAGTATTAATGTGTGTATTAATGTGTATTAGTGTGTGTGTGTGTGTGTGTGTGTGTGTGTGTGTGTGTGTGTGTGTGTGTGTGTGTGTGTGTGTGTGTGTGTGTGTGTGTGTGTGTGTGTGTGTGTGTGTGTGTGTTTGCGCACGTGTGTGTGTGTGGGTGTGTGGGCATACAGTACATGTTTGCGCACGTGCGTGTGTGCGTGTATATATATATGTTACAGTATGATTGGAAAACCAGTCAGATTGAAAAAGGAGTGCTTGTTTTCTCCTCCCGCGCTCCCCCGTGGCAAGGCGGGGGAGCGCACCAAAAAAAAGAAATGACGTCTTGGAGGTACAGAGACTAGGGGGAGACGATGATTTACGATTCTGTCCCTATCGGGACATAACTCGGACGGCGCTGAGTCGACTGAAGGTGACTTCACAACGCTCGGCACGGAGACTCGCTCGCCTAAGCTCGCTCGGCGGTTTCTCTCGTGGCTCAAGTCCTTTCAGACGGCACGTCTCCGTTCGGTGAAAACGAGTGCACCTTTTTCAATCTGACTGGTTTTCCAATCATACTGTAGCATATACACAAATGACATAAGAATGGATGGGTGTATTTTCATTAAACTTGTAGGGAATGACCAGCAGGTTGACCTGAAAAGATGAACTTCTTTGTAGAAGAGGTCAAGGTCAAAATGACATCGTGGTTCATATTATCATTGTAAATGTCTTGCTGTCTGTTGTCTTCTGTTCCAGTGAGTGGTGGAACACGCTCTTCAGGATTTGACACCATGAGTGAAGTTTCCAGCCTGGCAGACTCTGATGTAAGTGTGAGAGAGGAAGATGTTTCATAGATGAAACTTAATTGGACATCAATCCCACTCATGTTTATCCTTATTTCTTTACCTTATATACTATATCATACATGATCCTTGTAACAGATGTATTGTGTATCATTATTGATGTTATGTCTCCATCATACCTGATCATTATAAGAACACTGATGTATTTTATATCTTTATTCATGGCATTTGTAAGAACAATAATATGTGTTCCTTTTTCCTCCTGGCTCTTACATCTTTATTAACATTTCATTACATTTAGTTAAACATGTGTGTGATTAAACATGTAGTTTATTAATGATACAGCAATAATCTGTTGATAACCAAGAGCTTTGGTGTTTCAAATATTTTTTATTGTGAAGCACAGGATAGGAGTATACATTTCTGTTCATATACATGGATTGCTTCCTTTTTCCCCAAAAAACAAACAGACATTTAATAGACAGGTAAAATGAAAAGAATACACTCAAACTTAAAGCAAAAAACAAAAGGACCCTCCCGCCTCCCTTCCCCCTCCCCAGAAGTGCTGCCCCAAATTACGTGTGACACAGGTCATCCACAAGGATTAGCCTTTCAACCTTTAAGAAAGGAGACTAAAGGCTTCCAAATCTTTTCCAAATCTTGGATACAAATTAAAATATTTTTCCATTGTTGATTGTAAGATAAATCAGATTTAAGTACAGACAATTGATATACCATCCGGCCGATCTATCAGGATGATATTTTTTCAATAATTGACATGTCAGTGAATATTCCATATCTTTCAGTCAGGCTCTGGTCTAAACATGTTACATTTTATACATTTACAACCAGATCAGCTTTCATTGAAGCGAACATACAGTATTTCAGCGTTATTACAATATTTGTATAAGCTCAAGTTTATTGTTTTATGCAGTTTGATGGATCCTGTATTAATGTACACTGTTGTGTTTCAGTCTTCTTACAGAGGACACTTTGGACATTCGTCTTCATCGCATGAGACACGACAGAAGACACTGTTTGAAAGACTCACAGGAAAGAAAACTTTAACACAAAAAGAATGGAAGAAGAGAGAGGAGGAGGTGATAGAGAGGATGTTGAAGTTTGTGATGATGGAACCACAAGAACCAAGCAGTGAGTCTACTTTTATCCTCTTATGTGGACATTAATAAAGTATTAAAATGTGTGTGTGGGTATGTGCGTGCATGCATGTGTCCTTGCATAACATAACAAGAATGGACGAGTGGATTTTCATGAAACTGGGAGGGAATGATCAGTAGGCTGTCTTGAAGAGATTATTAACTTTTAGGTGTCAAAGGTCAAAATGACATCATGGTTCTATGTGAGGAACAGAGACATGTAGAGATGTTGTGCTGGGCTGCAGGGTTTTCACATCCAGGTGTGTTTTTATTATCATTGTAAATGTCTTGCTGTCTGTTGTCTTCTGTTCCAGTGAGTGGTGGAACACCGTCTGAAACAGGAAGTTTATACTGCTGGTCACCTGCCAAGGTCTCTGATTGGCTGACAACACATCCTGGACCAACAGCGCCCTCTTCAGGATATGACACCATGAGTATAGCTCCCAGCCAGGCAGACACTGATGTGATGAGTGTGAGAGATGAAGATGTTTCATAGATTAAACTTCAGTTTGACATCAGTCTCACACATTTTAATTCTTATTTATTTAATTAAGAGAAACATTAGCACCTCCAAATTAATTCTTAGTTATAAAAATCTATCCCAACCCACGTCTCATAACAACGCATTAATGTCACATTAATTCTGACCATTCAAAAAAGCTACATATCTTCATAAGTCAGCTATTTTAACAACAATCTCAACTATATAAAATGCTATTATTACAGTTGTATGTACAGTAGACCAGGAAGTATCTATCTATCGTTTTGATGTATATATTGCCGGTAAACCGTAAACCGTGCGTCAGTTACGGACGGACAAGGTTTTGTGGCATGAAATAAATATTATGATTAAGTATGGTGGATTACAATAAGTGTTTTGCCATTACATGGCAGGCACACTTAATAAGTATGGCGGAATACTATAATTGTTTTGCCATTACATGGAAGGCACACTTAACTAATCCTAACCTTTTGAAAGAGGTTGATCATTCCATGGACATAGTGAGTAAAACCAGCTCCATACAGAATAATCACACTGACTGAACATCAGGAAAGTTACTGATTGTTTGTTTCCTGCTTTTTATCTTTCAGACCAGTTTTTCCCCCATCGTGCACACAGAACACACAACCAATGAATACAGGTAGGTCATCCTCAACAGCTTCCTCCACATATGTAGAAGTTGTGTCTTTGAGAACATCAGCTGATCATTCACCACAGCTGAGTCTTCCGGTTTCCACTAACATGTTGTTTCTATTCAACCAACCACTGTGATGGTACATGAACTGGATACAACATGTGGCAACATGACACCTCATGAAGTCAATAGATTATATCAATGTTGGTTTTGGGGGTGCCGGTTTTCAAGTGGTTAAGGCGCGTACCACACAGACTTTGGTGCCTGACATCGTGTCCCGGGTTCAATTCCCGAGCCAGGCGGCGGATTTGCTGCATGTTATTAATTCCATGACTCTCTCCCTGTTTTTTTCCACTGTACTAACTACATAAAGGCAGAAAGACCCCAAACATATCTTAATACAAATAAATGCTTGTTTTGTGTCACAGGTTCACGTTCCCAGAGGCGGGGCTGTTCCAGTGTAAAAAGACGGGGTTGGCGTTTGGAACGACAGGGGAAGGAGAAGTCCTCTACAGGACTGTTCAGTGGGATGAGGACCAGCTCCAGTCAACAAGAGGGACTCCTGCAGGTCCTCTGTTTGACATTCAGTGTCCTCACCAGTCTGTCTACCAACTACACTTGCCACACTGTGACGTCACACCTGGTGAGGCATCCAATCACTTTCAAGTTTCTTGTTCAAAGTCACTCTGTATAACAAATCTGTTGAAATACAACACCTTCTGCCTTCTGTGTACTGAGAATGAAACTTAGTGTGTCTGACACACAGCAAGGAAGAGGCGGATCGAAGGTTAAAGGTCACAATGGTGAGTCTGTTGACCAAATGGTGAAAAACAAAGGATAGATGAGGGGCGTGGCTCCGCTGGCTGCCACGGCTCAGCTCTGATCCAGTGTACTGTAGTGGAGAGGAGAAGCTGAGTCAGCCATAATTATCACGATGATAAACAAATGAAGCAAGCGCACTGCAACTGCATAAGGGTTAAGCAGGCTGGAAGCGCTACAACACTAGAAAGCTAAGTGTAGAGTAGCTGAACTTTACCATACGTAAAGATTGGATAAGACCTGATTGGTGTGCAGACCAGGTTGTTGTGGAGGTGATTAGAGACGAGGGGCAGGTGTGATGATGATCGTAGATGAGAGGCAGGTGGAGCTGTCAACACCGGCTGATGAGCGCGGAGTGAGCGCCAAATGTAGATGAAGAGGTGAGGATGGCCGAGTCGTAACACACAGCCAGCTAATGTAAAACTATGTAGATGTAGAGGTGGGTCGTAATGTAAACTATATAGATGTAGAGGTGAGTCGTAATGTAAAACTATGTAGATGTAGAGGTGAGTCGTAATGTAAAACTATGTAGGTTTAGAGTTGAGTCGTAATGTAAAACTATGTAGATGTAGAGAGTCGTAACACACAGCCAGCTAATGTAAAACTATGTACTGTGGGCGAGCTCTCAGCACACAGAACACATTGGGAAGTGTTGTGTCTGCTTTTCACATCCTCCTCACAACAAAATGTTTTATGTAAAATATCTGTAAAATGTGCAAAACTTTTCACAGGTGATGACCTTTGTGTGGCCAACATCACAGATGAGGGGATACACTTCTTAAAACCTCTGAAAGTGACCCAGACTCACGTGATTGTAAATGTGACCCACCTGTCTCTCTTTGGGCTGACCTGGATTCTCGACCTCTTTAACCCTAAACCTAAACACATTGTTGGTCAAGTTCTGCTGTTCCTGCGACCGCCAAGCGAAAGATATGAGATGAATGTATTCCTGCTGCCGAGAAATGTGCATCCCGAAGAAGTAAAATGTGTTATCTAATGCTAAGTAGCCTCATCCCTTAAAGTTTGATTATCTTCATACGTATTGTACTTCAACATAAAATGGATTGTGATTCTGAAGAGATGCTAGTCTGTAGGTTTGGGCACATTGACAGCCAATATCAGGCCAAAGTCCATAACTTGTACTAAAGAGCCATGTCAAAATAGACTGTCCATCAACAGTGACAAATAATGGTCTGCATGGTCTGGACTAGCTAGTCTATACCAGGCATTATGATGGAACCATGTGGTAAAGTGTGTGTCATTGTAGGTGGAAAAACAATATCAACAGGATGTACGGATCATGAATACACCTACATGTTCACTCACCGCAGACACATCGTACAGTCTGCACTGTCTTCCACATGAAGCACAACCAAAGGTATCACACACTTGTTGGTCTAGTCCTACTACTTCTGCAACTACTACTGCTACTATTACTAATACTACAGTAAAATGACTGCCACTACTACAGTAATCCAATGCAATAGTAATACATGTATGTGTGTCTTCAGGCTGGGCTTTATTATCTGGACTTTGGGAGTAATTACCAGCCAACATTTGAGGTGTTCATGGATTTGAAGACAGAATACTTCTCATTGGAGCTACGAGGACCTGAGGGTGAGGGTGAGCCGGTGTGGAATGGACACAAGCTCAGAGTTAAAGGTACAATTATGTTTCTTAAGCTACATTAAGTACATTTGCATCTTTATGTGCAGGAGACAGCTTAGTCCTTTGAGTAAGAGGATGAAAACATTGATGCTGCAACATTTAAACATCTACCTATACAAGTCAGAGAAGTGTATAACGATAATTTAAACAATATGAAATGTGAAATACACACATTTGGTTTGGCGATGAATGAATCCTCTTTTAGATACTCTGGGGGAGCAAGTTGCTTTTCCCCTACCAATCGTGGCCTTCTGAATCCCCCCATCTTTACCTTTAAATGCACTAAATCTCTGTCTGTGAGTGTTTCCACTGCAAAACTCCAGAACTGTCTCACTATTATGATAATGTGTATGGTGGGTGAGCAGCAGTTTCTAGAAGGGCAGCAGCAGCATGAGATAAGGCAGCAACAAAGCTAATGAAAAGTTGCATGCCGGTGTCACGCATTGCATTTTCATGTGTGATACCGGAATGCACTCCATCTCAAATCTCCTCAAACAACTCAACTTTTAGACATCGATAAAAACACAATTGACTTTAGACCCAACTGACTTTAACTTGATTTAATGGTTAATTTATTTACATTTATAAATTACATAAAAAGTTATTTTATGATAGATTTTATATTTATGGTTTATTTTTGTATTTTCAAGCATATTTGATTATGTGTGACTGATGGGTAAAAGTAAACTCTTAACCCTACAGTGAAATATCCTTCAGTCTTTAACATGTGCTCAGCCCCTCCCATACCCATGCTCATGAACGCATTAAAAAAGCTTTCATTGAATGTTTTTTGGTGAACGGTGAGCTGTACACATCTGTTTGCAACTAATGAACGCAAACATGAGTGCCGTTGACTCCTGCATGTTTCAGTCAACAGTTGTACATCTGAGTTAAGTATTCAGTATTATCAATTTATCCATAATTGTGCATTCAGCTACTACTTTGAGGACTAAAATAATGTTGTATAATTAGAGGATTTTATTAGCTCTTTGACTGTCAGAGTATTTTCATAGTACTCCCCCAGTGCCAGCGATTTTCGTGTTTTTTTGTTATTTAAATTAATTTAAGTTTGTCTGGCTTAAACACACACGACAGATCGGCCAGCAGAGAGCAGCAGATCGACACCTCGATCACTCGTTCACTCGCTCGACCCCCCCCCCCAAACAGGCTCAAACAGTCCATACGTCATATCCGGATATGACGTATTCGCCGCTCGCCGATCGGGCTTCAGATTGCTTGGAATACACAACGACGATAACTGTTCGTCATCCAGACTAAATAAAATAGAAGTGGAGCTCTCTGTTCGTTTCTTATACCGTGTGAAAAAACGTGTTTTTCCCTATTCTGGCCTAAAATGGCTAAAAAAGTCCTTCCGAGAACCGGAAACGGAATCTGCGTCATGAATCCGGAACCCGGTGAGTGTGAAGTAAACAGAAAGCGAAACTGATGCTGAAAAATATACAGAACAGCGCGATCACAGATTAAACAATGAAAAAGCTATCAGCGCGTCTAACGCGTCGACGGCCAAGTGGACAAACTAGCAATTGACTCGATAACGCGTCGACGGCAGTCAAAGAGTTAAGATTAATATTTAAGTATAATATTAATCATGTGTGTAAACACTGCAGTAAAGGCTTTCACTTCATGTCATCCACAGGACAAATCAAACCAACGATAATGAAGCCCATCAGCCATTCTGTTTCAGGTACACACCCATTATCTTCATATATACGTTTTCCCTTTCTTTCAACTTAACAATCTTAAGATTTACAGTATGTTATCCTTTGATTTGCATAAAGTCAAACAGGGTTTATTGATGGAAAATCGCGACGCTTTAGTCAGTAAAGTGAAGAACGTGGGTCCCATCCTTGATTATCTGCAAAGTAAGGGCTTCCCTCCTGAAATGGCCGCCAACGTCCAAGCTGAGACCACACCTCAACAAAGCATGAGGAGGATCCTTGACAGTGTGACCACCGCTGAAGCAGCAGAGACCTTGTACGAAGCTCTTGTCATAAATGAGAAGTTGGTCATGGAGGAGATACTGGGTCTGGGATAATACCAGGGGTGGATCTACGGTAGGTGGACCTGCATGGAGAGGCACAGGCCCACCCAGATTGACTCTGAATGGGCCTACCCAGAGTTACATATTTGTCCTAATGTCAATCAAATGAACTGAAGCATGCATAATGGGACAATGTACATTGTTGTTGGAACATAAACACAGACAGGGTGACGCTGAGCCTTCCTGACATTTGTTTATATTTTTCATGTACAGAACATTTAAAATGTTAACCAATATCTGCTGTGTTTCATTATTTATCAGGCTGTAGGTTTATATGGGAAAATATTTTGTAATAAATTAAACTAACCCTTGGATAAGATGTGACTTATTTTTGTAATGAAATGATTTGGTCTACAGTTCAAACATGTACATTGTAACCTATTCACTAGAAACACATTTCCTACGAAAATTCAAGTGTGCCTGCAGCTGGCTGGTGGGAAGGGGACTGTGTGTGTGTGTGTGTGTGTGTGTGTGTGTGTGTGTGTTGCCTTGTCTCCATGAACAAATGACAGCAGCAAAGGTCTTTAATCTGACCACCTGCAGTTTATTTACATTAAATGTCTTATAATACAGAAGATACTTTGAATGTATAATATATACATATTGCCATTTACATTTGCCTCATTGCAGAGCAGCCGGTGGCCACAAACATCGACGAGCGCAAGACCTCACATCTGAATCAATCGTGAATTCTGGTAAAAAAAAAAAAAACACTCTCATAGAAGTCATGTTTTTAGTTTGGTTAATCTTCATTTCGAAGCTTACCTGTGAACATCCAGGTAGTTTGTTGTGCTCTGGATCTCCCCAAAGCATTAATATAGAGTTTTACGACTAAAATCGGGTCTGCAGAGACGAGTCAGACTAGCATCAACTGAAAACAGGTTTGACGCAGGGCACACAACTCAGAAGAGGTGAAACGCCACACACCAAACGCAAATCAGAGTCTCACTAAATGAATGAGAAAGTAGCCTACTGTATGCAGAGATGTTGAGTGAAACAAAACAATTGCTCTCCCGCAACCTGACAACACTGCGTTCCTTCAATGAGGAAGTCACTGGCTTGTTGTTTTCGTTGCGGTGTGTTTTGTGTTTTGTCTCTTGAATTACCCAAATTCTGGAGGATTAAACACATGGATAATTCATGGGATATGCAATACTAAATGAGGACAAACCTAGAGCAAAGAAAAGGGTATTGTTGCTCCTTTAGTGCATTTTTTGGAGGTAGAAAAAATAATTGATGTACATTTTTGAACAGATAGGATTTAAACCATACTATTGGACACTCGTTCTTTATAACACACAGGAGGATATTCCAGCACCCATTCAAATGATTCTAATCACTGTTTCTCGACATCGGGTTTGGGGACCACCAGGTGTTCAAATAGATGTGAGCTCCAGTCCTGGACATGTGTTTGGAGTGAACGTTGAATGAGTCACTCAAACAGACCCCCATAGTGTGTGGAAGTGCTTCTCGGTGGACAGGGGTGTTGCAAGAGCTCCCTTCCTGATGTGGTAATGACCTCTTCCTGGAATGGGATTATTTAAAAGGTAGACTAGAAGGTGAAATACAAATGGAACAAGAATCTTAAACATTTTCAAGAAAGATAAAAAATTGTGATAGCGAAAATAGACAATATACAAGCTCACACCGCGTTGCATCGTAAGAAGTTATGAGCTTAGTGATTGATATTTTCACATTCACTATTTTTTTAAATAATGATAGCGATGGTGGTTACAAATCAGGACACAACGGCTGCAAAAACTGCCTCTACCAATGTCCTCAAAAAAGTAAAATAACAGCTGATATTTTGGTTATTATATAACAGGCTTAACAGGCATCATTTTGCAGTGTGTCATAGTGACAGAAAGGCCTACCCTGCGAAAGCTGACCAGATCGGCCAGAGTGACGTGTTGGATCTGGTCGAGGCCGATGAAGCTGTAATAATCAGCGGAGGCGTCCACCAGGAAGTGTTTGAAGGCGTCGGCTGTGCGATAGGAGAGAGTGAAGCCCCAGATACACTCACTGACCCTCAGCAGAAAGCTGCCCTCTGGCTGCTCTGCAAGCAAAGACTCAGCCTCCTGACGGGAGATGATGCCTGGAGGGAGAGAGAGCAGACAGAGATCCATTTCAGAAAACGCCCAATTTTTTAAAATAGCTAAAATAGCCAATTTACAAGCTCACAACATGTCATATGACGCGCTGTGAACTTGTAGATTGGCTATACTCACTATTATTTTTATTTAAAAATAAATACATTTTGGTCAAAATCTTTATTGAATTATATAGCATAAGAAAATATCCAACAGTTCAAGCAGCATCTATAAAGAGAAAGGCTATGTCGTACATAGAAAATGTTTACATACCCATCAAACACATCATAATATTGTACTTCCATATATAATACATCAGAGCTACTTGAACATAAACAAATACCATAGACCAATATGGAGAAAGAATTTGAGAATGTTCACCTACATGCCCAAAATAGGGATTCCAGGTTGAAGTGGCTGAAGAATGTATGGTTGCCGACACGAAAACATGTGTCTATAACATGTTTGTCACATGTCCCATGTAGATAGACGGGTGATGGGTGTGGATTGAGATGCACTCAGTGCAGATCTAAAGTTCAGAGGTAGCTAAGGGGTGGCAATTGCCCTGGGACCCCGAATGACACCCCTCAGAGCAGAGCAGAGCATGCTATATTTCAAAAAAAAATCTCAAAATAGTAAGTGATGGGGAGGAGAGAAAAAGGCTTGTTTGGTGCAGAAGGAGAGTGGTGGTTATTGAGTAAACACATGGTACCCCCTGGGCCGCCAAAACCTGCTTCTCTTTTCGCCCGCCTGCTTTTTCATCTCCTTGTTGACCACCTCACTCCTCCATTTCCCTGCCAGGAGACAGGCCTTCTGCTTGGCCAACATGTTTCAACGGCCAGGGTGTCCCCGAAAACCTCTTCTCGATCTCCTCCTGCTGGACACAACTGTGTGAGACAAACACGTTTAGAATTAGACACAGGACAGTCCCGATGAGACAGACATGTTTAGAAAGAGACATCACACATAAGTAATGTAAGCGTTCATTTGCACTGATAGCTGTAGGCTACTATTATGCATGTAACATGTCAGTCGTAACCACTTAAGCCCATTCTACTTTAGTATGTGTGTGTGTGTGTGTGTATATATATATATATATATATATATATATATATATATATATATATATATATATATATATATATATATATATATATATATATATGCAACATGAGACAGAAGACAACGAGTGGGAGGAGCAATGTGAGTAATGTGTTTACCTGTGATGCACGTTTCAAGGCCCCGATTCATAACGAGGGTCGTAAATATGGTGTAAATGAAGTTCGTAAAGGAGGTCGTATTTCTGGTACTCACTAACGGACGTGCGATTCAAAAGGGGTGTCGTATATGACAGAGACGTGCGTATGACCAGTGCGTATGACCAGGTGTGATGATTACTCTCTGGAAGGCATCCAACAGCATCCAACTTCAACGTCACCGTGCTGAACCGTGCCAAACAGTGTTGCCATGTCCGCTTATTCTAAGCGAATTTGGACTTATTTTTCTGTGAAGTTGCTTGTAAATATTGGGAGCTGTGGGATGCGTTTTTTTTGGCTTGTTTCTAAAGTGTAGTTGGTTATTTGGGCTTGCTTCACTTGTTTAATTGTTTTAACCGGTGGTTCTCAAATATTTACATGTCATGGACCCCCAAGTTAATATGTATGCTAATTTATCCCTATAAGCCCCATCTGAAAATGTTTTGTGCGAGCTGGAGGCAGATTTGTGTTGCTAGAATGTTTAAAAAATCTTCCAAATCTTCCAAATTTTATTACACGATTTTAAAAATAAATAGCAGATCTACAAGCTCACAACGGTTTAATTAAAGTGCTTATAATGGCCTAAGTGCCAGTTGCTTCTTTTGGGCTTGTTTTCCTAGACCTGGTTGCTTATTTCTCTCACAACATCTGGCAACGCTGATGCAAGCTCAACTCTGCCGTCTCTCGTCTAAGATAACATAGGCCTATGCGGTGTCGCATCGCCTTGACAACTTACTGTTCTGTCTGGAAGCGGATCACGTAATAAATGCTCTCATGTGTAATGAGAATAAAGAAGTTTACAAGGTTTAACCCCATTACAAAATAAAAGGCTAATAAAACGTGGAAAGGATATTATATAAGCCTTTTCTAATGAACATTGCGCACCTTTACCAAGGTAAAAAGATTATGAAATCCAGCATCCAAGTGGAACGCTGCTATCCGATTATGGACCAGAGCTTATTGATTACTTATTGATTAAATTAGTTATGTTTTGATTAATATATCACTGTCCTACGTCGGAATGGGGAATATATCTTCTGGACACAGCTTTCATCCACTATTAGTTTCCTCATCAGATGGTAATATTTATTAGGCTGTTGTGTGTGGCGTTCATGTGATCAATATACAGTAGAGTAGCCTACAGTAGACTATTAGCCTACAAATTAATAGTGCGGCACGGACACTGACGTGCGTCAGTCCCTCCGCAGTCTCATTAAGGCATGATAGCCTATTTTCATTATTACGTGACACTGAGGGACCTTTTCAGCTCTAAATGCGACTCATAGACTAGAAAATAAATAAAAAGCGGTGGAATCTACATCATGTCTAAGCAATACATCGTTTGACATTTATTTTTATTTTTTTTATATATATGTGTTGACAAATGTTGGGCACATACATATTTTATTTGAGGTTTGCCACTGTTGTAATTGATTTTGACATGAAGAATAAAGCATTCTAAAGACATACGCACATTTCAGCCCTGGTACGCCAGCCTCGGGGCTGACCTGAGAACGTGCGCACCTGACGCACAAAACACAGACCAAAAAATCTTTATGCATCCGGTGGATATATACGACTTGTCCTAAATGCCGGTACGTACAAAATATGGTCGCAAATCCCTTTATGAATCAGGGCCGTGACGTACCTACATGTATAACATTTCAGTGGGCCAAATTAATGCATGTAAATTGCTTTTAAGTCACAGAGCAATTTGCACCTTTTACTGTACATAAATCTGGCCCAGACTATTCATTTCTAATTAGAAACAGTTAACCACTTAAACCCCAGTATGTTATGGCTCTGTTTATGAAAGCTATTTTTGGTCTGTCCTGGAAATGGGGTTACCCTGCCCGCATTTTCAACTGAGGGGATGAGGATATTTATTTAAGTATTTTATTTGCATATTTTTTCCTTTTTTTACATACACTTGCAGTTGCATGCTGTATACTATAGTTTATTAGGAAATCTGTTTTGCTTGTAATTTCCTCTTTCATCAGTTATATTATCTAAATAAGGCAAACAACTACCTGGGGGAAACATTTATAATAATGGTTGTCATGTATTTGGTCTCTAAAACAATGTGTTTGAGATTATAATTTAGACAAGACCCACACTGCTACTCACTAGTGGTGGAAACGGGTCAAGAATAGTCCACTGCCGCCCTCTAGTGGTGAGTGGGAGTTGTGACAAAGATATCGCAGTCTCTGATCTAATGCTGTTCCAGTGTACCGTCCTGTTTCAATATGTAGTGACAACTGGCAATATTTCCAAAAAGAGCGAAACTGTGCACAGAGATCGCTGGCTCTTAGATAGATCATACACACAACATATTTTTCACATTCATACACAGTTTTAAACTAACAATATGTACGTACTTTAGGTTTGTCATTGATTTCTTCCAACCATTTAGCTCTATACTTTTTTTTAATGAAAGAAATGTGAGCTAAATGGGTCATTCCGAGTATTCGGTGCCATTGTCCCCCCATGACGTAATACAGCATTATCTTGTGTAAAAAAAACAACCTTATCTTATACTGTTAAAGCCTCTCTGCCATTGTGTTCTGTATTGTTTTCCAGCATCACATGAAGCGTTGGCAGCAGGATTTACTCAAATGTGCCAGGATGTGATGGCCATGCCTCATGACTCATCTTGGGGCAGGTTCATTGGCGGCAGCAATAAAAGCCTTTAAAAACCTTAAAGACAATCCATCCAAGGTCTTCACAGCCTTTCATGTGTTCGGCCGGTTCACGAACACCAGCTTGGCATCGGTCAGTGCTAGAGCCCTCCGTAGGGCTGCCAGGCCGGCCCTGGTATCGATGCTCAGTCAACATCAGTGTCAAGAAAGACACAGCAGGGGCCACACCTTGCGCTTGGGTGGAGAACGTTGCCTTTTTGCTGGAAGCCCTATTAAGGTCACGACCGGATCTGACCATGTCTACAGTCAGCCATCCAACAGGGCCAGAACACTATAGCTCCACACAATCTGGCAAACTCTGTGGCAGAGGTCAAAAGACACCCAACATTTTGACACATGTTTGCGAAACTATTTTCTTTCATATACTTTCATGTACTTTTTTCTGGTCTAATGTTGTGATGTAGTGAAAGAAATAAGGCGTACAACAATATGAAAGACATTTTTTGTGTATCTGTGCAACAGTGACAAATAAAGATCCTGATTCACTACATGTGTTTTTATTTCATAGGCCTACTTTTTCTGGTCTAATGTTTACTTATCTACAAGCTCACAATATAATACCTCATCATCTCTGCTAATCACTATGATGTCATTGAGGCAGTAAATCATTATTTTAAGAGGAGGTGCATGTGAATGGATATGCTAATCACTTTGATGACTCATCTCTGCCTTTCAGGTGGTATAGAATTATGCATTATTTTATAATCTAATCCTATATCTTTACTTTAAACGGCCCCTTAATTAGAGCATAGTGTATAGGGGCAACTACTACTTTGTGCAGACATGCGAGGAGAAGGAGGAGGAGGAGAGGCGTTCTCACATGCCCTATTTTCCTGTACAGTTTGCAGTATATTTTCTGCCGAGGAAACATCAATGAAAGCGACCATTACAGGCAGAATAATATATTCTCATTCTCTCAATATATTCTAGATTATCTTCTATATCATTATCACAGGGATGCAGGGATTAACAGAGCTGTTCTGTAGCCTAAAATGTCTTCACTCGCTACAAACTTATCGCAAAATATATTTTATAATCTAATCCTATAATAAAGCCAGCAGAGAAACAATTATTATAACCTATATAACAAACGGGTGCGCAATACGGCCACGTCATATACATTCTGGAAACAGCCAGCCAATGGAGAGGTTTGGATTCCAGCGTCTCTCCGGGGGCTTGGTTTGCCCAAAGCTCCGGTTAGTTCCCAAATCACACCGCATTGCGGTGTGTTATGATCTTGTATCGGTTATTTTCCCATGACACCGTCGTACGACGAATTATAAAACAGGCCTTAAGTGTTTTTAAACATTGTGGGCTGATATTGTAGCTGTGGTGGTTGTAGAATGTGATTTAGAGCAGTGCTGCCTTTAGTTTTACATCAGAGTGGGAGCAGACAGACGACAGAGACATGTCATGTACCAGGAGAACACTGGACTCACCATACAATAGATGTATGAGGACATGAAGGTCTATAGCAGAACACTGGACTCACCATACAATAGATGTATGAGGACATGAAGGTCTATAGCAGAACACTGGACTCACCATACAATAGATGTATGAGGACATGAAGGTCTAGCAGAACACTGGACTCACCATACGATACATGTAGGAGAAGATAGAGGTCCAGGAGAACGCTGGTCTCACCATAGGGTTCCTGTAGGAGGAGATGAAGGTGTTGGAGTGTGTTTACAGGTAGTGAGGGGGGGTGAGTGGTGTTTGTGGGGTTCAGTGGTGATCAGAGGTGTGGAACAGAACTGAAACCTGAATTTGATGTTAAATGTGAACACTAGGGGGTGGCTATAGGCTCTATACACAGCAGCCATGGTCAAACAGAGTCAGGGTGCTGATATTGTGCATGTTGGCTCACTGGAAACACTCTGCTACACCAGTGGGTCTCAAAGTGTGGTCCAGACACCCTCATGGTCCCTGAGGGTTCCAAATGGCCCTTTAGGGGTGTGTAACTCTGAGAGTGAACCAAATGGAAGGCTCCTTCTTTACTTGGAGTTGGAGCTGTCAATCAAAGCTATAGTTTGTGCACGCCCACACAAACAGCCCTGAGAAGAGGTGTAATCACCAATCAGAGTAAATGAAAACACCTGTATGAGTGTTCAGGCCCTTTAGAGTTGAGGGTTCAAGGCATTATTACACAGCATTTATCAAGACAAGACAGTGGTAAAATGGCACAGCGAGTTGAACTGGACAAGCAACAGTTTTGCTGTGCTATCTGCCTGGGTTTGTTGAATGTCCCTGTGACTATTCCCCGTGGACACAGCTACTGCTGAAGGTACTTCTTACTCATTCTCAATGTTTTTATTTTTTTTATTTCAAGAACCCACCAGTTTGTTATGCATTAGGCCATGGATGCTCCCCCTGGCTCCCCATGAGTTTGAACACACCCTTTAAAGGCCCGTAAGGGTCCATTTGGTTCATAACTACAGTATCAGTCATTAAGCTGGGGGTCCCCAGACCCCACTTTGAGAACCACTGGTATAGTGATTTTACTATGCAAGTATGCATACAGTATAACATAATGCATAGTCCAAGTGTGGAGGGCCAGGCAAGTTATTATTTTTGTTCAGTAGGAACCGGGTACTCCTTTTCTAGTTCAGTATGTTGCTTTTTTTTTTTTCATTCTTCTTTTTCATTACTTTTAGCATCTTGTTGCTGCCCATAGCTGTATCTTTGTTCTATATCTGCCCTGTGTTTCTTACTGCTGTACTGCCTTTGGCAACTGAACTTCCCATGCCTTGTGGGAGGTCTTATCTGTCTATCTAGGTGTATTGGCATCAACTGGAATGGGGATGATCAACATGGAAGATACAGCTGTCCACAATGCAGAAGGATCTCTATCCAAAGACCCTTCTGAAGAAAAACACCATGTTGGTGGAGGTGTGTGAAACATTTGATGTCTGGTTTACCCACATGAACCCTAGCGTCCCTATTCTGGGGTGAACTGTTAACAAACATGGCCGATCTACAAGCTCACAATGTACCACAACATGTTATCTTTTAGACAGAGTTTAGTTGTAGAGGGATGGAAAAGACAGCTGTATGTAGGGTTTAATGGTTAATGTCAAATAACCCATTAAAACCGGGAAAGTGTGTGTGTGTGTGTGTGTGTGTGTGTGTGTGTGTGTGTGTGTGTGTGTGTGTGTGTGTGTGTGTGTGTGTGTGTGTGTGTGTGTGTGTGTGTGTGTGTGTGTGTGTGTGTGTGTGTGTGTGTGTGTGTGTGTGTGTGTGTGTGTGTGTACACACTGTAGGGTTCCATGTCATTATTCTGACGTCCCGTTGGGCCCACTGGCCCCATGAACTAACCCTTTGACTTCTACCCCACTACATCTCAGAGGAAAATATTGTACTTTTACTCTACTTTTTCTTTAGTTACCATACGGGTCCATTTGGTTACATGTGTGGTTACATCACAAATAGATACATTTACTTTTTACTGTGTTTACAGAAGATCAAAATATTAGTCACATGAGGGCAAAACGAAAAAAAAAAAAAAAAAAAACTAAACATGCATAATAAAACACTAGAAGTGAAAGAATTGTATGGCTGGTGGTTATAGACAATAGAGATTCTGAATGATAATAAATAATGTAAAAATATTAGAAATAAAGTGGAGGTGTTGAATATGTAAATTTAAGTAAATGAATACGTTGAATGTACAAGTGATCAGATCATATATGAAGTGTTGATGTGATCAATATCATCAATAAGATTAGTCTTGCTCCTCATATTATATGTGACATTTGTACCAATGAATTGTTCCTATTCTGGACGTTTAGCATGAAGTTAAATAAATACCATGAAAATTCACTTGAAGCTACACTCCAGGACTTTTTCCAATGAATACATTTATATTTTAACCAATGAGCGTGTTAATATAGGCTACAGTATAACTTGTACATTTACAGTGGTTGGAGGTGGTCTCTCTATACTCTTCTATTGAGACATTTAGACCCTGGTGTCAGGTAGGACACCTACTGGTTGGCAATGTCAATAAAGTTATTTGAAGAAGACAGAGCACTGATTAGGACACTAGATGTGTCTCTATTGTATTTCAGACATTGAACTGTTCTCTTAATTGTGTTCATGCCTTCTGCTGCTAGCATAAAAAGCCTCTCCATCTTAATGTCTTAATAATATCCAACTTAATGTCCCTGTATCACCTTCTATGTGACACTTCCTCTTTCAATGACAACTTCCCTGTTCTGTACAGTCTTTGGAACTTGAACATCAGACCGCCCAAGCCGCCACTTTTTCTGAACAGGAAATAGAAACTTGTATCTGATGCTGATGAAATCTTTTGAAATGTCGTCATCTTCGGTGATATACCTTTAAAATACCTATAGAGTGCTGAGTGACATGCTTATTGTATCATGAAGACATATGCCATGATTTAATGAATGTAACCTTACTGCACCCATAATAATGTGTGTGTGTAAATTACCATATACAGTAGAAAGGCTCTACTCTATTTTCTAGTATTTTCTAATACATAGAAACAGGTACTGTTGAAAGCCTGGTGACACCCATAGACAGATGATGAGACAATGGACCCCTGGGCAGAGGGCTTATAAAAGCCCCCCGTCACTGACTGACTGGTAAACTGTCTTGCATCCAACAATAACTACATTAACCTGTACGTCAACAGAGCACGTATGCACACAAAACTGCAAAAACATATTAACTAATGTATGTATGCTCTGTTTTATGATGGTGTCACATGCCAAAATCTGTCGTACATGCAACGCCTTATGAGCTCTGAGATCAGCTATTTTTGATACGTGACACCATCATATGACAAAGTATGAATCAGTCTTACACTAAACACTTGTTTAAATGGTGTCATGATGGTTTGTTTCTTGTCACATCTTCAAAGTGAATGTTTAGGCTGTTCCTTCAGTTTTCAGTAGGACTTTTTGGGGCTCTGTTATCAACAGGAATGACTGAGCCCTTTGACAAGAAACGTCACTCAAAGGCTCTGGCTCAGGACATCCCTGACACGAGGTTAGAACAACAAGGCAGGCTGCGGCCGACAGTGAGGCTTTGAGGATGATGATGCACCTGAGTGAGAGACAGAGTGGCATCAGTTATTACATCATTTTGTAGAAACTGTGTCAACTGGTTTCAGTGTGATCTGTGTACAGTCAGTGATTACATTCCAGCTGGTTCATGTTTGTATGTGGAGTAAATGACACAGTGAGGAATGTACTCTGACTATCACTGTAACAGTTTTGTTATTAGTTATGTTTATGGTTTATGTACTTATTTTATTAATTAATGTTTGGTGCAATCTGCAGGACAGTGAATTGAAGTTTTACATAATTCTTTGAAATGTAGGCCCTACAGTATGATTTATGAAAAATAGATATGAATTATTTGCATACCATGAAATCAATCAGAAGTCACTTGCCTCTAAATATTGACCCAAAAGTTTCATACTGCATTGTTATACCACAATAGACATAGTACAATCACACATTAAACACTACAACAGGAGCTTTAAACACTAAGGGAGCAACACAAATACTGTAAGTGAAACACACTACAGCAGTGGTTCTCAAACTTTTTCGTGCCAATTAAGGACCCCCAAATTTATATATATTTGGCCGTGGACTCCCATCTGAAAATGTGTCCTGTCAGGCACTCCCTGAAGAGAAGATTTGTGTTAAAAAAAAAAAATCAAATAATAATAATTATCCAAAAATGTCCAACATTTTCAATATTTTTCAAAAATGGCAGATGTACAAGCTCGCAGCGTGTAAGAAGTGACACGCTGTGAGCTTGTAGATCTGCTATTTTTGGATAGCCAATAAAGGATGGATAAAGTGGTTAAGATTGTGATATGTTAACTACTTTAGCTGGGGACCCCCTGGTACCCCTCCAAGGACCCCTGGGGGTCCCCTGACCCCACTTTGAGGACCAATGCACTACAGGACATGTTTGTGAGCAGCAGTAATGGCTTCCATGAATCTGACTGCATAGGCCTGATTTGTAACTAATACAAAATGACGACTTTTTTTGGCATAACCCCAAGCTTTGTTTTATAGTAAAGTACTCATTCATGTCTTATGTTCTAATACTTCATTTACCTGAACTACTTGTGGATATGAAGAAAGAAACATCTGAGCATCTAAAACAACCTGTCTATCAGGTGCATTTGCCACCTTGTGGCGAAAAGTGGGATAGGTCTGTTCCTAAAATATAAATGATCTGCTCATTCCAAGACACAATAAGGCTCTTAAACATACAAGAAACATTCAGAACAAAACAAAAATGTGACATTTGTGTATGTCACACACGCTTCTGTGCAAAATTTGGTACAGGCTGTAAAAAAAAACAATTTAAACAGTTATTTCACAGCGTAATGTCATTTCACGACCCCATGTTTACTTCAGACATCCGTACGAAAATGTCAATACTTTCAAATTTGTGATAAGACGTAGGTAGGTAAAAAAACACAACTTTGCACTCCCAGTCCTGGATGGCAATGCTATGTGCTACAAGTTCCGAGCTACAGGGGAGCGATAGGGGAGGTCACAGATGGGGCTACGGGAGGGGTGGTAGCTGGGTTCAATGGTGATCATAAGTGCGGAACAGGGCTGAAACCTTACTGTTAAAGGATCGCGGGTCAGAGCTATAACCGGGAAGCCCACACTCTACCAACCACAGAAAATCACACAGCAGAAGTTGCTAGTTTCTACTGTGCTGCTGCTGGCTACTGCTCGAATCCCCCCCTTGTTATCAACTAGGTCGCTAATCTAGCCGTTTTCTGCAAATTTGAAGAATGGGAACAGTTCACTCTTATCTGTGTTTCGGCTGAATCAGCTGTATGTAGTTATATGGATTTCCATTTTAATAAGAAAACCAAGTAAAACATCTCTGCATCAACTGTCTTATAATTCTACCCCTGTCTGACTGTTTATAGACTGAGTACCATCGAGTAGAGTGACTTTACACATGGAAGCAAACAGAACCCGTCTGTCACACTTAGATGAACTGGTTTCCTGCACCTGTGAAATGTGTGCACACACTCGGACACATTCCCCGCTCCCCGCTGATGTTAGGACACCAACAGAGACCACGCTTAGTGATCAGTAATCAGGCTTTAGCTCAGCCAGTGTCATCTCACTCAACCTCTGTTTAACTTTAGTGTCCCTGCCAGCCCATCAGAGACACCGGGAGACCCTCACTCGGGCTCCGTTCATCTCTCTCAGGTTCTGCTGACAGACCTGAACACCCAGACGGTCGACGCGAGACCCAATGACACCAGATTAGACATTTGGCCATGCAATCAAGAAAACACATAGTTGTAATCCTACAAGCGACGGTAAAACTGCAGATGGCAAAACCTATTTTTTGTCCCCTAGTAAATAGGGCTTGTTATTATAAATAAAGGATGAAAATACAAAAGATAGGAAAGAGGGACGAGCTATACGCTCAGGAAAATGCAAACACTGCTCAGATAGTTATCACAAGGTATTCCAAAAAGAAGAGAAGCCCCAGCTTTTGGGCGCAACCTCTTTTATAATGTCTGGTCAGGATGGATGCAACTCCCTTATTTGGCATACGTGACATTCAGAGATATGTTGCAATGAGACAAAGAATACTCTGTTACAATTTACTCTATTACTTTTTACAGTACTGACTCCATGTGTCTTACACAGTTTAAAACTGGCCTCTGCAACGTGCCCTTTGCACAGCGAGGCAAGTTAGATGGCTGTGGTTAAGTGTCTTCCTGCAAACTCTTTTGTTCCAGGAAGATTAAGCTCACAGTGTTTCTCTCTTACCATACAGACAGGAAATACACTGTCACTGGGGTCACAAGTTTAACTACATGTTCCACCTGCCAGTATCACTGTTCTCTCTATTTGTCTAATGCATGAATACATGTATAGTTCTACGCAACAAGCATACGTTTTTATGTTTTTTCTTAACCCTCACAACCGTGGAGTTTGACCCCGAACCCCGGTACTATCTCAGTAGGGGGTTCCATAAGTGGGCCTCCCCTGACCATAGTACTGGACAGGATAGTGGGCCTCCTCTGACCATAGTACTGGTCAGGATAGTGGGCCTCCCCTGACCATAGTACTAACACAGTACAATCCTGAGTGTTCATTTAACTCTTAAGGTCCTTACACACCGGGGCGATTTATTCGTGCGAATAATGCGTTTTTTTTAAAAACCTTATAAAGTCAATGGCTCCGTACATGGAGCGAAAAAGCGAAAAAGCGAAGCGAAAAAGCGTCTTTTAATTATTCGGAACGAGTCCGAATTTTGCGTATATTCGCTATATTCGCCGGTGTGTAACAACCTTTAGTGTTTACAATTATAACCAAATGGACCCATTTGGTTACATTTGTGTGTGTGTGTGTGTGTGTGTGTGTGTGTGTGTGTGTGTGCTTGCAATTGCCGTGACATTTCACACACACACATTCCCACTTGGCCAAGGAAGATATGCCATCCATTTCAAATTGGCATGTTATAGCGCCACCAGCAGGTCTAATTTAGCAAAACACATTTTTGGAACACAATGCCACGAATCATGAATGCAGTGTCCGATTGCCGTGAAAGGCCTAAGAAGAAATGGCACCCTTTTCACATTGGCCTATTATAGCGCCACCAGGAGGCCAGAATAACGTACCTGACCTGGCGGAGACCTGTGCTCCGAGGAGCACTTTTTCTAGTTTTGTATGTTTTTTGTTTTCACTGTTTCATGTAACCCAGGTAACTAACCCAGGTAACCATGGTAACCAGACAATCAGCCTGTCAATCATTCAATCAGTCAGATCAGTATAAATGTCTGGCTACCTGGTGTCATTTCCTGCCACTCCCTCCACTCTCTCCTGAGTGTTTGTTTGCAGCATGGTGTGTCGTCTGCTGCTGTGATGTTTACTCTTATGCTCCTATGCTTCATACTCAACGGTGAGTTAAAGAACATTGGTTCAGTGTCAATGGTTTGGTTGCTTGGTCATGCTACATTGTTGTGTGGTAAAATGTTGTGTGCCATTTGAACTGCTTGGGCTGGTGCAGCTAGCAGTTACAAAAATGGCAGATGAAGGCTGAACTTGCCTTGAAAATATTTTGAGTTTAATTTTGATGAAGTGTGTTATGACTTCCTGTTTTGAGTATATTTTTGTATTTTATTTTCCGTGAGAATTTATTATTTAATGAATCATGAAATAATGACACTAATTTATTTAATGAAAGTCATGAAATAATAATTTGAAACTTGACCCTGTTGTACAACGATAGATTACTGATTACTTTATTTCACCTGGCCTTTTAGGTCAGGTTTTTTTTTATTCGGCTGGAGATCCGATCCGATGTTGATGGCGAGCCTCCCTAACTGGCCCAACTGGACCTGGACTCTGGGGTGTAATTCCCCACCTCCACTCTGTGTGGTAGGAACAACGGAAAGGTTCCATTCCGCTTGTATCCTCTCCCCAAAGGAGAGAACCCCCCCCCCCCCTGAAAGATCCACTGACACATAAGAGTTTAAAGGGCCCCCATTTTTTATTTTCCTTATAAATGCAATGAATGTTCTGTATGTTGAACTCTGTTCTAATACATATTTAAGTTGAACTTTTGTGTCCGTTTCTGATTCCTTGGGTTTTACATACATTGAGCTCTACACCGAACCTAGTATCTACTATCTAAAGCAGTCAATATATCCATCCTATACTAATAATCGTTATCTTTGCGCAACTGGCTACATTCACACAGCATTTTCTCAAATTATGCACACCACTTGCGTATGTAACTTCTCTATATTTGTTATTTATCTTAATGTATGTTTCATTTACATTTTCTTTCATTCAGTACCTTAAAGGGACTTCTGCATGTAAGTTTGTGTTATATTTCAGGCAACACTCACAGTCACATTATTAACTAAACAAAGCACTAAATAGTGGTAGCAGAGGTGGACTTACCCGTTAGGCAAGGCCTGACCTTTATTTGAGTATATGTACTTTACTTGAGTTTATATTATTGACTTTCACTCGACTACATTTGTAGGAATGGAATAAGCACATGAATTAACCAGTTAAGCCCTATTTCAAATATAGTGAAAATAGCAGATCTACAAGCTCACAACACAATGTAGATCTTCTATTTTCACAATTATTGTTTTTTTTTTTTAAAGGAAGTAGGCCTACTCTAGTATTTAACTTTTTTGATTGAATACTTTATCAGTTTGCAAAATAAAAGCACAGTAAAGTACAGTTCAATACAATGTCTGCTAATAGGATTTTAAACCCAAGAAAGCCTATGGCTTGTTTCCATTGGGGTCCTTTGTACTCAATTTATAGAACTGAAGAACAAATTTGACAGAGCAACTTTGGCATGTAGTAATATTTGACCAGGAGTACTGTAATTGAGTATGTCTTCCACCACTGAAAACAACATGGCCACATTCAGACAATACCGAGAGACATGACTGGGACACACGATGAAAGCAGTGTCCAGACAAGGACATGCTCTGGACATACATATAATCAGTGACACATATTGATATGTGAACAACAATTTAGATATAGTATAGAGATTAAGTGTGAATAGGTAGCTTAGTAAGACGCTACAGGTAAAACTGTGTTCTATAAATGTGATAATTAAATTATATTTGGCTTGTTTTTCATGTAACTGTTTTCTAATGATGTCGACTCAGTTGACATGATCAGTTGTTTAGTCTATGTGGGCAGGAAACCAGTTTGCACCCTCTCTCTGTCTCCCCTATCAACTTGTATCCACTGTAAATAGGCCTATTTACTGTTCTCTCTCTCTCCCTCTCCCTCTCCCAGTAGCAGGGAAGTTAGACTTTTCTGACGCAGTGTGACTACAGTTCAACTACAAGGCAGTCAACAACTAGGCTAAATCTCAAACAATCTACTGTCAAGGGCCGTGGACAGACAGAACTACTTGACAGGTATTATAAGACTGAACCAGAAAATCAAACACATGTTTGTTGGTGTTCCATTGTACAATAGAACTGTATGACATTATACTAAAGATGATGTTGATGAAATATTTTAAAATGTCTTCAGTAGATACAAATATGGTCTATTGAAAGCAGTTATTTTGTGTAGACAAATAATAAATATCAGGTGTTTCACTGGGATGGGTGTGGCAGTGTGTGATACTGAATAATATAGACTGGGATCAGTTTGCTTTGTAGGGAGATGATCCTCTCTGGGTCTGTAGAACGGATAGGGAAACAGTGATGCATGTACTGTGTGTGTGTGTGTGTGTGTGTGTGTGTGTGTGTGTGTGTGTGTGTGTGCAAATGACAGGATACAGTAGGCGGGCTCTAGACCGGATCAGAGCTCTGAAATAGAAACTAGTCTTTCCACAACACTGCAGAAAGCCTGGTGACATGAGGTTAGAACAACAAGGCAGACATCGAGGCCTTGAGGCCTGTGAGGCACAACCCAGTGAGCTGCTGTCTGAGTTACATACTGATGGGTGGCAGAGTCACTTATAATATAACTTTTAACTTTGAATATTGATAAACATATTTTTGGTTCAAAACATCAACAATGTAGCTAACTTAGCTTCTAGATGGATCGATGGGAGCCAATGGGAATGCATATCACTGTGTGTGAGGGACGGTCCCCTGGGTGAAACACCAGTTTTTTTTAGGCAAGTCACACCTGGTGGTAGATCAGATCTGTGTTGTAAATGTTCAGTGTGATCTGTGTGTGATCTGTGTACAGTGATTACATTCTAGCTGGTTCATGTTTGTATGTGGAGTAAATGACAGACAGTGAGGAATGTGCTCTGACTATCACTGTAACAGTTTATTAGTTATGTTTACAGTTTATCATGTTAACTAATGTGAAATCTGCAGGACAGTGAACTTAACATGTTGATCAAGTTGAACATCTGAGCTTTGAGGTATAGGCCCTACTGTATGTTACAATGTGTTGTTTATATAGCCAAATTCCAATACCGAAAATCTCGGCCACTCGCTCACTCCCACTCGGTCACTCCGACTTCGAACCGGAAGTAGTCGCGGTCCAATTGTTCATGTGCGTCTTGGAGGAGGCGAGTGGAGTCGAGTGGAGGAGGCGAGGAGGCTCTCCACTTCCGCATTGAGCGAGTGTACATCAAGTGTATCCTCGACCACTCTCAACAGCTCCTCCGCGGCAGATTTCCGCATCACGTGTACACTTTTTTTTGTTTTTTTCCCCTTCTCCCGTGACGTATACATGGTCCTCCTCCTCCACATGTGCCGAAAACACCGGCCGCACCCCCCCCCCCCTCGCCCCCGCCGCTCACTCGTTGCGCATCTCTCACACGCACGCACGCACGCGCACGCGCGCACACACACACACACACACACACACACACACACACACACACACACACACACACACACACACACACACACACACACACACACACACACACACACACACACACACACACACACACACACACAGTGTAAAGTAACTGAAAAGACCGCAACAAGCCACTGGCTTTATTGCGTTGTATGATATAAAGCATAATACAATTATACATTGTAAAATATATTGTGCACATTTATTCTGTCTCAAAAGCTGATAGTTTCTCTTCGTGCATGCCTCAATGCAGTGCACGGACTACTATAAATTACTGTGACAAAGATTATGTTAACATTGTTAACTTCTGGGACGAAGAAAAAGAAAAAGAAAAGACAACGGGTGGAAAACGGAACGCTCGTCTAAAACACACTGCCCCATTTTTTTCGCTGGCCGAGGCCGCCGGATTAGACCTGGGGCGAAGGTGTTTTAGGACGAGAGGTGCGTGAGCAGCGTAATAGAGAAGAAGGACCCGCCGATATTTCCTTTTTGCTTGTTATTGTTTGATGGCGAAACAATCATGACTGATACACATGGAAGAAGACCCTTCACAGCTAATAGGGAATTTTACATTTGAAGAATCTGTTCATATTTGAATGAGTTTGGCTATAGTTAAATGTGAAGCTGTTTCTGCTATAAATATGCATCCACCGTTCTGCGCGCCCCTCGGCTGCGACGTTTCCTTTTTGACACACATCTACACTTCATGGAGTACATTTTTGTACTGGGGTTCTGGGGACTGTACGAGCAAAAAGAGGGACAGGTCAGGATTCAATTCATAAATGTAAGTTTGCTCATCCTGGCGCTTCATTCACTATTTCAGGAATAAATGGCCTTGCACAACAATGTAACTATAAAGATAACGATGTGGCCATCCACATTGAGGAATTGTCTATTCTTATATTCTGTATAATTCTATACCTGCATATTATTCTATGCATGTATATTTTCATCCACGGCTCTGGTCTAGCTGTGTGAGATGTCATAAGTGATCGCGGAATTTGCCGTCGCTTTGAAATGACGCTGCTGAGTGTAGTCCAATCCTTTGAGGGCAACCGCTCGACCACTCGTCCTCGCAAATAATCCTCGGCTCCTCGCAGGGGCGGGGCTTAGGCGCGAGTGGAGGAAGCGAGGAGAGTTAGCGAGTGACCGAGCTTTGGGGAATGGAATTTGGCTCAAGTCTCTCTGTCGCTCTCTCGCTCTCTTACTTGTGGTAATCATTTAGTGAAGGACACACCCTTGAATGAGGATGTTCGGGAACACATCTGTGTCATTTTAGATTTCTTTGGCTATTTTCAAAAATAGCAGATCTACAAGCTCATAGCGCGGCACTATGAGCTTGTAGATCTACTATTTTTTTTTAAATCTTGAAATACATATATGCGTACTTTATTTACATACTGTAATATCACATAAATGTACAGTAAGGTGCTCTAAAGTAACAATGTAATTCAGGGGTGCCGTGGATGAGAAAGTTATTTACAGGGGTGTCCTGAGACAAAACAAGTTTGAGAACCAATGTGTTATCAAACGTTTTAATTTGAAGGACCCCTATAACCCTGAGAGTGTACAAATGGAACCAAATGGACCCACAAGGGTCCATTTGGTTCCATTTGTACACTCTCAGAGTTACAGACCTGTAAGGGTCCATTTAGAACCCTCTCAAGGAACCCAGAGGATCCCTGGACCCCACTTTGAGAACCACTGGTCAAATAGTATTCATTATATTGTCAAATGTGTGATATAACAGTAATAACAACAAAACTATAATAACAGCAGATTATTGTGACTTACTGTATGTTACTGTTTTACAGTTCAAACAACAGCTGTAGACGGGATGGCCAGTGGAACCTCAGCTTCCATCAGAGGTGAGTTCTATTAAAACACATGAAACCAGCAAAATGACACTGGTTTAGTTATATCTGTGATCTTTATTAATATTATATTTATTTATCCAACCAGGGAAGAACAGAGAACCAACAGAACTGAGAATTGTTCTGATCGGGGGAAGACATGGAGGTGAACCCATTGGAAAGAGTTCAGTAGGAAACATCATCCTGGGCAGAGATGTTTTTGAAACAAACAGAAGAACAGTCAAGAGTGTCATGAGACAAGAGGTAGTGTCTGGTAGACAGGTCACTGTGGTCGACACTCCAGGATGGAGGTCTTCTTTTCCCCTAGATCTGACCCCAAAACTGACTCAGATAGAAATCCAACAGAGTGTGAATCTGTGTCCTCCAGGAGGACCCCATGCCTTTGTCCTAGTGATGCCATTGGACGAGCCATATGCAGGAACAGATATGTCAGTAGAGGAGCATTTGAGTCTTCTCCTCAGTGACCGAGTGTGGAAACACACTATTGTAGTGTTCACTGTAGCTGATAAAAACAAAATGAGACCTCATCTCATTACATCTTACTATGTCTTTAGATATCTTACTGAGAAATGTGAAGGCCGCTTCCATGTTCTTAACATTACTGACAGAGGAGATAGAAGTCAGGTCACAGAGCTGATGGAGAAGATAGATCAGATGGTGACTAGTAATGGTTGTCACTATGAGACAGAAAAACACGTCTCAGAGGAACTGAATGAGATGGAGAGAACTATCAGCAGAAGAGCAGAACAAAGGAGGGCAGATGCTCAGAAACAAACAACTGGACTTCAAAAAGATTCTGGTATGTTTTGTTTTACTTTAATACTGATAATAATAATATTTCATGAATCTTGTCTCATGTCTGTCTGTCTGTCTGTCTACTGTTGGGCAGAAACCTCATATCTCCATATTTCAACTTTTTATCTTATTCCTTAAATGAATGCCTTACTTTGTCACACTACAGTTTCATACAAAAGTAGCAAAAATATCAGATCTACAAGCTCACAACACGTTGCATCGTGACGAGAGGAAAGTGGTTAATTCTGTCTGAGGGTTTTATAAATATTTAACCAGTGGAAAGCTTTAACCCATTAAGACCGGTAACGCATCTGTGTAAAGACTTTAACCATTATTTTAAACACTCTGTGCAACGCTATGAGCTTTTAGATCTGTACATTTTTTTTTAAAAATCATGAAAATTTGTGCAAATCTTTGAATATATATTTTTAAGTGAACATTTTTAACTCAAAGCTTTCCTTCTGGGGGTCCCTGGAACAAAATATGTTGAGATGGGGGGGGGGGGGGGTCCGCAGACAAATACATATTATTTGGGTGGTCCTTGACATGAAAAAAAATTGAGAACCACTGATATATAGCAACATAAGTAAAAGAAAAAAAAACTATTAGGATTTAGAAGACATGTGTAGAATTCCCAGAAGCAAAGATTTGAGTTACAAATGTTTGCTTAGAAAATATGTATATATATTCAAATATTTGCACAAATTTAATGTTCACGATTAAAAAGAAATAGCAGATATACAAGCTCATATGAGCTTGTATATCTGCTATTTTGGAATAGCCAAAGAAATCTTAAAATGACAGATGCGTTCCCGGTCTTAATGGGTTAACAAGAGCTTGTGACTAAATAATAATTACATTACAGTAAATACATTGGAACACAGGCTGTTTTATCTATTTCATATCAAGCAGTGTTCATTTTGTCGACTAAAACTATGACGAAAAATGTTCATCCACTACCTTTTTATACTGACGAAAAAAGGAAAAAAAACATGAAATAAAAACTAAGGTATGATGACTAAAACTAGAAACAAATATATTTACAATTTCGACAACAAAAAAATAAATAAAATTACTACAATGTTAGATGGAGGGACTGGTGTTCTTTCATGTCATTTTATTATGTCATTCTACAAGCTCACAACACGTCACAGACTTGTTGTGAGCTTGTAAATCGTCTATTTTCAGCACACAGCTAAGTATAAATCAGGCATTACAACGCTATCACAGCCCGCTAAAATACATATTTTTGTTGTCTAAATTAACTGTAGATCTAGTTGACTAAAATCCTATGACACTAAAACTAAAACTAGACTAAAACTAAAACATTTCAAATGACTTAAATATGACTAAAACTAAATGGAATTTTATTCTAAAGACTATGACTAAAACTACAAACTAAAACTGATGACAAGTAATGGTTTTGGACATACAAGGTTTCCACCCGACAATGAGGATATGTGAAAATAAATGGAGGTACTTCCTGGTTCTACTGGCAGTGTGTACTAGATAGATGAAGCTGATCAGTCCTGCACACACACAAGCACGCCAACACACACACACACACGCACGCACGCACGCACGCACGTACGCTCGCACACACGCACGCACGCATGTACACGCACACACACGCACACACACGCGCACGCACGCACGCACGCACGCACGCACGCACGCACGCACGCACGCACGCACGCACGCACGCACGCACACACACACACACACACACACACACACACACACACACACACACACACACACACACACACACACACACACACACACACACACACACACACACACACACACACACACACACACACACACACACACACACACACACACACACACACACACTGTTGCATGAGTCTAGTCTAGGTAGTAATGTACATTATTATTATTCTTTGATGTCTCCTGGTGGATATTTGTTCTGAACTGTACACTGAACACACCTTTCTGCTGTTAATATGTTCAGCAATTTCATTATTAGATATTAAGAACAACATATAGACCTGGACATTTTAGCCTTGTTTCTTAATCATATCAATCCTGGCATGCCTAATTTGCGCATGTTGTTATGCTGTAGGTGATCATTTCCATACAAATCTACAAGCTCACAACACATTGTGTTGTGAGCTTATTGATCTGCTATTTTCACTATTTGTTGTGCGATCAATTGTGAAATAATTATATGTCTTAAGTGGTTAAATAAGAAGCTGTCAAAGTGAAAGTAAACAATAATTTTCTCTGACAGGACTGACTGACCTCAGGATTGTGTTGTTGGGAAGGTATGGGTCAGGGAAGACTTCAGCAGGAAACACCATTCTGGGAGGAAGTGGTTTTAAAGCTGGTCAGAGGTCAGGGGAGTGTGAGGTGAGACATGGTGAAGTAGCAGGGAGACATGTGACAGTGGTGGACTCACCAGGCTGGTACTACAACAGTCCACTACAGGACACCTCAGAGATGGTCAAACTGGAGATCCAGAACAGTGTGTTTCTCTGTCCTCCTGGACCACATGCTGTTCTTCTGACGGTTTCTCTTAATAGAGCATTCACCAAAGCACAGAGAGTAGCATTAGAGGAATACATGACACTTCTGTCACAGAGCGTGTGGAGTCATGCTATAGTACTGTTCAACTATGGAGACTGTCTGGGAGACACAAGCATTGAGCAGCACATTGAGGCTGAAGGAGAAGACCTCCGCTGGCTTGTTGACAAATGTGGGAACAGGTATCATGTCTTCAACAATCAGAAGACAGATGACACTCAGGTCACAGAGTTGCTGGGGAAGATAGAGGAGATGGTGACAGGAAACAGAGGTGGACACTATGAAGATGATGGAGATGTTTCAGAGACGTTGTCAGAGAGGAAGAAGATCACAGAGGAACATGTCCAGACATTCCTGACCAAGACACAGAGACAAAGAACTGCTCTGAAAGCTGTGTTTGAAGGTGAGGTTTACCTATTACAGTATGTTTATATATTACAGTATGTAAATAAAGTACGCAAATATGTAAATCTTTCCCCCTAAGATACAGTATGTCACGAAGTGAACTTGAGAGATTAGGACAGATTATAAACAACTTTATTTAACTTTGTTTAACCACTTGAACCCCAGCGTGTGTGTGTGTGTGTGTGTGTGTGTGTGTGTGTGTGTGTGTGTGTGTGTGTGTGTGTGTGTGTGTGTGTGTGTGTGTGTGTGTGTGTGTGTGTGTGTGTGTGTGTGTGTGTGTGTGTGTGTGTGTGTGTGTGTGTGCGACCATGCTTGTGTGTCAGTGTGTCTCTCTCTACTTGACCTTGATTTTTATATTGATTAATAATGTATATTCTCAATATTGCGACACATTCTATATAAAAAGATGCTGTAAAATTAAAAGTTTAATATTATAAAGCATATGGGTCTTCAACAGGGGGTCTGGGACCCCTAGAGGGTCCTCAGAGTTACTACAGGGGGGCCGCCAAATCTTTCTGTGATTGGAACAGTTTTTTTTTTACATTAACCACTTGGACCCTAGCATCCCTATTCTGAGGGGAAGATTAAGCAAAAACAGCAGATCTACCAGCTTGTAGATCTGCTATTTTCGGCAAAGAGGTTTGGTGTAGACAGAGGGGGGAAAAAGAGAAGACCAAGTACAGAGTCACAGGTCAAGTTTACTCAGCATTGAGGGTTTAAGTGGTTAAATGTCTGAAAATACACATTAACATGAATCCAACATATTAATAGATAAGATAATGTATAAACAAACATTCATTTACACAACATTGATGATAGTGCTGTCAAACTAATCTATGAAGCTATCTATGAAATCTATATGAAAAAGTTTAATCTGCAGCATAATTGTATCCATGTATTGGGGGTCCCTGCTTCATTTCTCTATCAGCTAAGGGGTCCTTGGCCTGAAAAACGTTGAAGAGCCCTGTTATAACGTATGGTCGAAAGTAACTAACTAATTACATTTACTCAAGTATTCTATGCAAATTGAGATAAATAATACATGATATGCAATACATACATTAGGAGCATTATTAGATTAAGACTGAGTGCCGCGCAATGAGCTTGTATATCTGCTATTTTATAAAAATTGTGAAAATGTTTTTCTTTTTTAAATATATATTCTTTTCTCAAATCTTTGCTTCTGGGGGGTCCCTGGAACAACATATTTTGAGATGGGGGTCCGCGGCCAAATACATATCATTTTGTGGTCCTTGACATGAAAACCACTGATATTTTAGCAACAAGTTTTTTCTTCGAATTTTTGTTCTAGGATTTAGACAATTGTAGAATCCCCAGAAGCAAAGATTTGAGTTAAAAATGTTTGCTTTAAAAATATATATATTCAAAGATTTGCAAAAAATCCCATGATTTAAAAAAAAATTGCAGATCTACAAGCTCATAGCGCGGCACTCGGTACCGCGCTATGAGCTTGTATATCTGCTATTTTTGAATAGCCCAAAGAAATCTTAAAATGACAGAGATGCGTCCCAGGTCTTAATGGGTTAAGTGAAAATGTCTATGCAGGACTTTTACTTTTAACAGTATTTGTACACTGTGGTATTTTTTACTAAAGTAAAATATCTGAGTACTTCTTCCTCCATTGAACTGATCTAATGACCAACAGATTGACACATTGGTGATTTAATTCATGTATGTTCAACTCATTTGCATAATTGATCACATAATATTCAGTATAACTTCAAATTATTGATTCATTTTTTGTGCTGTTCTGTGGTCAGTGTTGTTGCAGAATTGTTATACATGTAATAACTCATTTAGCTGAATCTCTGAATCCAATCCTAAATCAGTGTAAAGTGAACTAATGCTGTGTGTGTGTGTGTGTGTGTGTGTGTGTGTGTGTGTGTGTGTGTGTGTGTGTGTGTGTGTGTGTGTGTGTGTGTGTGTGTGTGTGTGTGTGTGTGTGTGTGTGTGTGTGTGTGTGTGTGTGTGTGTGTGTGTGTGTGTGTGTGTGTGTGTGTGTGTGTGTGTCAGGAGAACATCAGAGTCTACCAGATGTGAAGGTGATGTTGGTTGGTGGAGAACAGTATCAGAGGAGCAGAGCTGGAGATCACATACTGCAGAAGAATGTGTTTAAACGAACTCCATTCAAGGTGAGTAATATTATATTAATGTCATGTTATAATGAATCACTTCACTCTAGGTAAGTAAACAGTAAAGTGATCAAATATGTTTTCTGAAGATAATGTAAAAGTATCTGCTGTCATGAATGTTCATTGATCATGTGATCAATGAACTGTCAGTGATCAAAACACACAGATGTTCATTTTCAAATGAACATGGAGTCCAACACATGTAGATTCTCATCATGTCTGTAATCTTTAATGCAAACCATGACTGTGTGTTAGCTCGGTGGTTCTCAAACTTTTTCATGTCAAGGACCCCCAAAACGATACATATTAGTCTGTGGACCCCCTTTAAAAAGATATGGCAGGGACCCCCAGAAGGGAAGATTATTATAGCTATAGCAGTGATTCTCAACCATTTTAACTTCAAGGAGCCACAATTTGATATGCATTAGACCACTGTCCCCCGTTTGATGGTATTTTTTATCTCTGGAACCCCATCTACACAGTAAAATCATCAGTGTTTATTTAACTCTGAGAGTGTACAAATGGAACTAAATGGACCCGTGAGGGTTCATTTGGTTGCATTTGTACACTCTCTGAGTTAAAGACCCATAAGGTCCCATTCGGTTCCTAACTATCAATCATTTGGCTGGGGACCCTCTAGAACCCCCTCAAGGACCCCTGGGGGTCCCCGGACCCCACTTTGAGAACCACTGTGTCGGCTAACTTTATAGGAGTACACAGTAACAACAACACACTAATCAATTTATTTAAAAAAGGAAAAATCGATAATCGATTATTAAATAAATTAATACATTAACAATCCTGACCTATTTTGAGCATATCATGGTTTAACCCATTAAGACCTCGAACGCAGGTTGTCACTTTTTATTTGTCACTGTGTCACTTTTTGATTTGAGCTAAAAGCATAATTTTACACTTTGGCTAATCTAAAATAGCAGATATACAAGCTCATAGCGCGGCACCGAGTGCCGCGCTACGAGCTTGTAGATCTGCTATTTTTGAAAAATCGTGAGAATGTGTGCAAATCTTTTAATATATATTGTTTTAAAGCAAACATTTTTAACTAAAATCTTTGCTTCTGGGGGTCCCTGGAACAAAATATTTTGAGATGGGGGTCGGCGGCCGAAGATATATAATTTTGGGGGTCCTTGAGATGAAAAAGTTTGAGCACCACATACCTGTATAGCAACATACGTTTTTCAGAGAACTGTTGGGATTTAGAAGACATTTGTAGAATCTGCTTCAGGTCTTATTGGGTTAAAGTCTCAAAAGCGTTTTAAAAAACGTAAAAGTTTGAAAATAGCCGATCTTCAAGCTCACAGCGCGTCGCATCACGACGTGTTGTAAGCTTGTAGAATTGATATTTTCACTGTCTTTGCATGATATTGTTGTCTGACGAAGTATGAAATAACCCTTAAATGGTTAATCAATGTGGTAATAAATAACATTTTCTTATAAGAAAAATACCCGCACAACTCGATTATTTGATTAATTGAAAAAGTAATCGATAAAGTAAATCTGTCACTGTTAGTTATTCTGTTTACTTCCATACAGTAGCTCTTTGCTGGTACTGATTATTAACCTGTGTGGACAAAGTAGGCTACCCAACCTCAATATTTGAGTCGAAATACTCCTGGTCAAATATTTACTAAACTACAAATGAAAGTTGAATAATGATGCTCTCTGTTTCAGTGGTTTAAAGTAACTAAGTACATTTACTCAAGTACTCAAAGTATAGTTTTTAGGAATTTTTACTTAGTAGTTAGAAGTAGCTTACTAGAGTATTTCCCATTTTCAGTACTTTTACTTCTACTCCACTACATCTCAGAGGCAAATATTGTACTTTTACTCCACTACAATTATTTGAAAATGTTACAATAGTTACTTTTCAGATATAAATTATGATATTATGAAACATACATTAACCACTTTAGCCCTATATTTTATACATAGGCTATTTGAAAATAGCCGATGTACAAGCTCACAACGCGTTGTGTTGCAACGCGTTGTGAGCTTGTACATCTGCTCTTTTCTTTTTTTTATCTGCTCTTTTCAAACATTTGAGTACTTTTAATGTAGGTACTTTAAGTATATTTTGATGCCAATACTTTTGTACTTTTACTCAAGTAACATTTAGAAAACAGGCATTTTACTTGTAACAGAGTATTTTTATATTGTGATATTGCTACTTTTAGTTAAGTAATATATCTGAGTACTTCTCCCACCACTGCTCTGTTTAATAAAGTGCTCAGAACATATTCTGTGGAGAAGATAAAATGTCAAATTGACTTATGTACACCTGTACGTCAAGCTTTCAAACACAGAGTTTCAACTTTTAGAACTTTTGTCAGTTTCAGAAGTCATTATGACATGATATTAATCCCATATTACTGTGGCATTGTTAGACAAAGTGATGGAGAATAATACATTCAGTGAGTTAATTACTGGTAAGATTGAAGAGGAACTCCAGTGAAGACAGAATAGAGTGAATGTTTTGATTATTATGACTAACATACATTAAACTTCATATTCCAGGAGTTTAAAACCCAGACTAAACTGACAGAATGTGTCAGAGAACAGAGTGAAGTTGCTGGAAGAAAAGTGAGTGTGGTGAACTGTCCAGACTGGTCGACTACACCTCCATCACAGAAGATCAAAGACGTCCTTCTACACGGTGTGACTCTGTGTTCTCCTGAACCCCATGCTGTCCTGTTGACTGTTGATGTCAGGTCCAGTTTCTCTGAAGCTGACAGGAGATCAGTGGAGGAACACATGGAGCTGCTGGGGGACAGAGTCTGGAGACACATTCTGGTTCTGTTCACATATGGATGGTGGCTGGGAGGGAGACGTGTTGAGGAGTACATAGAGTCTGAAGGAGAACCTCTGAGGTGGATCCTGGAGAAATGTGGATACAGATACCATGTTGTAAACTCCACCAATTATGACATTTCAGAAGTCACAGAGCTGATGGTGAAAATAGAAGACATGGTGATGAGGGACAGAGGACATTTTGGACAAATGACACTGATTAAAAAACTGAAAGGAAGAACAGAAGAACAATGGAAGAAGAGAGAGCAGGAGATGATAGAGAGGATGTTGAAGTCTGTGGTGACGGAGCCAGAAGAACCAACCCTGCCAGCTGTCAGGAGAATGAACAGCATGGACCTGCTTCCTCCAAGTAGTGAGTATCAATATCCTGTCTATATCCTGTCTTCAGCCTATTTTCATTGTGTGTGTGTGTGTGTGTGTGTGTGTGTGTGTGTGTGTGTGTGTGTGTGTGTGTGTGTGTGTGTGTGTGTGTGTGTGTGTGTGTGTGTGTGTGTGTGTGTGTGTGTGTGTGTAAGAGGTCAAGGTCAAAATGACATCATGGTTGATATGTGAGGAACAGAGACATGTAGAGATGTTGTGCTGGGCTGCAGGGTTTTCACATCCAGGTGTGTTTTTATTATCATTGTAAATGTCTTGCTGTCTGTTGTCTTCTGTTCCAGTGAGTGGTGGAACACGCTCTTCAGGATATGACACCATGAGTGAAGCTCCTACACAGACTGATGCTGATGTAAGTGTGAGAGATGAAGATGTTTTATACAGTAGATGATACTTTAGTCTGACATTAATAATCACACACATTTTAATTCTTATTTCTTTACTTAATGTTTCATTTTATTTTAAGTCTTTGGTGACTGGCCCAGTAGAATCAACCCTGCCAGCTGTCAGGAGATGGAACAGCGTGGATTGGCTTCCTCCAAGTAGTAAGTGTCAATATCCTGTTTACAATAGTTACTGTCAGGAGGCAACCTTGTGTATGCAATAATTACTTTACTTCAGGAAATGGAAAAAACAATCTGTGTTCCAATGGATCAAATATAGTTATGTATTTAAAATATGAGATACGGTTTCTGCCTGACAGCGACGATTTTGTAATTGTTCTTGCTGTATGTTGTCCTCTGTTCCAGTGAGTGGTGGATTTCACACCATGAGTGAAGTTTCCAGCCAGGCTGACCCTGATGTAAGTGTGAGAGAAAAAGATATTTCATAGATGAAACTTTTTTTTTTCTTCACATCAATCACACATATTTAAATTATTATCGTGACTACTAATTGAAGCCGAGGCCGAATTGGGCCAAATCGCATGGATGAGCCCTGACAGCACATGGTTGGTGCTACAGACTCCAAATTTTGCACACAGATAGCTCAGACCTTTGCCAACGATCTTAGCTAGGCCTCGACCCGACCCGATATGCGGTTTTCCGGAACCAACGCGAAAGGTTCGGAATCTCCATATGCGGAGTCCTGACTACTAATTGAAGCCAATGGACGCCGAATCCAAATTGGCCCGAATCGCATGGATGAGCCCTGAAAGCCAGACTCCAAATTTCGCACACAGATAGCTCAGACCTTTGCCTACGATCTTAGCTAGGCCTCGACCCGACCCGATACACAGTTTTTCGGATCCGGCACGAAAGGTTTGGAATCTCCGTATGCGGAGATGACTGACATCGGGCTGTTCCGGAGCAAGCGCTGACTCATTGTGACATCACTTCATAAAAGGCATCACATACACTAGATGAGTCAACAAAAAATCTCTGAGTGTGGCATAAACTATAGTCTTTCTTCCTCTCACTCCGAGGTGACAGATGAAAGTATATAAGCCGGCTTCTAAGCTAAGTCCAGCACTCTTGACAGACCTCTGCATATAGTCTGTAAGCAGCTCTCAAAAAAATGAGTACTCCAGAAAAGCTACCAAAGCTAAACCCCGGTGAAGGAGAAATAATTCGTAACAACTTGGTACTTCTAAATTATCAGTGCAAGTTCATGGAAAGCCGGAAGGAATTGCAGGAGCAGGCCTTCAAGACATCGACTCAAGTCCTTCTTTATATACAAAAACTGGAGCAGGAAAAAAGAAAAATGAACCAAAGAATTACAAAACTCGATTGGGATGCGAAATGGAAAGCTAATAAGGCTGTTGCTGGGGATCAGATGGGACAGTCAACATCTGCTGGCCAGACAGGAGGAGCAGACGGAGGAGGAGACAGTGTTCCTGGGGAGCAGATGGAACAGTCAACATCTGGTGGGAAGACAGGAGGAGCAGACAGAGGAGGAGACAGTTCTTTTGATGAGATCGGTGATGAAGAATTAATTAACTGTGCTGCTTTTACTGAAGAAAACAAGGATCAGTCAAGATCTGAGTTGGATGAGGTGCAGACGGGGGAGACAAACATAAGACAAGCTAAATCAACAGCACAAGACCAACAAAAAACAAGTTCTCCAAAAAAACTCAAACTGAACTCTCCCGCTACAAAAAAAGAAAAGAGCAACAAAGCGTGGGACTGGGATGATGACTTGAATGATGCAGATTTATGCAGGCTGCATATTCTGCTTAAAGAAGAAACAAACAAAAAGAGACAGATATATATGCCATATATGGGCATAAAAGGACACATACAAACAGATACATAGATCCCCATATATGGGCATGAAAGGGAAACAGACAGACAGATCCAGAGATCTCCATAATAAAGTCAAAACGGGTCCAATGACAACAGGTATAATGGGGTTTGCATTAAAGGGGGAACCGGCACTGTGTCTGCAACACAGTCGAAGGCACAGACAGATACAGAGATCTCCATTATGGGCATAAAGGGACACAGACAACCAGATACAGAGATCTCCATATATGGGCATAAAACTATGACAACAGGTATAATGGGGTTTGCATCAAAGGGGGAACCGGCACTGTGTCTGAAACACAATTTCGCACGCAGATAGCTCAGACGTTCCTTACAACGCTTGGGTCCTACTTAAATATAAATGCCACATCAATGTTGAATTTGTTGGCTCCTTCCGTACCATCAAGTACCTGTACAAATACGTCCATAAAGGAGTTGATGTTGGCACTCTCGATATTGAAGACAGGGATGAGATCTCCAGATTCATCAATGCCAGAACCATTGATGCTCATGATGCACACTGGAGAACAATGGAATACAAGATCCAGGACAGAGTCCCTGCTGTCACCAATCTCGCTATCCACACAGATGGCCAGCAGAGCATAATCTTCAGAGAAGGCTATGCACAGACACAGAGATCTCCATATACGGGCATAAAAGGGACACACCCAGACACATACAGAGATGTCCATATATCACAGACACAGATAGCTCCATATATGGGCATAAATGCACACACAGATGGGCATAAATGGACACAGGCAAACAGATGGCCAAAACGGGTCCTATGACAACAGGTATAATGGGGTTTGATTTAAAGGGTGGAGCATTCATTCCCTATTTACATCGTTCCTGTGTAGGCCGGTCCCCGACTAGACCCTCGGCCACCCGAAGGGCTAGACCCTCGGCCGCCCGAAGGGCGGCCGAGCTTCTAGTTTCTTTAATTTATATTTTACCAATATATGGAGCTTGCTACGACACATTGAGGTTAGACAACACACTCCCTATTTGGGCGTAGTTGCATTACAAACCCCTTATATGGTTATGGCTGAGTCATGGTGACATGAGCGTCTTCCTTAGGCCAATTTTAATATTGAATATCATACATGATATTTGTAACAGATATATTTAGTGTGGTTGCCCTAACAGGGCAACCAGACTATAGTACTCTATACTCTTTATTTCTTTATTAGTGTGGTTGCCCAACAGGGCTATAGTACTCTATAGCTTTCTTTATTTATAGATAAACTTTTTTCAAACCGCATCTCCTCCCACAGTTTTTATCCCCCAATGTTGTGCCATATGTCAAAATGACCGTCTAAATCGGGAATCGTGCGCTTGTATTTTGCTAAGAGATTGGGTTAGGGTTAGGGTTAGAATAGTTAGTGGTGTAGAATAGTTTAATTGATATTGATTTATTAGTGCATTAAATGTCCCCCATCCACTTTAATGTAAAAGTGAAAAAACTCAAATTCAAGTATTTTTTTCTCAGAAACCTTAAGATCTAGAGTTATCAGATTTGGAGGGATAATTCATAATTAAGTCCCAAATTATTTAAAAAAATATCACACCATTCGGCCTCATGGTGGCGCTATAACAGCCCCCTTTACGTTTTGGCCCGTAACTCTTGAACCGTAGGTCCTAAAATCAAAATTTCTTTTCACCTGGATTCCTTGGGTCACGACGCATCTCCCCATATAGGCCACGCCCATTTGCGTCAGGATAGATTTTTTGATATTGATTTATTAGTGCATTAAATTTCCCCATCCACTTTAATGGGAATTGCAAAAACTCCCATTCAAGTATTTTTTTCTCGGAAACCGTAAGGGCTACAGTTACAAAACTTGGAGGGGAGGTTAATAGTTTTTTGAAAAATTATTAAGAAAATAATCACACCAGTCGGCCACATGGTGGCGCTACAACAGCCCCCTTTACCTTTTGGCCTATAACTCTTGAACCGTAGGCCGTAAAATCAAAATTTCTTTTTCCCTGGATTCCTTGGGTCACGACGCATCTTCCCATATAGGCCACGCCCATTTGCGTCAGGATAGATTTTCCGCCATTTTGAATTTTCTTCAAAACACACTTTTTGCTCCTTTTCCTTCAATTTTTTTCCAAATCTCACACAAATCGGTACACGTGATCTATAGACCCCTTAACAGACGACGTCATACTGGCTGCGTGCAGCCAGTATGCGCGCAACGAAACCCATTATATCAGGTCTCGTTAGGACGCGTCTCACTAGCCAACACACACAAGAGGGGGTTGGGGTGTGCTGAAACCAGTGCACCCCGAAACAGGTTGGGAATTGATTGCGTGAAACAATCACCTGTGCGTCCAGGCTCAATGTTAGTAAACAAATAATTGGTCTATGGACCCATGCGATAAACCTATCCAAGCGGAATTTTGATAGTCCGTACCGTCCGTCCGTAAATGCCTTCCAAAGTTAGCGGGAGGGGCCCGTTTGACCAAAAATGCCATAAATCACGAACGAAACGTCCGGTCAATCCCAAATTTGAATCACATGTCGAGGGTGGTATACTAAACCAATCCCCAAAAGCATTTCTACTTTGATCCATAGGGGGCGCCACGAATGCTCGAAATGTAACCGTTTCATGCAAAAACATGATTTTTGGGGGATCAATCCTCTCAAAATGAAACGCAGGCGATCTCAGGAGTGACGTGACGATGTAATTGGCGCAGTCTCCGACGGTATTCCTCCCGGCGTATTACTGGAGTCCCGACCGCGTCGGCGCAACCACACTTTGCAATTGCCAATTGCGACGCGTCTAGTTTGTATCGTTATTGATGTAATTTCTCCATCATACATGATCATTGTTAGAACACAGTGATATTTGTTCCCTTTTCCTCCCTGCCTCTTACGTCTTTATTAATATTACATTTAGTTAAACATGTGTGTGATGTTTATTGATGTACGTATCTGTTGATGACTAAGAGCTTTGGTTACAAATTAAACTATGGTTTTATATGAAAGATAAATCAGACTTAAGTACATACGATTGAAATATCATCCTGCTGTTATATAGGGTTGCTATTTGTATTTTTCAAGAATTGAAAGAATTTCCCCTCTCATACCTGTAGTCGATAGTGGTGACACAAATCACACATTAGTCAGCCTCTGGTCTAGACTACGCATGTTACATTTTATACATTACAACCATATGAGCTTTCATTGAAGTGAACATGTATTTCAATGTTATTACAATATTTCACAAGCTTTAGTTTATTGATTTATGTTGTTTGATGGATCCTGTATTAATGTACAACACTGTTGTGTTTCAGTCTTCTTACAGAGGACACTTTGGACCTTCGTCTGTCAGAGACACAGGACACGATAAGGTGACACACAAGACACGACGGAAGACACTGTTTGAAAGAGTGACACGAACTTTATCACCAGAAGAATGGAAGAAGAGAGAGGAGGAGGTGATAGAGGGGATGTTGAAGTTTGTGGTGATGGAGCCACAAGTACCAACACTAAACACCATGGACCTAGAGGATGCATGGAGCATGGAATTTCCTCCAAATAGTGAGTATCAATGTGTGTCCGTGCGTGCTTAAAATAACAAGATTGGATGGGTGCATTTTCATGAGACTGGGAGGGAATGATCAGTAGTCTGTCCTGAAGAGACGATAACATTTAGGGTGGAAGAGGTCAATGTCAAAATGATGGTTTTCACATCCAGGTGTGTTTTTATTATCATTGTAAATGTCTTGCTGTCTGTTGTCTTCTGTTCCAGTGAGTGGTGGAACACCGTCTGAGACAGGAAGTTTATACTGCTGGTCACCTGCCAAGGTCTCTGATTGGCTGAAGAAACATCCTGGACACATAGCGCCCTCTTCAGGATATGACACCATGAGTATAGCTCCCAGCCAGGCAGACACTGGTGTGATGAGTGTGAGAGATGAGGATGTTTCATAGATGAAACTTTAGGCTTGATTTATACTTTGTTACTTGCTGGTGTCACGTGCCAAAGTAGCAGATCTACAAGCTCACAACTAGTGATGGGCATTGTTGTTCTTTTCAGTGTACTGAATCATTCAAATCAGTTCACTAGACTGAGCCTTTGAGTTTTCTACAGATGAAAATTGTATTATTTTAAACATAATTTCTACATTGGTTGGTGTTGTAATCAGTTTAGGTTCATTTAGGTTTAGAGAGATTTCATCTTGTATATATTTCCTTTATGTTGTTAGCAAATAAGTCAGCTTTAAGTACAGAAGAACATGTATCTAAACTAGAGCCAGACCGATACAGTAAATCATCAGGCTGAAGTTTTTCCAGTCAAGGACGACATGTTGCTGGGGAATTCTCACTTTCTGAAATCTCTATTGGTCTAAAAGATCACACATGGGTCACTGGGTCAGGCATCTAAAAATGTTATTTATACATAATCTATAGATTTACACCTATATCAGCTTTTATTGAAGACAAAATGTATTTCCTCATTAGTACAATATTTGTACAAGCTCAAGTTTATCGACTTATGTTTTATGTTGATTGTAACAACAACACTTTTCTTCCAGCTGTATATTACTGTACACTGTTCTGTTTCATCTATCAGGAAATAAATCACTGCTTCATGTAAAAGTACAATACTGGAAATGATTTTGTTCTAATCCTTTTTACTAAAATATGCTATCTATACCAATGTAGACACACAGTTTTGGTCAATTAACAGAGGTAAAGGTGTGTGTTTTCATCAGGGTTAAGTACATTACCCCTTCTGGTATAAAGGACACAAACAGTTGTAGTTTGAAATAGGTGACATTTGCTTCAGATGCACCCCAAAGATTCAACGCCAAACACCTATAGAAGTGCTTTACTGCTACATTAACACCATAGTAGTATTAACTATTACTGTAACTGAGTTTAAAGGACTGCTGCTATGTTTGTTGTTGTGTTTACAGTTGGGAATAGTGTATTTACTAGATGAGTAGCTTTGATAGCACTGTTTTCAAGCATGGCATGTGTTTGCTAACACTTCAGATACAGATGTGTGCACAGCTGGGAGGGCCAGGAGTCAGGACATCTGTTCCAGTGCTGCCCGTCAAGCCAGCAGGCTCACACCTCAGTCTTTTAGCCTGGTGACTAGGTTACATATCCTACCTGGGATTGGAACAAAATGTCAGCTCTCTCATGGGGGACCCAGCCCCCATGAGAGAGCTGACATTTTGACTGTTGAACTATAATGGAGAGCATGTCTGGGAATGCTAGTTTTCCTTTGGGTTTTATGCAGTACCTCTTGTCAACCAGTAGGTGTCCTACCTGACCACAGGATCTAAATGTCAGAGCAGGTCCACCTCCAACCACTGCAGATGTGCTAGTTAGATTGTGTTAGATACAGATTGGTTAAAATAGCACGTTATTCACACACACACATGGACTGCAGCTTTTTATGTGCCTAGCCCATAATTTAAGACCACTTTCAACCTGGTGTTCATATTTTGGCCATGTCATTATAGGCGGCGCAATGGGGCGCAATGATCTTGTAGATCGGCTATTTTCCCATGACACTCACACAAATTATAAAACAGGCCTTAAGTGTTTTTAAACCGTGTGGGCTGACATAGCTGTGGTGGTTGTAGAATGTGATTTAGAGCAGTGCTGCCTTAAGTTTTACAGCAGAGTGGGAGCAGACAGACGACAGAGACATGTCATGTACTTTTCCTCACAAGTCTTACCAATACGGCTCTGTTCCATTCTGGTCAAACAGAGTCATGGTGCTGATATTGTACATGTTGTTTCACTGGAAACACTCTGCTACACCAGTGGGTCTCAAAGTGTGTAACTCTAAGAGTGTACAAATGGAAGGCTCCCTCTTTACTAGGAGTTAGAGGTGTCATTCAAAGCTATAGTTTGTGCACGCCCACACAAACAGCCCTGAGAAGAAGTGTAAATTTGAATGCAGGCCGCTGAGGAAGTGTAATCACCAATCAGAGTAAATGAAAACACCTGTATGAGTGTTCAGGCCATTTATATATGAGTTGAGTGTTCAAAGCATTATTATCAGGGTTGCATTGCTCAGGGGACGGCCAAACATGCCGTGCAACAACCTTTTTGAACAGGAGCACGCGCACGCACATGCATAGATTTAAAACAACTTTAAATTCTGCCTGGGTTTGCTGAATGTCCCGGTGACTATTCCTAAATTGCACATTTTCCAAAAAAAGATTACTTTTACTTTGGTACTTTTGAGTATATTTTGATGCCAATACTTTTGTACTTTAATCAAGTGAAATTTTGAATGCAGGCCGCTGAAGAAGTGTAATCACCAATCAGAGTAAATGAAAACACCTGTATGAGTGTTCAGGCCATTTATATATGAGTTGAGTGTTCAAACCATTATTATCAGGGTTGCATTGCTCAGGGGACGGCCAAACATGCCGTGCAACAACATTTTTGAACAGGAGCACGCGCACGCACATGCATAGATTTAAAACAACTTTAAATTCACACCTCAACAAAGTTAACAAAAGCTGCCGACCACCGGTTGTCACACCAGCATGAATTAACATAGGAATGAGCCTAGATGCATATCAGTTGTCCATTGTGTGACCTGTTGTAGTGTAGGTTTTAAGCGATGTGCGCGTTATGTCATAAAATAGAGTGCAACCACTTTCCAATTCAACAATAAAACACTGATTATTACACAGCATTTATCAAGACAAGACAGCAGTAAAATGGCACAGCGAGTTGAACTGGACAAGCAACAGTTTTACTGTGCTATCTGCCTGGGTTTGCTGAATGTCCCGGTGACTATTCCTAAATTGCACATTTTCCAAAAAAAGATTACTTTTACTTTGGTACTTTTGAGTATATTTTGATGCCAATACTTTTGTACTTTAATCAAGTGAAATTTTGAATACAGGCCGCTTTTTTAATACATATCTTTTTAATGACAGTATTTTTGTATTGCATTGCTTCTTTTGCCTCCCAGTGTGAAGGAAGAATTCTTAGAATGTGTAGTGACTATCTTTACATTTTTTACTCCTTGGATTCTGTAACTGATTCCCAAACCAACTGGTTTGTGTTCTCCAACCAGCTGCTAAATGAATGTTATTGTGTTATTTTAACTCCACAGGTTGTGCACAGACTGAAGCAGACAGGAGCCCAGGCTGATCCCCCTGAATGCCTTGTTGGAGCTGCAGGCGTGGCCTGTGAGTCACCAGATGTCCCCCTTTGCGTGGGAAAAGTCCCACATTTCCATGACTTTTCAAGTGTCCCACAAATTGAGACGCTGTCCCACATTGTCACTGGCAGGCTCCAGTGTACAGTAATAAATCAATGCGCAGGTGTTGAGAGGTGCGCTCCGCTGATTGTTGCTGAATCTCTTAACAAGAGCACACAGCAAACTAGACTGGACCACACAGGACACAGCACTGCTCAAGCAGCACGTGAATACATTATACGGCCCATATTGACGCCGTTGTGTCTTTGTATGCATTTTCCCCATTATTTCTTGTTTTGTTTGTATTGCCTGTTTGAAAACCAAGGACCACAATGGAAATAAGTCTTCACTTTGTGTTCATCCTCGTTTAACACCTAAAAATCTGTCATATTTAAAAAGCCTTTATTATAAGCGGCATATGTAATAACTAAAAAGCATTAACAGACATTAAAAAAGTGTGATTGACATTTAACATTTTAAAAGTGTGACTCACATTTGAATTGTAAGTCTCATCAATACTCCATTCTGCTCAAGTCCTCTAGTAGTTGTGACACGGCCGTCTTCAACACATCGTCTTCAGGAGGCCGGACACTGACGGTGTCTGTGTTTGTTAGAGAGGTGGTGTAACTCCGTAGGAAGAGGATGTGATCGTCTGTCTGTGCGAGCTCCTCCACCTCAGCCAGTCTCCTCCTCAGCTCAGAGACCTCCTGCTCCACACTGCTGGTCGGTGCGGCAGAACACTTTCCTGATGTGGTGGTGACGTGGGCAGATGTGCTCCTGAGACGCGGAGGCTTGGACCAGCTGGTGTGTGTGTTGAAGGCAGGCAGCTGATGGTGAGACTGGAGATGGCCGTCACAATATGACAGCAGACACTGGAGACAGGTTTTCACACCCTTCAGTTTCATACTGGTGCATATAGGTCACAGGTAGGGTGACCACCTACAAACGGGCCCATTGAGGGACAGGTGAACCCGTTTTACGGGACATCGCGGGATGTGCTACCTACTACTATATTTAGAATATTACTTGTGTTTGGTTTCATGTAAATGGAAACAGAAGGGCAGTTGTGTGAATTGTACAACCAATGGTTTCTGTCTGTGGCAACGGCATGCATTTATGTGTTTGGGGACCTGAGGCAGTCTCAGGCCCAGGGGTCCGTGGACTCAGGATCCGGCCCTGTTCAATAGCTGGAGAGATGGGGGGAGTTCCCTGTTACTGAACAAATGTTTTATAGCAGTGATTACCATCACAATAGAGCTTTAACGTTTTAACAAACGTTCTGTTTTACCACAAAAATATCACTTTTTACCTTTAAAAAAGAGTCACATATAAGGGAAGAAAGGCTGTTAAAGCATCACCATTTCTCTCCAGCTGTTTGATAAACAAAAACATTTTCAGGTGGGTAGCCAATCAGGAGAAAGTACCCATTTCTCAACTTACATTTCATAATGTTCAAGTTCCAATTTTGTCTGCTCATCACTTCTTTGTGTGATCACTTCTCACTTCCAATTTAACGTGTTTATCCTGTAACATATTGGCAACAGTTCCGCGGCTTGGTCGCCTGGACTCACTTCCCTCTGTAACCATGGCAACGGCGGGTCTGCAGGCCGCAGCTCACCACTTCAGTCTGGAACTGAAACAACACTTTGTGCAGCGGAGTCTCTGTTCCTCCTTCTCCTAAACAACCAACCTCTAATCCCAACCAGTGACTGTATTCAAGTTATCATGTGTTAAAAGATCCTTTTGGGGAATCTTACTTTTGTTTAGTTAGTTTATTTTCTGTTAGTTAGCTTGATTTAAGTTTGTACCAATTCTATTTAATTTCTGTAAATGCAATTATTTCTGTTAATACATGTACTTAGTTATGCAAAAGCTGTTGTCCTCCTTTGATTATGTTATGATCCTTTGCACTAGACAAAGGTGACCGTAACATCAGGTTTTGTAATTTGCAGCAATTGTAGAAATATTACACCTTAATTGTCGAATGTTTAAGCATGTTCTAATCATTTATAGGCTACTTTACTTTACTTATTTTTCAAAAAATATTTTTTTTTACATTTTGGACAAAATAGCCAATTTTACATCGAGGTGCCCAGATGTCCCTAGTGCCCACCTATCCTGTTACCGTCCAGAGGCATCAGTAGATGTAAGTACACAGCGAAGCAGACAGAGCACTGATTAGGACACTAGATGTAAGTGTCTCTATTGTATTTCAGACATTGTTGCAATTATCTCTCTCTATCTGGATCATTTATGGGCGCTTTATGAACTGTTCTCATAATTGTGTTCATGCCTTCTGCTGCTAGCATAAAAGGCCTCTCCATCTTAAAGTCCTAATAATATCCAACTTAATGTCCCTGTATCACCTTCTATGTGACACTTCAGCTTGCAATGACATTGACATGACAATGTGTCTCTCTCTCTCTCTCTCTCTCTCTCTCTCTCTCTCTCTCTCTCTCTCTCTCTCTCTCTCTCTCCCCCCCTCCCCCCCACCACCCAGACTGCACGAACAGGGAAATGAAACTCATCAGAACTCATTGACAGGTAAGGACTGAGCCAGAAAATCAAACACACGTTAGATGGTGTTACATTGTACAATAGAACTGTATATGATCTTTTAAAATGTATTCATTAAATAGAAATATAAAGTCTATTGAAAGCAGTTTGTGAAGACATAATATACAGTATATCAGTTCATCCAGAAACGGTGCAGCATCTACAGTATGTGTGCGTGCAAATGACCAGATACAGTAGATAGGCTCTACTGTAGTTTCTAGTATTTTCTGATAGAAAGAAACTAGTCTTTCCACAGGCACTGTGGTACTGTGAAGAGCCATGGTGACACCCGTAGTAGTTACATTATGAGACAATGGGCCCCTGGGCAGGGGCACAGGCTTTTAAAATACACCCTCAGTGACTGGCTGGTACACTGTTATGGGCCCAGTGAGGCCTTGAGGATTATGAGGCATGCCCAACTGAGCTGCCGTCAGAGTTGTATCAGTTAAAATGTAGAAATTGCATCATACTGTAGGCTAATACTTAACTATTGATAATAAATGTGTTTTTTTTGGTTAAATGTCAACATGATTCAATGGAGCTAACTTAGCTTCTTGAGCAACATGGAAGGACATGACAGTGAATGTATTTAATAGAAAATAATATTAATAGTGTCCAGGTAGCTCAGTCGGTAGACCTCTGGCCTTTGGACCAAAAGGTCATAGGTTCAATCTCGGCACCACTAACTCAGTATATGAATAGCACGGCTAGGGTGTGGTCAGTCGTGCGGCAAGTACTGGGAGCTGATGGTAGGTGTTGCGCTCCACCTTAGCATTCCATCTCCCAGAGCTCTAGTGCTTTGTAACGGGGATAGACTCCTGTGTTCTCGGCTGATACTGACAATAAGCCCCCCCGACCTACTTATTTAATGCTATTATAAATACTAGACCATACCCGGTCGACGCATCCGTGGGGGGATATGCGCACATGATCTGGCAACCCGGGAGGCAGTTCGTCCCATAGCTGGGCAGCCCCGTAACCATGGTGACAGTGTTTGACACAAAAACGCTAATAAGAAGCTGAGATTTGGTGAAATTGAAAAACGGGCTTCACAGTTAAGTTCAGATGGTAATGGTCAATGGCTGTGTGCAAAATCAGAGCAATTGCTCCAGCCACTGAGGAGAACCGGGCAGCTTCACCTACTCACCACTACGCCCTTACTAGAATTATAGTATGATAAGTTTTAATCACAGTTTTACATGTAGTCTCTTTGACATATTGTTTACTTTCATCAAACGTAATCAACTTGATTGGTGCGGTATAATAATAATCTACTGTATGAACTAACAGCGCTATTTAAGTGATGACACACACACACACACACACACACACACACACACACACACACACACACACACACACACACACACACACACACACACACACACACACACACACACACACACACACACACACACACGCATCTATGTGGTCAGTTCGGTGTAAATAGTTCACTTCACACTGCATGAAAAGAAATGATTGTGGGAGGGCATTCCTCAGGCAGACCCCAGATATTTAAGGGAGTAAGTGTGTGTCTGCTGTCTAAGAGCTGGACAAACACTCTATAGAAATGATTACTATAATATAGAGAATATAGGGCCTTTAAACACTTATTTGAACAAAGAAATATGACTTACTCTACCTATAATTCCTAATGAATTAAATGATATTTTAACCAATCTGTAGAGACTACTGTATGTTAATGTAACTAGCACATGTACAGTGGTTGAAGGTCTCTCTACTCTTCTATTGAGACATTTAGACTCTGGTGTCAGGTAGGACACCTACTGGTTGAAAATATCAATAAAGTTATTTCTGAAGATGTGTCCAGAGGGATACAGGATAGGTGGGCACTAGGGACATCTGGGCACATCAATGTAAAATTGGCTATTTTGTCCAAAATGTTAAATATTTGAATAATGGTAAGTAATGTAGATTATTTGACTATTCCACACGTGGGGAATTGATCAGCCCTGCGGATCGGTCTCCTGGACTCACTTCCCTCTGTAACCATGGCAACGGTGGGCTGGCAGGCCACAGCTCACCACTATAAAGTTCAGTCTGGAACTGAAACAACACTTGGTTCCTCTTTCTCATAAACAACCTCTAATCCCAACCAGTGACTGTATTCAAGTTATGATGCGATAAAAGATCCTTTTGGGGAATCTTACTTTTGTTTAGTTTGTTTATTTTCAGTTTTTTAGCCTGATTTAAGTTTGTACCAATTCTATATAAATTCTCTAATTATGTATGTTAATTATTTCTGTTTATAAATGTACTTATTTGTGCAAAAGCTGTTGTCCTCCTTTGATTATGTTATGATCCCTTGCCTTAGACAAAGGGGGTCGTAACAACAGGTTTTGTAGCAATTTGCAGCAATTTAAGCATGTTCTAAATATGTATACTTTACTTTACTTAAGACCATTTTTCAAAGATTCTATTTTTTTTACATTTTGGACAAAATAGCCAATTTTACACCGAGGTGCCCAGATGTCCCTAGTGCCCACCTATCCTGCTACCGTCCAGAGGCATCAGTAGATGTAAGTACACAGCGAAGCAGACAGAGCACTGATTAGGACACTAGATGTAAGTGTCTCTATTGTATTTCAGACATTGTTGCAATTATCTCTCTCTATCTGGATCATTTATGGGCGCTTTATGAACTGTTCTCATAATTGTGTTCATGCCTTCTGCTGCTAGCATAAAAGGCCTCCATCTTAAAGTCCTAATAATATCCAACTTAATGTCCCTGTATCACCTTCTATGTGACACTTCAGCTTGCAATGATCTCTCTCTCTCTCTCTCTCTCTCTCTCTCTCTCTCTCTCTCTCTCTCTCTCTCTCTCTCTCTCTCTCTCTCTCTCTCTCTCTCTCTCTCTCTCTCTCTCTCTCCCTCTCCCTCTCCCTCTCCCTCACCACCCAGACTGCACGAACAGGGAAATGAAACTTGTATCTGATGCTGTGTGACTACAGTTCATAACAAACAACAACTAGACTAAATCTCAATCTACAGACAAGGACGGTGGTGTGGACAGACAGAACTCATTGACAGGTAAGGACTGAACCACAAAATCAAACACACGTTTGATGGTGTTACATTGTACAATAGAACTGTATATGATCTTTTAAAATGTATTCATTAAATACAAATGTAAAGTCTAAAGTCAGTTTGTGAAGACATAATATACAGTATATCAGTTCATCCAGAAACGGTGCAGCGTTTGTGTGTGTGTGTGTGTGTGTGTGTGTGTGTGTGTGTGTGTGTGTGTGTGTGTGTGTGTGTGTGTGTGTGTGTGTGTGTGTGTGTGTGTGTGTGTGTGTGTGTGTGTGTGTGTGTGTGTGTGTGTGTGTGTGTGTGTGTGCGTGCGTGCGTGCGTGCGTGCGTGTGCGTGCAAATGACCAGATACAGTAGATACTGTAGGCTCTACTGTAGTTTATGGTATTTTCTGATAGAAAGAAACTAGTCTTTCCACAGGTACTGTGGTACTGTGAAGAGCCTGGTGACACCCATCGTAGTTACATTATGAGACAATGGGCCCCTGGGCAGTGGGCACAGGCTTTTAAAATACCCCCTCACTGACTGACTGGTACACTGTTAGGGGCCCAGTGAGATCCTGGGGCCACTGGGCCGAGGCCCAGCAGGCCATCCCTGGTGACACAAGGTTAGAACAACAAGGCAGGCTGGCCGACAGCGAGGCCTTGAGTATTATGAGGCATGTCCATCTGAGCTGCCGTCAGAGTTGCATCAGTTAAAGTTTTGAAATTGCATCATGCTGTTCCACAGTAGGCTAATGCTATTGTTAATAAAAATATATATATGTTTTTGGTTCAAAAACATCAACATTATTCAATGAAGCTAACTTAGCTTCTTAGCTTGACAAGTTCAGTTCAGTTTATTTCCAGCTCATTTGTACAACAGAAAGATACATATATACAAGTGCATTTATGCAAATTTGAAAATCATAATGACAAGAAAAAAGGAGGTCCAAGGCACAAGTTCGTGTACATAAAGTGTCCAAGAAGCTGGAAAAGGGGACAGGGAGAAGCATAATGCTTATCGAGCCCTTCCCCTGGCTCATTTTGCAAAAGTTGCAAACTGAGTTTGGGAGCATTATATTAGCATGCAGATGCATTTTTTCCACAGCTATAAATGTGCATATTGTTAAACTTCTTGAGCAACATGAAAGGAGATGACTGTGAATGTATTTAGTAGAAAACAATATTACTATAAATATAAGTATTAATCACAGTTCTAAAATGTAATCTCTTTGACATGCTGTTAACTCTTATCAAACATAATCAACCTGATTGGTGTGGTATGATAATCATCTATGAACTAACAGTAATCACATCTATGAAGAGACACACACGCAGAGTCAAATAGTCTATTGTATTCGGCTGCAGCGCAATTATTAATATTTTTAACCACACTTAATTTTCTTGATTTTACTACTCTTGATAATAAGTTAATGGGATTAAGCAGTTCCTAAATAATCCTACTTTGATTTGGAACTTTATACCTACCTGTAAAAAATGCCAACCGTAACATACAGGCTTTATTCCAGAAAAATATTATTAGTATACCTTATATAGTATCCTACTGTATTGGTCCAGATTTGTTGATGGCTTGATTTGGAATATTCCATATAAATATGTTCTTATCAATAAAGTGAGGGAGGTTTCGTTTAAAATCCTGCATAGGTTTTATCCTACAAGTAATTATCTTAAGTTCAAGAAAGACATCTATGTGAACTGTTCATTGTGTGAAATGTACCCAGAGACAATGCTGCACTTATTTTGGAATTGTACCCACACTAACACGCTTTGGAAGGATGTATCTCTGTATACTGTTGAGAATGATGACTCTGACTTTTGTCTTTACTGGCAAAAGGTTTGGCTTCAATAATAATAATAATAGAACAGTTAGGTATTCATAATTCATTTGATAATCATTAGCTAAATTTCATATACATAAATCCAAATCATTCCAAACCCTCTTTCATCATACTTGGAATTGAAGTCAAGCTGAATTTTAAAACAATTTATGAAAAAAAAAACGTATGTAACGTACTGTATATGCACGCACGTGTGTGTGTGTGTGTGTGTGTGTGTGTGTGTGTGTGTGTGTGTGTGTGTGTGTGTGTGTGTGTGTGTGTGTGTGTGTGTGTGTGTGTGTGTGTGTGTGTGTGTGTGTGTGTGTGTGTGTGTGTGTGTGCTGTCACAACTTGAACATCAGTAGTGCAGCATGTGATTACCCCTCTCTCTCTCTCTCTCTCTCTCTCTCTCTCTCTCTCTCTCTCTCTCTCTCTCTCTCTCTCCGCCCAAACCGACACTTTTTCTGAACAGGGAAATGAAACTTGTATGATGCCGTGTGACTACAGTTCAACTACAAAACAACTAGACTACATCTCAATCTACAGACAATGACCGTTGACAGACTGAACTCATTGACAGGTAAGGACTGAACCAGCAAATCAAACATGTTTATTGGTGTTACATTGTACAATAGAACTGTATATGACTGTATATTATACTAGTATAAGATGATGCTGATAAAATCTTTCAAAATGTCTTCTTTAAGTACAAATGTAGCCTCTTGAAAGCAGCTGGTGTAGAGTTGACAAATAATATATATCAGGTGTTTCTCTGGGGTTCATGGCAGTGAACGCTAGAGCTCTTCACGGGCCCCCGATTCCGAAAATACCCGACAGGACCCGAGACCCGCACGGGTCTCGGGTCGGACCCGCACACAACAAACTAGACTGGACACAGCACTGCTCAAGCAGCATGTGTAAAAAATGATAGGGTAGGCTATGCTTTTATTGACGCGGTCACGGACAGATTTATTTAGTTGAGAGACAATGTTCAAAGGAACTGCTGCATCATCGTTGATCTAAACACAAGCAAAATAGGAGTAGTCTACTACAGAATCAAGCTAGAACACACAGTTATTTACAAGATTGTTGAAACAATGTAATTGTTGCATTTTGAACCTATCCTCCTAATAGTTGGCTTTCCACTTGTAAAGCAGACTATTGTCTCTTTTCCTGCAAGAAATGTTTTTAAGCCTGTTAAAATAATATGATAAATATCCCCTAGACTACAGCAGGTTAATAACAAAATAATAGGCATCATCAGGCCTATGGTCGAATATGACATCAAGGCATTTAATAGCAACTTAGGCAATAAGTTGCTATTAATAGCAACAATCCATGATTTGCACACTTGGTGTGTGTGTGTGTGTGTGTGTGTGTGTGTGTGTGTGTGTGTGTGTGTGTGTGTGTGTGTGTGTGTGTGTGTGTGTGTGTGTGTGTGTGTGTGTGTGTGTGTGTGTGTGTGCAAACTACCAGATACAGTAGACAGGCTCTACTGTAGTTTCTAGTATACTCTAATAAATAGAAACAGTTACTGTGGAAAGCCTGGTGACACCCATAGACAGATGATGAGACAATGGACCCCTGGGCAGTGAGCTTATAAATCCTGGGCCGAGGCCCAGTAGGCCATCCCTGGTGACACGAGGTTAGAACAACAAGGCAGGCTGAGGCCCACAGTGAGGCTTTGAGGATGATGACACACACCTGAGTGAGAGTCAGAGTTGCATCAGTTATTACATAGTTTTGTAGCAGATCTGATCACCTGCTGGTAGATCAGATCAGTGGTTCTCAACCTTTTCAGGCCGCGACCCCCAAAATAATGATATTATTTCCCGCGACCCCCCGCGTGCACGCGTGCGGTCCCGTTCGTGCATGCGAGCGGTCCCGTTCGCGCGCGCGAAGGTTATTTAATTATAATAGGTTATTTGATAATTGTTTATTATCAAAACATTTTTGCAAAAAGTGGGTAAATTGAGTAAATTAACTGATAAAACATGAATTAATGATAACATAAAAAAATATTTCGTAAAAAAAAAAATTTTTTTTTTTTTTTTTTTTTTTTCAAATTCACCAAAAAATCTGGTGACCCCCCCAAATTATTTGGCGACCCCCCTGGGGGTCGCGACCCCCAGGTTGAGAACCACTGGATCAGATCATGTCAACATGTCAGTGTGATCTGTGTACAGTGATTACATTCAGCTGCTTCATGTTTGTATGTGGAGTAAATGACAGACAGTACTCTGACTATCACTGTAACAGTTGTGATATTAGTTATGTTTATGGATTATGTACTTATTTTATTAACTATTGTTGGTTGGTGCAATCTGCAGGACAGTGAACTTAACATGTTGATGAAGTTGCACATCTGATCTTTGAGGTATAGGCCCTGTATGTAGTGACCACATATCATTTTGTTAAAAACACATTTTTCCATTTGTGTGAGCCACTCTTGGGCAGACTGAAATAATAGACGCTTGTTGCAGATTGAAGAATAGAGTGTCCACAGACTCCAGGTTTGCTTAGATGTTTATTTTTCTTCTGTTTACAAATGGATACATTAAAAGAAAACAAAATGTGTAGGCTAATAGAATCAAATAAAATATCACAAAATAAATTCCTGCACGCAAGCAGGTCTAAAGACTATGTGCTTCTCAGTCTGTCACGGCCCCTAGCATGACTCACCTTTCCTTATAAAGAGACTTGCGGAGGGTTGAGCACACTACAGCCATTAGTAGACACACACCACAATACAAGAAGGACAATAAATAAATACAATATTATTATTGAATATAAACTAAAGAATTGGCTCCTACACTGTTTGTTACAAGCAAATGTGTTCATTATAAATATGATACATTTTATGAATATTATAAGTAGTTTAGTTTCCACACCCCAGGCCTAGGGTAAACACATTTTATTATCTACACAAATAAAACACACATCTAATTTCTGTTCTAAATGTAACCACTTTGACGTATTGTCTACTTCTACCAAATGTGATCAATCTGATTGGTGTGGTGTAATAATGATTTATTAGAGTGTGAGTGTGTGTGTGTGTGTGTGTGTGTGTGTGTGTGTGTGTGTGTGTGTGTGTGTGTGTGTGTGTGTGTGTGTGTGTGTGTGTGTGTGTGTGTGTGTGTGTGTGTGTGTGTGTGTGTGTGTGTGTGTGTGTGTGTGTGTGTTCTGTAACTTGAAGCAACTTGAACATCAGTGGTGCAGCATGTGTTTACAATTCTCTCTCTCTCTCTCTCTCTCTCTCTCTCTCTCTCTCTCTCTCTCTCTCTCTCTCTCTCTCTCTCTCTCTCTCTCTCTCTCTCTCTGCCTGTCTGTCTCTCTGCCTGTCTGTCTCTCTCTCTCTCTCTCACCGCCCAAACCGGCACTTTTTCTGAACAGGAAATAGAAAGTTGCTGTTGCTGTGACTACAGTTCCTCTACTAAACAACTAGACTAAATCTCAATCTACAGACAACGATCGTTGACAGACAGAACTCATTGACAGGTAAGGACTGACCATGTTTGTTGGTGTTACGTTGTACAATAGAGCTGTATATGACTGTACATTATATCATCATGAGATGATGAAACCTTTTAAAATGTCTTCATTAAAGGAGTAGTTCACCCAAAAAAAATACTTATTTTCTCTCCATTACACACCCCATGAAGCCTTGAATTCGTGGAGATGATTTAGTTTTTGTTGCATTAAGCCAATATTTAGATGACCGGTGGAGACTCAATGGAGACTCTTTGTGTCTCCTACCAGACATTAGCATCTTTCCGCTGGTCATCAAAATATTGGCTTGCGTGCGCCACCTAGGGGATTGTGCCCTGGGAAATAATTTTAGTAATCTAAAAATGACACAGATGCGTTCCCGGGAGAGACAGACAGACTCCCTTTTCAACAGAGATAAACAAGCTCTTTCATTGAATAGGAGCTCTAAGATATGTGTGCTGATATACATGTATATGATTTGTCACACAAACCACTTTCAAGAGGCTACATTTGTACTTACTGTAAAGGAGTAGTTCACCCAAAAAAATACTTATTTTCTATTTCTAGACACACACACACACACACACACACACACACACACACACAGACACACGCGTGCGTGCGTGCGTGCGTGCGTGCGTGCGTGCGTGCGTGCGTGTGCCACCTAGGGGATTGTGCCCTAGGAAATAGTTTTAGTAATCTAAAGTAAACCACCTGAGGACGCACTATAACTCCTCAGACAGTTTGTTGTACTTAATACGGCAGATAATGTGGATAAGGTACCATAATAGAATTCACTTTTATTCAATGTACAAAAGGGAATAGCAACAGTGATGCATCAATAAATAGGTTAAAAATGGTATGACAATGACTGTGGTTAAACAACAATATACATTGCACCTCTACAATGGGTCAATGCTGAGGCTTAATCTTGATTCATTATTGCAATCGCAATTTATGACTTATTTATTCATTTTTGCCATTTGGAGTATCTGTAGTTTAGGACACAGCTCTCTATGTCTGTGAGCATGCTCCTTATGTTTTGCCGTTATGTGTTGTGGATTTCCATGGTCATTGTACAGTAGATGTTACAGTACCATTACTGTTGTTACCCCACAACTCATTACGCATTACATGTGTTTCTTCAGCTACTTTCAATAGGGAGCTAAATGCTACAGTGTAACAGGGAGGCCACAATATCCTCTGATCAATTTATGTTTGTTTTATTTTGTAGAATCCTGTATATGATGTCCATCATTTAGTGTTAATGTAAACAAAAAACCCCAAAAATATATACTCATAAAGGTGGATACTGCAGTACTCTTACTAGTAAATTAAGCAGATCATAATACCCATCTGCTGCAGCCTATTTGTATGCCAATGCAGTACCATTTGATGGTTTCTTTTGGCTTTTGATTTTTTTTTCCAATAATACATAAACATACTTTTGTATATGCCAAGCATATTTTCCACTCCCATGTTAATAGGGGTATAAAATATACCGGGGGGTTTCACACAACATAATAAAAGGACCAAAATTAAACCCAAAACCAGGGCTGACGGTCAGGAGGTGAAACTACACCCAGGCCAGTGATGCTATGCTCATTTGAGAAGTGGTTGCTCTCTATTTTAATGACGTGACGCGCACGTCGCTTAACACCTCAGGCCACACAATGGGCAATTGATATGCATATAGGCTAATTCCTATGTTAATGTACCTGGCGTGAGTCGGGAGCCTTTGTAAACTTTGATGAAGTGTGAATTTAAAGTAGTTTTAAATCTATGCGTGTGCCTGCACGTCCCCCTGACCAAATAAGTGGTTGCTCGGCGTGCAACCCCGTCCACTGAGCATTGCACCCCTGACCCAGGCAAAGCAGCAGCGTTGTGTTCCTCTTCACCAAGCCCTGGCTGGAAACACAAGCGGCAGTATTAGCCCACTATTCAATAGTGCTTAAGATCAATGGCCCCGATTCATAAAGAGGGTCGTAAATGTGGTGTAAATAAAGTTTGTAAAGGAGGTCGTATTTTTGGTACTCACAAACGGACGTGCAATTCATAAAGGGGTTCGTATATGACAGAGACGTGCGTATGACTAGGTGTAGGAGCTGATTAATCTCGAAGTCTGCATCGAACAGCATCCAACTTTAACGTCACTTTACGGCACAGTGTTGCCATGTCCGCTTATTATAAGCAAATTTGCGCTTATTTTTCTGTAAAGTTTCTTGTAAATATTGGTAGAAGTGGGGTGTGTTTTTTTGGTCTTGTTTCTAAAGTGTAGTTGGTTATTTGGGCTTGCTTCACAATTGTTCAATTGTTTTAACCGGTGGTTCTCAAATATTTTTATGTCATGGACCCCGAAGTTAATATGTAGGCTAATTTATCCCTATAAGCCCCATCTGAAAATGTTTTGTGCCAGCTGGAGGCAGATTTGTGTTGTTAGAATGTTTAAAAAATCTTCCAAATATTCCACATTTTATTACAAGTTTTTTTTTAAATATAGCAGATCTACAAGCTCACAACGGTTTAATTAAAGTGCTTATAATAAATGGCCTAAGTGCCAGTTGCTTCTTTTGGGCTTATTTTCATAAACCTGGTTGCTTATTTCTCTCACAAAATCTGGAAACACCGGAGCTTAACTTCTCGTCCAAACTTACAGCTGTCGGCCGCATTGCCTTGACACTGACAGAGAACTTAAACGTCATTCTGATCTGTCTGGAAGCGAGTCCCACTATTTGCACGATGGACAGCTGAACGTAATGTGTAATGTTTACAAGGTTTAACCCCGCCAGCAAATAATAGACTAATAACCTGGAAAGGATATAACATTGCTCACATTTACCAGGTAAAAAGATGATGTTGAAAATAAATCCAGGGCATACAAGTGGAACGCTGCTATCCGATTATGGACCAGAGCTTATTGATTACTTATTGATTAAATTAGTTAATATTTGATTAATATATCACTGTCCTACGTCTGAATGGGGAATGGATCTTCTGGACACAGCTTTCATCACTATAGTTTCCTCATCAGATGGTAACATTTATTAGGCTGTTGTGAGTGGCGTTCATGTGATCAATATACCTACAGTAGGCTATTAGCCTACAAATTAATACCGCGGCACGGACACTGGTGCGTCAGTCCCTCCGCAGTTTCATTAAGGCTATCATGCCTGTTTGCCTATTTTCATTATTACGTGACACTTTGGCTGAGATGGCCCGCTGGCAAACACACTGAGGGACATAATAATTCAACTCTAAATGCAACTGATAGCCTAGAAAATAAATAAAAAGCGGTGGAATCTACATCATGTCTATATTATGCATAGGCTACAAGCAATACATCGTTTGACATTTATTTTTCATTTTTTATATATATGTGTTGACAAATGTAGGCCAAATACATATTTTATTTGAGGTTTGCCACTGTTGTAATTGATTTTGGCATGAAGAATAAAGCATTCTAAAGACATATGCACATTTCAGCCCTGGTAAGACAGCCTCGGGGCTGACCTGAGAACGTGCGCACCTGACGCACAAAACACAGACCAAAAAATCTTTATGAATCCGTATCCGACTGCAGGTGTAGGATTTGTCCTAAATGCCGGTACGTACAAAATATGGTCGTAAACAAAACAGAGACAGACACATTTAAACCTACCGCGACATTCAACGGCAAAACGCACAGTTAATGCCCGCGGACACACTTCTCTGCGTGGTCCAGTCACACACACACAGCCAGAGGTAGACAGACAACCTGAGGGAGAGGGACACAGGGACTAAAACCACATAAAACAAACGGTCAAGTTCATGACCAGAACATACTATATGCACTGCAGGCTGCTCACTAAACAACAAGATAGAAGACATACCAGCACTGATACATAGTGACAACAAACTAAACTGCAGCCCAACAGGCCAGCTTTGTTTGAGGAAGTTACACGCTCAGTGATGAAACACACACGACAAGCGTGGCAGCTGATTCCAAACGGGCCAGCTTGGCAGTGGTGTAAAGTAACTAAGTACATTTACTCAAGTACTGTACTTAAGTACACTTTTTTCTTATCTTACTAGAGTATTTCCCATTTCCAATACTTTTACTTCACTACATCTCAGAGGCAAATATTGTACTTTTACTCCACTACAATTATTTGACAACTTTAGTTACTAGTTACTTTGCTGATTTAGATTATCATCACAAAACATACATTAACCACTTCAGCCCTATATGCATTTCCGCCGTTTGAAAATATCCGATCTACAAGCTCACAATGCGTCGCATCACGACACATTGTGAGCTTGTGATATTTTCAAAATATTTTTTATAATTGTTTTATAAATGTATTTATATGTATTTTAAATGTACTTATATGTATTTTAAATGTACTTATATTTTGGTGCAAATACTTTTGTACTTTTACTCAAGTACATTTTGATTACCGGACTTTTACTTGTAACCAGAGTATTTTTAATCAAAGGTACAGATAGAAATACTTGCGGTAATCATTTTGTGAAGGACACACCAATGAATGAGGATGTTTAGCTAATTAACCCATTCAATCCAGGAACACATCTGTGTCATTGTAGTTATATTTGGCTATTCAAAAATAGCAGATCTACAAGCTCATAGTGCAGAGTGCAGCGCTATGAGCTTGTAGATCTGCTATTTTTTGAAAGATCTTGAAAATGTGTGCAAATCTTCTGAATATCTGAATATATATATATTTCTAAAGTGAACATTTGTAACTCAAATCTTTGTTTCTGGGGGGTCCCTGGAACAGAACATTTTCAGATGGGGGTCCACGGCCAAATACATATTCAAAAAAAAAAAAAATCTAAATCCTAACAGTATGTTGCTATTATGCAGTGGTGCTCCAACTTTTCCATGTCAAGGATGTACTTGCACGGACCCCCATCTTAAAATATGTTGTTCCAGGGACCCCCAGAAGCACAGATCAGAGTTAAAAATGTTTGCTTTAAAACATATATATATATTGAAAGATTTGCACAAATCTTCAGCGATTTTTCAATATATAATCTATATATATATTGAAAATCTAAGAATAGCCAAAGAAATATTAAAATGACACAGATGTATTCCCGGTCTTAATGGATTAAGTACAAAAAAAGAACACCTGGGAGACATACAGACAGACTCCCTTTTGAACAGAGATAAACAAGCTCTTTCATTGAATAGGAGCTCTAAGGTCTCTATTTAGATATGGAGAGAGACTTTATGAAACACATGCCTGTGAAGCACTCCTAACATTGATAAAAACATTCTTACGGTGGGTGTAGATTCTCTATTTTGACATTATGGTAGAGTGTTTCTGAAACATTTTAATTAAAAGGATCTACAGTTTGGTGCAAATTTAGGCCTGTTCCCTAACACTGCTCTAAAACAAACTTGAGTTTCACTGTACTTTGTGCATTCTTTCTTGATCTACATCAAATCTCTTCGCCAAAAATAGCCGATCTACAAGCTCACAAAGCGTCCCGTTGGGAGTGAGACGCGTTGTGAGCTTGTAGATCGGCTATTTTTGGTGAATGTTCCACCCAGAATAGGGATGCTGGGGTTCAAGAGGTTAAACAAAGTTAAATAAAGTTATTTACAATTTGTCCTAATCTCTCAAGTTCACCTCATATTTGCATACTTTATTATATACTGTAATATCACATAAATGTACAGTAAGGTGCTCTAAAGTAACAATGTAATTCAGGGGTGCCGTGGATGAAAAAGTTATTTAAAGGGGTGTCCTGAGACAAAACAAGTTTGAGAACCAATGTGTTATCAAACGTTTTAATTTGAAGGACCCCTATAACCCTGAGAGTGTACAAATGGAACCAAATGGACCTACAAGGGTCCATTTGGTTCCATTTGTACACTCTCAGAGTTACAGACCTGTAAGGGTCCATTTAGAACCCTCTCAAGGAACCCAGAGGGTCCCTGGACCCCACTTTGAGAACCACTGGTCAAATAGTATTCATTATATTGTCAAATGTGTGATATAACAGTAATAACAACAAAACTATAATAACAGCAGATTATTGTGACTTACTGTATGTTACTGTTTTACAGTTGAAACAACAGCTGTAGACAGGATGGCCAGTGGAACCTCAGCTTCCATCAGAGGTGAGTTCTATTAAAACACATGAAACCAGCAAAATGACACTGGTTTAGTTACATCTGTGATCTTTATTAATATTATATCTATTTATCCAACCAGGCAAGAACAGAGAACCAACAGAACTGAGAATTGTTCTGATCGGGGGAAGACGTGGAGGTGAACCCAGTGGAAAGAGTTCAGTAGGAAACATCATCCTGGGCAGAGATGTTTTTGAAACAAACAGAAGAACAGTCAAGAGTGTCATGAGACAAGAGGTAGTGTCTGGTAGACAGTTCACTGTGGTTGACACTCCAGGATGGGTGTCTTATTATCCCCTAGATCTGACCCCAAAACTGACTCAGTTAGAAATCCAACAGAGTGTGTATCTGTGTCCTCCAGGAGGACCCCATGCCTTTGTCCTAGTGATGCCATTAGACACCACATATGTAGGAACAGATATGTCAGTAGAGGAGCATTTGAGTCTTCTCCTCAGTGACCGAGTGTGGAAACACACTATTGTGGTGTTCACTGTAGCTGATAAAAACAAAATGAGAACTGATCTCATTAGATCTAACTCTGACTTAAGATATCTTACTGAGAAATGTGAAGGCCGCTTCCATGTTCTTAACATTAGTGACAGAGGAGATAGAAGTCAGGTCACAGAGCTGATGGAGAAGATAGATCAGATGGTGACTAGTAATGGTTGTCACTATGAGACAGAAAAACACGTCTCAGAGGAACTGAAGGAGATGGAGAGAACTATCAGCAGAAGAGCAGAACAAAGGAGGGCAGACGCTCAGAAACAAACAACTGGACTTCCAAAAGATACTGGTATGTTTTGTTTTACTTTAATAATGATAATATTTAATTAATCTCTGCCAGGAGGTTTATGATTTCGTATGTGTGTGTGTGTGTGTGTGTGTGTGTGTGTGTGTGTGTGTGTGTGTGTGTGTGTGTGTGTGTGTGTGTGTGTGTGTGTGTGTGTGTGTGTGTGTGTGTGTGTGTGTGTGTGTGTGTGTGTGTGTGTGCGCGTGCGTGCAACATATCGCTACTGTTGGGCAGAAACCTCATATCTCCATATTTCAACTTTTTATCTTATTTCTTAAATGAATGCCTTACTTTGTCACACTAGTTTCACACAAAAGTTGCAAAAATATCAGATCTACAAGCTCACAACACGTTGCATCGTGACGAGAGGAAAGTGGTTCATTCTGTCTGAGGGTTTTATAAATATTTAACCAGTGGAAAGCTTTAACCCATTAAGACCGGGAACGCATCTGTGTAAACACTTTAACCATTATTTTATACTCTGGTTAAGCTCATAGCGAATCTTTGAATATATATTTTTAAGCGAACATTTTTAACTCAAATATTTTTTTGGGGGTCCCTGGAACAAAATATGTTGAGATGGGGGGGGGGGGGGCAGACAAATATATAATATTTTGGGTGGTCCTTGACATGAAAAAAGTTTGAGAACCACTGATATATAGCAACATAAGTAAAAAAACAAAAAAAAACTGTTAGGATTTATAAGACACGTGTAGAATTCCAGAATTAAAGATTTGAGTTACAAATGTTTGCTTTAAAAATATGTATATATATTCAAAGATTTGCACAAATTTAATGTTCACTATAAAAAAGAAATAGCAGACATACAAGCTCATAGCGCGGCACTCGGTGCTGCGCTATGAGCTTGTATATCTGCTATGAATAGTCAAAGACATTTTAAAATAACAGATGCGTTCCCGGTCTTAATGGGTTAACAAGAGCTTGTGACTAAATAATAATTACATTACAGTAAATACATTGGAACACAGGCTGTTTTTTTCTATTTCATATCAAACAGTGTTCATTTCGTCGACTAAAACTATGACGAAAAATGTTCATCCACTACCTTTTTACACTGACGAAAAACAAAAACAAAACATGATATAAAAACTAAACTATGATGACTAAAACTAGGACCAAATATATTTACAATTTAGTCAAAAAAAAAAGAACAAAAAAAAAGACTACAATGTTAGATGGAGGGACTGGTGTTCTTTCATGTCATTTTATTATGTTATTCTACAAGCTCACAACACGTCACAGACTTGTTGTGAGCTTGTAAATCGGCTATTTTCGGCACACAGCTAAGTATAATCAGGCATTACAACGCTATCACAGCCCGCTAAAATACATAGTTTTGTCGTCTAAATTAACTGTAGATCTAGTTGATTAAAATCCTATGATACTAAAGCTAAAACTAGACTAAAACTAAAACATTTCAAATGACTTAAATATGACAAACTAAATGGAATTTTATTCAAAAGACTATGACTAAAACTACAAACTAAAACTGATGACAAGTAATGGTTTTGGACATACAAGGTTTCCACCCGACAATGAGGATATGTGAAAATAAATGGAGGTACTTCCTGGTTCTACTGGCAGTGTGTACTAGATAGATGAAGCTGATCAGTCCTGCGCACACACACACACACACACACACACACACGCACACGCACGCACGCATGCACACGCACGCACATGCACGCACGCATGTACACGCACACACACGCGCGCACACGCACGCACGCACGCACGCACGCACGCACGCACGCACGCACGCACGCACGCACACACACACACACACACACACACACACACACACCCACTGTTACATGCGTCTAGTCTAGGTAGTAATGTACATTATTATTATTCTATGATGTCTCCTGGTGGATATTTGTTCTGAACTGTACACTGAACACACCTTTCTGCTGTTAATATGTTCAGCACTTTCATTATTAGATATTAAGAACAACATATAGACCTGGACATTTTAGTCTTGTTTCTTAATCATATCAATCCTGGCATGCCTAATTTGCACATGTTGTTATGCTGTAGGTGATCATTTCCATACAAATCTACAAGCTCACAACACATTGTGTTGTGAGCTTATATATCTGCTATTTTCGCTATTTGTTTTGTGATGAATTGTGAAATTATGATATGTCTTAAGTGGTTAAATAAGAAGCTGTCAAAGTGAAAGTAAACATGTTTTCTCTGACAGGACTGACTGACCTCAGGATTGTGTTGTTGGGAAGGCGTTGGTCTGGGAAGAGCTCAGCAGGAAACACCATTCTGGGAGGAAGTGGTTTTAAAGCTGGTCAGAGGTCAGAGCAGTGTGAGGTGAGACATGGTGAAGTAGCAGGGAGACATGTGACAGTGGTGGACTCACCAGGCTGGTGGTACAACAGTCCACTACAGGACACCTCAGAGATGGACAAACTGGAGATCCAGAACAGTGTGTCTCTCTGTCCTCCTGGACCACATGCTGTTCTTGTGACGGTTTCTCTTCATGAAGCATTCACCAAAACAAAGAGAGTAGCATTAGAGGAACACATGACACTTCTGTCACAGAGTGTGTGGAGTCATGCTATAGTACTGTTCAACTATGGAGACTGTCTGGGAGAGAGAAGCATTGAGCAGCACATTGAGGCTGAAGGAGAAGACCTCCGCTGGCTTGTTGACAAATGTGGGAACAGGTATCATGTCTTCAACAATCAGAAGACAGATGACACTCAGGTCACAGAGTTGCTGTGGAAGATAGAGGAGATGGTGACAGGAAACAGAGGTGGACACTATGAAGATGATGGAGATGTTTCAGAGACGTTGTCAGAGAGGAAGAAGATCACAGAGGAACATGTCCAGACATTCCTGACCAAGACACAGAGACAAAGAACGGCTCTGAAAGCTCTGTTTGAAGGTGAGGTTTGTAAGTCGCTTTGGATAAAAGCGTCTGCTAAATGACTGTAATGTAATGTAATGTATCAAGTGTGTGTGTGTGTGTGTGTGTGTGTGTGTGTGTGTGTGTGTGTGTGTGTGTGTGTGTGTGTGTGTGTGTGTGTGTGTGTGTGTGTGTGTGTGTGTTTGTGCGACCATGCGTGTGTGTCAGTGTGTCTCTCTCTCCTTGACCTTGATTGTTATATTGATTAATAATGTATCTTCTCAATATTGCGACACATTCTATATAAAAAGATGCTGTAAAAATTAAAAGCTTAATATTATAAAGCATGGGTCTTCAACAGGGGGTCTGGGTCCCTTAGTGGGTCCTCAGAGTTACTACAGGGGGGCCGCCAAATCTTTCTGTGATTGGAACAGTTTTTTTTTACATTAACCACTTGAACCCTAGCATCCCTATTCTGAGGGGAACATTAGCCAAAAACAGGCAAAGAGGTTTGGTGTAGACAGAAGGGGAAAAAAGAGAAGACCAAGTACAGAGTCACAGGTCAAGTTTACTCAGTATTGAGGGTTTAAATGGTTAAATGTCTGAAAATACATATTAACATGAATCCAACATGTTAATAGATAAGATAATGTATAAACAAACATTAATTTACACAACATTGATGATAGTGCTGTCAAACTAATCTATGAAGCTATCCATGAAATCTATGAAAAAGTTTAATCTGCAGCATAATTGTATCATGTATTGGGGGTCTTCATTTCTCTATCAGCTAAGGGGTCCTTGGCCTGAAAAACGTTGAAGAGCCGCCCTGTTATAACGGATGGTCGAAGTAACTAATTACATTTACTCAAGTATTCTATGCAAATTGAGATAAATAATACATGATAAGCAATACATACATTAGGAGCATTATTAGATTAAGACAGAGTGCCGCGCTATGAGCTTGTATATCTGCTATTTTATAAAAATCGTGAAAATGTTTTCCTATCGTTGATTACTTTTTTTTTTTTATATATATTTTTTTTTACTCAAATCTTTGCTTCTGGGGGGTCCCTGGAACAACATATTTTGAGATGAGGGTCCGCGGCCAAATACATATCATTTTGTGGTCCTTGACATGAAAACCACTGATATTTTAGCAACAAGTTTTTTCTTCGAATTTTTGTTATAGGATTTAGACAATTGTAGAATCCCCAGAAGCAAAGATTTGAGTTAAAAATGTTTGCTTTAACAATATATATATATATTCAAAGATTTTCAAAAAATCCCATGATTTTTCAAAAAATAACAGATCTACAAGCTCATAGCGCGGCACTCGGTGCCGCGCTATGAGCTTGTAGATCTGTTAATTTTGAATAGCCCAAAGAAATCTTAAAATGACAGAGATGCGTCCCAGGTCTTAATGGGTTAAGTGAAAATGTCTATGCAGGACTTTTACTTTTGACAGTATTTGTACACTGTGGTATTTTTTACTAAAGTAAAATATCTGAGTACTTCTTCCTCCATTGAACTGATCTAATGACCAACAGATTGACACATTGGTGATTTAATTCATGTATGTTCAACTCATTTGCATAATTGATCACATAATATTCAGTATAACTTCAAATTATTGATTCATTTTTTTTTACTGTTCTGTGGTCAGTGTTGTTGCAGAATTGTTATACATGTAATAACTCATTTAGCTGAATCTCTGAATCCAATCCTAAATCAGTGTAAAGTGAACTAATGGTGTGTGTGTGTGTGTGTGTGTGTGTGTGTGTGTGTGTGTGTGTGTGTGTGTGTGTGTGTGTGTGTGTGTGTGTGTGTGTGTGTGTGTGTGTGTGTGTGTGTGTGTGTGTGTGTGTGTGTGTGTGTGTGTGTGTGTGTGTGTGTGTGTGTGTCAGGAGAACATCAGAGTCTACCAGATGTGAAGGTGATGTTGGTTGGTGGAGAACAGGATCAGAGGAGCTGGGCTGGAAATGACATACTGCAGGATAATGTGTTTAAAGAAACTCCATACAAGGTGAGTAATATTATATGACTGTTATGTTATAATGAATGACTTCACTCAAAGTAAGTAAACAGTAAAGTGATCAAATATGTTTTCTGAAGATAATGTAAAAGTATCTGCTGTCATGAATGTTCATTGATCATGTGATCAATGAACTGTCAGCGATCAATACACACAGATGTTCACTTTCAAATGAACATGGAGTCCAACACATAGATTCTCATCATGTCTGTAATCTTTAATGCAAATCATGACTGTGTGTTAGCTCAGTGGTTCTCAAACTTTTTCATGTCAAGGACCCCCAAAACAATACATATTAGTCTGTGGACCACCTTTGAAAAGATATGGCAGGGACCCCCAGAAGGGAAGATTATTATAGCTATAGCAGTGATTCTCAATCATTTTAACTTCAAGGAGCCACACTTTGATATGCATTAAACCACTGTCCCCTGTTTATCTCTGGAACCCCATCTACACAGTAAAATCATCAGTGTTCATTTAACTCTGAGAGTGTACAAATGGAACCAAATGGACCTGTGAGGGTTCATTTGGTTGCATTTGTACACTCTCTGAGTTAAAGACCCATAAGGTCCCATTTGGTTCCTAACTATCAATCATTTGGCTGGGGACCCTCTAGAACCCCCTCAAGGACCCCTGGGGGTCCCCGGACCCCACTTTGAGAACCACTGTGTTGGCTAACTTTATAGGAGTACACAGTAACAACAACACACTAATCAATGTATTTAAAAAAGGAAAAATCGATAATCGATTATTAAATAAAATAATACATTAATAATCATGACCTATTTTGAGCATATCATGGTTTAACCCATTAAGACCTCGAACGCAGGTTGTCACTTTTTATTTGTCACTGTGTCACTTTTTGATTTGAGCTAAAAGCATAAATTTACACTTTGGCTAATCTAAAATAGCAGATATACAAGCTCATAGCGCAGCACCGAGTGCCGCGCTACGAGCTTGTAGATCTGCTATTTTTGAAAAATCGTGAAAATGTGTGCAAATCTTTTAATATATATTGTTTTAAAGCAAAAAAAAATAACTAAAATCTTTGCTTCTGGGGGTCCCTGGAACAAAATATTTTGAGATGGGGGTCGGCGGCCGAATACATATAATTTTGGGGGTCCTTGAGATGAAAAAGTTTGAGCACCACATATAGCAACATAAGTTTTTCAGAGAACTGTAGGGATGTAGAAGACATTTGTAGAATCTGCTTCAGGTCTTATTGGGTTAAAGTCTCAAAAACGTTTTAAAAAACTTAAGTTTTAAAATAGCCGATCTTCAAGCTCACAACGCGTCGCATCACGACGCGTTGTGAGCTTGTAGAATTGATATTTTCACTGTCTTTGCATGATATTGTTGTCTGACGAAGTATGAAATAACCCTTAAATGGTTAATCAATGTGGTAATAAATAACATTTTCTTATAAGAAAAATACCCGCACAACTCGATTATTTGATTAATTGAAAAAGTAATCGATAAAGTAAATCTGTCACTGTTAGTTATTCTGTTTACTTCCATACAGTAGCTCTTTGCTGGTACTGATCAATACCCTGTGTGGACAAAGTAGGCTACCCAACCTCAATATTTGAGTCGAAATACTCCTGGTCAAATATTTACTCAACTACAAATGAAAGTTGAATAATGATGCTCTCTGTTTCGGTGGTTTAAAGTAACTAAGTACATTTACTCAAGTGCTCAAAGTATAGTTTTTAGGAATTTTGACTTAGTAGTTAGTAGTAGCTTACTAGAGTATTTCCCATTTTCAGTACTTTTACTTCTACTCCACTACATCTCAGAGGCAAATATTGTACTTTTACTCCACTACAATTATTTGAAAATGTTACAATAGTTACTTTTCAGATATAAATTATGATATTATGAAACATACATTAACCACTCTTGCCCTATTTTATACATAGGCTATTTGAAAATAGCCGATGTACAAGCTCACAACGCGTTGTGTTGCAACGCGTTGTGAGCTTGTAGATCTGCTCTTTTCTTTTTTTATCTGCTCTTTTCAAACATTTGAGTACTTTTAATGTAGGTACTTTAAGTACATTTTGATGCCAATACTTTTGTACTTTTACTCAAGTAACATTTAGAAAACGGGCATTTTACTTGTAACAGAGTATTTTTATATTGTGATATTGCTACTTTTACTTAAGTAATATATCTGAGTACTTCTTCCACCACTGCTCTGTTTAATAAAGTGCTCAGAACATATTCTGTAGAGAAGATAGAATGTCAAATTGACTTATACACACCTGTACGTCAACCTTTCAAACACAGAGTTTCAACTTTTAGAGCTTTTTTCAGTTTCAGAAGTCATTATGACATGATATTAATCCCATATAACTGTGGCATTGTTAGACAAAGTGATGGAGAATAATACATTCAGTGAGTTAATTACTGGTAGGATTAAAGAGGAACTCCAGTGAAGACAGAATAGAGTGAATGTTTTGATTATTATGACTAACATACAGTAAACTTCATATTCCAGGAGTTTAAAACCCAGACTAAACTGACAGAATGTGTCAGAGAACAGAGACGAGTTGCTGGAAGAAAAGTGAGTGTGGTGAACTGTCCAGACTGGTCGACTACACCTCCATCACAGAAGATCAAAGACGTCCTTCTACACGGTGTGACTCTGTGTTCTCCTGAACCCCATGCTGTCCTGTTGACTGTTGATGTCAGGTCCAGTTTCTCTGAAGCTGACAGGAGATCAGTGGAGGAACACATGGAGCTGCTGGGGGACAGAGTCTGGAGACACACTCTGGTTCTGTTCACAGAGGGATACTGGCTGGGAGAGAGACGTGTTGAGGAGTACATAGAGTCTGAAGGAGAACCTCTGAGGTGGATCCTGGAGAAATGTGGATACAGATACCATGTTCTAAACTCCAGAAAGTGGGACATTTCAGAAGTCACAGAGCTGATGGTGAAAATAGAAGACATGGTGATGAGGGACAGAGGACACTTTGGACCGATGTCACTGATTAAAAGGCTGAAAGGAAGAACAGAAGAACAATGGAAGAAGAGAGAGCAGGAGATGATAGAGAGTATGATGAAGTCTGTGGTGACGGAGACAGAAGAACCAACCGTGCCAGCTGTCAGGAGAAGGAAAAGCATACCGCATCCTCCGAGTAGTGAGTATCAATATCCTCTCTGCAGCATTGTGTGTGTGTGTGTGTGTGTGTGTGTGTGTGTGTGTGTGTGTGTGTGTGTGTGTGTGTGTGTGTGTGTGTGTGTGTGTGTGTGTGTGTGTGTGTGTGTGTGTGTGTGTGTGTGTGTGTGTGTGTGTGTGTGTGTGTGTGTGTGTGTGTGTGTGTGTGTGTGTGTGTGTGTTAAAAAGGTGTGTTAAAAGGCTGAAATGAACAGAAGAACAATGGAAGAACAGAGAGCAGGAGATGATAGAGAGCGTGTGCCTGTGCGTGCGTGCGTGCGTTCTTTTGAGATGATGAACTTTTGTGTGTAAAGGTCCTTACACACCGGCGAAAATAGCGAATATACGCAAAATTCAGACTCGTTCCGAATAATTAAAAGACGCTTTTTCGCTTCGCTTTTTCGCTCCATGTACGGAGCCATTGACTTTATAAGGTTTTTTAAAAAAACGCGTTATTCGCACGAAAAAATCGCCCCGGTGTGTAACAACCTTAAGAGTTCAAGGTCAAATTGACATCATATGTGAGGTGGGAACAGAGACATGTAGAGATGTTGTGCTGGGCTGCAGGGTTTTCACATCCAGGTGTGTTTTTATTATCATTGTAAATGTCTTGCTGTCTGTTGTCTTCTGTTCCAGTGAGTGGTGGAACACGCTCTTCAGGATATGACACCATGAGTGAAGCTCCTACCCAGACTGATGCTGATGTAAGAGTGAGAGATGAAGATGTTTCATAGATGAAACTATTGTCTGACATTAATCACACATTTAAATTTGTGTTTCTTTTCTTTATATTTTATTTTAAGTCTGTGGTGAAGGAGCCAGTAGAATCAACTCTACCAGATGTCAGGAGAAGGACCAGCAAGGACCTGATTAATCCAAGCAGTGAGTATCAATATCCTGTTTACAGCACATCATCAGGTGGAAACCTTGTATGTTCAATACTGTTACTTTTCAGGAAATGGAGAAAAAGAACCTGTTTCAATGGGTAGTTATTATTTAGTCACAAGCTCGTTAATACTTTTTATTGGTTAAATATTTATAAAACCAACGGAAACACTATTTTCACTACTTAGGGCATTAAAGGGATAGTTCACCCCCAAAATTACTTGTTTTCTATCGATTAGTCCCCCCATGGATACTTGAATTCATGGATATTGTTTTGTTTTTGTCGCATTCCTAAGCCAATAATTTGATGACCGGTAGCGGTAACGGTAGGAGACACAAAGAGTCTCCTAACTATCCCTTTAATCTCGGAAAAAGTTGAAATATGGAGGTACGGCTTCTGCCCGACAGCTGTGTGTGTGTGTGTGTGTGTGTGTGTGTGTGTGTGTGTGTGTGTGTGTGTGTGTGTGTGTGTGTGTGTGTGTGTGTGTGTGTGTGTGTGTGTGTGTGTGTGTGTGTGTGTGTGTGTGTGAGACGATAGGTATATTCTCATGTAACTTGTAGGGAATGACTAACTTTTGGGTGGAAGAGGTCAAGGTCAAATTGACATAATGTTTCATATTATCATTGTAAATGTCTTGCTGTCTGTTGTCTTCTGTTCCAGTGAGTGGTGGAACACGCTCTTCAGGAGTTGGAACCATGAGTGACGTTTACAGCCTGGCAGACACTGATGTAAGTGAGAGAGAGGAACATATTTCATTGCATCTTCATAGATGTTTCATTAAAACACATTTTAATTATTTATTTTATGTTTTATTTTATTCTAAGTCTGTGATGGAGGAGCCAGTAGAATCAACCCTACCAGCTGTCAGGAGAAGGAACAGCAAGCAGTTTCTTCCTCCAAGCAGTGAGTATTAATATCCTGTTTACAGCATATCATCATGTCAGGTGGAAACCTTGTATGTTCAATGTTCAATACTTTCTTCAGGAATTGGAAAAAAAACAACCTGTGTTTCAATGGATCCAATGTAATTAATGATTTACTAATATTAATCAATAATATTTACTCACAAAGTTTAATTTTAATTAATTTATGAAAATTCAAAGTTGAAATATGGAGATACGGCCTGTACCTGACAATGATGATTTTGTAATCATGTGTGTGTGTGTGTGTGTGTGTGTGTGTGCATACTGTACATGTTTGCGTACGTGCGTACGTACGTGTACGTGTGCGTGTGTGTGTGTGTGTGTGTGTGTGTGTGTGTGTGTGTGTGTGTGTGTGTGTGTGTGTGTGTGTGTGTGTGTGTGTGTGTGCGTGCGTGCGTGCGTGTGTGTATATATGTTACAGTATGATTGTAAACCCAGTCAGATTGAAAAAGGAGTGCTTGTTTTCTCCTCCCGCGCTCCCCCGTGGCAAGGCGGGGAGCACACCAAAAAAAAGAAATGACGTCTTGGAGGTACAGAGACTAGGGGGAGACGATGATTTACGATTCTGTCCCTATCGGGACATAACTCGGACGGCGCTGAGTCGACTCGTCTCCGTTCGGTGAAAACGAGTGCACCATTTTCAATCGGACTGGTTTTCCAATCATACTGTAGCATATACACAAATGACATAAGAATGGATGGGTGTATTTTCATTAAACTTGTAGGGAATGATCAGCAGGTTGCCCTGAAAAGATGAACTTCTTTGTAGAAGAGGTCAAGGTCAAAATGACATCGTGGTTCATATTATCATTGTAAATGTCTTGCTGTCTGTTGTCTTCTGTTCCAGTGAGTGGTGGAACACGCTCTTCAGGATTTGACACCATGAGTGAAGTTTCCAGCCTGGCAGACACTGATGTAAGTGTGAGAGAGGAAGATGTTTCATAGATGAAACTTAATTGGACATCAATCCCACTCATGTTTATCCTTATTTCTTTACCTTATATACTATATCATACATGATCCTGGTAACAGATTTATTGTGTATCATTATTGATGTTATGTCTCCATCATACCTGATCATTATAAGAACACTGATGTATTTTATATCTTTATTCATGGCATTTGTAAGAACAATAATATGTGTTCCTTTTTCCTCCCTGGCTCTTACATCTTTATTAACATTTCATTACATTTAGTTAAACATGTGTGTGATTAAACATGTAGTTTATTAATGATACAGCAATAATCTGTTGATAACCAAGAGCTTTGGTGTTTCAAATATTTTTTATTGTGAAGCACAGGATAGGATTATACATTTCTGTTCATATACATGGATTGCTTCCTTTTTCCCCCAAAAACAAACAGACATTTAATAGACAGGTAAAATGAAAAGAATTACACTCAAACTTAAAGCAAAAAACAAAAGGACCCTCCCGCCTCCCTTCCCCCTCCCCAGAAGTGCTGCCCCAAATTATGTATGACACAGGTCATCCACAAGGATTAGCCTTTCAACCTTTAAGAAAGGAGACTAAAGGCTTCCAAATCTTTTCAAAATCTTGGTTACAAATTAAAATATTTTTGATCATATTTTTCCATTGTTGATTGTAAGATAAATCAGATTTAAGTACAGACAATTGATATACCATCCGGCCGATCTATCAGGATGATATTTTTTCAATAATTGACCGGTCAGTGAATATTCCCTATCTTTCAGTCAGGCTCTGGTCTAAACATGTTACATTTTATACATTTACAACCAGATCAGCTTTCATTGAAGTGAACATGTACAGTATTTCAGCGTTATTATATCAGCGTTATTACAATATTTGTATAAGCTTCAAGTTTATTGTTTTATGCAGTTTGATGGATCCTGTATTAATGTACACTGTTGTGTTTCAGTCTTCTTACAGAGGACACTTTGGACATTCGTCTTCATCACACGAGACACGACAGAAGACACTATTTGAAAGACTCACAGGAAAGAAAACTTTAACACAAAAAGAATGGAAGAAGAGAGAGGAGGAGGTGATAGAGAGGATGTTGAAGTTTGTGATGATGGAGCCACAAGAACCAAGTAGTGAGTCTACTTTTATCCTCTTATGTGGACATTAATAAAGTATTACAATGTGTGTGTGGGTATGTGCGTGCATGCATGTGTCCTTGCATAACATAACAAGAATGGACGAGTGGATTTTCATGAAACTGGGAGGGAATGATCAGTAGGCTGCCTTGAAGAGATTATTAACTTTTGGGTGTAAAAGGTCAAAGGTCAAAATGACATCATGGTTCATATGTGAGGAACAGAGACATGTAGAGATGTTGTGCTGGGCTGCAGGGTTTTCACATCCAGGTGTGTTTTTATTATCATTGTAAATGTCTTGCTGTCTGTTGTCTTCTGTTCCAGTGAGTGGTGGAACACCGTCTGAAACAGGAAGTTTATACTGCTGGTCACCTGCCAAGGTCTCTGATTGGCTGAGTACACATCCTGGACTAACAGCGCCCTCTTCAGGATCTGACACCATGAGTATAGCTCCCAGCCAGGCAGACACTGATGTGATGAGTGTGAGAGATGAAGATATTTCATAATTCTTATTCATTTCAGAGAAACATTAGCACCTCCAAAATAATTCTTAGTTATAAAAATCTATCCCAACACACGTCTCATAACAACGCATTAATGTCACATTAATTCTGACCATTCCAAAAAGCTACATATCTTCACAAGTCAGCTATTTTAACAACACTCTCAACTATATAAAATGCTATTATTATAGTTGTGTGCATGTACAGTAGACCAGGAATGATCTATCTATCTATCCATCTATATCCACACACACACGCACAAACACACGCACACGCACACACACACACACACACACACACACACACACACACACACACACACACACACTGGCCCTCATTTATCAACGCGGTGCAGACCAAATAATGGGCGTACGGCGAGATCACCGCAACTTTCGGCATTTATCAATATATCCTGATGTTGGCTTCATCCTACCGTACGCTGAGATCTCACGTCTGGTCGAGACCAGTTGATGACGTTGGCTGCACCCGTTTATTCCTTTTTAGACCTGCGGAGCAGCATTGTCTGACTGTCTGACAGGCATCTGGACACATAATCCACTCCAAATGTACACTACACTAAGTACTCTACACTAATAAATAATCGCTGTAAAAATATAACATTTTGTAAACTAATTTAAACAAACTGCTTTAACAGTCATTCGGTTAAGCTTGCAGATCCGGCTGCATTGAAAATAGCAGATCTACAAGTTCACAACAGGTCGCATCGCATGGACGTTATGTGATGGATGTGACATAAACTCCTTAGAGACCACCTCATACACACCTCACCGCGAAACAGCGAAAAAAGTAACAGCCTGGTTGGCCCGGTCGTTGCGCACGGTTTATTGTATACATTGGCGGGGCCGTATCAACTGTGTGGGGGGAGTAGCATTTTGGTCCCCTCGGGCGGCCAAAAAAGGCGTTTTCACATAGTTTTTTTGCGAATTACGTCGGAATGGTAACGCGTAACGGCACGAGAATTTTAAGCACACTATTCCCGGCCAAGACGCACATTTTGATGTATACTTTCCTGGGGTAGTGTAGCGTGCGACAGGAGTGGTCGGACGAAGTTTTGCGGCGATAAAAACAATAACCGAAGCCGAAAACCCCAAAAATTAAAAACTCAAAAATGTAAGCAAAAAAATGTGAGCATAAAAAAAAATCAGAGCACACTATTCTCGGCCAAGCCGCACGTTTTGATGTATATATACCGTGCGGCAGTTAAGGACGGACGAAATTTTGTGGCGACATAAACAAATAAAATTAAGTATGGCGGAATACAACAAGTGTTTTGCCATTACATGGCAGGCACACTTAATAATAAAAAAAAAAGTTCGGAATACCAAATTTGGACTCGGTAGCATGCTGCCATCTGGAGTTATAGCTGTTTAAAGGCCAGCCAATAGGAAGACAGGAGGGACCCCTGGGGGTCCCCGGACCCCTCTTTGATAACCAGTTGGACGTGTGGCCAATGAGAGGAGAGGAGAGGACCACACAGTCTTAAACAATATAACCTGCACTCTGAACCGGATCTGTAAAGGTTTATTTTTTGAATGGGGGACTAAAAGGGGGCGTGGCTACGTGGTTTTGCCGATTACGTCGCCGTGGTAACGCGAAACGGCGAGAAAATTAATAGCCTGGTTGGCCCGGTCGTTCCGCACGTTTTGATGTATACATTGCCACTGACTAGTAAACCGTGTAGGAGGAGTAGCATTTGTGGTGGCGCGTGCGGCCAAAAAAGGCGGAGTTTTTTGTGAATAACGTCGCAATGGTAACGCGTAACGGCGAGAAACCTCCGAGCACACGATTCCCGGCCAAGCCGCACGTTTTGATGTATATATTGCGCCGGTAGTGTAAACCGTGCGGTAGTTACGGAGCAACAAACTTTTGGTGCGTGAAATAAATAACATTAAGTATGGCGGATCTCAATAAGTGTTTTGCCATTACATGGCAGGCACACTTAATAAGTATGGCGGAATACTATAATTGTTTTGCCATTACATGGCAGGCACACTTAACTAATCCTAACACTTTGAAAGAGGTTGATTATTCCATGGACATTGTGAGTAAAACCAGCTCCATACAGAATAATGACACTGACTGAACATCAGGAAAGTTACTGATTGTTTGTTTCCTGCATGCTTTTTATCTTTCAGACCAGTTTTTCCCCCATCGTGCACACAGAACACACAACCAATGAATACAGGTAGGTCATCCTCAACAGCTTCCTCCACATGTAGAAGTTGTGTCTTTGAGAACATCAGCTGATCATTCACCACAGCTGAGTCTTCCTGTTTCCACTAACATGTTGTTTCTATTCAACCAACCACTGTGATGGTAAATGAACTGGATACGACATGTGGCAACATGACACCTCATGAAGTCAATAGATGATATCAATGTTGGTTTTGGGGGTGCCGGTTGTCAAGTGGTTAAGGCACGTACCACACATACTTTGATTCCTGACATGGTGTCCCGGGTTCAATTCCCGAGCCAGAAGGCGGATTTGCTGCATGTAATTAATTCCACGACTCTCTCCCTGTTCTTGTCCACTGTACTAACTAAATAAAGGCAGAAAGGCCCCAAACATAATATATCTTAATACAAATAAATGCTTGTTTTGTGTCACAGGTTCACGTTCCCAGAGGCGGGGCTGTTCCAGTGCAAAAAGACAGGGTTGGCGTTTGGAACGACAGGGGAAGGAGAAGTCCTCTACAGGACTGTTCAGTGGGATGAGGACCAGCTCCAGTCAACAAGAGGGACTCCTGCAGGTCCTCTGTTTGACATTCAGTGTCCTCACCAGTGTGTCTGCCAGCTACACTTGCCACACTGTGATGTCACACCTGGTGAGGCATCCAATCACTTTCAAGTTTCTTGTTCAAAGTCACTCTGTATAACAAATCTGTTGAAATACAACACCTTCTGCCTTCTGTGTACTGAGAATGAAACTTAGTGTGTCTGACACACAGCAAGGAAGAGGCGGATCGAAGGTTAAAGGTCACAATGGTGAGTCTGTTGACCAAATGGTGAAAAACAAAGGATAGATGAGGGGCGTGGCTCCGCTGGCTGCCACGGCTCAGCTCTGATCCAGTGTACTGTAGTGGAGAGCAGAAGCTGAGTCAGCCATAATTATCACGATGATAAACACATGAAGCAAGCGCACTGCAACTGCATAAAGGTTAAGCAGGCTGGAAGCGCTACAACTAGGGGTGTGCCGATATATCGTCCCGCGATATATCGCGATACGTTTTCGCGACGATATGTATCGTTTTGAAAAAAAAAAATATCGTTTTTGAAAAAAAAAAAAAAAAAAAAAAAATGTTTTTTTTTTTTACAATCATACTAATCAGGCATGCAAACGGCCCCGAAGTGAAAAGAGTGACAACATGTTTTTTTTTTGGGTCAGGCGTCATACTATTTGGATTCAAAACGGCTATTGTAGCTGAAAAGCTACAAGTTTGCATGTCTGAATAATGCAAAAACAGAATTATTTGTTTGCATTTTCTTTTTTTCTCCTCCATATATTTTCATAATAAAAAAAGTGCGTATCGTATCGTATCGAAATCGTATCGAAGTTGTGAGCCAAATATCGTATCGTATCGTTTCGTGAAATTAGTGCATTAGGCACACCCCTAGCTACAACACTAGAAAGCTAAGTGTAGAGTAGCTGAACTTTACCATACGTAAAGATTGGATAAGGCCTGGTTGGTGTGCAGACCAGGTTGTTGTGGAGCGTGGAGGTGATTAGAGACGAGGGGCAGGTGTGATGATGATCGTAGATGAGAGGCAGGTGGAGCTGTCAACACCGGCTGATGAGCGCGGAGTGAGCGCCAAATGTAGATGAAGAGGTGAGGATGGCTGAGTCGTAACACACAGCCAGCTAATGTAAAACTATGTAGATGTAGAGGTGAGTCGTAATGTAAACTATATAGATGTAGAGGTGAGTCGTAATGTAAAACTATGTAGATGTAGAGGTGAGTCGTAATGTAAAACTATGTAGATGTAGAGGTGAGTCGAAATGTAAAACTATGTAGATGTAGAGAGTCGTAACACACAGCCAGCTAATGTAAAACTATGTACTGTGGGCGAGCTCTCAGCACACAGAACACATTGGGAAGTGTTGTGTCTGCTTTTCACATCCTCCTCACAACAAAATGTTTTATGTAAAATATCTGTATAATGTGTAAAACTTTTCACAGGTGATGACCTTTGTGTGGCCAACATCACAGATGAGGGGATACACCTCTTAAAACCTCTGAAAGTGACCCAGACTCACGTGATTGTAAATGTGACCCACCTGTCTCTCTTTGGGCTGACGTGGACGTGGATTCTCGACCTCATAAACCCTAAACCTAAACAAATTATTGGTCAAGTTCTGCTGTTCCTTCGACCGCCAAGCGAAAGATATGAGATGAATGTATTCCTGCTGCCGAGAAATGTGCATCCCGAAGAGGTAAAATGTGTTATCTAATGCTAAGTAGCCTCATCCCTTAAAGTTTGATTATCTTCATACGTATTGTACTTCAACGTAACATGGATTGTGATTCTGAAGAGATGCTAGTCTGTAGATTTGGGCACATTGACAGCCAATATCAGGCCAAAGTCCATAACTTGTACTAAAGAGCCATGTCAAAATAGACTGTCCATCAACAGTGACAAATAATGGTCTGCAGACTAGTTAGTCTATACCAGGCATTATGATGGAACCATGTGGTAAAGTGTGTGTCATTGTAGGTGGAAAAACAATATCAACAGGATGTACGGATCATGAATACACCTACATGTTCACTCACCGCACACACATCGTACAGTCTGCACTGTCTTCCACATGAAGCACAACCAAAGGTATCACACACTTGTTGGTCTAGTCCTACTACTTCTGCTACTACTGCTACTATTACTAATACTACTGTAAAATGACTGCCACTACTACAGTAATCCAATGCAATAGTAATAAATGTATGTGTGTCTTCAGGCTGGGCTTTATTATCTGGACTTTGGGAAGAATTACCAGCCAACATTTGAGGTGTTCATGGATTTGAAGACAGAATACTTCTCATTGGAGCTACGAGGACCTGAGGGTGAGCGTGAGCCGGTGTGGAATGGACACAAGCTCAGAGTTAAAGGTACAATTATGTTTCTTAAGCTACATTAAGTACATTTGCACATAGCTGTAATTGTGTCTGGGTTTTCGCCTGTTTACTAGGAGCATCTACTGAACAGCACACAGTGATCAGTTAGCCGTTCAGTCTCATGGTCAGTGTCTCAGATCCTGATTCCACAATTACCGGTAATTGTATTTGAATACATGGAGCTCCTCTTAATGTGCAGGAGACAGCTTAGTCCTTTGAGTAAGAGGATGAAAACATTGATGCTGCAACATTTAAATATCTACCTATAAAAGTCAGAGATGTGTATAACGATAATTTAAACAATATGAAATGTGAAATACACACATTTGGTTTGGCGATGAATGAATCCTCTTTTAGATACTGTACTCTGGGGGAGTAAGTTGCTTTTCCCCTACCAATCGTGGCCTTCTGAATCCCCCCATATTTACCGTTAAATGCACTAAATCTCTGTCTGTGAGTGTTTCCACTGTAAAACTCCAGAACTGTCTCACTATTATGATAATGTGTATGGAGTGTGAGCAGCAGTTTCTAGAAGGGCAGCAGCAGCATGAGATAAGGCAGCAACAAAGCTAATGAAAAGTTAACCTTTTAAATGGGTTGCTGTATAAGTGAAGTGTGTATGTGATTGGTTGAGAATAGAAGCGTGAAGATGTGACAGACCAATGGTCAGCCACCAGAACCTGCACTGAGTTTCCTGACTGAACTTGCTCTACACATTAAATGAAGTGCATGCCGGTGTCACGCATTGCATTTTCATGTGTCATATGCACTCCATCTCCAATCTACTCTCACAACTCAACTTTTAGACATTGATAAAAACACAATTTGACTTTAGACCCAACTGACTTTACCTTGATTTAATGGTTCATTTATTTACATTTATAAATGACATAAAAAAGTGATTTTATGATAGATTTTATATTTATGGTTTATTTTTGTATTTTCAAGCATATTTGACTATGTGTGACTGATGGGTAAAAGTACACTCTTAACACTACAGTGACATATCCTTCAGTCTTAACATGTGCTCAGCCCAGTGGTGGCAGCGGTGGCCTAGTGGTTAGAGGGGCGGCCTTGATACCGGAAGGTCCCTAGTTCGATTCCCCAATTCATCACATCAATCATGAATCACCGCTGAATAGCCCTTGAGCAAGGCTTCCATGCAGGGTCCGGCTGGAAACAAGTTTCGTACTTAGTCCGACACCCTGGGTAAACAACAAACTTTGCTTTTTTGCCCCTCCCATACCCATGCTCATGAACGCATTAAAAAAGCTTTCATTGAATTTTTGGTGAACGGTGAGCTGTACACATCTGTTTGCAACTAATGAACGCAAACATGAGTGTTGTTGACTCCTGCATGTTTCAGTCAACAGTTGTACATCTGCGTTAAGTATTCTGTATTATCATTGTATCCATAATTGTGCATTCAGCTACTACTTGACTGATGACTAAAATAATGTTGTGTAATTAGAGGATGTTATTAAGATTAATATTTAAATATAATATTAATCATGTGTGTAAACCCTGCAGTAAAGGCTTTCACTTCATGTCATCCACAGGACAAATCAAACCAACGATAATGAAGCCCATCAGCCATTCTGTTTCAGGTACACACCCATTATCTTCATATATATGTTTTTCCTTTCTTTCAACTTAACAATCTTAAGATTTACAGTATGTTATCCTTTGATTTGCATAAAGACAAACAGGTTTTCTTGATGGAAAATCGGGACGCTTTAGTCAGTAAAGTGAAGAACGTGGGTCCCATCCTTGATTATCTGCAAAGTAAGGGCTTCCCTCCTGAAATGGCCTAACAAGACACCTTCTTTTGAGTTGCTATTTGCCAGTAAACCTACCTGTAGAGTATATATGTGAGTGGAAGCCATGGTCTTCTCTGGATGAGGCACAGCTGACAAACAAAGAAGAAATTATAAATCATTCATTGAAAGGGGGAGATACTGTAAGCGCCACCTACAAACGTTCAGCGTTGAAGCCCCACAATATGGTTTCACACACATGTATGCAAATTGGTACACACCTGTATCATGTCCAGACTTACAAGAAAAGTCTCTTGGAGCCATGACCTAAACCCAGTAGAAAGTCAGCCATTTTGAATTTATTGTGGCGTTTTAGCGTTTTTTTTTTGCCATTTTCACAGGTCGTACTTTAACGAACACCTCTTAGGAGGATGGTCAGTATCAGACGCGTCGCTAGGTCTCTACTAGGTCGGGGGCTTAGCCCCGCAGGCAACGGGCTGCGCGCGCGTGCATGTGCCCGTGCGCGCGCGTTTTTTTCCGCGGATTTTGCGTATTCGGGTGCTTTTCCCCCCGTTTTTTGTTACTTTATTTCGGTTTTAGGGTTAGGGGTAGGGTTAGGTTAGGGTGATAGATATATCATTTAAAAAAAAAAAAAAAACTTTTATTTTTTTTATTTTTTTATTTTTTTTATTGGTGGCTTTGGATAAAACATTGGTGGCTATAGCCACCGAAGCCCACCCCTAACGACGCCACTGGTCAGTATCACCTCAAACTCAGCATACACAAGAGATCTTAACGATTTATCAAAAGCGTGAGTTTTCAAAAAAAGGCGTGACCGTGGCGAAGCGTCAAACTTCCTTGTTTCACCGCCAAACAGGAAGTGAAAGTAGCCGATCTACAAGGTCATGTTTCTCCTTTTTTCTGTAACCTTTGAGCAGATTGCCATATAGACATTTCTGATTGGTCAATATTTGTAAACTCCTATATTTTGCCATAACTTTTGACCTGCTTGTCGTAGCCAAGTCCTTGTTCTTACTTGGTGTTACTTAGTGCCCCCTTTTCTGATTGGTATCTTTTGCCATAACTTTTGAACAGTTTGGCTATCAAGTATGGCCTGATGATTCTGGTTTTACTTGTGGAGATGGGCTGGCATTTATACACAACTGTCCATATATCTCCAAATTAATCACATGAACAGAATTACTTCAAATGATTATGAATATCCAGGTATAAATTGGTCATTGTAACCTACCTATGAGCATAATTCTATGAGCAACAAAAACACACTTAAAAGAGGATATCTCTGTGTTGGAAATTGGGATAATGCATCTCCGATATGCCTAACGCCTGTCGAAGTTGTGCATAAAAGGATAATTCACTTTTTAAAAAAAACGTTGGGTCATTGTATCGTCTACTCAGGCTTTTGGAAGCACCCCGGGCAGTTTTTAAGTTGCTTCATTCAGTATTTAGATATTTGATAGTCATTTTATCTTTATCATTTTACCCTTCCTATACAAACCCATTGTAACTTCAAACTCCATTTTAACCATGTGAGATTAATCGGAAACACCTGTCCTTGGTTCTGGTGACTGATATTGTCCTTCTAATACGTGAGGAGATTTTTCAATGACTTTTTTTAATTTATTTGTAATATTTTTTTGGAAAAATGAAAAATATAAACTAGAAAAAGTGCTCCTCGGAGCACAGGTCTCCGCCAGGTCAGGTAGGCTATTGTGGCCTCCTGGTGGCGCTATAATAGGCCAACGTGAAAAGGATGCCATTTCTTCTTAGGCCTTGCACGACAATCGGACACTGCCTGCATTCATGATTTGAGGCATTTTGTTAAAAACATGTGTTTCGCTAAATTAGACCTGTTGGTGGCGCTATAACAGGCCAATGTTAAAAGGGTGGCATTTGTTCCTCAACATAGTGTGAATGTGCGTGCAAAGTTTGAGCACAATTGGACGGTGCGTTCATGATTTGCGGAATTTTGTTCAAAACAAGCCAATAATGCAAACTTTAGATGTCAATCTGAGCCAATCAGTATGGAATATGAAAAATCAAACACATCCGTCGTGATCACATGACTATAGAGGAAGGAGACGTATAAAAAAAATTGTTTTACATAAGTCGGCCTCCTGGTGGTGCTATAAAAGGCAGATGTGAAAAATGCAGGGCAAAGGTTTTTCCTTGACCTCTAGGGAGTGTGCATACAAAGTTTTACACAGATCAGTGCAATTATAGGTAAAAACATGAATCGGCATGTTATAGCGCCACCATGAGGCTGATTTGAAAAAATTCAAATGGTAGTTCTTCCTTGGCCTAATGGGAATGTGCGTGCAAAATTTCACGGAAATTGCATGCTGTGTTCATGATTTGAGGCATTTTGTTCAAAACGGAGCACTCCTGCAAACTTTGGAAGACATTTTTAGCCAATCAGGATGGAATATGATAAATCTGAAAGACTTGTTTCGTTTAATGACTATAGAGATACTGTGTACCGATTTGCGTGATTTTTGGACAAAATCTGTAGGAGTACTGTCAAAAAATATGTTTTGCACAAATCGGCCTCCTGGTGGCGCTATAAAAGGCCCATGAGAAAAATTTGGGCCAAAGGTTCTGAATTGGCATCCAGGGAGTGTGTGTGCACAGTGGTGCTGTGATCAAGCCAACGGTGGCAGAGATTAGCTGGTCACAGACGGACGGACACACACACGGATGGACGGGGTGGAAAACATACTCTCTCGCCATGCCTTTCGGCCTGGCGGAGACAATTAAAGTGAGTCGACTCCAGTGAGTTGACTCTGTACGTCAACCAATCAGAAGAGGGGGCATGGCTAAGTAACACCAATACAGTTTTCATACATGAAACTGTATTGTGGGGCTTCAACGTTGGCCGCGCCCCTTTTTGAGACCATTAAGTCATTGGCTGCCAATGACGAGATTTCTCACTATTTCACTCCAAGGCTCAGACCGCCAATGACGAGATTCTCGTTATGTGGTGTTTTCGGGGGTTACGGGCGCTCGATATAGGGCAGCCAGTGAATGATTATGATGATGATGATGCAGAGTACACCCAGAAATCACGTGATCACAACAAAATGAAGCTTGTTTCGTTTAGCATATGTTTGGTGCCTCGTGCGCTTCATTATTGCAAAGAATAATAATAATCTTCGCAATTTCAATAGGGCTTCGCACTGTGCAGTGTTCGGGCCCTAATAATAATCATTGCAGTTTCAATAGGACTTTGCACTGTGCAGTGCTCGGGCCCTAATAATACTGCATAAATATAAATTCCACAAACCTCATATTTGTGTCATCTGGACTTTACCAACTAAGTGCAGTCTTTAAAAATCGACCTGTCCCTAACTAATTATAAAAGGGATATTTATCCGTTTAGGCATTTTTGGAGCGTTCATCCCTACAAAATGATAAGAGTTTTTGAGACCCCACCTCAGGGGTTCTGATTCAGGGCTACTAATCACACAGCTGCTAGTGATAGGGAACACAGCTATAGATGAACACAACCGTATCATCAACTGGACAAATATCACAATATGTTTTCCTCTTAGATGCCTCGGGTGTGGAAGAACCTCAGATTACCCAGACAACAGGTAAGACCTTTACTTCTCTCTGACCTGTATATTTGACCCTGAAATCAAAACAAGATCTTCAGTATAATGAAAATGACAATGAGCTCATGTTTGACATCCTTTTTGTCTCAGTCACACTGCCATTAAACTTTTACTTCAGTGCACGTCTTCTTTTCTGATGTCAGACTTGTGTAAGTAACAAAAGTTCTTGTTTTTTTTTTACAGGCATGAAAGCAAACTTTGTGAAGCACAACATGAGGGCCCTAATTCAGAGCGTCACAGCTGTAATGCCTATAGCAGATGACCTGCGTGACAAAGGCATTGTCACATTTGAGATGTATAACACAATCAGGGAAGCAAAACCCAGGCAGGAGCAAATGAGAATGCTGCTTGATGTTACCTGTCCAAAAGGAAAAAGAGCAATGTCAGAATTCTACGATGCTCTGCATGAGCATGAGCGGTGGCTTGTCGAAGATCTGGGTAAGAGCCAACATCCATCTTCAAATCCCTCTTTTAGTCCATGCTGTTGGAGTTCTCTCTGACATGCTTTTTCTTTGTGTTTCTTTTCAAATTTCAGAACATCCCAGCTGATTATCATGCACCTCACAGGTGAAGAGACAACAACTAGTCCACTGAGATGTCTCATTGATTTCAACACAGAAACGCACATAAACAGTAAACCGTAAATATAAACAGTTGTGTACTAAACACGGCGTCTACCAGGTAAGACCTTTAATTGTGTCTGACCTGGATATTTGACTCTACAATCAACTACAGAACACTGAAATGCACAATGAAATAGATAATGTTTGATGTGATTGTAATTTATTTATTTTTGTCAGCCATCAGTGACATTACATTTTTTAATTTAAGTTCAGTGCACTACTACTTGTATAAGTATAAGAAAGTTAAGTAACATAAAAGTTATTATTTTTTACAGGCATGAAAGCTAACTTTGTGAAGGACAACATGGCTGCCCTAATTCAGCGTGTCACAGCTGTAATGCCTATAGCAGATGACCTGCGTGACAAACGCATTCTCACATTTGAGATGTATAACACAATCAGGGAAGCAAAACCCAGGCAGGAGCAAATGAGAATGTTGCTTGATGTTACCTGTCCAAAAGGAAACAGAGCAATGTCAGAATGCTACGATGCTCTGCAGAAGCATGACTGGTGTCTTGTCGAAGATCTGGGTAAGAGCCAACATCAATCCTCAAATCCCTCTTTTAGTCCATTCTGTTGGAGTTCTCTCTGACATGCTTTTTCTTTTTGTTTCTTTTCAAATTTCAGAACATCCCAGCTGATTATCATGCACCTCACAAATGAGGAAAGAACAACTAGTCCCCTGAGATGTCTCATGATTTCAACAAAGACACGCACAGACGTAAACAGTCAGCATAAACAGTAGTGTACTAAACAGCAACATAAAGACTACTGAACAAGGCATGATCACTGCCTGTCGTCAGGCTGGTCTTAGACTTTTGCTCTTCGTCTTGGACCTACCTATGGATTATACCAGGGACAATGACTTGGACTCATGGACCTGCCTACGGATTATGCCAGTGTCAGTTTGCTTTATGTGGATTATGCAGTTGACACGCGCTGACACTTTGCACCGTAATCCCATGTACAACGCTCTGACTTTTGTTTTTCTCGCACCTTAACTAACATCCACAGCATATCCTGTACAGTATACATCTGCTGCTATGCTCACACACCGTTGTGTCTTACTTCAGGTCTTACCGCACCTTATATCTTAATCAGGTACTATGTGTAAATATGTAGATAATGTGTTCATTTTCATTGATTGATCCCTTGCTCCCCCTTCTTCTTCTTCCCTTTCTTTTGTTATGGAAATAACAAAAAACGATGGAGCATTGCAAACAAATTTCACCCACTGTTTTACACCTGGAAACCTGTGATGTGACAATAGAGCTGATTCTGATAAAGGCAATACATTCAAGGACATTTTTCATAAAGATAATATTGACAATGATCTCATCTGCAATCTTGTGTGCTTTTCATGTTATGTATAGCCTACTGTACATTTCTGTGTTTGTAATTTAACAAGATGATATTGCTTACTTATGATGTTTGTTGTTCAAATTGCTGTTGGCTGTGAATAATGATCAACTGTATATGTACTGTATGACTATGACTGATCTAACGGCAGCAAAGGCAAGAATCAGCCCAGAACACTCTCCAACAGTCTCCTCTCAACAGTCTGGTTGAGAGGAGGGCTGCTATTCTTGCACTAGTAAGAACAGATGTCAGATATCCCAGTAGTAGTCTAGTATGTGCAGGGGGGTATCATGCACCCCCCGGAAATATACTTCTAATCAGGTTTTTCTTATTGGAAAAAATGTGCTGAAAATGATGAGCTATGATAAAAAGTTGTCAAAATGTCCCACCTACCTCAAAATCCCCTTTTTTGTATATGGCTCTGGCGAAATTATGTAAATGCAAATATTAATTCACCAAAATTCCAAAAATAGACATGGTAGTCTGAAATTTGTCATGGACTATCCTGACACATAAGGGTAAGTAGCAGAATAGCATTTTGGGGCTTGCTATCATTGTATTTATAAATATGACCTATATTATCCCCAGAAACACAGACAAATATACTGTCCGCTTGACAAACAACAACAAAGATGGTAATTTCCCAGCACTTTTTTGTGAGTATCACTGCCCCACTTGTATATAGAAAACTTCCCATGTCCCTAAGCTTTAATGTAAGCCCAAGATGACCTTTCTATCTTGAAAATTATTCTTTCTGTAGCCAAAAGTCTGCACTATACCTCAAGTCGGAGAAAATATTAGTAGTAGGCATATCCCAGTAGGCAGGGTGCTATAGGACAGTGGTTCTCAAAGTAGTGTCCGGGGAGCCTAAGGGGTCCTTGAGGGAGTTCCAGAGGGTCCCCAGCTAAATGACTGATAATTAGAAACCAAATGGACCCTTACAGGTCTATAACGTGATGAGTTATGGGGATCCATGACCTAATGCATACCAAACTTGGAATTCTGGGAGTGAACGTTGAATCACTCAAACAGACCCCCATAGTGTGTGGAAGTGTTTCTTGGTGGACGGGTGTGTCACAAGAGCTCCCTTCCTGACGTGGTGATGACCTCTTCCTGGAATGGGAACATTTAAAAGGTAGAAGGTGAAATACAAAGACGATGCTACTAGCTAACCTGCATGTGTCGTTATTATTTGATTTACACAGATGCTGGAAGAAAACTAAGTGTCTGAATATGTAGTCCTATAATCATTTTTAAACATTTATTGTCTCCGCCAGGCCAAAAGGCATGGCGAGAGAGTATGTTTTACCCCCCGTCCGTCCGTCCGTCCGTCCGTGTGTCATTCTGTCTTGTCTGTGTGCAGCTAATCTCCGGCACCGTTGGCTTGATCGCAGCGAAACTGAGCGCACACACTCCCTGGATTACACAGCAGAACCTCTGCCCCAAATTTTTCACATGAGCCTTTTATAGTGCCACCAGGAGGCCGCTTTGTGCAAATCATATTTTTTGACAGTACTCCTACAGATTTTGTCCAAAAATCCTGCAAATCGGTACACAGTATCTCTGTAGTCATTAAACGAAACGGGTCTTTCACATTTTTCATATTCCATCCTAAAAATGGCTTCCACAGTTTGCAGGAGTGCTCCAATATGCAGAAAGTTTTTTTGAGAATGTTCACCTATAATGACATGCTCAAAATGGGGATTCCAGGTTGAAGTGGCTGAAGAATGTATGGTTGCCGACACAAAAACATGTGTCTATAACATGTTTGTCACATGTCCCATGTAGATAGACGGGTGATGGGTGTGGATTGAGATGCACTCAGTGCAGATCTAAAGTTCAGAGGTAGCTAAGGGGTGGCAATGGCCTGGGGCCCCCGAATGACACCCCTCAGAGCAGAGCATGCTATACTTCTCAAAAACATCTCAAAATAGTAAGTGATGGGGAGGAGAGAAAAAGGCTTGTTTGGTGCAGAAGGAGAGTGGTGGTTATTGAGTTAACACATGGTACCCCCTGGGCCGCCAAAACCTGCTTCTCTTCGCCCGCCTGCTTTTTCATCTCCTTGTTGACCACCTCACTCCTCCATTTCCCTGCCAGGAGACAGGCCTTCTGCTTGGCCAGGGTGTCTCTTCTCCATCTCCTCCTGCTGGGCTACTATATGCATGTAACATGTCAGTCCTAACCACTTAAGCCCAGCCATTATACTACTTTACGTACTGTGTTTACCTGTGGTGCATGTTTCAATGCACCTACTGTACATGTATAACATTTCAGTGGGCTAAATTAATGCATGTAAATTGCTTATAAGTCACAGAGCAATTTGCACCTTTTACTGTACATACATCTGGCCCAGACTATTCATTTCTAATTAGAAACAGTTAACCACTTAAACCCCAGTATGTCATGGGTCTGTTTATAAAAGATATTTTTTTGTCCTGGAAATGGGGTTACCCTGCCCGCATTTTCAATTGAGGGGATGAGGATATGTATTAGTATTTTATTTTCACATTTTTTTTTTTTTTTTTTTACATACACTTGCAGTTGCATGCTTTATACTATAGTGTATATTAGGAAATCTGTTTTGCTTGTAATTTCCTCTCTCATCAGTTATATTATCTAAATAAGGCAAAACACTACCTGGGGAAACATTTATAATAATGCTTGTCATGTATTTGGTCTCTAAAACAATGTGTTTGAGATTATAATACAATTTAGACAAGACCCACACTACTCACTAGTGGTGGAAACGGATCAAGAATAGTCCACTGCTGTCCTCTGGTGGTGAGTGGGAGTTGTGACAAAGATATCACAGTCTCTGATCTGTTCCAGTAGTTCATGTACTGTAGTGGCAATATTTCCGAGCGAAACTGTGCACACAGAGATCGCTGGCTCTTAGATAGATCATACTACACATATTGTGCACATTCATACACAGTTTTAAACTGACAATATGAACAAAATGTAGGTTTGTCATTGATTTCTGCCAACCATTTAGCTCTATATTTTTTTAATAAAAGAAATGTGAGCTAAATTGGTCATTCCGAGTATTCGGTGCCATTTGTGTCCCCATGACATAATACAGCATATCTTGTGTAAAATAAGCAAAACACTCATTCCAAAAGGCTTATCTTATACTGTCAACCCATTAAGACCTGGGACACATCTGTGTCATTTTTTGATTTGAGCTAAAAAAGCATTATTTTACACTTTGGCTATTCAAAAATAGCAGATATACAAGCTCATAGCGAGTGCCGCGCTACGAGCTTGTAGATCTGCTATTTTTGAAAAATCGAGAAAATGTGTGCAAATTAATACATTTATATTATTTTAAAGCGAACAATTTTAACTCAAATCTTTGCTTCTGGGGGTCCCTGGAACAACATATTTTGAGTTGGGGGTCAGCGGCCAAATACAGGCCTTGACAGGAAAAAGTTTGAGCACCACTGATATAGAAACATACGTTTTTCAGAATACTGTTAGGATTTAGAAGACATTTGTAGAATCGGCTTCAGGTCTTAAAGCCTCTCTGCCATTGTGTTCTGATTGTTTTCCAGCATGAAGAGTTGGCAGCAGGATTTACTCAAATGTACCAGGATGTGATGGCCATACCTCATGACTCATCTTTGGCAGCTTCATTGGCAGCAGCAATAAAAGCCTTTAAAAACCTTAAAGACAATCCATCCAAGGTCTTCACAGCCTTTCATGTGTTCGGTCGGTTCACGAACACCAGCTTGGCATCGGTCAGAGCTAGAGCCCTCCATAGGGCTGCCAGGCACGCCGGCCCTGGTATCGATGCTCAGTCAACATCAGTGTCAAGAAAGACACAGCAGAGGCCACACCCTGCGCTTGGGTGGAAAACGTTGCCTTTTTGCTGGACGCCCTAGGAAGGTCACGACCGGATCTGACCATGTCTACAGTCAGCCATCCAACAGGGACAGAACACTATAGCTCCACATAATCTGGCAAACTCTGTGGCAGAGGTCAAAACACCCAACATTTTGACCCGTGTTTGTGTTTGTGATTTTTTGTTTTTTTTTGTTCATGTACTTTCATATACTTTTTCTGGTCTAATGTTGTGATGTAGTGAAAGAACAACAAGGCGTACAATATGAAAGAGTTTTTTTTGTGTATTTGTGCAACAGTGACACATAAAGATCCTGATTCGCTACATGTGTTTTTATTTCATATACTTCTTCTACATGTGTTTTTATTTCATATACTCCCTTATATAGTGTTATAGGAGTGTCTGCTCTGCTAATGCTGTTCCTTCTAGGTGAACAGGGTGGGGCAGTTTACCAATCTGCTAATGGCTGATTGGAGAGAACCTGGGCCCGGTGCCTCCAGGAGTCTATACAAGCCAGCCCATGATCAGTGAATCTAGTTAGGGAATTCTAGCAATATGTGTGGACCATCTGTGAAAAAATGTACTACCAATAGCTTTCTTCACCAATGTGTTCTTATAGGTGTCTAGAATCACCTCTCAATTAATGCAAACCCAAATCCGCGTGGAAAATCCTGGAGAGCCAATCAAAGTTAAGGAGCCCAGAGGGCTTTGGTGAAAGATATTAAAAAAAATAAAAGTCTAAAATGAACTTGTGAGGTGTCTAACTAGGGGTTTTCAGGGGTGCTGAATCCATTCCAACCATTGTTTTTGAGTAAAAATGTCTCCCTGGCCATCTAATATTGGTATATTGGTTATTGTTAGTGTATAATCAGTGTATAATCAATGGTAAGGGATTGGGGTGTTGTTGAATTGATTCTATTCTGAAAAATAAAATAAGAAAATATTGCTAAACACTTGATAAGAGTGTAGACCTACTGTGAACATGCTATGTGGGATACACTGTCTGAATGTGGGGAAGGAGCGGGAGTGTTGCATCCTGGCAAATATGTCTGGACGATTTTAAGGTACGGTAGTTTATCTACTTTTTGGCATTTATTTTCCTCTGCTGGCAAAACTTTTGATTACTGTGAATTTAGATGTCAATTTTCTCTAGCCTATTGCTTACATTGAACAACCATTAGTTAAACAATCATGACACTTGTCTTTTAGTAGACAACATGGAAGAGGATTCTGTAGCTTGTGGCTTAAGGTGCTTCATCTGTGCCTGTGGTGATCCTGAGACTGAGATTCAAAAGTCACCCAAAAAGGCTATGCACATTTTTTTGTCTTATTCTGAGAGTGTGGATGATGCAGCATTAATCAGAAGACTTCATGAGGACTGGAAAAACTGAGATGACCCCAAACGAAGATACCATTTGGAATGCAAAACCGAGCTATACAGTCATGCAAGAAGTACAGTATATCCACTGGATATCGTACGTTTTTTTTTCATTGTGATGAAAGTTGCCACTTGTAGATTTCAATCCTATTCTATGTTGTGAGTGACATCATAATTTAATAAAAACTTTAAACATAATCTATTCTTTAGAGCAAGATGAGCAAGTCCAACGGCCAGACAGGAAGAAAAGACGCAGGGCATTGTCTGGGTCACGTAGTTCAAGTGCTAGCTGGCACACTTGATCTACCATAATACTTGCATCCTTTGCAATGAAGGTATCAATGTTGGCACATTGAAAAGAAACCCTGGTAAGTCTTTTGTATGTAAGATTCAAATGAATTTTGATAATTGTTTTTCTTGCTCCTCATTGTAGGCTTCCACTCAAAGTCAAATAATTTAATCATGCACATACTGTATGTGGCTACCTTTTATCCAGACAGAGCTTGGCAGTTGTATCGTGCATCTGATAATGTCTACCAGGACCGACTGAAAAGGAGTTTGATGCAGAGAGCAAAGCGACGAGGTGATGACTGGGGACTTGAAGTCGCTGGTCGCCTGGTGGCAGAAAAGGCAGTATATCATATCGATGGCCAAAACGCAAAACCTCCTATCTGAAAAATGTTAATTGTTGGGAAAATGAAAAAGAAAACTACAAAATGTTGTATTTTTTTTGCACAATGCTATTTTTTTATGAAACCCATCACATAATACACCGTTTCTGGATGTCTGGACTATATTACATTATTATATGTTAATTGCACTGATTTCATATTGCAAATGCAGATAGGAGGTTTTTCCCCACTTTTCCTGGATAATTCTGCAGATAGGAGCTTTTGCATTCAATGTAAAGTGATTGCTTAACTACATAATGACAAATAGTACTAGCTGCAAATACATACATTTACAGCTGAAAACAGTTGCATCAGTGGTGTGGTCTAGTTTTTTTTTTGTTGAGGTATACGATAATCATTCCCTGCACGAAATGCGTGTGGTTGTGGGTATACGCTAGTGCGTTTTCAATGGATGGAATGGGTAGTAGACTGTATACGCCTTCTTCCAAAAAAATCTGCACTGTATACAGCGTAACACGGTCGAACACACCACTGAGTTGCATTGAATGCTTTTTTATTTTATTCAAAAACAAAACAAAGTTTGCAGGGCAATGCTCACAACAAGAATCTAAAATGAAAGTGCTTACAAATAAAATGTACAAAAAGGACAACAGGAATACAATTGGGTGGACTAGAAAACAACCGGCCCAGGCACCCCTCGACATAATCCCCCTATACCCTCTACCCCCAACTCCACCACCTGAAATACCCCCCCACTCCCACAACCTCCATTCCCCCCAACCAGCACACCACACCCCCCAAACCCTCATGCCGTCCAACTCCCCTAACTCATACAACTGGATCACCAACCTTGTGTCCAGTTTGGATAGTGGAATTGTATGTAAGATCATTGAATGTCTTAAAGAGCCTATAAGCAAGGAGGAAAGACGGATGCCTTGACCCTAGAATCACCAAAGCCAGGGAGGAGATGAGAGCAGCACACAGGGGCTTTGTCGATGACCAAAAAGGAGAGGGTCTGAGGGAGGAATATAAGCGGAGGAAGGAGGAGCTATACCAAGTGTATGCAACTCGAAAAACAGGAGCCGACCCAAAATATCAGGGACATTAAAAAGGTGCATGCAAAACAGAAGCATGGCAAGAGCTGGAAGCTCATCAATGACATTTCTGGCAGAAGCTCTTCTCAGACTTCCAAGATCTGGGGAGAAAGCGCAGAGGAACGAGTTGAAACATGGTACCAGCAGAAGAAGAGGATGATCCGATGCTCTTGTCTTCCATGACCTTCCCATACCAGATCATGGATCATTTACCATGGATGAGTACCAGAGGGCCAAGGCTACTATCAAGTGAGGCAAGAGGAGGATGGAGTGACAGCAGAGGTTCTGATGTATGTGCCCATAGACGAGGTGGTGTTGGATTTCATCAAGCACACACGTCTAGTGAGTTGCCGAAGCTGTGGAGCAAAATGATCATCGATCCAGTACCAAAGTCAGGCGACCTCACCAAGACGGACACCTCCAAGGCATTAACCTGAGCTCACAAGTCGCCAAGGCGGCTAACAGGATGATCCTCAACCGTCTTAGACCCATCTTAGACCCTGTACTGAGAAACTCGCAGAACGGCTTCCGCCCAGAGCGAACAGCAGACGGGCAGATACTGGTGCTGAGGAGGATGCTGGAAGGAGTAGGAGATGAATATTTCAGTGGTGATCACCTTCATGACTTCCAAAAGGCTTTTGGCACCATCCACCGGGGGGAACTGATGAACATTCTCGGGGCCTACGGAGTTCCTGAGAAGATGGTTCAGATGATGGAGACACGCTACTTGAGGCAGTCCTTCAAATAACCTGGGCCTGGACTGCTTCAATGGAGCAGGACCTGAAGGTCCGGGGGGCACTTGACTGGAATGCCTTGCATGGGATGAGGAGAGTATGGAAATCAGACATGGGAGAAGACCTCAAGAGGCGGCTGTTCATATAGTTACAGTTGAGTCAGTACTGCTGTATTGGGCTGAGACATGGACCATCACAGCACAACAGGAAAGGGCCTTGGATGGAGTCTACACAAGAATGCTATGAATGGCACTAGGAGTCACATGGACGGACCAAATCAGAAATGTGGTCCTCTACGGGAACCTACAGTACCATGTGTCACAGACGAAGTCAGAGAGAGAAGAATGAGGCAGGGCACTGCGTCAGGCACCCATACTGTAACTAATGGCAAGCAAACTGACAGGCTGGGAGCCAACCCAGCCAACCCAGGGCAAAGCCAGGAAAGACAGGAAGTGCACCACCTACGTAGATGCACTTCGGCGTAACAGCTTAGCCAACAACACTGTAGAGCTCAAAACCCTGATGCTAGATAGGAGAGTGTGGAGGGCAGCTTTTCAGGAGTCCCAAGTTGGTGTTGGCTAGACCACACTCGCATCGCAAAGACCCTATTCTATATGATTCGGCCTAACTGACTCATGCCCTCCTCAACATAATCCCCCTCCGTACCCTCTACCCGCAACTCCGCCACTTGCAATACTCTCCCACTCCCACAAACCCCACCCCCCCAACTGCCAGCCTACACCTCTCCACCTCCATAACTCAAAACCCCATTCCACTTCAGGAGTCCCGAGTTGGTGTTGGCTAGACCACACTCTCGCATCGCAAAGACCCTATCCTATATGATCTGGCCTAACTTGCCTATGCCACCCTCAACAAAATCCCCCCCATACCTTCTACCCCCCAACTCCACCACCTGCAATACTCCCCCACTCCCACAAACCCCATACCCCCCAACTGCCATCCCACACCTGTCAACCCCCATAACTCAAAACCCCATCCCACCCCCAAATCCCATCCAATCCATTACCCCGACTCCCAGAACCCCCGGTCCCCATGCCCCCAACCAACACACCACAACCCCCAAACTCCACCCACCCAAGCCCTCATGCAACGCCCACCCCATAACCCCCCAACCGCCACCCCATAACTCCAAACCCCATTCCACCCCATACCCTCATACCCCCCAACCGACACAACACAATATTCTCACAGGGTTGTTGGCTGCCACGGTGTTCACGTGTGATTTTGATCTGCATTTAATACAAAATCACAACATGGATGTTCACATCTAAGCAGCAATGACAACCTCTAACCACAAGTTCAAAATGTTCAACGCCAAAACCTCCTATCTATACCTAAAAATGACCTCCTATCTACATAGATGCACATAGGAGGTTTTTACCTAGAAACAGTTAGGCTTATAAATTAATAAATAATGTTTTTTTAATGCTCATTTTGAGATCAAGACATTCTACAGTACTGTAACAAGTATTACCAATCACATTTTTGATCAACTCACACTCTTGGTGTGATAAAAGTTTCACCACCTGACACTAATCATTAGCAATCAACAAGGCAATGCAATTAACTTGACAGTTACTAACAAATACTTAAATAGTAAGGGTGGAAGACACTTTTTTATTTTGAAAATAATTGATTTGTACAAACTGAAAGACAATTAGATGGTCTACATAACACAGCATTCTAAAGTTTCAGCTCTGTCTGCTGCTCAACTAGTTCTGGTGCAGATAAGAGGTTTTGCGCTTCAACATTTTAACACTAATTGGCACTGAACAAGATAGGAGGTTTTAGTCAAATGACTTTTCTGACAAAATGAGGGGCGGGACTATCTTGCAGACAGACTGAGCATGTGCAGCATAGCCTATACTCCTCATCCACAGTGAAATCTGAAAATTGAGAAATTTGCACTTAGGAGGTTTTGCGTTTTGGCCATCGATATTCGATGCAGAAGAGACTTTGAGAACCCTGTTACAAAGTCTGACGTAACATTATATGGATACACAATACAGCTGTACAATACAACTCACATTTCTTATCCTTTATTAGTCCCCCTCATTCCTGGACCCATATCAATCTTGCAGAATACATTATTTTGAAGTCAAAAGTTTCACTTTTAAAAATTAGGATAAGAAATGTGAGTTGTATTGTACAGCTGTATTGTGTATCCATATAATGTTACCTCAGACTTTGTAACAGGGTTCTCAAAGTCTCTTCTGCATCGAATATGATATACTGCCTCTTCTGCCACCAGGTGACCAACGACTTCAAGTCCCCAGTCATCACCTCGTCGCTTTGCTCTCTGCATCAAACTCCTTTTCAGTCGGTCCTGGTAGACATTATCAGGTGCACGATAGAACTGCCAAGCTCTGTCTGGATAAAAGGTAGCCACATACAGTATGTGCATGATTAAATTATTTGACTTTGAGTGGAAGCCTACAATGAGAAGCAAGAAAAACAATAATCAAAATTCATTTGAATCTTACATACAAAAGACTTAGGCCTACCAGGGTTTCTTTTCAATGTGCCAACATTGATACCTTCATTGCAAAGGATGCAAGTATTATGGTAGATCAAGTGTGCCAGCTAGCACTTGAACTACTTGACCCAGACAATGCCCTGCGTCTTTTCTTCCTGTCTGGCCGTTGGACTTGCTCATCTTGCTCTAAATAATAGATTATGTTTAAAGTTTTTATTAAATTATGATGTCACTCACAACATAGAATAGGATTGAAATCTGCAAGTGGCAACTTTCATCACAATGAAAAAAAAACGTACGATATCCAGTGGATATACTGTACTTCTTGCACGACTGTATAGCTCGGTTTTGCATTCCAAATGGTATCTTAGTTTGGGGTCATCTCAGTTTTTCCAGTCCTCATGAAGTCTTCTGATTAATGCTGCATCATCCACAATCTCAAAATAAGACAAAAAATGTGCATAGCCTTTTTGGGTGACTTTTGAATCAGTCTCAGGATCACCACAGATGAAGCACCTTAAGCCACAAGCTACAGAATCCTCTTCCAAGTTGTCTGCTAAAAGACAAGTGTTATGATTGTTTAACTAATGGTTGTTCAATGTAAGCAATAGGCTAGAGAAAATTGACATCTAAATTCACAGTAATCAAAAGTTTTGCCAGCAGAGGAAAATAAATGCCAAAAAGTAGATAAACTACGGTACCTTAAAATCGTCCAGACATATTTGCCAGGATGCAACACTCCCGCTCCTTCCCCACATGCAGACAGTGTATCCCACTGAGCATGTGCACAGTAGGTGTACACTCTTATCAAGTGTTTAGCAATATTTTCTTATTTTATTTTTCAGAATAGAATCAATTCAACAACACCCCAATCCCCTACCATTGATTATACACTGATTATACACTAACAATAACCAATATACCAATATTAGATGGCCAGGGAGACATTTTTACTCAAAAATAATGGTTGGAATGGATTCAGCACCCCTGAAAACCCCTAGTTAAGACACCTCACAAGTTCATTTTAGACTTTTACTTTTTTTAATATCTTTCACCCAAGCCCTCTGGGCTCCTTAACTTTGATTGGCTCTCCAGGATTTTCCACGAGGATGTGGGTTTGCATTATTTGAGAGGTGATTCTAGACACCTATAAGAATACATTGGTGAAGAAAGCTATTGGTAGTAAATTTTTTCACAGATGGTCCACACATATTGCTAAAATTCCCTAACTAATCATGAGATAGAGGAGAGAGGACTGCTGTCCTCTTCAGCCTGCTCCCCATGCTTTTGTTCTGTTCTATTTGATTATTCTTTTCATCCACACACCCTGCACTACACCATGTTCCACGCATCCACACTTAAACCACTGATTTACTGACGCCACACCTCATTGGATCCTTTATTGTTATGATGTCCCTGTACTTTCAGTTATCCCTCAGTTGTTTGTTAGTTTATTAGTTAATAAATATTTTTGTTACACTTTCCGTTGGTCTCCCTCCCCTATTATTTGTCGTGGCAAGAGCCAGCCATGACAGGCAGTAAATCATTATTTTAATAGGAGGTGCATGTGAATGGACAGGCTAATCACTTTGATGACTCATCTCTGCCATTCAGGTATAGAATTATGCATGATTTTATAATCTAATCCTATATCTTTATTTTAAATGGCCCCTTAATTAGAGCATAATAGGCTATAGGCGGGCAACTACTTCTTGTGCAGAGAGGCGAGGAGGAGAGGCGTTCTCACATGCCCTATTTTCCTGTACATATATTTTATATATGTACAGTATACTTTATACTGGTAGACGGATTCAGTACAACCCATAGTAGCTGCTTTATTTAGATTGATACTTTTACTCTTTTTTATTAGTAGACTATTCATTACTTGTCTTTGATTTGTGTGATATGTAGCACATTTAAATGCATTTTAAATGTATACCCTTACTTTAAAAGGACAGTTAGAAAACAAAAATATGCTTTATGTGCCATGCTGTAATAAGACAGGCTGTGTACTTTTGTCCCGAGTCATTCAGCAGGTTAATGATGACATTTTATGTTGATTTAAAGGAATAACTTCTCAGTGCATGTTGACACAGAAGGACAGAAGGCTATTCAGGACTTCAACGGCACACCTTGTAGGCAGGTAAGCATCCTCTATATGAGATATTGTAATCTTTTAACAACATTTAACAATTACAAATCTGATTATATGAAGTTACATACTGTAAGTATTTTAAAAGTGGACAGCAGGTGAAGAGCCGTATTAAAATGTTTTGGATTAAACCACTTCATCCCTCTCCACTGCATTTAAAATGAATGAACAGGTTATACATTTTAATTGTATAGGCATGTCTCTATATTTCTCACTAACTGTATGTACAGTCGTGCAAGCAACAGTTTAGGGCGTCAGCTACATTTAACCACTTAAACCCCAGCATCCGTGTTGTGGAGAAAGCTTTCGCTGAAAATAGCGGATCGTCAGCCCTGGTGACTCCGGTTACCCATATGGGGTTTAAATGGTTAAGGTTGTCAAAACACTTTATCGTCTTTATCTATTTATCACTCAGATTTTCTTGATTGTTTTTTTCTTTTCTTTAAACCTGGGCCCTATGATTTGTACCTGAAACAAAGGGTGAATGCAAAAACTATTTGAATAAGTCCATTCGATCGCCTTGGCTTGCATACTGTGATTCTTGTATGGTTGTCTTCCACCTCATAATCTTTTAAACAGAACAATATAATTGCTGGAGTCGACATTTTCTTCCACCTGCAACGGCAGTGAGCAGTGAACGCATGTGTGTTGTCTGTTTGGTAACGTGCAACAAGTTAAGCATGGTACTACATTATGCAGGGTATGGAGAAGTGTGGAATTTAATTTGAGTAATTTCCAGGTCTGGATAAGTATGGAAAAAAGAAAAGAGAGCATGGGAAAACATGTATGGTTCCAGACTAATAGCCAGTATTCTGTTTCTAAAATATCAAATTTGGAATTTCTCAAAATTGATCTTACAAGCTGTGCTTTTTCTGCTGTTGCAGAATTGCATACATAGCATCACAAATAATAAAAAACTTGTTTGAACATTGATTGATTGATTGAATATTTTATTAGACAGAAAAGTAAAACAGCACGCGTACAGTCAAAAACTGTCTAAAAGGATAACACCAAAAAAGTCCTTGCGGTCTTGTTTCCATTGGGGTCCTTGGTAGTAATAATAATGTTGATATTTATTTCTTTAAATGGTAATTCTCTTTTCTTTAAAACCTGAAAAATGTGTTTTCACCGTGATACCAAAAATGGTGTTTCGCCAATTATTTGGGGGCCCACTTGCAGTATTGACCAGGGCCCGGCTCACAGGTTGAGAATGGCTGCCCTAAACAACAAACTCCCTGCTCTGAACCCCTCCCCCTTTACCATGGGATATCAGAGCACAGTAAAGTTACTGTATACCTCCAGACACCACTGGAATATTCATATAGTCATGTCATTATGAGAAAAGTAAACATGCTATCTTTTCTGCAGGAAACCTGGCCTTGAATCAAAGCCGTCATACATTTATTTTATCGATTCTGACAATTGAGCATCTATGACAGTCTCACTTCCCCAAATAGTGTTTGGAGTTCCCTGTTTAAGGCCTGTACATCTCCATAAATAATAAAAAGTGCTTATCCGGTAAGCACTTTTTTAATTATTTATAGAGATGTACAGGCCTTAAACAGGGAACTCCAAACATTATTTGAGGAAGTGTCTAAGGCTGTCATAGATAAATTCATGTACAAATTGATAACATAAATCTATGACAGTCTTGATAAGGAAACCATACCTTTATGAGAGCACAGACTTTTTCCCCAATTCATGTTCGGTTCGTATTTATAAAAGGGACAAAAAGTAACATAAATATTTGTATTCAATAGATCATTGGACAATGAGTATACTATAAGTAGCACTGCAGTTAGTTTGCGTCCTCGTTGGGCATAATAGATGATAGATAGTGGAAACTCGTAAAACTTTCTGTGTAGGAGTGACTTTATTTATAGTCATTTAATAAACAGTGTTGATATGATTTACCTAATCTAACAGCCAATAAAGCAAAGTCAATAGACTTTAGTTCTCCTTTCTAGTTCACTTGTGAATTGTACATGAACATCCCTTCTGTTACTGTAGGGGTTGAAGGTATACAGTTGGTTAGAATTTACATGACAACATCTCAATATCATTTCTTTGTTTTAGCATTGCCTGGGTTTAGTGTTAACCACTTCCAATGTGGAGTCCTTATTTTGGTCATGTCATTATAGGCAAACCTATTAAAAAATGGTCAAATAATTTCTCATTTCTCATTCTCATTTTAATTTCTGCATTTAAAATCAATAAACAGATTATACATTTTCATTTTATAGGCTTGTCTCTATATTTCTCACTAACTGTACGTACAGTAGAGCAAGCAATAGTTTAGGGCATCAGCTTTATTTATGGTTAGTCAAATCCTATGATTTGGACTCGAAACAAAGGGTGAATGTAAAAACTATTAACCCTAATTTTGAATAGGTCCATTCGGTCGCCTCCCGAACCCTATAAGGATTAGTAGGCTACTGCTAGCACAATTTAGAAATGTATAAAATAAACCATTGATTTTTGTTCCTTTTATAATGAACAAAATACACCACACTTCCTGTATAGATCAAAAACAAACCCCCAGCTTGTTGCGTCTGTATTTCTTTGTGAGGCTACTTTCTGGCTCTAATAGGGATGGCCTTCATGTCCAAAGGTTCATTCATATGCTGGAACTCAAGTGAACATTATGACTCTGGAAATACTTTCTTGTGAATCCTCAGTGTAGCCTAAACCTGAACCTTTTCTGGATCCAGGCCCACTTGAAAATCTTCAAGGTGTTCTCAGCCCACCCATCTGACCACTTAACACGGCAGCCAAAAGGCTGCCGTGTTAAGTGGTCTGATGGGTGGGCTGCATGTATTACACGAGCAATGGAACTAACATAGTATACTTTAAGTTCCTATTTATTGGTATCATTATGAAAACTAATTTTTAAAGGTTTTAAAAAAAGAAATACCTTGACTTTTCTTCTTCTTCTTCTTCTTCTTCTTCTTCTTCTTCTTCTTCTTCTTCTTCTTCTTCTTCTTCTTCTTCTGTTATATTTTCATTAAAATCTTAGTGTTTTGGCAATTATTTGGGAGCCTTCTTAGTATTGTCCAGGGCCCCGCCCACAGGTTGAGAATGTCTGGCCTAAACAACAAAGTGCTCTGAACCCCTCCCCCTTTACCATGGGATATCAGAGTACAGTAGAGTCACACGCACGCACGCGCACGTGCGTGCGTGCGTGCGTGTGTGTGTATATATATATATATATATATATATATATATATATATATATATGTATATATATATATATATATATATATATATATACATTAAAGTATTTTTTAAAACTCTGCAAGTGAGGGCAAAAAAATAACACTAAAGAGTCCCAGATCAACTGTATTGACTATAATCCCTTCAGACCAGAGATGTTCTATTGATGCTTAATCTTGTTTTATTGCAACTGCCACTTTACCTGTTGGACATTGTATCCTGATCTGACTTGATTTGAAATATTTATTATTTTATTTAGTCTTGGACTCTGTCTTCTGCATGGCTGCACGTTTTTATGAGCATATTTATACATCTAATCCTTAACAACTGTTGAAGTTGATGTCGCTATTGACCTTTTGACTCTTGCTAATTTCAAATGCAGTCTAGTGTCCGATCACATCTTAGTAACCCTTACTGTGCCGAGGCCCAGTAGGGAACAGTGGTTCACTAACGTTTTAGCTCCAGACCCAAAAGAGACGCACAACGCAATGGTATACGTGTTGTGAGCGGAAGGTTTAAGTTTTAATCACTGATCTAAATGTAACCTCTTTGACATATTGTCTACTTATATCAAACGTGATCAATCTGATTGCTGTGGTATAATAATCATGTATTAATTAAGATTAATTACATCTATGAAGTCTCTGTACAGTTATATCACAACCAGTAGTGTAGTGGCGATTTTTCAGCACAGTTTCAATGACATCATACGGACATGCACGTGCGCGCACGCGTGTGTGGAAAGGGAAAGATGGCTGATATGATTGATGTGAAATGCATTCTGGGAAGTTGCCTATCCTGAAATATTAGTAGTAAATCATGGCTTCATAATGACATTCATTATTTACTTCATACAGTGTACAGTATTTGATTGGGGGAATGTTAGACCAAGTGGTCCCAAACTTTTCAGTCTGCGACCCCAAGCACTTAGAATTGTACGCATTACAATATTTATCTACATTCCACAGATACATATTGTGAATATAGCCGATCTACAAGCTCACAACGAGCTTGTAGATCGGCCATCGGACAATGTTTTCTCTTTCTTACTTAATATTTCACAATTTGGCCAATTTGGTATTAAAAAGGTCTTAAAGGTCATTCAATTGTAACTTTAGAAATGTGCATATCCTCCCCTGTATACCCTTATACTGTATGTTGGTTTGTTTACTGTTGAGTGAGAAAACAATTAAGCCAATCATCTTGGGACCCCTCAACATAATTTGGGGACCCCCCTGGGGGTCACGCCCCCCAGTTTGGGAACCACTGTGCTAGAAAACAGGTGAAGAGCCATGTGTTCAAATGTTTTGGATTTTGGACGAGTGCCGTGCTATGAGCTTGTAGATCTGCTATTTTTGAGAAATCGTTAAAATGTGTGCAAATCTTTGAATATATATTTCTTCAACATTAACATTTTTAACTCAAATCTTTGCTTCTGGGGGGTCCCTGGAACAACATATTTTGAGATGGGGGTCCTTGGCCAAATACATATACATGTTGGGGTCCTTGACATGAAAAAGTTTGAGAACCACTGACATAGTAACATAAGTTTAAAAAATCACACCCTGTGTGAAGGAAGCGGTGCCTTTGATGAGTGGCCTCCTGGTGGCGCTATAATAGGGCGGGGCGGGGCTTCAGCAGTCAATGCTCGTCCCTATTGGTGGTCTAAGTCCACATACCAAATTTGGACTTGCTGGCATGCTGCGAACTGGAGTTATAGCTGTTTAAAGCCCGTGCTCAAACGGACAAACGGACATACGGACGGACATAGTCAAATGTAGAGCGGCTGGCACCGCTAAAAAAAAAAAAACATTTTTAGAAGACATTCTAAAAACATACATTTTGTAGAATCGGCCTCAGGTCTTAATGGGTTAATGGATGATGTCAGGGCATTCCACATCATGGTGGCAGAGCAGTAGAATGAATACTGACCCATGTTTGTGCTAAATTTGGGGGGAACCACATCATAGACGCTCCCTCTGGTGGTGTAGCTGTGGTATCACTCACTTTGTAAAAGTATTTAAGACCATCATGTTCAAAGGTTCATTCATATGCTGGAACTCAAGTGAATATTCTGACATGACTCTGGAAATACTCTCTTGTGAATCCTCAGTGTAGTCTAAACCTGAACCTTTTATGAACCTTTTCTGGATCCAAGCCCACTTGAACATCTTCAAAGTGTTCGCAGCCCACCCATCTGACCTAGTGGCCGCGTGCCTTTTCAGAATATTTAAAATTTGAATGATTGATCAATGGAACTAACATATAAGTTCCTATTTATTGGTATCATTATGAAAACACATTTTTAAAGGCTTTAACGACTTTTTACATCATTATTGTCATTATTATTATTATTAGTTGTATTTTTTATGTTTATATCATTAAAATCTCAGTGTTTTGCCAGTTATTTGGGGGCCCACTTGCAGTATTGTCCAGGGCCCCGCCCACAGGTTGAGAATGTCTGGCCTAAACAACAAAGTGCTCTGAACCCCTCCCCCTTTACCATGGGATATCAGTGTACAGTAGAGTTACTGTATACCCCCAGACACCACTGGAATAATGTTCTCACACACATAGAATGATAATATTAGCCTGTATTGGAGGCATAATTACGTGTGTGTGTGTGTGTGTGTGTGTGTGTGTGTGTGTGTGTGTGTGTGTGTGTGTGTGTGTGTGTGTGTGTGTGTGTGTGTGTGTGTGTGTGTGTGTGTGTGTGTGTGTGTGTGTGTGTGTGTAGTGTTTTACTCATACTACAAGTAACAAAACAATAGCTCTAGAGTGTCCAGATCAACTGTATTGACTATAATCCCTTCAGGCCAGAGATGTTGTGTTAATGTTTAATCATGTTTTATTGCACCTGCCACTTTACCTGTTGGACTGACTTGATTTGAAATGTTTATTATCTTATTGTCTCCGCCAGGCCGAAGGCATGGCGAGAGAGTATGTTTTACCCTCCGTCCGTCCGTGTGTGTGTGTGTGTGTGTGTGTGTGTGTGTGTGTGTGTGTGTGTGTCCGTGTGTCCTGTCTGTGTGTTAGCAGCTAATCTCCGGCACCGTTGGCCCGTTCGCTGCGAAACTGTGCACACACACTCCCTGGATGCCAATTCAGAACCTCTGGCTCAAATTTTTCACATGGGCCTTTTATAGCGCCACCTGGAGGCCGATTTGTGCAGAACCCATTTTTTTACATTACTCCTACAGATTTTATCCAAACATCATGCAAATCGGTACACAGTATCTCTATAGTCATGTGATCAACACGGATCTGTCCGATTTCCCATATTCCATCCTCATTGGCTAAGGGTTGCTTCCAAAATTTGCAGGATTGGTTCGCAGCTTGCGATTTCCGTGAAATTTCACAAACACATTCCCACTAGGCATTGGCCTGTTATAGCGCCACCAGCAGGTCTAATTTAGCAAAACACATTTTTGGAACAAAATGCCTCAAATCGTGAATGCAGTGTCCGATTGCCGTGAACGACCTAAGAAGAAATGGCACCCTTTTCACATTGGCTTATTATAGCGCCACCAGGAGGCCACAATAACGTACCTGACCTGGCGGAGACCTGTGCTCCGAGGAGCACTTTTTCTAGTTTGGTCTTGGACTCTGTCTTGTGGCTGCATGGTGTTTATGAGCTTATTTAGTGTAGAGTAGGTCTAGTGTCAAGTGTTGACATTCTGTCTGTCAGAGAACTATTACATGTTGGTTGATGGAGACCACATTTAGGGGTCCCTGACTCCCTGGAACCAATTTTTTTGAAATGGGGGTCCGCGGCCAAATCCATATCTAAAAATGATTTCAGTATGTTTCAGTATGTTGCTACATGCAGTGGTGCTCCAACTTTTCCATGTCAAGGACCCCCAAAATGATATGTATTTTGCCACGGACCCCCATCTCAAAATATGTTGTTCCAGGGACCCCCAGAAGCACAGATCGGAGTTAAAAAAATGTTCACTTTAAAAACACATATCAAATATTTGCAAAAGTGATTGAAGTAGCAGATCTACAAGCTCATAGCGCGGCACAGAGAGCCGCGCTATGAGCTTGTAGATATGCTATTTTTTAATAGCCAAATAAATCATAACATGACACAGATGCATTGCTGGTCTTAATGGATTAAGTACAAAAAAACAACACCTGGGAGACAGACAGACAGACTCCCTTTTGAACAGAGATAAACAAGCTCTTTCATTGAATAGGAGCTTGCATTGATAAAAACATTCTTACGGTGGGTGTAGATTGTCTATTTTCACATGATAGTAGAGTGCTTCTCAAACGTTTTCATTAAAAGGGTCTACAGTTTGGTTGCAAGTTTAGGCCACAGACCCCCATAACTCTGAGAGTGTCTCTCTCTGAGACGGAGGTACAGACCTTTAAGGGTCCATTTAGTTACAAACTACAATTTAGCTGGGGACCCACAAGGACCCACAAGGGTCCATTTGGTTCCATTTGTACACTCTCAGAGTATTCATTATTGTCAAATGTGTGATATAACAGTAATGACAACAAAACTATAATCACAGCAGATTATTGTGACTTACTGTATGTTACTGTTTTACAGTTCAAACAGCTGTAGACAGGATGGCCAGTGGAACCTCAGCTTCCATCAGAGGTGAGTTCTATTAAAACACATGAAACCAGCAAAATGACACTGGTTTAGTTACATCTGTGATCTTTATGAATATTATATTTATTTTTTCCAACCAGGGAAGAACGGCAAACCAACAGACCTGAGTATTGCTATGATCGGGGGAAGACGTGATGATAAACCCAGTGGAAAGAGTTCAGTAGGAAACATCATCCTGGGCAGTGATGTTTTTGAAACAAACAGTAGAACAGTCAAGAGTGTCATGAGACAAGAGGTAGTGTCTGGTAGACAGGTCACTGTGGTCGACACTCCAGGATGGAGGTCTTCTTTACCCCTAGATCTGACCCCAAAACTGACTCAGTTAGAAATCCAACAGAGTGTGAATCTGTGTCCTCCAGGAGGACCCCATGCCTTTGTCCTAGTGATGCCATTGGACAAGCCATATGTAGGAACAGATATGTCAGTAGAGGAGCATTTGAGTCTTCTCCTCAGTGACCAAGTGTGGAAACACACTATTGTGGTGTTCACTGTAGCTGATAAAAACAAAATGAGACCTGATCTCATTAGATCTGACCCTGCCTTAAGATATGTTACAGAGAAATGTGAAGGCCGCTTCCATGTTCTTAACATTAGTGACAGAGGAGATAGAAGTCAGGTCACAGAGCTGATGGAGAAGATAGATCAGATGGTGACTAGTAATGGTTGTCACTATGAGACAGAAAAACACGTCTCAGAGGAACTGAAGGAGATGGAGAGAACTATCAGCAGAAGAGCAGAACAAAGGAGGGCAGACGCTCAGAAACAAACAACTGGACTTCCAAAAGATACTGGTATGTTTTGTTTTACTTTAATAATGATAATATTTCATTAATCTCTGCCAGGAGGTTTATGAGTTCATGCGTGTGTGTGTGTGTGTGTGTGTGTGTGTGTGTGTGTGTGTGTGTGTGTGTGTGTGTGTGTGTGTGTGTGTGTGTGTGTGTGTGTGTGTGTGTGTGTGTGTGTGTGTTTGCAACATACTGTATCACTACTGTTGGGCAGAAACCTCATATCTCCATATTTCATTTTTTATCTTATTCCTTAAATGAATGCCTTATTTTGTCACACTACAGTTTCACACGAAAGCAGCAAAAATATCAGATCTACAAGCTCACCACACGTTGCATCGTGACGAGAGGAAAGTGGTTAATTCTGTCTGAGGGTTTTATAAATATTTAACCAGTGGAAAGCTTTAACCCATTAAGACCAGGAACACATCTGTGTAAACACTTTAACCATTATTTTATACTTTGGTTAAGCTCATAGCACGGCACTCGGTGCCGCGCTATGAGCTTTTAGATCTGCTTTTTTTTTATCATGAACAAATCTTTGAATATATATTTTTAAGAGAACATTTCTAACTCAAATATTTGCTTCTGGGGGTCCCTGGAACAAAATATTTTGAGATGGGGGGGGGTCCGCAGACAAATACATATTATTTTGGGTGGTCCTTGACATGATAAAAGTTTGAGAACCACTGATATATAGCAACATATGTAAAAGGAAAGAAAACACTATTAGGATTTAGAAGACACGTGTAGAATTCTCAGAAGCAATGATTTGAGTTACAAACGTTTGCTTTAAAAATATGTATATATATTCAAGGATTTGCACAAATTTAATGTTCACGATTAAAAAAGATAAAGCAGATATACAAGCTCATAGCGCGGCACTCGATGCCGTGCTATGAGCTTGTATATCTGCTATTTTTGAATAGCCAAAGAAATCTTAAAATGACAGATGCGTTCCCGGTCTTAATGGGTTAACAAGAGGTTGTGACTAAATAATAATTACATTACAGTAAATACATTGGAACACAGGCTGTTTTTTCTATTTCATATCAAGCAGTGTTCATTTTGTCGACTAAAACTATGACGAAAAATGTTCATCCACTACCTTTTATCACTGACGAAAAAAGAAAAAAAAAACATGAAATAAAAACTAAGCTATGATGACTAAAACTAGGACCAAATATATTTACAATTTCGTCAATAAGAAAATTAAAAAAATTACTACAATGTTAGATGGAGGGACTGGTGTTCTTTCATGTCATTTTATTATGTCATTCTACAAGCTCACAACACGTCACAGACTTGTTGTGAGCTTGTAAATCGGCTATTTTCAGCACACAGCTAAGTATAAATCAGGCATTACAACGCTATCACAGCCCGCTAAAATACATATTTTTGTCGTCTAAATTAACTGTAGATCTAGTTGACTAAAATCCTATGATACTAAACTAAAACTAAACTAAAACTAAAACATTTCAAATGACTTAAATATGACTAAAACTAAATGGAATTTTATTCTAAAGACTATGAATAAAACTACAAACTAAAACTGATGACAAGTAACGGTTTTGGACATACAAGGTTTCCACCCGACAATGAGGATATGTGAAAATAAATGGAGGTACTTCCTGGTTCTACTGGCAGTGTGTACTAGATAGATGAAGCTGATCAGTCCTGCACACACGCACGCACGCAAGCACGCACGCACGCACGCACGCACGCACGCACGTACGCACGCACGCACGCACGCACGCACGCACGCACACGCACACGCACACGCACACACACACACACACACACACACACACACACACACACACACACACACACTGTTGCATGAGTCTAGTCTAGGTAGTAATGTACATTATTATTATTATATAATGTCTCCTGGTGGATATTTGTTCTGAACTGTACACTGAACACACCTTTCTGCTGTTAATATGTTCAGCAGTTACATTATTAGATATTAAGAACAACATAGACCTGGACATTTTAGCCTTGTTTCTTTATCATATCAATCCTGGCATGCCTAATTTGCGCATGTTGTTATGCTGTAGGACAGGTGATCATTTCCATACAAAGCTATAAGCTCACAACACATTGTGTTGTGAGCTTATAGATCTGCTATGTTCACTATTTGTTGTGTGATGAATTGTGAAATAATTAAATGTCTTAAGTGGTTAAATAAGAAGCTGTTACAGTGAAAGTAAAAAATCTTTTTCTCTCACAAGACTGACTGACCTCAGGATTGTGTTGTTGGGAAGGCGTTGGTCTGGGAAGAGTTCAACAGGAAACACCATTCTGGGAGGAAGTGGTTTTAAAGTTAGTCAGAGGTCAGTGCAGTGTGAGGTGAGACATGGTGAAGTATCAGGGAGACATGTGACAGTGGTGGACTCACCAGGCTGGCTCTACAACAGTCCACTACAGGACACCTCAGAGATGGACAAACTGGAGATCCAGAACAGTGTGTCTCTCTGTCCTCCTGGACCACATGCTGTTCTTGTGATGGTTCCTCTTGATAGAGCATTCACCAAAACACAGAGAGTAGCATTAGAGGAACACATGACACTTCTGTCACAGAGCGTGTGGAGTCATGCTATAGTACTGTTCACCTATGGAGACTGTCTGGGAGACAGAAGCATTGAGCAGCACATTGAGGCTGAAGGAGAAGACCTCCGCTGGCTTGTTGACAAATGTGGGAACAGGTATCATGTCTTCAACAATCAGAAGACAGATGACACTCAGGTCACAGAGTTGCTGGAGAAGATAGAGGAGATGGTGACAGGAAACAGAGGTGGACACTATGAAGATGATGGAGATGTTTCAGAGACGTTGTCAGAGAGGAAGAAGATCACAGAGGAACATGTCCAGACATTCATGACCAAGACACAGAGACAAAGAACTGCTCTGAAAGCTCTATTTGAAGGTGATGTTTATCAATGTGTGTGTGTGTGTGTGTGTGTGTGTGTGTGTGTGTGTGTGTGTGTGTGTGTGTGTGTGTGTGTGTGTGTGTGTGTGTGTGTGTGTGTGTGTGTGTGTGTGACCATGCGTGTGTGTCAGTGTGTGTCTCTCTCCTTGACCTTGATTGTTATATTGATTAATAATGTATATTGTAAATATTGCGACACATTCTATATAAAAAGATGCCGTACAAATTAAAAGCTTAATATTATAAATCATGGGTCTTCAACAGGGGGTATGGGACCCCTAGGGGTTCCTCAGAGTTACTACAGGGGGGCCGCCAAATCTTTCTGTGATTGGAACAGTTTTTTTTTTACATTAACCACTTGAACCCTAGCATCCCTATTCTGAGGGGAACATTAACCAAAAACAGCAGATCTACAAGCTTGTAGATCGGCTATTTTCGGCAAAGAGGTTTGGTGTAGACAGAGGGGGAAAAAAGAGAAGACCAAGTACAGAGTCACAGGTCAAGTTTACTCAGTATTGAGGGTTTAAGTGGTTAAATGTCTGAAAATACACATTAAAGGGATTGTAGGGAACATTAAGCCTAAATTTAAAAAATATTTATATATATATATATATATTGCATTTTCTCCCCTCTATCAGCCACTATATAATGATGCTGGGGTGTTTTCCTTCATTGAAACACAGCCCTCTTTCTGAAATCCGTATTTTCCCTAATGTTTATGTGTTATATGTTTATGTCCGGGACGTAAATTAACGCACGCATGTGCGCGTCCGTGCGCGTCCGTGCCCGTATGAACGTTTTACTTTCGGTTTTAAAACGCTCTCAAACTTCGTTTTTGAGGCACCGAATTTACTTTTAAGATAGCGTGTGGATAGAATGTAGTTGTTTAACTTCATATATGTGGTCAATTTATCATGAAAGAGCCTATTTAAAAATAAAAATTCAGAGAACCAGCAGGGCAGGCATTTCCGCATATTGTATCCCAATAAAGCAACCTGTTTGGGGCACGGTTCCTTGAAATGTACCCTTGCTCTATGGAACTCCCTCCTGCGTAACCCCCTGGTGGTCGGGGAAAAGAACTGCTGGAGTGGCGGCGTTTGTTTAGTTCTGAACTTCCCTACTATCCCTTTAACATGAATCCAACATATTAATAGATAAGATAATGTATAAACAAACATTCATTTACACAACATTGATGATAGTGCTGTCAAACTATTCTATGAAGCTATCTATGAAATCTATGAAAAAGTTTAATCTGCAGCATAATTGTATCATAATTGGGGGTCCCTGCTTCATTTCTCTATCAGCTAAGGGGTCCTTGGCCTGAAAAACGTTGAAGAGCCCTGTTATAACGGATGGTCGAAAGTAACTAATTAATTACATTATTCAAGTATTCTATGCAAATTGATATAAATAATACATGATAAGCAATACATACATTAGGAGCATTATTAGATTAAGACTGAGTGCCGCGCTATGAGCTTGTATATCTGCTATTTTATAAAAATTGTGAAAATGTTTTCCAATCGTTGATTACATTTTTTTTTTATATATATATTTTTTTTACTCAAATCTTTGCTTCTGGGGGGTCCCTGGAACAACATATTTTGAGATGGGGGTCCGCTGCCAAATACATATCATTTTGTGGTCCTTGACATGAAAACCACTGATATTTCGAATTTTTGTTATAGGATTTAGACAATTGTAGAATCCCCAGAAGCAAAGATTTGAGTTAAAAATGTTTGCTTTAACAATATATATATTCAAAGATTTGCAAAAATCCCATGATTTTTCAAACAATCGCAGATCTACAAGCTCATAGCGCGGCACTTGGTGCCGCGCTATGAGCTTGTAGATCTGCTATTTTTGAATAGCCCAAAGAAATCTTAAAATGACAGAGACGCGTCCCAGGTCTTAATGGGTTAAGTGAAAATGTCTATGCAGGACTTTTACTTTTGACAGTATTTGTACACTGTGGTAATTTTTACTCAAGTAAAATATCTGAGTACTTCTTCCTCCATTGAACTGATCTAATGACCAACAGATTGACACATTGGTGATTTAATTCATGTATGTTCAAATCATTTGCATAATTGATCACATAATATTCAGTATAACTTCAAATTATTGATACATTATTTTTACTGTTCTGTGGTCAGTGTTGTTGCAGAATTGTTATACATGTAATAACTCATTTAGCTGAATCTCTGAATCCAATCCTAAATCAGTGTAAAGTGAACTAATGCTGTGTGTGTGTGTGTGTGTGTGTGTGTGTGTGTGTGTGTGTGTGTGTGTGTGTGTGTGTGTGTGTGTGTGTGTGTGTGTGTGTGTGTGTGTGTGTGTGTGTGTGTGTGTGTGTGTGTGTGTGTGTGTGTGTGTGTGTCTCTGTCAGGACAACATCAGAGTCTACCAGATGTGAAGGTGATGTTGGTTGGTGGAGAACAGAATCAGAGGAGCAGAGCTGGAGATCTCATACTGCAGGATGTTGTGTTTAAACAAACTCCATACAAGGTGAGTAATATTATATGAATGAGATGTTATAATGAATGACTTCACTCAAAGTCAGTAAACAGTAAAGTGATCAAATATGTTTACTGAAGATAATGTAAAAGTATCTGCTGTCATGAATGTTCATTGATCATGTGATCAATGAACTGTCAGTGATTAAAACACACAGATGTTCATTTTCAAATGAAAATGGAGTCCAACACATGTAGATTCTCATCATGTCTGTAATCTTTAATGCAAACCATGACTGTGTGTTAGCTCGTTGGTTCTCAAACCTCTTCATGTCAAGGACCCCCAAAACGATACATATTAGTCTGTGGATCCCCATTTGAAAAGATATGTCAGGGACCCCCAGAAGGGAAGATTATTATAGCTATAGCAGTGATTCTCAAACATTTTAACTTAAAGGAGCCACAGTTTGATATGCATTAGACCACTGTCCCCCGTTTGATGGCCATTTTTATCTCTGGAACCCAATTTACACAGTAAAATCATCAGTGTTCATTTAACTCTGAGAGTGTACAAATGGAACTAAATGGACCCGTGAGGGTTCATTTGGTTGCATTTGTACACTCTCTGAGTTACAGACCCATAAGGTCCCATTCGGTTCCTAACTATCAATCATTTGGCTGGGGACCCCCTAGAACCCCCCTCAAGGACCCCTGGGGGTCCCCGGACCCCACTTTGAGAACCACTGTGTTGGCTAACTTTATAGGAGTACACAGTAACAACAACACACTAATCAATTTATTTAAAAAAGGAAAAATCGATAATCGATTATTCAATAAAATAATACATTAATAATCATGACCTATTTTGAGCATATCATGGTTTAACCCATTAAGACCTCGAACGCAGGTTGTCACTTTTTATTTGTCACCCTGTCACTTTTGGCTAATCTAAAATAGCAGATATACAAGCTCATAGCGCGGCACAAGCTTGTATATCTGCTATTTTTGAAAAATCGGGAAAATGTGTGCAAATCTTTTAATATATATTGTTTTAAAGCAAACATTTTTAACTAAAATCTTTGCTTCTGGGGGTCCCTGGAACAAAATATTTTGAGATGGGGGTTGGCGGCCGAATATATATAATTTTGGGGGTCCTTGAGATGAAAAAGTTTGAGCACCACATATAGCAACATACGTTTTTCAGAGAACTGTTGGGATTTAGAAGACATTTGTAGAATCTGCTTCAGGTCTTATTGGGTTAAAGTCTCAAGAGCGTTTTAAAAAACTTAAAAGTTTGAAAATAGCCGATCTTCAAGCTCACAACGCGTCGCATCACGACGCGTTGTGAGCTTGTAGATTTGATATTTTCACTGTCTTTGCATGATATTGTTGTCTGACGAAGTATGAAATAACCCTTAAATGGTTAATCAATGTGGTAATAAATAACATTTTCTTATAAGAAAAATACCTGCACAACTCGATTATTTGATTAATTGAAAAAGTAATCGATAAAGTAAATCTGTCACTGTTAGTTATTCTGTTTACTTCCATACAGTAGCTCTTTGCTGGTACTGATCAATAACCTGTGTGGACAAAGTAGGCTACCCAACCTCAATATTTGAGTCGAAATACTCCTGGTCAAATATTTACACAACTACAAATTAAAGTTGAATAATGATGCTCTCTGTTTCAGTGGTTTAAAGTAACTAAGTACATTTACTCAAGTACTCAAAGTATAGTTTTTAAGCATTTTTACTTAGTAGTTAGTAGTAGCTTACTAGAGTATTTCCCATTTTCAGTACTTTTACTTCTACTCCACTACATCTCAGAGGCAAATATTGTACATTTGTACTTTTACTCCACTACAATTATTTGAAAATGTTACAATAGTTACTTTTCAGATATAAATGATGATATTATGAAACATACATTAACCACTCTTGCCCTATTTTATACATAGGCTATTTGAAAATAGCCGATGTACAAGCTCACAACACGTTGTGTTGCAACGCGTTGTGAGCTTGTAGATCTGCTCTTTTCTTTTTTTATCTGCTCTTTTCAAACATTTGAGTACTTTTACTGTAGGTACTTTAAGTATATTTTGATGCCAATACTTTTGTACTTTTACTCAAGTAACATTTAGAAAACGGGCATTTTACTTGTAACAGAGTATTTTTATATTGTGATATTGCTACTTTTACTTAAGTAATATATCTGAGTACTTCTTCCACCACTGCTCTGTTTAATAAAGTGCTCAGAACATATTCTGTGGAGAAGATAGAATGTCAAATTGACTTATGCACACCTGTACGTCAACTCCAGTGAACACAGAATAGAGTGAATGTTGTGATTATTATGACTAACATACAGTAAACTTCATATTCCAGGAGTTTAAAACCCAGACTAAACTGACAGAATGTGTCAGAGAACAGAGACAAGTTGCTGGAAGAAAAGTGAGTGTGGTGAACTGTCCAGACTGGTCGACTACACCTCCATCACAGAAGATCAAAGACGTCCTTCTACACGGTGTCACTCTGTGTTCTACTGAACCCCATGCTGTCCTGTTGACTGTTGATGTCAGGTCCAGTTTCTCTGAAGCTGACAGGAGATCAGTGGAGGAACACATGGAGCTGCTGGGGGACAGAGTCTGGAGACACACTCTGGTTCTGTTCACATGGGGATTCTGGCTGGGAGAGAGACGTGTTGAGGAGTACATAGAGTCTGAAGGAGAACCTCTGAGGTGGATCCTGGAGAAATGTGGATACAGATACCATGTTCTAAACACCATCAAGTTTGACACTTCAGAAGTCACAGAGCTGATGGTGAAAATAGAAGACATGGTGATGAGGGACAGAGGACACTTTGGACCTTCAAGACAGATGACCTTGATTGAAAGACTGAAAGGACAGAAAACCTTAACAGAAGAAGAATGGAAGAAGAGAAAGCAGGAGATGATAGAGAGGATGTTGAAGCCTGTGGTGAAGGAGCCAGAAGGACCAACCCTGCCAGCTGTCAGGAGAAGGAACAGCATGGGGCCACTTCCTCCTAGTAGTGAGTATCAATATCCAATATCCGTGTGTGTGTGTGTGTGTGTGTGTGTGTGTGTGTGTGTGTGTGTGTGTGTGTGTGTGTGTGTGTGTGTGTGTGTGTGTGTGTGTGTGTGTGTGTGTGTGTGTGTGTGTGTGTGTGTGTGTGTGTGTGTGTGCGCGTGTTTGTGATGTTGGAGCCTCAAGAGCTAAGTAGTGAGTCTTACAAGTAAAATAACATTAGATGGGTCAATTTTCATGAAACTGGGAGGGAATGATCAGTAGTGTGCTCTGAAGAGATGATGAACTTTTGTGTGTAAGAGTTCAAGGTCAAAATGACATCATGGTTGATATGTGAGGAACAGAGACATGTAGAGATGTTGTGCTGGGCTGCAGGGTTTTCACATCCAGGTGTGTTTTTATTATCATTGTAAATGTCTTGCTGTCTGTTGTCTTCTGTTCCAGTGAGTGGTGGAACACGCTCTTCAGGATATGACACCATGAGTGAAGCTCCTACCCAGACTGATGCTGATGTAAGAGTGAGAGATGAAGATGTTTCATAGAATCTCATAGATAAAGAATAATAAAACAACATTTTAAAGATTTACTATATGTTTATTTTTATTTTGAGTCTGTGGTGAAGGAGCCAGTAGAATCAACCCTACCAGCTGTCAGGAGAAGGAACATTATGAAGTGGAATCCTCCAAGCAGTGAGTATCAATATCCTGTTTACAGCTTATCATCATCACTGTCAGGTGGAAACCTTGTATGTTCAACGTTCAATACTTTTTTTCAGGAATTGGACAAAAACAACGTGTGTTTCAATGGATCCAATTTAATTAATGATTTACTAATATTAATTAACAATATTTACTCACAAAGTTGTACTTTTCATCCGATCAATATTTATAAAAACGACAGAGACTATTTTCAATACTTGGGAATTAAGTTAAGTTGAAATATGGAGATACGGCCTCTACCTGACAGTGAGGATTTTGTAATCATATGTTTGTGTGTGTGTGTGTGTGTGTGCATACGTGTTTGCGCACGTGATTTTGCACACGTGTTTTTGCGCATGTGTGTGTGTGTGCGCGTATGTGTGTGTGTGTGTGCGTATGTGTGTGTGTGTGTGTGTGTGTGTGTGTGTGTGTGTGTGTGTGTGTGTGTGTGTGTGTGTGTGTGTGTGTGTGTGTGTGTGTGTGTGTGTGTGTGTGTGTGTGTTACAGTATGATTGGAAAACCAGTCAGATTGAAAAAGGAGTGCTTGTTTTCACCTCCCGCGCTCCCCCGTGGCAAGGCGGGGGAGCGCTGTCACGGTGTGGTGCAGGCAGGGGACCCAAGCGCAGAGAGGACACTACGGCAGGTTGATGAAACAGTAGCTTTTACTTTGAAAACTTGTACAAATACAAATAATAAGCAAACAAGGCAATCCTCGAACACGAGGGGAAAGTGTTAAGCACACGGCACGGGGAGCAGGGTTAACAGAGGTACAAACAAGGTGCTCACGCCGTGGCAATGAATTCAAGATCCAACACAGGAGTGCCAGCTCAAGCTGGCTAAGTAGGCTACAGAGTCATTAAGCTGAGGACGCTCAGCTGGGTAACGAGTCAGTTTGCAGACTAGAACACAGGCAAGGAGGAGGGGGGAGGGGCAGAGGCGAGGTAGAGGAGATAAGACAGGGAACAACAACTAAGCAGACAGGGAGACACAGAACAATACTACAAAATAAGGTACAATAGTGTAAAGCAAAACCTAACACAGAAACAAGGACTGCAACATGACTTCAGAATAACAGAACAGACAAGGTAACGACACAACAGGACAGGCCGAATAAGTTCATGACCATAAAAGGGCAAGAAGGTCCAAATAATAACGACAGAGTACACGGTCCGAGGAGCGGACCGTGACAAGCGCACCAAAAAAAAAGAAATGACGTCTTGGAGGTACAGAGACTAGGGGGAGCGATGATTTACTATTCTGTCCCTATCGGGACATAACTCGGACGGCGCTGAGTCGACTGAAGGTGACTTCACAACGCTCGGCACGGAGACTCGCTCGCCTAAGCTCGCTCGGCGGTTTCTCTCGTGGCTCAAGTCCTTTCAGACGGCACGTCTCCGTTCGGTGAAAACGAGTGCACCTTTTTCAATCTGACTGGTTTTCCAATCATACTGTAGCATATACACAAATGACATAAGAATGGATGGGTGTATTTTCATTAAACTTGTAGGGAATGATCAGCAGGTTGCCCTGAAAAGATGAACTTCTTTGTAGAAGAGGTCAAGGTCAAAATGACATTGTGGTTCATATTATCATTGTAAATGTCTTGCTATCTGTTGTCTTCTGTTCCAGTGAGTGGTGGAACACGCTCTTCAGGATTTTACACCATGAGTGAAGTTTCCAGCCTGGCAGACTCTGATGTAAGTGTAGAGAGAGGAAGATGTTTCATAGATGAAACTTAATTGGACATCAATCCCACTCATGTTTATCCTTATTTCTTTACCTTATATACTATATCATACATGATCCTTGTAACAGATTTATTGTGTATCATTATTGATGGTATGTCTCCATCATACCTGATCATTATAAGAACACTGATGTATTTTATATCTTTATTCATGGTATTTGCAAGAACACAGTAATATTTGTTCCTTTTTCCTCCTTGGCTCTTACATCTTTATTAATATGTCATTACATTTAGTTAAACATGTGTGTGATGTTTATTAACGATGCAGCAATAATCTGTTGATAACCAAGAGCTTTGGTGTTTCAAATATTTTTTATTGTGAAGCACAGGATAGGATCATACATTTCTGTTCATATACATGGATTGCTTCCTTTTTTCCCAAAAACAAACAGACATATACACAAAATAGACAGGTAAAATGAAAAGAATACACTCAAACTTAAAGCAAAAAACAAAAGGACCCCCCCAGAAGTGCTGCCCCAAATTATGTGTGACACAGATCATCCACAAGAATTAGCCTTTCAACCTTTAAGAAAGGAGACTAAAGGCTTTTATTTTTTACCATTTTTTTCCATTGTTGATTGTAAGATAAATCAGATTTAAGTACAGACAATTGATATACCATCCGGCCGATATATCAGGATGATATTTTTTCAATAATTGACATGTCAGTGAATATTCCATATCTTTCAGTCAGGCTCTGGTCTAAACATGTTACATTTTATACATTTACAACCAGATCAGCTTTCATTGAAGTGAATATGTACAGTATTTCAGCGTTATTATATCAGCGTTATTACAATATTTGTATAAGCTCAAGTGTATTGTTTTATGCAGTTTGATGGATCCTGTATTAATGTACACTGTTGTGTTTCAGTCTTCTTACAGAGGACACTTTGGACATTCGTCTTCATCACATGAGACACGACAGAAGACACAGTTTGAAAGACTGACAGGAAAGAAAACTTTAACACAAGAAGAATGGAAGGAGAGAGAGGAGGAGGTGATAGAGAGGATGTTGAAGTTTGTGATGATGGAGCCACAAGAACCAAGTAGTGAGTCTTACTTTTATCCTCTTATGTGGACATTAATTACTTACTAAAATGTGTGTGGGTATGTGCGTGCATGCATGTGTCCTTGTATAAAATAACAAGAATGGACGAGTGGATTTTCATTAAACTGGGAGGGATTCGAGGAATGATCAGTAGGCTGTCTTGAAGAGATTATTAACTTTTGGGTGTAAAAGGTCAAAGGTCAAAATGACATCATGGTTCATATGTGAGGAACAGAGACATGTAGAGATGTTGTGCTGGGCTGCAGGGTTTTCACATCCAGGTGTGTTTTATTATCATTGTAAATGTCTTGCTGTCTGTTGTCTTCTGTTCCAGTGAGTGGTGGAACACCGTCTGAAACAGGAAGTTTATACAGGTCACCTGCCAAGGTCTCTGATTGGCTGACTACACATCCTGGACCAACAGCGCCCTCTTCAGGATATGACACCATGAGTATAGCTCCCAGCAAGGCAGACACTGATGTGATGAGTGTGAGAGATGAAGATGTCTCATAGATTAAACTTCAGTTTGACATCAGTCTCACACATTTTAATTTCTTATTTATGTCATTAAGAGAAACATTAGCACCTCCAAATTAATTCTTAGTTATAAAAATCTATCCCAACACACGTCTCATAACAACACATTAATGTCACATTCATTCTGACCATTCCACAAAGCTACATATTTTCACAAGTCAGCTATTTTAACAACAATCTCAACAATCTACTATATTAAATGCTAGTATTATAGTTGCATGTAGACCAGGAATTATCTGTTTATCCACCATCCATCCGCACGCACGCACGCACGCACGCACGCACGCACGCACGCACGCACGCACGCATGCACGCACGCACACACACACACACACACACACGCACTCTCACACACACACACACACACACACACACACACACACACACACACACACACACACACACACACACACGGTGTGTACTGTACATTAAAGGGAAACCCTGCTGACCCTCAGCCCATAACCCACCAACTCTGATGTGAGGAGCACAGCAACTCAGTGGAGCAAGATATACATGCTGTATGTATTGCTGTTGGTGATCCTAAATGATCTTGTTCTTTTTTTTAGATGGGATACCAAGGAGCGGTGCTGATCTATGAGGATCTGCAGAGTAGTGATGGTCACACTTTCCGCATCTACTTCACCAAAAGCTCAGACTACGAAGTGAGTATGGCACCAAGATGGAGAAAGAAGGATTTCATGTGTGCTTCCACTATAGCATTGGGGCAAAAAACGGGAGATTTTTACTATCATAATCTCGATATTACACGCATGCACACACGCACGCACGCACGCACAAACACTGTATAAACAGTGGTGGGCAGGTGTTATCTGTCTCTCTGTGGGTATGTCTGCGGCGGTCATGCAGATATAGCCATATAGGGACTGATGCAACGCATTGTCAATGCAATAACCCATCAAGGACGGGCACGCCTGACTTTATTTCAACTATTTCAACATGGTATTATGATAACCTGTCAATCTATCTTCTAAATCTTCTAAATGGCTAGAATCTATACAGTATTGTTTTTTCTTCCCTACTCTTTACCCTGACTCCTGTCTTCCCTCCTTGTTCCATTTTGTCATCATCTTGTCCATATGTTGCCCTTGTGTGTGCAGGACATAAAGAGGGAGTTGGAATCAGAGACGGGGCGTTTCAGCAGAGTTCAAACGACTGCCAATTGTACACTGGTAGATGGGAAGTACCATCTCACCAGTGAGCCAAGAGGGGAAACTCACCCTAAGGTGTGTTTGTCTCTATGGTAATTCAGCTAGGACCACAGATAGGACCACAATGGAAGTGTTTTACTTCTTTGTTGTTTGCATTTTTGTCTAGTAAAGTTTTCAATCAATCAATCAATCAATCAATCAATCAATCAATCAATCAATCAAAAGCTTACCATAATTAATGGCAGCGCCATGTTTTATAAAGGTGGAGATAGGTGTAGCTATTGACATGTACAGTATGTAATTATTGAGAATGCTTGATACAATTTCATGTAATTATACACATTTAATAATATGTGTGTGCAGGTCTTGCCTTTCACCCTGGAACAAACATTGTTCAAAGGTTACTTTGAAGTACACTATGACTATGAGCTGTCACCTCCCTTCAAATTTAATCTTAAAGCGAGTGGTACTGATGATCCTGCCTGGACTGCAACCATTCATGAAGGTAGCTATGTACACTGTTGCCTGTCTACTTGAATGTCTGTTCATTCATTCTTGATCATCATAGTATATTTGTATATTTGTAACTTTGCAGTGCATTTCTGAATGATGATGCCTGTCTTTTGTTCTCGTGTCAGGTGACCTGGGTATCAAGGAGAAAAACACAAGCAAAAGGGAAAACAAGTGTAAGTATGATTATTTTAGTTTACTTTTTTGATATCAGGATTTCCACCATTATAGAACCAGACAATAATGTTCAGGTGATTTTGCATTCAGTATCCTTATTCATGAGATACAGTATAAAGCATTAAGCCACTAGAAGTCACCGTTTACCGCGGATTTTGTACAATGGCTGAGAGGCGTAGTGTTAGAGAGGATTCCACGTTACCAGAATGAATTAGATCGTCATGATTACACCAAAGGTTAGGCTGACGCGACCTGTTCTGAAGAGGGTTTGTCCTGTCTGATAGAGATGACTAACAGTTAGCTCTGGAACTCTACGATAAAGACCATGTACAAGGTACCGAGATACCCATACAAGGCGCCAGGTCGAAGAGACTGGAGTCATGGACAGAATGGATGTAAAGTGTAACCTAATTGTTAAAAAATACATTAGATTTAAATTAGTCAAGATAACATTCTGATACACAGCATATTGTTGTAAGGTTAAATAAAATCGAGGGGGGGGGGGGGGGGGGGGGCAAGTTTGGCGGGGGTGTTGGGGGTGCTTTCCCAGAAACTTTTGACATAATATGTCATATCCTGTATTAATTTTAACAGGGGGTTTGATTGCCCAAAAAACAGGACAAATTCAGGATACATTTCAATTCAGGAGCCAAGAAGGAGAGAGAAAACTCAGGAGTCTCCTGCTAAAATCAGGAGTGTTAGCAGAGAGCCTCTGACCCTCTCAGCCATTTGTAAAACGGTTACAAATCTGGGACCATGAAAATCATGGACACATCCCAATTAAAACACTACTATAACTATTCACAACTAAAACAATTGCTACAAGAAAGTAGTTGTACAAACACTTCCCATGTGGGCTCATTTTTACTTCCACAAACAGTTCCATTGTGCGACTGACAACTTCCTGGTTTGTGACAAAGTATGTTAAAATAATTTATATAATAATTATTGCCTCATCGACTGTCTTCCTGATTGACTTCCTATGCATATTATGTGCCCTGTTCTAATTTTCTTAGTTCCTATCGTCATGAACTTAAGCACAATACATTTTCGGCAAATAAAATATGTGGAATTGACTGTCTGTGGAGTACAGGGAACTCTCCACCTATGTACTGTACGTGTATGCTTGGTTCACACCATTGAACATCACATGATCATGCGCCAAGGCTAAATAATCAATAATAATTATGTTTGTTTAATTGGATTGAGTTTTTTAACCACCAACACCAAATGGTCGCCTTGACTGTAGTGTGCCATGACTCTAGCAGAACTTTTATTCCAACATTGGGATTTTTTTCTGCGACAATGCTCTTGAAAAGTCGTTTAGAGTATGACTGTTGTTTGTTGTTCTGGATACGCCTTACATTTCCATGATTGGTTGTATGTTATCACAAACAAGTATTAGTTTGATAAAAAAAAGGGATATTTGTCTTTTGAGAAATTATTTGAGCAGGCCTCCCTTCAAAATGATAGGAGCTTCTTGGGACCCCACCTCATGGGTTCTGGTTCAGGCTACTAATCACAGCTGCTAGTGAGAGGGAAAACTTACTCGGGGTATGTTATAGTTGTCGCTGAACACAATCATCAAATGACCAAATATGTTTTTCTCTCAGATGCCTCAGGTGTGGAAGAACCTCAAATTACCCAGACAACAGGTAAAACCTTAATTCATCTCTGACCTGTGTATTTGACCCTGAAATCAAACTAGGAACTAGGGGGGTCTTGTGCACTCGGGGAGAAAAAAATGTCCAGCCACGATCATCCATTCCATAGATATGGGCAGTTGAATGAGGGGTTGTTTTTTGTGATCACGTGGTTTTGCTGCCTCTGTGCCTCTGAAGGATTCAGATGGTGATCGCTGGTTTGCAAAACAGCGCCATCTGATGGAAAAACACTGAAAACACAGAAAACACCAAAATTTGTCAAACACGTCTTTGGCACGTTGAGCCTTTGGGAAAAGACACGTAAAACACGTCAATGGTACTGGATGAGTTAAAGGATCTACACCATGAATTTAAACAAATATATGTATATTTAATATCATATTGTATATGTCCCTCAAACGTTTTTCAACGGGTTTGAGTCTAAATCAAGCCTCAGATATACTCATTCCAACTAACTTCTCTCTGGCTTATAAAGCACTTTCACCTGCAATACCACATTGTCCTGATTTGGCAAAGTACAAAAAGAAAAAAACAAAGAAAAACAAGAAGAAAAAAAAAATTATATCTTTATTTGTTTTATGTTTTATGTTGGAACTGAGAAACGGGAAGGATTGTATCGCTTGTGACGTCACGTGCGGGGGCGAATCAGTTTGGCCTGTTTTACATAGTAAAACCCCAAATATGCTGTGAAAGCCTGAGTGCTCAAACTGGGGTATTTTTGGGGATAGAAGAGGTAGGGGAGACAAAAAACACACAAAAAAGGACAAGTTAAAATTCATGGTGTAGTCCCTTTAAAAGAAGACTGTGCAAGCCATTATCCCCAATGCAACCGTATGCTCTCTCCCTCTCTGCCAGTGTTGCCAGGTCTGCTTATTAAGCCATTGCGAGCCATTGCGATTTATTATTTTAAAATAGCTGACATATATATGTTTGAAGTGCTCATGTGGCCTATAGTTGCTTCTTTTGGGCTTGTTTTCATAGACCTGGTTGCTCATTCCTCTCTCAAAATCTGCTCTCTGCCATTGGAAGAGAGACGTTGCCTTGGAATAAATTTATATTTGATACACAGAATTATCACTCACACATTGCTGGTTGTAGAGAACTTTAAATTACAGCAATCTGCTTGTGTTCTGGATTAATCTATACTCTTCTTAACTCCGAAAGCATTGGACACTATATCTGACATTTGCTTCATACGCTGTAGCTTTTGATTGCCTTTGAATAAAACCATATTTGTTCGACATAATTATCACCCACATGTTGCTGATTATAGATAATTTTATATTATTGTGATCCGTTCATTATTTCCTGGGCAGTGGATTAATGAAACTGAATGTAACGAATGGCATCGTGCGATGGAAGGCACAAATCATAGTCTGCTTTGATCATCATCTATCATCTTATATAAACACAGTTGACACAAGGAATTGACACTCTCACTTCTGCTGATTATAGGAAAATTAGAATCACAGAGATTTGTTGAGAATTAGGAGAGAGAGCCTTTGCATGTTGGGCTATTGAGCGCCCGGCCGACTCCCGACATGTCAATATGCATTTCTCGCTAACATTTTATAAGACACTGTGGAGCGTAAATCTTTGCATTGAAATATTATCTCTCTTCTGCCACACAAGACTAGACTTCCTGTGAGAGACATTCTTCTTTTACCCTGTAAGCCTCCAAGCTGCCTCTGATCCACTAGCTGTCCACTGTCTTTTTTCTTCACAGACGCCTTGGTGCAGTGGGTGGAGATGATGAAGATAGAAAGTGGAGAGGAAGGTAAAAACACACGCACGCACGCACGCACGCACGCACGCACGCACGCACGCACGCACACACACACACACACACACACACACACACACACACACACACAATCAATTATACAATGGACACACACTTAATAAATTATACAATGGACTCTAAGTCTTGGGATATTGGTGGCTACCAATGATATAAGAGGTTGCACCAGATTCTTCAAGCCGTTTAGCTGCTTTTTTGGCATCCCAAGTTGTTGGACGCCTCTTACAACCAACCTACAGTATGTACATGTCCTAGGCTGCCAAAGATAAAGACAAGTAGATTGTACCTATAATCTAGCTCTGTGATGGTATGGAGGAGCGGCTGGCATTTAGCTCGCACGCACGCACGCACATGCACACGCACACACGCACACACACACACACACACACACACACACACACACACACACACACAGTGATAAAAACAAAAATGTTGACTATCTGTCCCAAACCCCAATCACATTTGTCTATATTATCCTTGCATCCAAGAATCTAATGCTCAGGAATCCAGTCATTGTCCTGGGGCCTCATTGAAACACAGAGGAGACCACAGACCCCTGCCTCGTTCCCACAGTGTTAATGACATCACCAGTAAGGAGAGAGAAAAGACTCATAGAGGATTCACTCGGTCTCTCAGCTCACCTCACTTGGTTTTAGAGGTACGCTTTATTTTGAGGAGCAACCTTTACTTCGACCCCCCCCCCCCCCCCCTAAGATTACAAATGTTGCAATATTTAGCAATTAACAATTATAACTAAACAATATCTTTATTGTTTTCTATTTTAAGCCCATTACAGAATTTGCACCAGAAATCTGTGAAGACGAGAGAGAGAAAAGATACCGGTATCAACCATTTTTTCCCCCTAATGTTCATCTTATAATGTAGATGAGAGCTTCAGCTTTTTTATTATTATTATTATTATTATTATTATTATTACACTAATATATTTCTTTCTTTCTTTCTTTCTTTCTTTCTTTCTTTCTTTCTTTCTTTCTTTCTTTCTTTCTTTCTTATTTACAAAAAAAATCTTTATTTCTTACAATAAAATCACTTAAAACTCCTTTTCAATTATGTCCTGTTCCGGTTCAGATGCCACCACCAGGCTGGCCTGTTCCATTGCAAGGAGACAAACTTGGTGTTTGGGATGGAGGGGGAGGGAGAGGTGCTCTATAAGACAGCTCACTGGAACCCAGGCTTTCTACATCACACAGGAAAGAGGCCTGCTGGGCCGCTCTATCAGATTACCTGTGTGAGAGGCTCTGCCTATCAACTGCACCTCCCTCACTGTGAATTCTTAGATATACTCTCAAGTAAGTCACATATTTTTCTGTCAGAGAACGTAAGGGCTACAGTTAAACTTTGTAAAGAGGATCACAGTTCACAGTTGCTGCTGATTGGCTCAGCAGCAGATTTGAACACATGGAGGTGTCATATGGGTTTTCTGTTCAAATCTGCTGCTGAGCCAATCAAATTAAACGACGGTAAACTGAACCGGAACAAGAAATGGGAATGCCACCTTCTGGAAAAGGGATCTACAGTTATGCACAGAGTTTATTGGCAGTCTAACACAAGCCCTGGTTAATGGTTGCTAATCCAAAAAAATGCTTTTTATTTGTCTCCCCCCCATAGAGTACAGGCAGCAGTTATTTCATGTCGCTCACATAACCAAAAAGGGACGTGTGACATTCATACGGCCCAACATGATAACAGAGACGCACGTTATAATCAACATCATGGGGTTCTGTGAATGTGGTCTGGTCAAGGACAAGGATGCTCCCATCAACCCTGTTAGAGCTCTGGTGTATCTGCTGTACCAGTATGACCCTGATGATGAGGAATCCACTATTAATGTGTTGATGCTGACGGCTCAAGTTGCCATCAAGGAGGTGAGCTGTTCTGAACATAAAAAAATAAATAAAAAAATACTAATTTAGGGGAATATAAACACAAAAACAAATGAACAATATAGCTGCAAGCAGCGATAATACGGGGCCAGGAGAGAGAAAGAGAAATGATAATTCCTTTAACAGGTCAGTTCATGAAAGTCGTGGCGGTCTTGTTTCCAATGAGGGCCTGTGAGCAATTAGGGGTTAAGAGTCTTGCTTGTGTCGATGACAAATTTCATCGACACATTTGCCGACCTGGCCTGGAATCGTACCTGGGGCAACCAGAGCCTCTGGCTCCCTAGGCGGGCTCACTAACCACTCAGCTATGGCCGCCCCTGACAGAGAGAGAGAGAGAGAGAGAGAGAGAGAGAGAGAGAGAGAGAGAGAGAGAGAGAGAGAGAGAGAGAGAGAGAGAGAGAGAGAGAGAGAGAGAGAGAGAGAGAGAGAGAGAGAGAGAGAGAGAGAGAGAGAGAGAGAGAGAGAGAGAGAGAGAGAGAGAGAGAGAGAGAGAGAGAGAGAGAGAGAGAGAGAGAGGGGGAAACGGAATAGATTGAAGATATAAACGGAATAGATTGAAGAGACAGAGAGAGACATGGAAACGGAATAGATTGAAGAGAAAGACATGGAAACGGAATAGATTGAAGAGAGAGAGACAGCCATGGAAACGGAATAGATTGAGTCATGTTTTTTGCAATTCAACTTAAATGAGTGTGCATCAAGTGAGGCTTGAACCAGCAACCTTGCGGTCGTGAGGCACTCTTAGGTAGCTGCAACACTACCTATAGTGCTATAGCTTTGTCCAGGCTGATGTTGTCTGTTGAGGATAACAAACGCTTGACCCAAGCCCCTGTTTCACTAACACTAAGATCACTCGTTCACAAACCATTTACCAATGAAGAAATTGTACATCTCCTCAGAAGCAAAACTAGTGAAAGTAGCCGATCTACAAGCTCACAAACCATTAAAAGTTGTCAGATTGTACATCGGCTATTTTCACAATGAAGTATGTTATACATTGAAAAAACATACTCTCATTGCTATCTGAAAAGTTGTGAGATTGTAGATCAGCTGTATGTAAAAAACACTCAATTAAGTATTTCATGTTATCTTTAACAATTGCAGATGTATTCATTGATAGTCATTTTGTGTGAAATGCAACTTAGATGAAGTCTGCACCAAGTGAGGCTTGAACTGGTGACCTTCAGGTTGTGGGGCACACATTTAAGCGAGAAGCCACCAACAGACAAGAACCTGTGAAAGGAGATCACACAGATGATACAGTTTCACGCAAATAGCTGAAAAATCCTGGGTTTAAGTGTTTTTCAAACTGCTCAAGATTGCGAACAATCTAAGGGCGGTGCTTACTGGTCAACGTGATAGATGTGTTCCTCATTAGTCAAGGCACATGTGTAAGCAGGTCTAATGGCTGTCGGCCAAACGAGGCATGACTTTTGCCTGTTTAAAGTTTGCATTTTCAAAAAATTGCTATAGCGCCCCCGTTTGACCAATTGGAGTAAGATTGGTTTCAGTGATATTTGGAATGGCCCTTTACATTTCTGCAAAGTTTCAAAGAATGGTAAGTCTGCATGTATGTGTTAGGGGCAGATGAATAATTGTCATAAAACTGCAATATTCATTGGCTCATTAAAGCTTCATTTTTTCACTTATGGAAAATATTTTGCAAACGTTTTTTGGCATAGGTCCAAAGTTCATGTGTAAAACGTTTCGTGCAGATTACTCAAAAATCCCAGGAGGAGATAGGTTTTAACTGTTTTTCATATAATTCAAAATGGTGGGAGATCTAAAGGTCAGAGGTCAAAAGTCAGAGTGTGAAAGTTGTTCAGCATGAGGAGACGCATGTGTGCATCGAAGTTTCATGGCTGTAGGTGAAACAGGGCATGAGTTGTACCTGTTCAAAGTTAGCATTTTTCAATTGAGTGCTATAGCGCCACCTTTTGACGAAAGATTGTGAGAATTATTTCTTGATCGTTTTTCATGACCATCTATCATATGGCCGAGTTTCATAAAAAGCGACTGCACGGTTCAGCCAGAACTGCCAAAAGTGGCAGAAGAAGAAACGGAATAATCAGAATAACAATACGGGTCCATGCTGGAAGCCTGGCCCCGTAATTAATTAATGTGAATGTCCCCTACCCTAAATGTGATCAATCTTCTCTAGGTTATAGCTGACAGGGAGTCGATGTGTCGTCTTAAAGAAACTTTAATCAGCGTGTCTCCGCAGTGTAAACTGATCCCTGAACAGAACTACTGCCTGACTGTTCATCCAGAATATGAATTGGAACCTAAGGTAAAATAAATGACTGTATTCTCTATGTTGAAGATAAAGTTACGTAGCAGCCGACAATGTAAAATCCTCCAATAATGTAACTTGGCATTGATTTTGGGGCCAATCTTCCTGTAGGACTCCTTTACTATTGCCAGTAGTTATTTTCCTTTCCCTACTGAGTCTGCAACCAGAGCAATGTCATCTACGTAGTCGAGGTCGGTAATCATGATGGGATGTACTCGCTTAGTCTTCCTCGGGACCAGTGCGACCCCAGTGCCTCCTCCCTGTTATCGATTGCGAACCACAGGCCATGGTCCATCGCTAAGATAAACAGGAAGGGGGCTAGGGTATCACTTTTACTACAGTCAGGCACGTTGTGGGGAAATTAGCCACCGGGGGGGGGGGGGGGGGTTATCCGCTTATAATATAGCATATGATGTCAGCGGGCCACGATAATAGACATTTCTGTTATCGCTATACTGCGCTGTCAATATCATTAAATGCAAGCAAGTCATTGTTGTGCTTCAAAACAAAACAGTATAGCTCTACTCGTGTTTTCTGCAGTTCTTAATTCTGAGAGAAATACAGACAGAGTTTAGCTGCTGGGGCCCCTGTAGAATATAATAGTTGTTATTTATTTAATATGTTAATAAAAACACGCATGTCTATTTGTTTGACACAGGAAGCAGAATTCTATGAGGATCACAACAACTGTTGTGCCCCCAAATTTGTGGTGACGTTGACAGACAAATGTAAATGCCTGGAAATGAGGCTGACTGAAATGAAAGGTTCAGGAAACAAACAGTCCCAGAACCCTGCAATTGTGTGGAAACGCCGGGTTAAAATACCAAATGGCCCATGGAACAATACACCTCATTCTGGTGAGAATACTGTGGATAACCAATGAATTGAAAATAATGCATTTGTTTATGATAGAATTTTGATTATTGATTGGTCCAGCGGTGCCAGAGATGAACCGTTCACAGACAGACATTAAAATTTAGAAATTAGATCACAGGAAGCGGAGACGTTGCGGTCCGTGCGAACAGAGTTTGTTGCGCGAGTGTCAGATCCCGTGCTCAATGGTCTGACAGGAGACAGGAATACTAGGAACATAACTACACAATAAAAGTACAAGGAGAACCAAGGCAAATGGCAACAGAGTTACAACAATGCAAGATAAATACAGAACATAATTAAGAACGGCCTACACAGGCCTAAAGAACAGCCCTTAAGAGTCCAACACCATATAAGGGCATTCAAGGTCCAAATAATAAGGGCACAGTCCACGGCCCGAGGAGCGGACCGTGACACGCATGTGTATAATTTAGTTTTTTTGTGTGACTATGACTAGGATCTTTGATGATCTGGACTTTCCTTTGGAACTTTTCCCTACTTATTATTGACTGTTATAAATTAATTTGATTTGATTACTCCTCTGGGTGTAGAGGTCCTGCATGGCTGGAAGCTCAGTTCTGTTTGATGTGCTATGCTGTTTTAACCACCCTCTGACTGTAGAGCCTCAAGGTCATATTATGAACATTTTCAGCACCAGGCAGTGATGCAGGCCAATAATGGTGGTTGTGCTGTACGGTGTCTCAAACCATTAATCAACAGCCAGCCAAACTCCCTTAAAACAACAGGCGAGAGTCAGGATGTAGTTTTCTAGCTCCAGCTTTTCATGACTCATGATTGTATATGAACAAGGAGTAAACTGAAATACAGGAACAAAAAACTGAAATACAGTAAATAACTTACAGGTAATGCATGCAATGGTGAAATCAGCAAATAGCAACATAATAGTGGTACAAACTCTGATGTGCTCTCTAGAAGTGTGCTTTTAAAATGACTGAGCTTTTTGGCCATGTGCTTTAATACACAACAGACAGTTTTGCATGCAAGGTGTGACTTTCTAAATCAACCCATCCCCCAGTCCTACTGCAATGCCACATAAGCAACTCAAAGCATGAAAATAACAGCCCGGAGGGCAGAACAGTGGTATCGTGACAGAGTTCTATAAGGGTAGGTGTGCAGGGTGTGCTGCTGGTGCCATTCCATACCAACTGGGGTCTGTTGGGAAGTCCAGGATTTAGTTACACAGGGTGGTGCTGTGTCCTTGGTCACTGAGTTTGAGCTGAGTTTTTAAAATGCTTTGAGTACATGGGACTATAAAATAGTCAGGGAAATATGTAACAAAAAAGGCTCAGTTGTTCACTTCTGGCAGAAAGTGTGTACATTTGCATAATGGAATCTTTGAAGTATGCTGATTTCAAATGTCAAAGCACTTTTCCCCGTGGGATCTGGTCTTAAAATGAGAATTAAATGTTTTTGGTTCAATTAGGTTTTGTATTCCAATCTTTGACACCTCATCACTTTTTATGATCTCATGTATTTTTTCACATGAGATCATATTATTACTACTATCATCAAATGGACAAATATCACAATATGTTTTTCTCTTAGATGCCTCGGGTGTGGAACAACCTCAGATTACCCAGACAACAGGTAAGACCCTTACTTCTCTCTGACCTGTATATTTGACCCTGAAATCAAAACAATCTTCAGTATAATGAAAATGACAATGAACTCATGTTTGACATCCTATTTTCCTCATTCATCACTGCCATTAAACTTGAACTTCAGTACAGAATTGTGTAAGTAACATACGTAAGTTCTTGTTTCTTTTTTACAGGCATGAAAGCTAACTTTGTGAAGCACAACATGAGGGCCCTAATTCAGCGCGTCACAGCTGTAATGCCTATAGCAGATGACCTGCGTGACAAAGGCATTGTCACATTTGAGATGTATAACACAATCAGGGAAGCAAAACCCAGGCAGGAGCAAATGAGAATGCTGCTTGATGTTACCTGTCCAAAAGGAAAAAGAGCAATGTCAGAATTCTACGATGCTCTGCAGGAGCATGAGCGGTGGCTTGTCCAAGATCTGGGTAAGAGCCAACATCGACCTTCAAATCCCTCTTTTAGTCCATTCTGTTGGAGTTCTCTCTGACATGCTTTTTCTTTGTGTTTCTTTTCAAATTTCAGAACATCCCAGCTGATAATTATGCACAATCATGCAAATGAGGAGACAACAACTAGTCCACTGAGATGTCTCATTGATTTTTCAACACAGAAACGCACATAAACAGTAAACCGTAAACATAAACAGTAGTGTGCTAAACACAGCATCATAAAGACTGCTGAACAAGGCATTATCACCGCCTGTCGTCAGGCTGGTCTTAGACTTTTGCTCTTCATCTTGAACCTACCTGTGGATTATACAGGGACAGTGACTTGGACTCATGGACCTGCCTGCGGATTATGCCAGTGTTTGTTACTTTATGTGGATGATGCGGTCGACACACACTGACACCTTAATCCTATGTACAACGCTCTGACTTTTCTTTTTATGTTTTTCCCGCACCTTAACTCATTCACTGCCAGACTTATTTCTGTCTGTGTTTGCCCACTGCCATCGATTTAGTGTTTTTTATGACTTTAAAAATGTCAAAAAATGTTTTTAATTCATTATGATCGCAAGTCCAATCGTTTCTAAACACACCGGCGATACGTGCACGCTGCTCAGACAACAAACATTCCGATCGGGTCGGAGTCTCTCTCCTGCAGCCCAGTGTAAAAACACCATGTATCGCCATGTGAACGGACGGCTCACTTACTTTTCCACCTCGCCACAGACCTCGCTAAATCCCTTATGATCGCGTGTTCAACTGTTTGTTGACACACAGGGTAGTTTTGTGAGTGGCCCAGAGAAGACATTTTCAATCCGCAACATTCCATTTTCCAGTAGTAGAAGTTTCTAAACAGCGTTTCACGGCGAAGAAAAACAAAGCCGAGATAATGGCGTTTAAGGGGAGGATTTAAACAGGCGGCAGGCGGAAATGAAAATCTTCAATTGACGTAATTTCCGTATCCGGTGGTGTTGCAATGAAATGTGTCACTACGAGAGATGAAGGACGGTGAGATCTTTATAAAATCAAAGTATTTTCAAAATTACGTTTTTTTACGTTCTGGGCAGAATTGGTAATTGGAAATAATTACGTTTTTTACGTTCTAGACAGGGAATGAGTTATCTAATGTTCATAACATATCATGTACAGTATACATATGCTGCTATGCTCACACACCGTTATGTCTTACTTCAGGTTTTACCGCACCTTATGTCTAACTCAGGTACTATGTGTAAATATGTAGATAAATGTGTTAGTTTTCTTTGATTGATCCCTTGCTCCCCCTTCTTCTTCTTCCATTTATTTTCTTATGGAAATAACAAAAAAACGATGGAGCTTGCACAAAAACAAATATAACTGATTCTGATTCTGATAAAGGCAATACATTCCAGGACATTTTCATAAAGATAATATTGACAATGATATCATTTGCAATCTTGTGTGCTTTATTTTTTTTAAATCATGTTATAGCCATATCTGTTGCTTTTATTTGCACAGACTGAGGAAATCAGTAACCTTTGGTCTTTATTACACAGTTCATATACTGTATATTTGTTCGATATAATATATTTTTACACTTAATCTCATTCAAAATGTAACTGCAATTTGTGGATAGCTTGCACAAACATGTTTACACCTGTACATTTGTGATTTGATTATAAAGTGAAGTTTTATATTCGTCAGAGAAAGTATTCAAATATAATGATGTGGGTCGCTGTTAATCACTGACTGTCTATTTACTGTAGCTGTTTGACAGAATGCAGAGAGACAGATGGTGTCTATCTTCTGTAGTTGTGAGACAGCATGCAGAGAGACAGACATTGTGACTATCTACTGTAGCTGTGTGACAGAATGCAGAGAGACAGATGGTGTCTATCTTCTGTAGTTGTGAGACAGCATGCAGAGAGACAGACATTGTGACTATCTACTGTAGCTGTGAGACAGCATGCAGAGAGACAGACGGTGTCTATCTACTATAGTTGTGAGACAGCATGCAGAGAGACAGACTACAGGGTCTTCACTGACCGAGCCACGGCCCCACTGACCCTCATGACGCTACGCCACTTATATGAGTTGCCAAGTGGCCGCGGGCGCAACGTGGGCGTGGCCGCGGGCTAGACGCGAGCCCCCGCGTAGCGGGGGCGAGCTTCTAGTTTGATCAATTAACAAGTTTGGTCAATAAATCCATCAATCACTCAATTAGGTATTTGTCCAGAATAGTCTGTTTGAACTATTATTTTTGAATTGCATTACATGTACTACGTATGTTTCACAATATCAAGCAAACCATTCCACAGATTCACACCACGGACAGAAATACTTTTCAAAGTAGTACAAACTACTTAAATTTAGTTCCCCTCTCAACTCATACCTACTCTCCCTACCCTTGAACATTTTTTGTATGTTGCCAGGAAGCCGATTATGTCTATTATAAATTATTTGTGCAGTTTTATAAATACACAAAATCTAAAATCTTTAATGTATATGTGAGTTTACTGTTGCATTGCGCACACGTGCCACACTTATAATTCCCATCTGGTATCGGGCTAAGAGTGCGTTGTGGTTTAATGTCTGGAGAGGGAGGTCAGAATGGACCAACGAATCTCTCACATTTCTACCCCAGGAAAAAAACACTGTGGGTCAGTAAATACATTGGGAAGCTGAGGGTCAGATTTTAATATATGCCAGTACCTGTTTAGAATGGGATTGATACATTCAGCAGCTCTGTAGTATTTTGTAATGCACAATGGGACCTCTTTGACTTTTAGAAAGTCAGCTCTGGATCTCTGATTAATTAGATCAACAGCAGTATGAAGTAGTTTTTCTGTATAACCTCGTCTGAATATCAATCATTGTGTTTGGTGAAATCATTCGGGTTTTTGTAGATGTGTTTTTTTTGTTATTACATTTTTATTGATTTTCATATAAAATCATATATGCATTCAGAATACAAAACCAACAACATTGAACTCTGTATTCAATACCATGCAAAAGCTTCAGAGAGCGAGACTCATTCAAATGGATGAGAAGTGATCTGTGATCTGACGCTTATATGAATGATGCTTATATGAATTCATTGTTGATTATGCTAGAAGTGTGGAATTTATGTTGACAAAATGAATCTGTATTGTGGTTTGTTTAAAACATTAGCCTTTAAAGTGATGATGGGAGATAATTAGACTACAGGTAATTTGGATATGGGATATCAGCCCAAAAGGTATGACAAACAGATATCCCACCCTGGGAAAAAAACATAATTTTAGGGAGGTCAAGAAAATATATGAACATACATATGTTATATATATATATATATATCCCACATATATGTTTAGCATATATGTGAATATATATGAGCTATATATGACACATATATATCAAATAGATCCACATATATGAACCTAAATATGACATATACAGCATATATGCCATATTCAGGTTCATATGCAGTGACACCTGCCACTGTATCACCTCCTATGTGACGCTTCCTCTTTCAATGACAACTTCCCTGTTCTGTAGTCTTAGTAACTTGAACATCAGTAGTGCTCTCTCTCTCTCTCTCTCTCTCTCTCTCTCTCTCTCTCTCTCTCTCTAGGACTGAACCAGAAAATCAAACACATGTTACATTGTACAATACTAGAGGGTCGGGAAGCTGCGCGCCCCTCCCCCCTAGCCGCTGCGCGGTGCTTTGTGTTTGTTGGTCTCTATAATATATAAAGCCATAATAGGAGATGTTCCCAATGGAGCTATGCCCAAATATGGAGTGTGTTTTCTGACCTCACTTGGGTCTCGTTGATCGATGCACGTCACCTCTTTCTGAAGTGGGTACTTTCAAAGCCTGCCGTGGATTTAGGAGAGCACAAAACTCTCTCTCACACTGTGAGGTGCCTGTAAGGTGGCACTGCAAAGTGAACGACGCGTCACGCTAGACGTTCGGGCCGCGTAGCGGCCCGAACTTCTAGTTAAATACAAATGTAAAGTATTTTGAAAGCACTTTGTGTTGACAAATAATATTTATCAGCTGTTTCACTGGGATGGGCATGGCAGTGCTCCATACTGAACAAATAGACTGGGATCAGTTTGCTGATCCGGTCTGAGTCTAGAGTTCATACAGTACAGTATGTGTGTTTGCAAAAATACAGTATGTGGGCTCTATGGTAGTTTCTAGTATTTTCTAATAAATAATAAACTAGTCTTTCCACAGGTACTGTAGGAAGGCTGGTGACACCCATAGTAGTTATTATGAGACAATGGGCCCCTGGGCAGTGGGTTATAAAGACCCCCCCTCACTGACTGACTGGTACACTGTCTTGAAGCCAGCACAATAACCATATTAACCGAATACAAGAACGGTCGCCCCCAAAACACGCTCGCCTCTGGTAAAATCCGGCGACGTCGGAACGGTCGGATCCGCAAATCCGGCGATCTGGGAACGGTCGGACCCACCAGGAATTTCTGGCCACCAGAACCTACTTGGCCAACGTTTGACGTCTCGGGGGGGACGATTTGCGATTGTGTTCCTATCGGGACGTAACTCGAACGCCACTCGTAACTGTTTTCTTTCTAACTTGTTAGGGGCCGTAGCAAAGAGGTTCTGGCTGTAGTTTGTCCTCACCAAGCGGGCGAGTGTTCTACACCGGCGGGGCGAGTGTTCCGGGCGAGTGCTGTGTTCCGCACTGGCGGGGCAAGTGGTCTGCCGCTGGGGGCGAGTGGTCCGCTCAAAAAATGGGGGTGAGAGTGATTTGGGGCGAGCATTCCCGTTACCTTCAACCTGTATACGTCAACAGAGCAACACACCTATACACAATTAACTGCAAAAGTATATTAAACTAGAAAGTACTGTTCCTGAAGAAACAGTGTGGGATCGCTAAGAATATTGCTGGTATTGAGTATTGATAGTGTTAGTAGTGTTATAGGTTTGAAAGGTGTGAAAGGTTTGAAGGGTGTGAAAGGTTTGAAAGGTTTGAAAGGTTCTAAAGGTTCTAAAGGTTCTAAAGGTTTGAAAGGTTCTAAAGGTTTGAATGGTTTGAAAGGTTCTAAAGGTTCTAAAGGTTTGAAAGGTTTGAAAGGTTTGAAAGGTTCTAAAGGTTCTAAAGGTTCTAAAAGTTCTAAAAGTTCTAATGGTTTGAAAGGTTCTAAAGGTTTGAAAAGTTTGAAAGGTGTGAAAGGTTTGACAAGGTGTTAAAGTATTAGTGTTAAAAGTTTGTATAGTGTTGGCAGTGTTGAATAGTGTAAAAAAAAAAATAGGAAAAAAAAAAAGAAAAAAAAGAATTTGGAAAGAAAAAAAAAAAACTGAAAAAAAAATTTTTGGAAAAAAAAAATTCTGAAAAAAAAAAGTTCGAAAAAAAAAAAATCTGAAAAAAAAACCTTTTGAAAAAAAAAAAATTCTGAAAAAAAAAAGTTTTGGAAAAAAAACCAACAGCGGCCGTGTGGCCGATGAGAGGAGAAGAGATGAGTTAACATGGGTGTGAAAGGGGGACTGAGGATGATGATGAATTTCCCCATTGAAATGAATGGGGATTTTTTAGAAGTAAAAAGTGCAATATCTCTAAAAGTACAAATTATTTCAAAAATTTGAATAATAGCCGACATGTCCTGAGTAGGCCGAACGTTGAAGAGTTGGAACGGAGTTTGTAGCTAAAAGTATGAAGGACTAGTTAGGTGCCAAAAAAACACCGTTGACAATAACATTAGTGTGATCGCTTTAGCGATCCCACAATAAATCATAATATACTCCATTGTATGATGGTGTTGCATGCCAAAAATAGCGTTGTGTATGCAACTCCTTGTGAGCTTGTAGATCAGTTACTTGTGTGTGACCATCGTAGGACAAAGTATGAATCAGGCTTAATACAATACACACTTGCTTAAATGGTATCATGGTTGTTTGTTTCTTGTGCTGTGACATCTTCAAAGTGAATGTTTAGGCTATTCCTTAAGTTTTCAGTAGGACTCCGTCAGACGCGTAGCTAGGTCTCTTCTAGGTCGGGGGCGCCACTGGACTCCGTTATCGACATTTAACAAAGCATAGGGCAGAGCTTTAGCAGCAGCATGGTGCCCCTGACTTTACTGAACCAGGCCTGAGACTAGACTGACTCATATCATCTCTACCTGCATGGCCTCTACCTAGTGGCCTCAACCATGTCTTAAAAGGACAGGTAACCTCAACGCATTCACCTACAATACTAGTGAACTCAAACAAAGAAAACATTTTCCAAACTTTACAAAAATCATTAATAATCCCAAAAGGTAAGTATTAAACATGTTTTAGCAACACCACTCTTTTCAATCATAATATACCTTACACATAAAAATCCCACACTCCCCTGTCAAATGGTATGTCCCAATTCCCATACTCCTCCATATAAGGAGCACTGTGGTCATATGTTACTCTTTTCAGATCCTTAGACCAGGAAGAGGACATGGCAAGTATGTGTTTGTTTGGTGTGGTGAGGAGCTTAAACTGTTGATAAAATAAAGTGGTTATGTTTTTTTATGTTTGTATAAATGAAATGTAGATGGAATGAGTAGTATGATAAATGCATTATGTTAAACAGAAATTAATGAAAATAATGGAACATGTGAGGCTATAAAGGTAAAGTGAGAAAGGCAGGGTCTGTCTTTACCACACTGCATTGTTATACCACAATGGACATAGTACAATCACACATTCAACACTACAACAGGAGCTTTAAACACTAAGGGAGCAACACAAATACTGTTAGTGAAAAACACTACAGCAGTGGTTCTCAAATGTTTTCGTGCCAAGGACCCCCACATTTCAGATGGGGGACCCCCATCTGAAAATGTTTCGTGTCAGAGACCCCCTGAAGATTTGTGTTAAAAGAATCTAAATTATACAAAAATGTCCATTTTCAAAAATAGCAGATGTACAAGCTTGCAACGTGCCAAGAAGTGACGCGCTGTGAGCTTGTAGATCTGCTAATTTTGGATAGCCAACAAATAATGGATAAAGTGGTTAAGATGATTGTGATGCTATGTTATAACTTATTTAGCTGGGGACCCCCTGGTACCCCTCCAAGGACCCCTGGGGGTCCCCGGACCCCACTTTGAGGACCAATGCTGCACTACAGCACACGTTGGTGAGCAGCAGTAATGGCTGCCATGAATCTGACTGCATAGGCCCAGATTTGTATGCATTTGGTGCATTTGCCACCTTGTGGTGAAAAGTGGGATAGGTCTGTTCCTAAAATATAAATTCCCTGCTCATTCCAAGACACAATATGGCTCTTAAACATACAAGAAACATTCATACTATACATTTGTGTATGCCACACACGCTTTTTTGCTAAATTTGGTACAGGCTGTCAAAAAACCCAATTTAAACAGTTATTTCACAGTGTAATGTCATTTTACGACCCCATGTTTACTTCAGATATCCATACTCAAGTATATTTTGATGCCAATACTTTTGTACTTTAATCAAGTAACATTTTGAATACCGGCCTCTGTTTCTTTCCTTTTTTTTAATTACAGTATTTTTATATTGTATTGCTTTTCTGCCTCCCAGTGTGAATGAAGGATTCTTGTACTGTGACTTTACTTTTGTTTTAGTTTTTTTACTCCTCGGATTCTGTAACTGATTCCCAAACCAACTGGTTTGTGTTCTCCAACCAGCTGCAAAATTAATGTTAACGTGTTATTTTAACTCCACAGGTTGTGCACAGACTGAAGCAGACAGAAGCCCAGGCTGATCCTCCTGAATGCCTTGTTGGAGCCGCACCGACCAGCAGTGTGTCTGCTATGTCTGTGCGCCGTGGAAGAACACCAGGGTCACGAGACCATCTCGGCCGCCGCAGAACGGACCGAGAGACAGAGGGAGCTTGTCACCAGTCTCCTCCTCAGCTCAGCAACCTCCTGCTCCACACACTTCCTCCGGCTGATGGACCCCACTGACTGGTGAAGTGTATTCAGGTATTCCTCCTCCTCTTGGAGTCTCTGCTGGATGTTACTCTGACCCTCTCTAACAAACACAGACACCGTCGGTGTCCGGCCTTCTGAAGACGATGTGTTGAAGACGGCCGTGTCACAACTTTTTTAATGTAGGGATTGTTTGTTTAAACATATGCCGCTTATAATAAAGGCTTGTTACATATGATTTTTATTTAACATAAATGCATGAGTTATTTCCATTGTGGTCGTTGGCTTTCAAACAGGCAATACAAACAAAACAAAAAAGGATGGGGGAAATGCATAAAAAGACATTAGACACTAACATTTTCATAAAAAGGTGTTTTTATCTGGAGGGGAAATATTCCAGTGTGAGGCTCCACTGAACTTGGGTCCCCACCAACAGTACATAATATAACATCAACAAATTATAATTTGAGGATCCTTGACATGAAAACATTTAAAAACACTGGGGTTTTAATCGGGTATAAACAGGTGGGCAGCACTGGCTCTGGTGTTACCCACTCTCTGAAAGAGATGTGAGTTACTGGTGGTTGTAAATGTTGAGTTGGTGAACAATCCTAGCCTCCAGAGGGAGCCAGTCTGGCAGTGTACTTTGCCCATACAAGTAAAGGGCCTGTATTTAAAATGTACCTGAGTAAAAGTACAAAAGTATTGGCATCAAAAAAATACTTGTAGTACAAAAGTAAGTAGGCCTACATTTTTTTTTTACCTGACCACAGGATCTAAATGTCAGAGCAGGGAGTTCCCCTCCAACTACTACATTATGATAGATTGGTTAAAATGTTTCATTCACACAAGTTATGGATTGCAGCTTTACGCACATAGCCCTTTACTTCTCAACCTGGCGTCCATATTTTGGCCATGTCATTTAGGTAAAAAGTTTTCACATTGAACTCATTGGACATACTACATGACAATGAGTTCTTTCATCCCCAGAGCACAAGGCCATGCTTGGTTTATTATGATTATACAACTCGCCCGCAGCAGCTCAAGGTCCAGTAATTGTTAATGATGCTGCCTGCCGCCGAGCAGATAAATATTATAGATAAATAAATAGTAGTCTTAATCAGACTGATTTTTAGAACTGTGACTTGTCATGTCTGTTCTGATCATTGTGCGCAGTGGAGCTGTTTGTTGCAATAGCCAGAAATTCAAATGTGATGTGTGCGGTTATATGGTGCAGTTGCTTGCTAGATAGGTTTGTGTCATTGAATTAAACCTTGTTGCCATGTTATGGCATTCTTTTGCATTGTGCGCAATTAATAGCATGTTTTGATGTTTGTGAAAGTGCATTGTTTTGTTTTGTGGATCAGTTTATAGTACCTGTGGGGTGAATATGTGTTTATGCAGCCTGACTTTGCATTAGAGGTAATGCTCCTTGAGTAAACGTGACGAACGTGACACGTTAGTCAGATGGCTTTGCTGTGGTGTTTTATTATCATAACACTGGCGTCATGCCAGATAACAGATACAGTAGCAGAAGTGGTCTCTGCTGCTTTTGATAGATTTGTCTAATCACGGCATGGATGATTTAAGAACAGTGTTGCTGTCCGGTGCCTGCGTGCAGTGACCCCCCCCCCCCCCCCCCCCATAGAAAACAAGAAGCAAAAATGTACAGCACTCCTAACATAACTCATTCGCTGCCAGGAATGAATTAATGAATTCATCCGTCTACCGTCCCCTTGCCAGCGAAAACGGCAGCTGTCCTCACGGACATAGGCACGTTAGAGCCTGGGAAGCAAAGCTTTTCGGGTCTATGATCCGGTCGGGAGCGGAAGTAGCCCTACGTCACCAGGCGTGTCATCCGCGTCATCAGGTGACCGGATCGTGACAATCCGGAAAGACGTCACCCCAAAATAGGTCCGTCCTAATAAAATCCTTGATGCGGCGTAGTTTAGCTTATTTTTTAAATGTAATTGTGAGTGTACTTTCCGGAGACTATTTAGCGTCTGTATTATCCCACCGGGAAATTCTATTCCATTTAAATAGGGATTGGGGAACCAAAACAAAGCGGCACCGCAAAACTGGATCGCGACAATCCGGAAAGAGAATTATTATTATTATTTTTCAGTAGTTGTGGCCTAGACCGGATCACACAGGTCTTTAGTAACGTATACCAGGCTTTCCTCCGAGGTGGAAAGACTGGTGACGCGAGGTTAGGCACGTTACACACACAGGGGTATGAAAAAAATGTCAAAGCTAAGAATTATTTAATGGTGCAATTTCATTTGTTTTTTTGTTTTTAATTATTTTCATTGTTTATAAAGTGATGTAATTGTTCAGTGGTAATCGGAAGTGCGTACCATATCTGAAACCTTAGTAAATGTCAACGTGAGTCATTTATCAAATGTACTGTAAAAACCTCTGTGTTCATTTAAATCCATTGTGATTTGATGACACCCTTTCCAGTCAGCTAAAACCATAGTCTGTAAAAGTAAACTCTAATTAAATGCTCTTGCTGTCAATGAAGAGCAATTTTGTTGAATGGCTCTGGTCCTCTCCTGTTCTTCAGATGAGGAAGAATGTTCAGCGTCTAATTTGTAGCACTTTTAAATGCATGTTTAAATGTACCCTTACATTAATAGGGCCGTTATAAAGAATAGAAAGATGTGGCAGTGCTGCATTGTTGTGGTTTCACGTTATGACTCTAGGCTGATGAGGTCACCCCCCCTCCCTCCCTCCCTCCAGAAATGTCTTTAGCTAAAAACTCCACTACTTGCTATCCTCCTCATTGCTCTCCTGTTGCTGCTGCTGTGGCTGAAGTGAAATGCATTCTGGGAAGTGGGCTATCCTGAACGTTCTGATCAGATGCAGATGAACATTAGTTAACAGTAGACTGCATTTGAAGGAGCCTATGAAATGGGACAAGCCTTGGCGTGCCGCTGTGATGCAATCGGCCTTCGAATGCAGCCTTCGAAGTATGTGGACCCTGAATTGGGAGTGAGACCGGGATTGTATTTCTGTACAGCACCAAAAATCTACATTCACCTGCTTGTAATAGTGTTATCACACCCAGCTCTGAGACTAATTAGTTTAACTCAGGCCAGGTGAGATTGCTTACCATCCACTCTGCCATCACCCATCCTACTACAGTCTACTTTTGGGGACTGTAGCAGTGTATACAGAAATACATAGCCTACCTAACTTTGGTGCAACGCTGTAAAAAGACAGGCTGTGTACTTTTGTCCAGAGTCATTCAGCAGGTTAATGATTACAGTTTACTGCTGATTTACATGAATCACTTGTTGACACTGCAGGACTGAAGTTTAGTCAGGACTTGTAACTTCAACGGCACACCTTGTAGGCAGGTAAGCATCCTCAATATGAGAAATGGTAATCTTTTAACATAGACTTAAAAATCTGATTATATCAAGTTACATACTGTAAGTGTTGTAAAGGTGGACAGCAGATGAAGAGCCGTATTGAAATGTTTTAACCACTTCATCCCTCTCCGCGGCATTTAAAACTAATAAACAGATTACACAGATTAATTATTTTTATTTTACAGGCTAACGTCTCTATACTTCTCAAGCAATATTAGTCAAAACACTTTCTTAAACGTTTTTTCTTTGCTTTTCTTTAAACCTGGTTTTGACTCAAAATGAAGGGTGAATGAATGTAAAAACGATTTGAGTAGGTCCATTTGATCACCTCCCGGACGCATCACATCCAGAGATGATGATGCATTTAAAACCAACCCTACAGGGATTAGTAGCCTACTGCTAGCACAATGTATAAAACAAATATAATACTATAATACCTTCAGGCCAGAGAAGTTTGGTTGATGTTTAATCGTGTTTTATTGCACCTGCCACTTTACCTGTTGGACATTGTATCCTGATCTGATCTGGCTTGATTTGAAATGTTTATTATTTTATTGTGTCTTGTGGCTGCATGGTTTTTATGAGCATATTTATACATCTAAACCTTAACAACTGTTGAAGTTGATGTCGCTATTGACCTTTTGACCTCTTGCTAATTTCAAATGCAGGCTAGTGTCCAATCACATCTTAACCCTTACTGTGCCGAGGCCCAGTAGGGACCAGTGGTTCCCAAACGTACTTTATACTGTAAGTGTAATAAATAGTGTAGCTGAAGCTGAATGTGTGAATCCAGGCTCTAAATAGTTAAATCAGTAGATCTAGTGTCAATATACTAATGTTGACATTCTGTCAGTCAGAGAACTATTACATGTTGGTTGATGGAGACCACATTTAGAGTCTGTTAGTCCAGGGTGTCTCAAAGTGGGTGCTGTGGTACCCTAGGGTGCCGTGACACAAGTCCAGGGCAGGGTGCCACATAGAATACTTTGATAGTATTTGGAACTTATCAATATCACTTCAGTTTAACCATTTATATACCAGGGGTCAGCAAGTAAGTTTGGCCTCGAGTCGGGACAATGTCTTTCTAAGTCATTAGATGATGGGCTAGAACACAATCAAAGGCTAATTTAAGATCTGAAACAGTGCAGTGGTGCTCCAACTTTTCCATCTGAAGGACCCCCAAAATGATTATGTATTTGGCCACGGACCCCCATCTCAAAATGTGTTGTTCCAGGGACCCCCAGAAGCACAGATTGGAATAAAAAATGTTCGCTTTAAAACATATATCAAAGATTTGCACAAATCTTCCACACATTTTCTAAATAGCATATCTACAAGCTCATAGCGCGGCACTCGGTGCCGCGCTATGAGCTTGTAGATCTGCTATTTTTGAATAGCCATAAAAATCTTAAAATGACACAGATGCGTTCCCGGTCTTAATGGATTAAGTAAAACAACAACAAAAAAAACACCTGGGGAGACAGACAGACAGACTCCCTTTTGAACAGAGATAAACAAGCTCTTTCATTGAATAGGAGCTCTAAGCCTTAGAGCTCCTATTCAATGAAAGAGCTTGTTTATCTCTGTTAGAGTCTAAGGTCTAAGTCTAAGTCTAAGGTCTCTATTTAAATATGGAGAGAGACTTTATGAAACGCATGCCTGTGAAGCACTCCTAACATTCATAAAAACATTCTTACGGTGGGTGTAGATTCTCCATTTTGACATGATAGTAGAGTGCTTATCAAACTGCCATGAATCTGACTGCATAGGCCCAGATTTGTAACTGATACAAAATTATGACTTTTTTTGGCATAACCCCAAGCTTTGTTTTATAGTAAAGTACTCATTCATGTTTTATGTTCTAATACTTCATTTACCTGAACTACTTGTGCATCTGAAGAAAGAAACATCTGACCATCTAAAACTACCTGTCTATCAGGTGCATTTGCCACCTTGTGGTAAAAAGTGGGATAGGTCTGTTCCTAAAATATAAATTTCACAGTGTAATGTCATTTTTTTTTTTTATGTATATTTTGATGCCAATACTTTTGTACTTTAATCACGTAACATTTTGAATACTTTACTTTTGTTTTAGTTTTTTTCACTCCTCGGATTCTGTAACTGATTCCCAAACCAACTGGTTTGTGTTCTCCGACCAGCTGCTAAATGAATGTTAACGTGTTATTTTAACTCCACAGGTTGTGCACAGACTGAAGCAGACAGAAGCCCAGGCTGATCCTCCTGAATGCCTTGTTGGAGCCGCACCGACCAGCAGTGTGTCTGCTATGTCTGTGCGCCGTGAAAGAACACCAGGGCCACGAGACCATCTCGGCCGCCGCAGAACGGACCGAGAGACAGAGGGAGCTTGTCACCAGTCTCCTCCTCAGCTCAGCGACCTCCTGCTCCACACACTTCCTCCGGCTGATGGACCCCACTGACTGGTGAAGTGTATTCAGGTATTCCTCCTCCTCGTAGAGTCTCTGCTGGATGTTACTCTGACCCTCTCTAACAAACACAGACACCGTCGGTGTCCGGCCTTCTGAAGACGATGTGTTGAAGACGGCCGTGTCACAACTTTTTTAATGTAGGGATTGTTTGTTTAAACATATGCCGCTTATAATAAAGGCTTGTTACATATGATTTTTATTTAACATAAATGCATGTGTTAAACGAGGATGAACACAAAGTGAAGAGTTATTTCCATTGTGGTCGTTGGCTTTCAAACAGGCAATACAAACAAAACAATATAGCTGCAAGCAGCGATAATACGGGGCCAGGAGAGAGAAAGAGAAATGATAATTCCTTTAACAGGTCAGTTCATGAAAGTCCTTGTGGTCTTGTTTCCAATGAGGGCCTGTGAGCAATTAGGGGTTAAGAGTCTCTCTAGGCGGGCTCACTAACCACTCAGCTATGGCCGCCCCTGAGAGAGAGAGAGAGAGAGAGAGAGAGAGAGAGAGAGAGAGAGAGAGAGAGAGAGAGAGAGAGAGAGAGAGAGAGAGAGAGAGAGAGAGAGAGAGAGAGAGAGAGAGAGAGAGAGAGAGAGAGAGAGAGAGAGAGAGAGAGAGAGAGAGAGAGAGAGAGAGAGAGAGAGAGAGAGAGAGAGAGAGAGAGAGAGAGAGAGAGAGAGAGAGAGAGAGAGAGAGAGAGAGAGAGAGAGAGATGGAAACGGAATAGATTGAAGATAGAAACGGAATAGATTGAAGAGACAGAGAGAGAGACATGGAAACGGAATAGATTGAAGAGAAAGACATGGAAACGGAATAGATTGAAGAGAGAGAGAGAGCCATGGAAACGGAATAGATTGAGTCATGTTTTTTGCAATTCAACTTAAATGAGTCTGCATCAAGTGAGGCTTGAACCAGCAACCTTGCGGTCGTGAGGCACTCTTAGGTAGCTGCAATCCTCAACAGTGATCCTCAACAGACAACATCAGCCTGGACAAAGCTATAGCACTACCTATAGTGCTATAGCTTTGTCCAGGCTGATGTTGTCTGTTGAGGATCACAAACGCTTGCCTTCTGTCATGACCCAAGCCCCTGTTTCACTAACACTAAGATCACTCGTTCACAAACCATTTACCAATGAAGAAATTGTACATCTCCTCAGAAGCAAAACTAGTGAAAGTAGCCGATCTACAAGCTCACAAACCATTAAAAGTTGTCAGATTGTACATCGGCTATTTTCAAAATGAAGTATGTTATACATTGAAAAAACATACTCTCATTGCTATCTGAAAAGTTGTGAGATTGTAGATCAGCTGTATGTAAAAAACACTCAATTAAGTATTTCATGTTATCTTTAACAATTGCAGATGTATTCATTGATAGTCATGTTGTGTGAAATGCAACTTAGATGAAGTCTGCACCAAGTGAGGCTTGAACTGGTGACCTTCAGGTTGTGGGGCACACATTTAAGCGAGAAGCCACCAACAGACAAGAGCCTGTGAAAGGAGATCACGCAGATGATACAGTTTCACGCAAATAGCTGAAAAATCCTGGGTTTAAGTGTTTTTCAAACTGCTCAAGATTGCGGACAATCTAAGGGCGGTGCTTACTGGTCAACGTGATAGATGTGTTCCTCATTAGTCAAGGCACATGTGTAAGCAGGTCTAATGGCTGTCGGCCAAACGAGGCATGACTTTTGCCTGTTTAAAGTTTCAATTTTCAAAAAATTGCTATAGCGCCCCCGTTTGACCAATTGGAGTAAGATTGGTTTCAGTGATATTTGGAATGGCCCTTTACATTTCTGCAAAGTTTCAAAGAATGGTAAGTCTGCATGTATGTGTTAGGGGCAGATGAATAATTGTCATAAAACTGCAATATTCATTGGCTCATTAAAGCTTCATTTTTTCACTTATGGAAGATATTTTGCAAACGTTTTTTGGTATAGGTCCAAGGTTCATGTGTAAAAAGTTCCGTGCAGATTACTCAAAAATCCCAGGAGGAGAAGACTGTTTTTCATATAATTCAAAATGGTGGGAGATCTAAGGGTCAGAGGTCAAAAGTCAGAGCGTGAAAGTTGTTCATCATGAGGAGACGCATGTGTGTATTGAAGTTTTATGGCTGTAGGTAAAACAGGGCATGAGTTGTACCTGTTCAAAGTTGGCATTTTCAACTGAGTGCTATAGCGCCACCTTTTGACGAAAGATTGTGAGATTTATTTTTGGATCGTTTTTCATGACCATCTATCATATGGCATATGGAGTTTCATAAAAAGCGTATGCACGGTTCAGCCAGAACTGGCAAAAACGGCAGAAGAAGAAGAAGAAATGGAATAATGCGAATAACAATACGGGTCCATGCTGGAAGCCTGGCCCCGTAAAAAAAGGATGGGGGAAATGCATACACAAAGACATTAGACTAACATTTTCATAAAAAGGTGTTTTTATCTGGAGGGGAAATATTCCAGTGTGAGGCTCCACTGAACTTGGGTCCCCACCAACAGTACATAATATAACATCAACATTTTAACAATTTTTAATTGAAAAATAGCAGATCCACAAGCTCACAATGTGTCGCTTGCCATGCGTTGTGAGCTTGTAGATTTATTTGCAGAGCTTGTAGATATATTTGTAGAGCTTGTATAGGCCTAGATATATTTTTGGGAACATAAATTTGAAAATGTTTTACCACACAAATCTTCTGGGTGTCTATGGTGCAATCTTTTCAAATAGGGGTCCGCAGCCAAATTATAATTTGAGGGTCCTTGACATGAAAACATTTGAAAACACTGGGGTTTTAATCGGGTATAAACAGGTGGGCAGCACTGGCTCTGGTGTTACCCACTCTCTGAAAGAGATGTGAGTTACTGGCGGTTGTAAATGTTGAGTTGGTGAACAATCCTAGCCTCCAGAGGGAGCCAGTATCTGCTGGAAGTGTACTTTGCCCATACAAGTAAAGGGCCTGTATTTAAAATGTACTTGAGTAAAAGTACAAAAGTATTGGCATAAAAACAATACTTGTAGTACAAAAGTAAGTAGGCCTAATTTTTAATTTTTTACCTGACCACAGGATCTAAATGTCAGAGCAGGGAGTTCCCCTCCAACCACTACATTATGATAGATTGTTTAAAATGTTTCATTCACACAAGTTATGGATTGCAGCTTTACGCACACAGCCCTTTACTTCTCAACCTGGCTTCCATATTTTGGCCATGTCATTTAGGTAAAATGTTTTCACATTGAACTCATTGGACATACATGACAATGAGTGCTTTCATCCCCAGAGCACAAGGCCGTGCTTGGTTTATTGTGATTGAACAACTCGCCCGCAGCAGCTCAAGGTCCAATAATTGTTAATGATGCTGCCAGATAAATGAACAGATAAATATTCAGTCGTCTTAATCAAAACGATTTTTAGAACTGTGACTTGTCATGTCTGTTCTGATCATTGTGCGCAGTGGAGCTGTTTGTTGCAATAGCCAGAAATTCAAATGTATGCGGTTATATGGTGCAGTTGCTTGCTAGATAGGTTTGTGTCATTGAATTAAACCTTGTTGCCATGTTATGGCATTCTTTTGCATTGTGCGCAATTAATAGCATGTTTTGATGTTTGTGAAAGTGCATTGTTTTGTTTTGTGGATCAGTTATGGTACCTGTGGGGTGAATATGTGTTTATGCAGCCTGACTTTGCATTAGAGGTAATGCTCCTTGAGTAAACGTGATGAACGTGACACGTTAGTCAGATGGCTTTGCTGTGGTGTTTTATTATCATGACACTGGCGTCATGCCAGATAACAGATACAGTAGCAGAAGTGGTCTCTGCTGCTTTTGATAGATTTGTCTAATCACGGCATGGATGATTTAGGAACAGTGTTGCTGTCCGGTGCCTGCGTGCAGTGACCCCCCCCCCCCCCCCCCCCCATAGAAAACAAGAAGAAAAAATGTACAGCACTCCTAACATAACTCATTGCTGCCAGGAATGAATTAATGAATTCATCCGTCTACCGTCCCCTTGCCAGCGAAAACGGCAGCTGTCCTCACGGACATAGGCACGTTAGAGCCTGGGAAGCAAAGCTTTTCGGGTCTATGATCCGGTCGGGAGCGGAAGTAGCCCTACGTCACCAGGCGTGTCATCCGCGTCATCAGGCGACCGGATCGCGACAATCCGGAAAGACTTCACCCCAAAATAGGTCCGTCGTAATAAAGTCCTTGATGCGGCGTAGTTTAGCTTATTTTTTTAAATACTCTTCCTGGACTTTTTAGCGTCTGTATTATCCCACGGGGAAATTATATTCCATTTAAATAGGGATTGGGGAACCAAAACAAAGCGGCACCGCAAAACCGGATCGCGACAATCCGGAAAGAGAATTATTATTTTTTTTTTTTTCAGTAGGCGTGACCTAGACCGGATCACACAGGTCTTTAGTAACGCATACCAGGCTTTCCTCCGAGGTGGAAAGACTGGTGACGCGAGGTTAGGCACGTTATACACACGGGGGTATGAAAAAAATGTCAAAGCTAAGAATTATTTAATGGTGCAATTTCATTTGTTTTTTTGTTTTTAATTATTTTCATTGCTTGTTTATAAAGTGATGTAATTGTTCAGTGGTAATCGGAAGTGCGTATCATATCTGAAACCTTAGTAAATGTCAACGTGAGTCATTTATCAAATGTACTGTAAAAACCTCTGTGTTCATTTAAATCCATTGTGATTTGATGACACCCTTTCCAGTCGGCTAAAACCATAGTCTGTAAAAGTAAACTCTAATTAAATGCTCTTGCTGTCAATGAAGAGCAATTTTGTTGAATGGCTCTGGTCCTCTCCTGTTCTTCAGATGAGGAAGAATGTTCAGCGTCTGATTTGTAGCACTTTTAAATGCATGTTTAAATGTACCCTTACATTAATAGGGCCGTTATAAAGAATAGGAAGATGTGGCAGTGCTGCATTGTTGTGGTTTCACGTTATGACTCTAGGCTGATGAGGTCACCCCCCCTCCCTCTCTCCCTCCCTCCCTCCAGAAATGTCTTTAGCTAAAAACTCCACTACTTGCTGTCCTCCTCATTGCTCTCCTGTTGCTGCTGCTGTGGCTGAAGTGAAATGCATTCTGGGAAGTGGCCTATCCTGAACGTTCTGATCAGATGCAGATGAACATTAGTTAACAGTAGACTGCATTTGAAGGAGCCTATGAAATGGGACAAGCCTTGGCGTGCCGCTGTGATGCAATCGGCCTTCGAATGCAGCCTTCGAAGTATGTGGACCCTGAATTGGGAGTGAGACAGGGATTGTATTTCTGTACAGCACCAAAAACCTACATTCACCTGCTTGTAATAGTGTTATCACACCCAGCTCTGAGACTAATTAGTTTAACTCAGGCCAGGTGAGACTGCTTAGCATCCACTCTGCCTTCACCTACCCTACAGTCTACTTTTGGGGACTGTGATTGGTGTAGCAGTGTATACAGAAATACATAGCCTACCTAACTTTGGTGCAACGCTGTACAAAGACAGGCTGTGTACTTTTGTCCAGAGTCATTCAGCAGGTTAATGATTACAGTATACTGCTGATTTACATGAATCACTTCTCTGTGCATGTTGACACTGCAGGACTGAAGTTTAGTCAGGACTTGTAACTTCAACGGCACACCTTTTGGCAGGTAAGCATCCTCAATATGAGAAATGGTAATCTTTTAACATAGACTTAAAAATCTGATTATATCAAGTTACATACTGTAAGTGTTGTAAAGGTGGACAGCAGATGAAGAGCCGTATTGAAATGTTTTAACCACTTCATCCCTCTCCATTTAAAACTAATAAACAGATTACACAGATTAATTATTTTTATTTTACAGGCTAACGTCTCTATATTTCTCAAGCAATATTAGTCAAAACACTTTCTTAAGCGTTTATTCTTTACTTTTCTTTAAACCTGGGTCCTATGGTTTTGACTCAAAATGAAGGGTGAATGTAAAAACGATTTGAATAGGTCCATTTGATCACCTCCCGGACACATCACATCCAGAGATGATCATGCATTTAAAACCAACCCTACAGGGATTAGTAGCCTACTGCTAGCACAATGTATAAAACAAATATAATACTATAATACCTTCAGGCCAGAGAAGTTTGGTTGATGTTTAATCTTGTTTTATTGCACCTGCCACTTTACCTGTTGGACATTGTGTCCTGATCTGATCTGGCTTGATTTGAAATGTTTATTATTTTATTGTGTCTTGTGGCTTTATGGTTTTTATGAGCATATTTATACATCTAATCCTTAACAACTGTTGAAGTTGATGTCGCTAATGACCTTTTGACCTCTTGCTAATTTCAAATGCAGGCTAGTGTCCAATCACATCTTAGTAACCCTTACTGTGCCGTGGCCCAGTAGGGACCAGTGGTTCACAAACGTTTTAGCTCCAGACCCCAAAAATAAGTTTGATGTCTCCCTGGGAACTAGTGAAAATAGCAGATCTACAAGCTCACAACGCGATGCTACGCTATGCTATGTGTTGTGAGCGGAAGGTTTAAGTTTTAATCACAGTTCTAAATGTAACCTCTTTGATGTATTGTCTACTTCTATCAAACGTGATCAATCTGATTGCTGTGGTATAATAATCATTTATGAACTAAGAATAATCACATCTATGTAGTCTCTGTACAATTATATCACAACCAGTGGTGTATTGGGGATTTTTCACAGGGGCAGCACTATTTCAATGACCGCACGCACGCGCGCACGCACGCACGCACGCACGCACGCACGCACGCACGCACACGCATGCACGCACACACGGCTCTGTGGTCAGTTCAGTCTAAATTGTTGTACTATAAGTGTAATAATTAGTGTAGCTGAAGCTGAATGTGTGAATCCAGGCTCTAAATAGTTAAATCAGTAGGTCTAGTGTCAACACACTAATGTTGACATTCTGTCTGTCAGAGAACTATTACATGTTGGTTGATGGAGACCACATTTAGAGTCTGTTAGTCCAGGCTTTCTCAAAGTGGGTGCTGTGGTACCCTAGGGTGCCGTGACACAAGTCCAGGGCAGGGTGCCACATAGAATACTTTGATAGTATTTGGAATTTATCAATATCACTTCAGTTTAACCACTTATATCCTCTATACCAGGGGTCAGCAAGTAATTTTGGCCTCGGGACAATTTCTTTCTAAGTCATTAGATGATGGGCTAGAACACAATCAAAGGCTAATTTAAGATCTGAAACTTTGACAGACTGTCTTATACAATAATCAATATATGAATTGCATACTGACTAATAGAACTGTGTGTGTAATCAAATGTCACAGGTGCAGATAGAAATACTTGTGGTAATCATTTAGTGAAGGACACATCCTTGAATGAGGATGTTTAGCTATTTAACCAATCAATCCGTGAACACATCTGTGTCATTTTAGATTTATTTGGCTATTAAAAAATAGCAGATCTACAAGCTCATATCCGTGCTATGAGCTTTTAGATCTGGTATTTATTTATTTATATCTTGAACATAATTATATTATTATTTTGCGCAAATCTTTTTGAACATTTGTCACTAAAATCTTTGCTTCTGTGGGGTCCCTGAAACAAAACATTTTGAGATGGGGGTCCGCGGCCAAATACATATCTAAAAATGTTTTCTAAATCCTAACAGTATGTTGCTATATGCAGTGGTGCTCCATCCTTTCCATGTCAAGGACCCCCAAAATGATATGTATTTGGCCACGGACCCCCATCTCAAAATATGTTGTTCCAGGGACCCCCGGAAGCACAGAACGGAGTTAAAAATATTCGCTTTAAAACATATATATATATTCAAAGATTTGCACAAATCGTCCACGATTTTTCAATACGAGTGCCGTGCTATGAGCTTGTAGATCTGCTATTTTTTAATAGCCAAAGACATCTTAAAATGATTTGCGCATTCTTTTTTGATCTACATCAAATCTCTTTGCCAAAAATAGCCGATCTACAAGCTCACAACGCATCCCGTTGGGAGTGGGACGCGTTGTGAGCTTGTAGATCGGCTATTTTTGGTGAATGTTCCACCCAGAATAGGGAAGCTGGGGTTCGAGTGGTTAAACAAAGTTAAATAAAGTTATTTACAATCTGTCCTAATCTCTCAAGTTCACCTCGTGACATACTGTATCTTAGGGGGAAAGATTTACATATATGCGTACTTTATTTATATACTGTGATGTACAGTAAGGTGCTCTAAAGTATCAATGTAATTCAGGGGTGCCGTGGATGAAAAAGTTATTTACAGGGGTGTCCTGAGCCAAAACAAGTTTGAGAACCAATGTGTTATCAAACGTTTTAATTTCAAGGACCCCTATAACCCTGAGAGTGTACAAATGGAACCATTTGTACACTCTCAGAGTTACAGACCTTTAAGGGTCCATTTAGAACCTCTCAAGGAACCCAGAGGGTCCCTGGACCCCACTTTGAGAACCACTGGTCAAATAGTATTCATTATATTGTCAAATGTGTGATATAACAGTAATGACAACACAACTATAATAACAGCAGATTATTGTGACTTACTGTATGTTACTGTTTTACAGTTCAAACAACAGCTGTAGACAGGATGGCCAGTGGAACCTCAGCTTCCATCAGAGGTGAGTTCTATTAAAACACATGAAACCAGCAAAATGACACTGGTTTAGTTACATCTGTGATCTTTATTAATATTATATTTATTTATCCAACCAGGCAAGAACAGAGAACCAACAGAACTGAGAATTGTTCTGATCGGGGGAAGACATCTAGATAAACCCAGTGGAAAGAGTTCAGTACGAAACATCATCCTGGGCAGAGATGTTTTTGAAACAAACAGTAGAACAGTCAAGAGTGTCATGAGACAAGAGGTAGTGTCTGGTAGACAGGTCACTGTGGTTGACACTCCAGGATGGAGGTCTTCTCATCCCCTAGATCTGACCCCAAAACTGACTCAGATAGAAATCCAACAGAGTGTGTATCTGTGTCCTCCAGGAGGACCCCATGCCTTTGTCCTAGTGATGCCATTAGACATCCCATATCTAGGAACAGATATGTCAGCAGAGGAGCATTTGAGTCTTCTCCTCAGTGACCGAGTGTGGAAACACACTATTGTAGTGTTCACTGTAGCTGATAAAAACAAAGTGAGACCTGATCTCATTAGATCTAACTACATCTTTAGATATCTTACTGAGAAATGTGAAGGCCGCTTCCATGTTCTTAACATTAGTGACAGAGGAGATAGAAGTCAGGTCACAGAGCTGATGGAGAAGATAGATCAGATGGTGACTAGTAATGGTTGTCACTATGAGACAGAAAAACATGTCTCAGAGGAACTGAAGGAGATGGAGAGAACTATCAGCAGAAGAGCAGAACAAAGGAGGGCAGACGCTCAGAAACAAACAACTGGACTTCCAAAATATACTGGTATGTTTTGTTTTACTTTAATAATGATAATATTTCATTTATCTCTGCCAGGAGGTTTATGAGTTCATGTCTGTGTGTCTGTGTGTGTGTGTGTGTGTGTGTGTGTGTGTGTGTGTGTGTGTGTGTGTGTGTGTGTGTGTGTGTGTGTGTGTGTGTGTGTGTGTGTGTGTGTGTGTGTGTGTGTGTGTGTGTGTGTGTGTGTGTGTGTGTGTGTGTGTGTGTGTGTGTGTGTGCGTGCAACATATCGCTACTGTTGGGCAGAAACCTCATATCTCCATATTTCAACTTTTTATCTTATTCCTTAAATGAATGTCTTACTTTGTCACACTACAGTTTCACACAAAAGTAGCAAAAATATCAGATCTACAAGCTCACAACACGTTGCATCATGACGAGAGGAAAGTGGTTAATTCTGTCTGAGGGTTTTATAAATATCTAACCAGTGGAAAGCTTTAACCCATTAAGACCGGGAACGCATCTGTGTAAACACTTTAACCATTATTTTATACTTTGGTTAAGCTCATAGCGCGGCACTCGGTGCCGCTTTTTTTTTTTCTATGAGCTTTTAGATCTGCGTTTTTTTTTGAAAAATCATGAAAATTTGTGCAAATCTTTGAAAATATATTTTTAAGCGAACATTTTTTACTCAAATCTTTGCTTCTGGGGGTCCCTGGAACAAAATATTTTGAGATGGGGGCGGGGGGTCTGCATACAAATACATATTATTTTGGGTGGTCCTTGACATGAAAAAAGTTTGAGAACCACTGATAGCAACATAAGTAAAAGAAAAAAAAAACTGTTAGGATTTAGAAGACACGTGTAGAATTCCCAGAAGCAAAGATTTGAGTTAAAAATATGTAAATATATTCAAAGATTTGCACAAACTTAATGTTCACGATACAAAAACAAAAAAAGCAGATATATAAGCTCATAACGCGGCACCGAGTGCCGCGCTATGAGCTTGTATATCTGCTATTTTTGAACAGCCAAAGAAATCTTAAAATGACAGATGCGTTCCCGGTCTTAATGGGTTAACAAGAGCTGTGACTAAATATTAATTACATTACAGTAAATACATTGGAACACAGGCTGTTTTTTCTATTTCATATCAAGCAGTGTTCATTTTGTTGACTACCTTTTTACACTGACGAAAAAAGAAAAAAAACATGAAATAAAAACTAAACTATGATGACTAAAACTAGGACCAAATATATTTACAATTTCGTCAACAAAAAAAAATAATAAAAAGACTACAATGTTAGATGGAGGGACTGGTGTTCTTTCATGTCATTTTATTATGTCATTCTACAAGCTCACAAGACGTCACAGACTTGTTGTGAGCTTGTAAATCGGCTATTTTGGGCACACAGCTAAGTATAAATCAGGCATTACGCTATCACAGCCCGCTAAAATACATATTTTTGTCGTCTAAATTAACTGTAGATCTAAAACTACAAACTAAAACTGATGACAAGTAATGGTTTTGGACATACAAGGTTTCCATCCGACAATGAGGATATGTGAAAATAAATGGAGGTACTTCCTGGTTCTACTGGCAGTGTGTACTAGATAGATGAAGCTGATCAGTCCTGTACACACGCACGCACGCACGCACGCACGCACGCACACACACACACACACACACACACACACACACACACACACACACACACACACACACACACACACACACACACACACACACACACACACACACACACACACACACACACACACACACACGCACTGTTGCATTACATTACATTACATTACAGTCATTTAGCAGACGCTTTTATCCAAAGCGACTTACAATAAGTGCAATCAACAAAGGTAGGGAACGAAAGCTACTAATCACCAGAGGTTATAAGTGCATTTTCTGCAATAACAAGCAACCAAGAGCATACCTAGCGCTAAGGTAAAAGTGCAATATATCAGCTACCTATTTCCTTAAACAGATGAGACAAAGTAGTCAAATGAGCAGGAGCTAAAAACAAATAATTGTATTGACTAAACAAGATCCAATAAACAATTCAACAATAAAACAAGCATTCGTACAACTAGTTAACAACAAGTAGGCCAGGCAAAGAGGAAGGGTAGTGTTTCCTGAAGAGGTGGGTTTTCAGCCTGCGGCGAAAGATGGGCAGTGACTCTGCTGTCCTGACATCAGTGGGAAGTTCATTCCACCACTGTGGGGCCAGAACAGAAAAAAGTCGTGACCGTGTCGATCGACCAGAAGGACCGTTGAGTGGCGGGGGAGTCAGTCGCCCCTTGGTGGCCGACCGGAGTGGTCGGGAAGGGTTGTGGGCATTGACCAATACCCGGAGGTAAGAGGGAGCTGTTCCTTTCGCTGCCCTATAGGCTAGCACCAGGGTTTTAAACTGAATGCGAGCCGCTACGGGGAGCCAGTGCAGGGAACGGAGAAGGATAGTTGTGTGAGAGAACTTGGGGCGGTTGAACACCAGACGAGCCGCAGCTTTCTGAACAAGCTCCAGGGGTCTGATGGCAGATGCCGGAGCGCCAGCCAGGAGGGAGTTGCAGTAGTCCAGGCGGGAGATGACAAGAGCCTGGATGCCTCTCCGTGAGGAAGGGCCGAATTCTCCTGATGTTGTAGAGGAGGAATCTGCAGGACCGTGTCACTGATGCGATGTTAGCCGAGAACGACAGTTGATCGTCCAGGGTCACACCCAGATTCTTCGCAGTCCGAGTTGACGTCACCACAGCGTTCTCAATGGTGATGGCCATGTCTCGGTGAGGACAGCCCTTCCCCGGGATGAACATCAGCTCGGTCTTGTCCAGGTTGAGCTTCAGGTGGTTCGTCGACATCCACTCCGAGATGTCAGCCAGACAAGCAGCAATGCGTGCCTCCACGTGTGTGTCAGAGGGGGGGAATGAGAGGATCAGCTGGGTGTCATCGGCATAGCAGTGGTAGGAAAAGCCATGGGAGCGGATGACAGCACCAAGAGATGTAGTGTAGAGAGAGAAGAGAAGAGGACCCAGAACCGAGCCTTGGGGAACCCCAGTAGTGAGCCTGTGTGGTTCTGACACAGACCCTCCCAGCTTCACCTGGTAGGAGCGACCCGTCAGGTAGGATGCAAACAGGGAGAGTGCAGAGCCTGAGACACCCATCCCCTCGAGGGTGGAGAGGAGGATCTGATGGTTCACTGTGTCGAACGCTGCAGACAGGTCCAGGAGTATCAGGACAGAGGAGAGAGAGTTCGCTCTAGCGGCATGGAGTGACTCCGCCACTGCCAGGAGGGCAGTCTCTGTCGAGTGACCCACTTTGAACCCAGACTGGTTGGAGTCCAGGAGGTTGTTCTGGTGGAGATACGAGGACAGTTGTTTGAACACAGCACGTTCGAGAGTTTTAGATAGGAAGGATAGAAGGGAAACCGGCCTGTAGTTCTTGACTTCAGAGGGGTCAAGTGTCGGTTTCTTGAGGAGGGGGGTGACTCTGGCAGTCTTGAAAGTAGAGGGAAAGTAACCAGATGTCAGAGAGGTGTTAATAAGGTGGGTTAAGAAGGGAAGAAGTTCAGGTGCAGTGGACTGCAGCAGAGGGGATGGGACAGGGTCCAGAGAGCATGAGGTGGGGCGGCTAGAGGTAACAAGGAGAAGGACCTCGTTAGGAGAAAGGGGAGAAAAGTGGGATAGAGAGGTGGAGGGGGGGGAGAGAGGAGTAGATGAAGCTAGAGAGGGGAGGGTGGAAGAGGGACGGGTGTGGGTAGTGCGCAGGGCACCAGCCGGGGGAGGAGGGAATGAGGATCGGATATCGTTCACCTTCTTGTCAAAGAAGTTACGAAATCGTCAGGGACGAGGGACGAGGAGGGAGGAGGGGGAGGTGGTTGCAGGAGAGAGGAGAAAGTTTCAAAGAGTTTTTTAGGGTTAGAAGCAGAAGCCTGAATTTTAGTGCAGAAGAAAGCAGCTTTAGCAGCTGATAGAGAGGAGGAAAAGGTAGAAAGGAGAGATTGGAAGGTAAGAAGGTCCTCCGGGAGGTTTCCATTTCTCCATTTACGCTCAGCTGCTCTTAGGCTCCGTCTCTCAGTACGCACTGAGTCCGACAACCAGGGTGCAGGTGGAGTTTGGCGTGCAGACCTGGTGGTGAGGGGACAGAGATGGTCCAGGGAAGAGGATAGAGTAGAGAAAAGAAGATCAGTGGCAGTATCGGGGGATAGTAGAGCAAAGGATTCGGGGGCAGGGAGAGCAGAGAGGGCAGAGGAGGAAAGATCAGAGGAGGATAGTGAGCGAAGGTTGCGACGTGAGGAAATCATGTGGGTAGGGAGGGGCTGTGGGGGGGGGGAGGAGAGAGAGAGAGAGTAAGACATGAGGTAGTGATCAGAGAGTTTCTTACCCTTTTCACTGGGAGGAGGAGTGACGGACAGGTTAGCAGTAGAGCAGCCTCTGGTGAAGATCAGGTCCAGTTGGTTGCCCTTCTCGTGGGTAGGGGGAGATGGGGAAAGGACTAGGTCGAAGGCGGCGAGAAACGACAGTAGTGGGTCTAGCTGCTTCTCGGTCGGGAGGTTGAAGTCACCCAGAAGGATGATTCCAGAGCCGTCGACCGGGAAGTGAGAGACTAGATGGTCGAGTTCCTCCAGGAAGCCACCAGCAGAGCCCGGTGGGCGATAAACAACTGCAATGGTGAGCTTGACTGGATGAGAAACCGTGACCATGTGATATTCGAAAGAGTTAGGAGAGAATTGTGACAGTGAGACAGGAGAGTATTTCCATTTTCTGGAAATTAGCAGACCAGCACCACCACCTATCCGCACGCCTCTGGGAGTGTGAGAGAAAGAGAACACATCTGACAGAGCCGCGGGTATAGCAGTGTTTTCTGGTGGGATCCAGGTCTCAGTCAGGGCAAGGAAGTTAAGGGAGAGCCCGGATGCGTAGCCTGTGATGAAAGCAGCTTTGCCTTCCACCACAGCCGATCGGCAATTCCAGAGCCCCCCTGTTACCACTTGCTCGACGTGAGTTGAAATAGTAGGATATATTAGATTAGCGGTCTCGCGACATCTGGGTGTAACCCAGTGTTTTTGCGACCGCCAGAAAGAGGAGAGGACAGGAATAGGACGAAAGCCCATTGTAGATCACTAAACATATACACACTACTATATCTAGAAGAAGCACTCAATGGTCCAGGTCTTACATTGACTAAGTCGCGCTTTGACAAAGTCGCCTGCAGCTGCCTTTGTCGCGCTTTGACAACGTCGCCTGCAGCTGCCTTTGTCGCGCTTTGACAAAGTCGCCTGCAGCTGCCTTTGTCGCGCTTTGACAAAGTCGCCTGCAGCTGCCTTTGTCGCGCTTTGACAAAGTCGCCTGCAGCTGCCTTTGTCGCGCTTTGACAAAGTCGCCTGCAGCTGCCTTTGTCGCGCTTTGACAAAGTCGCCTGCAGCTGCCTTTGTTCGTCTAGCCTTCGTTCGGCTGGCCGCTTTGCAAGCTGCCGCTTTCAGCGCTGGTTTAAAACCACTTAGCTTGATTGCTAATTGTCTGCCGGGGAGTGCTGCCCCACCCAGCCACTTAGCACAGGGCTATTAAGTGGCCTGTTCTACCTGAAATTGCCTCAAGTGCTCTGTGAGGCACACACAGAGTATCAATGGCCTACAGCTTATAGCACAAATACAAAAATAGAAACTACAGACTAACACAAGCTGAGAATACAGCACCAGTAACAAAGCACTTAAACTACACTGCTAGTAACTTGCTAGATAAGAAATATGCTATACTCACTACCCAGCAGCCAGGAGCTATGTTCACTCCAGATGTTGAAATGCACACTGAGGTGAAACTATAGCAGCCTGACTTTTAAATCCTTGGAGCTGTGCTGCCCCACCCAGCCACTTAGCACAGGGCTATTAAGTGGCCTGTTCTACCTGAAATTGCCTCAAGTGCTCTGTGAGGCACACACAGAGTATCAATGGCCTACAGCTTATAGCACAAATACAAAAATAGAAACTACAGACTAACACAAGCTGAGAATACAGCACCAGTAACAAAGCACTTAAACTACACTGCTAGTAACTTGCTAGATAAGAAATATGCTATACTCACTACCCAGCAGCCAGGAGCTATGTTCACTCCAGATGTTGAAATGCACATGAGTCTATAGTCTAGGTAGTAATGTACATTATTATTATTCTATGATGTCTCCTGGTGAACATTTGTACTGAACTGTACACTGAACACACCTTTCTGCTGTTAATATGTTCAGCAATTACATTATTAGATTAAGAACAACTTATAGACCTGGACATTTTAGCTTTGTTTCTTAATCATATCAATCCTGGCATGCCTAATTTGCGCTTGTTGTTATGCTGTAGGTGATTTTCCATACACATTTCCATACAAATTTCCATACAAATCTACAAGCTCACAACACATTGTGTTGTGAGCTTATAGATCTGCTATTTTCACTATTTGTTGTGTGATGAATTGTGAAATAATTATGTCTTCAGTGGTTAAATAAGAAGCTGTCAAAGTGAAAGTAAACAATCTTTTTCTCTGACAGGACTGACTGACCTCAGGATTGTGTTGTTGGGAAGGCGTTAGTCTGGGAAGAGTTCAGCAGGAAACACCATTCTGGGAGGAAGTGGTTTTAAAGTTAGTCAGAGGTCAGAGCAGTGTGAGGTGAGACATGGTGAAGTATCAGGGAGACATGTGACAGTGGTGGACTCACCAGGCTGGTACTACAACAGTCCACTACAGGACACCTCAGAGATGGACAAACTGGAGATCCAGAACAGTGTGTCTCTCTGTCCTCCTGGACCACATGCTGTTCTTGTGATGGTTTCTCTTCATGGAGCATTCACCAAAGCACAGAGAGTAGCATTAGAGGAACACATGACACTTCTGTCACAGAGCGTGTGGAGTCATGCTATAGTACTGTTCAACTATGGAGACTGTCTGGGAGACAGAAGCATTGAGCAGCACATTGAGGCTGAAGGAGAAGACCTCCGCTGGCTTGTTGACAAATGTGGGAACAGGTATCATGTCTTCAACAATCAGAAGACAGATGACACTCAGGTCACAGAGTTGCTGGGGAAGATAGAGGAGATGGTGACAGGAAACAGAGGTGGACACTATGAAGATGATGGAGATGTTTCAGAGACGTTGTCAGAGAGGAAGAAGATCACAGAGGAACATGTCCAGACATTCCTGACCAAGACACAGAGACAAAGAACTGCTCTGAAAGCTGTGTTTGAAGGTGAGGTTTATCTATTACAGTATGCTTATATATTACAGTATGTAAATAAAGTACGCAAATATGTAAATCGTTCCCCCTAAGATACAGTATGTCAGGAGGTGAACTTGAGAGATTAGGACAGATTGTAAACAACTTTATTTAACTTTGTTTAACCACTTGAACCCCAGCATCCCTGTGTTTGTGCGCGTGTGTGCGTGTGAAGGACCTGCCTGCCGCTCCAAGCCGCTCCGGCTGGGGCCGCGAACCACGCGTCGCACGGACTGACACAAAGAGATCCATAAGTGCGTATGGTGAGAGAGAGAGAGAGAGAGAGAGAGAGAGTCCCGCCCAGTCGCGCATCACTACCAGGGGGTCCTTGGGAGTGTTATGGGGATCCCCAGTTTAACCACTTTAACCCATATAGCCTACATCAGCTATTTGAACATATCTAATCTACAAGAATTTGCCCAGATCATCAACATATTGGAAGGGGTATGAAGCAGAATCTTGCCTTTATATCTTTAATAGCAAGAAGAAGGATACTACTGGAGTGGAAATCACCACTGGCCCCTAAAGCATCTGTATGGCTTAAAGACCTCATCATGTACCTACATTTGGAGAAAATAAAATGTAATATGAGAGGATCACCGGGCAAATTCGATCAGGTTTGGGGCCCTATGATGAAACATATAACTAAACTAAAGACGTGCAGGACAGATAAAGCAAACACTGCCATCGGCACGTTGACAAGCTCTATAGGTTAATACATGTTAAAGGAAGAAAATAACAGATTCCTATGTTTCTTTTCTTTGATACACTCCATATGTACCATGGGGAGGGCTAGGAGGGTACGAGGGAAATAATACATATGAATTGACTATTTTTTTTATTTATTTGTTTTATTTATTTTGAGTTAAGTATATGTTACATGTCTGAATGTTGTATGTGGGATTGGAGTGGGGGGTAGATGTAAGGGCACAAAAACTAAAAAAAAAAAAAAAAACTACTTTTGACATCCTATGGCAACTGTATTCCTATGTATGTGCTGGTCAAAAGCAATAAATAAACAATTTAAAAAAATCTACAAGCTTCACAATGCAACGCATTGTGATCTTGTAGATCTGCTATTTTGCAAAAACATTTGACAAATTGTGAAAAAATAGTATCAATAGGCCTACTGCAATGTAGAAGTAAAAGTCCGGAATAAAAAAATGTAGGCCTAATTGAGTAAAAGAACCAAAAATATCGGTATCAAAATGTACTTAAAGTACCAAAAGTAGAAAGTAGGCTATTCATTATGCAGAATGTCCCATTTCACAAATACAAATCTTGTATATTATATGGGGTGTGAAGTGGTTAATGTGAGTTTTGTAAACAATAATTATATATATAATAAATTATTATAGTGCAGTAAAAGTATAATATTTGCCTCTGAGAAGTAGTGGAGTATAAGTAGAAGTATTGAAAATTGGAAGTACTCCTCCTGTAAAGTAACTAAGTAGCCTACGGCCGGAGCGCTCCAAGCCGCTCCGGCCGGGGCCGCGAACCATACGTTGCACGGACTGACATGAAGATATCCATAAGTGCGTATATAGAGCCTCCCCGATCAAGACTTCATTCAAATTTCTCCGTAATCCACACAAGTATGTTTATAAATACCAAGTTGTGACAGTTACAGATGTGCCACTTCAAAACTTCACACGTTACTGTTCTTTCCCTGAAAGTGGCCTGAAAATGCATTGTTTTCCTCCCTTTTCTGCCCTTAAAATGCACTGTTTTGCCCCTGAAAAGAAGTTGTCACTACACCCCCCCGTTTTTCCCTTCAACAGACATCCATATACATGAGAACAAAAGAATGTGTGTTGAATAAGGTGTCAGACTCATTATGAGGCGAAAGGTGATTTGACCAGTTGCTCAAATTAATTAGCATCATAAAAGCAGTGATCATCAAAATAATTCAGCATTTTAAATGTCCTTCTTTGTCCCTCTTATTGCCCTGGGAATCCCCTGAAAATTTACTGTCTTGGCGATGGCAGGACATGTGAAGTTTTGAAGTGGCACATCTGTAAGTTATATCACCAGCCGATCAAAGAATACAATTTGAAACGCAAGTGACAGATTTTGGCTGAATTAACTCGCTTTGCGACTCGAGCCCCTCTCTCTCGCAGTGGTGTAAAGTAACTAACTAAGTACATTTACTCAAGTACTGTAGGCCTACTTAAGTACAATCTTGAGGTAATTTTACTTTAGAGTATTTCCAATTTTCAATACTTTTACTCCTACTCCACTACATCTTAGAGGCAAATATTGTACTTTTTAGCCTACTCTACTATAATTATTTGAAAACTTTAGTTAGTAGCCTACTTTTTATATCTTAGTTATTATTTATCACAAAACACACTTCAGCCCTCGCCATGGTTCTCATGACGCAAGCGTCATGGTGCCATGTCCCCCTGGTTTATAGCGGTGTTCGATTGTTGTTACATTGCCAACTCTCACATGTACATAAACGTTCAGATTTGAAACATAAAGTGCTTAACCCCGAGCCATGGATGTTACAAGGCGATCCGGACCGCGATAAGTAGCCGTATCTCCCGTATTGTTCAATAAAAAGCATTTTAATCCGATCGCCAGCCATTTTCTCCAAATTTTCACCGATACTTTCAACAATGCGACACTAATGGTTGAGAGGTGTATTGCACTCTGATACATTACCAAAAAAAAAAAGAAAAGGCTGGCGATGGGATTAAAATGCTTTTTATTTAACAATACGGGAGATACAGGTACTTATCGCGGTCCGGATCGCCCTGTAACATCCGTGGCTCGGGGGTAAGCACTTTATATTTGAAATCTGAACGTTTGTGTACATGTGAGAGTTGGCAATGTAAAAAAAAATCGAACACCGCTATAAACTGGGGGGACATGGCACCATGACTGTCATGGTATGACAGTCATGTTTCAAGGCTAACTTCAGCCCTATACACATTTCGGCCATTTGAAAATAGCCGATCTACAAGCTCACAATGCATGGCGATTCGACGCATTGTGGAGTGATTGATGCAACTTCTTGGATTTCTGCGATTAATTGTATAGCCTAAACAAAGCGAGACACGAGACTATACATACATCCCCTGCCAGCCTGCCCCCATCAAGAACTGTGGCTTTAGTTTTAGATTGTTGGAAAAGCCACAATATTAGTTAAACTCAAATGACTAAAGAACACTCTGTGATCAATCACCACGGGACGATCATTTCATTGTGGATTATCCTATACTTCATATGGCTTGGAATTTGCAACAGCAATGGTATTGAACTGATAATGAACTTGGACCTGGACTGCTTTCGAGATTGATTGATTGAGAGGGCCGTGACACACTCACTCTCTCTCTCTCTCTCTCTCTCTCTCTCTCTCTCTCTCACTCTCTCACTCACACTCTCTCTCTCTCTCTCTCTCTCTCTCTCTCTCTCTCTCTCTCTCTCTCTCTCTCTCTCTCTCTCTCTCTCTCTCTCCCCTCTCTCTCTCCCCTCTCTCTCTCTATCTTTCTCTCTCTCTCTCTCTCTCTCTCTCTCACTCTCTCACTCTTTCACTCACACTCTCTATCTTTCTCTCTCTCCCCCCTCTCTCTCTCTCTTCCCCTTTCTCTCTCATCTTTTTTTTGTTGCGGGCAGGAGCCGCGTTTATGTCCTGTGACCCTCCGCTTGTAGATCTGCTGATTTTTATATTTTATTTGAAAACTTGTGAAATGGGTAGCCTACTTCTAGCCTACTTTTGGTACTTTAAGTACATTTTCATGATTCCCCTAGACTGTGTTTTTATGAACCAAATTAAGTTGCAGTCGCAGACATGTTTGAAATGGATCGGACTTGGTAGGCTAATCACCGGTCAGTTATACCATATTTTGCACCCAATTTTATATGAGGGGGGATAATGTGGAGATTGTGGACACCGCTGGTCGCAAGTTTTCCCGCATTTTGATTATCAATAGAGAATCCATGATCCATCCATCTGCAGGCTGACAGACGGCTGTAACTTAATCCATTGAAGTAATAAATACTGCGGGCCAAGTTGTTAAATCACAATCTCCAATCGGAACCTCTCCCTCCGCTACAGTATATTGCAGAGGAAGAGGTTCCACATTGGGCTCCACAAACAAAACGTGGCCTGCACTTGCACTCAGGGGTTGTGAAGATGAAAGCTCCCTTGTCCTGTATAGCTTTTCATTATAGGCTATAATTATTTATATTTGTGTCAATCTGAGGTGCTGGAGAGGCCGCCGTGCGCAATGACAGTTATATGCCCACAGCACTTCATGGTCTGCCCATGTGGTCCTTGTCTCTTTGACTGACCAATAAACCCCAAATGATGGACTTCTGATCAAAATTTCACACGAGTTTTAAAGATGAATACAGTTATTAGCTTCTATATGGGGACAAAAAGCATCATAGAATAAATGCAAGCCTTTAATGGAGCCTGGATCTGCGCACAAACTCATTCATGAGGTAGGCCTATGATGAGAGATGATCTTTATTATTCGTATTAAAGTGTACTTTATATAGAACGTGTCACACGCACGTACGGTGCTGTGAAACAACAACAATCACGTGTGACGGTCTATTTTGATAACACTGCACACACACACACACGCTATAATCACCATGACGGTCTATTTGACAGTCATCTGTCATGCACACACACGCACGCACGGTGCTGTGCATCAACAATATTCACGTGTGATTTTGTGCAGCCCTCATTGCCTGCCTCCTGTAGTCGCGTGACCCAAAAAATAATGCATGCGTTGATGCGTGCGTTCGCTAAAAACGCATAAACTAAGTGTTAACGTGTAACCCGCGTAGGGCACGGGGGAAGGGTACGGGTGCACGCATGCACGTCCCGTCGCGTACCCATTGTGAGTCAATGGGAAGATAATAACAAGTTCACATGGTACAGTGCAGAGCAATAAAAAAATCACGCGTTCATGTGACGCGTCAAGGTTTGACGTGGCACGGAACGAGCGCCATACACACACACACACACACACACACACACACACACGGACATGGAGATTGCCTATGCCATCTCTCCTCTCATTGGCCACACGTGCCACTGGTTATCAACGAGGGGTCCAGGGACCCCCAGCGTATGTTATGTCCGTCCGGCCGTATGAGCACGGGATGAGCACGGGATTTTAAACAGCTATAACTCCAGTTTGCAGCATGCCACCAAGTCCAAATTTGGTATGTGGACTTAGACCACCAATAGTCAACTCGGTCAAAGATAAAAAAGCCACCTCTTTACCGGCACATGTAAGCGTTGGTCCACGTATGATCTATGACCTAAATGGTATTTGTACAGCTTTTAACGAACATTTTGCTACGGCAGGTCATCTTTTTGACAATGATGACATGACAAGGGTAGACGCTGAGAGACATGTCTCTCACTCAGAGACACAAAACTCAAATTTCTCTCTTGAACCTTTTACTTCTAATGATGTTTTTTCTGCTTTGCTCTGTATTGATCCAAAGAAATCAACCGGGGAGGATGGTTTAGACCCCTTTTTTCTCAAACTAGCGGCTCCCTTAATCTATGAGCACATATCACACATTTTTAACCTTTCTGTGTCATCAGGTATAGTTCCTAGAATATGGAAAATGGCACATGTTACACCACTACACAAAGGTGGAGATGTAAATGACCGGAACAACTATCGACCCATCTCCAAGTTGTCCTGCCTGGGAAAAACCTTGGAGTCATTGGTAAACAACCAACTTAAATTATATCTATCAAATTACTCTATTTTATCTCCACATCAATCTGGTTTCAGAGCTAAACATAGTACAGTTACAGCCACTACTTTAATTGTAAATGATATAATCTCTGCCTTAGATAAAAAAAGACACTGTGCTGCATTATTTATAGATTTATCAAAAGCTTTTGACACCGTTGATTGTGAACTGCTCATAAGTATTCTACACGGAACTGGGTTTGATGGAGATGCCTGCAGCTGGTTTAGCAGTTATCTAACTGGGAGATCTCAGTGCGTTAAAGCTGGGAAAGCCCAGTCAGGGTTTTTACCCATGTCTAAAGGTGTCCCGCAAGGATCGATTCTAGGCCCTGTTTTATTTACCCTATACATAAATAATATTGCTTTATCCCTCAATAATTGTAAGGCTCACTTTTATGCAGACGACACCATCATCTACTGTATTGCTGACTCTGTCCAGCTCGCAACTGAAAACCTGCAACTGGCTTTTAACTTACTTCAGAACTCACTACAAGAGCTGAAGCTTGTTTTAAACGCAGGAAAAACAAAATTCATGCTATTCTCTAGAGCCAGAGAAATTGATTTTAATTCCTTACGTATTATTACTTCAAGTGGATGCAATATAGATAGGGTTACTGAATACAAGTACCTCGGAATATGGATTGATGATAAGTTCACATTTAAACACCATGTAGATAACCTTGCCTGTAAGCTCAGGCAAAAGATTGGCTTTTTCTATAGGAACAGTGCCAGTTTCCCAATGGCTTGTAGGAAAAGGGTTATTGAAGCCGTCTTTCTTTCTGTATTGGACTATGGAGACGTTATATATGGAAAGGCATCCCCTTCTGTCCTCAAACCCCTTGATACAGTTTACCATTCTGCTCTGCGCTTTGTATCAGGTGCCCCATACATGACCCACCACTGTATCCTGTATGACAGAGTAGGTTGGCCTTCTTTGAACGACAGACGAAACAAACATTGGTACCTGTTTATTTTTAAGACAATCGATGGGACTTTACCACTATATCTTAAATCGTTGCTGGACTGGAAACCTGTAACATATGGAACACGCTCTAGTGACTGGCTCACGCTAAAAATCCCCACAATGAACACTGAACACTGAACAGCCTTTTGCTTTAATGCTGCAAACACGTGGAATGAGCTACAGCTTAAATTCAAAATAGATTCTCCCATAACATATGGAACTTTTAAATCTTTGATTGCTGACTTACCTGCAACTGTTTGCAACTGCTTTTAAACTTGTAGTACTGTTATTACGGGGCCAGAGCTCAGCTCTGGACCTGTTTTATTATTCGCTTTATTCTGTCACTTCTGCCACTTTTCGCAGTTCTGGCTGAACCGTGCAGTCGCTTTTTACGAAACTCGGCCATATGGTAGATGGTCATGAAAAACGATCAAGAAATAATTCTAACAATCTTTCGTCCAAAGGTGGCGCTATAGCACTCAATTGAAAATGGCAACTTTGAACAGGTACAACTCATGCCCTGTTTGACCTACAGCCAAAACTTGGATACACATATGCGTCTCCTCATGCTGAACAACTTTCACCCTCTGACTTTTGACCTCTGACCTTTAGATCTCCCACCATTTTGAATTATATGAAAAACAGTCATTGGCTCCTAACTTCTGCATTTTTTCACTTATGGAAAATCCGTTGGAAATTTTTGTAGGCAGTGGTCCAAGGTTCAAGTGTTAAACGTTTCGTGCAGATTGCTCAAAAATCCCAGGAGGAGATAGATTTTAACTATTACAGTTTTATGAAAATTATTCATCTGTGCCTGCAGACTCACATTTCTTTGAAACTTTGCAGAAATGTACAGGGTCATTCCAAATATCACTGAAACCAATCTTACTCCAATTGGCCAAAAGGGGGCGCTATAGTAATTTTTTGAAAAGGCAGACTTTAAACAGGCATAAGTCATGCCTCGTTTGGCCGAAAGTCGTGAAACTTGCTTACACATGTGCCTTGACTCATGAGGAACACACACGTATCGATTTGACCATTAAGCTCCGCCCTTAGATTGTCCGCAATTTTGAGCAGTTTGAAAACACTTAAACCCATGATTTTTCAGCTATTTGCGTGAAACTGTATCATCTTTGTGATCTCCTTTTTCACAGTTACTTGTCTGTTGGGCCGATGGCGTCTCCCTTAAATGAATGCCTCACAATCTCAAGGTCGCCAGTTCAAGCCTCACTTGATGCAGACTTAATTTAAGTTGAATTGCAAACAACATGACTGTATCAATGAATACATGTGCAAGTGGTAAAGATAACCTGAAATGCTTATTTGAGAGTACGTTTTTTCAACTTATGACATACTTCATTCTGAAAATAGCTGATCTACAATCTCACAACTTTTCATGGTTTGTGAGCTTGTAGATCGGCTACTTTCACTAGTTTTGGTTCTGAGGAGATGTACAATTTCTTCATTGGTAAATGGTTTGTGAACGAGTGATCTTAGTGTTAGTGAAACAGGGGCTTGGTTCATGAAAGAAGGCAAGAGTTTATGATCTTCAACAGACTATATCAGCCTGGACAAAGCTGCAGCCTATTAGTCTGAAGGTTGAGAGTTCGAATCCTGTTAATGGCAGTAGGTTGAGATGTCCAATCAAACCATTATGTTTCCATCTCTCTCTCTCATCAATCTATTGTTTCCATGTCACTCTCTCTCTCTTCAATCTATTCCGTTTCCATGTGTCTCTCTCTCTCTCTCTCTCTCTATTCACTGGCCCCGTACTATCGCTGCTTGCAGCTATATTTATTATTGTTGTTGTTATTATTTTCCTTTTGAAAAAATACTATTTTGTGATGTATTGTCTCGATGATGTTGTAAATGAAGGTAACCTCAACTTCTTTCGAGAATAAATAAAGATTTGATTGATTGATTGAATAGGGACGTGCATGCATTGCTGAAGCCCCGCCCCCTCTGTCTTCCCATTAAACAGCCATTATTCCAGTTTGCAGCATGCTACCAAGTACAAATTTGGTAAGTGGACTCAGAACACCAATAGGGACGAACTGAAATGAGTTAAGCCCCGCCCCAAAGGCACCGCTTCCTTCACACAGGGTGTGATTTTTTTTTTTACTGTTCTGTGGTCAGTGTTGTTGCAGAATTGTTATGTATGTAATAACTCATTTAGCTGAATCTCTGAATCCAATCCTAAATCAATATAAAGTGAACTAATGCTGTGTGTGTGTGTGTGTGTGTGTGTGTGTGCGTGTGCGTGTGTGTGTCAGGAGAACATCAGAGTCTACCAGATATGAAGGTGATGTTGGTTGGTGGAGAACAGGATCAGAGGAGCAGAGCTGGAAATGACATACTGCAGAAGACTGTGTTTAAACGAACTCCATACAAGGTGAGTAATATTATATGAATGTGATGTTATAATGAATGACTTCACTCAAAGTAAGTAAACAGTAAAGTGATCAAATATGTTTTCTGAAGATAATGTAAAAGTATCTGCTGTCATGAATGTTCATTGATCATGTGATCATTCTGATCAATGAACTGTCAGTGATCAAAACACACAGATGTTCATTTTCAAATGAACATGGAGTCCAACACATGTAGATTCTCATCATGTCTGTAATCTTTAATGCAAACCATGACTGTGTGTTAGCTTGGTGGTTCTCAAACTGACTTTTCATGTCAAGGACCCCCAATACAATACATAATATAGCTGCAAGCAGCGATAATACGGGGGGGGGGGGGGGGGGGGGGAGAGAGAGAGAGAGAGAGAGAGAGAGAGAAACACAAACACGTTTCAAAGAAATGTGAGTCTTGCATGTATTTGTAAGGGGCAGATGAATAATTTTCATAAAACTGCAATAGTTAAAATCTATTTCCTCCTGAGATTTTTTAGTAATCTGCACGAAAAATTTTACACATGAACTTAAGACCTTTGCCGACAAAACAAAAGCGGCGGATTTTCCATAAGTAAAAAAATGCAGAAGTTATGAGCCAATGGCTGTTTTTCATATAATTCAAAATGGCGGGCGATCTAAAGATCAGAGGTCAAAAGTCAGACCACGAAAGTTGTCGGGCATGAAGAGACGCATGTGTGTATCGAAGTTTCATGGTTGTACGTCAAACAGGGCATGAGTTGTACCTGTTCAAAGTTGGCACTTTCAATTGAGTGCTATAGCGCCACCCTTTGACGAATGAGTGTGAGAATTATTTCTTGGTAGTTTTTCATGAGCATCTACCATATGGCCGAGTTTCGTAAAAAGCGTATGCACGGTTAAGCCAGAACTGGCAAAAACAAGTATTTTTCAAACTGCTCAAAATTGCGGAAAATCTAAGGGCGGAGCTTAATGGTCAAATCGATACGTGTGTTCCTCATGAGTCAAGGCACATGTGTAAGCAAGTTTCACGACTTTCGGCCAAACGAGGCATGACTTATGCCTGTTTAAAGTCTGCATTTTCAAAAAATTGCTATAGCGCCCCCCTTTGGCCAATTGGAGTAAGACTGGTTTCAGTGATATTTGGAATGACCCTGTACATTTCTGCAAAGTTTCAAAGAAATGTGAGTCTGCATGTATGTTTTAGGCGCAGATTAATAATTTTCATAAAACTGCAATAGTTAAAATCTATGGAATCCTAGGATTTTGGAGCAATCTGCACGAAACGTTTAACACTTGAACTTTGGACCTCTGCCGACAACTTCTAGGCGGCGGAATTTCCATAAGTGAAAAAATGCAGAAGTTAGGAGCCAATGACTGTTTTTCATATAATTCAAAATGGTGGGAGATCTAAAGGTCAGAGGTCAAAAGTCAGAGGGTGAAAGTTGTTCAGCATGAGGAGACGCATATGTGTATCCAAGTTTCATGGCTGTAGGTCAAACAGGGCATGAGTTGTACCTGTTCAAAGTTGCCATTTTCAATTGAGTGCTATAGCGCCACCTTTGGACGAAAGATTGTGAGAATTATTTCTTGATCGTTTTTCATGACCATCTACCATATGGCCGAGTTTCGTAAAAAGCGACTGCACGGTTCAGCCAGAACTGCGAAAAGTGGCAGAAGAAGAAGTGACAGAATACTGCCAATAACAAAACAGGTCCAGAGCTGAGCTCTGGCCCCGTAATTAGTCTGCGGACCCCCATTTGAAAAGATATGTCTGGGATCCCCAAAAGGGGAGATTAGTATACCTATAGCAGTGATTCTCAACCATTTTAGAGTGTAAAAATGGACCTGTGAGGGTTCATTTGGTCGCATTTCTACACTCTCTGAGTTACAGACCCATAAGGTCCCATTTGGTTTCTAACTATCAATCATTTGGCTGGGTACCCCCTAGAACCCCCTCAAGGACCCCTGGGGGTCCCCGGACCCCACTTTGAGAACCACTGTGTTACGTAACTGTATAGGGGTACACAATAACAACAGCAAACTAATCAATTGATTTAAAAATATAAAATAATAATAATAATAATAATAATCGATTATTAAATAAAATAATACATCAATAATCATTACCTATTTTGAGCATGTCATGGTTTAAAGTCTCAAAAGCTTTTTTTAAAACTATAACAAGTTTGAAAATAGCCGATCTACAAGGTCACAACGCGTCACATCTTGACACGTTGTGAGCTTGTAGATCTGCTATTTTCACTATCTTTGCATGATATTATTGTGTTACGAAGTATAAAATAACCCTTAAATGGTTAATTAATGCGGTGATATATAACATTTATTTATATAAAAAAAAATCTGCAGAACTCGATTATTTGATTAATTGAAAAAGTAATTGATAATAAATGCTACAGAAATAACTTATACTTTTTTTGCAGCCCTAGTTAAATTAATAATGATTAATTTATCCTGTTTACCAACTTCCATACAGTAGCTCTATGCTGGTACTGATTATTAACCTGTGTGGACAAAGTACTCAACCCCAATATCTGAGTCAAAGTATAGATACTCCTGGTCAAATATTTACTCAACTACAAATGAAAGTTGAGTAATGACGCTCTCTGTTTCAGTGGTGTAAAGTAACTAAGTACATTTACTCAAGTACTGTACTTCAGTATTTCCCATTTTCAGTACTTTACTTCTACTCCACTACATCTCAGAGACAAATATTGTACTTTTACTCCACTATAATTATTTGAACATTTTATTACTAATTACTTTTCAAATATAAATTATGATATTATGAAACATATATTAACCAATTTAGCCCTATTTTATACACAGGCTATTTGAAAATAGACGATGTACAAGTTGTGAGCGTGTAGATCTGCTCTTTTCAAACATTTGAGTACTTTTATTGTAGGTACTTTAAGTATATTTTGATGCCAATACTTGTGTACTTTTACTCAAGTAACATTTAGAAAACAGGCCTTTTACTTGATTTAATATTGCTACTTTTACTTAAGTAATATATCTTAGTACTTCTTCCACCACTGCTCTGTTTAATAAAGTGCTCAGAACATCCCCTGTGGAGAGGATAGAATGTCAAATTGACTTATGCACACCTGTACTACTTCACGCTTTCAAACACAGAGTTTCAACTTTTAGAGCTTTTTCAGTTTTAGAAGTCATTATGACATGATATTAATCCCATATTTCTGTGGCATTGTTAGACAAAGTGATGGATAATAATACATTCAGTGAGTACATTTCTGGTAAGCTTGAAGAGGAACTCCAGTGAAGACAGAATAGAGTGAATGTTTTTATTAGTATGACTAACAGTAAACTTCATATTCCAGGAGTATAAAACCCAGACTAAACTGACAGAATGTGTCAGAGAACAGAGACGAGTTGCTGGAAGAAAAGTGAGTGTGGTGAACTGTCCAGACTGGTCGACTACACCTCCATCACAGAAGATCAAAGACGTCCTTCTACACGGTGTGACTCTGTGTTCTCCTGAACTCCATGCTGTCCTGTTGACTGTTGATGTCAGGTCCAGTTTCTCAGTGGAGGAACACATGGAGCTGCTGGGAGACAGAGTCTGGAGACACACTCTGGTTCTGTTCACACAGGGATGGTGGCTGGGAGGGAGACGTGTTGAGGAGTACATAGAGTCTGAAGGAGAACCTCTGAGGTGGATCCTGGAGAAATGTGGATACAGATACCATGTTCTCCAGTTCATCAAGTTCAACCTTTCAGAAGTCAAAGAGGTGATGGTGAAAATAGAAGACATGGTGATGAGGGACAGAGGACACCTTGGACCTTCGAGACAGATGACCCTGATTGAAAGACTGAAAGGACAGAAAACCTTAACAGAAAAAGAATGGAAGAAGAGAGAGCAGGAGATGATAGAGAGGATGTTGAAGTCTGTGGTGACGGAGGCAGAAAAACCAACCCTGCCAGCTGTCAAGAGAAGGAACTGCGACCTAGAGGAAGCACAGAGCATGGACTTTCCTCCCAATAGTGAGTATCAAAGTGTGTGTGTGTGTGTGCGTGCGTGCGTGCGTGCGTGCGTGCGTGCGTGCGTGCGTGTGTACACGCATTGGAGGGAATGCTCTGTAGGCTGTCTTGAAGAAATTATGATCTTTTGGGTGGAAGAGGTCAAGGTCAAAGTGACATCATGGTTCATATATGAGGAACAGAGACATGTAGAGATGTTGTGCTGGGCTGCAGGGTTTTCACATCCAGGTGTGTTTTTATTATCATTGTAAATGTCTTGCTGTCTGTTGTCTTCTGTTCCAGTGAGTGGTGGAACACGCTCTTCAGGATTTGGAACCTTGAGTGAAGTTTCCACCCAGGCTGATGCTGATGTAAGTGAGAGATGAAGATGTTTAATTGCATCTTCATAGAAAACCTATATACAATAAAACAAAATTGTAATCCTTTTCTTTATGTTTTATTTTATCTTAAGTCTATGGTGAAGGACCCAGTAGAATCAACCCTGCCAGCTGTCAGGAGAAGGAACAGCAATCCGTGGCGTCCTCCAAGCTGTGAGTATCAATACTATCCTGTTTAGTCACAAGCTCGTTAATACTTTTTATTTGTTCAATATTTATAAAACCAACCGGCACACTATTTTCTCTACTTAGGGCATTACATTTAAGAAAAATGTACACATTTGAAATATGGAGATGATTGTATGTGTATTTGTGCGTGCGTGCGTGCATGTGTGCGTGTGCGTGTGTGCGTGCGTGCGCGCGCGTTTGTGTATACAAATTATATAAGAATGGATGGGTGTATTTTCATGAAACTTGTAGGGAATGATCAGTAGGTGCCCTGAAAAGATAAACTTTTGTGTGGAAGAGGTCACGGTCAAAATGACATGATGGTTCATATTATCATTGTAAATGTCTTGCTGTCTGTTGTCTTCTGTTCCAGTGAGTGGTGGAACACGCTCTTCAGGATTTGACACCATGAGTGTAGTTTCCAGCCTGGCAGACACTGATGTAAGTGAGACAGAGGAAGATGTTTCATAGATGAAACTTAATTTGACATCAGTCACACTCATGTTTATTCTTATTTATTTGCCGTATATTTTATATCATACATGATTCTTGTAATGGATTTATTTCGTATCATAATTTATGATATTTCTCCATCATACATGATCATTGTAAGAACACAGTAATATTTATTCCTTTTTCCTCCCTCTTACGATTTATTAATATTTTATTACATTTGGTTAAACATGTGTGTGATGTTTATTGATGTACAGTAATAATATGTTGATAACCAAGAGCTTTGGTTACTAATTTAAATATATTTGATCATATTTTTCCATTGTTGGCTGTGTATAAAAGATACATCAGATTTAAGTACAGATGATTGATATACCATCTGGCTGATACACCGGGATGATATTTTTTCAAGAATGACATATCAGTGAATATTCTCTCTCTTATCTGTCGATAATGGTCACAAAAATTGCACATTAGTCACGCTCTGGTCTAAACATTACAGTTACATACATTTACAACCATATGAGCTTTCATTGAAGTTAACATGTATTGAAATGTTATTACAATATTTGTACAAGCTCAAGTTTATTGTTTTATGCCGTTTGATGGATCCTGTATTAATGTACACTGTTGTGTTTCAGTCTTCTTACAGAGGACACTTTGGACATTCGTCTTCATCACACGAGACACGACAGAAGACACTGTTTGAAAGACTGACAGGAAAGAAAACTTTAACACCAAAAGAATGGAACAAGAGAGAGGAGGAGGTGATAGAGAGGATGTTGAAGTTTGTGATGATGGAGCCACAAGAACCAAGTAGTGAGTCTTACTTTTATCCTCTTATGTGGACATTAATTACTTACTAATGTGTGTGTGGTATGTGCGTGCATGCATGTGTCCTTGCATTAAATAACAAGAATGGACAAGTGGATTTTCATGAAACCTGGAGGGAATGATCAGTAGGCTGACTTGAAGAGATTATTAACTTTTGGGTGCAAAAGGTCAGAGGTCAAAATGACATCATGGTTCATATGTGAGGAACAGAGACATGTAGAGATGTTGTGCTGGGCTGCAGGGTTTTCACTTCCAGGTGTGTTTTTATTATCATTGTAAATGTCTTGCTGTCTGTTGTCTTCTGTTCCAGTGAGTGGTGGAACACTGTCTGAAACAGGAAGTTTATACTGCTGGTCACCTGCCAAGGTCTCTGATTGGCTGACTACACATCCTGGACCAATAGCGCCCTCTTCAGGATATGACACCATGAGTATAGCTCCCAGCCAGGCAGACACTGATGTGATGAGTGTGAGAGATGAAGATGTTTCATAGATTAAACTTCAGTTTGACATCAGTCTGACACATTTTAATTCTTATTTATTTAATTAAGAGAAACATTAGCACCTCCAAATTAATTCTTAGTTATAAAAATCTATCCCAACCCACGTCTCATAACAACGCATTAATGTCACATTAATTCTGACCATTCCAAAAAGCTACATATCTTCATAAGTCAGCTATTTTAACAACAATCTCAACTATATAAAATGCTATTATTATAGGTGTATGTACAGTAGACCAGGAAGTATCTATCTATCGTTTTGATGTATATATTGCCGGTAAACCGTAAACCGTGCGTCAGTTACGGACGGACGGTTTTGTGGCGTGAAATAAATATTATGATTAAGTATGGTGGATTACAATAAGTGTTTTGCCATTACATGGCAGGCACACTTAATAAGTATGGCGGAATACTATAATTGTTTTGCCATTACATGGCAGGCACACTTAACTAATCCTAACCCTTTGAAAGAGGTTGATCATTCCATGGACATTGTGAGTAAAACCAGCTCCATACAGAATAATCACACTGACTGAACATCAGGAAAGTTACTGATTGTTTGTTTTCTGCTTTTTATCTTTCAGACCAGTTTTTCCCCCATCGTGCACACAGAACACACAACCAATGAATACAGGTAGGTCATCCTCAACAGCTTCCTCCACATGTAGAAGTTGTGTCTTTGAGAACATCAGCTGATCATTCACCACAGCTGAGTCTTCCTGTTTCCACTAACATGTTGTTTCTATTCAACCAACCACTGTGATGGTACATGAACTGGATACAACATGTGGCAACATGACACCTCATGAAGTCAATAGATGATATCAATGTTGGTTTTGGGGGTGCCGGTTGTCAAGTGGTTAAGGCGCGTACCACACAGACTTTGATGCCTGACATCGTGTCCCGGGTTCAATTCCCGAGCCAGGCGGCGGATTTGCTGCATGTTATTAATTCCACGACTCTCTCCCTGCTTTTGTCCACTGTACTAACTAAATAAAGGCAGAAAGGCCCCAAACATATCTTGATACAAATAAATGCTTGTTTTGTGTCACAGGTTCACGTTCCCAGAGGCGGGGCTGTTCCAGTGCAAAAAGACAGGGTTGGCGTTTGGAACGAAAGGGGAAGGAGAAGTCCTCTACAGGACTGTGCAGTGGGATGAGGACCAGCTCCAGTCAACAAGAAGGACTCCTGCAGGTCCTCTGTTTGACATTCAGTGTCCTCACCAGTGTGTCTGCCAGCTATACTTGCCACACTGTGACGTCACACCTGGTGAGGCATCACTTTCAAGTTTCTTGTTCAAAGTCACTCTGTATAACAAATCTGTTGAAATACAACACCTTCTGCCTTCTGTGTACTGAGAATGAAACTTAGTGTGTCTGACACACAGCAAGGAAGAGGCGGATCGAAGGTTAAAGGTCACAATGGTGAGTCTGTTGACCAAATGGTGAAAAACAAAGGATAGATGAGGGGCGTGGCTCCGCTGGCTGCCACGGCTCAGCTCTGATCCAGTGTACTGTAGTGGAGAGGAGAAGCTGAGTCAGCCATAATTATCACGATGATAAACAAATGAAGCAAGCGCACTGCATCTGCATAAAGGTTAAGCAGGCTGGAAGCGCTACAACACTAGAAAGCTAAGTGTAGAGTAGCTGAACTTTACCATACGTAAAGGTTGGATAAGACCTGGTTGGTGTGCAGACCAGGTTGTTGTGGAGCGTAGAGGTGATTAGAGACGAGGGGCAGGTGTGATGATGATCGTTGATGAGAGGCAGTCGGAGCTGGCAACACCGGCTGATGAGCGCGGAGTGAGCGCCAAATGTAGATGAAGAGGTGAGGATGGCCGAGTCGTAACACACAGCCAGCTAATGTAAAACTATGTAGATGTAGAGGTGGGTCGTAATGTAAACTATATAGATGTACTGGTGAGTCGTAATGTAAAACTATGTAGATGTAGAGGTGAGTCGTAATGTAAACTATGTAGATTTAGAGTCGTAATGTAAAACTATGTAACACACAGCCAGCTGATGTAAAACTATGTACTGTGGGCGAGCTCTCAGCACACAGAACACATTGGGAAGTGTTGTGTCTGCTTTTCACATCCTCCTCACAACAAAATGTTTTATGTAAAATATCTGTAAAATGTGCAAAACTTTTCACAGGTGATGACCTTTGTGTGGCCAACATCACAGATGAGGGGATACACTTCTTAAAACCTCTGAAAGTGACCCAGACTCACGTGATTGTAAATGTGACCCACCTGTCTCTCTTTGGGCTGACGTGGACGTGGATTCTCGACCTCTTAAACCCTAAGCCTAAACAAATTGTTGGTCAAGTTCTTCTGTTCCTTCGACCGCCAAGTGAAAGATATGAGATGAATGTATTCCTGCTGCCGAGAAATGTGCATCCCGAAGAGGTAAAATGTGTTATCTAATGCTAAGTAGCCTCATCCCTTAAAGTTTGATTATCTTCATACGTATTGTACTTCAACATAAAATGGATTGTGATTCTGAAGAGATGCTAGTCTGTAGGTTTGGGCACAATGACAGCCAATATCAGGCCAAAGTCCATAACTTGTACTAAAGAGCCATGTCAAAATAGACTGTCCATCAACAGTGACAAATAATGGTCTGCAGACTAGTTAGTCTATACCAGGCATTATGATGGAACCATGTGGTAAAGTGTGTGTCATTGTAGGTGGAAAAACAATATCAACAGGATGTACGGATCATGAATACACCTACATGTTCACTCACCGCACACACATCGTACAGTCTGCACTGTCTTCCACATGAAGCACAACCAAAGGTATCAAACACTTGTTGGTCTAGTCCTACTACTTCTGCTACTACTGCTACTATTACTAATACTACTGTAACATGACTGCCACTACTACAGTAATCCAATGCAATAGTAATAAATGTATGTTTGTCTTCAGGCTGGGCTTTATTATCTGGACTTTGGGAATAATTACCAGCCAACATTTGAGGTGTTCATGGATTTGAAGACAGAATACTTCTCATTGGAGCTACGAGGACCTGAGGGTGAGCGTGAGCCGGTGTGGAATGGACACAAGCTCAGAGTTAAAGGTACAATTATGTTTCTTAAGCTACATTAAGTACATTTGCACATACCTGTAATTGTGTCTGGGTTTTCGCCTGTTTATTAGGAGCATCTACTGAACAGCACACAGTGATCAGTGTCTCAGATCCTAATTCCACAATGAATTGTATTTGAATACATGGAGCTCCTCTTAATGTGCAGGAGACAGCTTAGTCCTTTGAGTAAGAGGATGAAAACATTGATGCTGCAACATTTAAATATCTACCTATAAAAGTCAGAGATGTGTATAACGATAATTTAAACAATATGAAATGTGAAATACACACATTTGGTTTGGCGATGAATGAATCCTCTTTTAGGTATTCTGGGGGAGCAAGTTGCTTTTCCCCTACCAATCGTGGCCTTCTGAATCCCCCCATCTTTACCTTTAAATGCACTAAATCTCTGTCTGTGAGTGTTTCCACAGCAAAACTGCAGAACTGTCTCACTATTATGATAATGTGTATGGCGGGTGAGTTCTAGAAGGGGAGCAGCAGCATGAGATAAGGCAGCAACAAAGCTAATGAAAAGTTGCATGCCGGTGTCACGCATTGCATTTTCATGTGTGATACCGGAATGCACTCCATCTCCAATCTCCTCACACAACTCAACTTTTAGACATCGATAAAAACACAATTGACTTTAGACCCAACTGACTTTAACTTGATTTAATGGTTAATTTATTTACATTTATAAATTACATAAAAAGTGATTTTATGATAGATTTTATATTTATGGTTTATTTTTGTATTTTCAAGCATATTTGACTATGTGTGACTGATGGGTAAAAGTAAACTCTTAATCCTACAGCGAAATATCCTTCAGTCTTTAACATGTGCTCAGCCCCTCCCATACCCATGCTCATGAACGCATTAAAAAAGCTTTCATTGAATGTTTTTTGGTGAACGGTGAGCTGTACACATCTGTTTGCAACTAATGAACGCAAACATGAGTGTCGTTGACTCCTGCATGTTTCAGTCAACAGTTGTACATCTGAGTTAAGTATTCAGTATTATCATTGTATCCATAATTGTGCATTCAGCCACTACTTTGATGACTAAAATAATGTTGTGTAATTAGAGGATGTTACTGAGATTAATATTGAAATATAATATTAATCATGTGTGTAAACCCTGCAGTAAAGGCTTTCACTTCATGTCATCCACAGGACAAATCAAACCAATGATAATGAAGCCCATCAGCCATTTTGTTTCAGGTACACACCCATTATCTTCATATATATGTTTTTCCTTTCTTTCAACTTAACAATCTTAAGATTTACAGTATGTTATCCTTTGATTTGCATAAAGGCAAACAGGTTTTATTGATGGAAAATCGGGACACTTTAGTCAGTAAAGTGAAGAACGTGGGTCCCATCCTTGATTATCTGCAAAGTAAGGGCTTCCCTCCTGAAATGGCCGCCAACGTCCAAGCTGAGACCACACCTCAACAAAGCATGAGAAGGATCCTTGACAGTGTGACCACCGCTGAAGCAGCAGAGACCTTGTACGAAGCTCTTGTCATAAATGAGAAGTTGGTCATGGAGGAGATACTGGGTCTGGGATAATACCAGGGGTGGATCTACGGTGGGTGGACCTGCATGGAGAGGCACAGGCCCACCCAGATTGACTCTGAATGGGCCTACCCAGAGTTACACATTTGTCCTAATGTCAATCAAATGAACTGAAGCATGCATAATGGGACAATGTACATTGTTGTTGGAACATAAACACAGACAGGGTGACGCTGAGCCTTCCTCACATTTGTTTATATTTTTCATGTGCAGAACATTTAAAATGTTAACCAATATATGCTGTGTTTCATTATTTATCAGGCTGTAGGTTTATATGGGAAAATATTTTGTAATAAATTAAACTAACCCTTGGATAAGATGTGACTTATTTTTGTAATGAAATGATTTGGTCTACAGTTCAAACATGTACATTGTAACCTATTCACTAGAAACAAATTTCCTACGAAAATTCAAGTGTGCCTGCTTTAGCTGGCTGAGGCGGGAAGGGGACAGAGCGTGTGTGTGTGTGTGTGTGTGTGTGTGTGTGTGTGTGTGTGTGTGTGTGTGTGTGTGTGTGTGTGTGTGTGTGTGTGTGTGTGTGTGTGTGTGCAGAAATGCGCATGCGCGATTAAGAGAAAAAGAGAAAGATTGTAAGTAAGAAAACATTTTTAGTAATTAAATGTTTACTAGTATATATAATACTGTCCAAATATTATTTGGTAAATCATGTTGAGAAACAAAACCCTTGTTGCCCCTTGAAATGTTTGTTCAAAGAAACACATATGATTTGTTATAACCTGTACTTACTTACTCAATAAAAATTATTATGAAAACTAGAAAAAGTGCTCCTCGTAGAGAACAGGTCTCAGCCAGGTCAGGTAGGTTATTGTGGCCTCCTGGTGGCACCAGGAGGCCACAGGAAATAGGAAAATATGTGAAAAGGGTGGCATTTCTTCTTAGACCTTTCAATCGGACACTGCATTCATGATTTGAGTAATTTTGTTCCAAAAATGTGTTTTGCTAAATTAGACCTGCTGGTGGCGCTATAACAGGCCAATGTGAAAAGGGTGGCATTTCTTCCTCGGCCTAGAGGGAAGGTGCGTGTGAAATTTCACGGAAATTGCAAGCTGTGTTCATGATTTGAGGCATTTTGTTCAAAACGGAGCAATCCTGCAAACTTTGGAAGCCAAACTTAGCCAATGAGGATGGAATATGGAAAATCGGACAGATCCGTGTTGATCACATGACGATACTGTGTACTGTATACTGATTTGCATGACCTTAGGATAAAATCTCTCTCCGCCCAAGCCACCACTTTTTCTGAACAGGAAATATAAACTTGTATCTGATGCTGTGTGACTACAGTTCATCTACTAAACAACTGTTTAGGACTGAACCAGAAAATCAAACATGCTACATTGAATAGAAGTGTATATGACTGTACATTATACTAGTATAAGATGATGCTGATAAAATCTTTAGAAATGTCTTCATTAAATACAAATGTAAAGTCTATTGAAAGCCGTTTGTGAAGACATAATCTAGTATATCAGCTGTTTCACTGGGATGGGCATGGCAGTGCTCCCTACTGAACAATATAGACTGGGATCAGTTTGCTGATCTGGTCTGAGTCTAGAGAATCAGAAACGGTGCAGCATGTACAGTGTGTGTGTGTGTGTGTGTGTGTGTGTGTGTGTGTGCGTGCGTGCGTGCGTGCGTGCGTGCGTGCGTGCGTGCGTGTAAATGACCAGATACAGTAGGCGGGCTCTACTCTAGTTTCTAGTATTTTCTAAAAAATAGAAACAGTTACTGTGGAAAGCCTGGTGACACCTATAGACACATGATGAGACAATGGACCCCTGGGCAGTGGACTTATAAAAGCACCCCCTCACTGACTGACTGGTAAACTGTCTTGCAGCCAACAGCACAATAACTACATCAACCTGTACTTCAACAGGATCAACAGAGCACATACACACAATTAACTACGAAAACATATTAACTAATGCATTATTTGTGCTCTGTTGTATGATGGAGTCACATGACAAAAATGTGTCGTACATGCGACGCCTTATGAGCTTGTAGATCAGCTATTTTTGATACTTGACACCATCATAAATTATGACAAAGTATGAATCAGGCTTAAACGAATTAACACTGGATTACGTGGTTTGTTTCTTACATCTTCATAGTGAATGTTTAGGCTGTTCCTTCAGTTTTCAGTAGGACTTTTGGGGTTCTGTTATCAACATGAATGACTGATCCCTTTGACAAGAAACGTCACTCAAAGGCTCTGGCTCAGCTCAGATCCTGGGTCCCTGGACCGAGGCCCAGTAGGGAGTAGGCCATCCCTGGTGACACGAGGTTAGAACAACAAGGCAGGCTGGATGGCTTTGAGGATGATGACGCACACCTGAGTGAGATTCAGTGTTGCATCGTTATTGTATAATTTTGTAGCAACTGTGTCAACATTTCAGTGTGATCTGTGTACAGTCAGTGATTACATTTCAGCTGTTTCATGTTTGTATGTGGAGTAAATGACAGACAGTGTACTCTGACTATCACTGTAACAGTTTTGTTATTAGTTATGTTTATGGTTTATGTACTTATTTTTATTAATGAATGTTGGTTGGTGCAATCTGCAGGACAGCGAACTTAACATGTTGATGAAGTTGTACATCTGATCTTTGAAGTGTAGGCCCTACTGTATGTTACAAGCAAATGTGTTGATTATAAACAAAATATATGATTTATGAAAAATAAACATGAATTATTTGCATTATCATGAAATCAGAAGTCACTTGCTTCTAAACATTGACCCAAAAGGTTCATACTGCATTGTTATACCACAATAGACATAGACAGTACAATCACACATTAAAAACTACAACAGGAAGTTTAAACACTAAGGGAGCAACACAAATACTGTAAGTGAAACACACTACAGCAGTGGCTCTCAAACTTTTTCGTGCCAATTAAGGACCCCCAAAATTATATATACTTGGCCGCGGACCCCCATCTGAATTTTTTTTCATGTCAGGGACCCCCTGAAGAGAGGAAAGGTATCCAAAAATGTACAAACTTTTTTTTTTTTTTCAAAAATAGCAGATTAGTACATTAAGCTTGCAGCGTGGCAAGAAGTGACGCGTTGTGAGCTTGTAGATCTGCTATTTTTGTATAGCCAACAAATAATGGATAAAGTGGTTAAGATGATTGTGATGCTATGTTCACTACTTTTGCTGGGGACCCCCTGGTACCCCTCCAAGGACCCCTGGGGGTCCCCGGACCCCACTTTGAGGACCAATGCACTACAGGAGACGTTTGTGAGCAGCAGTAATGGCTGCCATGAATCTGACTGCATAGGACCAGATTTGTAACTAATACAAAATGACGACTTTTTTGGCATAACCCCAAGCTTTGTTTTATAGTAAAGTACTCATTTATGTTTTATGTTCTAATACTTCATTTACCTGAACTACTTGTGCATCTGAAGAAAGAAACATCATCTGACCATCTAACTACCTGTCTGTCAGGTGCATTTGCCACCTTGTGGCGAAAAGTGGGATAAATCTGTAACTAAAATATAAATTCTCTGCTTAATCCAAGACAAAGACTTAAACATACAAGAAACGTTCATAATAAAACAAAAATGTGACTATACGTTTGTGTATGTCACACATGCTTCTGTGCGAAATTTGGTACAGGCTGTCAAAAAACCCAATTTAAACAGTTATTTCACTGTATAATGTCATTTTACGACCCCTTATTTTACTTCAGATATCTGTACTCAAGTATATTTTGATGCCAATACTTTTGTACTTTAATCAAGTAACATTTTGAATACCGGCCTCTTTTTCTTTCATATTTTTTTAATGACAGTATTTTTATATTGCTGTTTTTGCCTCCCAGTGTGAATGAATTCTTGTACTTTTTTTTTTACTCCACAGGTTGTGCACAGACGGAAGCAGACAGAAGCCCAGGCTGATCCTCCTGAATGCCTTGTTGGAGCTGCAGACGTGGCCTGTGACCTATATGCACCAGTATGAAACTGAAGGCTGTGAAAACCCGTCTCCAGTGTCTGCTGTCATATTGTGACGGCCATCTCCAGTCTCACCATCAGCTGCCTGCCTTCAACACACACCAGCTGGTCCAAGCCTCCGCGTCTCAGGAGCACATCTGCCCACGTCACCACCACATCAGGAAAGTGTTCTGCCGCACCGACCAGCAGTGTGTCTGCTGTCTGTGCGCCGTGGAAGAACACCAGGGCCACCAGACCATCTCGGCCGCCACAGAACGGACCGAGAGACAGAGGGAGCTTGTCTCCAGTCTCCTCCTCAGCTCAGAGACATCCTGCTCCACACACTTTGTCACACTTTGTCCCAGTGTGGGTAGGATATGGCACAATTAATGGAATCGAACACAGTCCGTCGGTGCAAAACAAGTGTTTTATTTGCCCTTTTTAGAAAGTCCCAGGGACACAAAATACATAACAAAAAAAAATCAATATTGGCCCGATTGGCTCTAGGTCTGCTCCCTACAGCAGCCCTTCACAGTGGTAGGCACCCTTCTTTTAAAGGCTAAGCCCCTCCCACTGGACCATACCAATCTCAATTGACTCAATCAATTTACACATAGACCAGTTATTTCATCTATGTCCAAAGACATTATACTTCACATTTAACACATTTAAAGTGTCCTCACATTACCTGATTTCCCACAATAATAATAATTCACAATAACAATTAGAATACCCCCTTTTACTCAAACCCACAGTTGGTATGGTACAGCAGGTATGGACTGAGCATGCTCACTACAAACAGACAGGCACTATAAAAGGCTGCCTGCAGCTACACTCGGGTCCTTCGTCACTGCCCAGAACCAGGAAGCACTGTGGTAAGAGAAAGAAAAAACAGTCAAACATTTGCCAAAAGAACATTCCCTGCAACTTAAACATTGTGTTGTGTGAAATCATTTAAGTCATAAGTGAAAAGAACAATAATACAGGAAACATACTAAAAGCTGTTAAATGGAGTTTAGTGTGTTGCACCCACCAAACTATCCTAGCATGCTACCTGGCTATTGTGTGTATGGTGTATTGTGTAGTGTTGATGTGGTTATGATGTGGTGTTAGTGGCAGGGTGAACTGCCACACACTTCCTCCGGTCTTCAGTGCGACTCTCTTCTCGTCCCCGTCAGCCTCTGATCAGCTCCCTGACCCCAGATCCTCTTCTCTAAAGAGCAGCCATCTTCTCCTCAAAGGCAGCGTCAGTCTCCTCAACTGCTCTATCAGCAAAGCGGCTGATGGACCCCACTGACTGGTGAAGTGTATTCAGGTATTCCTTCTCCTCTTGGAGTCTCTGCTGGATGTTACTCTGACCCTCTCTAACAAACACAGACATCGTCACTCGTCAGTGTCCGGCCTCCTGGAGACCATGTGTTGACGGCTGTGTCACAACACAACTACTTTTTTTAATGTAAGATTGTTTGTTTATACTGCTGCTTATAATACAGGCTTGTTAAATATGACTGATTTTGATTTAACATAAATTCATTTGTGTGCTTGCAATGCGTTGTGAGCTTGTAGATGTATTTGTAGAGCTTGTAGATATATTTTTGCGAACATAAATTTGAAAATGTTTTACCACACAAATCTTCTGGGTGTCTCTGGCACAATCAGGCACAATCTTTTCAAATGGGGGTCCGCAGCCAAATATTAATTTGAGGGTCCTTGACATGAAAACATTTAAAAACACTGGGGTTTTAATCGGTTGTAAACAGTTGCACAGCAGCAGCACTGGCTCTGGTGTTGCGACTCTCTGAAAGAGATATGTTACTGGTGGTTGTAAATGTTGTGAACCATGTTGAGTTGGTGAACAATCCTAGCCTCCAGAGGGAGCCAGTCAAACTGCTGGAAGTGTACTTTGCCCATACAAGTAAAAGGCCTGTATTAAAATGTACTTGAGTAAAAGTACAAAAGTAATGGCATCAAAATATAATTGTAGTACAAAAGTAAGTACTATTCTTTTTTTTCTTCTTACTTGACCACAGGATCTAAATGTCAGAGCAGGGAGTTCACCTCCAACCACTGCAGATGTGCTGGTTGTATTGTATTGTGATACAGATTGGTTAAAACATTTTATACACAAGTTATGGATTGCAGCTTTACGCGCGTAGCCCATTACTTAAAACCACTTTCAACCTGTCGTCCATAATTACGCATGTCATTAGGTGAAAGGTGAAAATATTCAAAAAGCTCACAGTATTCAGGATGTTTTTTTTTTAAATAGCCGATCTAATCTAATACAGGCTCACAATGTGACACGTGAGCTTGTAGATCGTCTACTTTCCCATGACACCTATGATTAATAAAACAGGCCTTAAGTGTTTTTAAACATTGTGGGCTGATATAGCTGTGGTGGTTGTAGAATGTGATTTAGAGCAGTGCTGCCTTTAGTTTTACAGCAGAGTGGGAGCAGACAGACGACAGAGACATGCCATGTACCAGGAGAACACTGGACTCACCATACAATAGATGTATGAGGACATGAAGGTCTAGCAGAACACTGGACTCACCATACAATAGATATGAGGACATGAAGGTCTAGCAGAACACTGGACTCACCATACAATAGATATGAGGACATGCAGGTCTAGCAGAACACTAGAAAATGGTTACATACTCATCAAAAACATTGTAATAGTTTGTACTTTCATAATACATCAGAGCCACTTGAACATGAACAAATACATAGACCAATATGCAATATTTTAAGAATGTTCACAAGCCCAAAATAAGGATTCCAGGATGAAGTGGTTAGTGAATGTATGTTTGCAGACAAGACAACACCTGTCTAAAACATGTTTGTCACATGTAGATGGACGGCACTCAGTCAGTGCCGATCTAAAATCTTATTAATCTGCAAAAAAGGGGGTGGCAATTGTCCTGGGACCCTGAATGACACCCCTCACTCCTCCCTATCACAATAAGTGATGGAGGAGAAAAGGGGATTTTTTGGTGCAGAAGGAGAGTGGTAGTTCTTGAGTAAACACATGGTACCACTTTGTTCATGGGCTGATTACTACCTGTAAGTGTATATCAGATATCACAGAGTCACCTGTGCATTCTGATGTGATCATAGAGAAAAATAAAATCAATGATACAAAAATTCATACAATTTCGAATGTAAACTACTAGACAACTAGTACAGTTTTTCAGCCAGCTCTTTATGGAGGACTTGAAGTTAACAATCGAGCTAATCTACTTAAGGTTTGCGGCTAACCCATTCCCCATAACTGCTGTACAGTAATGTATAAAACAAGTATTTTGAATCTGCCTATAATGACATGCCCAAAATAGGCTTAAAGTAGTTGTATAGCATTAGGCATGTTTAATACTCATTTTTACATTTAGACACCTGCAAGTCTAAATGTAGCCCATTGTACAAATGAGTATTAAACATACCAATGTTCTATAACTACATTCAGCCTATTTTAGACATGAAGCCAAAAAAAATACCAGGGGAAAAAATTATAATAATGCTTGTCATGATCTCCTATGATTTCAACTGCAGTTTCATTGGTCTCAAACAGTGTGTTTGAGATTATAATACAATTTAGTGCACATTCCATCTTCATCAGTTGGTGATGCACTGGAACACAAAGTGATTGATTAAAGTTCCGGCCTTGTAGTACCCACCATGAAACCAGGGGGCGATGGAGTTGCTGTTCCTCTTATAGCCTGCCCGCTTTGATTGCTGCCCCACTCGAAACCAGTGGATTATGGACTCCCTGGTCGTTGGAAGGGCTGGCCGTGTACACACACTGCTGCTGAAGAAAAAGACTGTGTGTGTGTGTGTGTGTGTGTGTGTGTGTGTGTGTGTGTGTGCGCGCGCGCGCATGCGTGCATTTTTTCCACTCATGAGGTGGAAAAACAATACCGAAAGCATGCTTGTATTTAACCACTTAAAGGGGCTCTTAAGTCTTTTTTTTTGCACCCAAATCCAAGTTGAGGATAATATTAACAGGATGTTGGAGTGTTTTTTTGTTTTTTTCACAGAGTGGAATGTCAGTTCTTCCTGGACTACAATGGACAACAGCCCATGTTTCCTGTAGTAAGGGTTAGACCTTCCTGCTGATTTCAATCAGCTTGTGCCCTACTTTGCTGTATGATTAAATATTCAATGGGGGCAAAACTAGTTTTTCTTAAATATTTTGAGAAATGTCACCTATAATGAGTAATGGCATGGCCTTAATATGGACACACGTACAGTGCCATACTGTAATGTGATTGCAGTATGTATCAAGTGAATGGTTGCACTGTGTGAGGATTACCGGTCTGTCACATTGTGATCCAAGGCTCTGCTGCGACGTCGTCTCTGAGAAACTCCATTCATGAAGGACTTATGGAAGCGCAGCGCTATGAGACTGGTCTCAGGACACGGAGGGAATGCCGCTTGCTTTCTTCTCTTGCACGAAGTGCCTTGGATTTCATCTCCTCATCGGCCGCTTTGGACCGACGCACTAGGGAGGAAATGACATCATGAAGCTTAAAGTCGTACTGTGTAACTTCCAGTTGTTTTGTCTTTATGCTGACAGCAGACAGCTCCATGGACGCGTACTTGGACTGCGTCTGCCAATGGTCGGTTAGAACTGTGATTCCCAGAAGTCTGTTCAATGGCCAATCTCTAGGACCCCAATTTAAACTGTGAAATTCTACACTGTGTTATTATAACTCTGAGAGTGTACACATGGAACCAAATGGCCCCTTACGGGTTCATTTGGTTCTATTTGTACACTCTCAGAGTTACAGACCGTCAAGGAACCCTGGGGGTCACCAGACCCCACGTTGAGAACCAGTGGCCTAGATTCTAGGCCTGTGGACCATCTCAATGGAAAGCAAAACAACAGTCTGCATGCAATCAGAACTTTGGTTTGCTTAAGTATGGAAAACAAGGGTAGGCTATGATCTGAGAATGCATCTGTTATTTTTGTCAATAATCAAGATGTAACTGATAAATGTCCTTTTTGTCCTTTCAGAAAGACTGTGTTGCACTGCTTTTTGGAGTGTAAACGCCTGGTACCTTTGTTTATGTTGCTGGAGAGTTTATTTAGTAGGGTGGGAGAGATTCAACAAGACAAAAGTCTCAACTTATGAATTTCATTTTGGGACAAGCAAAGAAGGCCATTATGTTAGTAGAAAGAGGACGATTGATAACTCAGTGGACATGTAGAATTATTGTTTAATAGGATGGTGAAAGCGAGAATAATGATTTTGAAATGATTTAAATTTGTATAAAGCAATTAAGGATATTGATCAATCCAGTATGATTTGGACCTATGATGATGTGTTGTGTTCTGTAATAGATGATCGACTTATTTTCTCACTGGAAATTATGTAATGTATAGATATTGTATTTATTGGAACATTTATGGTTTGATCTTTTTTGTAAAATGATTGTTGAGAGATTGTTAAAATAAAGTTTTGGTTAAAATCAAATCTCTCTCTCTCTCTCTCTCTCTCTCTCTCTCTCTCTGCACAAACAACCCTTCCCTCCTCATGAGTCAGAGACCAGATTAAGGGAGTTTTTTGTATTTTTTTTCCAGTAAGGAGCGAGAGAGAGAGGGGGACGGACGGACGGACGGACGGAGGGACAGCGAACAAGAGACAGACAGACAGAAGGCGGACATTTTGCTGTTAAAACTTCTGAAAAGAGTGAGTAGAAATGTATTTTCTTTCTATTCTTAAATCACATTAATAGGTGCATGTCAAGTTATAATAATAATAATAATAAGGGTAATAATAATAATAGTAATAATAATAAAATGTTAAATACTTGGGCTGTGAGTTATTTACAAGGTTGATTACAAAAAGGAGAGACAGGGAATAAACTGGCATTTTAATAAAAGAGGACAGATTGTCTTCAGTTTTGTTGAACAAAGATTGATAACGAGAAAAAAACATGTTTAGCCCAATTTATTCAGCAGTGTCAAGTACTAAAAATAGCAGATCTACAAGCTCACAATGTGTTGCAACAGCGACGTCTACAGTTTGTAGATCTGCTATGTTCATCCCATAACATGTCACATGTGTTGCCATCATACAGCGGAGCATAAATGAAGCATAATCGTCACAGTGATCTGAAACTATGCCCTGTGTGTGTGTGTGTGTGTGTGTGTGTGTGTGTGTGTGTGTGTGTGTGGGTGTGTGGGGGGGGGGGGGGGGGGGGGTCAGGATCTGTCCCTGCTTTATCTTTGACAGTAAAGAAATTCAGGGACGGCCAAGCGGCATAGCTGAATGTGTAGAGATACTCTTTAGCTTTGTCAATATATTCATGGTGTAGGACCAGAGAGCACTTAAGTTTGTTTAGAGTGTTGCTTTGATTGGTCCTGTGTTCCATAGCAGACAGGCTTCTAGTAGGTATGTCTCTGTCAGCACTGTAGATAATTAATACTTCCCTGAATAGTCTACAATAAAACAGATTATATGGTGCCAGGAATAGACCCATAAGGGTCCATTTTGGTGTAAAAAAAATCTGAGAGTGTACAAATGGAACCAAATGGACCCTTACAGGTCTGTAACTCTGAGAATGTACAAATGGAACCAAATGGACCCTTACTCGAGGTCTCCTCCTCAGGTGTGTCCACTCTAACAGGGTCAGATCCGATTCCTACTACCTGGATTATTTTCACACATGAACACATTCAGACACACAGACACAGGTTTCCGTATCCGCTCTAGACCAGATCTGCAACCTGCAACGCCCTTTTCACCTCCTCTTGATTGGTTCTCGTGTCTTTTCACCTCCTCTTGATTGGTTCTCATGTCTTTTCACCTCCTCTTGATTGGTTCTCGTGTCTTTTCACCTCCTCTTGATTGGTTCTCATGTCTTTTCACCTCCTCTTGATTGGTTCTCGTGTCTTTTCACCTCCTCTTGATTGGTTCTTGTGTCTTTTCACCTCCTCTTGATTGGTTCTCGTGTCTTTTCACCTCTTCTTGATTGGTTCTCGTGTCTTTTCACCTCCTCTTGATTGGTTCTCATGTCTTTTCACCTCCTCTTGATTGGTTCTCATGTCTTTTCACCTCCTCTTGATTGGTTCTCATGTCTTTTCACCTCCTCTTGATTGGTTCTCATGTCGCTGAACTGTCAATCTTGTTTGTGAGCAGCCAATGGTCTGAGAGGTGGAGAGGAGAGGGAATAAAGTTTTTAAGAGAGGAGGTCTTGAAAGTTGGCATCGGGGAACAAAAGGAATATAAAGCCCACTTTACATCAGAATATTGTTTCATCCAGTAAAGAATAATGATATATTTGTCTGTTGCACAGTATGCAAAACATACTATTCTATTGCCTCTAAATGACTGTAAAAGGCATTTTGAGGCGATTGTTTATTCAATACTGTACATATCAGGATATCCTCATGTTTACGCGCCCGCCCGCCCGCCCGCCCACACACACACATACACACACACATACACACACACACACACACACACACACACACACACACACACACACACACACACACACACACACACACACACACACACATACACACACACACACACACACACACACACACACACACACACACACACACACACACACACACACACACATGCCTGTCTCTATCATTGGTGGGGACCACATGCAGGGCCATCATTTCTGGGGACACCACTTTCCAGTGGTCCCACAGGCCTGAAAAAAATCAGGCAAGTTAAAATACAATTCTTTAACACAAATATCACCTCAGATTCTAGATCGGATGAAGTAATTTCCCATACCTGTCCTGAACGTGCGTCTTGGGGACCGATAGGAATCCATGGTTTATGGGGACCACATTTGCATACACACAGATCTGTGCATGAAGTCATTATTCATGGGGACCTCATTAACAAACTCATTAACATAACACACACCAGTTTTTTTTACACCAAAATGGGGACTCAATGTCCTGGGGACATTTTAATCAGTTTCATACTGAATTGTATGCAGGAAGCTTGGCGTTGCATACAGACATGTCCAGAAAGCAAGTCAGGATTCAAACTAACCCTCAACCGGTCTGAGGCTGTCTCATAGGAGAGAGGCTACAGAGGACAGCAGGGACACTGGAGGCTTTGAGGAAAAAGCATATATATATAACATGTCATTCTGTTTAGAATATGATGATCATTTTGTTCCATTGGTAGGACATTTTCCATAATATCATGGGCTTTACAATTGCCAGCAGTGCTTAATTCAAGAATCAGCCTCCTCAGTTCAACATAGCAATTTTTATTTGCCATAACAAATGTCACACATAACAAATGTCACACATACAAAAGATTTAGAATTTTTAGAACATTTAGAACATTTTTTACTTAACACATCGGGTGCCAAACACGGTCTGAACCGTGTGTTTACATAGTGGCGGTTCCGAAGCTTCGGTGCCGAACACGGTCTGAACCGTGATTTCAGTCTTTTTTTTTTTTATCGTTTCTCTCCGCGCGGGCGGGGATAGAGCAGCTCTGGGAGCACCCATTGTAATCCTGCGAAGGAAGTGCCAGATCGCTCACCGGAAACACATTTTTCGTCGGCGGCCAAATACATATAATTGTGGGGGTCCTTGACATGAAAAACTTTGAGAACCACTGACATAGAAACTTGTCCAGAAAACTGGATTCAGAAGAATCGAATCCTCAGGTCTTAAAGATAAGTCTTAAAGTAGACAAAGATAAGAACAACAACAACAGTGTCTCTGCCTCGCTTTTTGGGGGCCCATATAATATAATGCAATGTGTGTCAGTCAACGAGTTGTGAAGTGACTAGTGTGGGAGGGATTAGGAGAAGAAGGAGGAGGAGGAGAGGAGATGGGAGGGTAGGGGTGTAGAGATGAGGAGGCAGGAGGAGAGATGAAATGGGAGGGTAGGGGTGTAGAGATGAGTGAGTGTAGAGATGATATGATTAGTGCCTAGCTAGATGTTAAACTCCTAGCTTAACATCTACATTTTTCTTTTAAGTGCAGTAATGCGGTTATGTATATAGAATTTTAAGGACCTCCAGTCCCTGTTTTTTAGAGCCAAAGGCTCAGCTTTCAAGCACCTTTCGCACTCCATCTTCCCCGGGACTCGCACTGAGTTGATAAACTTCATCATGTGCCTCTCCACTGCTTCCATCTCATTTGTCTCCCACCTCCTCTTCTTGGCAGCTTTGGGGCCTGAATATGAAATACAAATCATTCAGAGAATAATGAACATACAGATAATTCTACTACTATGCAGTTATTAATTCTACTACTGTGCAATTATTAATTCTACTACTGTGCAGTTATTAATTCTACTACTGTGCCGTTATTCATTCTAATGTGCAGTTATTCATTCTAGTAATGTGCAGTTATTCATTCTACTACTGTGCAGTTATTAGTAGTAAGTTAGTAGTAGTAATTTGCTGAGTCTGCTGACTCACCTTCAGAGGACTGCCTTGAGGGCATCAGCCCCCCCCCTCTGGGTGGTGACATCACAGCATCCGGCATCTCTTCTGCAACTGGGTTCTCTACAGGAATTGTAAAGTAATTGCCAAGCCTTAAACTCATTGTTAACATGCATAAAATATGTCTCCTCCTCTTTCCCCTCCTCCCACCTCATCTCTACACCCTTACCCTCCCATCTCATCACTACTCCTGCCTCCTCATCTCTACACCCCTACCCTCCCATCTCATCACTCCTCTTCTCTCCTCATCTCTACACCCCTACCCTCCCATCTCCTCTCTCCTCCTCTCCTCATCTCTAAACCCCTACCCTCCCATCTCATCTCCCCTTTCTCTTCTCCTTCTGTTCTCTCCCCTTCTCATGTATACAGCCCTAACCCTCATAAATTAGACCAATTTATTTAGCCATAAGACAACAGCATACCGGTCAGTCCTGATGTAGTCACAGTATCCTCTCCATCATTCATTTGTGTCTCCCGCCTCCTCTTCTTGGCAGCTTTGCGGCCTGAATATGAAATACAAGAGACCTTCGTCACTCACCACATATGGGTATGGTCGCCATATACAGGTATGGTCTGTCTGACCTACACACATACATACAGTGATTTCATCAATCACCACATATAAGGTCCGACGGGTATGGTCCATAATATAATTTAGCAAACCTCTGTATGTCCATCTGACATATATATATATATATATATATATATATATATATATATATATATATATATATATATATTATATATAATTCGCGGGACGTTTTGGCATGTATGCGCCAATCACTATCGAGGACAAGGATGTCACTCTATATATACATTTGTCTGTCACTCACCACTTACGGGCAAGGTCCAAATGGGTATGTCTAATTGTACTACTGTGCAGTTATTCATTTGCTGACTCACCTTCAGAGGACTTCCTTAAGGGTCTGCCTTGAGGGTCCTCCTCACCCCCTCTGGGTGGTGGCATCTCTTCTGAAACTGGGTGCTCTACAGGAATTGTAAATAAAGTAATAATTGACTAGAGGGAAGTAGAGGTTCCTGTTCAAGTAAAGAGGTAAGTAGACTAGAGGTACGTAGAGGTTCCTGTTCAGGTAAAGAGGTAAGTAGACTAGAGGTAAGTAGACTAGAGGTAAGTAGAGGTTCCTGTTAGGTAAAAAGGTAAGTAGACTAGAGGTAAGTAGAGGTTCCTGTTAGGTAAAAAGGTAAGTAGACTAGAGGTAAGTAGAGGTTCCTGTTAGTTAAAAAGGTAGGTAGACTAGAGGTAAGTAGAGGTTCCTGTTCAAGTAAAGAGGTAAGTAGACTAGAGGTACGTAGAGGTTCCTGTTCAGGTAAAGAGGTAAGTAGACTAGAGGTACGTAGAGGTTCCTGTTCAGGTAAAGAGGTAAGTAGACTAGCGGTAAGTAGACTAGAGGTAAGTAGAGGTTCCTGTTAGGTAAAAAGGTAAGTAGACTAGAGGTAAGTAGACTAGAGGTAAGTAGAGGTTCCTGTTAGGTAAAAAGGTAAAGAGGTAAGTAGACTAGAGGTAAAAGAAACAAACATGAATGCATCAAAAATAACAGAGTATCCCTCTCTTTTTCTTGTTTGTTCAGGTTCAGTTCAGTTTTCAGTTAGTCTAATTCCACTGCACTGGGAGGCAGCAGAGAAGGGGGACATTGAAGGGGAAATCAAGTTTAACTAATATTAAAAAATGAATTATCTTTGTGGCTCTAATTATCTATGTAGTTATGTATCTATTAATACAATATTTATTGTTATTTATGTATTTATTGTTCTATTTTAACTCTTACAAATTTCCAAGCCTTAAACTCACGGTTAGCATGCATACAATTAGGCTTGCATCTCTGAAATTGAGTGCATACCTGCCAGTCCTGATGTAGTGGGATTATTGTTGTCATCTGTCCATTCATCGTCATCCCTGTAGGCCAGGACATTCTCTACACAGGAAATAATAAACATGTTAATACCTTTTTTTACCTTGACTATTTCTCAATGGCTGGGTTGGTTTTACAGCCCACCACCCATAAACTGAAGGTTTAGTTTCACATGAGAGACGGTCATTAAACTTTCTATAAAGCAACATACAGTTGCAATTTTACAGTATACATGTCATTATGTGTGTGGATCTGAGTTATGAGCCAAACCTTGAGGATCTATCTCGATCTGGTCCAGGTTCTTTCCTTTGAATTCCGCCAATCTCCCTTGCTCTAGCGCCATTAGGACTTTGCTTATTTTGGCAAGTTGCAGGGTCTTTTCAGGCAGGCGATAATGTTGCCGATGGATTTGAAGATCATGACCCATGAAGGTCGCAAGCTGGTCCAATTCGGTTTCATTCAAGTTCAGGACTGTAGAGAGTGTTGCTATATGTTTGCGCAACTTTGTGGATGTCAAGGCACCTTGGTTCTCTGCTCCACAAGCTTTGTGAATGCGAATGCAGTCCGAACCTCTGTAGTGAGACATGTATGATGGCCTGGCAAACATGTACACATTTTCTTTTAGGACTCCACACTCTTCTCTCTTTTGCACTAGAAGCTCCAGTGCACTTAACATTTTTGGGGTCAGCAGGATGGGAACCTTTCGTCCCTTTTTCCCCCTTGTCTCAATCCGTGAGAAGTGTCTGCATAGTTGTTTCTCCACCTCAGAGAGAGCCCAGTCTATATCTTCATGAGGATCAGAGGTGTCTCTGAACACAAATGCGGTTAAGGGCATACTTGATACCTCCCCTTCCCTTCGACGGTTGAAAAGAATGACTTGAGCCAGACACACTCTTGCAAGGTAGGACCAGTTTAGAGCATTGGGCTTAGCTGTCAACTCTTGAATGGACTCCTGCTGCTTTTTATCCAGGTATGAATGCAGTGCTTGCACATCCCGTGTGAAGGGCAAGATTGTGGGTGTGTTCCACTTCTCCTCCTCGATGTTCCGCAAGGCTGCTGCAGATATTAACTCATTCCACCGAGTTGCATGGACTTGTTGGAAGCTCAAGGCCTTTTCAATTACATCTTTGCATTCTGCAATCCTTCCATTGCTCTCAACAAGTTTGGCAATTCTACTCAAGCTGAATCCCAGTTTAAGAGCCAAATGCTTTGTTTTGAAAGTTTCCGTTTCGCTGTTGTATCCACATGTAACCTGGACGGCTTTCACTGTAACCCGGTACAGCTTAGGGTCAATGAGATCCTGCATTTGTTTGATTTCCTTTGGACTGACTTTCTTTGCAGTTAAGAGGAGTCTTCCAAGTTCGCGCAACTTCTGTCTGACATGTTCATGCCTCTTCGGATTGGACCCACTTTTGTGCAGCATATACTCTCCAAACTGGAGGATACAATTGTCACTTCTGACAGCAAGAGTTATCTCATCCTGATGCATATTGTTGAGCAGCTGCCCTAGCATTTTACCGACCTGTTGTCGAACAGGACCCATGAATTCACACAGGGACTGGACACGAGTCTTTCCTGGTTTTGGAGTTTGATCTGAAGGTCGTAATGTACAGATTTTCATGTGACGCCACAGTATTTTTCTAAGGAAATATCCCTGGCAGTAGATACAATGCATGTAGTCTTTGCACTGAGATGGTTGAGCTGGTCGTTTCTTGGGAACAAGCTCCCCTTTGCCGGTCCTCAATACATGAGCATTGTGCGCATAGTTCCCTTTGTTGCGAAGATGGCTCAGATGTGTTTTTCTTTCTTTGGAACCCTTTGGATGCAAGCATGCCAGTACTACCTCCTTCTCATTTTTATGTACGTGTTCCAGATGTCTTGCCATTTTACTAAAAGGATTTAAGCAGAACAGGCAGTACTGTTTTTTGTCGTAGACGCGGGCGCCATCCCTCTTTTTGGTGAAAGCATTGATGCTTACTGTGGCTGTGTCATCAACGTCCATGCTCACAGCTCCGGTACTTGCTCTTTCTTCATCATCACTATTCACAGAACATGTTCTGGACATTCCACTTTCTGCCATCTTCACAACAGAGGTACCAGTTTCTTCCTCCGTGTCGATATCGGTGGTGCTCTCATGTAAATGGTGAACTTGTGTAGACAACTTTGGTTCCGTATGTTCTGTTGTCATTGGTAACACTTCACTCCAGTCTGAACTGCTGCTCTCACTGCATTTTGGGACTTTCCACTCCTCTCCACTGTCTTGAGATGAATCATAGAGTTCATCAGAAGATGAATCATAGAGTTCATCAGAACAATAATCTGGAACGATCGCCTTCCCCTGTGGAAAAACAAAAACAACATTACAACAAGTTCTACCAGTTAAACTTTGGCTTGATTCAATAAAAGAGGTTCCTGTTCAGGTAAAGAGGTAAGTAGACTAGAGGTAAGTAGAGGTTCCTGTTCAACTAAAGAGGTAAGTAGACTAGAGGTAAGTAGAGGTTCCTGTTCAGGTAAAGATGTAAGGTGACTAGAAGTAAAAAATAAAAAAATAAAAAAAAAGGTAAATGACTATGCCTTTAATTTGATATACTAGACATTTGAAAACGAAAACAAACAAAAAATCCTTGTAAGGTGTGCTCTCCCCCATTTACCTTTTTAACGGACGTTGAAGGCTTGGCGGCTGTATCATGCAGTGGTGTGGGAGAGCCATGTCTGTCTGTGGGAGAGTCTCCATCCCATGCTGCAGGTGTGTCATTCAATATCTGTGAAGAATAACATTCATTGAATATGTATAAGACAACAGGTAGGCATTACTAAACATCTCAGAAAATATAATTTTAATTAGAAGTAAAGTTAACAACTTCCTTGCTAAACAGCATCAGCCCACTGCTGTCATTGGAGTATAATATTTTGCTTTACACGTTTTCTTTACTAGTCCTTTACTGCATTTATTACTACATCCTGATGTAGTCCAATATACCATTCTGATGGACAGTAGGTATTTCAAACACACTTTCAGATATGTGATCTATGGGGACGTTTAATGCACTTTAGGCTAATGTGCATCACGGGGACACAATTACACACACGCATATTAAAACATGCTTTCTGGGGACCCCTCCAACATCCTGATGTTGTCCAATATACAGTAGGCTTTTCAAACACTTTCAGTTATGGCGACTTTTAATACACTTTAGGTTAATGTGCATCACAGGCACATACATGTCTTCTGAAGTTTCAATTCTACCGCCTACATGCTTGCATAAATACACACACATCTTAAAACATGTGTTTTGAGGGGGCCTACTTGTTAAAGTGATATACTAGACATTAGGAAATGAAAGCCAGGGTAAGTGCGAAAGGCATGTTGCTTTGCTTTCCTGTCATGAAACTGTTCAGGTAAAGATGTAAGGTGACTAGAAGTAAAAAAAAAAATAATAATAAAAAGGTAAATGACTATGCCTTTAATTTGATATACTAGACATTAGAAAACGAAAACAAACTAAAAATCCTTGTAAGGTTTGCTCTCCCCCATTTACCTTATTAACGGACGTTGAAGGCTTGGCGGCTGTATCATGCAGTGGTGTGGGAGAGCCATGTCTGTCTGTGGGAGAGTCTCCATCCCATGCTGCAGGTATGTCATTCAATATCTGTGAAGAATAACATTCATTGAATATGTATAAGACAACAGGTAGGCATTACTAGACATCTCAGAAAATATAATTTTAATTAGAAGTAAAGTTAACAACTTCCTTGCTAAACAGCATCAGCCCACTGCTGTCATTGGAGTATAATATTTTGCTTTACACGTTTTCTTTACTAGTCCTTTACTGCATTTATTACTACATCCTGATGTAGTCCAATATACCATTCTGATGGACAGTAGGTATTTCAAACACACTTTCAGATATGTGATCTATGGGGACGTGTAATGCCCTTTAGGCTAATGTGCATCACGGGGACACAATTACACACACACACACATATTAAAACATGCTTTCTGGGGACCCCTCCAACATCCTGATGTTGTCCAATATACAGTAGGCTTTTCAAACACTTTCAGTTATGGCGACTTTTAATACACTTTAGGTTAATGTGCATCACAGGCACATACATGTCTTCTGAAGTTTCAATTCTACCGCCTACATGCTTGCATAAATACACACACATCTTAAAACATGTGTTTTGAGGGGGCCTACTTGTTAAAGTGATATACTAGACATTAGGAAATGAAAGCCAGGGTAAGTGCGAAAGGCATGTTGCTTTGCTTTCCTGTCATCAAACTGTTCAGGTAAAGATGTAAGGTGACTAGAAGTAAAAAATAAAAAATAAATTAAAAAAAAAGGTAAATGACTATGCCTTTTATTTGATATACTAGACATTAGAAAACGAAAACAAACAAAAAATCCTTGTAAGGTGTGCTCTCCCCCATTTACCTTTTTAACGGACGTTGAAGGCTTGGCGGCTGTATCATGCAGTGGTGTGGGAGAGCCATGTCTGTCTGTGGGAGAGTCTCCATCCCATGCTGCAGGTGTGTCATTCAATATCTGTGAATAATAACATTCATTGAATATGTATAAGACAACAGGTAGGCATTACTAGACATCTCAGAAAATATAATTTTAATTAGAAGTAAAGTTAACAACTTCCTTGCTAAACAGCATCAGCCCACTGCTGTCATTGGAGTATAATATTTTGCTTTACACGTTTTCTTTACTAGTCCTTTACTGCATTTATTACTACATCCTGATGTAGTCCAATATACCATTCTGATGGACAGTACAGTAGGTATTTCAAACACACTTTCAGATATGTGATCTATGGGGACGTTTAATGCACTTTAGGCTAATGTGCATCACGGGGACACAATTACACACACACACACACACACATATTAAAACATGCTTTCTGGGGACCCCTCCAACATCCTGATGTTGTCCAATATACAGTATGCTTTTCAAACACTTTCAGTTATGGCGACTTTTAATACACTTTAGGTTAATGTGCATCACAGGCACATACATGTCTTCTGAAGTTTCAATTCTACCGCCTACATGCTTGCATACACATCTTAAAACATGTGTTTTGAGGGGGCCTACTTGTTAAAGTGATATACTAGACATTAGGAAATGAAAGCCAGGGTAAGTGCGAAAGGCATGTTGCTTTGCTTTCCTGTCATCAAACTGTTCAGGTAAAGATGTAAGGTGACTAGAAGTAAAAAAAAATAATAATAATAAAAAGGTAAATGACTATGCCTTTAATTTGATATACTAGACATTAGAAAACGAAAACAAACTAAACATCCTTGTAAGGTGTGCTCTCCCCCATTTACCTTATTAACGGACGTTGAAGGCTTGGCGGCTGCATCATGCAGTGGTGTGGGAGAGCCATGTCTGTCTGTGGGAGAGTCTCCATCCCATGCTGCAGGTATGTCATTCAATATCTGTGAAGAATAACATTCATTGAATATGTATAAGACAACAGGTAGGCATTACTAGACATCTCAGAAAATATAATTTTAATTAGAAGTAAAGTTAACAACTTCCTTGCTAAACAGCATCAGCCCACTGCTGTCATTGGAGTATAATATTTTGCTTTACACGTTTTCTTTACTAGTCCTTTACTGCATTTATTACTACATCCTGATGTAGTCCAATATACCATTCTGATGGACAGTAGGTATTTCAAACACACTTTCAGATATGTGATCTATGGGGACGTTTAATGCACTTTAGGCTAATGTGCATCACGGGGACACAATTACACACACGCATATTAAAACATGCTTTCTGGGGACCCCTCCAACATCCTGATGTTGTCCAATATACAGTAGGCTTTTCAAACACTTTCAGTTATGGCGACTTTTAATACACTTTAGGTTAATGTGCATCACAGGCACATACATGTCTTCTGAAGTTTCAATTCTACCGCCTACATGCTTGCATAAATACACACACATCTTAAAACATGTGTTTTGAGGGGGCCTACTTGTTAAAGTGATATACTAGACATTAGGAAATGAAAGCCAGGGTAAGTGCGAAAGGCATGTTGCTTTGCTTTCCTGTCATCAAACTGTTCAGGTAAAGATGTAAGGTGACTAGAAGTAAAAATAATAATAATAATAAAAAGGTAAATGACTATGCCTTTAATTTGATATACTAGACATTAGAAAACGAAAACAAACTAAAAATCCTTGTAAGGTTTGCTCTCCCCCATTTACCTTATTAACGGACGTTGAAGGCTTGGCGGCTGTATCATGCAGTGGTGTGGGAGAGCCATGTCTGTCTGTGGGAGAGTCTCCATCCCATGCTGCAGGTATGTCATTCAATATCTGTGAAGAATAACATTCATTGAATATGTATAAGACAACAGGTAGGCATTACTAGACATCTCAGAAAATATAATTTTAATTAGAAGTAAAGTTAACAACTTCCTTGCTAAACAGCATCAGCCCACTGCTGTCATTGGAGTATAATATTTTGCTTTACACGTTTTCTTTACTAGTCCTTTACTGCATTTATTACTACATCCTGATGTAGTCCAATATACCATTCTGATGGACAGTAGGTATTTCAAACACACTTTCAGATATGTGATCTATGGGGACGTGTAATGCCCTTTAGGCTAATGTGCATCACGGGGACACAATTACACACACACATATTAAAACATGCTTTCTGGGGACCCCTCCAACATCCTGATGTTGTCCAATATACAGTAGGCTTTTCAAACACTTTCAGTTATGGCGACTTTTAATACACTTTAGGTTAATGTGCATCACAGGCACATACATGTCTTCTGAAGTTTCAATTCTACCGCCTACATGCTTGCATAAATACACACACATCTTAAAACATGTGTTTTGAGGGGGCCTACTTGTTAAAGTGATATACTAGACATTAGGAAATGAAAGCCAGGGTAAGTGCGAAAGGCATGTTGCTTTGCTTTCCTGTCATCAAACTGTTCAGGTAAAGGTGTAAGGTGACTAGAAGTAAAAAAAATAAAAAATAAAAAAAAAGGTAAATGACTATGCCTTTAATTTGATATACTAGACATTAGAAAACGAAAACAAACTAAACATCCTTGTAAGGTGTGCTCTCCCCCATTTACCTTATTAACGGACGTTGAAGGCTTGGCGGCTGTATCATGCAGTGGTGTGGGAGAGCCTTGTCTGTCTGTGGGAGAGTCTCCATCCCATGCTGCAGGTATGTCATTCAATATCTGTGAAGAATAACATTCATTGAATATGTATAAGACAACAGGTAGGCATTACTAAACATCTCAGAAAATATAATTTTAATTAGAAGTAAAGTTAACAACTTCCTTGCTAAACAGCATCAGCCCACTGCTGTCATTGGAGTATAATATTTTGCTTTACACGTTTTCTTTACTAGTCCTTTACTGCATTTATTACTACATCCTGATGTAGTCCAATATACCATTCTGATGGACAGTACAGTAGGTATTTCAAACACACTTTCAGATATGTGATCTATGGGGACGTTTAATGCACTTTAGGCTAATGTGCATCACGGGGACACAATTACACACACACACATATTAAAACATGCTTTCTGGGGACCCCTCCAACATCCTGATGTTGTCCAATATACAGTAGGCTTTTCAAACACTTTCAGTTATGGCGACTTTTAATACACTTTAGGTTAATGTGCATCACAGGCACATACATGTCTTCTGAAGTTTCAATTCTACCGCCTACATGCTTGCATAAATACACACACATCTTAAAACATGTGTTTTGAGGGGGCCTACTTGTTAAAGTGATATACTAGACATTAGGAAATGAAAGCCAGGGTAAGTGCGAAAGGCATGTCGCTTTGCTTTCCTGTCATCAAACTGTTCAGGTAAAGATGTAAGGTGACTAGAAGTAAAAAAAAAAAAATAAATAAAAAGGTAAATGACTATGCCTTTAATTTGATATACTAGACATTAGAAAACGAAAACAAACTAAAAATCCTTGTAAGGTGTGCTCTCCCCCATTTACCTTATTAACGGACGTTGAAGGCTTGGCGGCTGTATCATGCAGTGGTGTGGGAGAGCCATGTCTGTCTGTGGGAGAGTCTCCATCCCATGCTGCAGGTATGTCATTCAATATCTGTGAAGAATAACATTCATTGAATATGTATAAGACAACAGGTAGGCATTACTAAACATCTCAGAAAATATAATTTTAATTAGAAGTAAAGTTAACAACTTCCTTGCTAAACAGCATCAGCCCACTGCTGTCATTGGAGTATAATATTTTGCTTTACACGTTTTCTTTACTAGTCCTTTACTGCATTTATTACTACATCCTGATGTAGTCCAATATACCATTCTGATGGACAGTACAGTCGGTATTTCAAACACACTTTCAGATATGTGATCTATGGGGACGTTTAATGCACTTTAGGCTAATGTGCATCACGGGGACACAATTACACACACACACACACATATTAAAACATGCTTTCTGGGGACCCCTCCAACATCCTGATGTTGTCCAATATACAGTAGGCTTTTCAAACACTTTCAGTTATGGCGACTTTTAATACACTTTAGGTTAATGTGCATCACAGGCACATACATGTCTTCTGAAGTTTCAATTCTACCGCCTACATGCTTGCATAAATACACACACATCTTAAAACATGTGTTTTGAGGGGGCCTACTTGTTAAAGTGATATACTAGACATTAGGAAATGAAAGCCAGGGTAAGTGCGAAAGGCATGTTGCTTTGCTTTCCTGTCATCAAACTGTCCAGGTAAAGATGTAAGGTGACTAGAAGTAAAAAAAAAATAAAAAAAAAAAAGGTAAATGACTATGCCTTTAATTTGATATACTAGACATTAGAAAACGAAAACAAACTAAAAATCCTTGTAAGGTGTGCTCTCCCCCATTTACCTTATTAACGGACGTTGAAGGCTTGGCGGCTGTATCATGCAGTGGTGTGGGAGAGTCTCCATCCCCTGCTGCAGGTATGTCATTCAACATCTGTGAAGAATAACATTCATTGCATATGTATAAGACAACAGGTAGGCATTACTAAACATCTCAGAAAATACACACACACACACACACATCTTAAAACATGCATTTTAGGGGGGCCTACTTGTTAAAGTCATTAGATTGGGTAATAAAGACATTAGGTAATAGACATTAGGAAATGAAAAGCCAGGTTAAGTTCAAAAGGCATGCTGCTTTCCTGTCCTGTCATCACACAAGTGAGGTGTCTGAAAACCTCTCCACCAACTATAAGGATTTGGATTTCATTTTCATGTACTTACTACAACCTGCTTGTGTTGAAATTTGAATCTCACTTTGAATTCACTCACCTTAGTCCGCCATGGCCAGTCAGAGTTTCCATAGTTGTAGTTCAATTCTTCACCTGGTAATATGTCTCTCACAGCAAAGAGACAGATGTGAGGTTTGCCCTCCAGGGTAATGACTCTCATTTTGCAGTTGGGAGTCCGGTGGTCATCATTCACAAGTCTCCCCAGGGACTTATCCTCTTTACACGCATCAAAACTAAACATTTAGGAATAGAAAAACAATTCAGGTTTTTTAGCATTAAAAGTAGTCATGCAATGGCGTTATTTAGCAGCAGGCCAACATTAGAGGAGCAGTAAGGCCTAGGAAAAAAAATGTGGTTTCTGATTTGCTGTCATTATAGGGCTCAGTAGGTAGGGAATGTATTTTATTTCAGGTCCATCTAGCTGGCCTACTAGTCCTCCTCGCAATCCAAAACATTTGCAAATCACACGTGATAAAATAGATGAAAGAAGACTTATTTTGACTTTGCACGACCAGGTGGTCTCACGAAAGAGAATTTTAGTGATCATAGACCTATTTTGTTTGACTCGTTGGATTTTTTAAAATCTTTTTACACTCCAACTGCCAATAAAACAATCTGGGTCGCACATATTTAATAGAGTCGGTCGGCAACCGGAAACCAAAGTATTTTTTTTATTATGCCTAATTAATAAGGTCAGCTAAACAACTACAACAAACAAACTACTTGGCCAAAATTTTTTTTGAATAATAAAAACTTACCACCAATACTTTCCATTCCATTGCACATCATACAGGAATACAGAGGCTTTCTTGGACCGTTTCCTGGCATGACTGTCGGCCTGTGTTAGAAGTTCACCACGATACTCCACCACAAACGCTCCTTTAGGAATGCCTTTGGTAGCAAAGACACCTCGCCCTTTTGTGTGAAGAAAACATATCATAAACTAGTATAAAACATTTGGTTAATGTTTTGGCAAACAAGTCAAGGTAGAGGTAGTTTGAAATTTTGCACATACCAAGGTAACGTGAATACTCCATCATGATACTTCGTTACCTAGGACATGTTCTAGAAATTGCTCACCTTTGTATTTACTGATGAACTTTTCTTTCAGTTCAGTTTTGTCAGTCCCAGACTTGATATAATGTAGAGCTTCCTTCTCTGGATTAACTCTACTTCTTGCAGTTCTTTTATCCATCACCTAATCAAATGAATTCAAGTTATTTGCAAATAACGTGACAAGAATTACTATTACATTCAAGGCTATTAAGCCAGACTATTCAATTCAAAAGACCTGGTTCACTGGTGTGATCTGGTCTAATAATAATAATGTAAATAAATAAATAATTTCTAGCTAGAAGCAAAGCCAGTACTACTTAGATTGCAAACATAATCCAGCTACACACATTATGCTGTAAAGTTAACACACCTGCAGAGCAGCTCATGCAAGCTAGCCAGGTAGTCAACCAGTGAGTTAAGTACAATCTAGTGCTAGTTAGCTTGTAGTTTATTATCTACCACCTACTCAAATGTAGTCTAAGGCCATGGTTCTCAAAGTGGGGTCCGGGGACCCCCAGGGGTCCTTGAGTGGGTTCCAGGGGGCACCCATATAAATGTTGGATAGTTAGTAACCAAATGGACCCTTATGTTGCTGTAACTCTGAGAGTGTACAAATGGAACCAAATGGACCCTTACGGGTCCATTTGGTTCCTAACTTTCACTAACAAACACACTTCAAGTTACATGATCTGTGGGGACTATAAGTACACTGTTTAGGCTAATGTACATCACGGGGACATACATGTCATACTGAAGTTTCGATTCTTCTGCCTATTTCAAACACACTTTCAGTTTTAAGTTTTCTATGGGGACCTTTCCACTTAGCTCTCTCAGCTCAAGGTTTGGTGTGTTAGTGAACAGTAGCTAAAAACAGCAGATCTACAAGCTCAAACACATCACAATGCGACGTGTTTTGAGCTTGTAGATCTGCTATTTTCGGCTGAAAGGTTTGCTGTAGCTTTGTATAGACTGTGTGTATAGCTAAGGCAGTGGTTCTCAACCTTTTCAGGCCCTTACCCACAAAAATAATCATAATTTTGAACTTGGGACCTCCCACCCTGACAAGCTTGGTATGTAGGAGTTGAAGCATTACATTTAGTTTGACTCGGTCGCACACATGTTGTGAAAATAGCAGATCTACAAGCTCACAACGACTCACTCTGCAAGGGATTGTGAGCTTGTAGATCTGCTATTTTCGGCTAAGAGGTTTGCTTAAGGAAAATGAGCAAACCAAGTATATATAATTTCTACATTCAATCATAAGACTAACCAGTAACAGCCACCCATGCAATGACTATTAAATGCAAGGCTATTATGCCAGACTATTCAACTCAAAAGACCTGGTTCACTGGTGTGATCTGGTCTAATAATAATAATGTAAATAAATAAATAATTTCTAGCTAGAAGCAAAGCCAGTACTACTTAGATTGCAAACATAATCCAGCTACACACATTATGCTGTAAAGTTAACACACCTGCAGAGCAGCTCATGCAAGCTAGCCAGGTAGTCAACCAGTGAGTTAAGTACAATCTAGTGCTAGTTAGCTTGTAGTTTATTATCTACCACCTACTCAAATGTAGTCTAAGGCCATGGTTCTCAAAGTGGGGTCCGGGGACCCCCAGGGGTCCTTGAGTGGGTTCCAGGGGGCACCCATATAAATGTTGGATAGTTAGTAACCAAATGGACCCTTATGTTGCTGTAACTCTGAGAGTGTACAAATGGAACCAAATGGACCCTTACGGGTCCATTTGGTTCCTAACTTTCACTAACAAACACACTTCAAGTTACATGATCTGTGGGGACTATAAGTACACTGTTTAGGCTAATGTACATCACGGGGACATACATGTCATACTGAAGTTTCGATTCTTCTGCCTATTTCAAACACACTTTCAGTTTTAAGTTTTCTATGGGGACCTTTCCACTTAGCTCTCTCAGCTCAAGGTTTGGTGTGTTAGTGAACAGTAGCTAAAAACAGCAGATCTACAAGCTCAAACACATCACAATGCGACGTGTTTTGAGCTTGTAGATCTGCTATTTTCGGCTGAAAGGTTTGCTGTAGCTTTGTATAGACTGTGTGTATAGCTAAGGCAGTGGTTCTCAACCTTTTCAGGCCCTTACCCACAAAAATAATCATAATTTTGAACTTGGGACCTCCCACCCTGACAAGCTTGGTATGTAGGAGTTGAAGCATTACATTTAGTTTGACTCGGTCGCACACATGTTGTGAAAATAGCAGATCTACAAGCTCACAACGACTCACTCTGCAAGGGATTGTGAGCTTGTAGATCTGCTATTTTCGGCTAAGAGGTTTGCTTAAGGAAAATGAGCAAACCAAGTATATATAATTTCTACATTCAATCATAAGACTAACCAGTAACAGCCACCCATGCAATGACTATTAAATGCAAGGCTATTATGCCAGACTATTCAACTCAAAAGACCTGGTTCACTGGTGTGATCTGGTCTAATAATAATAATGTAAATAAATAAATAATTTCTAGCTAGAAGCAAAGCCAGTACTACTTAGATTGCAAACATAATCCAGCTACACACATTATGCTGTAAAGTTAACACACCTGCAGAGCAGCTCATGCAAGCTAGCCAGGTAGTCAACCAGTGAGTTAAGTACAATCTAGTGCTAGTTAGCTTGTAGTTTATTATCTACCACCTACTCAAATGTAGTCTAAGGCCATGGTTCTCAAAGTGGGGTCCGGGGACCCCCAGGGGTCCTTGAGTGGGTTCCAGGGGGCACCCATATAAATGTTGGATAGTTAGTAACCAAATGGACCCTTATGTTGCTGTAACTCTGAGAGTGTACAAATGGAACCAAATGGACCCTTACGGGTCCATTTGGTTCCTAACTTTCACTAACAAACACACTTCAAGTTACATGATCTGTGGGGACTATAAGTACACTGTTTAGGCTAATGTACATCACGGGGACATACATGTCATACTGAAGTTTCGATTCTTCTGCCTATTTCAAACACACTTTCAGTTTTAAGTTTTCTATGGGGACCTTTCCACTTAGCTCTCTCAGCTCAAGGTTTGGTGTGTTAGTGAACAGTAGCTAAAAACAGCAGATCTACAAGCTCAAACACATCACAATGCGACGTGTTTTGAGCTTGTAGATCTGCTATTTTCGGCTGAAAGGTTTGCTGTAGCTTTGTATAGACTGTGTGTATAGCTAAGGCAGTGGTTCTCAACCTTTTCAGGCCCTTACCCACAAAAATAATCATAATTTTGAACTTGGGACCTCCCACCCTGACAAGCTTGGTATGTAGGAGTTGAAGCATTACATTTAGTTTGACTCGGTCGCACACATGTTGTGAAAATAGCAGATCTACAAGCTCACAACGACTCACTCTGCAAGGGATTGTGAGCTTGTAGATCTGCTATTTTCGGCTAAGAGGTTTGCTTAAGGAAAATGAGCAAACCAAGTATATATAATTCCTACATTCAATCATAAGACTAACCAGTAACAGCCACCCATGCAATGACTATTAAATGCAAGGCTATTATGCCAGACTATTCAACTCAAAAGACCTGGTTCACTGGTGTGATCTGGTCTAATAATAATAATGTAAATAAATAAATAATTTCTAGCTAGAAGCAAAGCCAGTACTACTTAGATTGCAAACATAATCCAGCTACACACATTATGCTGTAAAGTTAACACACCTGCAGAGCAGCTCATGCAAGCTAGCCAGGTAGTCAACCAGAGTTATGTACAATCTAGTGCTAGTTAGCTTGTAGTTTATTATCTACCACCTACTCAAATGTAGTCTAAGGCCATGGTTCTCAAAGTGGGGTCCGGGGACCCCCAGGGGTCCTTGAGTGGGTTCCAGGGGGCACCCAGATAAATGTTGGATAGTTAGTAACCAAATGGACCCTTATGTTGCTGTAACTCTGAGAGTGTACAAATGGAACCAAATGGACCCTTACGGGTCCATTTGGTTCCATTAGTACACTCTCAGAGTTATGGTGGTCCGTGGTCTAATGCAGGGGTTCCTGCATTAGACCAGGGCCCTACATACCAGGGCCCTACATACATCAGCTATTTTCCAAAAATCTTGATATTCTTTGAAAATGTTTGAATATTTTTTACATTTTTAACACCACATCTGGAACTCTTTTCAGATGGGGGTCCGCGACCAAATCCGCATTCATTTAGGGGTACTTGACCTGAAAAAGTTTGAGAACCACTGGCCTTTCAAGACTTCATCTCTCTCAGCTAAGGGGTCCCTGCTTTATCTCTCTCTCAGCTAAGGGGTCCCTGCTTCATCTGTCTCTCAGCTAAGGGGTCCCTGCTTCATATCTCTCTCAGCTAGGGTTTGGTGTATGTGAACAGTAGCTAAAAATAGCCAATCTACAAGCTCAAACACATCACAATGCGACGTACTGACGCTTGATTGATTGATTGCTGTATTTCATTTAGTAAGACATGAGAACATCAGTACATGGAAGTACAAATTCACAATACACGGTCTACTAAACTGGAAGACTCATTAAGCACTGAACTTGTTTAAGATGAGATCCCCATGCACACAAATCATGATGAAAACACGCTAACACACGAGTCATTTGCGCACTTCCAAATAATCTTTTGATGAGTTTCTATACAAAAGAATCCACTCACTATCAGCGTAATCAAAGTTTTTCTTACCTTTTAAAGTAGTCACAAGCACATTTAGCTCCAGGAAGAACTCAAACACGCTTCAGCGTCGGTGAAAACATTTGTTACTGAAATGGTCGGTAGAATGGGAGAGCTCAGCTGTGCTAATCAATGAAGACTCACAGCTGAGTGGCGATATTGACTGAGTGACGCCCACGCCGACAGACATTGCTTTCAAAGCTACTCCTTGGGCCAGAGGGCCCATTCCCCTAGGCAAAGCCCGATTTTTGCGACCCCCCCCCCCCTCGCTACATATAAGGTAAAATATAAGGTGCTCATCCGCTTGCCCCAAATGTTAACAAGGTGTCCGAAGTATTTGTGTAATGTATTAGTCCATATTTTTCAATAAAAACGTGTTTTAATCCCGTCTGTGGCTGGACGCCTCCCCCCCCCCCCGTTCACTTCATGTTTACATTGAGTGTAATTACGGCTTTTACCAGATGCGCGTCGTCACTACCGCCCATTGGGAACTTCCGACAGAATCGGCCACAGACGGGATTAAAACACTTTTTTTATTACAAAATATGGACTAATACATTAAAGATACTCCGGACACCTAGTTAACATTTGGGGCAAGCGGGTAAGCACCTTATATTTTACCTTATATGTACGTTCATTTTCGGCCCCCCCCCCTCCCATGATAGCACATAGGCTGTGGACGTGGATATTGGCATTTGGTACCATTTTAGTCCAAACCTTACTATACTATACCAAATTGTTTATACTATAAACAACATAAACTTTATGGACATTATAAGTAAATTAATGATAGCCTTTCCATAGTAGTAGCATTTTATATTTTTGGGATTTTTTATTTGTTTTCATTAGCGGATTTTCATTATTTCCAAAAAGAACTCAACAGCCAATATCATATGAAAAGTAATGTAATCTTGAACCTAAGGCAACTAAAACAATTATAAATATTATAATATTATTTTTTTAATACTGTTTCATTCAAATGGCACAAAGCAAGTAAAAGTATTCCATAAATAAACAATAACCACATTGCTCCACATTTACCCATTGACAGGGGCGATTTTGTGTCCTTCAATGTGTGTTGATGTGATTTTCTCAATAGAGTCTATATGCAACCGCAGTAATAGTGTTTGTTTTTCTATACTAATGGGGACACAGTAGGGCGGGCTATGCAAATCTCTGACCTGTGATTGTGTGTGTGTGAGAGACTGCAGTACCAACTAACGTCTGATGGGGGCAGTACAGGCATCGTCCCCTTTAGTCAAAACACACACTTTTTCAGTCATGTTTCATATTTCCATGCATTATGAGACAAGGCCAAATTTTGGCACCAGACACATCAGTGACCTCTCCCCTACCCCCTGAATGATTTGTGTTGTGGGGACATACAAATTTGTCCCCATAAAGTTTTTGGTCCCCTGTACGTGACTGTGTAAACAGGTGTGTGTCCCCATCAGTATAGAAAAACAAACACACACACACACACACACACACACACACACACACACACACACACACACACACACACACACACACACACACACACACACACCCTATGCTTACTCCCCCACCCCCTCTCTCTCTCTCTCTCTCTCTCTGTATCTTAGGAGAAGTAGCTGTCCTACTGTCTGTCTCTCCTACACTGTCTGTCTCTCAGCTGTCCTACTGTCTGCCTCTCCTACACTGTCTGTCTCTCAGCTGTCCTACTGTCTGTCTCTCAGCTGTCCTACTGTCTGTCTCTCCTGCACTGTCTGTCTCTCCTACACTGTCTGTCTCTCAGCTGTCCTACTGTCTGTCTCTCCTACACTGTCTGTCTCTCAGCTGTCCTACTGTCTGTCTCTCAGCTGTCCTACTGTCTGCCTCTCCTACACTGTCTGTATCTCAGCTGTCCTACTGTCTGTCTCTCCTACACTGTCTGTCTCTCCTGCACTGTCTGTCTCTCCTACACTGTCTGTCTCTCAGCTGTCCTACTGTCTGTCTCTCCTGCACTGTCTGTCTCTCCTACACTGTCTGTGTCTCAGCTGTCCTACTGTCTGCCTCTCCTACACTGTCTGTATCTCAGCTGTCCTACTGTCTGTCTCTCCTGCACTGTCTGTCTCTCCTACACTGTCTGTCTCTCAGCTGTCCTACTGTCTGCCTCTCCTACACTGTCTGTCTCTCAGCTGTCCTACTGTCTGTCTCTCCTACACTGTCTGTCTCTCAGCTGTCCTACTGTCTGCCTCTCCTACACTGTCTGTATCTCAGCTGTCCTACTGTCTGTCTCTCCTACACTGTCTGTATCTCAGCTGTCCTACTGTCTGTCTCTCCTACACTGTCTGTCTCTCAGCTGTCCTACTGCCTGTCTCTCCTACACTGTCTCCCTCTCAGCTGTCCTACTGTCTGTCTCTCTTACACTGTCTGTCTCTCAGCTGTCCTACTGTCTGTCTCTCTTACACTGCCTGTCTCTCAGCTGTCCTACTGTCTGTCTCTCCTACATTGTCTGTCTCTCAGCTGTCCTACTGTCTGTCTCTCAGCTGTCCTCCTGTCTGTCTCTCCTACACTGTCTGTCTCTCAGCTGTCCTTCTGTCTGTCTCTCCTACTGTCTGTCTCTCAGCTGTCCTACTGTCTGCCTCTCCTACACTGTCTCCTTCTCACTCTGCCCTGTGTGTGTGTGTGTGTGTGTGTGTGTGTGTGTGTGTGTGTGTGTGTGTGTGTGTGTGTGTGTGTGTGTGTGTGTGTGTGTGTGTGTGTGTGTGTGTGTGTGTGTGTGTGTGTGTGTGTGTGTGTGAACACATTCACAGACACAGGTTTCCGTATCCGCTCTAGACCAGATCTGCAACCTGCAACGCCCTTTTCACCTCCTCTTGATTGGTTCTCATGTCTTTTCACCTCCTCTTGATTGGTTCTCATGTCTTTTCACCTCCTCTTGATTGGTTCTCGTGCCTTTTCACCTCCTCTTGATTGGTTCTCGTGTCTTTTCACCTCCTCTTGATTGGTTCTTGTGTCTTTTCACCTCCTCTTGATTGGTTCTCGTGTCTTTTCACCTCTTCTTGATTGGTTCTCGTGTCTTTTCACCTCCTCTTGATTGGTTCTCGTGTCTTTTCACCTCCTCTTGATTGGTTCTCATGTCTTTTCACCTCCTCTTGATTGGTTCTCATGTCTTTTCACCTCCTCTTGATTGGTTCTCACACACACACACACACACACACACCCTATGCTTACTCCCCCACCCCCTCTCTCTCTCTCTCTCTCTCTGTATCTTAGGAGAAGTAGCTGTCCTACTGTCTGTCTCTCCTACACTGTCTGTCTCTCCTACACTGTCTGTCTCTCAGCTGTCCTACTGTCTGCCTCTCCTACACTGTCTGTCTCTCAGCTGTCCTACTGTCTGTCTCTCCTGCACTGTCTGTCTCTCCTACACTGTCTGTCTCTCAGCTGTCCTACTGTCTGCCTCTCCTACACTGTCTGTCTCTCAGCTGTCCTACTGTCTGTCTCTCAGCTGTCCTACTGTCTGTCTCTCCTGCACTGTCTGTCTCTCCTACACTGTCTGTCTCTCAGCTGTCCTACTGTCTGCCTCTCCTACACTGTCTGTCTCTCAGCTGTCCTACTGTCTGTCTCTCAGCTGTCCTACTGTCTGTCTCTCAGCTGTCCTACTGTCTGCCTCTCCTACACTGTCTGTCTCTCAGCTGTCCTACTGTCTGTCTCTCCTACACTGTCTGTCTCTCAGCTGTCCTACTGCCTGTCTCTCCTACACTGTCTGTCTCTCAGCTGTCCTACTGTCTGTCTCTCTTACACTGTCTGTCTCTCAGCTGTCCTACTGTCTGTCTCTCTTACACTGCCTGTCTCTCAGCTGTCCTACTGTCTGTCTCTCCTACACTGTCTGTCTCTCAGCTGTCCTACTGTCTGTCTCTCCTACACTGTCTGTCTCTCAGCTGTCCTACTGTCTGTCTCTCCTACATTGTCTGTCTCTCAGCTGTCCTACTGTCTGTCTCTCAGCTGTCCTCCTGTCTGTCTCTCCTACACTGTCTGTCCTACACTGTCTGTCTCTCAGCTGTCCTTCTGTCTGTCTCTCCTACTGTCTGTCTCTCAGCTGTCCTACTGTCTGCCTCTCCTACACTGTCTCCTTCTCACTCTGCCCTGTGTGTGTGTGTGTGTGTGTGTGTGTGTGTGTGTGTGTGTGTGTGTGTGTGTGTGTGTGTGTGTGTGTGTGTGTGTGTGTGTGTGTGTGTGTGTGTGTGTGTGTGTGTGTGTGTGTGTGTGAACACATTCAGACACACAGACACAGGTTTCCGTATCCGCTCTAGACCAGATCTGCAACCTGCAACGCCCTTTTCACCTCCTCTTGATTGGTTCTCATGTCTTTTCACCTCCTCTTGATTGGTTCTCATGTCTTTTCACCTCCTCTTGATTGGTTCTCGTGCCTTTTCACCTCCTCTTGATTGGTTCTCGTGTCTTTTCACCTCCTCTTGATTGGTTCTTGTGTCTTTTCACCTCCTCTTGATTGGTTCTCGTGTCTTTTCACCTCTTCTTGATTGGTTCTCGTGTCTTTTCACCTCCTCTTGATTGGTTCTCGTGTCTTTTCACCTCCTCTTGATTGGTTCTCATGTCTTTTCACCTCCTCTTGATTGGTTCTCATGTCTTTTCACCTCCTCTTGATTGGTTCTCACACACACACACACACACACACACCCTATGCTTACTCCCCCACCCCCTCTCTCTCTCTCTCTCTCTCTGTATCTTAGGAGAAGTAGCTGTCCTACTGTCTGTCTCTCCTACACTGTCTGTCTCTCCTACACTGTCTGTCTCTCAGCTGTCCTACTGTCTGCCTCTCCTACACTGTCTGTCTCTCAGCTGTCCTACTGTCTGTCTCTCCTGCACTGTCTGTCTCTCCTACACTGTCTGTCTCTCAGCTGTCCTACTGTCTGCCTCTCCTACACTGTCTGTCTCTCAGCTGTCCTACTGTCTGTCTCTCAGCTGTCCTACTGTCTGTCTCTCCTGCACTGTCTGTCTCTCCTACACTGTCTGTCTCTCAGCTGTCCTACTGTCTGCCTCTCCTACACTGTCTGTCTCTCAGCTGTCCTACTGTCTGTCTCTCAGCTGTCCTACTGTCTGTCTCTCAGCTGTCCTACTGTCTGCCTCTCCTACACTGTCTGTCTCTCAGCTGTCCTACTGTCTGTCTCTCCTACACTGTCTGTCTCTCAGCTGTCCTACTGCCTGTCTCTCCTACACTGTCTCCCTCTCAGCTGTCCTACTGTCTATCTCTCTTACACTGTCTGTCTCTCAGCTGTCCTACTGTCTGTCTCTCTTACACTGCCTGTCTCTCAGCTGTCCTACTGTCTGTCTCTCCTACACTGTCTGTCTCTCAGCTGTCCTACTGTCTGTCTCTCCTACACTGTCTGTCTCTCAGCTGTCCTACTGTCTGTCTCTCCTACATTGTCTGTCTCTCAGCTGTCCTACTGTCTGTCTCTCAGCTGTCCTCCTGTCTGTCTCTCCTACACTGTCTGTCCTACACTGTCTGTCTCTCAGCTGTCCTTCTGTCTGTCTCTCCTACTGTCTGTCTCTCAGCTGTCCTACTGTCTGCCTCTCCTACACTGTCTCCTTCTCACTCTGCCCTGTGTGTGTGTGTGTGTGTGTGTGTGTGTGTGTGTGTGTGTGTGTGTGTGTGTGTGTGTGTGTGTGTGTGTGTGTGTGAGTATGGCGCTCTTATCGTGCCACGTCAAGGTGACGTTTCACATGAACGCGTGATTTTTTTATTGCTCTGCACTGTACCGTCTGAACTTGTTATTTTTTTCCCATTGACTTACAATGGGTACACGACGCGATGGGACGTGCATGCGTACCCTTCCCGCGTGACAACAGTAGGCGGGCAATGAGGGCAGCATAAAATCACACGTGAATATTGTTGATTCACAGCACCGTGCGTGCGTGTGTGTGCATGACAGATGCACACACACCCTTTTTTAAATACAGTGTTACAGTATCACAGTACCTGAGACAACATCTGTCCTACTCCGATCTGCTCCACTAGATTTTCTGAATCAGGAGCAGTAGGCTCATCGCCCCTATGTTACGGGCATCATCACATACAGTTTGCAACCCTTATTCATGCTTTGAAGAAAACAGACGGTGTTTTTACTTTTTTTTTCGCTTATAGAGTTCCGTCTCCATCAGGCCGCAGGCCGGGCAGTAGTCGGCTCCGTCCAGGAGCCCCCTCTTCGCGTGCTCGGACCCTAGGCGGGCCACACATGTGGGGTGCCCGTCGAAGCGCAACATCGGGGCGCTGCAGTTGTCACAGCGCCCCTGTAGTGTGGCGGTCATCCTTTTTCCGGACGCCATGCTCTCAGCGTCGAGAGCTAACTAGTAACAACGACGCTTGGTGCGAAGGTATCGTTTTTCTTTACGCAAGAGCCGTATTTCTACGGTGAAAAAAAAAGTCCGAAAGATCACCTGGATTCTGTCAGAGCCTTGTGGTCGCAAAGTTCAATCCTGGCCTAGTTAGTTAAGCTAACAATCCTGTGGTGAAAAAACTGAGCAGACCTTGAAGTGAAGTATTGAATATATAAAATACATATATATTCAAAGATTTGTACAAATCTTCCACGATTATTTAAAAAAATAGCAGATCTACAAACTCACAGCGTGGCACTCGGTGCCACAATATGAGCTTGTATATCTGATATTTTTAAATAGCCAAAGCAATCTTAAAATGACACTGGGATAGCATTAATTTAATGTCTCACACACACACACACACACACACACACACACACACACACACACACACACACACACACACACACACACATGCATACGCGCGCACACAGTGTCATTTTAATATTTCTTTGGCTATTCAAAAAATGCAGAAATACAAGCTCATATCTGTGCTATGAGCTTGTAGATCTGCTATTTTTGAAAAATCTTGAAAATGTGTGCACATTTTTGAATATATATTTTAGGGCTGGGACTTTAACTGATTAATTTAGATTAATCAATTACAGAAAATTAACGCGATTAAAAAAATGTATCGTATTTTAATCGCGCTTAGTTTATGCACCACAGATCACTGGACGAGTTTCAGGCGTACCGATCATACCAGTGCACCAAACAACAGCCAACACACCCCAGTGCACGCAATGGGACAAGAAGCCGATCAGACTGCTTTGCTTGGCCCAGTGGATGGGAAATTTAGATTTAAAAAACTCTCTGATGGAAGCGTGGATAAAAACACGGTTGTGTGCAAAACTATTTTTTGTTGCTTAAACGTATGTATTCACTCATTGATTCACTCATATACCAAAATCTGTTTTAACTGAAAAGAAATTGCTTCTCAGGTCAAATATTGATATGCGATTAAACATGCGATTAATTTAGATTAATTAATTACAAAGCCTCTAATTAACTAGATTAATTTTTTTAATCGAGTCCCAGCCCTAATATATTTTTTAAAGCGGACATTTGTAACTCAAATCTTTGCTTCTTGGGGTCCCTGGAACAAAATATTTTGAGATGGGGGTCTGCGGCCAAATACATATCTAAAAATGTTTTCTAAATCCTAACAGTATGTTGCTATATGCAGTGGTGCTCCAACTTTTCCATGTCAAGAACCCCAAAGGACCCCCATCTCAAAATATGTTGTTCCAGGGACCCCCAGAAGCACAGATCAGAGTTAAAAATGTTTGCTTTAAAACATATGTGACCAAATTTGACTGGGAGACAGTCATCTAGCATTTTTTCATTTTTTCATGTCATGAAAGCAGGGAATCATAGCAAAATAATGATATATTGGTTAATAAGATTGAGTGAATAGTTTTGAACAGTGTTGTGTTCTATTTTTTTTCGGAAGGTATACGCTACGATACGATGCGCGTGGTCGTGGGTATACGCTCTCGCGTTTTCAATGGATGAAACAGTTTTTGAAGGTATACGGTAGCGCCGAAAAAAAATCTCAAGGTATACGCCGTACACAGCATCTGACGGTAGAACACACCACTGGTTTTGAAACTACAGCTTATAGAACTGTCAAGTTAAAACTCTTCAGTAGAGAGAAGACCAGTTGAATGGATCTCATTCAGAGATAGTACTACTGGGCTATCAATCCCATCATGCATGCGGGATTTACATATCCTTTGATTAAAGGGTTAGGGTTAGGCTCTCTTTGTTATGTATGCTCTCTGAGACCAAGTATTTGCCACTGCCCCCTGCTGGAACCGGCTGGTTCCAGTGTGCAGGAGGACTTAACAAAGATACCTTTTCACAACAGTTTTAACAAAATATGAGTGTTTATACATCTTTATTTGACATTTACATTAGACACAAGCCAACAGACTAGTGATACCTTTCAAAACGATCGCGTAGAAATAGCGGATTTTACTGCGATTCTGGGATGTTTGGATGGAAACTGAGGATTTGGTTAGCAATGCTAGCAAATGCTAGCTCTAACCTTATATTTTATGCATTTATTTCATATATACATGTTGATTTAAGCTCTGAAATTTCTGTCAGACATACTCTTGTATGTGAAGAGTCTAACTGGGCTATTAACTCATTTTGTATAAAAAAAAAAGTTTTTCTCCTTTGCTGAACAATGGGCACCAACGAAATGACTGTCCTCCAGATATAAAGGGTCACATATACTGTATATATATATTCAAAGATTTGCACAAATGTTCCACGATAAAACAGATCTACAAGCTCATCGCGCGGCACTCAGTGCCACACTATGAGCTTGTATATCTGCTATTTTTGAATAGCAAAAGAAATCTTAAAATGACACAGATATGCGTTCCCGGTCTTAAAGGACAACTTATTTTTTTTACAACCAAGGTTTATATTTTAGCTTGTAATTAAAGTAAATAAAAGATGAGTGTTAATCTTTTTTCATTTACTGCTTTCTATAGTTTTAGATATAAATCAATCTGGTTTCAGAGCCAACCTTAGCACTATAACAGCCGTTACTCTAGTCACCAACACCATTTTATCTGCACTGGACAATAAACTGCATTGCACCGCGCTCTTTGTAGATTTATCCAAGGCTTTCGACACCGTCAACCACAATATTCTACTACAGAAACTGCACAACATTGGTTTTAGCGAGTTAGCCTCCGACTGGTTTCAAAATGATTTACTCAATAGACACCAATCTGTAAAATCTGGGAGCACTCAGTCTGAGTTCCGTCCGGTCTCCATGGGTGTCCCCCAAGGCTCCATCTTAGGCCCCGTTCTTTTTACTTTATATATCAATAATATAATTTCTTCCCTTAATGACTGCTATGCACATCTCTATGCGGATGACACGGTCATATATTGTATTGCCAAAAGACAGCCCAGCTTGCCAATAGGAAGCTGCAGCTTGCCTTCAATGTCCTCCAGGAAGCCCTGGTTGAGCTTAGGCTGGTTTTGAACTCAAAGAAAACTAAGTTTATGATATTCACCAGGGCTAGAAACTCCAACCATGAGAACTTAGACATAATCTCTTCAAGTGGCTCTCCAATTGAGAGAGTCTTAGAATATAAGTACCTTGGAATATGGCTCGATGAAAAATTATCATTTAAACTTCATGTTGACAACCTGGTCACAAAACTTAGACAAAAAATGAGCTTTCTTTATAGAAATAAAACATGCTTTCCAGTTTCGTGTAAAAGAAACATTATTGAAGCCACTTTTCTGTCTGTCCTGGATTATGGGGACACTATTTATAGGACTGCTGCGCCATCAATTTTAAAGCGCCTTGATACAGTATACCACTCTGCCTTAAAATGGATAACTGGTGACAGTTACGGCACCCATCACTGTACCCTTTATGGGAATGCTAGCTTATCCTCTCTCTCTGAGAGGCGTGATAAACACTGGTATCTCTTAATTTTTAAAGCCATCTCAGGTATGCTCCCGCCTTATATTTGTGGTATGTTGGAGCAGAACCCTAGCTCCTACCAGACCCGCTCAAGTGATTTCCTAACACTTAAGGTTCCTTTTGCTCATTCAGACCTAGGCAAAGCAGCATTTTCTGTTAGTGCTCCATCTACTTGGAATGAGCTCCAGAAGTCCCTAAAAATTAGATCACTGCCTTCCTTGGGTCAATTTAGGGCAATGGTTTCCAACACTTTTATTTCAGACTGTAACTGCTTTATTTAATTTTCTATGTATCTGTTTTAGTTCTGGTAAATATTTTGAGTATACTGTATTTTGAGTATTCTTTGTCTTCTGTTATTTAAATTAATATATTTGATATGGAATCGTATATTTGTATCTCTGTGGATAAAATTGTTGTATCTCGGCTACATTGAAAATGAGGGTCTGGCCCTCAACTGTATTCCGAGTTGAAATAAAGGTTATGATGATGATGATGATGATAGTTTTAGCAAATTTCGCGATCTTTTTTACAGTGGGTGGGGGCATTCGGGCAGGTGGCTAAATATGTATTTATTTACACAATAACCGGGCGATTTCTTTATTATTATTTACAGTAGCTCTTCTGGCCCCCAATAACTCACATCTGGCCATCAAATATCACAGACCCTTTTTAATAGGTCAATGCATACATATTTAGCCACCTGCCTGAATGCCCCCGCCCACTGTAAAAAAAAAAAGATTGCTAAAATTGCTAAAACTATAGAAAGCAGTAAAAATAAATATTTTAACACTCACCTTTTATTTACTTTAATTACCAGCTAAAATATAAACCTTGGTTGTAAAAAACAATGTTGACCTTTAATTGATTAAATACAAAAAAGAACACCTGGGGAGACCGACAGACATACTCCCTTTTGAACAGAGATAAACAAGCTCTTTCATTGAATAGGAGCTCTAAGGTCTCTATTTAGATATGGAGAGAGAGATTTAGATATGAGACAGAGGTACAGACCTTTTAAGGGTCCATTTAATTACAATCTACAATTTAGCTGGGGACCCCCTGGAAGCCCTTCAATGACCCCTGGGGGTCCCTGCACCCCACTTAGATATTGTAAAGTAATGATACACGGGCCACCTGTTGCCTAACACTGCTCTATAGTAAAACAGACCTAAGTTTCACTGTACTTTGTGCATTATTTTTTGATCTAAATCAAATCTCTTCGCCAAAATGGCCGATCTACAAGCTCACAACGCGTCCCGTTGGGAGTGGGACGACTGGGACGCGTTGTAGATCGGCTATTTTTAGTGAACGTTCCAACTGGAACAGGGATGCTGGGGTTCAAGTGGTTAAATAAAGTTAAAAAAAAGTTATTTACAATCTGTCCTAATCTCTCAAGTTCACCTCGTGACATACTGTATCTTAGGGGGAAAGATGTACATATATGCGTACTTTATATATAAATGTACAGTAAGGTGCTCTAAAGTAACAATGTAATTCAGGGGTGCTGTGGATGAAAAAGTTATTTACAGGGGTGTCCTGAGACAAAACAAGTTTGAGAACCAATGTGTTATCAAACGTTTACATTTCAAGGCTGATAATGTACAAACCAAATGGACCCACAAGGGTCCATTTGTACACGCTCAGCGTTACAGACCTGTAAGGGTCCATTTAGAACGTCTCAAGGTATTCATTATATTGTCAAATGTGTGATATAACAGTAATAACAACAAAACTATAATAACAGCAGATTATTGTGACTAACTGTATGTTACTGTTTTACAGTTCAAACAACAGCTGTAGACAGGATGGCCAGTGGAACCTCAGCTTCCATCAGAGGTGCGTTCTATTAAAACACATGAAACCAGCAAAATGACACTGGTTTAGTTACATCTGTGATCTTTATTAATATTATATTTATTTTTCCAACCAGGGAAGGACAGAGAATCAACAGAACTGAGAATTGTTCTGATCGGGGGAAGAGATGATGATAAACCCATTGGAAAGAGTTCAGTAGGAAACATCATCCTGGGCAGAGATGTTTTTGAAACAAACAGAAGAACAGTCAAGAGTGTCATGAGACAAGAGGTAGTGTCTGGTAGACAGGTCACTGTGGTCGACACTCCAGGATGGGAGTCTTATCATCCCCTAGATATGACCCCAAAACTGACTCAGTTAGAAATCCAACAGAGTGTGTATCTGTGTCCTCCAGGAGGACCCCATGCCTTTGTCCTAGTGATGCCATTGGACGAGCCATATGCAGGAACAGATATGTCAGTAGAGGAGCATTTGAGTCTTCTCCTCAGTGACCGAGTGTGGAAACACACTATTGTAGTGTTCACTGTAGCTGATAAAAACAAAATGAGACCTGATCTCATTAGATCTAGCTATGAGTTAAGATATCTTAGTGAGAAATGTGAAGGCCGCTTCCATGTTCTTAACATTAGTGACAGAGGAGATAGAAGTCAGGTCACAGAGCTGATGGAGAAGATAGATCAGATGGTGACTAGTAATGGTTGTCACTATGAGACAGAAAAACACGTCTCAGAGGAACTGAAGGAGATGGAGAGAACTATCAGCAGAAGAGCAGAACAAAGGAGGGCAGACGCTCAGAAACAAACAACTGGACTTCCAAAAGATACTGGTATGTTTTGTTTTACTTTAATAATGATAATATTTCATTAATCTCTGCCAAGAGGTTTATGAGTTCATGTCTGTCTGTCTGTCTGTCTGTCTGTCTGTCTGTCTGTCTGTCTGTCTGTCTGTGTGTCTGTCAGTCAGAGTAATGTGAATGACAAAATTGAAAAACTAGTGTTAGAGACAGATTTTTCATACTCCATTTTTCTCCTAGGCTCATAAAAAATTGCCATATCGCCTTCTCTCATGAAAGTGTGTGTGTGTGTGTGTGTGTGTGTGTGTGTGTGTGTGTGTGTGTGTGTGTGTGTGTGTGTGTGTGTGTGTGTGTGTGTGTGTGTGTGTGTGTGTGTGTGTGCGTGTGCATATCGCTACTGTTGGGCAGAAACCTCATATCTCCATATCAACTTTTTATCTTATTCCTTAAATGAACGCCTTACTTTGTCAAACTACAGTTTCACACAAAAGTAGCAAAAATATCAGATCTACAAGCTCACAACACGTTGCATCGTGATGAGAGGAAAGTGTTAATTCTGTGAGGGTTTTATAAATATTTATGTAAACACTTTAACCATTATCACTTTAACCAATAATATGTATTTTAAAATTGCAGCTCTAAAAGCTCATAGTGCGGCACTCGGTGCCGCACTATGAGCTTTTAGAGCTGCAATTTTAAAATACATATTATTTTGGGTGGTCCTTGACATGAAAAAAGTTTGAGAACCACTGATATATAGCAACATAAGTAAAATAAAAAAAACTGTTAGGATTCAGAAGACACTGAAGCAAAGATTTGAATTGAATGAAGATTTACAAATGTTTGCTTTAAAATATGTATATATATTCAGAGAGATTTATACAAATTGAATGTTCACGATTTAAAAAAAAAATGCAGATATACAAGCTCATAGCGCGGCACTCGGTGCCGCGCTATGAGCTTGTAGATCTGCTATTTTTGAATAGCCAAAGAAATCTTAAAATGACAGATGCGTTCCTGGTCTTAATGGGTTAACAAGAGCTTGTGACTAAATAATAATTACAATACAGTAAATACATTGGAACACAGGCTGTTTTTTCTATTTCATATCAAGCAGTGTTCATTTTGTCGACTAAAACTATGACGAAAAATGTTCATCCACTACCTTTATTCACTGACAAAAAAAAAAAAAAAAACATGAAATAAAAATTAAGCTATGATGACTAAAACTAGGACCAAATATATTTACAATTTCATCAACAAAGAAAAATAATAAAATGACTACAATGTTAGATGGAGGGACTGGTGTTCTTGCATGTAATTTTATTATGTCATTCAACAAGCTCACAACACGTCACAGACTTGTTGTGAGCTTGTAAATCGGCTATTTTCGGCACACAGCTAAGTATAAATCAGGCATTACAACGCTATCACAGCCCGCTAAAATACATATTTTCGTCATTTAAATTAACTGTAGATCTAGTTGACTAAAATCCTATGATACTAAAACTAAAACTAGACTAAAACTAAAACATTTCAAATGACTTAAATATGACTAAAACTAAATGGAATTTTATTCTAAAGACTATGACTAAAACTACAAACTAAAACTGATGACAAGTAATGGTTTTGGACATACAAGGTTTCCACCCGACAATGAGGATATGTGACAATAAATGGAGGTACTTCCTGGTTCTACTGGCAGTGTGTACTAGATAGATGAAGCTGATCAGTCCTGCACACACACACACACACACACACACACACACACACACACACACACACACACACACACACACACACACACACACACACACACACACACACACACACACACACACACACACACACACACAAACAGACACACAGACACACAGTTACATGAGTCTAGTCTAGGTAGTAATGTACATTATTATTATTCTATGATGTCTCCTGGTGGGTATTTGTTCTGAACTGTACACTGAACACACCTTTCTGCTGTTAATATGTTCAGTCATTTCAGATATTAAGAACAACATATAGACCTGGACATTTTAGCCTTGTTTCTTAATCATATCAATCCTGGCATGCCTAATTTCCGCATGTTGTTATGCTGTAGGTGATCATTTTCATACAAATCTACAAGCTCACAACACATTGTGTTGTGAGCTTATAGATTTGCTATTTTCACTATTTGTTGTGTGATGAATTGTGAAATAATTAAATGTCTTAAGTGGTTAAATAAGAAGCTGTCAAAGTGAAAGTAAACAATCTTTTTCTCTGACAGGACTGACAGACCTCAGGATTGTGTTGTTGGGAGAGGAGGACTCTGGGAAGAGTTCAGCAGGAAACACCATTCTGGGAGGAAGTGGTTTTAAAGTTAGTCTGAGGTCAGTGCAGTGTGAGGTGAGACATGGTGAAGTAGCAGGGAGACATTTGACAGTGGTGGACTCACCAGGCTGGTGGTACAACAGTCCACTACAGGACACCTCAGATATGGACAAACTGGAGATCCAGAACAGTGTGTCTCTCTGTCCTCCTGGACCACATGCTGTTCTTGTGATGGTTCCTCTTAATAGAGCATTCACCAAAACACAGAGAGTAGCATTAGAGGAACACATGACACTTCTGTCACAGACTGTATGGAGTCATGCTATAGTACTGTTCAACTATGGAGACTGTCTGGGAGACAGAAGCATTGAGCAGCACATTGAGGCTGAAGGAGAAGACCTCCACTGGCTTGTTGACAAATGTGGGAACAGGTATCATGTCTTCAACAATCAGAAGACAGATGACACTCAGGTCACAGAGTTGCTGGGGAAGATAGAGGAGATGGTGACAGGAAACAGAGGTGGACACTATGAAGATGATGGAGATGTTTCAGAGACGTTGTCAGAGAGGAAGAAGATCACAGAGGAACATGTCCAGACATTCCTGACCAAGACACAGAGACAAAGAACTGCTCTGAAAGCTCTGTTTGAAGGTGATGTTTATCAAGTGTGTGTGTGTGTGTGTGTGTGTGTGTGTGTGTGTGTGTGTGTGTGTGTGTGTGTGTGTGTGTGTGTGTGTGTGTGTGTGTGTGTGTGTGTGTGTGTGTGTGTGTGTGTGTGTGCGCGTGCGCGCGCGCACACGCGCGTGTCTGTCAGTGTGTCTCTCTCTCCCTGACCTTGATTTTTATATTGATTAATAATGTATATTCTACATTAACCACTTGAACCCTAGCATCCCTATTCTGAGGGGAACATTAGCCAAAAACAGCAGATCTACAAGCTTGTAGATCTGCTATTTTCGACAAAGAGGTTTGGTGTAGACAGAGGGGGGAAAAAGAGAAGACCAAGTACAGAGTCACAGGTCAAGTTTACTCAGTATTGAGGGTTTAAGTGGTTAAATGTCTGAAAATACACATTAACATGAATCCAACATATTAATAGATACGATAATGTATAAACAAACATTCATTTACACAACATTGATGATAGTGCTGTCAAACTAATCTATGAAGCTATCTATGAAATCTATGAAAAAGTTTAATCTGCAGCATAATTGTATCCATATATTGGGGGTCCCTGCTTCATTTCTCTATCAGCTAAGGGCTCCTTGGCCTGAAAAACGTTGAAGAGCCCTGTTATAACATATGGTCGAAAGTAACTAATTACATTTACTCAAGTACTAATGCAAATTGAGATAAATAATACATGATAAGCAATACATACATTAGGAGCATTATTAGATTAAGACTGAGTGCCGCGCTATGAGGTTGTATATCTGCTATTTGATAAAAATTGTGAAAATGTTTTTCTTTTTTATATATATATTCTTTTACTCAAATCTTTGCTTCTGGGGGGTCCCTGGAACAACATATTTTGAGATGGGGGTCCGCGGCCAAATACATATCATTTTGTGGTCCTTGACATGAAAACCACTGATATTTTAGCAACAAGTTTTTTCTTCGAATTTTTGTTATAGGATTTAGACAATTGTAGAATCCCCAGAAGCAAAGATTTGAGTTAAAAATGTTTGCTTTAAAAATATATATATTCAAAGATTTTCAAAAAATCCCATGATTTTTCAAAAAATAACAGATCTACAAGCTCATAGCGCGGCACTCGGTGCCACGCTATGAGCTTGTATATCTGCTATTTTTGAATAGCCCAAAGAAATCTTAAAATGACAGAGATGCGTCCCAGGTTTTAATGGGTTAAGTGAAAATGTCTATGCAGGACTTCCTCCATTGAAATGATCTAGTGACCAACAGATTGACACATTGGTGATTTAATTCATGTATGTTCAACTCATTTGCATAATTGATCACATAATATTCAGTATAACTTCAAATTATTGATTCATTTTTTTTTACTGTTCTGTGGTTAGTGTTGTTGCAGAATTATTATACAATGTAATAACTCATTTAGCTGAATCTCTGAATCCAATCCTAAATCAGTGTAAAGTGAACTAATGCTGTGTGTGTGTGTGTGTGTGTGTGTGTGTGTGTGTGTCTGTGTGTGTGTGTGTGTGTATGTGTATGTGTATGTGTATGTGTGTGTGTGTGTGTGTGTGTGTGTGTGTGTGTGTGTGTGTGTGTGTGTGTGTGTGTGTGTGTGTGTCAGGAGAACATCAGAGTCTACCAGATGTGAAGGTGATGTTGGTTGGTGGAGAACAGGAGCAGAGCTGGAGATGACATACTGCAGGATAATGTGTTTAAAGAAACTCTATTCAAGGTGAGTAATATTATATGAATGTTATGTTATAATGAATGATTTCACTCAAAGTAAGTAAACAGTAAAGTGATCAAATGTGTTTTCTGAAGATAATGTAAAAGTATCTGCTGTCATGAATGTTCATTGATCATGTGATCAATGAACTGTCAGTGATCAATACACACAGATGTTCATTTTCAAATGAACATGGAGTCCAACACATGTAGATTCTCATCATGTCTGTAATCTTTAATGCAAACCATGACTGTGTGTTAGCTCTGTGGTTCTCAAACTTTTTCATGTCCAGGACCCCCAAAATGATACATATTAGTCTGTGGACCCCCATTTGAAAAGATATGTCAGGGACCCCCAGAAGGGAAGATTATTATAGCTATAGCAGTGATTCTCAACCATTTTAACTTCAAGGAGCCACAATTTGATATGCATTAAACCACTGTCCCCCGTTTATCTCTGGAACCCCATCTACACAGTAAAATCATCAGTGTTCATTTAACTCTGAGAGTGTACAAATGGAACTAAATGGACCCGTGAGGGTTCATTTGGTTGCATTTGTACACTCTCTGAGTTACAGACCCATAAGGTCCCATTCGGTTCCTAACTATCAATCATTTGGCTGGGGACCCTCTAGAACCCCCTCAAGGACCCCTGGGGGTCCCCGGACCCCACTTTGAGAACCACTGTGTTGGCTAACTTTATAGGAGTACACAGTAACAACAACACACTAATCAATTTATTTAAAAAAGGAAAAATCGATAATCGATTATTAAATAAAATAATACATTAATAATCATGACCTATTTTGAGCATATAAGACCTCGAACGCAGGTTGTCACTTTTTATTTGTCACTGTGTCACTTTTTGATTTGAGCTAAAAGCATAATTTTACACTTTGGCTAATCTAAAATAGCAGATATACAAGCTCGTAGCGCGGCACCGAGTGCCGCGCTACGAGCTTGTAGATCTGCTATATTTGAAAAAATTTAAAGCAAACATTTTTAACTAAAATCTTTGCTTCTGGGGGTCCCTGGAACAAAATATTTTGAGATGGGGGTCGGTGGCCGAATAAATATAATTTTGAGGGTCCTTGAGATGAAAAAGTTTAAGCACCACATATAGCAACATACGTTTTTCAGAGAACTGTAGGGATGTAGAAGACATTTGTAGAATCTGCTTCAGGTCTTATTGGGTTAAAGTCTCAAAAACGTTTTAAAAAACGTAAAAGTTTTAAAATAGCCGATCTTCAAGGTCACAACACGTCGCATCACGACGCGTTGTGAGCTTGTAGAATTGATATTCACTGTCTTTGCATGATATTGTTGTCTGACGAAGTATGAAATAACCCTTAAATGGTTAATCAATGTGGTAATAAATAACATTTTCTTATAAGAAAAATACCTGCACAACTCGAGTATTTGATTAATTGAAAAAGTAATCGATAAAGTAAATCTGTCACTGTTAGTTATTCTGTTTACTTCCATACAGTAGCTCTTTGCTGGTACTGATCAATAACCTGTGTGGACAAAGTAGGCTACCCAACCTCAATATTTGAGTCGAAATACTCCTGGTCAAATATTTACTCAACTACAAATGAAAGTTGAATAATGATGCTCTCTGCTTCAGTGGTTTAAAGTAGCTAAGTACATTTACTCAAGTACTCAAAGTATAGTTTTTAGGATTTTTTACTTAGTAGTTAGTAGTAGCTTACTAGAATATTTCCCATTTTCAGTACTTTTACTTCTACTCCACTACATCTCAGAGGCAAATATTGTACTTTTACTCCACTACAATTATTTGAAAATGTTACAATAGTTACTTTTCAGATATAACTTATGATATGATGAAACATACATTAACCACTCTTGCCCTATTTTATACATAGGCTATTTGAAAATAGCCGATGTACAAGCTCACAACGCGTTGTGTTGCAACGCGTTGTGAGCTTATCTGCTCTTTTCTTTTTTTTATCTGCTCTTTTCAAACATTTGAGTACTTTTAATGTAGGTACTTTAAGTATATTTTGATGCCAATACTTTTGTACTTTTACTCAAGTAACATTTAGAAAACAGGCATTTTACTTGTAACAGAGTATTTTTATATTGTGATATTGCTACTTTTACTTAAGTAATATATGTGAGTACTTCTTCCACCACTGCTCTGTTTAATAAAACGTGCTCAGAACATATTCTGTGGAGAAGATAGAATGTCAAATTGACTTATGCACACCTGTACGTCAAGCTTTCAAACACAGAGTTTCAACTTTTAGAACTTTTTTCAGTTTCAGAAGTCATTATGACATGATATTAATCCCATATTACTGTGGCATTGTTAGACAAAGTGATGGAGAACTAGAAAAAGTGCTCTTCGGAGCACAGGTCTCCGCCAGGTCAGGTAGGCTATTGTGGCCTCCTGGTGGCGCTATAATAGGCCAACGTGAAAAGGGTGCCGTTTCTTCTTAGGCCTTGCACGACAATCGGACACTGACTGCATTCATGATTTGAGGCATTTTGTTAACAACATTGGTAGTTTCGCTAAATTAGACCTGCTGGTGGCGTTATAACAGGCCAATGTTAAAAGGGTGGCATTTGTTCCTCAACATAGTGTGAATGTGCATGGACAGTTTGACCGCAATCGGACTGTGCGTTCATGATTTGCGAAATTTTGTTCAAAACAAGCCAATAATGCAAACTTTAGATGTCAATCTTAGCCAATCAGTATGGAATATGAAAAATCAAACACATCCGTCGTGATCACATGACTATAGAGATCAAGTGTACCGATTTGCGTGAAATTTGGATAAAATTGGAAGGAGTGGTATAAAATAATATGTTTTACATAAGTCGGCCTCCTGGTGGCGCTATAAAAGGCAAATGTGAAAAATGCAGGGCAGAGGTTTTTCCTTGACCTCTAGGGAGTGCGCATACAAAGTTGTACACAGATTGGTGCAGTTATAGGTAAAAACACGAATCGGCCTGTTATAGCGCCACCATGAGGCTGATTTGAAAAAAATCAAATGGTAGTTCTTCCTCGGCCTAGTGGGAATGTGCTTGCAAAATGTCACGGAAATTGCATGCTGTGTTCATGATTTGAGGCATTTTGTTCAAAACGGAGCACTCCTGCAAACTTTGGAAGACATTTTTAGCCAATCAGGATGAAATATGAGAAATATGAAAGACCTGTTTGGTTTAATAACTATAGAGATACTGTGTACCGATTTGCGTGACTTTTGGACAAAATCTGTAGGAGTACTGTCAAAAAATATGTTTTGCACAAATCGGCCTCCTGGTGGCGCTATAAAAGGCCCATGAGAACAATTTGGGGCAAAGGTTCTAAATTGGCATCCAGGGAGTGTGTGTGCACAGTTTCGCTGCGATCAAGACAACGGTGCCGGAGATTAGCTGGTCACAGACGGACGGACACACGGACACACACACACACACGGACACACGGACGGACGGACGGACGGGGTGGAAAACATACTCTCTCGCCATGCCTTCGGCCTGGCGGAGACAATAATACATTCAGTGAGTTAATTTCTGGTAGGATTGAAGAGGAACTCCAGTGAAGACAGAATAGAGTGAATGTTTTTATTATTATGACTAACATACAGTAAACTTCATATTCCAGGAGTTTAAAACCCAGACTAAACTGACAGAATGTGTCAGACAACAGAGACGAGTTGCTGGAAGAAAAGTGAGTGTGGTGAACTGTCCAGACTGGTCGACTACACCTCCATCACAGAAGATCAAAGACGTCCTTCTACACGGTGTGACTCTGTGTTCTCCTGAACCCCATGCTGTCCTGTTGACTGTTGATGTCAGGTCCAGTTTCTCTGAAGCTGACAGGAGATCAGTGGAGGAACACATGGAGCTGCTGGGGGACAGAGTCTGGAGACACACTCTGGTTCTGTTCACATATGGATGGTGGCTGGGAGGGAGACGTGTTGAGGAGTACATAGAGTCTGAAGGAGAACCTCTGAGGTGGATCCTGGAGAAATGTAGATACAGATACCATGTTCTAAACTCCATCAAGTTGGACACTTCAGAAGTAGAAAAGCTGATGGAGAAAATAGAAGACATGGTGATGAGGAACAGAGGACATTTTGGACAGATGCCACTGTTTGAAAGATTAAAAGGAATAACAGAAGAACAATGGAAGAAGAGAGAGCAGGAGATGATAGAGAGGATGTTGAAGTCTGTGGTGACGGAGACAGAAGAACCAACCCTACCAGCTGTCAGGAGAAGGAACAGCATGGACCAAGAGGATGCACAGAGCAAGGACTTTCCTCCCGATAGTGTGTGTGTGTGTGTGTGTGTGTGTGTGTGTGTGTGTGTGTGTGTGTGTGTGTGTGTGTGTGTGTGTGTGTGTGTGTGTGTGTGTGTGTGTGTGTGCACGTGTGCGTGCGTGCGTACAATTTACATAAGAATGGATGGGTTTATTTTCATGAAACTTGTAGGGAATGACTAACTTTTGTGTGGAAGAGGTCAAGGTCAAAATGACATCATGTTTCATATTATCATTGTAAATGTCTTGCTGTCTGTTGTCTTCTGTTCCAGTGAGTGGTGGAACACGCTCTTCAGGAGTTGGAACCATGAGTGAAGTTTACAGCCTGGCAGACACTGATGTAAGTGAGAGAGATGAACATGTTTCATTGCATCTTCATAGATGTTTCATTAAAACACATTATAATTCTTTATTTGATGTTTTATTGTATTCTAAGTCTGTGGTGAAGGAGCCAGTAGAATCAACCCTACCAGCTGTCAGGAGAAGGAACAGCAAGCCGTGGCATCCTCCAAGCAGTGAGTATCAATATCCTGTTTACAGTATATCATCATGTCAGGTGGAAACCTTGCATGCTCATTACCTTTTTCAGGAATTGAAAAAAAAACTACCTGTGTTTCAATGGATCCAATATAATACATTATTTACTAATATTAATGAATACTATTTACTCAAGTTTTACTTTTCATCGGATCAATATTTATAAAAACCACAGAGACTATTTTCAATACTTGGGAATTAATTCATGAAAATTCAAAGTTGAAATATGGAGATACCTGACAGTGATGATTTTGTAATCGTGTGTGTGTGTGTGTGTGTGTGTGTGTGTGTGTGTGTGTGTGTGTGTGTGTGTGTGTGTGTGTGTGTGTGTGTGTGTGTGTGTGTGTGTGTGTGTGTGTGTGTGTGTGTGTGTGTGTGTGTGTGTGTGTGTTTGTGCATACGTGTTTGCGCGCGCGCGTGTGTGTGTGTGTGTGTGTGTGTGTTTGTGGGCATACGTGTTTGCGCACGTGCGTGTGTGTGTGTGTATATATATATGTTACAGTATGATTGGAAAACCAGTCAGATTGAAAAAGGAGTGCTTGTTTTCACCTCCCGCACTCCCCCGTGGCAAGGCGGGGTAGCACACCAAAAAAAAAAGAAATGACGTCTTGGAGGTACAGAGACTAGGGGGAGACGATGATTTACGATTATGTCCCTATCGGGACATAACTCGGACGGCGCTGAGTCAACTGAAGGTGACTTCACAACGCTCGGCACGGAGACTCGCTCGCCTAAGCTCGCTCGTCGGTTTCTCTCGTGGCTCAAGTCCTTTCAGACGGCACGTCTCCGTTCGGTGAAAACGAGTGCACCTTTTTCAATCTGACTGGTTTTCCAATCATACTGTAGCATATACACAAATGACATAAGAATGGATGGGTGTATTTTCATTAAACTTGTAGGGAATGATCAGCAGGTTGCCCTGAAAAGATGAACTTCTTTGTAGAAGAGGTCAAGGTCAAAATGACATCGTGGTTCATATTATCATTGTAAATGTCTTGCTGTCTGTTGTCTTCTGTTCCAGTGAGTGGTGGAACACGCTCTTCAGGATTTGACACCATGAGTGAAGTTTCCAGCCTGGCAGACTCTGATGTAAGTGTGAGAGAGGAAGATGTTTCATAGATGAAACTTAATTGGACATCAATCCCACTCATGTTTATCCTTATTTCTTTACCTTATATACTATATCATACATGATCCTTGTAACAGATTTATTGTGTATCATTATTGATGTTATGTCTCCATCATACCTGATCATTATAAGAACACTGATGTATTTTATATCTTTATTCATGGCATTTGTAAGAACAATAATATGTGTTCCTTTTTCCTCCCTGGCTCTTACATCTTTATTAACATTTCATTACATTTAGTTAAACATGTGTGTGATTAAACATGTAGTTTATTAATGATACAGCAATAATCTGTTGATAACCAAGAGCTTTGGTGTTTCAAATATTTTTTATTGTGAAGCACAGGATAGGATTATACATTTCTGTTCATATACATGGATTGCTTCCTTTTTTCCCAAAAAACAAACAGACATTTAATAGACAGATAAAATGAAACGAATTACACTCAAACTTAAAGCAAAAAACAAAAGGACCCCCCCGCCTCCCTTCCCCCTCCCCAGAAGTGCTGCCCCAAATTATGTATGACACAGGTCATCCACAAGGATTAGCCTTTCAACCTTTAAGAAAGGAGACTAAAGGCTTCCAAATCTTTTCAAAATCTTGGTTACAAATTAAAATATTTTTGATCATATTTTTCCATTGTTGATTGTAAGATAAATCAGATTTAAGTACAGACAATTGATATACCATCCGGCCGATCTATCAGGATGATATTTTTTCAATAATTGACATGTCAGTGAATATTCCCTATCTTTCAGTCAGGCTCTGGTCTAAAAATGTTACATTTTATACATTTACAACCAGATAAGCTTATATTGAAGTGAACATACAGTATTTCAGCGTTATTATATCAGCGTTATTACAATATTTGTAAAAGCTCAAGTTTATTGTTTTATGCAGTTTGATGGATCCTGTATTAATGTACACTGTTGTGTTTCAGTCTTCTTACAGAGGACACTTTGGACATTCGTCTTCATCGCATGAGACACGACAGAAGACACTGTTTGAAAGACTGACAGGAAGTAGAACTTTAACACCAGAAGAATGGAAGAAGAGAGAGGAGGAGGTGATAGAGAAGATGTTGAAGTTTGTGATGATGGAGCCACAAGAACCAAGTAGTGAGTCTTACTTTTATCCTCTTATGTGGACATTAATTGTTTACTAAAATAATATTTTATTTTATAATGTGTGGGTATGTGCGTGCATGCATGTGTCCTTGCATAAATTAACAAGAATGGACGAGTGGATTTTCATGAAACTTAGAGGGAATGATCAGTAGGCTGTCTTGAAGAGATTATTAACTTTTGGGTGTAAAAGGTCAAAGGTCAAAATGACATCATGGTTCATATGTGAGGAACAGAGACATGTAGAGATGTTGTGCTGGGCTGCAGGGTTTTCACATCCAGGTGTGTTTTTATTATCATCGTAAATGTCTTGCTGTCTGTTGTCTTCTGTTCCAGTGAGTGGTGGAACACCGTCTGAAACAGGAAGTCTATACTGCTGGTCACCTGCCAAGGTCTCTGATTGGCTGACAACACATCCTGGACCAACAGCGCCCTCTTCAGGATATGACACCATGAGTATAGCTCCCAGCCAGGCAGACACTGATGTGATGAGTGTGAGAGATGAAGATGTTTCATAGATTAAACTTCAGTTTGACATCAGTCTGACACATTTTAATTTCTTATTGTTTCATTAAGAGAAACATTAGCACCTCCAAATTCATTCTTAGGTATAAAAATCTATCCCAACCCACGTCTCATAACAACACATTAATGTCACATTAATTCTGACCATTCCAAAAAGCTACATATCTTCACAAGTCAGCTATTTTAACAACAATCTCAACTATATAAAATGCTATTATTATAGTTGTGTGCATGTACAGTAGACCAGGAATTATCTATCTATCTATCTATCTATCTATCTATCTATCTATATAGACACACACACACACACACACACACACACACACACACACACACACACACACACACACACACACACACACACACACACACACACACTGGCCCTCATTTATCAACGTGTGCAGACCAAATAATGGGCGTACGGCAAGATCACCGCAACTTTTGGCATTTATCAATATATCCTGACGTTGGCTTCATCCTACCGTACGCTGAGATCTCACGTCTGGTCGAGACCAGTTGTTGACGTTGGCTGTGCCCGTTTATTCCATTGTAGACCTGCAGAGCAACATTGTCTGACTGTCTGACAGGCATCTGGACACATAATCCACTCCAAAATGTATATCTACACTAATGAATAATCCCTGTAAAAATATAATATTTTATAGACTAATTTAAACAAACTGCTTTAACAGTCATTCGGTTAAGCTCTGATCTCAGATCTGGCTGCATTGGCTATTTGAAAATAGCAGATCTACAAGTTCACAACAGGTCGCATCGCATGGACAGTTATGTGATGGATGTGACATATTAACTCCTTAGAGACCACCTCATACACACCTCTTTGATAACCAGTTGGACGTGTGGCCAATGAGAGGAGAGGAGAGGACCACACAGTGTTAAACAGTGTAACCTGCACTCTGAACCGGATCTGTAAAGGTTTATTTTTTAACATGGGTTTGAATGGGGGACTAAATAGGGGGCGTGGCTACGTGGTTTTGCCGATTATGTCGGCGTGGTAACGCGAAACGGTAATACAAGTAATAGCCTGGTTGGCCCGGTCGTTCCGCACGCTTTGATGTATACATTGCCAGGGACGTGTAAACCGTGTGGGAGGAGTAGCATTTGGGGCGCCGCGTGCCGCCAAAATGGGTAGTTTTTTGCGAATAACGTCGCAATGGTAACGCTCAACGGCAAAACACTTCCGAGCACACGATTCCCGGCCAAGTCGCACATTTTGATGTATATATTGCCGGTAAACCGTAAACCGCGCGTCAGTTACGGACGGACAAAGTTTTGTGGCGTGAAATAAGTATTATGATTAAGTATGGCGGATTACAATAAGTGTTTTGCCATTACATGGCCTTTGAAAGAGGTTGATCATTCCATGGACATTGTGAGTAAAACCAGCTCCATACAGAATAATCACACTGACTGAACATCAGGAAAGTTACTGATTGTTTGTTTTCTGCTTTTTATCTTTCAGACCAGTTTTTCCCCCATCGTGCACACAGAACACACAACCAATGAATACAGGTAGGTCATCCTCAACAGCTTCCTCCACATGTAGAAGTTGTGTCTTTGAGAACATCAGCTGATCATTCACCACAGCTGAGTCTTCCTGTTTCCACTAACATGTTGTTTCTATTCAAACAACCACTGTGATGGTACATGAACTGGATACAACATGTGGCAACATGACACCTCATGAAGTCAATAGATGATATATTCCACGACTCTCTTCCTGTTTTTGTCCACTGTACTAACTAAATAAAGGCAGAAAGGCCCCAAACATATCTTAATACAAATAAATGCTTGTTTTGTGTCACAGGTTCACGTTCCCAGAGGCGGGGCTGTTCCAGTGCAAAAAGACAGGGTTGGCGTTTGGAACGACAGGGGAAGGAGAAGTCCTCTACAGGACTGTGCAGTGGGTTGAGGACCAGCTCCAGTCAACAAGAGGGACTCCTGCAGGTCCTCTGTTTGACATTCAGTGTCCTCACCAGTGTGTCTGCCAGCTACACTTGCCACACTGTGACGTCACACCTGGTGAGGCATCCAATCACTTTCAAGTTTCTTGTTCAAAGTCACTCTGTATAACAAATCTGTTGAAATACAACACCTTCTGCCTTATGTGTACTGAGAATGAAACTTAGTGTGTCTGACACACAGCAAGGAAGAGGCGGATCGAAGGTTAAAGGTCACAATGGTGAGTCTGTTGACCAAATGGTGAAAAACAAAGGATAGATGAGGGGCGTGGCTCCGCTGGCTGCCACGGCTCAGCTCTGATCCAGTGTACTGTAGTGTAGAGGAGAAGCTGAGTCAGCCATAATTATCACGATGATAAACAAATGAAGCAAGCGCACTGCAACTGCATAAAGGTTAAGCAGGCTGGAAGCGCTACAACACTAGAAAGCTAAGTGTAGAGTAGCTGAACTTTACCATACGTAAAGATTGGATAAGACCTGGTTGGTGCGCAGACCAGGTTGTTGTGGAGCGTGGAGGTGATTAGAGACGAGGGGCAGGTGTGATGATGATCGTAGATGAGAGGCAGGTGGAGCTGTCAACACCGGCTGATGAGCGCGGAGTGAGCGCCAAATGTAGATGAAGAGGTGAGGATGGCCGAGTCGTAACACACAGCCAGCTAATGTAAAACTACGTAGATGTAGAGGTGGGTCGTAATGTAAACTATGTAGATGTAGAGGTGAGTCGTAATGTAAAACTATGTAGATTTAGAGTTGAGTCGTAATGTAAAAATATGTAGATGAAGAGGTGAGTCGTAACGTAAACTATGTAGATGTAGAGGTGGGTCGTAATGTAAACTATGTACATGTAGAGGTGAGTCGTAATGTAAAACTATGTAGATGTAGAGGTGAGTCGTAATGTAAAACTATGTAGGTTTAGAGTTGAGTCGTAATGTAAAACTATGTAGATGTAGAGAGTCGTAACACACAGCCAGCTAATGTAAAACTATGTACTGTGGGCGAGCTCTCAGCACACAGAACACATTGGGAAGTGTTGAGTCTGCTTTTCACATCCTCCTCACAACAAAATGTTTTATGTAAAATATCTGTAAAATGTGCAAAACTTTTCACAGGTGATGACCTTTGTGTGGCCAACATCACAGATGAGGGGATACACTTCTTAAAACCTCTGAAAGTGACCCAGACTCACGTGATTGTAAATGTGACCCACCTGTCTCTCTTTGGGCTGACCTGGATTCTCGACCTCTTTAACCCTAAACCTAAACACATTGTTGGTCAAGTTCTGCTGTTCCTGCGACCGCCAAGCGAAAGATATGAGATGAATGTATTCCTGCTGCCGAGAAATGTGCATCCCGAAGAGGTAAAATGTGTTATCTAATGCTAAGTAGCCTCATCCCTTAAAGTTTGATTATCTTCATACGTATTGTACTTCAACATAAAATGGATTGTGATTCTGAAGAGATGCTAGTCTGTAGGTTTGGGCACATTGACAGCCAATATCAGGCCAAAGTCCATAACTTGTACTAAAGAGCCATGTCAAAATAGACTGTCCATCAACAGTGACAAATAATGGTCTGCAGACTAGCTAGTCTATACCAGGCATTATGATGGAACCATGTGGTAAAGTGTGTGTCATTGTAGGTGGAAAAACAATATCAACAGGATGTACGGATCATGAATACACCTACATGTTCACTCACCGCAGACACATCGTACAGTCTGCACTGTCTTCCACATGAAGCACAACCAAAGGTATCACACACTTGTTGGTCTAGTCCTACTACTTCTGCTACTACTGCTACTATTACTACTGTAAAGTGACTGCCACTACTACAGTAATCCAATGCAATAGTAATAAATGTATGTGTGTGTCTTCAGGCTGGGCTTTATTATTTGGACTTTGGGAATAATTACCAGCCAACATTTGAGGTGTTCATGGATTTGAAGACAGAATACTTCTCATTGGAGCTACGAGGACCTGAGGGTGAGCGTGAGCCGGTGTGGAATGGACACAAGCTCAGAGTTAAAGGTACAATTATGTTTCTTAAGCTACATTAAGTACATTTGCACATACCTGTAATTGTGTCTGGGTTTTCGCCTGTTTATTAGGAGCATATACTGAACAGCACACAGTGATCAGTGTCTCAGATCCTGATTCCACAATTAATTGTATTTGAATACATGGAGCTCCTCTTAATATGCAGGAGACAGCTTAGTCCTTTGAGTAAGAGGATGAAAACATTGATGCTGCAACATTTAAATACACCATAAAAGTCAGAGATGTGTATAACTATAATTTAAACAATATGAAATGTGAAATACACACATTTGGTTTGGCGATGAATGAATCCTCTTTTAGATACTCTGGGGGAGCAAGTTGCTTTTCCCCTACCAATCGTGGCCTTCTGAATCCCCCCATCTTTACCTTTAAATGCACTAAATCTCTGTCTGTGAGTGTTTCCACTGCAAAACTCCAGAACTGTCTCACTACTATGATAATGTGTATGGAGGATGAGCAGCAGTTTCTAGAAGGGCAGCAGCAGCATGAGATAAGGCAGCAACAAAGCTAATGAAATGTTAACCTTTTAAATGGGTTGCTGTATAAGTGAAGTGTGTGTGTGATTGACTGAGAATAGAAGCGTGAAGATGAGACAGACCAATGGTCAGCCACCAGATCCTGCACTGAGTTTCCTGACTGAACTTGCTCTACACATTAAATTAAGTGCATGCCGGTGTCACGCATTGCATTTTCATGTGTCATGCCGGAATGCACTCCATCTCCAATCTCCTCACACAACTCAACTTTTAGACATCGATAAAAACACAATTTGACTTTGGACCCAACTGACTTTACCTTGATTTAATGGTTCATTTATTTACATTTATAAATGACATAAAAAAGTGATTTTATGATAGATTTTATATTTATGGTTTATTTTTGTATTTTCAAGTATATTTGACTGTGTGACTGATGGGCAAAAGTAAACTCTTAACACTACAGTGAAATATCCTTCAGTCTTTAACATGTGCTCAGCCTCTCCCATACCCATGCTCATGAACGCATTAAAAAAGCTTTCATTGAATGTTTTTTTGGTGAACGGTGAGCTGTACACATCTGTTTGCAACTAATGAACGCAAACATGAGTGTCGTTGACTCCTGCATGTTTCAGTCAACAGTTGTACATCTGAGTTAAGTATTCAGTGTTATCATTTTATCCATAATTGTGCATTCAGCTACTACTTTGATGACTAAAATAATGTCGTATAATTAGAGGATGTTATTAAGCTGAGTCAGCCATAATTATCACGATGATAAACAAATGAAGCAAGCGCACTGCAACTGCATAAAGGTTAAGCAGGCTGGAAGCGCTACAACACTAGAAAGCTAAGTGTAGAGTAGCTGAACTTTACCATACGTAAAGATTGGATAAGACCTGGTTGGTGTGCAGACCAGGTTGTTGTGGAGCGTGGAGGTGATTAGAGACGAGGGGCAGGTGCTCGCCGATCGGGCTTCAGATCACTTGGAATACACAACGACGATAACTGTTCGTCATCCAGACCAAATAAAATAGAAGTGGAGCTCTCTAAAATGCCTAAAAAAGGCCTTTCCGAGAACCGGAAACGGAATCTGCGTCATGAATCCGGAACCCGGTGAGTGTGAAGTAAACAGCTGGCGAAACTGATGCTGAAAAATATACAGAACAGCGCGATCACAGATTAAACAATGAAAAAGCTATCAGCGCGTCTAACGTGTCGACGGCCAAGTGGACAAACTAGCAATTGACTCGATAACGCGTCGACGGCAGTCAAAGAGTTAAGATTAATATTTAAGTATAATATTAATCATGTGTGTAAACCCTGCAGTAAAGGCTTTCACTTCATGTCATCCACAGGACAAATCAAACCAACGATAATGAAGCCCATCAGCCATTCTGTTTCAGGTACACACCCATTATCTTCATATATATGTTTTTTCCTTTCTTTCAACTTAACAATCTTAAGATTTACAGTATGTTATCCTTTGATTTGCATAAAGTCAAACAGGGTTTATTGATGGAAAATCGCGACGCTTTAGTCAGTAAAGTGAAGAACGTGGGTCCCATCCTTGATTATCTGCAAAGTAAGGGCTTCCCTCCTGAAATGGCCGCCAACGTCCAAGCTGAGACCACACCTCAACAAAGCATGAGGAGGATCCTTGACAGTGTGACCACCGCTGAAGCAGCAGAGACCTTGTACGAAGCTCTTGTCATAAATGAGAAGTTGGTCATGGAGGAGATACTGGGTCTGGGATAATACCAGGGGTGGATCTACGGTGGGTGGACCTGCACCTGAGAGGCACAGGCCCACCCAGATTGACTCTGAATGGGCCTACCCAGAGTTACACATTTGTCCTAATGTCAATCAAATGAACTGAAGCATGCATAATGGGACAATGTACATTGTTGTTGGAACATAAACACAGACAGGGTGACGCTGAGCCTTCCTCACATTTGTTTATATGTTTCATGTGCAGAACATTTAAAATGTTAACCAATATCTGCTTTGTTTCATTATTTATCAGGCTGTAGGTTTATATGGGGAAATATTTTGTAATAAATGAAACTAACCCTTGGATAAGATGTGACTTATTTTTGTAATGAAATGATTTGGTCTACAGTTCAAACATGTACATTGTAACCTATTCACTAGAAACACATTTTCTACGAAAATTCAAGTGTGCCTGCTTTAGCTGGCTGAGGTGGGAAGGGGACAGAGCGTGTGTGTGTGTGTGTGTGTGTGTGTGTGTGTGTGTGTGTGTGTGTGTGTGTGTGTGTGTGTGTGTGTGTGTGTGTGTGTGTGTGTGTGTGTGTGTGTGTGTGTGTGTGTGTGTGTGTGTGTGTGTGTGTGTGTGTGTGTGTGTGTTGACAGCAAATGACAGCAGCAAAGGTCTTTAATCTGACCACCTGCAGTTTATTTACATTAAATGTCTTATAATACAGAAGATACTTTGAATGTATAATTATACATATTGCCATTTACATTTGCCTCATTGCAGAGCAGCCGGTGGCCACAAACATCGACGAGCGCAAGACCTCACATCTGAATCAATCGTGAATTCTGGTAAAAAAAAAAAACACTCTCGTAGAAGTCATGTTTTTAGTTTGGTTAATCTTCATTTTGAAGCTTACCTGTGAACATCCAGGTAGTTTGTTGTGCTCTGGATCTCCCCAAAGCATTAATATAGAGTTTTACGACTAAAATCTGGTCTGCAGAGACGAGTCAGACTAGCATCAACTGAAAACAGGTTTGACGCAGGGCACACAACTCAGAAGAGGTGAAACGCCACACACCAAACGCAAATCAGAGTCTCACTAAATGAATGAGAAAGTACTGTATGCAGAGATGTTGAGTGAAACAAAACAATTGCTCTCCCGCAACCTGACAACACTGCGTTCCTTCAATGAGGAAGTCACTGGCTTGTTGTTTTTGTTGTGGTGTGTTTTGTCTCTTGAATTACCCAAATTCTGGAGGATTAAACACATGGATAATTCATGGGATATGCAATACTAAATGAGGACAAACCTAGAGCAAAGAAAAGGGTGTTGTTGCTCCTTTAGTGATTTTTTTGGAGGTAGAAAAAATAATTGATATATAGGCCTACATTTTTGAACAGATAGGATTTAAACCATACTATTGGACACTCGTTCTTTATAACACACAGGAGGATATTCCAGCCGCCATTCAAATGATTCTAATCACTGTTTCTCGACATCGGGTTTGGGGACCACCAGGTGTTCAAATAGATGTGAGCTCCAGTCCTGGACATGTGTTTGGAGTGAACGTTGAATGAGTCACTCAAACAGACCCCCATAGTGTGTGGAAGTGCTTCTCGGTGGACAGGGGTGTTGCAAGAGCTCCCTTCCTGATGTGGTAATGACCTCTTCCTGGAATGGGATTATTTAAAAGGTAGACTAGAAGGTGAAATACAAATGGAACAAGAATCTTAAACATTTTCAAAAAAGATAAAAAATTGTGATAGCGAAAATAGACAATATACAAGCTCAAAATGTGTTGCATCGTAACAAGTTATGAGCTTAGTGATTGATATTTTTGCATTCACTATTTTTTAAAATAATGATAGCGATGGTGGTTAAAAATCAGGACACATCGGCTGCAAAACTGCCTCTACCAATGTCCTCAAAAAAGTCAAATAACAGCCGATATTTCGGTTATTATACAACAGGCTTAACAGGCATAATTTCGCAGTGTGTCATAGTGACACATTGGCCTACCCTGTGAAAGCTGACCAGATCGGCCAGAGTGGCGTGTTGGATCTGGTCGAGGCCGATGAAGCTGTAATAATCAGTGGAGGCGTCCACCAGGAAGTGTTTGAAGGCGTCGGCTGTGCGATAGGAGAGAGTGAAGCCCCAGATACACTCACTGACCCTAAGCAGAAAGCTGCCCTCTGGCTGCTCTGCAAGCAAAGACTCAGCCTCCTGACGGGAGATGATGCCTGGAGGGAGAGAGAGCAGACCAGAGATCCATTTCAGAAAACACTGTCCACTTACGCCCACTTCTTTTAAATAGTAAAAATAGCCAATTTACAAGCTCACAACGTGTCATATGACATGCTGTGAACTTGTAGATCGGCTATACTCACTATTATTTTTATTGAAAAAAAAAACATTTTGGTCAAAATCCTTATTGAATTTCAAGCAGCATCTAAAAGAGAAAGGCTATGTCGTACATAGAAAATGTTTACATACCCATCAAACACATCATAGTATTGTACTTCCAAATATAAAACATCAGAGCTACTTGAACATAAACAAATACCATAGATAGACCAATATGCAGAAAGTCCTTTTGAGAATGTTCACCTACATGCCAAAATAGGGATTCCAGGTTGAAGTGGCTGAAGAATGTATGGTTGCCGACAAGAAATGTGTCTATAACATGTTTGTCACATGTCCCATGTAGATGGACGGGTGATGGGTGTGGATTGAGATGCACTCAGTGCAGATCTAAAGTTCAGAGGTATAGGGGTGGCAATTGCCCTGGGACCCCGAATGACACCCCTCAGAGCAGAGCAGAGCATGCAATGTTTCTCAAAAACATCTCAAAATAGTAAGTGATGGGGAGGAGAGAAAAAGGCTTGTTTGGTGCAGAAGGAGAGTGGTGGTTATTGAGTTAGCACATGGTACCCCCTGGGCCGCCAAAACCTGCTTCTTTTCGCCCGCCTACTTTTTCATCTCCTTGTTGACCACCTCACTCCTCCATTTCCCTGCCAGGAGACAGGCCTTCTGCTTGGCCAGGGTGTCCCGAAACCTCTTCTCCATCTCCTCCTGCTGGACACGACTGTGTGAGACAAACAGGTTTAGAATGAGACACAGGACAGTCCTGTGATGAGACAGACATGTTTAGAAAGAGATTATGCAACATGAGACAGAAGACAATGAGTGGGAGGAGCAATGTGAGTAATGTGTTTACCTGTGGTGCACAATTCAATGTACCTACATGTATAACATTTCAGTGGGCCAAATTGCTGCATGTAAATTGCTTTTAAGCCACAGAGCAATTTGCACCTTTTACTGTACATACATCTGTCCCAGACTATTCATTTCTAATTAGAAACAGTTAACCACTTAAACCCCAGTATGTTATGGGTCTGTTTATGAAAGCTATTTTTTTGTCTCTGTAGTTGTCCTGGAAATGGGGTTACCCTGCTCGCATTATCAACTGAGGGGATGAGGATATTTATTTAAGTATTTTATTTGCATATTTTTTTCTTTTTTTACATACACTTGCAGTTGCATGCTGTATACTACAGTTTATTAGGAAATCTATTTTGCTTGTAATTTCCTCTCTCATCAGTTATATTATCTAAATAAGGCAAACATCTACCAGGGGGAAACATTTATAATAATGCTTGTCATGTATTTGGTCTCTAAAACAATGTGTTTGAGATTATAATACAATTTAGACAAGACCCACACTACTACTCACTAGTGGTGGAAACGGGTAAAGAATAGTCCACTGCCACCCTCTAGTGGTGAATTGGGAGTTGTGACAAATATATCGCAGTCTCTGATCTAATTCTGTTCCAGTGTACCGTCCTGTTTCAATATGTAATGGCAATAATTCTGAAAAGAGCGAAACTGTGCACAGAGATCACTGGCTCTTAGATACATCATACACAACCTATTTTTCACACTCATACACAGTTTTAAACTAACAATATGTACGTAGTTTAGGTTTGTCATTGATTTCTTCCAACCATTTAGATAGGCCTACTTTTTTAATAAAAGAAATGTGAGCTAAATGGGTCCTTCCGAGTATTCGGTGCCATTTGTGTCCCCATGACATAATACAGCCTTGTGTAAAAAAAAAAAAAAGCTTATCTTATACTGTTAGCCTCTCTGCCATTGTGTTCTGTATTGTTTTCCAGCATCACATGAAGCGTTGGCAGCAGGATTTACTCAAATGAACCAGGATGTGATGGCCATGACTCATGTTCATTGGCGGAGCAATAAAAGCCTTTAAAAACCTTAAAGACAATCCATCCAAGGTCTTCACAGCCTTTCATCTGTTCGGCCAGTTCACGAACACCAGCTTGGCATCGGTCAGAGCTAGAGCCCTCCATGTGGTCCAGACACCCTCATGGTCCCTGAAGGTTCCAAATGGCCCTTTACGGGTGTGTAACTCTGAGAGTGTAGGCTACAAATGGAACCAAATGGAAGGCTCCGTCTTTACTTGGAGTTGGAGCTGTCAATCAAGCTATAGTTTGTGCACGCCCACACACACAGCCCTGAGAAGAGGTGTAATCACCAATCAGAGTAAATGAAAACACCTGTATGAGTGTTCAGGAACTTTAGAGTTGAGGGTTCAAGGCATTATTACACAGCATTTATCAAGACAAGACAGTGATAAAATGGCACAGCGAGTTAAACTGGACAAGCAACAGTTTTGTTGTGCTATCTGCCTGGGTTTGTTCAATGTCCCTGTGACTATTCCCTGTGGACACAGCTACTGCCGAAGGTAGCATACTTAGCATACTACATACAAGGACCAACCAGTTTGTTATGCATTAGGCCATGGATGCTCCCCCTGGCTCCACAAAAAACACCCTTTACAGGCCTTTAAGGGTCCATTTGGTTCTTAACTATCAGTCATTTAGCTGGGGGTCCCCAGACCCCACTTTGAGAACCACTGGTATTAGTGCTTTTACTATGCAAGTCTGCATACAGTATAAGATATTGCATAGTCCAAGTGTGGAGGGCCAGGTAAATAATTATTTTTGTTCAGTAGTACCGGGTACTCCTTTTCTAGTTCAGTATGTTGCTTTTTTTTTCATTCTTCTTTTTCATTACTTTTCGCATCTTGTTGCTACCCATAGCTGTATCTTGTCTGTGTCTGCCCTGTGTTTCTTACTGCTGTACTGCCTTTGGCAACTGAACTTCCCATGCTTTGTGGGAGGTCTTATCTGTATATCTGTCTATCTAGGTGTATCGGCATCAACTGGAATGGGGATGATCAACATGGAAGATACAGCTGTCCACAATGCAGAAGGATCTCTATCCAAAGACCCTTCTGAAGAAAAACAGCATGTTGGTGGAGGTGTGTGAAACATTTGATGTCTGATTTACCCACATGAACCCTAGCGTCCCTATTCTGGGGTGAACTGTTGACACACATGGCAGATGCACAAGCTCACAATGTAACGCAACATGTCATCTTTTAGACAGAGTTTTATTGTAGAGGGGGGAAAGGCCACTGTATGTAGGGTTTAATGGTTAATGTCAAATAACCCATTCAAACCGGGAAAGCGTCTGAATCATTTTAGATTTTTTTCCCGCATTGGATGTTCAAAAATATCAGACAAGCTCACAGCTTGAACTTGTACATCTGCTATTTTGGACTTTTTGAAAGAAAAATCTTGAAAGTGTGAAAACTAGTGATTTAGAAGGTATTTGTAGAATGGGCCTCAGGTCTTTATTTCACTGCTCTGTGTGTGTGTGTGTGTGTGTGTGTGTGTGTGTGTGTGTGTGTGTGTGTGTGTGTGTGTGTGTGTGTGTGTGTGTGTGTGTGTGTGTGTGTGTGTGTGTGTGTGTGTGTGTGTGTGTGTGTGTGTGTGTGTGTCATTGGACCCACTGGCCCCATGAACTAACCCTTTGACTTCTACCACTACATCTCAGAGGAAAATATTGTACTATTACTCTAGTTTTTCTTTAGTTACCAAATGGACCCGTACCGGTCCATATGGTTACATGTGTGGTTACATCACAAATAGATACATTTACTTTTTACCGTGTTTACAGAAGATCAAAGTATTAGTCAAATGAGGGCAAAAGGAAAAAAAAATAGACATGCATAATAAAACACTAGAAGTGAAAGAATTGTATGGCTGGTGGTTATAGACAATAGAGATTATGAATGATAATAAATAATATAAATATATTAGAAATAAAGTGGAGGTGTTTGATGTGATCAATATCATCAATAAGATTAGTGTTGCTCCTCATATTATTATATGTGACATTTGTACCAATGAATTGTTCCTATTCTGGACGTTTAGCATGAAGTTAAATAAATACCATGAAAATTCACTTAAAGCTACAATCCAGGACTTTTTCCAATGAAAACATTTATATTTTAACCAATGAGCGTGTTAATATACAGTATAACGTGTACATTAACAGTGGTTGGAGGTGGTCTCTCTCTACTCTTCTATTGAGACATTTAGACCCTGGTGTCAGGTAGGACACCTACTGGTTGACAATCTCAATAAAGTTATTTGAAGAAGACAGAGCACTGATTAGGACACTAGATGTGTCTCTATTGTATTTCAGACATTGAACTGTTCTCATAATTGTGTTTATGCTTTCTGCTGCTAGCATAAAAGGCCTCTCCATCTTAATGTCATCTTTCAGTAGGACTTTTGGGGCTCTGTTATCAACATGAATGACTGAGCCCTTTGACAAGAAACGTCACTCAAAGGCTCTGGCTCAGGACATCCCTGACACAAGGTTAGAACAACAAGGCAGGCTGCGGCCGACAGTGAGTCTTTGAGGATGATGATGCACCTGAGTGAGAGACAGAGTGGCATCAGTTATTACATCATCTTGTAGAAACTGTCAACTGGTTTCGGTGTGATCTGTGTACAGTCAGTGATTACATTCCAGCTGGTTCATGTTTGTATGTGGAGTAAATGACAGACAGTGAGGAATGTACTCTGACTATCACTGTAACAGTTTTGTTATTAGTTATGTTTATGGTTTATGTACTTATTTTATTAATTAATGTTTGGTGCAATCTGCAGGACAGTGAATTGAAGTTTTACATAAATCTTTGAAATGTAGGCCGTTTTTTTTTTTGATCCGTGAAGATCTCTAGCGCACACTACTGAACCATATACATATACATAGACTGTAGAAAGGGATCAGTTTGCTTTGCCGGTCTGGGTCTGGAGTTCATACAGAAACGGTGCAGCATACTGTGTGTGCAGGGGTGTAGTGGAGGGGGGACACGGGGGAGCGGTGCTCCCTCACTTCTCTAACTGCTGAAAAGTATACATTTTATTTTTTATGATTTTTTTCTTCTTTCTTTTTTTGCTATCACGGGGCTTCAGAGGTGTGCTCCCCCACTTCCAAAATTAGCACTACAACACTGTGTGTGTGTGTGTGTGTGTGTGTGTGTGTGTGTGTGTGTGTGTGTGTGTGTGTGTGTGTGTGTGTGTGTGTGTGTGTGTGTGTGTGTGTGTGTGTGTGTGTGTGTGTGTGTGTGTGTGCGTGCGTGCGTGCGTGCGTGCGTGCGTGTGCGTGTGCGTGCATAAATTACCAGATAAAGGTAAGCAAATCTTTGCTTCTGGGGGGTCCCTGGAACAAAACATTCTGAGATGGGGGTCCGCGGCGTAATACATTTCTAAATCCTAACAGTATGTTGCTACATGCAGTGGTGCTCAAACCTTATGTCAAGGACCCCCAAAATGATATGTACTTGGCCACGGACCCCCATCTCAAAATATGTTGTTCGAGGGACCCCCAGAAGCACAGATCGGAGTTGGTTAGTTTATTTGTTTCGGTCATGGTTTAGAAAAACAAACAGTTGAGCATACAAAATATTTTCAACAAGATCATTTGACCGAAAAGGTTTGGGCTGAAGCCGAAGCTTATTATGCCCACCTTATTAATATTCACGTTAAATTACTTGTCAGAAAAGAAAAGGAAACAAAGGAGTAAAAAGAAAACAAACAAAAGACAACCAAGTGTCAACGATGCTACAAGTCTTACATATCAAAACAAACGAAACAGAACGAAGAGAAACATCTTTAGCTTTGCATCAATTACACAGAAAAAACAAAACAAAAAAGTGACTAATTGTTATAGTGTATTTTTAACTAATTTCATATTTATAATGATAATGTATCACTATTACTATTTAGTAATAATAGTAATAATATGTAATAACTACCCTATGACATGATATAAAATTATGTTAATATGTGATGCATTTGCATAAAGACAAAACCATTATAAAACAAATACAAAACAAATACCCCCACTACCACGTTTTATATGAAGTGGTAGCTTCATATATAAATATGTTCATTGTTTATGTGACCAGGGCACTGAGGCCCGGAAACAGGATACCAGACTACGCCACTCTGGGAGTTTCACCCAGAGAATATTATATAATACACAATACACCTTGAATACTAGACCACAGGTTATTTATAATAAGAGGAGCAGAGACGTGTGTTTCCAGTTGAAAGAAAATATTCATTTTTATTTATAACTCAAGGCAGAATAAGCCATTCATTCAAACTGGAAGGGGTCAAGTTTAAGAGTTATATTTATTATCAATTACAAAGACTACGTAAAATGTAATCCAACATTCTATCAAACAGTATCAAAAAGGGATAAAATGGGGCAATAGCCTAGAGTACCAGTAACCAGGGGCATAGGTGTCCTTACACACAGGCGGGAGGCAGGGAGTGAGGGAGTGAGGAGAGAGGGGTTTCACCGCCACCAAAAGCGCACAAACGGCACACGCACTAAAAGACAAGAGAAAACATGTTAAAAACAACACAACACTGAAATCTTAAAAGACTAAATCAGCATGCAGCCAAAACAGTAAATCATGCACTAAAACTAACACAAACTCCAATACAGCCTATCACCAGTGACCACCCACCTGTCGGGACTACAACTATAGCCCCCTAGTACTGGTACGGCCGGAGCCAAAGATACCTCAGTTTATACTATTATATATCTTTTATCGAGCAGCTGGTTTGCACAAACACAATAAATCAAAGTAAACAAAATCAAATAACCAAATCAAATAACCAAAAATAAACCTAAATCAAATAACCAAAATAATAAGGACAAATACAGCAGCGGCAAACGGAGCTTCACCTCTATAAACAGTTAGAGCAGCACAGACTGGACAAACAGACAGACAGCACGCCACGCACACCTCTCGCTCACAAAGAGAACAGGTCGGGAAGGGGGGAGCAGTGAGCACCTTAAACGAGACACTGAACCGCGACGCTCCCGCACACAACCCACGACCAGGCAGACGGACAAACGCCAACTAACTAGCGGCTGCGTAGAGCTGCCTATTAATCAGCCTGGTGATTATGGGGGCGTTGCTCTGCGTTGCGTTGCCAGGGGTAACCAGAGAAGCTCAACCCACTACAATCTACCCCTACTTTCTATCGGTGTCGCAACGATAAACTACAGACATTTATTTCCAGGGCCTAAACATAGAGTGCATACTGCCAGACCCAGGGACCCGAGAGGTTGCAGCCGTCGTCCCCCTTTGTCCCACCGCCACGGGGAGATGGTGAGGGTTAGCATGCCTTCCAGCTGTTTCACGTTGACTTCTGCGTACGGAACTCAGTCCTGTATTACTGGTGCCTTCCATGGTGTCAGTGATCTCGATGCTTCCAGAGGGGGTGGCTACAGCAACCGGCCCGGGTACTGGTGTCGGTAGCTGAGGGGAGGTAACAGATGGAACGAGGCCGACTGGGGTCACTGTTTCTCTGGCTGGTTGAGGAGCGATGTACCACTCACCACTCTGGTCTTCACCCTCCTCCCTCGGGAGTGCAGTCTCTGGCTCCATCGGGTCGAACTCACCAGGCGGGGAAGTGGGTTGGGGAGCTGGCCGCAACTGGGTTCGGTGGACATGCTTGACCTTTGCTGGGTTATCCAAGGGGGCGATGGAGTAGACTGCTCCCCCCTCAGAAGGAGCTTTAATGATCCGATATTTCAAGGCACCCCAGGTGTCTTGGATCTTCACTCTTCCTCGCACAGAATGGTCTCGCAGATAGACTACTTCACCTTCTGCCAAACTGCCACCGGACACATGCTCGTCATGCCGCTCCTTCCTACGACGAGCCGCTGTTTGAATCCGTTCCCTGGCGCCATCAAAGGCAGTCTGAAGACGTGTTTGGTGTTCCTGCATCCAGTCGTTAACTGTGCCCCCAGTTGGTTCCCGGATTCTGCCAAGGAGGAAATCAACAGGGAGTGAGGGTTCTTGACCAAACATTAACAGGTGTGGTGACTCACCAGTGGTTTGATGGATGGTGGTGTTATAGGAGAAGGTGACATGTGGGAGGTAGTTAGGCCAATCCAGCTTCTTGGAAGGCGGGAGCGTTTGCAACAGTCCATGTAAGGTCCTATTAAACCTCTCGCACTGGCCATTCCCCTGGGGGTGGTAAGGGGTGGTGTGGGTCTTCTGGATGCCATATAAACTACAAAGCTGTTGGATCAGCAGACTTTCAAAGTTACGACCCTGAGGGGCACGGTGGCGCAGTCGGTAGCGCTGTCGCCTCACAGCTAGAAGGTCCTGGGTTCGATTCCCGCCAGGGACGCTGTGGGCGCTGGGGGCGTGTTCTCTCCTCCACGTCATCGGCGCCCATACCCTAGGTGGGGTTGGTGAAAGGGCCTACTCTGTGTAGAGTTTGCATGTTCTCCCCGTGTCTCCTAGGGTAGTTAATACCCTCACAAAAACATGTAGTAATCCTGGTCACTATACTGCCTCCCCCTGGTCAGCCGGGGCGCCTGATGGAGGAGAAGGGAACTGGTTGGAATAACGTGTTCCTTCCACGCGCTATGTCCGACCAGGGAAACTCCCCCCTGTCAGGTGATAAGAAGCGGCCTGCTTGCTCCTCATGCATTGAAGGAGGCATGAGCTTCAGCTTGGGCTCTCCCTAGGCTGGCAGAGGGTAGGTAGTGCCCAGGATTACATAGGCAATTGGCACTGGGTGAAAAAATGTGGGTTACAAAATCGTGGGATAAAAATTATAAAAAAAAAAAAAAAAAAAAGTTACGACCCTGGTCCGAATGAATCCGGGCTGGCACCCCATATCTGTAGAACCACTCCCGGACCAGCACCCCTGCTACTGTGGATGCACGCTGATCACAGGTAGATACAGCTTGTGTGAATTTGGAAAATACATCAGTCATTACAAGGACATGTTCTCTTCTAGCCTGGTTCCAGCCCATAGACCCCGCCCACTCTCTGAGTGAGCTCCTCTTGGTCTGGCATTATAATGTCAGCCTATGGCTTTTCGCGATCGAAGAGATACCTGACAAATCAGAGTCGGAGGTGGGAGTGGTCTAACGACAAGCCAATCAGTGAATATCTGCTAAAACAAGCTGTACGATGACGTCAGATGTAGGCGGATCCGTGAATCTCTTGTGATTGATTTAGGGAAATTCCAATCCCCTCCCTCTGGTAATCGCGGACACAGCAGCCAATGTCAGACTGAAGCTCCACGCAGCTTCTGTCTGATAATCAGGCTAGTTCTCTTCCATCACGGGAACGTTCCAACAGTGAGAAGTCTATGGCCAGAATCTGGTTTGGTCTGGAGGCCAACAGGTGGCCCACGGGCGTTCTCACATTCGGGTGTATGGGTTTAGCTAGGGTACATCTATCACACCGTTTGCACCAGTCCTTCACATCTTGGTACATGCCCGGCCAGAAGCATCGTTCCCTCACCAGGTCAGTCGTTCTCTCCACTCCCTGGTGTCCGTGGCCCTGGTGTAATTGGTGGAGGACCTCCTCCCTCAAGGAAACGGGTAACAGCAGCTGGTAGACTTCTTCTCCACCGTCCGGCCGCCAGACGCGCCGGTATAGGAGCCCTTCTTTCTCAACCAACCGATTCCACTGCCGGACCAGTTCCCGTACTGGTTTTGAAAGGGCCTGGTGTTTGCTCCTGTCAGGGACACTGCCGCGGCGCCAGAACTGGAGGAAGGCCTCCAACACCGGGTCTGCACGCTGGAGGGTAATCAGATGGTCAGAGGAGTGAGAGGGGAGGACGGACATCGACATCTGGGTCACCTGTAAGGGTCTTTCGGTGTCTCGGCACCTCAGGGAATCAGGGAGGGCGGTTCCCGGAGCTGGAAGAGTGCTGGGCACTTGGTGCTGCCTGGAGAGAGAATCAGCGTTAGCATTAGAACGGCCTGAGCGGTACCGGATGGTGAAATTGAACACCGCCAGTTCTGAGGCCCACCGCTGTTCTACGGCGCCTAACTTTGCAGTGTTCAGATGACTGAGGGGATTATTGTCCGTCCACACTACACATTTTTGACCTATCAAATACTCCCTGAACTTTTCCGTCATGGCCCATTTTAGGGCGAGAAATTCAAGTTTCATTGAACTGTAGTTAGGCATGTTTCTTTCTGACGGACTCAGAGATCTACTGGCATAAGCTACAGGCCTTACTTTACCCTCCTGCTCTTGGGAGAGCACCGCCCCCAAGCCACTAAGACTGGCATCCACTTCCAGGATAAACGGTAACGAAAAGTTAGCATAGGCCAACACAGGGGCACTAACTAATCTGCACTTAAGTTCCTGGAAGCTTTTCTCGCATTGGTCATCCCAAAGTTCTCCAATTAACCTGCGGGATGGTCTCTTTGTGTGGGGGTCTGTAAGCTCTGCTTTACCACGGTTGAGAGGGGCTGCAATCTTGGCAAAGCCATCCACATATCGGCGATAGTAGCCGCAGAATCCCAGATAAGAATTCCTTGACACTAGAGGGCCTGGGCCACTCCTTCACTGCAGCAATCTTCCCCGGGTCTGTAGCCACCCCCTCGTTCGAAATCACATGGCCCAGATAGTTCACCTCCGTTCGGAAGAAGCAACACTTCTCCAGCTTCACCTTCAACTGTTCGCGGCTCAGACGGGACAGCACTGCTTCCAGGCGCTCCAGATGTTCATCTACTGAGGACGAGAACACAATGACATCATCTAAGTACAACAATAGAGTCTGAAAGTGCTGGGCCCCGAAGATGCGCTCCATCAGCCTCTGAAATGTACCTGGCGCATTACAGAGGCCGAAGGGCATGCGGTTGAATTCAAACAGGCCGAACGGAGTACAAAAGGCTGTTTTTGCCTTGTCTTTCTCGGCAACCGGTACCTGGTTATAGCCGCTCGCCAAATCTAAGGTTGAGAACCACTGTGCACCAGACAGGGCATCCAGGGATTCGTCTATTCGCGGTAGCGGGAAGGCATCTCTGCGGGTCTTGCTGTTGAGCTGCCGGTAGTCCACACACATCCGCAGGCTGCCGTCCTTCTTCTTGACAAGGACTATGGGGGACGCATAAGGGCTGCAACTCTCCCGGATCACCTGGGCCTCTAAAAGCTGGTTAATATGGGCCTTCACAGAATCATAGTCAGAGGGGGGAACTCTCCTGAAACGCTGTCGCACAGGCACTTCGTCTAACAACGGGATTTCATGTTCTAGGAGGTTAGTACACCCCAGGTCTCCTTCCCCCGTTGAAAAGACAGGCTGATATCTGGTTAACAAGGACCTGACCTTAGCCTGCTCTGCCTCTGGGACGTTTGTTAAATCAAGGGACTGTATGGTATCTGAGATTTTGCTCACCTGCCCTGCCTGAGAACTCATGGTGGCCACAGTACGCAACCCTTCTGGCACCTGGGGGACCTCGCTGATGCCTGCGGGTAAACTCACTATCTGGGCGTGGATCAACATTCCTAGGGCAAAACGGGGATAAAGTTTAGCATCAGTAATTCCAACATTTACCACTGGGATGTATGCAGTACCACGATGCACTGTGACTATGGTAGGAGATACTAATAAGCCTGAGGGGAGGGTATCGTGATTAATGAAAGGTTCGAACAAAGCATGAAGAGAGGAGAAGAATTTCTGTGTACAAGTCGTTGCTATTAACTTAACTGTCCCCCCCGGTATGTAAACTGCGCGTCTCCCCCTCACCCTAGCAACACCGCTGTCACGTGCTGCTGGTTGGACTCTGGCTTCATGGCACTGCTGTAGGGCCTGTCTCCATACTTCTGGAGCCTCTTTCACCAGTGGGGTATCGAAAAGGGAGGAAGCATGTTTACCGAACAGTTCAGCATAACATTCATGGACTACATTCATGCCTAGTACACCCGGGACATCTACTTCAGAGGACCCAGGGGGGTCCTTTACAACCAGGATTCCCCTCTTGGAAATGACTGTACCTAGTACACAAACATCAAGTTCTACATATCCCACATAGGGAATGCTAAGTCCATTAGCTGCTGTCAATTGTAACCACTGGCAGCTGTGAGTAGAGTTGCTAAAGTGCTAACGGAAAAAGGATTCTCTAATAGTGGAAACCATGAACCCAGTATCAAGTAGACATTTTACCTCTACCCCCCCCCCATATCTACAGTGACATGTGGACATGGACTTACAAGCTGAGAAAGGGTTTGTTCATTTGAGCCTGTGATGCCCCCTTCCTAGCCTTATCCAACACCCGAGATGTATGGGTGGCACAAATTGAGGGGACCGAAAAACTACGTGGCCTACCTTCTGGCAGTGTACCTTCCCTCTCCCATCTGATCGCCTCACCTCGCACATCCAAGAGCGTAGCTGTTGGTTTGGTACGAACACACTGCTTTAGAGCCCTGCGGAGATCTGGATCATTAACATGCTCAACAAATTGATCTCTCAATAAGACAGATGAGTTAGGTATGGCCTGAGGTGCATTTCTCATGATTTTTTCCATGAGTTCAAATAAAGCATGGGAATACTCTTGGAGTGACTCTCCATCAAGCTGTTTCCTAGAAAAGAAATCTTTTTGAAGGGCAACATAAGACAGGGGACACCCATACACTTCCTGCAAAATAGATAAGACTCTCTCAGGGTCCTCACGATCTTGTTTAGGCCTATACTTTATCTCATCTTTGGCAGGCCCTTCCAAGTTGTCATAGATGAAGTAGGCCTGATCTACTGGGGCTAGACGTCGGGCCCGCATACTAGCACGGACCTCTTCGACCCACTCTACTATACCTATACCCATAGTCCCACGAAACATGGGGCACCTCCTTTCTCTAGGTGCATAGAGGAGGCGGTCAGGGACCACACCAGGTGGGTTAGAGTGACCAGCAGGGCTGGCAGCCCCGTTTGTTGGAGCAGAGGTTGAGTTCATAGTGTTAACAGAAGCAAGCTCCTGTACAAGGTTCTCCTTTTCAGCCCGGAGCTGTATCACCAGGTCCCGCAGATCCTGTTCCTCGCTCATGATGACCAGGCAGATGTCCACAGGTGCCTCCTAGTCGAGGAATCCAAGGCCAACTGCTGTTTTTGTCCTTCTTAACAAACTAACAATGGTTATTTTTAAATCAAAAAGCTCATACATATATCGACAAAAAATAGGAAAAACAAAGTGCAAACCAACTGAGAGAAAAACTAGAATTACACGTCTCTGCTTTACAATTGTCCTGCCGACATACGCCAAATGTGACCAGGGCACTGAGGCCCGGAAACAGGATACCAGACTACGCCACTCTGGGAGTTTCACCCAGAGAATATTATATAATACACAATACACCTTGAATACTAGACCACAGGTTATTTATAATAAGAGGAGCAGAGACGTGTGTTTCCAGTTGAAAGAAAATATTCATTTTTATTTATAACTCAAGGCAGAATAAGCCATTCATTCAAACTGGAAGGGGTCAAGTTTAAGAGTTATATTTATTATCAATTACTACGTAAAATGTAATCCAACATTCTATCAAACAGTATCAAAAAGGGATAAAATGGGGCAATAGCCTAGAGTACCAGTAACCAGGGGCATAGGTGTCCTTACACACAGGCGGGAGGCAGGGAGTGAGGGAGTGAGGAGAGAGGGGTTTCACCGCCACCAAAAGCGCACAAACGGCACACGCACTAAAAGACAAGAGAAAACATGTTAAAAACAACACAACACTGAAATCTTAAAAGACTAAATCAGCATGCAGCCAAAACAGTAAATCATGCACTAAAACTAACACAAACTCCAATACAGCCTATCACCAGTGACCACCCACCTGTCGGGACTACAACTATAGCCCCCTAGTAGGCTACTGGTACGGCCGGAGCCAAAGATACCTCAGTTTATACTATTATATATCTTTTATCGAGCAGCTGGTTTGCACAAACACAATAAATCAAAGTAAACAAAATCAAATAACCAAATCAAATAACCAAAAATAAACCTAAATCAAATAACCAAAATAATAAGGACAAAAACAGCAGCGGCAAACGGAGCTTCACCTCTATAAACAGTTAGAGCAGCACAGACTGGACAAACAGACAGACAGCACGCCACGCACACCTCTCGCTCACAAAGAGAACAGGTCGGGAAGGGGGGAGCAGACTGTGTTGCCTTAAACGAGACGCTGAACCGCGACGCTCCCGCACACAACCCACGACCAGGCAGACGGACAAACGCCAACTAACTAGCGGCTGCGTAGAGCTGCCTATTAATCAGCCTGGTGATTATGGGGGCGTTGCGTTGCCAGGGGTAACCAGAGAAGCTCAACCCACTACATTTATATTACATTTAAATTTAAGATAATTAGTGAGTGTGTGTGTGTGTGTGTGTGTGTGTGTGTGTGTGTGTGTGTGTGTGTGTGTGTGTGTGTGTGTGTGTGTGTGTGTGTGTGTGTGTGTGTGTGTGTGTGTGTGTGTGTTGTGACGGCCCGAAATGGTCCGCGAGCCGCCTGTTACCCAACGGCCCGAAATGGTCCGCGAGCCGCCCGTCAATCACCCCGTTGACACCCCATTGTCATTAAATGCTCCGGTGCTGGCATCTGCGGTGCGAGAGAGTGAGCGTGGGAAGTGTGGAGGACGAGGAAGTCAGACCCTCGTTCCCTCAGTGTTAGTACCGTCCGTTTTAGACCGAAAACAAGTGTTCGTAGCCCTCCGTGAAGTGGACGTTGATCCCACGACAGAAGGAGCCACACACCCCGCCATCGGATCCTGAACAACTGTATTATTTCCCCGAATTCTGGCCGTCCTGCTGAAACAACAAACAAAGTGTTTGTTGTGACTGACAAGCAGGGAACCGTTCCAGATCACCTCCGCTGCCTGCCTTACTGGTATTTCATTATTATTTGAGCTCATAGGCCTACTTTTGTTTTGGGGAGAGTGAATTTTATTTTGTTTTATTTGTTTATTGTTTGGGGAACCTCAGAAAGCAGCCGATCTACTCGGTGAAGAGGAATAAACAATAACGTGCGTTGCGTCTTGCGTGCTGCGTGCGTGTTAAGGACAGGGCACGGACTATTAAAGCCCGTTGTACGTGACTTTATCTATCAAATAACTTGGTGTATGATGGCATTGTGTTGAGCGCTGTTGGTAATGGTAATCCATTGCGTTGTGTTTTAGCGTTGAAAACGAGGGGTTACACACGTAACCTGGGTTTTGTGAATTATTTTTTTTCTTTTTTGTTTCTTTTCTGAAACTGATGATCTCTGGTTGACTTTTGGTTTATTTTGGCAATTAATGAATTGAAATGAATTGTTTGAACTGCTTGGTTGGTTTAATATGACGTTTCTTCACTAAAACAATTGCAACTGAACTTAAAACGTGTGTTGGTTGGTTTATTCTCAATGACAAAAGGGTTTATATTTTATATATATATGAGTCCTTTGTGTGGTTTCACTAATGGTTAAAAACTCAGATGAGGAAGAACTCACTAAATACAAAAAGGAGGAATAAGGAGTATTATTTCTCTGGTAGACAGAGTCTACCTGGCACCCCGAATACAAATTAACCAATTCAGTGGAAACCGTTACTGTGTGTGTGTGTGTGTGTGTGTGTGTGTGTGTGTGTGTGTGTGTGTGTGTGTGTGTGTGTGTGTGTGTGTGTGTGTGTGTGTGTGTGTGTGTGTGTGTGTGTGTGTATTTATATAAATACGCTTTATATAAAACGTGTGCTCGTATGCACACGTACATATGTGGAAAGATGTAATTAACTATATCACTAGAGATTAGACATATCTATTTATTACTTTTACTTTATAGGTTAATTTAAAATGTCTTATGGAGTTTCTCAGTTTAAGTTCTTTGTCTAATTTATTCCAAATATTTACCCCGGTGGCAGATAGGCATCTTTCTCTAGTGTTTGTCCTTGCAATTAAAAGAAATATATATAGCTGTTCCCCTGAGTTTGTACCTGCTTTCTCTGGGCTCAAACCGCTCCTGCAAGCAGATTGGAAGGGTCCTATTGTGAACCTTGTACATTATTGCTGAGATATTAAGACTAAATCTTCAAATTTCAATGTGCGGTTATTTATGAATAATGGGTTTGTTGGTGCATAATAGTCAGCCAAGTTGACAATTCGTATTGTTTTTTTTTTTGTAAAATAATAATGGGATGAATTATTGTTTTATATGTGGTTCCCCAGACTTCAACACAGTAAGTTAAATAGGGCATTAAAGCGTGTTACAGTGTCTGAAGTGAGTTTTTATTAATGGTGTTTTTCATTTTGTATAAGATTGCAATTGTTTTTAGCTAATTTTGTTTTTAAATTGTCTATATGGGCTTAAAAATGTTCGCTTTAAAACATATATATATATATAATCAAAGATTTGAAAAAACGTAACTCAAATTTTCAAAAAATAGCAGATCTAAAAGCTCATACCCAATATTGATGAAAACATTCTTACGGTGGGTGTAGATTCTATATTTTAACATGATAGTAGAATGCTTCTCAAACGTTTTAATTAAAAGGATCTACAGTTTGGTGCAAGTTTAGGCCACAGACCCCCATAACTCTGAGAGTGTCTCTCTCTGAGACAGAGGTACAGACCTTTTAAGGGTCCATTTAGTTACAAACTACAATTTAGCTGGGGACCCCCTGGAAGCCCTTCAGTGACCCCCGTGGGGGGCCCTGGACCCCACTTTGACAATCAATAGCATATGTGGACTATCAGATATTGTAAAGTATTTACAAAATCATTTGCCTGTCATCACTGGTGGGACAATTTTGGCCCACGGGCCACCTGTTGCCTAACACTGCTCTATAAAATCTACTTCAAATCTCTTTGATCTACAGTCTACACAACGTGTCCTGTTGGGAGTGGGACGCGTTGTGAGCTTGTAGATTGGCTATTTTTGGTAAAAGTTATTTACAATCTGTCCTAATCTCTCAAGTTCACCTCGTGACGCACTGTATCTTAGGGGGAAAGATTTACATATTTGCGTACTTTATTATATACTGTAATATCACATAAATGTACAGTAAGGTGCTCTATATAGTAACAATGTAATTCAGGGGTGCCGTGGATGAAACAGTTATTTACAGGGGTGTCCTGAGCCAAAACAAGTTTGAGAACCAATGTGTTATCAGACGTTTACATTTCAAGGACCCCTATAACCCTGAGAATGTACAACCAAATCGAGCCAAAAGGGTCCATTTGGTTCCATTTGTACACTCTCAGGGTTACAGACCTGTAAGGGTCCATTTAGAACCTCTCAAGGTATTCATTATATTGTCAAATATGTGATATAACGGTAATAACAACAAAACTATAATAACAGCAGACTATTGTGACTTACTGTATGTTACTGTTTTACAGTTCAAACAGCTGTAGACAGGATGGCCAGTGGAACCTCAGCTTCCATCAGAGGTGAGTTCTATTAAAACACTTGAAACCATCAAAATGACACTGGTTTAGTTATATCTGTGATCTTTATTAATATTATATTTATTCAGCTGGGAGACTGAACAAAACTGTCATTCATTTTGTGTAAAAGAATTACGGCCGGCGTTTTTGCCGTTACTGCGCATGCATGCACAGCCACGTACGTGCGCATGCACGACCACGGGTTCCCCAGAGTATGTTGTTAGCTTTTGGTGCTAAGCGTTAGCGTCGTTCACTCACTGTCTGACACGTGCATGTGCAGCCATGTAGCATGCACAGTCTCTGCAACTTGAACATCAGTAGTGCAGCATGTTCTCTCTCTCTCTCTCTCTCTCTCTCTCTCTCTCTCTCCTCTTCCGCCCAAACTGTCACTTTTTCTGAACAGGAAATAGAAACGTGCTGATGCTGTGTGACTACAGTTCATCTACTAAACAACTAGATTAAATCTCAATCTACAGACCAATCGTTGAAAGACAGAACTCGTTGACATGTACACATGCTACATTGAATGTATATGACTGTACATTATATAGTATAGATGATACCGATGAAACATTTTTAAATGTCTTCATTAAATACAAAAATGTAAAGTCTATTGAAAGCCGTCTGTAAAGTCATATCAGCTGTTTCACTGGGATGGGCATGGCAGTGCTCCCTACTGAACAATATAGACTGAGATCAGTTTGCTGATCCGGTCTGAGTCTAGAGTTCATACAGAAAAAGAGCAGCATTTACTCTGTGTGTGTGTGTGTGTGTGTGTGTGTGTGTGTGTGTGTGTGTGTGTGTGTGTGTGTGTGTGTGTGTGTGTGTGTGTGTGTGTGTGTGTGTGTGTGTGTGTGTGTGTGTGTGTGTGTGTGTGTGTGTGTGTGTGTGTGTGAGAGTGTGCAAATTACCAGATACAGTAGACAGGCTCTACTGTAGTTTCTAGTATATTATAATAGAAACAGGTACTGTGGAAAGCCTGGTGACACCCATAGACACATGATGAGACAATGGACCCCTGGGCAGTGGGCTTATAAATCCTGGGCTGAGGCCCAGTAGGTCATCCTTGGTGACACGAGGTTAGAACAACAAGGCAGGCTGAGGCCGACATGAGGCTTTGAGGATGATGATGCACACTTGAGTCAGAGTTGCATCAGTTATTACATCATTTTGTAGCAGATCTGATCACCTGCTGGTAGATCAGATCTGTGTCAACATTTCAGTGAGATCTGTGTACAGTGATTACATTCCAGCTGCTTCATGTTTGTATGTGGAGCAAATGACAGACAGTGAGGATTGTACTCTGACTATCACTGTAACAGTTTTGTTATTAGTTATGTTTATGGTTTATGTACTTATGTTATTAACTATTGTTGGTTGGTGCAATCTGCAGGACAGTGAACTTAACATGTTGATGAAGTTGTACATCTGAGCTTTGAGGTATAGCCCCCCCCCCCCTTTTTGTTACCACATATAATTTTGTTAAAAACACATTTTCTATTTGTGTGAGCCACTCTTGGGCAGACTGAAATAATAGACGATTGTTGCAGATTGAAGAATAGAATGTCCACTCCAGGTTTGGTTAGATTTCAACTTAAAGATGTTTATTTTTCTTCTGTTTACAAATAGATAAATTAAAAGAAAACTAAACTTGTCTTGTAGGCTAATAGAATAGAATAAAAGATCACAAAATAAATCTCCCGCACGCAAGCAAGGTCTAAAGGCTGTGTGCTTCTCAGTCTGTCACGCCCCCTAGCATGACTCACCTCTCCTTATAAAGAGACCTGCGATGGTGCTTGGGTGGTGCAGTGGTAAAGTCCCTGCCCACCACCAAGGAGGTTGCATCAGGCTTTGTCGAGTGTCTGCACGAACACAATTGGCCCGTGTAGGGGGGAAGCCGGGCTGGGAGGGTGATACTGGTCATTGCATGTACTCCTACGGCCTGGGGCGGCACCTGTCAGCGGGGAGTGTTGGGCGGGAGGAGAAGGGCGAAGGTTCTACATCCTCCTGGTGGGGGCTCCTCACTGGCAGGTGAGCCAGTAGGATAAATCAGCAGTGACAACACACAAATGTGTGTGGGGAGGAAATAATTGGCATGACGACTAAATTGGGGAGAAAAAGGGGTACAAAATAAAAATAATAATAATAATAAATAAATAAAGAGACCTGCGGAGGGTTGAGCACACTACAGCCATTAGTAGACACACACCACACTATACAAGAAGGACAATAAATAAATACAATATTATTTTTGAATATAAACTAAAAAATTGGCTCCTATACACTGTTTGTTACAAGCAAATGTGTTCATTATAAATATGATACATTTTATGAATAGTATAAGTAGTTTAGTTTCCAAACCCCAGGCCTAGGCTAGAATTGTATTATCTACACAAATAAAATACACATTCATATTGCTTCAAACTTCTTCTTGAGCTTCTTGAGCAACATGGAAGGAGATGACAGTAATAATAATAATAGCTCAGATTTGTAGCCTTATTTATAGACTTTACATGAAGAAAAGGAAGGAACCACACACACATGTGCGCCCCACATGACGCACGCGCGCTCCACAGACACGCGCCGTCCTCGACACCTAAAACAACAGCCTCTACCTGGCTGCTTTGCATAATATTAGGCTACTCGAGAAAAGCCATGGTCTTGAATTGAATGTGTGAGGAATGTATCCTCTCACAATGAGAGACACTAGTCTCTGCACTGCAGAGTGTGAAAGGGTTAATCAGCAGAGGACCCAAGAACAAGAGCTGTAGCCAACCAGACACTCACAAACGTATGACTGTCCGTTGTTGCAAGTTCTTATGACTGTTCATATGATTGTTTTAAAACCTCTGTTTTGAAAGCAATGTAGGCTAAGTCTTAAATTAAAAAAAAGTAATTCAAGTAAAGACAAGTTGTCTGATTATTTTAAGCACTTATGTGTGGGTGAGTCTATGTAAAGGGCTTTTATATAAAACTAAAAGGAAAAATAATAATAATATATTGAAACAAAATTAAAAACAACACGTTAACAATGCAACTAAATAATAAGAAATATTAATTACATACAAAATCACATGTTGAGTACAGTATTTCAGCTAGCACTGAGCTGATCGGCTATGTGCACATGCGTGAGCGTGCGCATGCACGTGACGTCATTAAAAAGAGCCCCGCTAGCTCAAAAATCCACAGCTCATCACTGCGCACGCACAAACCCACGCACGCACACACACACACACACACACATGGACACACACGGACACACACGGACACACACACGGACACACACGGACACTTTACTTGTACATCTGAGCTTTGGGGCATAGGCCCTACTTAACCTCGCGTCACCAGTCTTTCCACCTCGGAGGAAAGCCTGGTGTGCGTTACTAAAGACCCGTGTGATCCGGTCTAGGCCACGCCTACTGAAAAAAAAAAAAAAAAAAGAGAATCCTCTTTCCGGATTGTCGCGATCCGGTTTTGCGGTGCCGCTTTGTTTTGGTTCCCCAATCCCTATTTAAATGGAATAGAATTTCCCCGTGGGATAATACGGATAATACAGACGCTAAATAGTCTCCGGAAAGTACACTCACATTTATATTTAAAAAATAAGCTAAAATACGCCGCATCAAGGATTTTATTAGGACGGACCTATTTTGGGGTGACGTCTTTCCGGATTGTCGCGATCCGGTCACCTGATGACGCGGATGACGCGCCTGGTGATGTAGGGCTACTTCCGCTCCCGACCGGATCATAGACCCGAAAAGCTTTGCTTCCCAGGCTAGGCCCTACTGTATGTTACAAGCAAATGTGTAGTTTATAAATATGATATGCATTGTATTTTGAATCTATATCTGTCATTTTTAAGTAGTTTAGTTTCTCCACCTCAGGCCTAGGGTAAACATATTTTATCATCTACATAAGGCTGTAGGTTTATTATAATCAGCTGACTTTCATGTTGGTATTCTTAAACCTCTTGAGCTTCTTGAGCAACATGGAAGGAGATGAGTGTTTAGATATCATGGAAGGGTTAAGTTCTAAGAATAATCACATCTATCCCTGTACATGCAGTTCTATATCATAACCAGTGGTGTAGTGGGGATTTTTTTTTACAGGGATAGCGCTTTTTTAATGTTGCACATACACACACACACACACACACATTCACACACACACACACACACACACACACACACACACACGCGCACGCACGCACGCACGCACGCAAACACACGCACGCACGCACGCTTATGAAATGTAGCTTCATGAACTGTTCTCATAATTGTGTTTATGCTTTCTGCTGCTAGCATAAAATGCCTCCATCTTAATGTCTTCATAATATCCAACCTAAACCGGGAAAGCATCCGTGTCATTTTAGATTTGAGCTATACTGTATAGTAACATACGTTTCTCAGAGAACTTAGGATTTAGAACAGTGGTTTAGAACAGTGGTTGTCAAAGTAGCAGATCTACAAGCTCACAGAGCGTCACTTTGTGCCGCGCTGCAAGCTTGTACATCTGCTATCTTTGAAAAATCTTGAAAATGTTTGAAAAATGTTTAATAATTTTGGTCATTTTGGGGGTCGTTGGCCCGAAAATATTTGACATCTACTGGTTTGGACATCCTCAGGTCTTAATGGGTTAATGTCTCTTTATCACCTTCTATGTGACGTTTCGTCTTTCAATGATAACTTCCCTGCTCTGTAGAGTCTTTGCAACATCAGTTCAGCATGTGTGGTTAACCATCTCTCTCTCTCTCTCTCTCTCTCTCTCTCTCTCTCTCTCTCTCTCTCTCTCTCTCTCTCTCCGCCACTTTTTCTGAACAGGAAATGAAACGTGTATCTGATGCTGTGTGACTACAGTTCATCTACTAAACAACTAGACTAAATCTCAATATACAGACAAGGACCGTTGACAGACAGAAGTCATTAAAAGGTAAGGACTGAACCAGAAAATCAAACACAATTACATTGTACAATAGAACTGTATATGACTTTATAGTTTAAGATGATGCTGGTGAAATATTTTAAAATGTTTTCATAAGAACAAAAGTCTATTGAAAGCAGTTTGTGAAGACAAATAATATATATCAGGTGTTTCACTGGGATGGGTGTGGCAGTGTGTGATACTGAATAATATAGACTGGGATCAGTTTGCTCTGCAGGGAGCTGATCCACTAGAACGGATAAGGAAACAGTGATGCATGTACTGTATGTGTGTGTGCAAATTACAGGATACAGTAGGCGGGCTCTAGACCGGATCAGAGCTCTGAACAGTAAATAGAAACTAGTCTTTCCACAACACTGCAGAAAGCCTGGTGACATGAGGTTAGAACAACAAGGCAGACATCGAGGCCTTGAGGCCTGTGAGGCACAACCCAGTGAGCTGCTGTCTGAGTTACATACTGATGGGTGGCAGAATCACTTATAATATAACTTTTAAATGTTATCATACTAAATACTATTTGATTCAAAAACATCAACATGATTCAATGGAGCTAACTTAGCTTCTTAGCTTGACAAGAAGGATCAATGAGAGTCAATGGGAATGCACACGTGTGTGAGGGGCGGTTCCCTGGGCAGTCCATGTGTGAATACCCTGGTTTTGTGACTTGCCTAAAATGTATCTAAAGGCAAGTCACACCTGGTGGTTGATCAGATCTGCGTCAACTTTTCAGTGTGATTTGTGTTCAGTGATTACATTCCAGCTGGTTTAACGCTTATGGAATGAAGCTTCATGAACTGCTCTCATAATTGTGTTTATGCCTTCTGCTGCTAATATAAAAGGCCTCTCCATCTTAAAGTCTTATCAATATCCAACTTATTGTCCCATTCTTGTCCCAACTCCATTAGTGGTATGCCAAATACCACTAATGAAAATCCACTAATGAAAATGTAAGACTATTTCAATACAAATGAATGACAAGAATGTATTACACTGTTAATACATTTGATTCTACGTCCTCTGATATGTTTAAATGTGGCACGCAAAGGGACTTCTGGTACTGTGAGAAAGTTAGAAAAACTTGTGAGAATAGAGGTTTTTAATTTAGGAATTGAGTATGCGCAGTTGTGTACACATCTATCATTTGTTTCTTTCAAAATTTGGTGAGAAAAAAATATTTAACAGGACGGCAAATCATTTTTTCATCCTTGGCATATAAAAATCTGAAACTGAAAAAATAAAGAAAAAAACTTCCATCCAAAACACTAATGAAATATTGCTTAAGTTAAAGGGGCTACACCATGAATTTAAAAAGATATATATATTTAATATCATATTGTTTATGTCCCTCAAACGTTTTTCAAAAGGTTTGAGCCTAAATCAAGCCTCAGATAGATATACTCATTCCAACTAACTTCTCTCTGGCTTATAAAGCACTTTCAGCTGCAATACCAAAACGTCCTTTTGGGCAGAGGGGTGCTAATGAGCAATTCTGTCTGTCAAAACACATGGGCAGAAATGCAAGTGATGTCACTTGCATTGCCATTCTGAGATGGCCTGTGCAGACACGCCCATTCTGAAAACCTCTGAAATGAGAATGAATGACTGAATGTTAAAAAAATATATAATAAATAAACTTTTGTAGATACCAAGCATATTTTCCACTCCCATGTTAGGGGCGGCCATAGCTGAGTGGATAGTGATCCCGCCTACGGAGCCAGAGACCCTGGTTGCCGCAGGTTCGATTCCCGGCCAGGACAGCATATGTGTCGATGAAATGAAATTTGTCCCTGAGCAAGACTCTTAACCCCTAATTGCTCACAGGTTCTCATTGGAAACAAGACCGCAAGGACTTTCATGAACGACCTGTTAAAAGGAATTATCCTTTATGTTAATAGGGGTATAAAATATACCTCTAAGGTACATTTTGAACAGATAAAAAAATGGATTACTTATTTGCGATTAATCGCCCGATTAACTATGCCAAAGCATGAGATTAATCGCAATTAAACAATTTAATAGTTTGACAGCACTAATTAAAATACATGTCTTATTATTACAGCTAATAGACCGTGATCTACAGTAGGCGACCGGGGGTTTCACACAACATAATAAAAGAACCAAAATTAAACCCAAAACCAGGGCTGACGGTCAGGAGGTGAAACTACACCCAGGCAAAGCAGCAGCGTTGTGTTCCTCTTCACCAAGCCCTGGAAACACAAGCAGCAGTATCAGCCCACTATTCAATAGTGCTTAAGATCAATGAGACAAAACAGAGACAGACACATTTAAACCCACCGCAACATTCAACGGCAAAACACACAGTTAATGCCCGCGGACACACTTCTCTGCGTGGTCCAGTCACACACACACAGCCAAGGGTAGACAGACAACCTGAGGGAGAGGGACACAGGGACTAAAACGACATAAAACAAACGGTCAAGTTCATGACCAGAACATACTATAATTATGCACTGCAGGCTGCTCACTAAACAACAAGATAGAAGACATACCAGCACTGATACATAGTGACAACAAACTAAACTGCAGCCCAACAGGCCAGCTTTGTTTGAGGAAGTTACACGCTCAGTGATGAAACACACACGACAAGCGTGGCAACTGAAGCCCAACGGGCCAGCTTGGCAGTGGTTGTAAAGTAACTAAGTACATTTACTCAAGTACTGTACTTAAGTACACTTTTGAGGATTTTTTACTTTACTGGGGTATTTCCCATTTCCAATACTTTTACTTCTACTCCACTACATCTCAGACGCAAATATTGTACTTTTACTCCACTACATTTATTTGACAACTTTATTTATTAGTTACTTTGCTGATTTAGATTATTATCACAAAACATACATTAACCACTTAAGCCCTATATACATTTCGGCCTTCATCCGATCATCCGATCTACAAGCTCACACATCATTGTCATTGTAGATATATTTGACTATTCAAAAATAGCAGATCTAAGCTCATAGCGCAGAGTGCAGCGCTATGAGCTTGTAGATCTGCTATTTTTGAAAGATCTTGAAAATGTGTGCAAATCTTTGAATATATATATATTTTTAAAGCGAATATTTGTAACTCAAATCTTTGTTTCTGGGGGGTCCCTGGAACAAAACATTTTGAGATGGGGGTCCGCGGCCTAATACATATCTAAAAATGTTTTCTAAATCCTAACAGTATGTTGCTATGCAGTGTTGCTCCAACTTTTCCATGTAATAGACCCCCAAATGTATATGTACTTGGCCACGGACCCCCATCTTAAAATATGTTGTTCCAGGGACCCCCAGAAGCACAGATCGGAGTTAAGAATGTTAGCTTTAAAACATATATATATATATTGAAAGATTTGCTCAAATCTTCAGCGATTTTTCAATATATTGAAGATCTAAGCTCATAGTGCGGCACTCAGTGCCGCGCTATGAGATTGTATATCTGCTATTTTTTAATAGCCAAATAAATCTTATAATGACACAGATGCGTTCCCGGTCTTAATGGATTAAGTACAAAAAAAGAACACCTGGGGGACAGACAGACAGACTCCCTTTTGAACAGAGATAAACAAGCTCTTTCATTGAATAGGAGCTCTAAGGTCTCTATTTAGATATGGAGAGAGGCTTTATGAAACACATGCCTGTGAAGCACTCCTAACATTGATAAAAACATTCTTACGGTGGGTGTAGATTCTCTATTTTGACATGATAGTAGAGTGTTTCTCAAACGTTTTAATTAAAAGGATCTACAGTTTGGTGCAAATTTAGGCCTGTTCCCTAACACTGCTCTAAAACGAACTTGAGTTTCACTGTACTTTGTGCATTCTTTCTTGATCTACATCAAATCTCTTCGCCAAAAATAGCCGATCTACAAGCTCACAACACGTCCCGTTGGGAGTGGGACGTGTTGTGAGCTTGTAGATCGGCTCTTTTTGGTGAATGTTCCACCCAGAATAGGGATGCTGGGGTTCAAGTGGTTAAACATAGTTAAATAAAGTAATTTACAATCTGTCCTAATCTCTCAAGTTCACCTTGTGACATACTGTATCTTAGGGGGAAAGATTTACATATATGCGTACTTTATTTACATACTGTAATATCACATAAATGTACAGTAAGGTGCTCTAAAGTAACAATGTAATTCAGGGGTGCCGTGGATGAAAAAGTTATTTACAGGGGTGTCCTGAGACAAAACAAGTTTGAGAACCAATGTGTTGTCAAACGTTTTAATTTGAAGGACCCCTATAACCCTGAGAGTGTACAAATGGAACCAAATGGACCCACAAGGGTCCATTTGGTTCCATGTGTACACTCTCAGAGTTACAGACCTGTAAGGGTCCATTTAGAACCCTCTCAAGGAACCCAGAGGGTCCCTGGACCCCACTTTGAGAACCACTGGTCAGATAGTATTCATTATATTGTCAAATGTGTGATATAACAGTAATGACAACAAAACTATAATAACAGCAGATTATTGTGACTTACTGTATGTTACTGTTTTACAGTTCAAACAACAGCTGTAGACAGGATGGCCAGTGGAACCTCAGCTTCCATCAGAGGTGAGTTCTATTAAAACACATGAAACCAGCAAAATGACACTGGTTTAGTTATATATGTGATCTTTATTAATATTATATTTATTTTTCCAACCAGGCAAGAACAGAGAACCAACAGAACTGAAAATTGTTCTGATCGGGGGAAGACGTGGAGATAAACCTATTGGAAAGAGTTCAGTAGGAAACATCATCCTGGGCAGAGATGTTTTTGAAACAAACAGTAGAACAGTCAAGAGTGTCATGAGACAAGAGGTAGTGTCTGGTAGACAGGTCACTGTGGTTGACACTCCAGGATGGAGGTCTTCTTTTCCCCTAGATCTGACCCCAAAACTAACTCAGTTAGAAATCCAACAGAGTGTGAATCTGTGTCCTCCAGGAGGACCCCATGCCTTTGTCCTAGTGATGCCATTAGACATCCCATCTGTAGGAACAGATATGTCAGCAGAGGAGCATTTGAGTCTTCTCCTCAGTGACCGAGTGTGGAAACACACTATTGTGGTGTTCACTGTAGCTGATAAAAACAAAGTGAGACCTGATCTCATTAGATCTATGTATAGCTTAAGCTATCTTACTGAGAAATGTGAAGGTCGCTTCCATGTTCTTAACATTAGTGACAGAGGAGATAGAAGTCAGGTCACAGAGCTGATGGAGAAGATAGATCAGATGGTGACTAGTAATGGTTGTCACTATGAGACAGAAAAACACGTCTCAGAGGAATTGAAGGAGATGGAGAGAACTATCAGCAGAAGAGCAGAACAAAGGAGGGCAGACGCTCAGAAACAAACAACTGGACTTCCAAAAGATACTGGTATGTTTTGTTTTACTTTAATAATGATAATATTTCATTAATCTCTGCCAGGAGGTTTTTGAGTTCGTGTGTGTGTGTGTGTGTGTGTGTGTGTGTGTGTGTGTGTGTGTGTGTGTGTGTGTGTGTGTGTGTGTGTGTGTGTGTGTGTGTGTGTGTGTGTGTGTGTGTGTGTGTGTGTGTGTGTGTGTGTGTGTGTGTGTGTGTGTGTGTGTGTGTGCGCGTGCGTGCGTGCGTGCGTGCGTGCGCAACATATCACTACTGTTGGGCAGAAACCTCATATCTCCATATTTCAACTTTTTATCTTATTCCTTAAATAAATGCCTTACTTTGTCACACTACAGTTTCACACAAAAGTAGCAAAAATATCAGATCTACAAGCTCACAACACGTTGCATCGTGTTATGAGGTTTCTGCCCAACTACTGTTGGGCAGAAACCTCATATCTCCATATTTCAACTTTTTATCTTATTCCTTAAATAAATGCCTTACTTTGTCACACTACAGTTTCACACAAAAGTAGCAAAAATATCAGATCTACAAGCTCACAACACGTTGCATCGTGACGAGAGGAAAGTGGTTAATTCTGTCTGAGGGTTTTATAAATATTTAACCAGTGGAAAGCTTTAACCCATTAAGACCGGGAAAACATCTGTGTAAACACTTTAACCATTATTTTATACTTTGGTTAAGCTCATAGCGCGGCACTCGGTGCCGCGCTATGAGCTTTTAGATCTGCCTTTTTTTTTCAAATTATGAACATTGCAAATCTTTGAATATATTTTTTTAAGCGAACATTTTTAACTCAAATCTTTGCATGTGGGGGTCCCTGAAAAAAAATAATTGAGATGGGGGGGTTACAAATGTTTGCTTTAAAAATATGTATATATATATTCAAAGATTTGCACAAATTTAATGTTCACGATAAAAAAAAATAGCAGATATACAAGCTCATAGCGCGGCACTCTCGGTGCCGCGCTATGAGCTTGTATATCTGCTATTTTTGAATAGCCAAAGAAATCTTAAAATGACAGATGCGTTCCCGGTCTTAATGGGTTAACAAGAGCTTTTGACTAAATAATAATTACATTACAGTAAATACATTGGAACACAGGCTGTTTTTTCTATTTCATATCAAGCAGTGTTCATTTTGTCGACTAAAACTATGACGAAAAATGTTCATCCACTACCTTTTTATACTGACGGAAAAAAAAAGAAACCATGAAATAAAAACTAAGCTATGATGACTAAAACTATAGGACCAAATATATTTACAATTTCATAAAAAAAAAAAATAATAATAAAAATGTTAGATGGAGGGACTGGTGTTCTTTCATGTAATTTATTATGTCATTCTACAAGCTCACAACACGTCACAGACTTGTTGTGAGCTTGTAAATCGTCTATTTTCGGCACACAGCTAATTATAAATCAGGCATTACAACGCTATCACAGCCCACTAAAATACATATTTTTTGTCGTCTAAAGTAACTGTAGATCTAGTTGACTAAAATCCTATGATACTAAAACTAAAACTAGACTAAAACTAAAACATTTCAAATGACTTAAATATGACTAAAACTAAATGGAATTTTATTCAAAAGACTACGACTAAAACTACAAACTAAAACTGATGACAAGTAATGGTTTTGGACATACAAGGTTTCCACCCGACAATGAGGATATGTGAAAATAAATGGAGGTACTTCCTGGTTCTACTGGCAGTGTGTACTAGATAGATGAAGCTGATCAGTCCTGCACACACACACACGCACACACACACACACACACACACACACACACACACACACACACACACACACACACACACACACACACACACACACACACACACACACACACACACACACACACACTGTTGCATGAGTGTAGTCTAGGTAGTAATGTACATTATTATTATTCTATGATGTATCCTGGTGGACATTTGTTCTGAACTGTACACTGAACACACCTTTCTGCTGTTAATATGTTCAGCAATTTCATTATTAGATATTAAGAACAACATATAGACCTGGACATTTTAGCCTTGTTTCTTAATCATGTCAATCCTGGCATGCCTAATTTGCACATGTTTTTATGCTGTAGGTGATCATTTCCATACAAATCTACAAGCTCACAACACATTGTGTTTTGAGCTTATAGATCTGCTATTTTCACTATTTGTCGTGTGATGAATTGTGAAATAATTAAATGTCTTAAGTGGTTAAATAAGAAGCTGTCAAAGTGAAAGTAAACAATCTTTTTCTCTGACAGGACTGACTGACCTCAGGATTGTGTTGTTGGGAAGGCGTTGGTCTGGGAAGACTTCAGCAGGAAACACCATTCTGGGAGGAACTGGTTTTAAAGTTAGTCAGAGGTCAGTGCAGTGTGAGGTGAGACATGGTGAAGTATCAGGGAGACATGTGACAGTGGTGGACTCACCAGGCTGGTACTACAACAGTCCACTACAGGACACCTCAGAGATGGACAAACTGGAGATCCAGAACAGTGTGTCTCTCTGTCCTCCTGGACCACATGCTGTTCTTGTGATGGTTCCTCTTCATGAAGCATTCACCAAAACAAAGAGAGTAGCATTAGAGGAACACATGACACTTCTGTCACAGAGCGTGTGGAGTCATGCTATAGTACTGTTCAACTATGGAGACTATCTGGGAGACAGAAGCATTGAGCAGCACATTGAGGCTGAAGGAGAAGACCTCCGCTGGCTTGTTGACAAATGTGGGAACAGGTATCATGTCTTCAACAATCAGAAGACAGATGACACTCAGGTCACAGAGTTGCTGGGGAAGATAGAGGAGATGGTGACAGGAAACAGAGGTGGACACTATGAAGATGATGGAGATGTTTCAGAGACGTTGTCAGAGAGGAAGAAGATCACAGAGGAACATGTCCAGACATTCATGACCAAGACACAGAGACAAAGAACTGCTCTGAAAGCTCTGTTTGAAGGTGATGTTTATGAAGTGTGTGTGTGAGAGTGTGTGAGTGTGTGAGTGTGTGAGTGTGTGTGTGTGTGTGTGTGTGCGCGCGCGTGACCGTGCGTGTGTGCGAGTGTGTCTCTCTCTCCTTGACCTTGATTTTTATATTGATTAATAATGTATATTCTCAATATTGTGCCACATTCTATATAAAAAGATGCTGTAAAAATGTAAAGCTTAATATTATAAAACATGGGTTTTCAACAGGGGGTCTGGGACCCCTAGGGGTCCTCAGAGTTACTACAAGGGGGCCGCCAAATCTTTCTGTGATTGGAACATTTTTTTTTTACATTAACCACTTGAACCCTAGCATCCCTATTCTGAGGGGAACATTAGCCAAAAACAGCAGATCTACAAGCTTGTAGATTGGCTATTTTCGGCAAAGAGGTTTGTTGTAGACAGAGGGGGAAAAAAGAGAAGACCAAGTACAGAGTCACAGGTCAAGTTTACTCAGTATTGAGGGTTTAAATGGTTAAATGTCTGAAAATACACATTAACATGAATCCAACATATTAATAGATAAGATAATGTACAAACAAACATTAATTTACACAACATTGATGATAGTGCTGTCAAACTAATCTATGAAGCTATTTATGAAATCTATGAAAAAGTTTAATCTGCAGCATAATTGTATCCATGTATTGGGGGTTCTTGCTTCATTTCTCTATCAGCTAAGGGGTCCTTGGCCTGAAAAACGTTGAAGAGCCCTGTTATAACGGATGGTCGAAGTAACTAATTACATTTACTCAAGTATTCTATGCAAATTGAGATAAATAATACATGATAAGCAATACATACATTAGGAGCATTATTAGATTAAGACTGAGTGCCGAGCTATGAGCTTGTATATCTGCTATTTTATAAAAATTGTGAAAATGTTTTCCAATTGTTGATTACATTTTATTTTTTATATATATATTTTTTTACTCAAATCTTTGCTTCTGGGGGGTCCCTGGAACAACATATTTTGAGATGGGGGTCTGCGCCCAAATACATATCATTTTGTGGTCCTTCCTTGACATGAAAACCACTGATATTTTAGCAACAAGTTTTTTCTTCGAATTTTTGTTCTAGGATTTAGACAATTGTAGAATCCCCAGAAGCAAAGATTTGAGTTAAAAATGTTTGCTTTACAAATATATATATTCAAAGATTTGCAAAAAATCCCATGATTTTTCAAAAAATCGCAGATCTACAAGCTCATAGCGCGGCACTCGGTGCCGCGCTATGAGCTTGTACATCTGCTATTTTTGAATAGCCCAAAGAAATCTTAAAATGAAAGAGATGCGTCCCAGGTTTTAATGGGTTAAGTGAAAATGTCTATGCAGGACTTTTACTTTTAACAGTATCTCTACACTGTGGTATTTTTTACTAAAGTAAAATATCTGAGTACTTCTTCCTCCATTTTGAACTGATCTAATGACCAACAGATTGACACATTGGTGATTTAATTCATGTATTTTCAACTCATTTGCATAATTGATCACATAATGTCAGTGTTGTTGCAGAATTGTTAAACATGTAATAACTAATTTAGCTGAATCTGTGAATCCAATCCTAAATCAATGTAAAGTGAACTAATGCTGTGTGTGTGTGTGTGTGTGTGTGTGTGTGTGTGTGTGTGTGTGTGTGTGTGTGTGTGTGTGTGTGTGTGTGTGTGTGTGTGTGTGTGTGTGTGTGTGTGTGTGTGTGTGTGTGTGTGTGTGTGTGTGTGTGTCAGGAGAACATCAGAGTCTACCAGATGTGAAGGTGATGTTGGTTGGTGGAGAACAGGAGCAGAGGAGCGACGCTGGAGATGTCATACTGCAGGATAATGTGTTTAAACAAACTCCATTCAAGGTGAGTAATATTATATGAATGTGATGTTATAATGAATGACTTCACTCAAAGTAAGTAAACAGTAAAGTGATCAAATATGTTTTCTGAAGATAATGTAAAAGTATCTGCTGTCATGAATGTTCATTGATCATGTGATCAATGAACTGTCAGTGATCAAAACACACAGATGTTCATTTTCAAATGAACATGGAGTCCAACACATGTAGATTCTCATCATGTCTGTAATCTTTAATGTAAACCATGACTGTGTGTTAGCTCGGTGGTTCTCAAACTTTTTCATGTCAAGGACCCCCAAAACAATACATATTAGTCCGTGGACCCCCTTTGAAAAGATATGGCAGGGACCCCCAGAAGGGAAGATTATTATAGCTATAGCAGTGATTCTCAACCATTTTAACTTCAAGGAGCCACAGTTTGATATGCATTAAACCACTGTCCCCCGTTTATCACTGGAACCCCATCTACACAGTAAAATCATCAGTGTTTATTTAACTCTGAGAGTGTACAAATGGAACCAAATGGACCCGTGAGGGTTCATTTGGTTGCATTTGTACACTCTCTGAGTTACAGACCCATAAGGTCCCATTCGGTTCCTAACTATCAATCATTTGACTGGGGACCCTCTAGAACCCCCTCAAGGACCCCTGGGGGTCCCCGGACCCCACTTTGAGAACCACTGTGTTGGCTAACTTTATAGGAGTACACAGTAACAACAACACACTAATCAATTTATTTAAAAAAGGGGAAAAAAAGAAAAAAAAGAAAAAAAAGATTATTAAATAAAATAATACATTATTAATCATGACCTTTTTTGAGCATATCATGGTTTAACCCATTAAGACCTCGAACGCAGGTTGTCACTTTTTATTTGTCACTGTGTCACTTTTTGATTTGAGCTAAAAGCATAATTTTACACTTTGGCTAATCTAAAATAGCAGATATACAAGCTCGTAGCACGGCACCGAGTGCCGCGCTACGAGCTTGTAGATCTGCTATTTTTGAAAGATCGTGAAAATGTGTGCAAATAATTAAAAATATAAAATATAAGAAAAATACCCGCACAACTCGATTATTTGATTAATTGAAAAAGTAATCGATAAAGTAAATCTGTCACTGTTAGTTATTCTGTTTACTTCCATACAGTAGCTCTTTGCTGGTACTGATCAATAACCTGTGTGGACAAAGTAGGCTACCCAACCTCAATATTTGAGTCGAAATACTCCTGGTCAAATATTTACTCAACTACAAATGAAAGTTGAATAATGATGCTCTCTGTTTCAGTGGTTTAAAGTAACTAAGTACATTTACTCAAGTACTCAAAGTATAGTTTTTAGGAATTTTTACTTAGTAGTTAGTAGTAGCTTACTAGAGTATTTCCCATTTTCAGTACTTTTACTTCTACTCCACTACATCTCAGAGGCAAATATTGTACTTTTACTCCACTACAATTATTTGAAAATGTTACAATAGTTACTTTTCAGATATAAATTATGATATTATGAAACATACATTAACCACTCTTGCCCTATTTTATACATAGGCTATTTGAAAATAGCCGATGTACAAGCTCTCAACGCGTTGTGTTGCAACGCGTTGTGAGCTTGTAGATCTGCTCTTTTCTTTTTTTTATCTGCTCTTTTCAAACATTTGAGTACTTTTAAGTATATTTTGATGCCAATACTTTTGTCCTTTTACTCAAGTAACATTTAGAAAACAGGCCTTTTACTTGTAACAGAGTATTTTTTATATTGTGGTATTGCTACTTTTACTTAAGTAAAGATTCTGAGTACTTCTTCCACCACTGCTCTGTTTAATAAAGTCCTCTGAACATATTCTGTGGAGAAGATAGAATGTCAAATTAACTTATGCACACCTGTACTTCAAGCTTTCAAACACAGAGTTTCAACTTTTAGAGCTTTTTCAGTTTCAGAAGTCATTATGACATGATATTAATCCCATATTACTGTGGCATTGTTAGACAAAGTGATGGAGAATAATACATTCAGTGAGTTAATTTCTGCTAATCTTGAAGAGGAACTCCAGTGAAGACAGAATAGAGTGAATGTTTTTATTATCATGACTAACATACAGTAAACTTCATATTCCAGGAGTTTAAAACCCAGACTAAACTGACAGAATGTGTCAGAGAACAGAGACGAGTTGCTGGAAGAAAAGTGAGTGTGGTGAACTGTCCAGACTGGTCGACTACACCTCCATCACAGAAGATCAAAGACGTCCTTCTACACGGTGTGACTCTGTGTTCTCCTGAACTCCATGCTGTCCTGTTGACTGTTGATGTCAGGTCCAGTTTCTCTGAAGCTGACAGGAGATCAGTGGAGGAACACATGGAGCTGCTGGGGGACAGAGTCTGGAGACACACTCTGGTTCTGTTCACAGAGGGATGGTGGCTGGGAGAGAGACGTGTTGAGGAGTACATAGAGTCTGAAGGAGAACCTCTGAGGTGGATCCTGGAGAAATGTGGATACAGATACCATGTTCTCCAGTTCAACGAGCCGAGCATTTCAGAAGTCACAGAGCTGATGGTGAAAATAGAAGACATGGTGATGAGGGACAGAGGACATTTTGGACCTTCGAGACAGATGACGCTGATTGAAAGACTGAAAGGACAGAAAACCTTATCAGAAAAAGAATGGAAGAAGAGAGAGCAGGAGATGGTAGAGAGGATGTTGAAGTCTGTGGTGACGGAGCCAGAAGAACCAACCCTTCCAGCTGTCAGGAGAAGGAACAACATGGACCTAGAGGATGCACGGAGCATGGACTTTCCTCCCCATAGTGAGTATCAATGTGTGTGTGTGTGTGTGTGTGTGTGTGTGTGTGTGTGTGTGTGTGTGTGCGTGTGCGTGTGCGTGTGCGTGTGCGTGTGCGTGCGCGTGCGCGTGCGCGCGCGTGCGTGCGTGTGTGATGTTGGAGCCTCAAGAGTCTTACAAGTAAAATAACATTAGATGGGTCCATTTTCATGAAACTAGGAGGGAATGATCAGTAGTGTGCTCTGAAGAGATGATGAACTTTTGTGTGTAAGAGTTCAAGGTCAAAATGACATCATGGTTGATATGTGAGGAACAGAGACATGTAGAGATGTTGTGCTGGGCTGCAGGGTTTTCACATCCAGGTGTGTTTTTATTATCATAGTAAATGTCTTGCTGTCTGTTGTCTTCTGTTCCAGTGAGTGGTGGAACACGCTCTTCAGGATATGACACCATGAGTGAAGCTCCTACCCAGACTGATGCTGATGTAAGTGTGAGAGATGAAGATGTTTCATAGCATCTATATAGATAAACAATAATAAAACAAAGTTTTTTTTTTTTAGTCTGTGATGAAGGAGCCAGTAGAATCAACCCTACCAGCTGTCAGAAGAAGGAATAGCAATCCATTGCGTCCTCCAAGCTTCTCCAAGTCTCTTCCTCCAAGCAGTGAGTATCAATATCCTGTTTACAGCATATCATCATGTCAGGTGGAAACCTTGTATGTTCAATACTGTTACTTTTCAGGAAATGGAAAAAAATATCCTGATTAAATGGGTAGTTATATTATTATTTACTCACTAGCTCGTTAATATTTTGTATTGGTTCAACATTTATAAAGTCAACGGACACACTATTTTACTACTTAGGGTATTCATTTAGGAAAAAGTTGAAATATGGAGAAACGGCTTCTGCCCGACAGCAATGATTTAGTAATCGTGTGTGTCCATGCGCGCGTGTGTGTGTGTGTGCGTGCGTGCGTGCGTGCTTGCGTGCGTGCTTGCGTGCGTTTGTGTATACAAATTACATGAGAATGGATGGGTGTATATTCCTTTAACTGGTAGGGAATGATCAGCAGGCTGCCATGAAAAGTGTTTGTGTGGAAGAGGTCAAGGTCAAAATGACATCATGGTTCATATTATCATTGTAAATGTCTTGCTGTCTGTTGTCTTCTGTTCCAGTGAGTGGTGGAACACGCTCTTCAGGATTTGACACCATGAGTGAAGTTTCCAGCCTGGCAGACTCTGATGTAAGTGAGAGAGAGGAAGATGTTTCATAGATGAAACTTAATTTGACATCAATCACACTCATGTTTATTCTTGCCGTATATTTTATATCATACATGATCCTTGTAATGGATTTATTTCGTATCATAATTGATGTTATTTCTCCATCATACATGATCATTGTAAGAACACTGTTTTCCATTTGGTTGAACATGTGTGTGATGTTTATTGATGTACAGTAATAATCTGTTGATAACCAAGAGCTTTGGTTAAAAATGTAAATATATTTGACAAATTTCACAAAAATCGCACATCAGTCACACTCTGGTCTAAACATGTTACATTTTATACGTTTACAACTATGAGCGTTCATTGAAGTGAACTTGTACAGTATGTCAGCGTTATTACAATATTTGTACAAGCTCAAGTTTAGTGTTTTATGACGTTTGATGGATCCTGTATTAATGTATACTGTTGTGTTTCAGTCTTCTTACAGAGGACACTTTGGACCTTCGTCTTAATCACATGAGACACGACAAAAGACACTGTTTGAAAGACTGACAGGAAAGAAAACTTTAACACCAGAAGAATGGAAGAAGAGAGAGGAGGAGGTGATAGAGAGGATGTTGAAGTTTGTGATGATGGAGCCACAAGAACCAAGCAGTGAGTCTTACTTTTATCCTCTTATGTGGACATTAATTACTTACTAAAATGTGTGTGGGTATGTGCGTGCATGCATGTGTCCTTGCATAAAATAACAAGAATGGACGAGTTCATGAAACCTGGAGGGAATGTTCAGTAGGCTTCCTTGAAGAGATTATTAACTTTTGGGTGTAAAAGGTCAAAGGTCAAAATGACCTTCATATGTGAGGAACAGAGACAACATTGTAAATGTCTTGCTGTCTGTTGTCTTCTGTTCCAGTGAGTGGTGGAACACCGTCTGAAACAGGAAGTTTATACTGCTGGTCACCTGCCAAGGTCTCTGATTGGCTGACTACACATCCTGGACCAACAGCGCCCTCTTCAGGATATGACACCATGAGTATAGCTCCCAGCCAGGCAGACACTGATGTGATGAGTGTGAGAGATGAAGATGTTTCATAGATGAAACTTTAGGCTTGATTTATACTTTGGTGCATGCCGGTGTCACATGCCAAAATAATAGATCTACAAGCTTACACTATGTCATGTGCATTGTTGTTCTTCTCGGTTTATTGATTCTGTCGAATCAGGGGGGTCCCTGGAAACAAAATATTTTGAGATGGCGGTCTTTGGCCAAATATATATAATTTTGGGGGTTCCTTGACATGACATTTGTTGTCAGAAAACTGATTTAGAAGACATTTGTAGAATCGGCCTCAGGTCTTAATGGGTTAATAAGAACATATGTCTACATTTGTTGTTGTATATAATAATAATAATAAGTAAGCACAAGTAGGACCACTTGCTGGGCATTGCTGCCTGACACACCTCCTCCAGTGCCATGGTGCTGCAGGGTCATCAGCCTTCACTGATGTTTCACTCCTTTCATCCTGGAACATCTCTGGGTGGTGGAGCAGAGACAGGGACGTCTGTCTGGTTCATGTTGATTTGGGCCTTTCTGATATCTTGATGTATCTGCTGATGACTAACACCTTTGTTTTCTCTTTGTTTTTCTATTTGTTTCTTTAAAAAAGAAACGTATACATTTATTGTATCATGTATATATTTCTATATGTTATATAGTAAAATAATCAGCTCTAAGTACGGAAGAAAATGTATTTAAACTAGAGCCCGACCGATACAGTATATCATCAGGCTGATGTTTGCTATTTCAGTGAAGGATGACATGTTGCTGGTGAATTTTCCCTTTCTTATATCTCTATTGGTCTAAAAAATTCCACATAGGTCACTGGGTCAGGCTCTGATCTAAACATGTTATAATTTATACATTTACAATTAGCTTTCATTGAAGAGATAAATGTATTTCAACATTATTACATTTGTACAAGCTCAAGTTTATCGTGTAATGTTCCATGTTGTTTGTAGTATACTGTATATTAATGTACAGTGTTCTGTTTCATCTATCAGGAAATAAATCACTGCTTCATGTAAAAGTACAATACTGGAAATGAGGATGTTCTAATATGTTTCCTTTCTATACCAATGATTAATAGACACACATATTTGGTCAATTAGCAGACATAAAGGTGTGTGTTTTCATCAGGGTCATGTACATTACCCCTTCTGGTATAAAGGAGTTGTAGTTTGTATTAGGTGACATTTGCTTCAACCCAAAACACCTTTAAAAGTGCTTTACTGCTACATTAACACCATAGTATTATTAACTATTACTGTATATGAGTTTATGGGGCTGCTGCTATGTTTGTTGTTGTGTTTACAGTTGGGAATAGTGTATTTACTAGATGAGTAGCTTTGATAGCACTGTTTTCAAGCATGGCATGTGTTTGCTAACACTTCAGATACAGATGTGTGCACAGCTGGGAGGGCCAGGAGTCAGGACATCTGTTCCAGCGCTGCCCGTCAAGCCAGCAGGCTCACACCTCAGTCTTTTAGCCTGGTGACTAGGTTACATATCCTACCTGGGATTAGAACCTGGGTCCCCCATGAGAGAGCTGACATTTTGACTGTTGAACTATAATGGAGAGCATGTCTGGGAATGCTAGTTTTCCTTTGAATTTTATGCAGTACCTCTTGTCAACCAGTAGGTGTCCTACCTGACCACAGGATCTAAATGTCAGAGCAGGGAGTCCACCTCCAACCACTGCAGAAGTTCTAGTTAGATTGTATTATGATACAGATTGTTTAAAATAATGTGTTATGTAATGTGTGACAGTGTGACCACACACTGCCACTGTCAATGTTTTGTGCTGTACTTGGCACTTGCCTTTCAAGGGTACACACTTTCTGGGTAGTGGGTAAAGTTATTTATTCAAGAAAACAATAATACACAAATCACAATGAACTCTCTCACTGTGGCTCTGCTCTGGAACTTAAAAGAGTCAAGGTTCAGGTGATTATATAGATTTGCCCGTAAACACACCTGTAGCCAATCACTGATTGGGACCAAGTTGGGCCAAACCAACTGTCTGTGGACAAGGTTTTGAATGTGTCAAAGAGGGACACTGGACACTGAAAGTTCAAATATTTATGACTTCAATTATATCAAATGTATATAATGTATTTTTCGTGCCGGTTTATTTCTAGTGAACAGAAGTGACATATTGTAGATCACCCTGATTATTTGGTCTGTCTGGTGGGAGGGGCCATGGGGTATATAAAGGGTGAGCTGCTACAGTATACATCTGACAGTCTTCAGTGAAAAAAAAAACAGTATATTGGGTTTGGTAACAATTAAGACAAATAAGGGTGAGGGTTTATTTATGTATGGGCACTAAAAGAAGGATAATGGCAAAGGTGGCAGGAGCAGTGGGAAAGGGAAAGTAAGGGAAGGTATAACTTTAGCATCCAGAGCAGTGTCAAGAGAGGGCGGTGTTATCTGGGGGCAGAAAGAAGGCAGACAGTGACAATGACAAGACTGAGACTGGGACACTGCGGACTGGCATGGGACTTGGCAAAAATGGGGAAACATCCAGATGGACTCTGTAAGACATGTAGTAAGAAAGACCAAAACTGTGAGACATGTCCTCATGGAGTGCAGCCGGTATGCGGAAGAAAGGAAAAGGATCTATGAAGCAGTGGCAAGTGAGCCAACAAGTAGTATAACACTCAAACGCCTCCTGAATCCCAATGAAAACCAGTCAAGGACGGTGAAAACAGTGCTGGAGTTCATCCCCAAAAAATGAGTTCTACTCCTGACTGGTGGGAGTCAGCAAAGGCATCCAGTCTGTCGGAAAGAAGAAGAAGAAGAAGAAGTATCTGACAGTCTGCTGCTGTCTGTCTACTGAGGTGTGCAGGAGCTGTCACTGTCTCCAAGGAGGTGAAGTTTTGTTTTGTTATTTAGTTAAAACCATGGTTAAAATGCATTTCTGTTTCTTTGTATCAAATTGGGTTGGCCTATTCATTTGATCATTTGTTTTTATTTATTGTATTATGATAATACTTGATTTATTTTACATTTGATCGTTTGAAGTATTTGTTTTTGAATATTCTTTATTTTTGGGCGGTGTAGCCGCCCCTATAAGTGGGTTTTGGGAATCCATAGCGAAAGTTTTTCTTCCGTCGCGAAAATGTGTCTTTCGCTGGACTGTGATTGGCTGATTGGCTGTGACGTACTGTGATTGGCTAGCGATACGCATGATGAAATTAAGACCCCATAAATTGCACCATTCACTTAAAAAGAAATGTTTTTTGAATCCCAACCACCCTGTCCAAGCTTGTAGATCTTCATTTTTTGTTGTTGCTTTTATTGATAGGATAGTAGTCTGACAGGAAATGGGGAGAGAGATGGGAAGTGACATACAGCAAAGGCCGCCCGGATCGGCACTCGAACCTACGACACGCTGTCAGTCTACTGCCTTAGATCTGCTATTTTTTAATAGTTAACGCAAAAATCTAAAATGACACGGATGCTTTCCCCAACGGGGTTGTAAAAGTATATCCTGCTGGGAAACAATTGTATAAATCATGTTTCATTGATAGCCTGTGCAGAATTATTATTATTTCACAAACCCTGAAGGGCACTCCTCCTTGCTGCCTAGACACAGCTGATGATCAGGAGCATGCCTGTGGTACAGGCTGTCAAAAAACAGTAGTTGTCATTTGACAACCCCCTTTTTACTTCAAACATCTGTAGGAAAATGTCATTGCTTTCACATTTTGTATATGATGTACAGTAGGTAGGTCAACAACTACTTTTCACCTTGCAGTCCAAGGGCTGGATGACAATGCTATGTGCTACAAGTTCCGAGCTACAGGGAGCGATAGGGGAGGTCACAGATGGGGCTACGGGAGGGGTGGTAGCTGGGTTCAGTGGTGATCATAAGTGTGGAACAGGGCTGAAACCTTACACAATTAAATCATGAGTGTTCATTTAACTCTTAGTATGTACAAATATAACCAAATAGACCTACATATATGTATACAGGTCCATTTGGTTACATTTGTACACTCTCATGAAGGCCTAGACTAGAGTATTGTCTCTTCTCATGCTAATGTTTAGTCTTGATGTATATTTTAGTTGTAAGTAGCATTTTGTTGTGTGTATTAAAAGTCAAGGCAAGTCAAACTTTTATTGTATAGCTGCACATTTCATACGCAGGATACTGACAGGAAATACATACAACATGTAAAACAAGTGTGAGATGGCATGGGATCATCATGAAATCCCACAGAGTTCATACAAACACATAGTCCATGAGCCAGAGCCCCAAAATTGAGCAATGATTATCGAAAGAGTGGGCAAAACCAAACCTATATTAAATTGTTCATAGGGTCAATACGAGTAAATAAATATATGATAACCTCTCCACAGGAGCAGCTTTTTCATGGTTATCACACATTTTGTTATTTTCCCCATACGTACATGACAGGTGAAAAAATGTCAAAATTTAAAAAAGAGTTATCATAATGAAACTTCCTGAGTTGATTACTTACATGAAGACAATGATTTATCGTATTACAAGTTTTCTGAAATTGTATATTTAAATATGCAAATTAGGCATTAGGAAAATTTGCCCAAATTTGCATAACTTTCCAGAATCAACATTGGAACATTGGACAAAGCCAGAGTCAACATACTTATTTCTTTTTGTTAAGATGTTGGCGTCAAAGGTTTTTAACGATGGAATATTCAATATCTGGCTCAATTTTGGGGCTCAGGCTCATGGACAAAATGCCTAATTTGCATATTTAAATATACAATTTCAGAAAACTTGTAATACGATAAATCATTGTCTTCATGTAAGTAATCAACTCAGGAAGTTTCATTATGATAACTCTTTTTTACATTTTGTCATTTTTTTCACCTGCCATGAACGTATGGGGAAAATAACAAAATGTGTGATAACCATGAGAAAGCTGCTCCTGTGGAGAGGTTATCATATATCTATTTACTCGTATTGACCCTATGAACAATTTAATATAGGTATGGTTTCGCTCACTCTTTCGATAATGAAATCTTGTCTGGCTCATGGACTAACAGTTCATGCTGTTCTTCATAGAATGTACAGGTGGTATTTGTGAAATGTTCGACTTTTTATACGGTTGCTACAGCTGCTGCACTGCTGCTCCACCCTTGAGAGGAAATGTTTGGGAAATCCCATGTTACTAAAGCAGGATATTTACTGTATAGGAGGTGTATGTATCTTAAGTAATCTAAACCTAGAAACTATGAAAAATGATGTACATATATGAAGCTTTTTTGTCTGTGTGTGTGTGTGTGTGTGTGTGTGTGTGTGTGTGTGTGTGTGTGTGTGTGTGTGTGTGTGTGTGTGTGTGTGTGTGTGTGTGTGTGTGTGTGTGTGTGTGTGTGTGTGTGTGTGTGTGTGTGTGTGTGTGTGTGTGTGTGTGTGTGTGTGTGTGTGTGTGTGTTGAAAACGCCTGGGTTATTTGTAGGAAGAAACGTTTTTTTTTTTTTTTTTTTTTACTGTTTCACACAGAATTCGCGAATTATGCACACCACTTGCGTATGTACTGTAACTTCTCTATGATTGTTATTTATCTTAATGTATGTGTTTTCTTTGAAGTACAGTAAAAAAAAAAGGATTATTAATAATGTTTACATGTATGTTATTCTTTCATTCATTTAGATTTTCTTTCATTCTTTTTTCTCTTATTTGACCAGTAACTCAGATTCTAGACCACCTAGGATCATGATTCAGTGTCTATTTTCAAGGATGGGGAATACAGTGGTACTATATACAACATGCTGGCAGCTACTTCGCTACATATATCTGGTATCCAGGGAACTAAATAAGAGTAAAAACATAACATTTTAGCGAACATAATTACATAATTACATACATACGTACATATACACATTGTCCTTAATTACAGAATCAGCCAATGACGTGTGCCGACGTGGTACCCCCAAGTTATGGCCTCCCTGACTAAATTACTGACCACCTAAATGACCAACCGTGCCAGTCACAGACTTCTGTGTAATAGTCAGGAACAAAAATGTTTTTATCGTAAAGTGCACGATTTTCCGCTTAGCCGCCGGACCATAAATAGTGGTAGCAGAGCTGGACTTACCTATTAGGCAAGGCCAGGGGCCCCATTAGAGTGGACAGTAACAAAGTACATTTACTTCAAAACTGCACTTAAGTCATTTTTTTAAAGTATCTGTGTACTTTACTTGAGTATTTGTATTGATGACTTTCAACCAACTCCACTACATTTCAAAGTCAAATATTGTATTTTTGACTCCACTACATTTGTAGGAGGAAAGCACATGTATTAACCATTTAAGGCCTATTTCAAATACAGTGAAAATAGCAGATCTAAAATCTTGTAAATCTGCTATTTTCACTATTTTTTGGGGGAAAATGTCTGGGGGAAAAAGACTACGCACTTTGTGATTTGTACTTTTGAATACTTAAGTATTTTTAGGACACATTTTTTTACAAAGCACAAAATGACAAAGTGCAAATTTGGCAGAGCAACTTTTTCATGTAGTTGAGTAATATTTGACCAGGAGTAGAGTACTGTGATTGAGTACTTCTTCCACCACTGATGAAAACAACATGGCCACAATGCAGACGACACAGAGACAGGGACACACATGATGAAAGCAGTGTCCAGACAAGCTCTGGAGATATAGAATTATTGTCACCTTGCTGAACTAATGGCCTACGTCATTTTCTGAGGAAAATTATGTTTTTGCCTAAGTCAGCTCCTCATGACTCTGGCCAACTCTGGTAAAATCGCCTAAATCTCCTAATTGAAAAGGATTAAGAAATATCATATAGTTTTATTTTGGATACATATTATTTTTTTTCTAAAAACTTAGGCCATTAGTTTAGCAGGGTGACGTTATGATCAGGTGACACAGTTATACGTGAAGAACAATTTAGAGCATATGAAGAGTAACCGTGAGTATTTAGCTAAATAGGCAGTTTGTAAGACAATACAATGTAAAAGAGTGTTCTAAAAATGTGTTAATTAAAATATATTTAGCTTGGTTTTCATGTAAACACGTCTCTCTCTCTCTCTCTCTCTCTCTCTCTCTCTCTCTCTCTCTCTCTCTCTCTCTCTCTCTCTCTCTCTCCCCAGCCCGCCTCTTATTCTAAACAGGGAAATTAAAGTTGTATCTGACGCAGTGTGACTACAGTTCAACTACAAGACATTCAACAACTAGACTAGATCTCAATCTACAGACCAGAACCGTGGACAGACAGAACTCATTGACAGGTAAGAAAAACAGAAAATCAAATACACATTTGTTGGTGTTACAATGTACAATAGAACTGTATGTGACTTGTTATGACTGTACGTTATACTAGTGTAAGATGATGTTGATGAAATCTTTTAAAATGTCTTCATCAAATACAAATGTAGTCTATTGGAAGCTTAGTGAAGACAAATAATATATATTAAGTGTTTCACTGGGATGGGTGTGGCAGACTAGTGTGTGATACTGAACAATATAGACTGGGATCAGTTTGCTTTACAGGGAGCTGATCCACTCTGGGTCTGTAGAACGGATACGGAAACGGTGGTGTGTGTGTGTGTGTGTGTGTGTGTGTGTGTGTGTGTGTGTGTGTGTGTGTGTGTGTGTGTGTGTGTGTGTGTGTGTGTGTGTGTGTGTGTGTGTGTGTGTGTGTGTGTGTGTGTGTGTGTGCAAATGACAGGATACAGTAGGAGGGCTCTAGACCGGATCAGAGCTCTGAACAGTAGAAACTAGTCTTTCCACAACACTGCAGAACGCCTGGTGACATGAGGTTAGAACAACAAGGCAGACATGGAGGCCTTGAGGCCTGTGAGGCACAACCCAGTGAGCTGCTGTCTGAGTTACATACTGATGGGTGGCAATATCAGTTATAATATAACTTTTAAATTACTGTAGTAATACATTTTATTAACTAATGGTTGGTGAAATCTGCAGGACAGTGAACTTAACATGTTGATGAAGTTGTACATCTGAGCTTTGAAGTGTAGTACCTACTGTACAGTATGTTACAAGAAAATGTGTTGATTATATGATTGGTTTGAGGCCAATATATGCTATATCAATAGTGCTCAGTTTTTTTCATGTCAAGGACCCCCAAAATTATATGTATTTGGCCGCAGACCCCCTTCCCAAAATATGTTGTTCCAGGGACCCCCAGAAGCAAAGATTTGAGTAAAACATTTTCAACTAAATCAACATATTTAAAATAGCAGATCTACAAGCTCATAGCGTGGCATGAAATGATGCACTATGAGCTTGTAAGTCTGATATTTTTGAACAGCCAAAGAAATCTAAAATGACACCGATGCTTTCCCGGTATTAATGGGTGTGTATGCGTGTGCACATTGTTGATCCGCCCTGAGAGTAAATGTTTGTAAAAGCCCATATTAATGAAGCAGGATATAGTTATAGGAAGAACTGGTAAGACCTGCATGTGTCTTAACTTAAGTTATATCCTAGCAACTAAAAATTATGTACACATGCCTGTTTGCTCTTACACAGCTGTGTGTGTGTGTGTGTGTGTGTGTGTGTGTGTGTGTGTGTGTGTGTGTGTGTGTGTGTGTGTGTGTGTGTGTGTGTGTGTGTGTGTGTGTGTGTGTGTGTGTGTGTGTGTGTGTGTGTGTGTGTGTGTGTGTGTGTGTGTGTGAACACAGTGAACGCAGTGTAACTAGTTTGATGACGTATCCTGACAGGCAGCAGAGAGAGAGAGAAAAGAGATAGAGAGAATTTGTATTGTTGAGCTGTATCATTCTTTTCTCTCTCTTAAATATAAGACAGCACAGAAACACCACAGTCAGCAGACTTTATCCATTCAATAGAGTAGAGGGGGTAGAGGGAGAGAACGACTAGGTCAGGGGTCAGCAAGTAAGTTTGGCATCGGGCCAATTTCTTTCTAAGTCATTAGATGATGGACCAGGACACAATCAAAGGCTAATTTAAGATCTGAAACTTTGTCTTATACAATAATCAATATATGAATTGTTATTTATTGCTATAAAAGTTACTAAAGAAAGATGTTTGGGTTTTAACTGCATACTGATGATAGAACTGTGTGTGTAATCAAATGTCACAGGTACAGATAGACATACTTGTGGTAATCATTTAGTGAAGGACACATCCTTGAATGAGGATGTTTAGCTAATTAACCCATTCAATCTGGGAACACATCTGTGTCATTTTACATTTATTTGGCTATTCAAAAATAGCAGATCTACAAGCTCATAGTGCAGAGTGCACAGAGTGCAGCACTATGTATGAACTGGTAGATCTGCTATTTTTTAATTCATGTTTTAAAAATGTGTGCAAATCTTTGAATATATATATTTTTAAAGCAAACATTTGTAACTCAAATCTTTGTTTCTGGGGGTCCCTGGAACAAAACATTTTGAGATGGGGGTCCGCGGCCAAATACATATCTAAAAATGTTTTCTAAATCTTAACAGTATGTTACTATATGTAGTGGTGCTCCAACTTTTCCATGTCAAGGACCCCCAAAATGATATGTACTTGGCCGTGGACCCCCATTTCAAAATATGTTATTCCAGGGACCCCCAGAAGCACAGATCGGAGTTAAAAATGTTCGCTTTAAAAACAAATATCAAAGATTTGCAAAAAAAATCCAATGATTTTTTAAAAAGATAGCAGATCTACAAGCTCATAGCGCGGCACCGAGTGCCGCGCTATGAGCTTGTAGATCTGCTATTTTTGAATAACCAAATAAATCTTAAAATGACACAGATGCGTTCCCAGTCTTAATGGATTAAGTACTAAAAAAAGAACACCTGGGAGACAGACAGACAGACTCCCTTTTGAACAGAGATAAACAAGCTCTTTCATTGAATAGGAGCTCTAAGGTCTCTATTTAGATATGGAGAGAGACTTTATGAAACACATGCCTGTGAAGCACTCCTAACATTGATAAAAACATTCTTACGGTGGGTGTAGATTCTCTATTTTGACATGATGGTAGAATGCTTCTCAAATATTTTAATTAAAAGGATCTACAGTTTGGTGCAAGTTTAGGCCTGTTCCCTAACACTGCTCTAAAATGAACTTGAGTTTCACTGTACTTTGTGCATTCTTTCTTGATCCACATCAAATCTCTTCGCCAAAAATAGCCGATCTACAAGCTCACAAAGCATCCCGTTGGGAGTGGGACGTGTTGTGAGCTTGTAGTTCGGCTATTTTTGGTGAATGTTCCACCCAGAATAGGGATGCTGGGGTTCAAGTGGTTAAACAAAGTTAAATAAAGTTATTTACAATCTGTCCTAATCTCTCAAGTTCACCTTGTGACATATTGTATCTTAGGGGGAAAGATTTACATATTTGCATACTTTATTATATACTGTAATATCACATAAATGTACAGTAAGGTGCTCTAAAGTAACAATGTAATTCAGGGGTGCCGCGGATGAAAAAGTTATTTACAGGGGTGTCCTGAGACAAAACAAGTTTGAGAACCAATGTGTTATTAAATATTTATATTTCAAGGACCCCTATAACCCTGAGAATGTACAAACCATATGGACCCACAAGGGTCCATTTGGTTTGTACACTCTCAGGGTTACAGACCTGTAAGGGTCCATTTAGAACCTCTCAAGGTATTCATTATATTGTCAAATATAATGATATTGTGTGATATAACAGTAATAACAACAAAACTATAATAACAGCAGATTATTGTGACTTACTGTATGTTACTGTTTTACAGTTCAAACAACAGCTGTAGACAGGATGGCCAGTGGAACCTCAGCTTCCATCAGAGGTGAGTTCTATTAAAACACATGAAACCAGCAAAATGACACTGGTTTAGTTACATCTGTGATCTTTATGAATATTATTTTTATTCAGCTGGGAGACTGAACAAAACTGTCATTCATTACATTCCTCAACTATCACCTCATTAGCCCTGCTTTAGCCTCGTTTTTTCGCTTTCCCAAAATGTCACCTGTTTATTATCGTTTTTGTGTAAAAGAATTACGGCCGGCGTTTTTGCCGTTACTGCGCATGCATGCACAGCCACGTACGTGCGCATGCACGACCACGGGTTCCCCAGAGTATGTTGTTAGCTTTTGGTGCTAAGCGTTAGCGTCGTTTACTCACTGTCTGACACGTGCATGTGCAGCCATGTAGCATGTCTCTGCAACTTGAACATCAGTAGTGCAGCATGTGGTTTCTCTCTCTCTCTCTCTCTCTACTGCCACTTTTTCTGAACAGGAAATAGAAAGTTGCTGATGCTGTGTGACTGCAGTTCATCTACTAAACAACTACATTAAATCTCAATCTAAAGACAGCAATTGTTGACAGACAGAACTCGTTGACTGGTACACATGCTACATTGAATGTATATGACTGTACATTATACTAGTATAGATGAGACTGATGAAATATTTTGAAATGTCTTCATTAAATACAAAAATGTAAATCTATTGAAAGCCGTTTGTAAAGTCATATCAGCTGTTTCACTGGGATGGGCATGGCAGTGCTCCCTACTGAACAATATACTGTAGACTGGGATCAGTTTGCTGATCCGGTCTGAGTCTAGAGTTCATACAGAAACAGAGCTGTGTGTGTGTGTGTGTGTGTGTGTGTGTGTGTGTGTGTGTGTGTGTGTGTGTGTGTGTGTGTGTGTGTGTGTGTGTGTGTGTGTGTGTGTGTGTGTGTGTGTGTGTGTGTGTGTGTGTGTGTGTGTGTGTGCGCGCACGCGCATGTGTGTGCAAATTACCAGATACAGTAGTCAGGCTCTACTGTAGTTTCTAGTATATTCTAATAAATAGAAACAGGTACTGTGGAAAGCCTGGTGACACCCATAGACATGATGATGAGACAATGGACCCCTGGGCAGTGGGCTTATAAATCCTGGGCCGAGGCCCAGTAGGCCATCCCTGGTGACACGAGGTTAGAACAACAAGGCAGGCTGAGGCCCACAGTGAGGCTTTGAGGATGATGACGCTCACCTGAGTGAGAGTCAGAGTTGCATCAGTTATTACATCATTTTGTAGCAGATCTGATCACCTGCTGGTAGATCGTTCTGTGTCAACATTTCAGTGTGATCTGTGTACAGTGATTACATTCCAGCTGGTTCATGTTTGTATGTGGAGTAAATGACAGACAGTGAGGAATGTGCACTGACTATCACTGTAACAGTTTTTTTTTGTTGTTAGTTATGTTTATAGTTTATGTACTTATTTTATTAACTATTGTTGGTTGGTGCAATCTGCAGGACAGTGAACTTAACATGTTGATGAAGTTGTACATCTGAGCTTTGAGGTATAGCCCCCCCCCTTTTTGTTACCACATATCATTTTGTTAAAAACACATTTTTCCATTTGTGTGAGCCACTCTTGGGCAGACTGAAATAATAGACGCTTGTTGCAGATTGAAGAATAGAATGTCCACTCCAGGTTTGGTTAGATTTCAACTTATATATTTTTATTTTTCTTCTGTTTACAAATAGATAAATTAAAATAAAACTAAACTTGTCTTGTAGGCTAATAGAATGGAATAAAAGATCACAAAATAAATCTCCTGCACGCAAGCAAGGTCTAAAGACTGTGTGCTTCTCAGTCTGTCACGCCCCCCTAGCATGACTCACCTCTCCTTATAAAGAGACCTGCGATGGTGCTTGGGTGGTGCAGTGGTAAAGTCCCTGCCCACCACCAAGGAGGTTGCATCCGGCTTTGTCGAGTGTCTGCACGAACACAATTGGCCCGTGTACGGGGGAAGCCGGGCTGGGAGGGTGATACTGGTCATTGCATGTACTCCTACGGCCTAGCTAGGGCAGGCTAGAGCAACATGGAAGGAGATGACAGTAATAATAATAATAGCTCAGATTTATAGCCTTATTTATAGACTTTACATAAAGAAAAGGAAGGAACCACACACACATGTGCGCCCCACATGACGCACGCGCACTCCACAGACACGCGCCGTCCTCGACACCTAAAACAATAGCCTCTACCTGGCTGCTTTGCATGACATTAGGCTACTCGAGAAAAGCCATGGACTTGAATTGAATGTGTGAGGAATGTATCCTCTCACAATGAGAGACACTAGTCTCTGCACTGCAGAGTGTGAAAGGGTTAATCGCTTAGCAGAGGACACAAGAACAAGAGCTGTAGCCAACCAGACACTCACAAACGTATGCCTGTCCGTTGTTGCAAGTTTTTATGACTGTTCATATTATTGTTTTAAAACCTCTGTTTTGAAAGCAATGTAAGTCTTAAATAAATAAAAAGTAATTCAAGTAAAGACAAGTTGTCTGATTATTTTGCACTTATGTGTGGGTGAGTCTATGTAAAGGGCTTTTATATAAAACTAAAAGGAAAAATAATAATAACATATTGAAACAAAATTAAAAACAACACATTAACAATGCAACTAAATAATAAGAAATATAATTACATACAAAATCACATGTTGAATACAGTATTTCAGCTAGCACTGAGCTGATCGGCTTTGTGCACATGCGTGAGCGTGCGCATGCACGTGACGTCATTAAAAAGAGCCCCGCTAGCTCAAAAATCCACAGCTCATCACTGCGCACGCACAAACCCACGCACACACGCACACACACACACACACATGGACACACACGGACACACACACGGACACTTTACTTGTACATCTGAGCTTTGGGGCATAGACGGGTTTCATGTTTGTAAACATTGAGAGGATATGACCGCGCAGAGGAGGGGGTAAGCCTATGGGTGCGTTTGGAAATTACGCACCGGAGCACACTCGCCTATTAGTTTGTATTGGCCAGTGCGCTCACTGCCGCTCAGGGCTGTATTTTCGAACGCGCCTTTCCCCCAGGCATGCGCAGATTGCGCATTCTGCTCTGTGATGACGTCGCTCGGAAACCCGTCTATAGGCCCTACTTAACCTCGCGTCACCAGTCTTTCCACCTCGGAGGAAAGCCTGGTATGCGTTACTAAAGACCCGTGTGATCCGGTCTAGGCCACGCCTACTGGAAAAAAAGAAAAAAAAAAGAATCCTCTTTCCGGATTGTCGCGATCCGGTTTTGCGGTGCCGCTTTGTTTTGGTTCCCCAATCCCTATTTGAATGGAATAGAATTTCCCCGTGGGATAATACGGATAATACAGACGCTAAATAGTCTCCGGAAAGTACACTCACATTTATATTTAAAAAATAAGCTAAACTACGCCGCATCAAGGATTTTATTAGGACGGACCTATTTTGGGGTGACGTCTTTCCGGATTGTCGCGATCCGGTCACCTGATGACGCGGATGACGCGCCTGGTGATGTAGGGCTACTTCCGCTCCCGACCGGATCATAGACCCGAAAAGCTTTGCTTCCCAGGCTAGGCCCTACTGTATGTTGTGACGGTGGCCAGGTTGTCACATGTGACTTGCCACTTCTTTCTAGAATGCTGGCACTCTTTACTCTTTCTCAATAAATAAATAAATAACAATTAAACTCACAATAATAAAATATCAGTTGCACAATAAAGTGCGGGGTGCGTAATTACTGTGAGAATAATAATGATTGTCAAATACTGCAAGACTACGCCACCCTTTTGTTTAAGAGGTAGGGTCCTCTGTAACACTTTCTTAGGCTATTCACAGGTTCGAGTTTACCCAGGTAAGTATAACACTTTTGAATGAGAACAACACTTTATAAAATATCCCTCGGAGAAAACTGGACGGAAACAGGTTTGTATAAAAAGGTAATTAATTTTATTGTCCTAATACAACGGCATCTATAAGCCATAAAACAATGAAAAGCATAAACAAAAATATAACACTAAACACTAAAACCCTCAACCTCCTATGGCGCCCGCTAACTAACTAAAATACACAATCACAGGAACTCAACAACAAGGCTTAAAACACAGGGCTTGTGCAAATTTAGCAAATAAATATAAATCTAGCATAAAGTGCCTACTTCTACTGAACCAGTAAAGTGACAGGTGCTGATTTAAAGTGCTAAATACTCATCACGGTTTGAATGCAAAAGGTGGGGAATGTCCTTATATGGGTGTAATGGATCGGGGGTTTAGGCCAGGAATCTCTGCCTCTTCAGTTCTTCGTATGCGCTGCCTGCAATTATAGAAACTAGAACCAGTTCATCTGTTCAATGTAACTTCACATGGGAGGTTTAGGACCGTGGTTTTATAAAGGTAACGTTGCATAGGAAGGTACTTACACGCACGCCAGACTTAACGTCTGGCTATGAGTGTGTAGAGCGCGCAACGTTATCGCCACTGGCCGTCTCCTCTGCTCCTTGGTTCGGTTCGTCTCCTTTTCCTCCCCGTCGCTCTCGTCTACCGCTGCGGCTTCTTGTCACTGGAAGCGGGCACGTCTCAGCTCACCGTCCGCTGCTTGTGGCTTGGTGCGTCTCGCTGTATCCTTGTTCTCCACCTTTGCTCCGTGGCTCTCCTATACCTGTGCACAACCTGCTCCCTCGGCTGTCACCTTCACACTGCCCTGTGTGCCTGTCTCTCTGCTGTCCAAATGCCCGCGCCCACTTTTGAACAGTGTGGACCACACCCTATCCTACTCCCATTCGCTCTGCCAACAGCGTGACCTGGGGACATTGGCTGGCTGGAGTCACACGGTCAAAGTCATGCAGCCTATCATGGGGTTCATTGTCAAGTGTCTCAGGGACCGTGGGGAAATATATTGCCAGGTTAAAACGTTCAGTGAGAGATTACATTGGATACATTTAAGATGATGGTTATTTTCAGTGCATTATACAGGTTTTTACGCATCAATAATAATAATTTTCATCACTGGTTTTTGACCCTGTCACATCCCCCCCCACTTCTCCGTTGCCAGTCCCTGCAACTCACCCTATTCATGTCCATACCTCTGAGGTGGCTGTCCTAAATTGGCCCTCCCCGAGCGCCGTGGTTCGTCCGGGGCCCTAAGGACGGGGAAATACCCATAGCAATGCGGCTGCGTTGCTTCCACCCGCTCGGGCTGTGCTGCAGGTGTCGGGTTCTCGTGGGGCGACCTGGGGGCTACACACACCTTTAAAGCGTTCCTATGTATGGTCTTTTCTCGCCCCCCCCTTCTCGGGTCGAACCCGGTACACCAACCCCGCATCTCCCACCTGCTCCATCACTGCATAAGGCTCAGGGTCCCACCACGTACTTAACTTCCCCTGCCCGTCTCTCTTCCGATTTCGAATCCACACTCTCTCGCCTGGTAATAGAGGTGTAATACCGGCCCTACGGTCATAAACCTGTTTTCTCCTTTTTGCCGTTTCTTCCATCCTCCCCCCTGCGGTCCTATAAGCTGTCGCCATTCTCTGCTGGTGGTCCTGTACCCAACCACCCACTCCCATGCGATTTTGCGCTGACTGCACTCCTAATTGAACATCCACAGGGCGCCTCAAATGTCGGCCAAACATCAAATAGGCGGGGGCATAACCCGTCGCACTATGAATCGTGTTATTATACGCATGAACTAACTCGGGTAAGTGCTCATTCCATCTCCCCTGTTTATCAGTGTCTAGCGATCGTAACATGTTCAGTAGCGTCTGATTAAATCGTTCTACTCCACCGTTCCCAGCCGGATGGTACGGAGTGGTGCGACTCTTTGCAATACCATAGGTCTGACATAAATGGTGCATTAACTCGGACTCAAAGTTAGGGCCTCGGTCCGAATGGAACCGGGCCGGACAGCCAAACGGCTGGATAATGTGTGTCCATAACGCGCGGACAGTGGTTTGCGCAGTCTGGTCACGGGTGGCAATAGCCCAACTATAACGGGTGAATAAGTCAGTAGCTACCAGAATGTTTTGCCAGGCATCAGCAGGCCTACCTAATGTGAGGAAATCAATAGCTATCACTTCTAGTGGATACGAGACTTCAAAGGGTTGTAAGGGGGCCCGAGGCTCTGACCTGTTCCTCTGCAGGCTGCAGGCGACACAACCCTGTTGTAGCTGACGCACCGCTCCCTCCATGCCTGGCCAATAGAACCGACGTCGCAGCTGGGCCAAGGTCCTCTCCAACCCAGCATGCGCCGCGGCCGTGTGGATTCCTCTCCACACCTCCTCTCTGCGTGAACCTGGACAAATGATCTGTGAGTATTGTTCTTTGGTATAGGGATCGGTCACTTTCCTATATAACACATGATTGCGTACGGTTAGTTTGTTCCATTGGCGTAACAGTTGCCGCGCTCCTCGAGTCCAATTCTTCCTTTCCATCATATTAGGAGTTCTCCCCCGTTCCACACACCTCTTCACCACCTGCACATCTGGATCCCGATCCTGCGTCTCTCTCCACTCATCCTCCCGTGCTGCAGGCGTCAATTGTACAGCCGCCACGTCTACAGGCTGTACTGGGAACCGCGATAGGGCATCAGCGTTGGCGTTGTTTTTGCCCGGTCGATATTTTATGTCAAACGTGAACGACGCAAGTTGAGCAGCCCACCGTTGCTCCACAGCTCCCAATCTAGCCGTTTGGAGATGCGCAACAGGGTTATTATCCGTGAATATAGTGAACCGAGCGCCAGTGAGGTAATCTTTAAACTTCTCGGTCACGGCCCATTTAAGGGCCAAAAGCTCCAATTTGAATGAGCTATAATTCGCGTCATTTTGCTCAGTCAGGTGGAGACTACGGCTCGCATAAGCGATTACACGTTCGTGACCGTCTTGGACCTGGGCTAGAACCGCTCCCAACCCACGGCCACTCGCATCAGTGTAAACCACAAAAGGCTGCGTATAATCGGCATAAGCTAACACCGGGGCTTGCGTAAGGGCACTCTTTAACGCATCAAACGCCCGCTGGCACTCCGAAGTCCACTCAACCTTACACTGGTGGGATTTTACGTCATTTGGATTCCTATCAATAAGTTGTTTAGTGGCCGTGCTATAGCAGCAAAAGAAGACACGAAACGCCTATAGTAGCCCGCTAGACCTAGAAACGCGCGGACCTCTCGGACCGTTGAGGGTGGTGTCCAGTCCCGCACCGCCACCACTTTCTCCGGATCGGGCCGCACTCCCTCCTTGTCCACTACATGGCCCAGGAATTGCACTTCTCTCCGCAGAAGTTTACACTTATCTAACCGCAGCTTCAGTCCATGTCTCCACAGGCGTTGGAAGACGAGCTCGAGGTGCTGTAGATGAGAGGAGAAGTCAGGTGAATACACTATAATGTCATCAAGATATACCAGCAAGGATTCTGTCACCTGACCACTCAGACACTGCTGCATCAGCCTCTGGAAAGTCGCGGGCGCATTACAAAGCCCGAACGGCATGCGCTGAAACTCGAACAGCCCCAGGGGGGTCGTAAAGGCGGTCTTCTCCCGGTCCCGGGGGTCCATTCCCACTTGCCAATACCCACTGGCCAGGTCCAACGTGGAGAACCATTGCGCCTTCGTCAGGCTGGTGAGCGTCTCTTCTATTCTGGGTAGGGGGAAGGCGTCCTTGTGCGTCACGGCGTTAAGCTTCCTGTAGTCGACGCAGAACCTCCAGCTGCCATCTTTCTTCTTAACCAGTACGATAGGTGCCGCCCACGGACTGCAACTCTCCTTGATGACTCCCTTCTCCAACATCTCATTCAGCAGGGTCTTCATCTCCCGGTACATGGAGGGCGGCAGCGGCCGGTGTCGCTCTCGTATGGGTGCCGCGTCTCCGGTCGGTATCTGGTGTTGCACGACGTCCGTCCGTCCGAAATCCTCGTCATGGATGGCGAACACCTTCTTCCACTTACACAACATCTCGTGTAACTCTCTCTTCTGCGCCTCCGGCAGGTCATCACGCTCCGTCAACACTTCCATCTCTTCGGGCAGGGTCTTCAGTGGTCCATCATCTTCCACACTGATTACGGCCACTTCCACCTCTCCGTCAGTCCCCAGGGACAGGCTCAGGTCCCTGCCGCCTCGGACGTCCGCTTCTTCCACCGGGTACAGCCTCCCCAGCTTCTGGTGGCGGTCCAGGACCAGACTATATGCGTGTGGGTTACACACTCGTATGGGAACACGTCCGTGGCGCACCGTGACGAGGGCACGGGCCACTCCCAAATCCTTTCCATCTGGCAAGGCTTCCATCAAGGCCTCGTAGTCCGCTCCATTTGGTCCTCTCCAAGCGCGGCCCCAGATCATCACTTCACTCTGCGCGGGGATTCGAATCTTCCGCCGGCCGACCGGCCACACATAACCTATAGACCCATCTTCGTTCGTCACTGCCTCCACCCTCCTACAGGTGGCGAATGCGTCCTTCCACAGCGTCCTTCCCTGCTGACATGGAAACACAGGCCTCCCAGGCCATTTAAAGAGGGCATGCCATACAGCGTTTACGACATTCATACCAATGATCAGCGGTTGAGTACAATGTTCATCTTTCACGATTACAACTCCCCTCCCTGGTATCTTCATTCCCTCCAGTTCTAGGTCCAATATGGCATAGCCAGTGTACGGTAAGTCAAGACCATTAGCGGCGCGTAATTTAAAAACAAGGGGCCCATTTCCCAACGTCAGGTGTGAGAATTTTTCCTCGAATAAGCTCTGCTGCATTAATGTGACCTGTGACCCAGTATCCAGTAACCCCCTTAAGTGGACCCCGCCCATAGTGATCCCAATAGTCGGACAGTCCCCAATAAACACTTCATTAGCCCTTGATCTGGCGAGTGCGCGCTGCACCCCTGTCTCCCGGACCTCGGCGACAGGGCGCACTAGTTTAAATGATTGGTGTCGGATTTACAAAATCTAGCAATGTGCCCGGACTGCCTACAAATCCTACAGATCGGCCTACCTCCCTCATCCCACTCGTTGCGTTGGTAAGGCTCCCGGCGTCGTTCAGGTGGGGGCGAAACGCGAGGTCGTGTATCGGTGGTGTTGGGTCGAAGGAGCGGTCGGATCTCCTTCATGAGCTCCTGCGTAAACCCCTGCATTTGCGATTTAACATCTTCCATGATCTCCTGTTTCAGTTTCTCTCTCCATTCAGGTTCCTGTGAGGTGGTTGGGATAGAGACAGGTTTAACAGCATGGCACAAGATTTCAGCAGCCCCTTCTCTTCTATGTTCAGTGTCTAGTAGGAAGGCCTCGTCTATTAGGGCGGCGAAGTCTTCTGTGGGGTTTCGACGGGCATATATTCTCAAGGCTTGACCCAGAGGGCCTTCAGACAGCCCTACAAGTAACTGCTCTCGCAGAATGGCATCGGAGGGAGCGGTGTCTGGGTCGAGCCGCCGCAGCCCGCAGAACAACTCTCTAAGCCTCAAAATATAAGCCTGCACACTTTCGCCTGCGCGTTGCGCACAGCCATAGAACAAGGCACGAGCCTGGGAAGCAGAAACGGATGATTTATATAAAGTGTCTAAACATTTAAAGACTTTGGCCACTGTATTTCGATCTTCCTTATCAATTACGCTAATTTGTCGCTTAGCTTCCTCAGTAAGGGTTTGTACTACAAAAGCAACTTTTTTCTCCTCTGATAAATCCTGAGTGCCCAATAATCCTTTAATCTGTTCTCTCCATTCTCTGTATTTCTCCTCACCCTCTATGCCCGAAAACTTAGGTAACCACGGTGCCCCTGGGTACCCTGGCATCATCATCATTTCTTTCTTTGTTCAACCAACAAAACACAAAGCAGCAAAACAGCAAAATTTCAATACAGTTTCTCTCAGGGATTTTTTTGTGTTGTTCTCTACCCAGTCCTGCCGCGCTACGCCAAATATGTGACGGTGGCCAGGTTGTCACATGTGACTTGCCACTTCTTTCTGGAATGCTGGCACTCTTTACTCTTTCTCAATAAATAAATAAATAACAATACACATTAAACTCACAATAATAAAATATCAGTTGCACAATAAAGTGCGGGGTGCGTAATTACTATGAGAATAATAATGATTGTCAAATACTGCAAGACTACGCCACCCTTTTGTTTAAGAGGTAGGGTCCTCTGTAACACTTTCTTAGGCTATTCACAGGTTTGAGTTTACCCAGGTAAGTATAACACTTTTGAATGAGAACAACACTTTATAAAATATCCCTCGGAGAAAACTGGACGGAAACAGGTTTGTATAAAAAGGTAATTAATTTTATTGTCCTAATACAACGGCATCTATAAGCCATAAAACAATGAAAAGCATAAACAAAAATATAACACTAAACACTAAAACCCTCAACCTCCTATGGCGCCCGCTAACTAACTAAAATACACAATCACAGGAACTCAACAACAAGGCTTAAAACACAGGGCTTGTGCAAATTTAGCAAATAAATATAAATCTAGCATAAAGTGCCTACTTCTGCTGAACCAGTAAAGTGACAGGTGCTGATTTAAAGTGCTAAATACTCATCACGGTTTGAATGCAAAAGGTGGGGAATGTCCTTATATGGGTGTAATGGATCGGGGGTTTAGGCCAGGAATCTCTGCCTCTTCAGTTCTTCGTATGCGCTGCCTGCAATTATAGAAACTAGAACCAGTTCATCTGTTCAATGTAACTTCACATGGGAGGTTTAGGACCGTGGTTTTATAAAGGTAACGTTGCATAGGAAGGTACTTACACGCACGCCAGACTTAACGTCTGGCTATGAGTGTGTAGAGCGCGCAACGTTATCGCCACTGGCCGTCTCCTCTGCTCCTTGGTTCGGTTCGTCTCCTTTTCCTCCCCGTCGCTCTCGTCTACCGCTGCGGCTTCTTGTCACTGGAAGCGGGCACGTCTCAGCTCACCGTCCGCTGCTTGTGGCTTGGTGCGTCTCGCTGTATCCTTGTTCTCCACCTTTGCTCCGTGGCTCTCCTATACCTGTGCACAACCTGCTCCCTCGGCTGTCACCTTCACACTGCCCTGTGTGCCTGTCTCTCTGCTGTCCAAATGCCCGCGCCCCCTTTTGAACAGTGTGGACCACACCCTATCCTACTCCCATTCGCTCTGCCAACAGCGTGACCTGGGGACATTGGCTGGCTGGAGTCACACGGTCAAAGTCATGCAGCCTATCATGGGGTTCATTGTCAAGTGTCTCAGGGACCGTGGGGAAATATATTGCCAGGTTAAAACGTTCAGTGAGAGATTACATAGGATACATTTAAGATGATGGTTATTTTCAGTGCATTATACAGGTTTTTACGCATCAATAAAGTACAAAATTTATTTTCATCACTGGTTTTTGACCCTGTCACATGTGTGTGTGTGTGTGTGTGTGTGTGTGTGTGTGTGTGTGTGTGTGTGTGTGTGTGTGTGTGTGTGTGTGTGTGTGTGTGTGTGTGTGTGTGTGTGTGTGTGTGTGTGTGTGTGTGTGTGTGTGTGTGCGTGCGCGTGCGTGCGTGCGTGCGTGCGTGTGTGTGTATATAGTGTTTTACTCATACTACAAGTAACAGAAAAACAATAGCTCTAGAGTGTCCAGATCAACTGTATTGACTATAATCCCTTCAGGCCAGAGATGTTGTGTTAATGTTTTTTTTTTTTTTTTTTTTTTGTAAGATATTTTTATAGATTTTTACATACATACAAAATACAAACACAGATAATACAAAAATTAAAAAGACAAAAAAAGATACAGCTCAGAAACAACATTTAAACAAAGATAAAAAGATGAGCAAGAACAAGATCACAGGTCAGACTAAGGCCGGTATGGGAATCCCCCAAGCACAGTGGCGGACAGCGTAGGTCCTATATGAGACAGATATGGATCCCAGATCTTATAAAAAGTGTCCAGTTTGGAATGCAACATACACGTAATGTACTCACAAGGGATACAGTCCATTACAATATTATGCCAGGCTCTTATGCATGGAGCATCGTCCTTGATCCAAAACAAGAGAATGTTCTTCCTGGCAGCGAACGTTAGCAGGTTAAATAATCTTTTATGTTTAATATTTACAATATGACCATCTGGGAGACCAAGTAAAAGAGACACAAGGGGTTTAAATCGATAGGAACACCAAAGATGGAAGTGAGTTCTATTACAATATCAGACCAATAGTTCCGAAGCTTCACACAGGACCAAATGCACCTGTCACTTTACCTGTTGGACTGACTTGATTTGAAATGTTTATTATCTTATTGTCTCCGCCAGGCCGAAGGCATGGCGAGAGAGTATGTTTTACCCTCCGTGCATCCGTGTGTCCGTGTGTGTGTGTGTGTGTGTGTGTGTGTGTGTGTGTGTCCTGTCCGTGTGTTAGCAGCTAATCTCCGGCACCGTTGGCCCGGTCGCTGCGAAACTGTGCACACACACTCCGTGGATGCCAATTCAGAACCTCTGGCTCAAATTTTTCACATGGGCCTGTTATAGCGCCACCTGGAGGCCGATTTGTGCAAAACCCATTTTTTTACATTACTCCTACAGATTGTATCCAAACGTCATGCAAATCGGTACACAGTATCTCTATAGTCATGTGATCAACACGGATCTGTCCGATTTCCCATATTCTATCCTCATTGGCTAAGGTTTGCTTCCAAAATTTGCAGGACTGGTCCGTTTTGAACAAAATGCCTCAAATCATGAACGCAGCTTGCGATTTCCGTGAAATTTCACAAACACATTCCCATTAGGCATTGGCCTGTTATAGCGCCACCAGCAGGTCTAATTTAGCAAAACATATTTTTGCAACAAAATGCCTCAAATCGTGAATGCAGTGTCCGATTGCCATGAACGACCTAAGAAGAAATGGCACCCTTTTCACATTGGCCTATTATAGCGCCACCAGGAGGCCCCAATAACGTACCTGACCTGGCGGAGATCAATGCTCCGAGGAGCACTTTTTCTAGTTTGGTCTTGGACTCTGTCTTGTGGCTGCATGGTGTTTATGAGCTTATTTAGTGTAGAGTAGGTCTAGTGTCAACACACTAATGTTGACATTCTGTCTGTCAGAGAACTATTACATGTTGGTTGATGGAGACCACAAAGGGGTCCCTGACTCCCTGGAACAAAACATTTTGAAATGGGGGTCCGCCGCCAAATACATATCTAAAAATGATTTCAGTATGTTTCAGTATGTTGCTACATGCAGTGGTGCTCCAACTTTTCCATGTCAAGGACCCCCAAAATGATATGTATTTCACCGCGGACCCCCATCTCAAAATATGTTGTTCCAGGGACCCCCAGAAGCACAGATCGGAGTTAAAAAAATGTTCGCTTTAAAAACACATATCAAATATTTGCAAAAGTGATTGAAGTAGCAGATCTACAAGCTCATAGCGCGGCACCGAGAGCCGCGCTATGAGCTTGTAGATCTGCTATTTTTTAATAGCCAAATAAATCATAAAATGATACAGATGCATTGCCGGTCTTAATGGATTAAGTACAAAAAAATAACACCTGGGAGACAGACAGACAGACAGACAGCCTCCCTTTTGAACAGAGATAAACAAGCTCTTTCATTGAATAGGAGCTCTAAGGTCTCTATTTAGATATGGAGAGACTTTATGAAACACATGCCTGTGAAGCACTCCTAACATTGATAAAAACATTCTTACGGTGGGTGTAGATTCTCTATTTTGACATGATAGTAGAGTGCTTCTCAAACATTTTAATTAAAAGGATCTACAGTTTGGTTGCAAGTTTAGGCCACGGACCCCCATAACTCTGAGAGTGTCTCTCTCTGAGACGGAGGTACAGACCTTTTAAGGGTCCATTTAGTTACAAACTACAATTTAGCTGGGGAACCACAAGGACCCACAAGGGTCCATTTGGTTCCATTTGTACACTCTCAGAGTATTCATTATTGTGAAATGTGTGATATAACAGTAATAACATCAAAACTATAATAACAGCAGATTATTGTGACTTACTGTATGTTACTGTTTTACAGTTCAAACAACAGCTGTAGACTGGATGGCCAGTGGAACCTCAGCTTCCATCAGAGGTGAGTTCTATTAAAACACATGAAACCAGCAAAATGACACTGGTTTAGTTACATCTGTGATCTTTATTAATATTATATATATTTTTTTTTTTACAGAACTGAGAATTGTTCTGATCGGGGGAAGACATGATGATAAACCCATTGGAAAGAGTTCAGTAGGAAACATCATCCTGGGCAGAGATGTTTTTGAAACAAACAGTAGAACAGTCAAGAGTGTCATGAGACAAGAGGTAGTGTCTGGTAGACAGGTCACTGTGGTCGACACTCCAGGATGGAGGTCTGCTTTACCCCTAGATCTGACCCCAAAACTGACTCAGTTAGAAATCCAACAGAGTGTGTATCTGTGTCCTCCAGGAGGACCCCATGCCTTTGTCCTAGTGATACCATTAGACGACAAATATGAAGGAACAGATATGTCAGTAGAGGAGCATTTGAGTCTTCTCCTCAGTGACCGAGTGTGGAAACACACTATTGTGGTGTTCACTGTAGCTGATAAAAACAAAATGAGATCTGATCTCATTAGATCTGACCCCGACTTTAGATATCTTACTGAGAAATGTCAAGGCCGCTTCCATGTTCTTAACATTACTGACAGAGGAGATAGAAGTCAGGTCACAGAGCTGATGGAGAAGATAGATCAGATGGTGACTAGTAATGGTTGTCACTATGAGACAGAAAAACACGTCTCAGAGGAACTGAAGGAGATGGAGAGAACTATCAGCAGAAGAGCAGAACAAAGGAGGGCAGACGCTCAGAAACAAACAACTGGACTTCCAAAAGATACTGGTATGTTTTGTTTTACTTTAATAATGGTAATATTTCATTAATCTCTGCCAGGAAGTTTATGAGTTCCTGTCTGTCTGTCTGTCTGTCTGTCTGTCTGTCTGTCTGTCTGTCTGTCTGTCTGTCTGTCTGTCTGTCTGTCTGTCTGTCTGTCTGTCTGTCTGTCTGTCTGTCCGTCCGTCCGTCCGTCCGTCCGTCCGTCCGTCCGTCCGTCCGTGAAATGAGACAAAATTTAAAAACTAGTGTTACCGAGACTAATTTTTCACACTCCATGTTTCTCCTAGGCTCTGTTTTGGGTGGTCCTTGACATGAAAAAAGTTTGAGAACCACTGATATATAGCAACTTAAGTAAAATAAAAAACTGTTAGGATTTAGAAGACACATGTAGAATTCACTGATTTAATGTTCATGATTAAAAAAAAATAGCAGATATACAAGCTCATAGCGCGACACTTGGTGCCGCGCTATGAGCTTGTATATCTGCTATTTTCTGCTATATGCTAAACAAGAGCTTGTGACTAAATAATAATTACATTACAGTAAATACATTGGAACACAGGCTGTTTTTTCTATTTCATATCAAACCGTGTCCATTTTGTCGACTAAAACTATGACGAAAAATGTTCATCCAATACCTTTTTATACTGATGAAAAAAAACAAAAAAAACATGGAAAAACATGGAATAAAAACTAAGCTATGATGACTAAAACTAGGACCAAATATATTTACAATTTCGTCAAAAAATAAATAAATAATGACTACAATGTTAGATGGAGGGACTGGTGTTCTTTCATGTCATTTTATTATGTCATTCTACAAGCTCACAACACGTCACAGACTTGTTGTGAGCTTGTAAATCGGCTATTTTCGGCACACAGCTAAGTATAAATCAGGCATTACAACGCTATCACAGCCCGCTAAAATACATATTTTTGTCTTCTAAATTAACTGTAGATCTAGTTGACCAAAATCATATGATACTAAAACTAAAACTAGACTAAAACTAAAACATTTCAAATGACTTAAATATGACTAAATCTAAATGGAATTTTATTCAAAAGACTATGACTAAAACTACAAACTAAAACTGATGACAATTATGGTTTTGGACATACAAGGTTTCCACCCGACAATGAGGATATGTGAAAATAAATGGAGGTACTTCCTACTGACAGTGTGTACTAGATAGATGAAGCTGATCAGTCCTGCGCACACACGCACGCACGCACGCACGCACGCACGCACGCACGCACGCACGCACGCACGCACGCACGCACGCACGCACGCACACACACACACACACACACACACACACACACACACACACACTGTTGCATGAGTGTAGTCTAGGTAGTAATGTACATTATTATTATTGTATGATGTCTCCTGGTGGATATTTGTTCTGAACTGTACACTGAACACACCTTTCTGCTGTTAATATGTTCAGCAAAACATATAGACCTGGACATTTTAGCCTTGTTTCTTAATCATATCAATCCTGGCATGCCTAATTTGCGCATGTTGTTATGCTGTAGGTGATCATTTCCATACAAATCTACAAGCTCACAACACATTGTGTTATGAGCTTATAGATCTGCTATTTTCACAATTTGTTTTGTGATGAATTGCGAAATAATATATAAATATAAATGTCTTAAGTGGTTAAATAAAAAGCTGTCAAAGTGAAAGTAAACAATCTTTTTCTCTGACAGGACTGACTGACCTCACGATTGTGTTGTTGGGAAGGCGTTGGTCTGGGAAGACTTCAGCAGGAAACACCATTCTGGGAGGAAGTGGTTTTAATGTTAGTCAGAGGTCAGCGCAGTGTGAGGTGAGACATGGTGAAGTATCAGGGAGACATGTGACAGTGGTGGACTCACCAGGCTGGTGGTACAACAGTCCACTACAGGACACCTCAGAGATGGACAAACTGGAGATCCAGAACAGTGTGTCTCTCTGTCCTCTTGGACCCCATGCTGTTCTTGTGATGGTTCCTCTTAATGAAGCATTCTCCAAAACACAGAGAGTAGCATTAGAGGAACACATGACACTTCTGTCACAAAGCGTGTGGAGTCATGCTATAGTACTGTTCAACTATGGACACTGTCTGAGAGACAGAAGCATTGAGCAGCACATTGAGGCTGAAGGAGAAGACCTCCGCTGGCTTGTTGACAAATGTGGGAACAGGTATCATGTCTTCAACAATCAGAAGACAGATGACACTCAGGTCACAGAGTTGCTGCGGAAGATAGAGCAGATGGTGACAGGAAACAGAGGTGGACACTATGAAGATGATGGAGATGTTTCAGAGACGTTGTCAGAGAGGAAGAAGATCACAGAGGAACATGTCCAGACATTCCTGACCAAGACAAAGAGACAAAGAACTGCTCTGGAAAATCTGTTTGAAGGTGATGTTTATCAAATGTGTGTGTGTGTGTGTGTGTGTGCGTGTGTGTGTGCGTGTGCGTACGTGTGTGCGTGCGTGTATCAGTATGTCTCTCTGTCCTTGACCATATTTATATTTATGAATAATGTATATTCTCAATATTGCACCACATTCTATATAAAATGATGCCGTACAAATGAAGCTTATTATTATAACACATGGGTCTTCAACAGGGGGTCCGGGATCCCTAGGGGGGCCTCAGAGTTACTAAAGGGGGGCTGCCAAATCTTTCTGTGATTGGAAGATTTTTTTTTTAACATTAACGACTTGAGCCCTAGCATCCCTATTCTGAGGGGAACATTAGCCAAAAACAGCAGATCTAAAGCTTGTACATAATGTGTGTGTGTGTGTGTGTGTGTGTGTGTGTGTGTGTGTGTGTGTGTGTGTGTGTGTGTGTGTGTGTGTGTGTGTGTGTGTGTGTGTGTGTGTGTGTGTGTGTGTGTGTGTGTGTGTGTGTGCGTCAGGAGAACATCAGAGTCTACCAGATGTGAAGGTGATGTTGGTTGGTGGAGAACAGTATCAGAGGAGCAGAGCTGGAAATGTCATACTGCAGGAGAACGTGTTTAAACTAACTCAATTCAAGGTGAGTAATATTATATGAATATTATGTTATAATGAATGACTTCACTCAAAGTAAGTAAACAGTAAAGTGATCAAATATGTTTTCTGAAGATAATGTAAAAGTATCTGCTGTCATGAATGTTCATTGATCATGTGATCAATGAACTGTCAGTGATCAAAACACACAGATGTTCATTTTCAAATGAACATGGAGTCCAACACGTGTAGATTCTCATCATGTCTGTAATCGTTAATGCAAACCATGACTGTGTGTTAGCTCGGTGGTTCTCAAACTTTTTCACGTCAAAGACCCCCAACACGATACATATTAGTCCGTGGACCCCCATTTGAAAAGATATATCAGGGACCCCCAGAAGGGAACATTATTATTGCGACCGTAGGTCGCACTTACTATAGAAACCTGCTCCAGGTGTCCGTCCTGTCCGTCCGTCACTCCGTCACACACGTCCGTCACACTTTTGCCCTGCTCATATCTCCGCACCCGTTGCCCCGATCCATGCCAGATTTTGCACACACACTCCTTACCTGCCAAACTACACCCAAACTACACCCCCAAACTACACCCACTTGGGGGTCCTCGGGGACCCCCAAGTGTAGAAAATGAGCACATGTGGACAAATTACCAAATGACCACCCCAACGGGGCTGCTCACGGGGCATTCCCGGGGACCACCCACTCCTAGTGCTCCAGAACGGATGCAAAAGTGGTGGCGCCCCCAGTGGAGGACCCCCTGCCACTGCAGCTCACATAAAATGCCGTAACTCGGGGGCTTGCCCCCCACAAACAATCCCTCCTTTGCCCACACAACTAGGAACCAATCGCCGTTACAGCCCTCTTCTGTATACATGTGACCTACGGTCGCTTATCTCCCGATTAGGGAGTCTTACTGGTAGCTATAGCAATGATTCTCAACCATTTTAACTTCAAGGAGCCACATATTTGATGCCATTTTTTATCTCTGGAACCCCAACTACACAGTAAAATCATCAGTGTTCATTTAACTCTGAGAGTGTACAAATGGAACCAAATGGACTTGTGAGCGTTCATTTGGTTGAATTTGTACACTCTCTGAGTTAAAGATTTATATTAAGGTCCCATTTGGTTCCTAACTTTTAATCATTTGGCTGGGTACCCCCTATTCACAAATAGCAGATACATGTATACAAGCTCGTAGCACGGCACCGAGTGCCGCGCTACGAGCTTGTAGATCTGGAAATGCTTTTATATCGTGATAATGTGTGCAAATCTTTTAATATATACTGTTTTAAAGCAAACATTTTTAACTAAAATCTATGCTTCTTGGGGTCCCTGGAACAAAATATTTTGCGAAGGGGGTCGGCGGCCAAATACGTATAATTTTGGGGGTCCTTGAGATGAAAAAGTTTGAGCACCACTGATATCGCAACATACGTTTTTTCAGAAAACTGTTGGGATTTAGAAGACGTTTGTAGAATCTGCTTCAGGTCTTAATGGGTTAAAGTCTCAAAAGCTTTTTTTAAAACTTAAAAGTTTGAAAATAGCCGATCTCCAAGGTCACAACGCGTCGCATCACGACACGTTGTGAGCTTGTAGATTTGCTATTTTCACTATATTTGCACGATATTGTTGTGTGACGAAGTATAAAATAACCCTTAAATGGTTAATGGTCTATGCGGTGATATATAACATTTCTTTATATTTAAAAAAAATCTGCACAACTCTATTATTTGATTAATTGAAAAAGTAATTGATAATAAATGCTACATAAATAATTCATACTTTTTGCAGCCCTAGTTAACTGTCACTGTTAATTATTCTGTTTACTTCCATACAGTAGCTCTATGCTGGTACTGATTATTAACCTGTGTGGACAAAGTACTCAACCCCAGTATTTGAGTCAAAGTATAGATACTCCTGGTCAAATATTTACTCAACTACAAATGAAAGTTGAGTAATGATGCTCTCTGTTTAATAAAGTGCTCAGAACATCCCCTGTGGAGAATGTAGAATGTCAAATTCACTTGACTTATGCACACCTGTATGTCAAGCTTTTTTCAGTTTCAGAAGTCAGATTATGCCATATTAATCAAATATTACTGTGGCATTGTTAGACAAAGTGATGGAGAATAATATATTCACTGAGTTAATTTCTGGTAAGCTTGAAGAGGAACTCAGTGAAGACAGCATAGAGTGAATGTTGTTATTATCACTAACATACAGTAAACTTCATATTCCAGGAGTTTAAAACCCAGACTAAACTGACAGAATGTGTCAGAGAACAGAGTGAAGTTGCTGGAAGAAAAGTGAGTGTGGTGAACTGTCCAGACTGGTCGACTACACCTCCATCACAGAAGACCAAAGACGTCCTTCTACACGGTGTGACTCTGTGTTCTCCTGAACCCCATGCTGTCCTGTTGACTGTTGATGTCAAGTCCAGTTTCTCTGAAGCTGACAGGAGATCAGTGGAGGAACACATGGAGCTGCTGGGGGACAGAGTCTGGAGACACACTCTGGTTCTGTTCACACAGGGATGGTGGCTGGGAGAGAGACGTGTTGAGGAGTACATAGAGTCTGAAGGAGAACCTCTGGGGTGGATCCTGGAGAAAAGTGGATATAGATACCATGTTCTAAACTCCACCAAGTGGGACATTTCAGAAGTCACAGAGCTGATGGAGAAAATAGAAGACATGGTGATGAGGAACAGAGGACACTTTGGACTTTGGAAAAGATTGAACGTAAGAACAGAAGAACAATGGAAGAAGAGAGAGCAGAAGATGATAGAGAGGATGTTGAAGACTGTGGGCACAAAGCCAGAAGAACCAACCCTACCAGCTGTCAGGAGAAGGAGCAGCATGGACTGGCTTCCACCGAGTAGTGAGTATCAATGTCCTGTGTACAGCATATCATCACTGACATGTAGAGATGTTGTGCTGGGTTGCAGGGTTTTCACATCTTTTTATTATCATTGTAAATGTCTTGCTGTCTGTTGTCTTCTGTTCCAGTGAGTGGTGGAACACACTCTTCAGGATTTGACACCATGAGTGAAGCTCCTACCTGGACTGATGCTGATGTAAGAGTGAGAGAAGAAGATGTTTCATGGATGAAACTTTAGTCTGACATCACAATCACACACATTTTAATTCTCATTTCTTTACTTTATATTTAATTGTATTCTAAGTCTGTGATGAAGGAGCCAGTAGAATCAACCCTACCAGCTGTCAGAAGAAGGAATAGCATGCAGTGGAATCCTCCAAGCAGTGAGTATCAATATCCTATTTACAGCATATCATCACTGTCAGGTGGAAATGTTCAATATTTTTAGAAGGGAAGAAAACCTGTTTCAATGGATCCAATGTAGTTATTATTCATTCTTCATTGGTTCAATATTTATAAAACCCACAGACAGAATATTGTCACTACTTTAGTGTGACTCTCTTGTTTGACAATGTAGAGCATACATTTATGAGAAAAACATAAAAAGATGAAATATGCAAATACGGCTATCTGCCCGACAGCAATGACTTATAATCGTGTGTGTGTGTGTGTGTGTGTGTGTGTGTGTGTGTGTGTGTGTGTGTGTGCGTGCGTGCGTGCGTGCGTGCGTGCGTGCGTGCGTGCGTGTGTGTGTGTGTGTGTGTGTGTGTGTGTGTGTGTGTGTGTGTGTGTGTGTGTGTGTGCGTGCGCGCAAATAAGAACATAACATAAGATTGGGTGGATGTATTTTCATAAAACTTGGAGGTAATGATCTGTCTGTTGTCTTCTGTTCCAGTGAGTGGTGGAACACGCTCTTCAGGAGTTGGAACCATGAGTGAAGTTTCCAGCCTGGCTGACACTGATGTAAGTGTGAGAGAGGAAGATGTTTCATGGATAAAACATAAATCACACTCATGTTTATTCTCATTTCTTTACCGTATAATGTTCATACTTGATCCTTGTAACAGATTTATTGTGTACATTTTGACATCATACATGATCATTGTAAGAACACTGATTTCTTTTATATCTTTAATCATGGTATTTTGACATCATACATGATCATTGTGAACACAGTAATATTTGTTCCTTTTTCCTCCCTGGCTTTTATGTCTTTATTAATATTACATTACATTTAGTTAGACATATGTGTGATGTTTATTAATTGACAAATTAAAATATATTTGACCATATTTTTCCATTGTTGGTTTTATACAAAAGATAAATCAGATTTAAGTGCAGATGATTGATATACCATCTGGCCAATATATTAGGGTGATATTTGTGTTTTTCACGAATTACATTGTCAGTGTTACCTCTTACGTGTCGATAATGGTCACACAAATGGCATATCAGTCTGGCTCTGGTCTAAACATGTTATATTTTATACGTTTTTACAGTCTTATGAGCTTTCATTGAAGTGAACATGTATTTCAACGATATTACAATAATTGTACAAGCTCAAGTTTAATGTTTTATGTTGTTTGATGGATCCTGTATTAATGTAGGCCTACACTGTTATGTTTCAGGCTTCTTACAGAGGACACTTTGGACCTTCGTCTTCATCACTGGAGACACGACAGTTTAAAAGACTGACAGGAAAGAAAACTTTAACACCAGAAGAATGGAAGAAGAGAGAGGAGGAGGTGATAGAGAGGATGTTGAAGTTTGTGATGATGGAGCCACAAGAACCAAGTAGTGAGTCTTACTTTTATCCTCTTGTGGACATGAATTAGGCCTACTTACTAAAATGTGTGTGGGTATGTGCATGCATGCATGCGTCCTTGCATAAAATAACAAGAATGGACGAGTGGATTTCATGAAACCTGGAGGGAATGATCAGTAGGCTGATTTGAAGAGATTATTAACTTATGGGTGTAAAAGGTCAAAGGTCAAAATGACATCATGGTTCATATGTGAGGAACAGAGACATGTAGAGATGTTGTGCTGGGCTGCAGGGTTTTCACATCTAGGTGTGTTTTTATTATCATTGTAAATGTCTTGCTGTCTGTTGTCTTCTGTTCCAGTGAGTGGTGGAACACCGTCTGAAACAGGAAGTTCATACTGCTGGTCACCTGCCAAGGTCTCTGATTGGCTGAAGAGACATCCTGGACCAATAGCGGCCTCTTCAGGATATGACACCATGAGTATAGCTCCCAGCCAGGCAGACACTGATGTGATGAGTGTGAGAGATGAAGATGTTTCATAGATTAAACTTCAGTTTGACATCAGTCTCACACATTTTATTTCTTATTTATTTCATTAAGAGAAACATAAGAACACATTAATGTCACATTAATTCTGACCATTCCAAAAAGCTACATATCTTCACAAGGCAACTATTTTAACAACAATCTCAACTATATAAAATGCTATTATTATAGTTGCATGTACAGCAGACCAGGAATTATCTATCCATCTATCTACACACACACACGCACGCACGCACACACACACACACACACACACACACACACACACACACACACACACACACACACACACACACACACACACACACACACACACACACACACACACACACACACACAGTGTGTACATTAAAGGGAAACCCAGCCGATCCTCAGCCCATAACCCACCAACTCCGATGTGAGGAGAACAACAACTCAGTTCAGCAAGAAAGACCCAATGCATTTACTCAGCATGATATACTTACTCTATGTATTGCTGTTGGTGATCCTAAATTATCTTGTTTTTTTTTAAGATGGAATACCAAGGAGCGGTGCTGATCTACGAGGATCTGCAGAGTAGTGATGGTCACACTTTCCGCATCTACCTCACCCACAGCTACAGTTCAGACTATGAAGTGAGTATGGCACCAAGATGAAGAAAGAAGGATTTCATGTGTGCTTCCACTTTAGCATTGGGCCAAAAAACGGGCTATTCTTTTCTATCATAATCACAAGATTACACACACACACACACACACACACACACACACACACACACACACACACACACACACACACACACACACACACACACACACACACACACACACACACACACACACTGTATATACAGTGGTGGGCAGGTGTTATCTGTCTCTCTGTGGGTATGTCTGCGGCGGTCATGCAGATATAGCCATATAGGGACTGATGCGACGCATTGTCAATGCAATAACACATCAAGGACGGGCACACTTGACTTTATTTCAACTATTTCAACATGGTATTATGATAACCTGTCAATCTACAGTATCTTCTAAATGGCTAGAATCTACAGTACTGTTTTTTTCTTCCCTACTCTTTCTACCCTGACTCCTGTCTTCCCTCCTTGTTCCATTCTGTCATCATCTTGTCCATATGTTGCCCTTGTGTGTGGCAGGACATAAAGAGGGAGTTGGAATCAGAGACGGGGCGTTTCAGCAGAGTTCAAAAGAATGCTACTTGTACACTGGTAGATGGGAAGTACCATCTCACCAGTGAGCCAAGAGGGGAAATTCACCCCAAGGTGTGTTTGTCTCTATGGTAATTCAGCGAGGACCACAATGAAAGTGTTTTACTCCTTTGCTGTTAGCATTTATGTCTAGTAAAGTTTTCAATCAATCAATCAATCAATCAATCAATCAATCAATCAATCAATCAATCAATCAAAAGCTTACCGTAATGCATTGCAGCGCCATGTTTTGCAAAGGTGGAGATAGGTGTAGCTATTGACATGTATGTATTTATTGAAAATGCTTGATACAAGTTCATTATTAATAATATGTGTCATTATTAATAATATGTGTAATATGTGCAGGTCTTGCCTTTCACCCTGGAACAAACAGAGTTCAAAGGCTACTTTGAAGTACACTATGACTATGAGCTGTCACCTCCCTTCAAATTTAATCTTAAAGCGAGTGGTACTGATGATCCTGCTTGGACTGCAACCATTCAAGAAGGTACCTATATGTACACTGTTGCATGTCTACTTGAAAGTCTGTTTATTCATATATTTGTAACTTTGCAGTGCATTTCTGAATAATGATGCCTGTCTTTTGTTCTCGTATCAGGTGACCTGGGTATTAAGGAGAAAAACACAAGCAAAAGGGAAAACAAGTGTAAGTATGTCATTTTTTTAGTTTGCTTTGTGTGATATCAGGACTTTCAGCATTATAGAACCAGACAATAATTTCCATGTGATTTTGCATTCAGTATCCTTATTCATGACCACGAATTTTGTACAATGGCTGAGAGGTGTTGTGTTAGAGAGGATTCCACGTTACCAGAATACATTAGATTTTATGTTGGAACTGAAAACTGGGAGGGATTGTATCGCTTGTGACGTCACGTGCGGGGTCAAATCAGTTTGGCCTGTTTTGAGACCAATTTACATAAAACCCCAAATATGCTGTGAAAGCCGGAGTGCTCAAACTGGGGTATTTTGGGGATAGAAGAGAGGTAGGGGAGACCAAAAACACACAAAAAAGGACAAGTTAAAATTCATGGTGTAGACCCTTTAAGAGAAGACTGCGCAAGCCATTATCCCCAATGCAATCGTATGCTCTCTCCCTCTCTGCCAGTGTTGCCAGGTCTGCTTATTAAGCCATTGCGAGCCATTGCGATTTATTATTTTAAAATAGCTGACATATATATGTTTGAAGTGCTCATGTGGCCTATAGTCGCTTCTTTTGGGCTTGTTTTCATAGACCTGGTTGCTCATTCCTCTCTCAAAATCTGGCAACACTGCTCTCTGCCCATGGAAGAGAGACGTTGCCTTGGCATAAATTTATATTTGATACACAGAATTATCACTCACACATTGCTGGCCAAGATAGCGCCGCCCATGGCTGCTGTGGTGTTGGGGAGTGTTGTTTCTGTCTGTTGTAAACTGTGCTCCGCTGTACCAAATCAAATTCCTAACATGTTCACATGTCATGGCAATAAAGTATTCGGATTCTGATTCTGGTTATAGAGACCTTTAAATTACAGCAATCTGCTTGTGTTCTGGATTAATCTATACTCTTCTTAACTCTGCAGCCACACTGGGGCGCCGAAAGCATTGGACACTATATCTGACATTTGCTTCATACGCTGTAGCCTTTGATTGCCTTTGAATAAAACCATATTTGATCGACATAATTATCACCCACATGTTGCTGATTATAGATAATTTTATATTATTGTGATCCGTTCATTATTTCCTGGGCAGTGGATTAATGAAACTGAATGTAACGAATGGCATCGTGCGATGGAAGGCACAAATCATTGTCTGCTTTGATCATCATCTATCATCTTATATAAACACAATTGACACAAGGAATTGACACTCTCACTTCTGCTGATTATAGGAAAATTAGAATCACAGAGATTTGTTGAGAATTAGGAGAGAGAGAGCCTTTGCATGTTGTGCTATTGAGCGCCCGGCCGACTCCCGACATGTCAATATGCATTTCTCACTAACATTTTATAAGACACAGTGGAGCGTAAATCTTTGCATTGAAATATTAGCTCTCTTCTGCCACACAAGACTAGACTTCCTGTGAGAGACATCCTTCTTTTACCCTGTAAGCCTCCAAGCTGCCTCTGACCCATTAGCTATCCACTGTCTTTTTTCTTCACAGACGCCTTGGTGCAGTGGGTGGAGATGATGAAGATAGAAAGTGGTGAGGAAGGTAAAAACACACACGCACGCACGCACGCACGCACACTCACGCACGCACGCACGCACGCACGCACGCACGCACGCACGCACGCACACACACACACACACACACACACACACACACACACACACACACACACACACACACACACACACACACACACACACACACACACTTAATCAATTATACAGTGGACTCTAAAGGTCCTTACATACCGGCGAATATAGCGAATATACGCAAAATTCAGACTCGTTCCGAATAATTAAAAGACGCTTTTTCGCTTCGCTTTTTCGCTTTTTCGCTCCATGTACGGAGCCATTGACTTTATAAGGTTTAAAAAAAAAACGCATTATTCGCACGAAAAAATCGCCCCGGTGTGTAACAACCTTAAGTCTTGGGATATTTGGCGGCTACCAATGATATAAGAGGTTGCACCAGATTTTTCAAGCCGTTTAGCTACTTTTTTGGCATCCCAAGTTGTTGGACGCCTCTTACAACCAACCTACAGTATGTACATGTCCTAGGCTGCCAAAGATAAAGACAAGTAGATTGTACCTATAATCTAGCTCTGTGATGGTATGGAGGAGCGGCTGGCATTTAGCTCGCACGCACGCACGCACGCACGCACGCACACGCATACGCACACACACACAGTGATAAAAACATGTTGACTATCTGTCCCAAACCCCAATCTCATTTGTCTATATTATCCTTGCATCCAAGAATCTAATGCTCAGGAATCCAGTCATTGTCCTGGGGCCTCTTTGAAACACAGAGGAGACCACAGACCCCTGCCTCGTTCCCACAGTGTTATTGACATCACCAGTAAGGAGAGAGAAAAGACTCATAGAGGATTCACTCGGTCTCTCAGCTCACCTCACTTGGTTTTAGAGGTACGCTTTATTTTGAGGAGCAACCTTTACTTCGACCCCCCCCCCCTAAGATTACAATGTTGCAATATTTAACAATTAACAATTATAACTAATCAATATCTTTATCGTTTTCTATTTTAAGCCCATTACAGAATTTGCACCAGAAATCTGTGAAGACGAGAGAGAGAAAAGATACCGGTATCAACCATTTTTCCCCCTAATGTTCATCTTATAATGTAGATGAGAGCTTCAGCTTTTTTATTATTATTATTATTATTATTATTATTATTATATTTCTTTCTTTCTTTCTTTCTTTCTTTCTTTCTTTCTTACAAAAAAATATCTTTATTTCTTACAATAAAATCACTTAAAACTCCTTTTCAATTATGTCCTGTTCCGGTTCAGATGCCACCACCAGGCTGGCCTGTTCCATTGCAAGGAGACAAACTTGGTGTTTGGGATGGAGGGGGAGGGAGAGGTGCTCTATAAGACAGCTCACTGGAACCCAGGCTTTCTACATCACACAGGAAAGAGGGCTGCTGGGCCGCTCTATCAGATTACCTGTGTGAGAGGCTCTGCCTATCAACTGCACCTCCCTCACTGTGAAGTCAGAGAACGTAAGGGCTACAGTTAAACTTTGTAAAGAGGATCACAGTTCACAGTTGCTGCTGATTAGCTCAGCAGCAGAGTTGAACACATGGAGGTGTCATATGGGGTTTCTGTTCAAATCTGCTGCTGAGCCAATCAAATTAAACGATGGTAAACTGAACCGGCACAAGAAATGGGAATGCCACCTTCTGGAAAAGGGATCTACAGTTATGCACAGAGTTTATTGGCAGTCTAACACAAGCCCTGGTTAATGGTTGCTAATCCAAAGAAATGCTTTTTATTTGCCCCCCCCATAGAGTACAGGCAGCAGTTATTTCATGTCGCTCATATAACCAAAAAGGGACGTGTGACATTCAGACGGCCCAACATGATAACAGAGACGCACGTTATAATCAACATCATGGGGTTCTGTGAATGTGGTCTGGTCAAGGACAAGGGTGCTCCCATCAACCCTGTTAGAGCTCTGGTGTTTCCGCTGTACCAGTATGACCCTGATGATGAGGAATCCACTATTAATGTGTTGATGCTGACGGCGCAAGTTAACATCAAGGAGGTGAGCTGTTCTGAACATTTAATAAAAAAAACAACTACTAATTTGGGGGAATATAAACATAAAAACAAATGAACATAAATGAATGTGAATGTCCCCTATACCCTAAATGTGATCCACCTTCTCTACTGTAGGTTATAGCTGACAGGGAGTTGCTGTATCGTGTTAAAGAAACTTTAATCAACGTGAATCCGGAGTGTAAGCTGATCCCTGAACAGAACTACTGCCTGACTGTTCATCCAGATTATGAATTGCAACCTAAGGTAAAATAAATGACTATATTCTCTTTGTTGAAGATAAAGTTACGTGGCAGCCGACAATGTAAAATCCTCCAATAATGTAACTTGGCATTGATTTTGGGGCCGATCTTCTCGTAGGACTCCTTTACTATTTCCAGTAGTTATTTTCCTTTCCCTACTGAGTCTGCAACTAGAGCAATGTCATCTAGGTAGTCGAGGTCGGTAATCATGATGGGATGTACTCGCTTAGTCTTCCTCGGGACCAACGCGACCCCAGTGCCTCCCTGCTACCGATTGCGATCCACAGGCCATCACTAAGATAAACAGGAAGAGGGCTAGGGTATCACTTTTACTACAGTCAGGCACGTTGTGGGGAAATGAGCCACGGGGGGGGGGGGGGGGGGGGGGGTAAATACTGGTTCTGAGAGAAATACAGACAGAGTTTAGCTGCTGGGGCCCCTGTAGAATATAATAGTTGTTATTTATTTAATATGTTAAAACACGTATGTCTATTTGTTTGACACAGGAAGCAGAATTCTATGAGGATCACAACAACTGTTGTGCCCCCAAATTTGTGGTGACGTTGACAGACAAATGTAAATGCCTGGAAATGAGGCTGACTGAAATGAAAGGTTCAGGAAACAAACAGTCCCAGAACCCTGCAATTGTGTGGAAACGCCGGGTTAAAATACCAAATGGCCCATGGAACAATATACCTCATTCTGGTGAGAATACTGTGGATAACCAATGAATTGAAAACAATGCATTTGTTTATGATAGAATTTTGATTATTGATTGGTCCAGTGGTGCCAGAGATGAACCGTTCACAGACACACAAACAGACTGGCGAAAACAATAATCTCCGGCCTGGCAGAGATAATAATCTGATTAATACCCAATGACATTATTAAACTGAATTATCAGAATTATCTATAATCATTCATTCAGCTACTACTTTAATAACTATAATTATTTCATATAGTTTAATATTTAACTATGAAATATCAATTAGAACATACTGCAATAAGGATTGGATCCACCCACCTCACCTGCTGTCACTCCCTCTCAATCCATAATCACACCTGCCCTCACTCACTGCCCTCAGACTCATTAGTCTGAACCCGCTTGTTGCTGCTTGCAGCTATATTTTCCATTTGATTTCAGGAAAGGGTCTGGCCTACAGGCCTGTATGGGCAAATTGGGAGCTGGGCTGGATTAGTATACCGTTGACTGACAACCCCTTCAGCCAATCAGCAGTTTGGTCCCCTTTGGCTTTGGCTTATTTGTGACTTGATCCATGTTGGAGCTTTTTAGGTGCACGTTTTCTTTTAAATTGCCAATAAATGACTCTTTCCTTCAGAAAACCATCCAGACGTCGGCCCCACTCAGCCAAACGTGTCGACAACGATGATGACATCACAGGAATCGGAGACGTTGCTGTCCGTGCGAACAGAGTTTGTTGCGCGAGTGTCAGATCCCGTGCTCAATTGTCTGCTGGACAAACTACTGGAAGAGAAGGTTCTCAACTACGAAGAGATGAACTCCATCAGATCGAAGGCATACAGCCAAGAGAAAGCGAGGCAATTCATCGACATGGTGATAAATAAAGGGAATCAAGCATCTCTGAAGATGATCACTGCACTTCATCAACTGGATCCCAACCTTCATCAGCAACTGGGTTTGGACAAACTTTGATTTGTCATTAATAGAATCCTGTTCTGTTGAGGATCATAATGATGACTATCTGATGACTAGAAATGATCTGATCAGCAGGATATCACATCTCTGGGATGTTTTCTCAGGACGTTTTACATTCAGAACATTTCATTTGACCCATACGTTTCCCTCCTGGACCTGATTGTAATGTGTTCTGATTTGTACCACATAGTTTCGTCTTGTGGATGCATCAAGTTTTCTGTATTTGGGGGATTTGGGGGATGCGGCCATTGAACCCTTTTGCTATTTTTAATCCCTGATTGATTTTGATTTACTTGAATGATGGTGAATTGCAATTTTAAAATCTCTCTCCGACATGTAGATTTGATATAGTATCCTAAAATTGTCAATGTTATAGTTTTGAGGACTTCACCATTCTGCACTTGTTTGATCTCTTGAGGGACCATCTTTAAACTTGAATGCATAGCCACTGCTTCTCTATTGATAAACTGTTAATAACTATTTACAGAGAAATGTTATAAATGTGTTTGACTGTTTATACAGCTCTGTGCTTTAATAAAAGCCATATGTTTTGTCATGTGTAGTTTTACAGATTATGAGCTTTGTTTGTCACATGACATCTGACAGCATCAGCATCATAATGAAAAAGTATAAATGAGTCGTTACAATTGGTGCATCTATCCAGTCATTGATTTCATCAATTAGCTGCTATCAATATTAATATTAAATAGTGTAAAGTGATATATTTTGGTTAAAACATAATGTTTTTCTGTTAAAGGTAAACTGTGTAACTTTAAGACTATTTTGTGTATATATTTAAATATTGTAGCTGTCATTTCCCTCTATCAGCCAATACTGTATATTATTGTGCTGGTGTGTTTCCCTGCAGAAAGACCTCTGGGAGATGTGACTTATATTCATTAGAACTAGAAGTTCGGGGCGCTTCGCGGCCCTCACATCTAGTGTCCACCTCACATCTCACATCCACCTCAGCTATACGTTGCTAGCCTCGCGTAGCCGGACTATATCACTGTGTGGATATGAGTCTGGTGCTTCCATGAGGATGTTTTTTTCCCAAGGGAAAAAAACAATGGCCCTCGACGCAATTTGTTAGACTATACAACCAACTACCAATTACAGTCTCCCATATTCGAATACTGGGCCCTGATTGGTCACTCATGTCTTCTGGAGCAGGAAATGGATTCTCTATAGACGGATTTCCGCGCGACGTCATCACAGAGCAGAATGCGCAATCTGCGCATGCTCGGGGGAAACGAATTGTTGCGCCGTTCACTCTGTTGTTGTGTTCGGGAGTTAGATAGCCATAATTCTGCTGTTATAGGCATAATAGGCATAATGCTGCTATTATATACAAACAGATCCAACTTCCGACAAATCATTTTTATTGAGTAAACAAGGTATTACAAACTGCATAATTTAATCTACTTTCATTAAACCCGGTGAAGATCATTTCTTTTATGAATGGACATTTGACCAGAGCTGTTGCGGGTAATGGCGCCCTCTATAGGCTTCCCCCTCCTCTGCGCGGTCATATCCTCTCATGTTTACTAACAGGAAACCCGTCTATGGAATCTATGTCCCTGTCATGGGCATATATGGACATCTCTGTATCTGTCCCGTTTATGGCCATATGCGGACTGATTTGTTAGGGCCTGATGCCATGATGACACATTGGTGTAGGTATACTGTTGCTTGTTTTTGAAGAGAATCCACTTAAGACTTCTGCTGATTAATAAGTTTTTCTTATCTACCTATGTTGAATACACTTAGTGTAAGTCGCTTTGAATAAAAGCCTCTGCTAAATGATTGTAATGTAATGTAACATTGAGTTTAGACAACACAGACCATATTTGGCCGTAGCTGCATTGGGAAGTCCTTATATGGTTATGGCTGATCACGTCCGCCTGCCTTTCCTCCCATAAGGACATTTAAATGTAGGAAGATGTATGGAAATATATGGCCTTAAATTTACAGTAATTAAGGGGGGGGGGGGGGGGGGGTTATATGTATTTATGAAATGTACAAGCAAAAATAAATACATCTAAAAGAAATGGTGGCCATTTTGAGGCATTCTGTAAGGTGGCCAGTGTTGTCCCAGTCCGGAGCGGAGCGCGACATTTTTTACGTAGTGGGGAGCGCGTTTATAAAAAGATAGGAGCGAACTCGGAGGAAGGACCGCCTGCCGCTCCAAGCCGCTCTGGTCGGGGCCGTGCATCACTAGTTTGACAGACACAAAGAAATCCTCAACACAGCAACATTAGTGCACAGCGCATGTCCCTGATCAAGATTTCATTCAAATGTATCCGTAATCCACACATGTATAATTATAAATACCTTGTGTCAGTTTAGTTATGTCACTCACCAGCAGATCAAAGGATAAGATTTGAAACGCAAGTGAGGGGTTTTGTCTGAACGAACCATACTGGCTATGCGAGTCCCCCTCTCGAACGGTGATTAATCATTAACCCACAGGATTTAATATTGTCTGTCTTATCAAAAAAGACAATGGCCTACTAAGCTGGTTGTAAATAAGGTGTAAATAAAGTTACTAAGAGAGGGTGTATTTTCTCTAAGCTAAAACTGACGTGCAATTCACAAAGGGGTGTGTAAATCCCTCAAATGTGCGGATCACAGGTGTAGGTCATGATTAATCCTGACGGCTGCCAGCTGGACGTACAATCTCAAGCACGTTCCCAAGAAGTTCATTTGCATTGTTCCACGCCCCTTTTCACACCATAAAAGGCAACGGGAAATTAAATATCCAACTTCAACTTCACAGTGCTGAACAGTGTTGCCATATCCGCTTATTATAAGCGACTTTGGGCTTATTTTTCTGTGAATTTGCTTGTAAATATTGGTAGTTGCGGGTTGCAGTTTTTTGGGCTTGTTTCTAAAGTGTAGTTGCTTATTTGGGCTTGCTTCACATTTTTTTGTATTTATTTAACGGGTGGTTCTCAAATATGTTCTTGTCATGGACCCCTAAATTAGTATGTCGGCTATTTTTCTGAAAATGGTTTGTGCAAGCTGGAGCCCTGTACCAAATTTGTGTTGTTAGAATGTTTAAAAAATATTCAAAATATTCCACATTTTATTTCAAGATTAAAACAATAAATAGCAGATCTACAAGCTCACAACGTGTTGCGATGCGACGAGTTGTGAGCTTGTAGATCAGCTATTTTCAATTTGCTTGTAGACTGGCTTGTAGATCGGCTATTTTCAATGTATACAGTATAGAATTTCAATATATATAGTATACAGGTTTAATTAAAGTGCTCATAATGGCTTAGTGCCATTGTTGCTTCTTTTGGGCTTGTTTTCATAGACCTGGTTGCTTATTTCTCTCACAACATCTGGCAACACTGGTGCAAGTTCAACTTCTCTGGTTCTCTCATTAAAAAAATACAGATGTCGGCGTCGCATCGCCTTGACAACTTGTACATCTGTTCTGTCTGTAAGCCAGTCCCTCGATGGCATGATGGATAAGCTGAATGTAATTAATGCTCTCATGTGTAATGAGAATAAAGAAGTTTAACCGTTTAACCCCATGACAAACTGGAAGTGGTTATTTAGATTAGATTATGGACCAGAGTTTATTGATTACTGAGGGGTAATTTGTCTTTTGCCCGGCCCTCACATCTAGCGTGAGTGGCGCGTCGTCCACTGCGCATCGCAGATCCACCTTACAGCCACCTCACAGTGTGAGAGAGAGTATTGTGCGAAAGTAGGCCAAAGTCGCTTATCATTTTCAGACATGGCAACACTGCGGTGAAAAGTAAGCCAAATTCGCTTATAATCAGAGGACATGGCACGTGCAGGCTTGTTTGTTCCTGTCCCTCTCTGTCTCTCCTTATCTCTAGCCCTTCCCCTCTCTGTCTCCGTCCTCCTCTCTCTCTGTCACGCTCCCCTCTTTCTCTGTCCCTGTGGCTCTCTCCCCCTGTCTGTCTAATAAGGTTAGGTTTTGTTGTACTGAGGTGACGTTGTAGGAGGGGAATCCTGGCGGATTTGGCCCTGGGCGACTCTGTTTTGGGGCGAGCATTTTGATATGCCTTGTGTTGATAAAGACATTATGTCGAGGCGCATAGCAGAGCCATGCATACGCAAGCATGCAAGCGCGCGCGCGCGCACGCACGCACGCACGCACACACACACACACACACACACACACACACACAGCGCAGAGAAGTTCTAAAGAGTTCTGATGAATGAATAATATAATATAACAGAGGTGTCTCACACACACACACACACACACACACACACAGGCCTGACATATAGCGTGACGTAGCGGCCTGCACTTGGCAGCACACATCATTGGCCAGATCCACCTCCTCTCTCGCCCCTTCCCCTCTACTCTCTCTCTGTCCTCCTCTGTCTATGTCGCTCTCTCCCCGTCTCTGTCTCTCCCCCTAGTGTGTGGCTGTAACTCTCTCTCGCCCTCTCTCCCTCCCTCCCTCCCTCCCTCTCTCTCTCGCCCTCTCTCCCTCCCTCCCTCCCTCCCTCTCTCTCTCGCCCTCTCTCTCTCCCTCCCTCCCTCTCTCTGTCTCTCCGTCTGTGTCGCTGTCTTTGGCTCGCTATTCCTGAGATCGTACTCCCTCTCTCTCTCCTTGTCTCTCTCTCTCCCTCCCTCCCTCCCTCCCTCTCGCTCTCTCTCCCTCCCTCCCTCCCTGTAGCTCTCTCTCTCTCCCTCCCTCCCTCTCTCTCACTCTCTCTCACCGTCTCGCTCTCCCCTCCCTCTCGCTCTCCACTCCCTCCCTCCCTCTCTGTCTGCGAGGGTGCTCACTTTTTGTCGCAGATGATTGGCTGTCCTGGCTGTTAAAACGGACCGGCCGGAAGTAAATTGCGAGCTGAAATATATAACACTGTATGATTATTAGAAGTGGAGACACATGTGAAGGTGGAAAAGAAATAAGTACTTATGTACTTTTGCATGAGCGATTTTTGTAGCAAGTTGGGAGAGAATTGGACCAGTGCTTTGGCCGTGAGTTGTACCTAAAGTTTTGGGTCCAGGAAAGGGTACACCTCTCTGATTGGTGTGGCAAGATATATCACTGTCCTACGTCACAATGGGGAGTGGATCTATTCCGGACACAGCTTTCATCCACTGTTTCAGATGGTAAGACTTATTAGGCTATTGTGTGCGGTGTTCATGTGATAAATAAATAAACAGTAGCCTACAGTATTATAAATTAATACCGCAGACACTTGAGGCGCGTCTCTGATTAATTCTATCAACAGCAGTATGACGTCGTTTTTCTGTATAACCTCGTATGAATTTATCAATCATTGTGCACAAGTGGTGAAATCATATGCGTTTAGCCTGCAAAGCTATAGGGTAAACTGTTCTTTAAAGGAAGTGGGTGGCAACTGTCTGCTCTGAGGAGGCTATTACAATCAGTGGGCAATCAGATCCGTCTTTACGGATTATCCAGGTATCCAAAACGCTGTACTATGAGAATCGAAGTTCATAGTGAACTTTAAATGTTCTGAGGACACATTTAGAAAGAAAAAAAAGACTGTAGAAGGTCAATAGAACCTCTGAAGAGGAAGAAAATATCATCCACATACCTCCTATAAATTAAACAAATTGGAAAGGAAAGGATTAACAATACTGTTGAGTTTTTTTTTTTTTTTTTTTTCAGGTAACAATTTTTTTTTAAATCAGGTAACAAAAAAAAAACATGAATTATTTGCATTATCGTGAAATCAATCAGAAGTCACTCGCTTCTAAATATTGACCCAAAAGGTTCATACTGCATTGTTATACCACAATGGACATAGTACAATCACACATTAAACACTACAACAGGAGCTTTAAACACTAAGGGAGCAACACAAATACTGTAAGTTAAACACTACAGCAGTGGTTCTCAAACTTGTTCGTGCCAAGGACCCCCTAGTTGATATATATTTGGCCACGGACCCCCATCTGAAAATGTTTCATGTCAGGGACCCCCTGAAGAGAAGATTTGTGGTAAAAAAAAATCAAAATGATCCAAAAATGACAATATTTTTCAAATATTTTCAAAAATAGCAGATGTGAAGCTCGCAGCGTGGTCAGAAGTGACGTGCTGTGAGCTTGTAGATCTGCTATTTTTGGATAGCCAACAAATGATGGATAAAGTGGTTAAGATGATTGTGATGCTATTAACTACTTTTGCTGGGGACCCCCTGGTACCCCTCCAAGGACCCCTGGGGGTCCCCGGACCCCACTTTGAGGACCAATGCACTACAGGACACGTTTGTGAGCAGCAGTAATGGCTGCCATGAATCTGACTGCATAGGCCCAGATTTGTAACTAATACAAAATTACGACTTTTTTTTGGCATAACCCCAAGCTTTGTTTTATAGTAAAGTACTCATTCATGTTTTATGTTCTAATACTTCATTTACCTGAACTACTTGTGCATCTGAAGAAAGAAACAACATCTGACCATCTAAAACAACCTGTCTATGTGCATTTGCCACCTTGTGGCGAAAAGTGGGATAGGTCTGTTCCTAAAATATAAATTCTCTGCTTATTCCAAGACACAATAAGGCTCTTAAACATTCAAGAAACATTCATAATAAAACAAATGTGACTGTACATTTGTGTATGTCACACATGCTTCTGTGCGAAATTTGGTACAGGCTGTCAAAAAACACAATTTAAACAGTTATTTCACAGTGTAATGTCATTTTACGACCCCATGTTTACTTCAGATATCCGTACTCAAGTATATTTTGATGCCAATACTTTTGTACTTTAATCAAGTAACATTTTGAAAACCGGCCTCTTTTTCTTTCCTTTTTTTAATGACAGTATTTTTATATTGCATTGCTTTTCTGCCTCCCAGTGTGAATGAAGGATTCTTGTACTGTGACTACTTTTGTTTTAGTTTTTTTACTCCTCGGATTCTGTAACTGATTCCCAAACCAACTGGTTTGTGTTCTCTGACCAGCTGCTAAATGAATGTTAACGTGTTATTTTAACTCCACAGGTTGTGCACAGACTGAAGCAGACAGAAGCCCAGGCTGATCCTCCTGAATGCCTTGTTGGAGCTGCAGACGTGGCCTGTGACCTATATGCACCAGTATGAAACTGAAGGCTGTGAAAACCTGTCTCCAGTGTCTGCTGTCATATTGTGACGGCCATCTCCAGTCTCACCATCAGCTGCCTGCCTTCAACACACACCAGCTGGTCCAAGCCTCCGCGTCTCAGGAGCACATCTGCCCACGTCACCACCACATCAGGAAAGTGTTCTGCCGCACCGACCAGCAGTGTGTCTGCTGTCTGTGCGCCGTGGAAGAACACCAGGGCCACCAGACCATCTCGGCCGCCGCAGAACGGACCGAGAGACAGAGGGAGCTTGTCTCCAGTCTCCTCCTCAGCTCAGAGACATCCTGCTCCACACACTTTGTCACACTTTGTCCCAGTGTGGGTAGGATATGGCACAATTAATGGAATCGAACACAGTCCGTCGGTGCAAAACAAGTGTTTTATTTGCCCTTTTTAGAAAGTCCCAGGGAAACAAAATACATAACAAAAAAAATCAATATTGGCCCGATTGGCTCTAGGTCTGCTCCCTACAGCAGCCCTACACAGTGGTAGGCACCCTTCTTTTAAAGGCTAAGCCCCTCCCACTGGACCATACCAATCTCAATTGACTCAATTTACACATAGACCAGTTATTTCATCTATGTCCAAAGACATTATACTTCACATTTAACACATTTAAAGTGTCCTCACATTACCACATTTCCCACAATAATAATAATTCACAATAACAATTAGAATACCCCCTTTTACTCAAACCCACAGTTGGTATGGTACAGCAGGTATGGACTGAGCATGCTCACTACAAACAGACAGGCACTATAAAAGGCTGCCTGCAGCTACACTCGGGTCCTTCGTCACTGCCCAGAACCAGGAAGCACTGTGGTAAGAGAAAGAAAGAACAGTCAAACATTTGCCAAAAGAACATTCCCTGCAACTTAAAAATAAAGAACAATTTTACAATTTAACCCTGTGTTGTGTGAAATTATTTAAGTCATACTTGAAAAGAACAATAATACAGGAAACATACTAAAAGCTGTTAAATGGAGTTCAGTGTGTGCACCCACCAAACTATCCTAGCATGCTACCTGGCTATTGTGTGTATGGTGTATTGTGTAGTGTTGATGTGGTTATGATGTGGTGTTAGTCGCAGGGTGAACTGCCACACACTTCCTCCGGTCTTCAGTGCGACTCTCTTCTCGTCCCCGCCAGCCTCTGATCAGCTCCCTGGCCCAAGATCCTCTTCTCTAAAGAGCAGCCATCTTCTCCTCAAAGGCAGCGTTTTGTCTCCTCAACTGTTCTATCAGCAAAGCGGCTGATGGACCCCACTGACTGGTGAAGTGTATTCAGGTATTCCTCCTCCTCTTGGAGTCTCTGCTGGATGTTACTCTGACCCTCTCTAACAAACACAGACACCGTCAGTGTCCGGCCTCCTGAAGACGATGTGTTGATGGCTGTGTCACAACTATTTTTTTTATATTGTATTACTTTTTTTTTTTGTCTATACATATGCCACTTATGGCTTGTTAAATATGACCTATTTTGATTTAACATAAGTGCATGTGTTAAACGAGGATGAACACAAAATCAAGACTCCTTTCCATTGTGGTCGTTGGGTTTCAAACAGGCAAAACAAACAAAACCAGAAATTATGGGGAAAATGCAAGACATTAGACTAACATTTTCTTAAAAAGGTATCTGGAGGGGGAATATCCCAGTTTGAGGCTCCAATGAACTTGGGTCCCCACCAACAGTACATAATATAACCAATATTTTAACCATTTTTAATTGAAAAATAGCAGATCCACAAGCTCACAATGTGTCGCTTGCCATGCGTTGTGAGCTTGTAGATTTATTTGTAGAGCTTGTAGATATATTTTTGGGAACATAAATTTGAACATGTTTTACCACACAAATCTTCTGGGTGTCTCTGGCACAATCTTTTCAAATGGGGGTCCGCAGCCAAATATTAATTTGAGGGTCCTTGACATGAAAACATTTGTAAACACTGGGTTTTTAATTGGGTATAAACAGGTGGGCAGCACTGGCTCTGGTGTTACCCACTCTCTGAAAGAGATGTGAGTTACTGGTGGTTGTAAATGTTGTGAACCATGTTGAGTTGGTGCCAGTAAACTGCTGGAAGTGTACTTTGACCATACAAGTAAAAGGCCTGTATTTAAAATAGTATTGGGATCAAAAAAATACTTGTAGTACAAAAGTAAGTAGGCCTATTTTTATTTTTTTTACCTGACCACAGGATCTAAATGTCAGAGCAGGGAGTTCCCCTCCAACTACTACATTATGATAGATTGTTTAAAATGTTTTATTCACACAAGTTATGCATTTTACCTGAGGAAGAATCCATGGATACATAGCAAATTTACTTCTCAACCTGGCGTCCATATTTTGGCCATGTCATTTAGGTAAAAAGTTTTCACATTGAACTCATTGGACATACATGACAATGAGTGCTTTGATCCCCAGAGTGCAAGGCCATGCTTGGTTTATTATGATTATACAACTCGCCCGCAGCAGCTCAAGGTCCAGTAATTGTTAAAGATGCTGCCTGCTGCCGAACAGATGAATATTCAGTCGTCTTAATCAGAACGATTTTTACAACTGTGACTTGTCATGTCTGTTTGGATCATTGTGCGCAATGGAGCTGTTTGTTGCAATAGCCAGAAATTCAAATGTGATGTATGCGGTTATATGGTGCAGTTGCTTGCTATATAGGTTTGTGTCATTGAATTAAACCTCACCTCATTGCCATGTTATGGCATTCTTTTGCATTGTGCGCAATGCGCAATAGCATGTGTTTGTGAAACTAATTGCAGTGTTTTGTATTGTGGATCAGTTATGGTACCTGTGGGGTGAATATGTGTTTATGCGGCCTGACTTTGCACTAGAGGTAATGCTCCTTGAGTAAACATGACGAACGTGACACGTTAGTCAGATGGCTTTGCTGTGGTGTTTTATTATCACGACACTAGATTTGTCTAATCACGGCATGGATGATTTAGGAACAGTTGCTGTCCGGTGCCTGCGTGCAGTGACCCCCCCCCCCTCCCCCCATAGAAAACAAGAAGCAAAAAATGTTTTTACTACAGCACTCCTAACATAACTCATTTACTGCCGGGAATTAATTAATTAATCCGTCTACCGCCCCCTTGCCAGCGAAAACGGCAGCTGTCCTCACGGACATTGGCACGTTACACACGGGGGTACGAAAACAATGTCAAAGCTAAGAATTATTTAATGGTGCAATTTCATATGTTTTTAATCCATTATGTTCATTGCTTGTTTATAAAGTGATGTAATTGTTCAGTGGTAATCAGGAGTGCGTACCATATCTGAAACCTTAGTAAATGTCAACGTGAGTCATTTATCAAATGAACTGTAATATCCTCAGTGTTCATTTAAATCCATTGTGATTTGATGACACCCTTTCCAGTCGGCTAAAACCATAGCCTGTAAAAGTAAACTCTGTTTAAAGTGCTCTTGCTGTCAATGAAGAGCAATTTTGTTGAATGGCTCGGGTCCTTCAGATGAGGAAAAATGTTCAGTGTCTTTGGTGATTTGTAGCACTTTTAAATGCATGTTTAAATGTACCTTTACATTAATAGGACCGTTATAAAAGAGAAAGATGAGGCAGTGCTGCATTGTTGTGGTTTCACGTTATGACTCTAGGCTGATGAGGTCACACAACCCCCTCCCTCCCTCCAGAAATGCCTTTTGCTATAAACACCACTACTTGCTGTCCTCCTCATTTCTCTCCTGTTGCTGCTGCTGTGGCTGATGTGAAATGCATTCTGGGAAGTAGGCCTGAATGTTCTGATCAGATGCAGATGAACATTAGCTAACAGTAGACTGCATTTGAAGGAGCCTATGACATGGGACAAGCCTTGGCATGCCGCTGTGATGCAATCGGCCTTCGAATGCAGCCTTCGAAGTATGTGGACCCTGAATTGGGAGTGAGACAGGGATTGTATTTCTGTACAGCACCAAAAACCTACATTCACCTGCTTATAATAGTGTGATCACACCCAGCTCTGAGTCTAATTAGTTTAACTCAGGCCAGGTGAGACTGCTTAGCATCCACTCTGCCTTCACCAACCCTAGAGTCTACTTTTGGGGGACTGTGATTGGTGTAGCAGTGTATATCAAGACTCCTTTCCATTGTGGTCGTTGGGTTTCAAACAGGCAAAACAAACAAAACCAGAAATTATGGGGAAAATGCAAGACATTAGACTAACATTTTCTTAAAAAGGTATCTGGAGGGGGAATATCCCAGTTTGAGGCTCCAATGAACTTGGGTCCCCACCAACAGTACATAATATAACCAATATTTTAACCATTTGTAATTGAAAAATAGCAGATCCACAAGCTCACAATGTGTCGCTTGCCATGCGTTGTGAGCTTGTAGATTTATTTGTAGAGCTTGTAGATATATTTTTGGGAACATAAATTTGAACATGTTTTACCACACAAATCTTCTGGGTGTCTCTGGCACAATCTTTTCAAATGGGTGTCCGCAGCCAAATATTAATTTGAGGGTCCTTGACATGAAAACATTTGTAAACACTGGGTTTTTAATTGGGTATAAACAGGTGGGCAGCACTGGCTCTGGTGTTACCCACTCTCTGAAAGAGATGTGAGTTACTGGTGGTTGTAAATGTTGTGAACCATGTTGAGCTGGTGAACAATCCTAGCCTCCAGAGGGAGCCAGTAAACTGCTGGAAGTGTACTTTCACCATACAAGTAAAAGGCCTGTATTTAAAATAGTATTGGGATCAAAAAAATACTTGTAGTACAAAAGTAAGTAGGCCTATTTATTTATTTTTTTTACCTGACCACAGGATCTAAATGTCAGAGCGGGGAGTTCCCCTCCAACTACTACATTATGATAGATTGTTTAAAATGTTTTATTCACACAAGTTATGCATTTTACCTGAGGAAGAATCCATGGATACATAGCCCTTTACTTCTCAACCTGGCGTCCATATTTTGGCCATGTCATTTAGGTAAAACGTTTTCACATTGAACTCATTGGACATACATGACAATGAGTGCTTTGATCCCCAGAGTGCAAGGCCATGCTTGGTTTATTATGATTATACAACTCGCCCGCAGCAGCTCAAGGTCCAGTAATTGTTAATGATGCTGCCTGCTGCCGAACAGATAAATAATCAGAACGATTTTTAGAACTGTGACTTGTCATGTCTGTTTGGATCATTGTGCGCAATGGAGCTGTTTGTTGCAATAGCCAGAAATTCAAATGTGATGTATGCGGTTATATGGTGCAGTTGCTTGCTATATAGGTTTGTGTCATTGAATTAAACCTCACCTCATTGCCATGTTATGGCATTCTTTTGCATTGTGCGCAATGCGCAACAGCATGTGTTTGTGAAACTAATTGCAGTGTTTTGTATTGTGGATCAGTTATGGTACCTGTGGGGTGAATATGTGTTTATGCAGCCTGACTTTGCACTAGAGGTAATGCTCCTTGAGTAAACATGACGAACGTGACACGTTAGTCAGATGGCTTTGCTGTGGTGTTTTATTATCACGACACTAGATTTGTCTAATCACGGCATGGATGATTTAGGAACAGTTGCTGTCCGGTGCCTGCGTGCAGTGACCCCCCCCCCCCCCCCTCCCCCCATAGAAAACAAGAAGCAAAAAATGTTTTTACTACAGCACTCCTAACATAACTCATTCACTGCCGGGAATTACTTAATTAATTCATCTACCGTCCCCTTGCCAGCGAAAACGGCAGCTGTCCTCACGGACATTGGCACGTTACACACGGGGGTACGAAAACAATGTCAAAGCTAAGAATTATTTAATGATGCAATTTCATATGTTTTTAATCCATTATGTTCATTGCTTGTTTATAAAGTGATGTAATTGTTCAGTGGTAATCAGGAGTGCGTACCATATCTGAAACCTTAGTAAATGTCAACGTGAGTCATTTATCAAATGAACTGTAATATCCTCAGTGTTCATTTAAATCCATTGTGATGTGATGACACCCTTTCCAGTCGGCTAAAACCATAGCCTGTAAAAGTAAACTCTGTTTAAAGTGCTCTTGCTGTCAATGAAGAGCAATTTTGTTGAATGGCTCGGGTCCTTCAGATGAGGAAAAATGTTCAGTGTCTTTGGTGATTTGTAGCACTTTTAAATGCATGTTTAAATGTACCTTTACATTAATAGGACCGTTATAAAAGAGAAAGATGAGGCAGTGCTGCATTGTTGTGGTTTCACGTTATGACTCTAGGCTGATGAGGTCACACAACCCCCTCCCTCCCTCCCTCCAGAAATGCCTTTTGCTATAAACACCACTACTTGCTGTCCTCCTCATTTCTCTCCTGTTGCTGCTGCTGTGGCTGATGTGAAATGCATTCTGGGAAGTAGGCCTGAATGTTCTGATCAGATGCAGATGAACATTAGCTAACAGTAGACTGCATTTGAAGGAGCCTATGACATGGGACAAGCCTTGGCATGCCGCTGTGATGCAATCGGCCTTCGAATGCAGCCTTCGAAGTATGTGGACCCTGAATTGGGAGTGAGACAGGGATTGTATTTCTGTACAGCACCAAAAACCTACATTCACCTGCTTATAATAGTGTGATCACACCCAGCTCTGAGTCTAATTAGTTTAACTCAGGCCAGGTGAGACTGCTTAGCATCCACTCTGCCTTCACCAACCCTAGAGTCTACTTTTGGGGGACTGTGATTGGTGTAGCAGTGTATACAGAAATACATAGCCTACCTAACTTTGATGCCACGCTGTAAAGAGTCCAGAGTCATTCAGCAGGTTAATGATTACAGTTTACTGTTGATTTACATGAATCACTTCTCAGTGCATGTCGACACTGCAGGACTGAAGTTTAGTCAGGACTTGTAACTTCAACAGCACACCTTGTAGGCAGGTAAGCATCCTCAATATGAGAAAAAACATCTTTTAACATACTGTAGACTTACGAATCTGATATCTGACTATATGAAGTTACATACTGTGCATACTGTTAAACGTATGTGTTTAAAATGTGGACAGCAGGTGAAGAGCCGTATTGAAATGTTTTAATCACTTCATCCCTCTCCACGGCATTTAAAACTAATAAACAGATTACACAGATTAATTATTTTACAGACTAACTTGTCTATATTTCTCACTAAGGGACAAGTTGACATTTAGGACATTTGGGGCCTGGAGGAAAATAGGGGAGGGTCATGCATTTTTTATTTTAGTCCGGGGGAGGGTCAGCTAATTTGACTTTGAGTCCGAGGGAGGGTCATACAATTTTGAATTCATAAAATAGTCCGGGGTTTTATATATATTCTTCAGCTTTTCTGAATTCAAGAGAACTATGGTCAACGATACCCCTCCGTTGCTTTCTCAATGGTACTTCCGAACAACACCGCTTCCCCCTATGTGTCAATCATTGTGCTTGGCCTATCCAGACAGTGGGCGTGTGCAGTATTTGGCCAATCAGTGACGCTCTTCCTTCTTGGTGACGACACTATTTTAGCTCGTTGTGGACAACGTGCTCTCTCTCTGTGGGTTTGGTTGGTTGCACAGAACAACAACAAACATGGCGTCGCACAACAGCGGGAGAACAAATGTCCGTAAGGGACGAATCGAAATGTATCTAGCGGTACCCCTGGAGGAAATGTATGTATGTGCCCTGACTTAAAATGCCATGAAAAATAACAAAAAGAAAGACTAATAGTCTCTCTTTTTTTCACTTGGGGAGGGTCATTTTCACTTGGGGAGGGTCATTGACTTTTTTCCCCCATTCAGAGGGACGGTCATGGCATTTTGAATCAGGGCACATACATTTCCTCCAGGGGTACCCCTAGATAAATTTCGATGTATCCCTAACTGAACTGTACATTAGAGCAAGCAATATTAGGCAATAATATAATCCGCCTGCCTGCCTACCTTCCTTCCTTCCATCGTATATTGTTTTTTTAAACTCTACAAGTGAGGGCAAAACAATAGCACTAAAGAGTCCCAGATCAACTTTGACTAGCAGGCCAGAGAAATTCTGTTGATGTTTAATCTCATTTTATTGCAGCTGCTACTTTATCTGTTGGACATTGTATCCTGATCTGACTTGATTTGAAATATTTATTATTTTATTTTGTCTTGGACTCTGTCTTGTGGCTGCATGGTTTTTATGAGCAGATTTATACATCTAATCCCTTAATAAATAATGAAGTTGATGTCGCTATCGACCTTTTCACACACACGCACACACACACACACACACACACAAACACACACACACACACACACACACACACACACACACACACACACACACACTTCAGTGTGTGTGTGTGTGTGTGTGTGTGTGTGTGTGTGTGTGTGTGTGTGTGTGTGTGTGTGTGTGTGTGTGTGTGTGTGTGTGTGTGTGTGTGTGTGTGTGTGTGTGTGTGTGTGAAGCTGAATGTGTGAATCCAGGCTCTAAATAGTTAAATCAGTAGGTCTAGTGTCAACACACTAATGTTGACATTCTGTCTGTCAGAGAACTATTACATGTTGGTTGATGGAGACCACATTTAGAGTCTGTTAGTCTATAGCAGTGGTTCTCAAACTTTTAATATCAAGGACCCCCATAACTCTGAGAGTGTATCAATGGAACCAAATGGACCTGCAAGAGTCCATTTGGTTCCATTAGTGTACACTCTCAGAGTTACAGACCTGTAAGGGTCTATTCAGAACCCCCTCAAGGAACCCAGAGGGTCCCTGGACCCCACTTTAAAAAAACGTTGGTCAATTAGTATTCATTATATTGTCAAATGTGTGATATAACAGTAATAAACTGTATGTTACTGTTTTACAGTTCAAACAACAGCTGTACACAGGATGGCCAGTGGAACCTCAGCTTCCATCACAGGTGAGTTCTATTAACCCATTAAAACTGGGAAAGCATCTGTGTGATTTTAGGTTTTAGCTGAACATCCTGCATCAGAGCTATGATGCTGCGTTCACACGGCAGATACAAAGACACAAAGGTACACAGCATATCTGTCACTCTGTGGCTTTGTATCTTTTGTAGCAGCTACAAACGTCGGATGTATCTTTATATCTTCATGTCCCTGGCTTCCATTGAAAATGAATGGTAGCATGTATCTTTGTATCTGCCTGTGTGAACGCAGCATTAGTGTGCGGCCTTTTCCTCACTTTTAGACGTATTTACCAAAGTCAGCAGCACCTCATCAATACTGGTGTGCGGCCTTCTCCTGTTTGTTTGAGTCCATATTTATAACATAATGCAATGTGTTTTATCAGTGACCTATGGAGTGGTGCATATCAGATATGATAAGATACTGTATAAATTCATAGGCTCATTTGAAGTTAATATACGGCATTGACGTGGATTGTTTTATGTAGAGTCCAGAGTACACCAGAGTGATACAGTACAGTACAGCTGGGGGAAAAAAAGAGGGAAACAAAAGAGATCAACATCTTGTAACAAAAGATTATTGTTGTGAAAGCAAGGACCTTATTGTAAAGTAGTCTGGCATGTCTACCAAATTCATGCAGTTTTAAGGTAATTCAGCACTATTTGTTTGAAGTTTCAACTGAATTGTGTGGCCCTTCACTCACTTTATCTCTGGAAATAAATGCTGCCCTTTGTTGGAGTGTGGCTGCATTTAGTGTGTGTGTCAGGGGTGGAGCTACGCGGGGGCTTTGGTGGCTATAGCCACCAATGTTGTTTCCAAAGATTTTATTATATGAATGACAGGGGTCACAGGGCGGTTTTATTTGAGAAATTAACGGTAATTTCCCATTCCTCTCTCTCTCTCATTACTGTGTTTACTGTGTGAGCTCCATGTGAGAGTCTGGGGGGTCTGGTGCCGTCAGCTCATTGCATCCAGCTCATTGGCTCATGACACGACCAATGATAAATCGCTTTCAGTGTTACTAAGATACGACAGCCCTTCCTGCCTATAGGATATTAGGCTCCACTGAACTTGGGTCCCCACGGTAGATAATATAACACCAACATTTCAACAATTTTTAATTGAAAAATAGTAGATCCACAAGCTCTCAATGTGTCGCTTGCAATGTATTGTGAGCTTGTAGATTTATTTGTAGAGCTTGTAGATATATTTTTGGGAATATACATTTTGAAAGATTTTTACCACACATCTTCTTCTTTTCAAATGGGGGTCCGCAGCCAAATATTAATTTGAGGGTCCTTGACATGAAAACATTTTAAAACACTGGGTTTTGAATCGTATATAAAGAGGTGGGCAGCACTGGCTCTGGTGTTGCCCACTCTCTGAAAGAGATGTGAGTTACTGGTGGTTGTAAATGTTGTGAACCAAGTTGAGTTGGTGAACAATCCTAGCCTCCAGGGAGAGCCAGTCAAACTGCTGGATGTCTACTTTGATACAAGTAAAAGTCCTGTACTTGAGTAAAAGTACAAAAGTATTTAAAATTTGGCATCAAAAAAATACTTGTAATTTAAAAGTAAGTAGACCTACATTATTTTATTTTTTTTACCTGACCACAGGATCTAAATGTCAGAGCAGGGAGTTCACCTCCAACTACTGCAGATGTGCTAATTATATTGTGTTATGATAGATTGGTTAAAATGTTTCATTCACACAAGTTATGGATTGCAGCTTTACGCACATAGCCCATTACTTCTCAACCTGGCATCCATTTTTTGGCCATGTCACATTAGGTAAAACGTTTTCACATTGAACTCATTGGACATACATGACAATGCATGAGCGCTTTCATCCCCAGAGCACAAGGCCATGCTTGGTTTATTGTGATAGAACAACTCTCCCGCAGCAGCTCAAGGTCCAGTAATTGTTAATGATGCTGCCTGCCGCCGAGCAGATACATATTCAGTCGTCTTAATCAGACTGATTGTTTGTGAAAGTGCATTGTTTTGTTTTGTGGATCAGTTTATAGTACCTGTGGGGTGAATATGTGTTTATGCAGCCTGACTTTGCATTAGAGGTAATGCTCCTTGAGTAAACGTGATGAACGTGACACGTTAGTCAGATGGCTTTGCTGTGGTGTTTTATTATCATAACACTGGCGTCATTGTGATTTGATGACACCCTTTCCAGTCGGCTAAAACCATTGTCTGTAAAAGTAAACTCTAATTAAAGTGCTCTTGCTGTCAATAAAAAGCAATTTTGTTGAATGGCTCTGGTCCTCTCCAGTTCTTCAGATGAGGAAGAATGTTCAGCGTCTGATTTGTAGCACTTTTAAATGCATGTTTAAATGTACTTACAAATAGGACCGTTATAAAAAATAGAAAGATGTGGCAGTGCTGCATTGTTGTGGTTTCACGTTATGACTCTAGGCTGATGAGGTCGGGAGGCATGCGTTAATCCGACAGACCTTTTCTCCGACTATGTGGCATCCGCGTGCGGTTAGGGTTAGGGTGCGGGTTTGGTTCGGGTTTAGTATTGAAACGTCGGAGCGCTGCGCTGTCGGAGGAATGCGCTGTCGGACTAACGTACTGCACCCGATGAGGTCACCCCGCCTCCCTCCCTCCAGAAATGCCTTTAACTAAAAACACCACTACTTGTTGTCCTCCTCATTGCTCTCCTGTTGCTGCTGCTCCTCTGGCTGAAGTGAAATGCATTCTGGGAAGTGGGCTATCCTGAACGGTCTGATCAGATGCAGATGAACATTAGTTAACAGTAGACTGCATTTGAAGGAGCCTATGGGACAAGCTTTGGCATGCCACTGTGATGCAATCGGCCTTCGAATGCAGCCTTCGAAGTATGTTGACCCTGAATTGGGAGTGAGACAGGGATTGTATTTCTGTACAGCACCAAAAACCTACATTCACCTGCTTATAATAGTGTGATCACACCCAGCTCTGAGTCTAATTAGTTTAACTCAGGCCAGGTGAGACTGCTTACCATCCACTCAGCCAACCCATGCACCCTAGAGTCTACTTTTGGGGACTGTGATTGGTGTAGGAGTGTATACAGAAATACATAGCCTACCTAACTTTGATGCCACGCTGTAAAGAGTCCATAGTCATTCAGCAGGTTAATGATTACAGTTTACTGTTGATTTACATGAATCACTCCTCAGTGCATGTCGACACTGCAGGACTGAAGTTGTGTCAGGACTTGTAACTTCAACGGCACACCTTGTAGGCAGGTAAGCATCCTCAATATGACAAATGGTAATCTTTTAACATAGAATTACAAATCTGATATCTGACTACATGAAGTTACATACTGTGCATACATACTGTTAAACATAAGTGTTTAAAATGTGGACAGCAGGTGAAGAGCCGTATTGAAATGTTTTAATCACTTCATCCCTCTCCATGGCATTTAAAACTAATAAACAGATTACACAGATGAATTATTTTACAGGCTAACTTGTCTATATTTCTCACTAAAGGACAAGTTGAAATTTAGGACATGGGGGGGCCTGGAGGAAAATAGGGGAGGGTCATGTCTTTTTAATTTTAGTCCGGGGGAGGGTCAGCTAATTTTACTTTGAGTCCAAGGGAGGGTCATACAATTTTGAATTAATAAAATAGTCTGTGTTTTTATATATATTCTTTACTACAGCTTTTCTGAATTCAGGAACTATGGTCAACGATACCCCTCTGTTGCTTTCTCATTGTGCTTGGCCTATCCAGACAGTGGGCGTGTGAAGTATTTGGCCAATCAGTGACGCTCTTCCTTCTTGGTGACGACACTATTTTAGCTCGTTGTGGACAACGTGCTCTCTCTCTGTGGGTTTGGTTGGTTGCACAGAACAACAACAAACATGGCGTCGCACAACAGCGGGAGAACAAATGTCCGTTAGGGACAAATAGAAATGTATCTAGCGGTACCCCTGGAGGAAATGTATGTGCTCTGAATTAAAATGCCATGAAAAATGCCCAAAAAAGACTAATAGTCTTTTTTTTTTTTTTTTTACTTGGGGAGGGTCATTGATTTTTTTCCCCCATTCAGAGGGAGGGTCATGGTATTTTAAATCAGGGCACATACATTTCCTCTAGGGATACCCCTAGATAAATTTTGATTTGTCCCTAACTGAACGTACAGTAGAGCAAGCAATATTAGTCAATAATATAATCCGCCTGTCTGCCTGTCTTCCTTCCTTTCTTCCATCGTATATTGTTTTTTAAAACTCTACAAGTGAGGGCAAAACAATAGCACTAAAGAGTCCCACATCAACTTTATTGACTAGCAGGCCAGAGAAGTTCTGTCGATGTTTAATCTTATTTTATTGCAGCTGCCACTTTATCTGTTGGACATTGTATCCTGATCTGACTTGATTTGAAGTATTTATTATTTTATTTTGTCTTGGACTCTGTCTTGTGGCTGCATGGTTTTTATGAGCATATTATACATCTAATCCCTTAATAACTGTTGAAGTTGATGTCGCTATTGACCTTTTCACGCACGCCCGCCCACACACACACGCACGCGCGCGCACACACACACACACACACACACACACACACACACACACACACACACACACACACACACACACACACACACACACACACACACACACACACACACACACACACACACACACGCACACACACACACTCAAGAACCTCCATAACTCTGAGAGTGTACCAATGGAACCAAATGGACCTGCAAGAGTCCATTTGGTTCCATTAGTATACACTCTCAGAGTTACAGAACTGTAAGGTTCTATTCAGAACCCCCTCAAGGAACCCAGAGGTTCTAAAAAGTTCTAAAATGTGTGTGATGTTAGATTTTAGCTTATCATCCTGCATCAGAGCTATGATGCTGCGTTCACACGGCAGATACAAAGACACAAAGATACACAGCATATCTGTCACTCTGTGGCTTTGTATCTTTTGTAGCAGCTACAAATGTCGGATGTATCTTTATATCTTCATGTCGCTGGCTTCCATTGAAAATGAATGGTAGCATGTATCTTTGTATCTGCCTGTGTGAACGCAGCATTAGTGTGCAGCCTTTTCCTCACTTTTAGACGTATTTACCAAATATGACTAGTTAAACTACTGGGTAACCAGAAGAGTGGGCACATGAGAATTTAACAGGATAGGTGGGCACTAGGGACATCTGGGCACCTCAGTGTAAAATGAGCTATTTTGTATTTGAAAAATGGTCTACAGTAAAGTATACATGATTAGAACATGCAAACATTCGACAATTAAGGTTTAATATTTCTACAATTACAAAACCTGTATATCCAGTCATGTTGGGGCATAAACAAGAAATTGAAGGATAAAATGAAGTCTGATAATGATTTACCACATCTTGTATGCTTTACATTATTAAAGACTTACTTATTGTTTTACATTTTGGACAAAATAGCTAATTTTACATCAAGGTGCCCAGGTGTCCCTAGTGCCCACCTATCCTGTATCCCATGAGAATCATGCTTTGGGAAATGGTCTGAAATAGGGTAAAGTTTACATGATTTGAACATGCTTGTTAAACATTTGACATTAAGACCTAATTTCAACAATTGCTATAAAACCTGTGGATGTCATTATGGTTGAAGGGTACATTTTGCAGGGTTCAAATCATGTATGCTTTACATTATTTCATACCATTTCCCAAAGCATACTTTTATTATTTACTTTTTCACATATTGGAAACAATTGCCAATTTAAAACTGCAAAACATACACAATACATGATCAGGTGTATGGCTGAAGCATTGTATTTCCTTGTGATTATGGTATAAAGAGGACTTGTTACGCACATGTTACAGTAAGAGTAATGCAGGTGTAAGACCTGTTGTGTTTGTATTGTGTGTTATATGGTTTCAGATAGGCTATGTGAATCTGCAGCTGATAAAACTCTCTCAATTTTCATAAATCTCCCATGGGGATCACATGCTTCTTAAGGGACTTCAGGGCTTACTTACTGCTTGAGGCACCCCAGAGAGCCTATAGAGTATTTCTGTAGGTTTGTACATATTTGGTGAGAGGAGATTACTGTGTGAGGACTGATGATGTTGATGTGGTTGATTTGTGAGCAGATAAGAGAAATGTTGTCAGAAACGTCTTTATACTTTTTTGTTTATTATGTCATTGGAGATTCATGGCTTCTGCATCATAATCTGAACAGTGACATTAAGCTGCTGATTAGACTCTAAGTGATTGTATATCAACTCATTAATCGTGAAACCTTAATTAATTAACTATTATTTATTTTTTATTTTTGTACACCTCCTAGGCCCTGGCCACCGTGTGTGTGTGTGTGTGTGTGTGTGTGTGTGTGTGTGTGTGTGTGTGTGTGTGTGTGTGTGTGTGTGTGTGTGTGTGTGTGTGTGTGTGTGTGTGTGTGTGTGTGTGTGTGTGTGTGTGTGCCTCAAGAAGAGTCCAAGTAAATGTAAAAGTGTTGTATTTATGCACACTGTAAAATCCTCAATGCTCATTTAACTCCATAGAGTGGGATTTCATTCCAGTCGGCTGAAACTATAGCCTGTGAAAGAAAGCCCTGTTAAACGTGCTCCTGCTGTCACCAACGAGCAATTCATTGTCATCTCCTGTTCTTCAGATGAGGAAAAACTGGTAGATGGATTCAGCACAACCCATAGTAGCCGCTTTATTTTGATTAACTGACTACCTTTACTCTTTTTTTATTAGTATCATTACATGACTTTGATTTTTGTGATTTGTAGCACTTGATGGAGAGCATGTGAGCGGAGTGGAGCGTGGAGTAATGCCAACCACGAGTGTGGTTCGTTAATATTGTAAAAATAGCCAAACTACAAGCTCACGACAAGCTTGTAGATCGGCCATTTTTACAATATTTTCTTCTATTTTACTTCATATTTGACAATTTTGACAATTTGGTATTAAAAAGGTCTTAAAGGTCATTCAATTGTAACTTTAGAAATGTGCAGATCCTCCCCTGTATACACTTTTACTGTATGTTTGTTTGTTTACTGTTGAGTGAGAAAACAATTAAGCCAAACATCTTGGGACCCCTCAAAATAATGTGGGGACCCCCCTGGGGGTCACGCCCCCCAGTTTGAGAACCAGTGGTTCTGAACCACTGTGTTATAAAACAGGTGAAGAGCCATGTGTTCAAATGTTTTGGATTTGGTTAATAGTTAGTAGTTTTCTGACGGATGCTTTTACAGGCCAGAAGCCAGTGATTCAAGTCCTTTAATGATGATGTCAGGGCATTCCACATCATGGTGGCAGAGCAGTAGAATGAATACTAACCCATGTTTGTGCTGGGTTTGGGGGGAACCACATCATAGACGCTCCCTCTGGTGTTATAGATGTGGGTGTCAGTCACTTTGTAAAAGTATTTAGGACCATCATGTTCAAAGGTTCATTCATATGCTGGAACTCAAGTGAATATTCTGACATGACTCTGGAAATACTCTCTTGTGAATCCTCAGTGTAGTCTAAACCTGAACCTTTTATCAACCTTTTCTGGATCCAGGCCCACTTGAAAATCTTCAAAGTGTTCGCAGCCCACCCATCTGACCTAGTGGCCAGATGGGTGGGCCGCGTGCCTTTTCAGAATATTTAAAATTTGAATGATTGATCAATGGAACTAACATATAAGTTCCTATTTATTGGTATCATTATGAAAACACATTTTTAAAGGCTTTAACGACTTTTTACATCATTATTGTCATTATTATTATTATTAGTTGTATTTTTTATGTTTATATCATTAAAATCTCAGTGTTTTGCCAGTTATTTGGGGGCCCACTTGCAGTATTGTCCAGGGCCCCGCCCACAGGTTGAGAATGTCTGGCCTAAACAACAAAGTGCTCTGAACCCCTCCCCCTTTACCATGGGATATCAGAGTACAGTAGAGTTACTGTATACCCCCAGACACCACTGGAATAATGTTCTCACACACATAGAATGATAATATTAGCCTGTATTGGAGGCACAATTACACCTCTCTCTCTGTGTGTGTGTGTGTGTGTGTGTGTGTGTGTGTGTGTGTGTGTGTGTGTGTGTGTGTGTGTGTGTGTGTGTGTGTGTGTGTGTGTGTGTGTGTGTGTGTGTGTAGTGTTTTACTCATACTACAAGTAACGTAAAAACAATAGCTCTAGAGTGTCCAGATCAACTGTATTGACTATAATCCCTTCAGGCCAGAGATGTTGTGTTAATGTTTAATCATGTTTTATTGCACCTGTCACTTTACCTGTTGGACTGACTTGATTTGAAATGTTTATTATCTTATTTGGTCTTGGACTCTGTCTTGTGGCTGCATGGTGTTTATGAGCTTATTTAGTGTAGAGTAGGTCTAGTGTCAACACACTAATGTTGACATTCTGTCTGAGAGAACTATTACATGTTGGTTGATGGAGACCACATTTAGGGGTCCCTGACTCCCTGGAACAAAACATTTTGAAATGGGGGTCCGCGGCCAAATACATATCTAAATATGATTTCAGTATGTTTCAGTATGTTGCTACATGCAGTGGTGCTCCAACTTTTCCATGTGTCAAGGACCCCCAAAATGATATGAATTTTGCCGCGGACCCCCATCTCAAAATATGTTGTTCCAGGGACCCCCAGAAGCACAGATCGGAGTTAAAAAAATGTTCGCTTTAAAAACACATATCAAATATTTGCAAAAGTGATTGAAGTAGCAGATCTACAAGCTCATAGCGCGGCACCGAGAGCCGCGCTATGAGCTTGTAGATCTGCTATTTATTAATAGCCAATAATCGCAAGCTGCGTTCATGATTTGAGGCATTTTGTTCAAAACGGACCAATCCTGCACATTTTGGAAGCAAACCTTAGCCAATGAGGATGGAATATGGGAAATCGGACAGATCCGTGTTGATCACATGACTATAGAGATACTGTGTACCGATTTGCATGACGTTTGGATAAAATCTGTAGGAGTAATGTAAAAAAATGGGTTTTGCACAAATCGGCCTCCAGGTGGCGCTATAACAGGCCCATGTGAAAATTTTGAGGCAGAGGTTCTGAATTGGCATCCAGGGAGTGTGTGTGCACAGTTTCGCAGCGAACGGTGCCGGACATTAGCTGCTAACACACAGACAGGAGGGACACACGGACGGACGGACGGAGGGTAAAACATACTCTCTCGCCATGCCTTCGGCCTGGCGGAGACAATAACACCTGGGAGACAGACAGACAGACTCCCTTTTGAACAGAGATAAACAAGCTCTTTCATTGAATAGGAGCTCTAAGGTCTCTATTTAGATATGGAGAGAGACTTTATTAAACACGTGCCTGTGAAGCACTCCTAACATTGATAAAAAACATTCTTACGGTGGGTTTAGATTCTCTATTTTGACTTTATAGTAGAGTGCTTCTCAAACATTTTAATTAAAAGGATCTACAGTTTGGTTGCAAGTTTAGGCCACAGACCCCCATAACTCTGAGAGTGTCTCTCTCGAGACGGAGGTACAGACCTTTTAAGGGTCCATTTAGGAAAGCCCTTTGATGACCCTCTGGGGTCCCTGGACCCCACTTTGACAGTCAATAGCATATGTGGACTATGGGACCTTGTAAAGTATTTACAAAATATTTTGCCGGTCCTCACTGGCGGGCCAATTTTGTGTGATATATAATAGTAATAAGAACAAAACTAAAATAACAGCCGATTATTATGACTTACTGTACGTGTGAGATCCATGATTATATTGGGAATTGAGATGCATGATTATATTATTTGCTAAAACAGGCATACCCCTATATTATGTATTATTCCATTTATTCCATTTGATACATTATTGTATTTCATTTCATTTCATTATGATGTTGTTTACATTATTCTGTGAACTGTGGTTAAAGCGTGGCACATAAGATACATTTACTAAAGCTGTGAAGCAGTCTATCATTCTGGGTATTGCATTTGGGACAGGCAATCTTTGGGCAGCTAAACACTCACGGTGCAAGGCACATGTTGGACAGCAGGGGTCCTGTGTTCAGATTAGGACCAGAGTTTGCAACGAGTGGAAGCGTTGCTATAATGTGCCTTTGTATGTTTACAGGTGAGAAAGGATGAGATAAAGTGTATAAAAGTGACACTGAACATGTTAAATGAAGGTATAAACAGAGAAGAGTAACTGTGAAGCAAATGTGTGTGTGTGGAATGCACATTAGATGTCATTAGAAATGCTTACCTGTTATGATACCTACTGTGACCTGTAGTTGGGCTAAGAAGCTCATCTGTAGCCTGGAATGAATGAGATGTGAATGGTGTGTTGTGTAAAACGTTTTCATTATGGTTCAAGCAACCAGAGTAATGTAATGCAGCTGATATATTTCGTTTTGGGGAACACAAGTATTATTTTTGTAATGTGAGCTTTGATGCATTTACTAGATGTGATTATTTTGAAACAAGAGAGGGATTTCTGTATACTGGTTACCAGTAAGAGTGAGAGTATTGACTGTTGTAGTGTCAGATGCAAATAAGAAGATGCACCTAATTGAGATTATTGATATTGTGATATTATACTGTGTTCAGATTAGGACCAGAGTTGGCAACGAGTGGAAGTGTTGCTACAATGTGCCTTTGTCTGTATGTTTACAGAGAGAAATAAACCACATTTAAATCCCTGCACACTGGGAAATGATCATACCTAACCAAGTGTGTAACATATGTTACTGTTTTACAGTTCAAACAACAGAGCTAGACAGGATGGCCAGTGGAACCTCAGCTTCCATCAGAGGTGAGTTCTATTAAAACACATGAAACCAGCAAAATGACACTGGTTTAGTTACATCTGTGATCTTTATTAATATTATATTTATTTTTCCAACCAGGGAAGAACAGAGAACCAAAAGAACTGAGAATTGTTCTGATCGGGGGAAGACGTGGAGGTGAACCCAGTGGAAAGAGTTCAGTAGGAAACATCATCCTGGGCAGAGATGTTTTTGAAACAAACAGAAGAACAGTCAAGAGTGTCATGAGACAAGAGGTAGTGTCTGGTAGACAGGTCACTGTGGTTGACACTCCAGGATGGGTGTCTCATTTACCCCTAGATCTGACCCCAAAACTGACTCGGTTAGAAATCCAACAGAGTGTGAATCTGTGTCCTCCAGGAGGACCCCATGCCTTTGTCCTAGTGATGCCATTAGACATCCAATATGCAGGAACAGATATGTCAGTAGAGGAGCATTTGAGTCTTCTCCTCAGTGACCGAGTGTGGAAACACACTATTGTAGTGTTCACTGTAGCTGATGAAACCAAAATGGGACATGATCTTAGAAACTACATCTTTAGATATCTTATTGAGAAATGTGAAGGCCACTTCCATGTTGTTAACATTAGTGAGAGAGGAGATAGAAGTCAGGTCACAGAGCTGATAGAGAAGATAGATCAGATGGTGACTAGTAATGGTTGTCACTATGAGACAGAAAAACACGTCTCAGAGGAACTGAAGGAGATGGAGAGAACTATCAGCAGAAGAGCAGAACAAAGGAGGGCAGACGCTCAAAAACAAACAACTGGACTTCCAAAAGATACTGGTATGTTTTGTTTTACTTTAATGATGATAATATTTCATTAATCTCTGCCAGGAGGGGGGGGGGGGGGGTGCGTGTGTGTGTGTGTGTGTGTGTGTGTGTGTGTGTGTGTGTGTGTGTGTGTGTGTGTGTGTGTGTGTGTGTGTGTGTGTGTGTGTGTGTGTGTGTGTGCGTGCGCGCGTAACATATCGCTACTGTTGGGCAGAAACCTCATATCTCCATATTTCAATATATTTATTTTCACATATTTCATATACTTATTCCTTAAATGAATGCCTTACTTTGTCACACTGCAGTTTCACACAAAAGTAGCAAAAATATCAGATCTACAAGCTCACAACACGTTGCATCGTGACGAGAGGAAAGTGGTTAATTCTGTCTGAGGATTTTATAAATATTTAACCAGTGGCAAGCTTTAACCCATTAAGACCGGGAACTCATCTGTGTAAACACTTTAACCATTATTTTATACTTTGGTTAAGCTCATAGCGCGGCACTCATCGCCAAATGAAAAGGAAAAACAATGCCCTCTGCTGTTTTTACTATCTCAGTTGGCTCTGGGAGGAAGAAGACGTAGCACACGTGCGCAAGGAAACCGGGGTTTTGGTCTGCCTTCAGCCTTTCACTTCCGGTGGTACGACTATGTTTTCATTCCCACTAACAATATTTCTACACGGAACACTAACACCGGTTCTCCCAGAGAACATGGATCGTTTTGGTTATAAGCCCACTTATTTCTATGATGAAAGAGCAAGTTAAAATGTGAATATCTTTCCGTGGTTTTGTCTGCTCCGAAGACGCCCACTACATTCGATTGGGTAAAGCCTGCTTCCTGATCTGAAGGCACGCCCACTTGTAGGCCAGTGCGTACGCGATATGACGAACCCCCCCGACAGATTCAAACGCAGAGCAGAATCTGTTCTTGAGAGATTAGAGAACCACCGATATATAACAACATAAATAAAATAAAAAAAACTGTTAGGATTTAGAAGACACTTGTAGGATTCCCAGAAGCAAAGATTTGAGTTACAAATGTTTGCTTAAAACATGTCACAAATCTACAATCTACAAGCTCATACAAGCTCATACAAGCTTATAGCGCGGCACTCGGTGCCGCGCTATAAGCTTGTATATCTGCTATTTACTCGGTGCCGCGCTATAAGCTTGTATATCTGCTATTTATTTTATTTTATTTTTGAATAGCTAAAAAAATGACAGATGCGTTCCCGGTCTTAATGGGTTAACAAGAGATTGTGACTAAACAATAATTACATTACAGTAAATACATTGGAACACAGGCTGTTTTTTCTATTTCATATCAAGTAGTGTTAATTTTGTCGACTAAAACTATGACGAAAAATGTTCATCCACTACCTTTTTACACTGACGAAAAAAGGAAAAAAGACATGAAATAAAAACTAAGCTATGATGATTAAAACTAGGACCAAATGTATTTACAATTTCGTCAAAAAAAAAAAGAATAAATAATGGACATTTGTTCTGAACTGTACACTGGAGACACCTTTCGTGCGTGCGTGCGTGTGTACGTGTGCGTGCGTGCGTGCGTGCGTACGTGTGAAATAAAAATAAGCTATGATGAATAAAACTAGGATCAAATATATTTCCAATTTTGTCAACACAAAAATGAATAGAAGAGGTCTGACACAGACTTGTTGTGAGCTTTTAGATCGACTATTTTCGGCACACAGCTAAGTATAAATCAGGCATTACAATGCTATCGCGCTATGCCTAATTTGGGCATGTTGTTATACTGTAGGTGGAAATTTCCAAAAAAATCTACAAGCTCACAACATGACACATTGTGTTGTGAGCTTATAGATCTGTTATTTTCACTATTTGCCGTTTGATGAATTATGAAATTATGATATGTCTTAAATGGTTAAATAAGAAGCTGTCAAAGTGAAAGTAAACAATGTTTTTCTCACAGAACTGACTGACCTCAGGATTGTGTTGTTGGGAGAGCAGTATTCTGGGAAGAGTTCAGCAGGAAACACCATTCTGAGAGGAAGTGGTTTTAAAGTTAGTCAGTTATGTCAGAGGTCAGGGGTGCAGTCTGAGGTGAGACATGGTGAAGTAGCAGGGAGACATGTGACAGTGGTGGACTCACCAGGCTGGTGGTACAACAGTCCACTACAGGACACCTCAGAGATGGACAAACTGGAGATCAAGAACAGTGTGTCTCTCTGTCCTCCTGGACCACATGCTCTTCTTGTGATGGTTCCTCTTGATCGAGCATTCACCAAAGCACAGAGAGTAGCATTAGAGGAACACATGACACTTCTGTCACAGAGAGTGTGGAGTCATGCTATAGTACTGTTCACCAAGGGAGACTGTCTGGTAGACAGAAACATTGAGCAGCACATTGAGGCTGAAGGAGAAGACCTCCGCTGGCTTGTTGACAAATGTGGGAACAGGTATCATGTCTTCAACAATCAGAAGACAGATGACACTCAGGTCACAGAGTTGCTGTGGAAGATAGAGGAGATGGTGTCAGGAAACAGAGGTGGACACTATGAAGATGATGGAGATGTTTCAGAAACGTTGTCAGAGAGGAAGAAGATCACAGAGGAACATGTCCAGACATTCCTGACCAAGACACAGAGACAAAGAACTGCTCTGAAAGCTCTGTTTGAAGGTGTGTGTGTGTGTGTGTGTGTGTGTGTGTGTGTGTGTGTGTGTTTTTCTGACAATTTTTATATTGATTAATATTGTCTATTCTCAATATTGCGCCACAATCTATATAAAAAGATACTATACAAATAGAGCTTAATGTTATAACGCATGGGTCTTCAACAGGGGGTACGGGACCCCTAGGGGGTCCTCAGAGTTACTACAGGGGGGCTGCCAAATCTTTCTGTGATTTCTGTGATTGGCATAGCATCTAGTGATGAGCGGGCCAACCCGCGGCGTGGGTGGGTCGAGTCAGGATTTCAGAGGCAATTATGCGGGCTGCGGGTGAGCGGGTCAGCCGCTCTCTCACGCAAAAAAAAGAAAAAAAAACTATTTTGAACAACATGCTTGTTTATTTAGCCCATGACAATGTTGTGCTACTGTATACATTTAAAGCGACTTTGGTACTTAACCCTTTCACGCATGAATTATGATAACCTGAGAAAAAAAAATGTTACTAAGTGTTTTTATGTGTCTTTAGACATAAATATAACAACTGCACTTTATTTTTTTTAAAACAATATTTTTTTAAGGAGTTATTGATCTGTCCACTCAGGAGGACAGCATGCGTTTGTGTTTTTAACTGAAAAGAATAAGGATAAAATAGAACCAATGAATAAAATGATACAAATCTAATAATATCAAATCAAATATATTTGTAATGCTGTAAAACAAAATTTTTCACATTTCTAACATATTCTAATACTATTTATTAACTTTCTCTTGACTCCTTGGCTCAACAAACACAAAACGCATAAATAATAGTGCTTCTACTGTCAAGTGAAAACCAAAATAACTCTAAATTGAACACCAACATGAGTGCTTACTGTCTAGTGAAAACCAGTCTAGTGTGATGGCTGATGGCTGATTGAAGTTAGCCTGGCATGGCCAGACTAGTCCAGGCTAGATTGAAGTAGTCGCACCTGGCCTGAGTCAAACTAAATTGACTAAGCACCTAGGGCACAAAGCCTGCAAGCATTTTATGCAGATGTACTTGAATGTTCTTGTGCATGCAACATCATGGCATCTGTTTGCATTGTTTTGTGTCTGTATGCTGGGGCCAGTGGTTTCCAGGGGCAAACCTGGTCTCAGGGGTGCATTGGACACTGCAATGTGTTTCACAATAGTACAGGATATAGGTCAGTAAAACTGAAGAGACTGTATTACTGAAATACATCTGAAAGAGAGTGTTGGGAGAGTTACTCACAATGTCCTCTGTTATTTTTGTAGAAAATGTTCATCAAAATAATGGTGGCGGCTGGTGGTGATTTTGGGTGGGGGGCTAAGAAATCTATTATACTAAATAAGCTACCTATATAGTTTACCCTGCAGCAACAGCATCACATTCCAGATACCAGGTTACAGTAATGACACTACTATAGGCCTATACTTTGTTATAGCAAGAGCTCCACTCCACAACAACACAAGGCTACCCACAATAATAGCCTGATGATGCAAAACACACACACACACGCACGCACGCACGCACGCACGCACACGCACGCACACGCACACGCACACACACACACACACACACACACACACACACAAAATAATATTTATTTCTCTGTGCATTTTAGCAAAAAGGATTATACGCCAAAATGATTGGATAGGCAACATGTTATGTGATCCAACAGAAATGACTGCTGATAACCTACTGCAACAGTTTTTATTACAACTGCAATAATTTCAAATAGCTCCATGGGGATTGTTTTTGTTTGTGTGGGATGGGGGATGGCTTGTTGAAGTAGTCTGACCTAGCCTGAGTCAAACTAATTGGACTAATTGGACTCAGAGTTAGGCACTGTGAGTCCAATTAGTTTGACTCAGGCCAGGTGAGACTACTTCAATCAACCATATCACCCATCACACAGTTAGGTTTTTGCTCAAGTCTGACCACTTGGGTCAAAACTGAATTTCCCTTGTAGGTTCAAATAGGTTATTATTATTATTATTATTATTAGTAGTAGTAGTAGTAGTAGTATTTGTATTATCATCATCATTCAGCTTCACTGTCACTGCTAATCATATTTGCTTATCCTTCTTTTTCTGGCAGCCATTGATCACCACTGGCCACTAGCATCATCCTCACTTTAGTCATATAATAGTTACTCCACTATCCTGTAGGCCTAGGTCTATAATGAGCTGCACATGACCTCTACAAAATATAGAAAAAAAAATAGACACAAATGTACTCACATAATGTAAAAAAAATATGCACAAAATATATTTTTTTATACAAACAATGCAGGTTACTTTCTAATAGCATGAATACATTGATTTATATCCAAAAAGGTTACTGCAGATGAAGCATTTTCAAGAGCAAACTGTGGCAGCAAAAGTATGAATTGTAGTTGAAATAGAGCCAGTGATGCATGCAGTCCAATTTAGTGGACAGATGATCAATCATAATTTCCTCCCAATATAAAATCAATACTTGGAATTTTTCACAACTATAGTGCTTATTAGATGTTACTTGATGTAAAAATATTTTTTTTACCTGCAGGGGTCTCCTACTTTAGAAGGAACGGATAGATATTCCTGAGCTGTTGGGCTTGTTTACATTTCTGTCAGCCATCTTGGATGTTGAAAAAATTATGTTGCAGTTAAAACACCTGGCCACTGGATGGCAGTATTGAGGTGATGCTCTAGCGTCCCCTGTATAGGCTAGTATGCAACTCTGACATCAGAACCTATTCTTATAATAGAAAATTACATTTGAATAGTTGTCCACTGTAGTGACCGTTATGCGTGAAAGGGTTAAAAAAGCAGTGTATAAATCTGAGCTATTATGTTGATGATTATCTTTTTTTTCGGGTTGAGCCATAGATTTATATATGGGTTTCACGTTCATGAAAAAACCTGACCCGCACATCACTACTAGCATCCCTATTCTGAGGGGAACATTAGCCAAAAACAGCGGCTATTTTCAACAAAGAGGTTTGGTGTAGACAGAGGGGGAAAAAAGAGAAGACCAAGTACAGAGTCAAAGGTCAAGTTTACTCGGTATTGAGGGTTTAAGTGGTTAAATGTCTGAATACACATTAACATGAATCCAACATATTAATAGATAAGATAATGTATAAACAAACATTCATTTACACAACATTGATGATAGTGCTGTCAAACTAATCTATGAAGCTATCTATGAAATCTATGAAAAAGTTTAATCTGCATCATAATTGTATCATGTATTGGGGGTCCCTGCTTCATTTCTCTATCAGCTAAGGGGTCCTTGGCCTGAACAAAAACAAATAAAGACCCCTGTTATAACGGATCCATTGGTCGAAAGTAACTAAGTACATTTACTCAAGTACTGTATGCAAATTGAGATAAATAATAAATGATAAGCAATACATACATTAGGAGCATTATTAGATTAAGATAACATAGGACTACAGTGTAATGATGAGGGGTAGCAGTATTAAAGTAGTTAAAATAATCCTCCTTACTTTACCAGACGCACATTAAAGCATCAATAATTATAATGCAATAAACTAATATTTATTATTCTGATATAGGCCATTTTGCATAATGAGTCATTTTACTTTTAGTGTTTTGATCCTAATACTTTTGAAGTTTTACTTAAGTCAAATTTTCTATGCAGGACAGCATTTGTACACTGTGGTATTTAAACTTTTACTCAAGTAAAATATCTGAGTATTTCTTCCACCATTGAACTGATCTAATGACCAACAGATTGACACATTGGTGATTTCATTCATGTATTTTCAACTCATTTGCATAATTGATCACTTAGTATTCAGTAAACTTCAAATTATTGATACATTATTTGTACTGTTCTGTGGTCAGTTTAGTCAGAATTGGTATACATGTATGTAATAATTAATTTAGCTGAATCTCTGAATTAAATCCTAAATCATTGTAAAGTGAACTGTGTGTGTGTGTGTGTGTGTGTGTGTGTGTGTGTGTGTGTGTGTGTGTGTGTGTGTGTGTGTGTGTGTGTGTGTGTGTGTGTGTGTGTGTGTGTGTGTGTGTGTGCGTGCGTGCGTGCGCGCGCGTGCGTGCGTGCGTGCGTGCGTGCGTGCGTGCGTGCGTGTGTGTCAGGAGAACATCAGAGTCTACCAGATGTGAAGGTGATGTTGGTTGGTGGAGAACAGTATCAGAGGAGCAGAGCTGGAAATCTCATACTGCAGAAGGCTGTGTTTAAACAAACTCCATACAAGGTAATATTATATGAATTATAATGAATGACTTCACTCAAAGTAAGTAAACAGTAAAGTGATCAAATATGTTTTCTGAAGATAATGTAAAAGTATCTGCTGTCATGAATGTTCATTGATCATGTGATCGATACACACAGATGTTCATTTTCAAATGAACATGGAGTCCAATGTAGATTCTCATCATGTCTGTAATCTTTAATGCAAACCATGACTGTATGTTAGCTTGTGGTTCTCAAACTTTTTCATGTCAAGGACCCCCAGAACAAAACATTTTAGTCTGCGGACCCCCATTTGAAAAGCTATGGCAGGGACCCCCAGAAGGGAAGACTATTATAGCTATAGCAGTGATTCTCAACCATTTTAACTTCAAGGAGACACAAATTCATATGCATTAGACCACTGTCCCCCTGTGGCATTTTTTTATATCTGGAACCCCATCTACACAGTAATCATCAATGTTCATTTAACTCTGAGAATGTTACACAGCTCTTGCTACAATGTAACAACAGCAAACTAATCAATGTATTAAAATAATAATAATAATAATAATAATCATCATCATCACTAATCAATTATTAAATAAAATAATCAATTCATTATCATTACCTTTAGAGCATGTCATGGTTTAAAGTCTCCAAAGCATTTTTATAAAAACTATTAAAAGTTTAAAAATAGCCGATCTAAGGCTTGTAGATTTGCTAGTTTCACTATCTTTGCACTATATTGTTGTGTGACGAAGTATAAGATAACCCTTAAATGGTTAATCAATGCAGTATATGCAGCATAACATTTCTTCATATTAAAAAATCTGCAAAACTCGATTATTTCATTAATTGAAAAAGTAATCGATAATAAATGCTTCAGAAATAATTCATACTTTTTGCAGCCCTAGTTAACTGTCACTGTTATTTATTCTGTTTACTTCCATACAGTAGCTCTATGCTGGTACTGATTATTAACCTGTGTGGACAAAGCTTTCAAACAGAGTTTAAACTTTTAGAACTTTTTTCAGTTTCATAAGTCAGATTATGGTATGACATTAATCATCCCATATTACTGTGGCATTGTTAGACTGAGTGATGGATAATAATACATTCAGTGAGTTAATTACTGGTAAGATTGAAGAGGAACTCCAGTGAAGACAGAATAGTGACTGTTTTTATAACTAACATACAGTAAACTTCATATTCCAGGAGTTTAAAACCCAGACTGAACTGACAGAATGTGTCAGAGAACAGAGTGAAGTTGCTGGAAGAAAAGTGAATGTGATGAACTGTCCAGACTGGTCGACTACACCTCCATCACAGAAGATCAAAGACGTCCTTCTACACGGTGTGACTCTGTGTTCTCCTGAACCCCATGCTGTTCTGTTGACTGTTGATGTCAGGTCCAGTTTCTCTGAAGCTGACAGGAGATCAGTGGAGGAACACATGGAGCTGCTGGGGGACAGAGTCTGGAGACACACTCTGGTTCTGTTCACAGAGGGATGGTGGCTGGTAGAGAGATGTGTTGAGGAGTACATAGAGTCTGAAGGAGAACCTCTGAGGTGGATCCTGGAGAAATGTGGATACAGATACCATGTTCAAAACTCCAACAACTGGGGCATTTCAAAGAGACAAGTCAAAGAGCTGATGGTGAAAATAGAAGACATGGTGATGAGGAACAGAGGACACTTTGGACCTTCGAGACAGATGACACTGTTTGAAAGACTGAAAGGACAGAAAACCTTAACAGAAAAAGAATGGAAGAAGAGAGAGCAGGAGATGATAGAGAGGATGTTGAAGTATGTGGCAACGGAGCCAGAAGAACCAACCCTGAGGATGGACTTTCCTCCCGATAGTGAGTATCAAAGTGTGTGTGTGTGTGTGTGTGTGTGTGTGTGTGTGTGTGTGTGTGTGTGTGTGTGTGTGTGTGTGTGTGTGTGTGTGTGTGTGTGTGTGTGCGCGCGCGCGCGCGGGGTCAAAATTACATCATGGTTGATATGTGAGGAACAGAGACATGTAGAGATGTTGTGCTGGGCTGCAGGGTTTTCACATCCAGGAGTGTTTTTATTATCATTGTAAATCTCTTGCTGTCTGTTGTCCAGTTCCAGTGAGTGGTGGAACACGCTCTTCAGGATTTGGAACCGTGAGTGAAGTTTCCACCCAGGCTGACACTAATGTAAGTATGAGAGAAGAAGATGTTTCATTGCATCTTCATAGAAAAACAACAATAAAACAAAATTGTAATCCTTTACTTCATGTTTTTTTTTTTTTTTTTCAATCTGTGGTGAAGGAGCCAGTAGAATCAACCCTACCAGCTTTCAGGAGAAGGAACAGCAATCCGTGGGGTCCTCCAAGCAGTGAGTATCAATACATCCTATTTAGTCACAAGCTCGTTAATACTTTTTATTTGTTCAATATTTATAAAACCAACGGACACACTATTTTCACTACTTATGGCATTAATTTAGGAAAAACATACACATTTGAAATATGGAGATATGGAAGAGGTCAAGGTCAAAATGACATCATGGTTCATATCATCATTGTAAATGTCTTGCTGTCTGTTGTCTTCTGTTCCAGTGAGTGGTGGAACACGCTCTTCAGGATTTGACACCATGAGTGAAGCTTCCAGCCTGGCAGACACTGATGTAAGTCTGAGAGAGGAAGATGTTTCATAGATGAAACTTAATTTGACATCAATCACACTCATGTTTATTCTTATTTATTTGCCGTATATTTTATATCATACATGATCCTTGTAATGGATTTATTTCATATCATAATTGATGTTATTTCTCCATGATACATGATCATTGTAAAAACACTGATTTATTTTTTATCTTTATTCATGGTATTTTTACATCATACATGATCATTGTAAGAACACAGTAATAATTATTTGTTCCGTATTCCATTTGGTTAAACATGTGTGTGATGTTTATTGATTTACAATAATAATCTGTTGATAACTAAGAGTTTTGGTTAAAATTTAAATATATTTGATCATATTTTTCCATTGTTGGCTGTATATAAAATATACATCAGATTTAAGTACAGAATATAGCTGCAAGCAGCGATAATACAGGGCCAGTGAATAGAGAGAGAGAGAAACATGGAAACGGAATAGATTGAAGAGAGAGAGAGTGACATGGAAACAATAGATTGATGAGAGAGAGAGATGGAAACATAATGGTTATTAACAGGATTCGAACTCTCAACCTTCAGACTAATAGGCTGCAACACTACCTATAGTGCTATAGCTTTGTCCAGGCTGATATTGTCTGTTGAAGATCATAAACTCTTGCCTTCTTTCATGAACCAAGCCCCTGTTTCACTAACACTAAGATCACTCGTTCACAAACCATTTACCAATGAAGAAATTGTACATCTCCTCAGAACCAAAACTAGTGAAAGTAGCCGATCTACAAGCTCACAAACCATGAAAAGTTGTGAGATTGTAGATCAGCTATTTTCAGAATGAAGTATGTCATACGTTGAAAAAACGTACTCTCAAATAAGCATTTCAGGTTATCTTTACCATTTGCACATGTATTCATTGATACAGTCATGTTGTTTGCAATTCAACTTAAATTAAGTCTGCATCAAGTGAGGCTTGAACTGGCGACCTTGAACTGGCGAGATTGTGAGGCATTCATTTAAGGGAGACGCCATTGGCCCAACAGACAAGTAACTGTGAAAAAGGAGATCACACAGATGATACAGTTTCACGCAAATAGCTGAAAAATCCTGGGTTTAAGTGTTTTTCAAACTGCTCAAAATTGCGGACAATCTAAGGGCGGAGCTTACTGGTCAAAGCGATAGATGTGTTCCTCATGAGTCAAGGCACAAGTGTAAGCAAGTTTCACGACTTTCGGCCAAACGAGGCATGACTTTTGCCTGTTTAAAGTTTGCATTTTCAAAAAATTGCTATAGCGCCCCCCTTTGGCCAATTGGAGTGAGATTGGTTTCAGTGATATTTGGAATGACTCTCTACATTACTGCAACGTTTCAAAGAAATGTGAGTCTTGCATGTATGTGTTAGGGGCAGATGAATAATTTTCATAAAACTGCAATAGTTAAAATCTATTTCCTCCTGGGATTTTTGAGTAATCTGCACAAAACATTTTACACATGAACTTAGGACCTTTGCCGACAAAACAAAAGCGGCGGATTTTCCATAAGTGAAAAAATGCAGAAGTTATGAGCCAATGGCTGTTTTTCATATAATTCAAAATGGTGGGCGATCTAAAGGTCAGAGGTCAAAAGTCAGACCACAAAAGTTGTCGGGCATGAAGAGACGCATGTGTGTATCGAAGTTTCATGGTTGTAGGTCAAACAGGGCATGAGTTGTACCTGTTCAAAGTTGGCACTTTCAATTGAGTGCTATAGCGCCACCCTTTGACGAATGAGTGTGAGAATTATTTCCTGGTAGTTTTTCATGAGCATCTACCATATGGCCGAGTTTCGTAAAAAGCGTATGCACGGTTAAGCCAGAACTGGCAAAAACAAGTATTTTTCAAACTGCTCAAAATTGCGGAAAATCTAAGGGCGGAGCTTAATGGTCAAATCGATATGTGTGTTCCTCATGAGTCAAGGCACATGTGTAAGCAAGTTTCACGACTTTCGGCCAAACGAGGCATGACTTATGCCTGTTTAAAGTCTGCCTTTTCAAAAAATTGCTATAGCGCCCCCTTTTGGCCAATTGGAGTAAGATTGGTTTCAGTGATATTTGGAATGACCCTGTACATTTCTGCAAAGTTTCAAAGAAATGTGAGTCTGCATGTATGTTTTAGGCACAGATGAATCATTTTCATAAAACTGTAATAGTTAAAATCTATCTCCTCCTGGGATTTTTGAGCAATCTGCACGAAACGTTGAACACTTGAACGTTGGACCTCTGCCTACAAAAGTTTCCAACGGATTTTCCATAAGTGAAAAAATGCAGAAGTTAGGAGCCAATGACTGTTTTTCATATAATTCAAAATGGTGGGATATCTAAAGGTCAGAGGTCAAAAGTCAGAGAGTGAAAGTTGTTCAGCATGAGGAGACGCATATGTGTATCCAAGTTTCATGGCTCTAGGTCAAACAGGGCATGAGTTGTACCTGTTCAAAGTTGCCATTTTCAATTGAGTGCTATAGCGCCACCTTTGGACGAAAGATTGTGAGAATTATTTCTTGATCGTTTTTCATGACCATCTACCATATGACCGAGTTTCGTAAAAAGCGACTGCACGGTTCAGCCAGAACTGCGGAAAGTGGCAGAAGTGACAGAATACTGCCAATAACAAAACAGGTCCAGAGCTGAGCTCTGGCCCCGTAATTAAGTCTGCATCAAGTGAGGCTTGAGCTGGCGACCTTGAGATTGTGAGGCATTCATTTAAGGGAGACGCCATTGGCCCAACAGACAAGTAACTGTGAAAAAGGAGATCACACAGATGATACAGTTTCACGCAAATAGCTGAAAAATCCTGGGTTTAAGTGTTTTTCAAACTGCTCAAAATTGCGGAAAATCTAAGGGCGGAGCTTAATGGTCAAATCGATACGTGTGTTCCTCATGAGTCAAGGCACATGTGTAAGCAAGTTTCACGACTTTCGGCCAAACGAGGCATGACTTATGCCTGTTTAAAGTCTGCCTTTTCAAAAAATTGCTATAGCGCCCCCTTTTGGCCAATTGGAGTGAGATTGGTTTCAGTGATATTTGGAATGACCCTGTACATTTCTGCAAAGTTTCAAAGAAATGTGAGTCTGCATGTATGTTTTAGGCACAGATGAATAATTTTCATAAAACTGTAATAGTTCAAATCTATCTCCTCCTGGGATTTTTGAGCAATCTGCACGAAACGTTTAACACTTGAACTTTGGACCACTGCCTACAAAAATTTCCAACGGATTTTCCATAAGTGAAAAAATGCAGAAGTTATGAGCCAATGGCTGTTTTTCATATAATTCAAAATGGTGGGCGATCTAAAGGTCAGAGGTCAAAAGTCAGACCACAAAAGTTGTCGGGCATGAAGAGACGCATGTGTGTATCGAAGTTTCATGGTTGTAGGTCAAACAGGGCATGAGTTGTACCTGTTCAAAGTTGGCACTTTCAATTGAGTGCTATAGCGCCACCCTTTGACGAATGAGTGTGAGAATTATTTCTTGGTAGTTTTTCATGAGCATCTACCATATGGCCGAGTTTCGTAAAAAGCGCATGCACGGTTAAGCCAGAACTGGCAAAAACAAGTATTTTTCAAACTGCTCAAAATTGCGGAAAATCTAAGGGCGGAGCTTAATGGTCAAATCGATACGTGTGTTCCTCATGAGTCAAGGCACATGTGTAAGCAAGTTTCACGACTTTCGGCCAAACGAGGCATGACTTATGCCTGTTTAAAGTCTGCCTTTTCAAAAAATTGCTATAGCGCCCCCTTTTGGCCAATTGGAGTAAGATTGGTTTCAGTGATATTTGGAATGACCCTGTACATTTCTGCAAAGTTTCAAAGAAATGTGAGTCTGCATGTATGTTTTAGGCACAGATGAATAATTTTCATAAAACTGTAATAGTTAAAATCTATCTCCTCCTGGGATTTTTGAGCAATCTGCACGAAACGTTTAACACTTGAACTTTGAACCTCTGCCTACAAAAATTTCCAACGGATTTTCCATGAGTGAAAAAATGCAGAAGTTAGGAGCCAATGACTGTTTTTCATATAATTCAAAATGGTGGGAGATCTAAGGGTCAGAGGTCAAAAGTCAGAGGGTGAAAGTTGTTCAGCATGAGGAGACGCATATGTGTATCCAAGTTTCATGGCTGTAGGTCAAACAGGGCATGAGTTGTACCTGGTCAAAGTTGGCATTTTCAATTGAGTGCTATAGCGACACCTTTGGACGAAAGATTGTGAGAATTATTTTTTGATCGTTTTTCATGACCATCTACCATATGTCCGAGTTTCGTAAAAAGCGACAGCGCGGTTCAGCCAGAACTGCGAAAAGTGGCAGAAGTGACAGAATAAAGCGAATAATAAAACAGGTCCAGAGCTGAGCTCTGGCCCCGTAAATATAGCTGCAAGCAGCGATGATACGGGGCCAGTGAATAGAGAGAGAGAGAGAGACAGACAGACATGGAAACGGAATAGATTGAAGAGAGAGAGAGTGACATGGAAACAATAGATTGATGAGAGAGAGAGATGGAAACATAATGGTTTGATTGGACATCTCAACCTACTGCCATTAACAGGATTCGAACTCTCAACCTTCAGACTAATAGGCTGCAACACTACCTATAGTGCTATAGCTTTGTCCAGGCTGATATTGTCTGTTGAAGATCATAAACTCTTGCCTTCTTTCATGAACCAAGCCCCTGTTTCACTAACACAGAGATCACTCGTTCACAAACCATTTACCAATGAAAAATTGTACATCTCCTCAGAACCAAAACTAGTGAAAGTAGCCGATCTACAAGCTCACAAACCATGAAAAGTTGTGAGATTGTAGATCAGCTATTTTCAGAATGAAGTATGTCATACGTTGAAAAAACATACTCTCAAATAAGCATTTCAGGTTATCTTTACCATTTGCACATGTATTCATTGATACAGTCATGTTGTTTGCAATTTTAAGTCTGCATCAAGTGAGGCTTGAACTGGCGACCTTGAGATTGTGAGGCATTCATTTAAGGGAGACGCCATTGGCCCAACAGACAAGTAACTGTGAAAAAGGAGATCACACAGATGATACAGTTTCACGCAAATAGCTGAAAAATCCTGGGTTTAAGTGTTTTTCAAACTGCTCAAAATTGCGGACAATCTAAGGGCGGAGCTTACTGGTCAAAGCGATAGATGTGTTCCTCATGAGTCAAGGCACAAGTGTAAGCAAGTTTCACGACTTTCGGCCAAACGAGGCATGACTTATGCCTGTTTAAAGTCTGCCTTTTAAAAAAATTGATATAGCGCCCCCTTTTGGCCAATTGGAGTAAGATTGGTTTCAGTGATATTTGGAATGACCCTGTACATTTCTGCAAAGTTTCAAAGAAATGTGAGTCTGCATGTATGTTTTAGGCACAGATGAATCATTTTCATAAAACTGTAAGTTAAAATCTATCTCCTCCTGGGATTTTTGAGCAATCTGCACGAAACGTTTGACACTTGAACTTTGGACCACTGCCTACAAAAATTTCCAACGGATTTTCCATAAGTGAAAAAATGCAGAAGTTAGGAGCCAATGACTGTTTTTCATATAATTCAAAATGGTGGGAGATCTAAAGGTCAGAGGTCAAAAGTCAGAGGGTGAAAGTAGTTCAGCATGAGGAGACGCATATGTGTATCCAAGTTTCATGGCTGTAGGTCAAACAGGGCATGAGTTGTACCTGTTCAAAGTTGCCATTTTCAATTGAGTGCTATAGCGCCACCTTTGGACGAAAGATTGTGAGAATTATTTCTTGATCGTTTTTCATGACCATCTACCATATGTCCGAGTTTCGTAAAAAGCGACAGCGCGGTTCAGCCAGAACTGCGAAAAGTGGCAGAAGTGACAGAATAAAGCGAATAATAAAACAGGTCCAGAGCTGAGCTCTGGCCCCGTAATGATTGACATACCATCTGGCTGATATATCAGGATGATATTTTTTCAAGAATGACATATCAGTGAATATTCTCTCTCTTATCTGTCGATAATGGTCACAAAAATCGCACATCAGTCAGGCTGGTCTAAACATGTTACATGTTATACATATACAACTATGAGCTTTCATTTACGTGAACATGTACAGTATTTCAACGTTATTACAATATTTGTACAAGCTCAAGTTTAGTGTTTTATGCCGTTTGATGGATCCTGTATTAATGTACACTGTTGTGTTTCAGTCTTCTTACAGAGGACACTTTGGACATTCGTCTTCATCACATGAGACACGACAGAAGACACTGTTTGAAAGACTGACAAGAAAGAAAACTTTAACACCAGAAGAATGGAAGAAGAGAGAGGAGGAGGTGATAGAGAGGATGTTGAAGTCTGTGATGATGGAGCCACAAGAACCAAGTAGTGAGTCTTACTTTTATCCTCTTATGTGGACATGAATTACTTACTAAAATGTGTGTGGGTATGTGCGTGCATGCAGGTGTCCTTGCTTAAAATAACAAGAATGGACGAGTGGATTTTCATGAAACCTGGAGGGAATGATCAGTAGGCTGTCTTGAAGAGATTATTAACTTTTGGGTGTAAAAGGTCAAAGGTCAAAATGACATCATTCATATGTGAGGAACAGAGACATGTAGAGATGTTGTGCTGGGCTGCAGGGTTTTCACATCCAGGTGTGTTTTTATTATCATTGTAAATGTCTTGCTGTCTGTTGTCTTCTGTTCCAGTGAGTGGTGGAACACCGTCTGAAACAGGAAGTTTATACTGCTGGTCACCTGCCAAGGTCTCTGATTGGCTGAAGAAACATCCTGGACACATAGCGCCCTCTTCAGGATATGACACCATGAGTATAGCTCCCAGCCAGGCAGACACTGATGTGATGAGTGTGAGAGATGAAGATGTTTCATAGATGAAACTTTAGGCTTGATTTATACTTTGATGCATGCCAGTGTCACATGCCAAAATAGTAGATCTACAAGCTTACACTATGTCATGTGCATTGTTGTTCTTCTCGGTTTATTGATTCTGTCGAATCATGGGGGTCCCTGGAAACAAAATATTTTGAGCTGGCGGTCTTTGGCCAAATATATATAATTTTGGGGGTTCCTTGACATGACATTTTTTGTCAGAAAACTATTAGGATTTAGAAGACATTTGTAGAAGAGGCCTCAGATCGTAATGGGTTAATAAAAACATAATTATGTGTACATTGGTTGGTGTACTGTATATAATAATAATAAATTAGATGTAAGCACAAGTAGGACCACTTGCTGGGCATTGCTGCCTGACACACCTCCTCCAGTGCCATGGTGCTGCAGGGTCATCAGCCTTCACTGATGTTTCACTCCTTTCATCCTGGAACATCTCTGGGTGGTGGAGCAGAGACAGGGACGTCTGTCTGGTTCATGTTGATTTGGGCCTTTCTGATATCTTGATGTATCTGCTGATGACTAACACCTTTGTTTTCTCTTTGTTTTTCTATTTGTTTCTTTAAAAAAGAAATGTATACATTTATTTTATCATGTATATATTTCTATATGTTGTATAGTAAATGAATCAGCTCTAAGTACGGAAGAAAATGTATATTAAACTAGAGCCCGACCGATACAGTATATCATCAGGCTGATGTTTGCTATTTCAGTGAAGGATGACATGTTGCTGGTGAATTTTCCCTTTCTTATATCTCTATTGGTCTAAAAAATTCCACATTGGTCACTGGGTCAGGCTCTGATCTAAACATGTTATAATTTATACATTTACAATAAGCTTTCATTGAAGAGATAAATGTATTTCAACATTATTACATTTGTTCAAGCTCAAGTTTATCGTGTAATGTTCCATGTTGTTTGTAGTATACTGTATATTAATGTACAGTGTTCTGTTTAATCGATCAGGAAATAAATCACTGCTTCATGTAAAAGTACAATACTGGAAATTTTGTTCTAATCTGTTTCTTATCTATACCAATGATTAATAGAGACACATATTTGGTCAATTAGCAGACATAAAGGTGTGTGTTTTCATCAGGGTAATGTACATTACCCCTTCTGGTATAAAGGAGTTGTAGTTTGTATTAGGTGACATTTGCTTCAACCCAAAACACCTTTAAAAGTGCTTTACTGCTACATTAACACCATAGTATTATTAACTATTACTGTATATGAGTTTATGGGGCTGCTGCTATGTTTGTTGTTGTGTTTACAGTTGGGAATAGTGTATTTGCTAGATGAGTAGCTTTGATAGCACTGTTTTCAAGCATGGCATGTGTTTGCTAACACTTCAGATACAGATGTGTGCACAGCTGGGAGGGCCAGGAGTCAGGACATCTGTTCCAGCGCTGCCCGTCAAGCCAGCAGGCTCACACCTCACTCTTTTAGCCTGGTGACTAGGTTACATATCCTACCTGGGATTGGAACCTGGGTCCCCCATGAGAGAGCTGACATTTTGACTGTTGAACTATAATGGAGAGCATGTCTGGGAATGCTAGTTTTCCTTTGAATTTTATGCAGTACCTCTTGTCAACCAGTAGGTGTCCTACCTGACCACAGGATCTAAATGTCAGGGCAGGGAGTCCACCTCCAACCACTGCAGAAGTTCTAGTTAGATTGTATTATGATACAGATTGTTTAAAATAATGTGTTATGTAATGTGTGACAGTGTGACCACACACTGTCACTGTCAATGTTTTGTGTTGTACATGGCACTTGCCTTTCAAGGGTACACACTTTCTGGGTAGTGTATAGACACAAACAGAAATGACAACATTTAAAGTTATTTATTTAAGAAAACAATAATAAACCAATCACCATCAACTCTCTCACTGTGGCTCTGCTCTGGAACTTAACATAGTCAAGGTTCAGGTGAATATATAGGTTTGCCCGTAAACACACCTGTAGCCAATCACTGATTGGGACCAAGTTGGGCCAAACCAACTGTCTGTGGTCAAGCTTTTGAATGTGTCAAAGAGGGACACTGGACGGTGCCGTGTCATTGTTCCGAAAGTTCAAATATCTATGACTTAAATGAAATGTACATAATGTATTTTTGTGCCGGTTTATTTCTAGTAAACAGAAGTGACATATTGTAGATCACCCTGATTATTTGGTCTGCCTAGTGGGAGGGGCCATGGGGTATATAAAGGGTGAGCTGCTACAGTATATGTTAGTCTTCAGTGGAAAAAAACACTATATTGTGTTTGGTAACAAGACAAATTAGGGTGAGGGTTTATATGTATGGGCAGGAAAAAGAGAGGGTTAAGGACTTAAAATGACCAGGAGTACATTTTGATGATATGGAATAATAAGCACGTAGACTGTATTGTAGGAAAGTGTGAAAACGTGATTAATGTGATGAGGAGGTGTCTCTCTGGAAGTTTGTGGGGTGCTGACTATGGATGTTTGTGTTATGGAACAAACTCATTTGAGGAAACTAGATGTACTGCAAGCAAAGGTATTGAGAGTGTTGTGGAGCCCTCCGCACAACCTACTGTAGATTCTGCCTTTACAAATTGAAATGGGAGAGACACACTGGAGAGTCGGAGGCTAAAGTTGGCTATGCAATACATTTGCAAACTCAGGGGACACCTCGGGGAGAACCAGCTAAAGCAGTGGTGCAAGAGGCATGGTACTGAGGAGGGGCTAAACTAAAGCTCAGAAAGATTAATAAGGACGATCGAGACGCTGGAATTGGGAGAGGTGGGGATGGCTCCGATAGTACACTGGCCAGCGGTACCAACATGGTTATTACCAACACCAAAGACCTAAGCATTCTGGAAACACTAAAAAGACATGGTAGCACATCTTACAGTGACATTGTAGCAGAAAGGCTGGACAGCACGTGGGATCATGATCTTAAAATATACATATGGGGCCAAAGACCCTAATTCAGGGAAGGCAGGTTTTGCCTATGCAATTCCGGGGCGTGTCAGTGGCTTTCTGAAGGGGTGTCAGTCTTCACAACAGAGCTGATGGCCATAATAAAGGCCCTGAGGAGGTGAAGCCACTAAGCCCAGGGCAGGTAGTCATATGCTCAGACTCTTCATCTGTGCTTATGACCCTGGGGCAAGGAAAGCTGGGAGCCCGGTCAGGCCTGATGGTGGCGTTGTTGTTGATCCACCTACATAAATGGTGCATTTATATAGCGCTTTTATCCAAAGTGCTTCACATAGATTGTGCATTACATTCACCCATTCACACACATATTCATACACCGGTGACGGAGGAAACCATGCAAGGCACCAACCTGCTCATCGGGAGCAATTAGGGGTTCAGCGTCTTGCTCATCGCGTCGGTTGCCATCTGGCCACTCTACCGGCCACTCTACCCCTGAGCCACTGCTGCCCCAGCTTATAGAATATAGAATTGAGAAGGCAGGAGGGGAAAGTAGGATTTCTATGGGTACCAGCTCATGTGGGGGTGGAAGCGAACGAGATGGCGGATAGGGCAGCAAAAAGCATATGAGTGCAGATCCATCATTAAAAGAAGCATAATGGCAAGGGTGGCAGTGGGAAAGGGAAAAGAAGGGAAGGCACTACTTTAGCATCCAGAGCAGTGTCAAGAGAGGGCGGTGTTATCTGGGGGCAGAAAGAAGGCAGACAGTGACAATGACAAGACAGAGACTGGGACACTGCGGACTGGCATGGGACTTGGCAAACATGGGGAAACATCCAGATGGACTCTGTAAGACATGTAGTAAGAAAGACCAAAACTGTGAGACATGTCCTCATGGAGTGCAGCCGGTATGCGGAAGAAAGGAAAAGGATCTATGAAGCAGTGGCAAGTGAGCCAACAAGTAGTATAACACTCAAACTTCTCCTGAATCCCAATGAAAACCAGTCAAGGACGGTGAAAACAGTGCTGGAGTTCATCCCCACAAAATGAGTTCTACTCCTGACCAGTGGGAGTCAGCAAAGGCATCCAGTCTGTCGGAAATCACATGAAGAAGAAGAAGAAGAAGTTTCTGACAGTCTGCTGCTGTCTGTCTACTGAGGTGCCCAGGAGCTGTCACTGTCTCCAAGGAGGTGAAGTTTTGTTTTGTTATTTAGTTAAAACCATGATTAAAATGCATTTCTGTTTCTTAGTATCGAATTGGGTTGGCCTATTCATTTGATCACTTGTTTTTATTTATTGTATTATGATAATACTTGATTTATTTGACATTTGATCGTTTGAAGTATTTGTTTTTGAATATTCTTTATGATGGTCTCTTTTGTTTTTGCCACTTTATGATTCGACGTGACCAGAGCCGTTCTGAGCTGGGTGAAGTCGGGCCTCGTGGTGAACCAGTTTGAACTTGTACTCGGGGGGGGGGGGGGGCGACTGGCGAGAAGGGGGAGGGGAAGAAAGGGGCGGGGCGGAGGGAGGACAGCTCCCCAACAAGCTCCCGGAGGAGGCCCCGCCGCACCCGAGGCGACGGAGGAGGCGGAGGAAGGCGGAGCGGGAGTACTGCCGGAGGACCTCGCTCAAGGTCAACTTCAAGGACATCGGCTGGGACAGCTGGATCGTGGCGCCGCCCGAGTACGACGCCTTCGAGTGCCGCGGCCTGTGCTACCACCCGCTGACGGACGAGTCCACGCCGTCCAAGCACGCCCTCATCCAGACTCTGGTGAACATCTTGAACCCCAGGAAGGCCAACATGGCGTGCTGCGTCCCCATCAAACTGGACCCCATCACCGTCATGTTGTAAAGCTTGTAGTAAAATGACACGGATGCTTTCCCGGTTTTAATGAGTTAACAACAACAGGGTTGTAAAAGTATATCCTGCTGGGAAACAACTGTTTAAATCATGTTTCATTCATAGCCTGTGCAGAATTATTATTATTTCAAAAACACTGAAGGGGCACTCCTCCTTGATGCCTAGACACAGCTGATGATCAGGAGCATGCTTCTGTGTGAAATGTGGTACAGCCTGTCAAAAAACTGTTGTTGTCATTTGACAACCCCATTTTTATTTCAAACATCTGTAGGAAAATGTCATTGCTTTTCCGTATTTTGTATAATGTACAGTAGGTAGGTCAAAAACAACCTTTCGCCTTGCACTCCCAGTCCTGGATGACAGTGCTATGTGCACAAGTTCCGAGCTACAGGGGAGAGATAGGGGAGGTCACAGATGGGGCTACGGGAGGGGTGGTAGCTGGGTTCAATGGTGATCATAAGTGTGGAACAGGGCTGAAACCTTACACAGTTAAATCCTGAGTGTTCATTTCACTCTTAGTGTGTACAAATATAACCAAATGGACCTATAAGGGTCCATTTGGTTACACTTGTACACTCTCATGAAGGCCTAGACTAGAGTATTGTCTCTCCTCATGCTGTTTAGTCTTGATGTACATTTTAGTTGTAAGTAGCATGTTGTTTTGTGTATTAACAAGTCAAGGCAAGTCAAACTTTTATTGTATAGCTGCGCATTTCATACGCAGGATACTGACAGGAAATACATGTACAACAAGTGTGAGATGGCATGGGATCATCATGAAATCCCACACAGTTCATACAAACACAGTTCATGTTGTTCTTCATAGAATGTACAGGTGGTATTTGTGAAATGTTCGACTTTTTATACGGTTGCTACAGCTGCTGCTCTGCTGCTCCACGCTTGAGAGGAAATGTTTGGAAAATCCCATGTTACTAAAGCAGGATATTTACTGTATAGGAGGTGTATGTATCTTAAGTAATGTAAACCTAGAAACTATGTGTAGGTGTTCCAGAGAGTGGTTGAATTTTGTGGTATTTGATTTTATTATTTTTCTGAAAATATGAAAAGTGAATATTGTTTATTTTGGGTAATATACTGTATTGTATGTGCACGGAGTATGGTGATATAGTGCCTTCTACTTTTCTCACTCAGCATTGTGGCCTGCTGTAGCAGATATCACGTGACAGCAATCATGGCAGCATTGGGTTCACCTGTGTGAGCTTAGGTGCTGGTAATCAGAACAAACAAAGTTTCAGAGCTGTGAGGAGCTCTGTGTATGTCAAGAAGAAAATATATAAAATGATAAAAAGTACTAACACTCCTGAGCATATCTGGGCAGAAGGCGCACACGGTATGTCACTTGCTTATTTTGTTGGTCTGTACAATGATTGTTATTGTTGTTTTGTTGTGTGTGTTTATGCAACTAAAGATGGACATTTCATTTGTTATGTGGACATTTCATGGACATTTAAAAAGAATACAGCATGGCTGTCAACAAGGACATAATTCATGTGTATAATTCATTGTGGTTAAAAAATTGTATTTGTTTTATGTCATTTCATTTACAGTTTTTCACGTTGTCTACATTGGGGTTACGATAAAAAGCCCTCGTGAACATCAGTTGGAGCGTGGTCTACTCTGCCTCAGAAAAATACATTTTAGGAGCAGTTATACTATGAAAAATGATGTACATATACAGTATGAAGCTTTTTGGTCTGTGTGCGTGCGTGTGTGTGCGTGTGTTGTGAACTCCTGGGTTATTTGTAGGAAGAAACGTTTTGTTTGGTGTTTTTTTACTGTTTCACACAGAATTCTCAAATTATGCACACCACTTGCGTATGTAACTTCTCTATGATTGTTATTTATCTTAATGTATGTTTTATTTGAAGTACAGTAAAAAAAAATATTATGAATAATGTCTACAGTACATGTATGTTATTCTTTCATTCATTTAGATGTTCTTTCATTCAGTATAGCTCTTATTTTACCAGTAACTCAGATTCTAGACCACCTAGGTCATGATTCAGTGTCTATTTTCAAGGATATATGAGAATACAGTGGTACTATTTACACCATGCTGGCAGTTACAGTACTTAGCTGCATGTATCTGGTATCCAGGGAACTAAATAAGAGTAAAAACATAACATTTTAGCGAGCATAATTACATACATACATACAGTACATATATACATATTATACTCATTTTCCTTAATTACAGAATCAGCCAATGACGTGTGCGGATGTAGTAGCCCCAAGTTGTGGCCAGAGTGCCCATGGCCTCCCTGACAGAATTACTGACCACCTAAATGGCCAACCATGCCAGTCACAGACTTCTGTGTAATAGTCAGGACTGAAAATGGAAAAATGTTTTTATGGTAAAGTGCACAATATAACGCTTAGCCACCGTACCATAAATAGTGGACCAGAGGTGGACTTACCCATTAGGCAAGGCCTGGAGCCCCAGCAGTCATGGGCCCCATTAGAGTGGACAGTAACAAAGTACATTTACTTGAATACTGCACTTAAGTAAAAAAAAAAAAAAAAAAATGTATCTGTACTTTACTTGAGTATATGTATTGATGACTTTAACTCCACTCCATTTCAAAGTCAAATATTGTATTTTTTACTCCACTACATTTGTAGGAAGTGGAAAAGCACATGAATAAACCATTTAAGCCCTAAGTTCAAATAGTGAAAATGGCAGATCTACAAGCTCACAACACATTGTGAGCTTGTAGATCTGCTATTTTCACTATTTTGGGGGAAAATGTCTGGGGGAAAAAGACAACTCACTTTGTGATTTGTACTTTTGAATACTTAAGTATTTTTAGGACACATTTTTTTACAAAGCACAAAATTACAAAGTACAAATTTGGCAGAGCAACTTTTTCATGTAGTTGAGTAATATTTGACCAGGAGTACAGTACTGTGATTGAGTACTTCTTCCACCACTGATGAAAACAACATGGCCACAATGCAGACGACACAGAGACAGGGACACACATGATGAAAGCAGTGTCCAGACAAGCTCTGGAGATATATAATTATCGTCACCTTGCTAAACTAATGGCCGGAGTCATTTTTTGAGGAAAATTATATTTTTGCCTAAGTCAGCTGCTCATGACTCTGGCCATCTCTGGTAAAATCGCCTATCTCCTAATTGTAAAGGATCATGCTGTTCCCTCCCCTTTTAGTATAATGGCCTAACTCCCCAGTGTGGCTTAGGCCAAAAAAAAAGCCAAAGTCTGGAGAAAACCATCAAATCATTTGGCCTAGGTCAGGTGTAATCCTATTTAAACCTATTTAAATCTCTTATGTTACATAACTGACAGACAGTGTTATTTTTATGTTAATAGTCATAATTTGTTATAAACATTTTGGGTGAAATGATTAAGAAATATCATATAGTTTTATTTGTTTAGTAGGGTGACATTATAATCAGGTGACACAGTTATACGTGAAGAACAATTTAGAGCATATGGAGAGTAACCGTGAGTATTTAGCTAAATAGCTTAGTAAGACAATACAATGTAAAAGAGTGTTCTAAAAATGTGTTAATTAAAATATATTTAGCTTGGTTTTCATGTGAACACGATGTTGTGTCAGTTGTAGAAATGATCAGTTGTTGTTTAATCTTATGTGGGTAGGAAACAACCTCTCTCTGTAATAATAATAATAATAATAATGAATTGCATTTTTATGGCACTTTTCTAAGTACTCAAACTTACTCAAAGCGCTTTACAATGGTTCATTCATTCATACAGGGAGGGGACAGGAGACTCCCCTCCCCTTTGTATTATCAAGTATCAACTTGCATCTACTCCTGTACACATACCTGTACAGCCGCACGCACAGCTCTCTCTCTCTCTCTCTCTCTCTCTCTCTCTGCCCAGCCCACCGCTTATTCTAAACAGGGAAATTAAAGTTGTATCTGACGCAGTGTGACTACAGCTCAACTACAAGACATTCAACAACTAGACTATATCTAAAGCTACAGACCAGAACCGAGGACAGACAGAACTCATTGACAGGTAAGAAAAACAGAAAATCAAACACACGTTTGTTGGTGTTACAATGTACAATAGAACTGTATGTGACTCCATATGACTGTACGTCTTCCTCTTTCGTGTATCGTCGTCATATGTCCAGCTCAGTGTCGCAAAGCTATGCTCTTGTCTCTGGTCCCACTTGGAAGAGTACTACTGTATATATAATATACTGTATGCTGATAAACTCTTTTCAAATGTCTTAATTTAATACAAAATATATAGTTTATTGAAAGACAAATAATATATATCAGGTGTTTCACTGGGATGGGTGTGGCAGTGTGTGATACTGAATAATATAGACTGGGATCAGTTTGCTTTACAGGGAGCTGATCCACTCTGGGTCTGTAGAACGGATAGGGAAACAGTGATGTGTGTGTGTGTGTGTGTGTGTGTGTGTGTGTGTGTGTGTGTGTGTGTGTGTGTGTGTGTGTGTGTGTGTGTGTGCAAATTACCGGATACAGTAGGCGGGCTCTAGACCGGATCAGAGCTCTGAACAGTAAATAGAAACTAGTCTGCAGAAAGCCTGGTGACATGAGGTTAGAACAACAAGGCAGACATGGAGGCCTTGAGGCCTGTGAGGCACAACCCAGTGAGCTGCTGTCTGAGTTGTTCTCTGTGTGTGAGGGGCGGTCCCCCATGGGTGAAACACCTGGTTTTTAGGCAAGTCACACCTGGTGGTAGATCAGGATCAAATTTTCAGTTTGATCTGTGTACAGTGATTACATTCAGCTGGTTCATGTTTGTATGTGGAGTAAATGACAGACAGTGAGGAATGTGTACTGACTATCACTGTAACAGTTTTGTTATTGGTTATGTTTATGGTTTATGTACTTATTATATTAACTAATGGTTGGTGAAATATGCAGGATAGTGAAGTTAACATTTTGAACATTGAGCTTTGAGGTATAGGCCCTACTGTATGTTACAATGTGTTGTTTATATGATTAATATTATGAATATTATAAGTTGGCTAGTGTAGCTTCCACACCCCAGGCTTAGACTAAAACACATTTTATTATCTACATAATGCTATTAAGTTAATAATGAGCTGACATTCATATTGTTATTGATGAACTTCTTGAGCTTCTTGAGCAACATGGAAGGAGAAGACAGTGAGTATTTAGAAGAGAATAATATCTACTCGTTTTTGTACTGACTGTTCGAGTGGGTGGAGAGCTGGTAGCAGAATGCCCAGAGCGCCGTCTATCAGAACGGTGTCCTCGTGGGAGTCTTCGCAGAGTTGTCTGCGTGGGGCTCGAGTAATCGATGCCGGTATTGAGTCAGGTGATTAGGTAGATGGGTTACAGGCCTGTTACCTGTGGTTAGCGAAGTTACAATATTATTCTTACTGAATTGAAATATCTCTGAACTCACTCGTCCGTCATCTACTCAGCCTTATATAGTGGTAGATTATACTCGCCATATAAGGACGACCATAGAGTGTAGCCGTTTCATTTATCATCCATATATTCATATTAGGAGAGGTCCTTGTATAGGGGGCATCTCCGTAATGTCTGTTTAAATATGGAAGGTTTACATTTTAATTGCTTCAAAGATAATAATGAGATGGACGTGGTGTAATAATCACAGATGAACTAAGAATAATCACATATTATGTATCCTCTGTACAGTTCTATATCACAACCAGTGGTGTTGTGGGGATCTTTTCATTGGGATAGCATTCATTTAATGTCTCTCGCACGCACGCACGCAGGCAGGCAGGCAGGCAGGCAGGCAGGCAGGCAGGCAGGCAGGCAGGCAGGCAGGCACTCACTCACTCACTCACACACACACACACACACACACACACACACACACACACACACACACACACACACACACACACACACACACACACACACACACACACACACACACACACACACACACACACAGCAGCGCTCTGTGGTCAGTTCAGTCTAAAAACAGGGTGCCACATAGAATACTTTGATAGTATTTGGAATAGATCAATATCACTTCAGTTTAACCATTTATATCCTCTATACCAGGGGTCAGCAAGTAAGTTTGGTCTCGGGCCAATTTCTTTCTAAGTCATTAGATGATGGGCCAGAACACAATCAAAGGCTAATTTAAGATCTGAAACTTTGACAGACTGTCTTATAAAATAATCAATACATGAATTGTTATTTATTGTTATAAAAGTTATTAAAGAAAGATGTTTGTGTTTTAACTGCATACTGACTGATAGAGCTGTGTGTGTAATCAAATGTCACAGGTACAGGTAGAAATACTTGCGGTAGTCATTTAGTGAAGGACACACCCTTGAATGAGGATGTTTACCTAATTAACCCATTCAATCCGGGATCACATCTGTGTCATTTTAGATTTCTTTGGCTATTCAAAAATAGCAGATCTACAAGCTCATAGTGCCACGCTATGAGCTTGTAGATCTGCTATTTTAGAAAATTCTTGAAAATGTGTGCAAATCTTTGAATATATATATATCTTTAAAGCGAATATTTGTCTCTCAAATCTTTGCTTCTGGGGGGTCCCTGGAACAAAACATTTTCAGATGGGGGTCCGTGGCCAAATACATATCTAAACATGTTTTCTAAAAATGTTCGCTTTAAAACATATATTCCAAAATTTGCACAAAATAATCTTCCACAAATTTTCTAAAAATAGTATCTACAAGCTACAAGCTACAAGCAAAGTTATTTACAATCTGTCCTAATCTCTCAAGTTCACCTTGTGACATACTGTATCTTATGGGAAAGATTTACATATTTGCGTACTTTATTTACATACTGTAATATCACATAAATGTACAGTAAGGTGCTCTAAAGTAACAATGTAATTCAGGGGTGCCGTGGATGAAAAAGTTATTTACAGGGGTGTCCTGAGACAAAACAAGTTTGAGAACCAATGTGTTATCAAACTTTTTAATTTCAAGGACCCCTATAACTCTGAGAGTGTACAAATGGAACCAAATGGACCCACAAGGGTCCATTTGGTTCCATTTGTACACTCTCAGAGTTACAGACCTGTAAGGGTCCATTTAGAACCTCTCAAGGAACCCAGAGGGTCCCTGGACCCCACTTTGAGAACCACTGGTCAAATAGTATTCATTATATTGTCAAATGTGTGATATAACAGTAATCACAACAAAACTATAATAACAGCAGATTATTGTGACTTACTGTATGTTACTGTTTTACAGTTCAAACAACAGCTGTAGACAGGATGGCCAGTGGAACCTCAGCTTCCATCAGAGGTGAGTTCTATTAAAACACATGAAACCAGCAAAATGACACTGGTTTAGTTACATCTGTGATCTTTATTAATATTATATTTATTTTTCCAACCAGGGAAGAGCAGTGAACCAACAGAACTGAGAATTGTTCTGATCGGGGGAAGAGATGATGTTAAACCCAGTGGAAAGAGTTCATTAGGAAACATCATCCTGGGCAGAGATGTTTTTGAAACAAACAGTAGAACAGTCAAGAGTGTCATGAGACAAGAGGTAGTGTCTGGTAGACAGGTCACTGTGGTTGACACTCCAGGATGGAGGTCTTCTTTACCCCTAGATCTGACCCCAAAACTGACTCAGTTAGAAATCCAACAGAGTGTGTATCTGTGTCCTCCAGGAGGACCCCATGCCTTTGTCCTAGTGATGCCATTAGACGACACATATGCAACAGGAGCAGGGATGTCAGTAGAGGAGCATTTGAGTCTTCTCCTCAGTGACCGAGTGTGGAAACACACTATTGTAGTGTTCACTGTAGCTGATAAAAAATATATGAGACCTGATCTCATTAGTTCTGACCCTGACTTAAGATATCTTACTGAGAAATGTGAAGGCCGCTTCCATGTTCTTAACATTAGTGACAGAGGAGATAGAAGTCAGGTCACAGAGCTGATGGAGAAGATAGATCAGATGGTGACTAGTAATGGTTGTCACTATGAGACAGAAAAACAAGTCTCAGAGGAACTGAAGGAGATGGAGAGAACTATCATCAGAAGAGCAGAACAAAGGAGGGCAGACGCTCAGAAACAAACAACTGGACTTCCAAAAGATACTGGTATGTTTTGTTTTACTTTAATAATGATAATATTTCATTAATACCTGCCAGGAGGTTTATGAGTTTCTGTCTGTCTGTCTGCCTTCTCTCGTGAAATGTGTGTGTGTGTGTGTGTGTGTGTGTGTGTGTGTGTGTGTGTGTGTGTGTGTGTGTGTGTGTGTGTGTGTGTGTGTGTGTGCGCGTGCGTGCGTGCGTGCGTGCGTGCGTGCGTGCGCGTGCGTGCGTGCAACATATCGCTACTGTTGGGCAGAAACCTCATATCTCCATATTTCAACTCTTTATCTTATTCCTTAAATTAATGTCTTACTTTGTCACACTACAGTTACACACAAAAGTAGCAAAAATATCAGATCTACAAGCTCTCAACACGTTGCATCGTGACGAGAGGAAAGTGGTTAATTCTGTCTGAGGGTTTTATAAATATTTAACCAGTGGAAAGCTTTAACCCATTAAGACCGGGAACGCATCTGTGTAAACACTTTAACCATTATTTTATACTTTGGTTAAGCTCATAGCGCGGCACTCGGTGCCGCGCTATGAGCTTTTAGATCTGCATTGTTTTTGAAAAAACATGAAAATTTGTGCAAATCTTTGAATATATATTTTTTAAGAGAACATTTTTAACTCAAATCTTTGCTTCTGGGGGTCCCTGGAACAAAATATTTTGAGATGGGGGGGGGGCGCAGACAAACACATATTATTTTGGGTGGTCCTTGACATGAAAAAAAGTTTGAGAACCACTGATATATAGCAACATAAGTAAAAGAAAAAAAACAGTTAGGATTCAGAAGACACGTGTAGAATTCCCAGAAGCAAAGATTTGAGTTACAAATGTTTGCTTTAAAAATATGTATATATATTCAGAGATTTGTTCATAGCGCGGCACTCGGTGTATAATCTGTTATTTTTGAATAGCTAAAGGAATCTTAAAATGACAGATGCGTTCCCGGTCTTAATGGGTTAACAAGAGCTTGTGACTAAATAATAATTACATTACAGTCAGTGGTGGAAAGTAACTAAGTACATTTACTTAAGTACTGTACTTAAGTACAATTATGAAGTATTTGTACTTTACTTGAGTATTTCCAATTTACGATACTTTTACTTCTACTCCACTACATCTCAGAGTCTAATATTGTACTTTTACTCCACTACAATTATTTGAGAACTTTAGTTACTAGTTACTTTTCATATATAAATTACTATATTATGAAACATACTTTAATCACTTTAGCCCTATTTTATATATAGGCTATTTGAAAATTGCAGATCTACAAGCTCACAACGCGTCGCATCGCGACGCGTTGTGAGCTTGTAGATCTGCTACATTTCTACATCTACATTTTAGTACTTTTACTTTTGGTACTTTAAGTACATTTTGATGCCAGTACTTTTGTACTTTTACTCAAGTAAATTTTGAATTCTGGACTTTTACTTGTAACAGAGTATTTCTATATTGCAGTATTGGTACTTTTACTTAAGTACAGAATTTGAGTACTTAGGACTAAATATATTAAAAAGGTTGTCACAAAAAAATTAAATAAAAAGACTACAATGTTAGATGGAGGGACTGGTGTTCTTTCATGTCATTTTATTATGTCATTCTACAAGCTCACAACACGTCACAGACTTGTTGTGAGCTTGTAAATCGGCTATTTTGGGCACACAGCTAAGTATAAATCAGGCATTACAACGCTATCGCAGCCCGCTAAAATACATATTTTTGTCGTCTAAATTAACTGTAGATCTAGTTGACTAAAATCCTATGATACTAAAACTAAAACTAGACTAAAACTAAAACATTTCAAATGACTTAAATATGACTAAAACTAAATGGAATTTCATTCAAAAGACTATGACTAAAACTACAAACTAAAACTGATGACAAGTAATGGTTTTGGACATACAAGGTTTCCACCCGACAATGAGGATATGTGAAAATAAATGGAGGTACTTCCTGGTTCTACTGGCAGTGTGTACTAGATAGATGAAGCTGATCAGTCCTGCACACACACACACACACACACACACGCACACGCGCACGCGCACGCGCACACGCACACGCACACGCACACACACACACACACACACACACTGTTGCGTCTAGTCTAGGTAGTAATGTACATTATTATTATTCTATGATGTCTCCTGGTGGATATTTGTTCTGAACTGTACACTGAACACACCTTTCTGCTGTTAATATGTTCAGCAATTTCATTATTAGATATTAAGAACAACATATAGACGTGGACATTTTAGCCTTGTTTCTTAATCATATCAATCCTGGCATGCCTAATTTGCGCATGTTGTTATGCTGTAGGTGATCATTTCCATACAAATCTACAAGCTCACAACACATTGTGTTGTGAGCTTATAGATCAGCTATTTTCACTATTTGTTGTGTGATGAATTGTGAAATAATTATATGTCTTAAGTGGTTAAATAAGGAGCTGTCAAGGTGAAAGTAAACAATCTTTTTCTCTGACAGGACTGACTGACCTCAGGATTGTGTTGTTGGGAATGGAGGACTCTGGGAAGAGTTCAGCAGGAAACACCATTCTGGGAGGAAGTGGTTTTAAAGTTAGTCACAGCCTGAGGTCAGAGCAGTGTGAGGTGAGACATGGTGAAGTATCAGGGAGACATGTGACAGTGGTGGACTCACCAGGCTGGTGGTACAACAGTCCACTACAGGACACCTCAGAGATGGACAAACTGGAGATCCAGAACAGTGTGTCTCTCTGTCCTCCTGGACCACATGCTGTTCTTGTGATGGTTTCTCTTGATACAGCATTCACCAAAGCACAGAGAGTAGCATTAGAGGAACACATGACACTTCTGTCACAGAGCGTGTGGAGTCATGCTATAGTACTGTTCAACTATGGAGACTGTCTGGGAGACAGAAGCATTGAGCAGCACATTGAGGCTGAAGGAGAAGACCTCCGCTGGCTTGTTGACAAATGTGGGAACAGGTATCATGTCTTCAACAATCAGAAGACAGATGACACTCAGGTCAGAGAGTTGCTGGGGAAGATAGAGGAGATGGTGACAGGAAACGGAGGTGGACACTATGAAGATGATGGAGATGTTTCAGAGACGTTGTCAGAGAGGAAGAAGATCACAGAGGAACATGTCCAGACATTCATGACCAAGAAACAGAGACAAAGAACTGCTCTGAAAGCTCTGTTTGAAGGTGATGTTTATCAAGTGTGTGTGTGTGTGTGTGTGTGTGTGTGTGTGTGTGTGTGTGTGTGTGTGTGTGTGTGTGTGTGTGTGTGTGTGTGTGTGTGTGTGTGTGTGTGTGTCTGTCTCTCCTTGACCTTGATTGTTATATTGATTAATAATGTATCTTATCTTCTCAATATTGCGACACATTCTATATAAAAAGATGCTGTAAAAATTAAAAGCTTAATATTATAAAGCATGGGTCTTCAACAGGGGGTCTGGGTCCCTTAGTGGGTCCTCAGAGTTACTACAGGGGGGCTGTCAAATCTTTCTGTGATTGGAACAGTTTATTTTTACATTAACCACTTGAACCCTAGCATCTCTATTCTGAGGGGAACATTAGCCAAAAACAGCAGATCTACAAGCTTGTAGATCGGCTATTTTTGGCAAAGAGGTTAGGTGTAGACAGAGGGGGGAAAAAAGAGAAGACCAAGTACAGAGTCACAGGTCAAGTTTACTCAGTATTGAGGGTTTAAATGGTTAAATGTCTGAAAATACACATTAACATGAATCCAACATATTAATAGATAAGATAATGTATAAACAAACATTCATTTACACAACATTGATGATAGTGCTGTCAAACTAATCTATGAAGCTATGAAGCTATCTATGAAATCTATGAAAAAGTTTAATCTGCAGCATAAATGTATCCATGTATTGGGGGTCCCTGCTTCATTTCTCTATCAGCTAAGGGGTCCTTGGTCTGAAAAACGTTGAAGAGCCCTGTTATAACGGATGGTCGAAAGTAACTAATTACATTTACTCAAGTACTGTATGCAAATTGAGATAAATAATACATGATAAGCAATACATACATTAGGAGCATTATTAGATTAAGACTGAGTGCCGAGCTATGAGCTTGTATATCTGCTATTTTATAAAAAATGTGAAAATGTTTTCCAATTGTTGATTACATTTTATTTTTTATATATATATTTTTTTACTCAAATCTTTGCTTCTGGGGGGTCCCTGGAACAACATATTTTGAGATGGGGGTCCGCGCCCAAATACATATCATTTTGTGGTCCTTGACATGAAAACCACTGATATTTTAGCAACAAGTTTTTCCTCCGAATTTTTGTTATAGGATTTAGACAATTGTAGAATCCCCAGAAGCAAAGATTTGAGTTAAAAATGTTTGCTTTACAAATATATATATTCAAAGATTTGCAAAAAATCCCATGATTTTTCAAAAAATCGCAGATCTACAAGCTCATAGCGCGGCACTCGGTGCCGCGCTATGAACTTGTATATCTGCTATTTTTGAATAGCCCAAAGAAATCTTAAAATGACAGAGATGCGTCCCAGGTTTTAATGGGTTAAGTGAAAATGTCTATGCAGCACTTTTACTTTTAACAGTATCTCTACACTGTGGTATTTCTTACTAAAGTAAAATATCTGAGTACTTCTTCCTCCATTGAACTGATCTAATGACCAACAGATTGACACATTGGTGATTTAATTCATGTATTTTCAAGTCATTTGCATAATTGATCACATAATATGTCAGTGTTGTTGCAGAATTGTTATACATGTAATAACTCATTTAGCTGAATCTGTGAATCCAATCCTAAATCAATGTAAAGTGAACTAATGCTGTGTGTGTGTGTGTGTGTGTGTGTGTGTGTGTGTGTGTGTGTGTGTGTGTGTGTGTGTGTGTGTGTGTGTGTGTGTGTGTGTGTGTGTGTGTGTGTGTGTGTGTGTGTGTGTGTGTGTGTGTGTGTGTGTGTGTGTGTGTGTGTGTGTGCGTGCGTGCGTGCGTGCGTGCGTGCGTGCGTCAGGAGAACATCAGAGTCTACCAGATGTGAAGGTGATGTTGGTTGGTGGAGAACAGGAACAGAGGAGCGAAGCTGGAGATCAAATACTGCAGGAGAATGTGTTTAAACGAACTCCATACAAGGTGAGTAATATTATATGAATGTGATGTTATAATGAATGACTTCACTCAAAGTAAGTAAACAGTAAAGTGATCAAATATGTTTTCTGAAGATAATGTAAAAGTATCTGCTGTCATGAATGTTCATTGATCATGTGATCAATGAACTGTCAGTGATCAATACAGATGTTCATTTTCAAATGAACATGGAGTCCAACACATGTAGATTCTCATCATGTCTGTAATCTTTAATGCAAACCATGACTGTGCGTTAGCTCTGTGGTTCTCAAACCTTTTCATGTCAAGGACCCCCAAAACAATACATATTAGTCTGTGGACCCCCTTTGAAAAGATATGGCAGGGACCCCCAGAAGGGAAGATTATTATAGCTATAGCAGTGATTCTCAACCATTTTAACTTCAAGGAGCCACAATTTGATATGCATTAAACCACTGTCCCCTGTTTATCTCTGGAACCCCATCTACACAGTAAAATCATCAGTGTTTATTTAACTCTGAGAGTGTACAAATGGAACCAAATGGACCCGTGAGGGTTCATTTGGTTGCATTTGTACACTCTCTGAGTTACAGACCCATAAGGTCCCATTTGGTTCCTAACTATCAATCATTTGGCTGGGTACCCCCTAGAACCCCCTCAAGGACCCCTGGCGGTCCCCGGACCCCACTTTGAGAACCACTGTGTTGGCTAACTTTATAGGAGTACACAGTAACAACAACACACTAATCAATTTATTTAAAAAAGGAAAAATCGATAATCGATTATTAAATAAAATAATACATTATTAATCATGACCTATTTTGAGCATATCATGGTTTAACCCATTAAGACCTCGAACGCAGGTTGTCACTTTTTATTTGTCACTGTGTCACTTTTTGATTTGAGCTAAAAGCATAATTTTACACTTTGGCTAATCTAAAATAGCAGATATACAAGCTCATAGCGCGGCACCGAGTGCCGCGCTACGAGCTTGTAGATCTGCTATTTTTGAAAAATCGTGAAAATGTTTGCAAATCCTTTAATATATATTGTTTTAAAGCAAACATTTTGAACTAAAATCTTTGCTTCTGGGGGTCCCTGGAACAAAATATTTTGAGATGGGGGTCGGCGGCCGAATACATATAATTTTGGGGGTCCTTGAGATGAAAAAGTTTGAGCACCACATGTAGCAACATAAGTTTTTCAGAGAACTGTAGGGATGTAGAAGACATTTGTAGAACCTGCTTCAGGTCTTATTGGGTTAAAGTCTCAAAAACCTTTTAAAAAACTTAAAAGTTTGAAAATAGCCGATCTTCAAGGTCACAACGCGTCGCATCACGACGCGTTGTGAGCTTGTAGAATTTATATTTGACTGTCTTTGCATGATATTGTTGTCTGACGAAGTATGAAATAACCCTTAAATGGTTAATCAATGTGGTAATAAATAACATTTTCTTATAAGAAAAATACCCGCACAACTCGATTATTTGATTAATTGAAAAAGTAATCGATAAATTAAATCTGTCACTGTTAGTTATTCTGTTTACTTCCATACAGTAGCTCTTTGCTGGTACTGATCAATAACCTGTGTGGACAAAGTAGGCTACCCAACCTCAATATTTGAGTCGAAATACTCCTGGTCAAATATTTACTCAACTACAAATGAAAGTTGAATAATGATGCTCTCTGTTTCAGTGGTTTAAAGTACATTTACTCAAGTGCTCAAAGTATAGTTTTTAGGAATTTTGACTTAGTAGTTAGTAGTAGCTTACTAGAGTATTTCCCCATTTTCAGTACTTTTACTTCTACTCCACTACATCTCAGAGGCAAATATTGTACTTTTACTCCACTACAATTTTTGAAAATGTTACAATAGTTACTTTTCAGATATAAATTATGATATTATGAAACCTACATTAACCACTCTTGCCCTATTTTATACATAGGCTATTTGAAAATAGCCGATGTACAAGCTCACAACGCGTTGTGTTGCAACGCGTTGTGAGCTTGTAGATCTGTAGGTACTTTAAGTATATTTTGATGCCAATACTTTTGTACTTTTACTCAAGTAACATTTAGAAAACGGGCATTTTACTTGTAACAGAGTATTTTTATATTGTGATATTGCTACTTTTACTTAAGTAATATATCTGAGTACTTCTTCCACCACTGCTCTGTTTAATAAAGTGCTCAGAACATATTCTGTGGAGAAGATAGAATGTCAAATTGACTTATACACGTCAAGCTTTAAAACACAGAGTTTCAACTTTTAGAACTTTTTTCAGTTTCAGAAGTCATTATGACATGATATTAATCCCATATTACTGTGGCACTGTTAAACAAAGTGATGGAGAATAATACATTCAGTGAGTTAATTACTGGTAAGCTTGAAGAGGAACTCCAGTGAAGACAGAATAGAGTGAATGTTGTTATTATTATGACTAACATACAGTAAACTTCATATTCCAGGAGTTTAAAACCCAGACTAAATTGACAGAATGTGTCAGAGAACAGAGTGAAGTTGCTGGAAGAAAAGTGAGTGTGGTGAACTGTCCAGACTGGTCGACTACACCTCCATCACAGAAGATCAAAGACGTCCTTCTACACGGTGTGACTCTGTGTTCTCCTGAACCCCATGCTGTCCTGTTGACTGTTGATGTCAGCTCCAGTTTCTCTGAAGCTGACAGGAGATCAGTGGAGGAACACATGGAGCTGCTGGGGGACAGAGTCTGGAGACACACTCTGGTTCTGTTCACATGGGGATGGTGGCTGGGAGAGAGACGTGTTGAGGAGTACATAGAGTCTGAAGGAGAACCTCTGAGGTGGATCCTGGAGAAATGTGGATACAGATACCATGTTCTCCAATTCATCAACTGGGACACTCACACTTCAGCAGTCAAAGAGCTGATGGTAAAAATAGAAGACATGGTGATGAGGGACAGAGGACATTTTGGACGGATGCCACTGATTAAAAGACTAAAAGGAATAACAGAAGAAGAATGGAAGAAGAGAGAGCAGGAGATGATAGAGAGGATGTTGAAGTCTGTGGTGACGGAGCCAGAAGAACCAACCCTACCAGCTGTCAGGAGAATGAACAGCATGGACCTAGAGGATGCATGGAGCATGGACTTTCCTCCCGATAGTGAGTGTGTGTGTGTGTGTGTGTGTGTGTGTGTGTGTGTGTGTGTGTGTGTGTGTGTGTGTGTGTGTGTGTGTGTGTGTGTGTGTGTGTGTGTGTGTGTGTGTGTGTGTGTGTGTGTGTGTGTGTGTGTGTGTGTGTGTGTGTGTGTGCGTGCGTGTCTGTCTCTGTGTGTGTGTGTGCGTGCGTGCGTGCGTGCGTGCGTACAATTTACATAAGAATGGATGGGTTTATTTTCATGAAACTTGTAGGGAATGACTAACTTTTGTGTGGAAGAGGTCAAGGTCAAAATGACATCATGGTTCATATTATCATTGTAAATGTCTTGCTGTCTGTTGTCTTCTGTTCCAGTGAGTGGTGGAACACGCTCTTCAGGAGTTGGAACCATGAGTGAAGTTTACAGCATGGCAGACACTGATGTAAGTGTGTGAGATGAAGATGTTTCATTGCATTTTCATAGATGTTTCATTAAAACACATTTTAATTCTTTATTTGATGTTTTATTTTATTCTAAGTCTGTGATGGAGGAGCCAGTAGAATCAACCCTACCAGCTGTCAGGAGAAGGAACAGCATGCCGTGGCTTCCTCCAAGCAGTGAGTATCAATATCCTGTTTACAGTATATCATCATGTCAGGTGGAAACCTTGCATGCTCATTACCTTTTTCAGGAATTGGAAAAAAAACTACCTGTGTTTCAATGGATTCAATGTAATTCATTATTTACTAATATTAATGAATACTATTTACTCAAGTTTTACTTTTCATCAGATCAATATTTATAAAAAATACAAAGACTATTTTCAATACTTGGGAATTAATTCATGAAAATTCAAAGTTGAAATATGGAGATACGGCCTCTACCTGACAGTGATGATTTTGTAATCGTGTGTGTGTGTGTGTGTGTGTGTGTGTGTGTGTGTGGGCATACAGTACGTGTTTGCGCACGTGCGTGTGTGTGTGTGTATATATATATGTTACAGTATGATTGGAAAACCAGTCAGATTGAAAAAGGAGTGCTTGTTTTCTCCTCCCACGCTCCCCCGTGGCAAGGCGGGGGAGCGCACCAAAAAAAAGAAATGACGTCTTGGAGGTACAGAGACTAGGGGGAGACGATGATTTACGATTCTGTCCCTATCGGGACATAACTCGGACGGCGCTGAGTCGACTGAAGGTGACTTCACAACGCTCGGCACGGAGACTCGCTCGCCTAAGCTCGCTCGGCGGTTTCTCTCGTGGCTCAAGTCCTTTCAGACGGCACGTCTCCGTTCGGTGAAAACGAGTGCACCTTTTTCAATCTTACTGGTTTTCCAATCATACTGTAGCATATACACAAATGCCATAAGAATGGATGGGTGTATTTTCATTAAACTTGTAGGGAATGATCAGCAGGTTGCCCTGAAAAGATGAACTTCTTTGTAGAAGAGGTCAAGGTCAAAATGACATCGTGGTTCATATTATCATTGTAAATGTCTTGCTATCTGTTGTCTTCTGTTCCAGTGAGTGGTGGAACACACTCTTCAGGATTTTACACCATGAGTGAAGTTTCCAGCCTGGCAGACTCTGATGTAAGTGTGAGAGAGGAAGATGTTTCATAGATGAAACTTAATTGGACATCAATCCCACTCATGTTTATCCTTATTTCTTTACCTTATATACTATATCATACATGATCCTTGTAACAGATTTATTGTGTATCATTATTGATGTTATGTCTCCATCATACCTGATCATTATAAGAACACTGATGTATTTTATATCTTTATTCATGGCATTTGTAATAACAATAATAGTTGTTCCTTTTTCCTCCCTGGCTCTTACATCTTTATCAATATTTCATTACATTTAGTTAAACATGTGTGTGATTAAACATGTAGTTTATTAATGATACAGCAATAATCTGTTGATAACCAAGAGCTTTGGTGTTTCAAATATATTTTATTGTGAAGCACAGGATAGGAGTATACATTTCTGTTCATATACATGGATTGCTTCCTTTTTCCCAAAAAAACAAACAGACATTTAATAGACAGGTAAAATGAAAAGAATTACACTCAAACTTAAAGCAAAAAACAAAAGGACCCTCCCGCCTCCCTTCCCCCTCCCCAGAAGTGCTGCCCCAAATTATGTATGATGACACAGATCATCCACAAGGATTAGCCTTTCAACCTTTAAGAAAGGAGACTAAAGGCTTCCAAATCTTTTCAAAATCTTGGTTACAAATTAAAATATTTTTGATCATATTTTTCCATTGTTGATTGTAAGATAAATCAGATTTAAGTACAGACAATTGATATACCATCCGGCCGATCTATCAGGATGATATTTTTTCAATAATTGACATGTCAGTGAATATTCCCTATCTTTCAGTTAGGCTCTGGTCTAAACCTGTTACATTTTATACATTTACAACCAGATCAGCTTTCATTGAAGTGAACATACAGTATTTCAGCGTTATTATATCAGCGTTATTACAATATTTGTATAAGCTCAAGTTTATTGTTTTATGCAGTTTGATGGATCCTGTATTAATGTACACTGTTGTGTTTCAGTCTTCTTACAGAGGACACTTTGGACATTCGTCTTCATCACATGACACACGACAGAAGACACTGTTTGAAAGACTCACAGGAAAGAAAACTTTAACACAAAAAGAATGGAAGAAGAGAGAGGAGGAGGTGATAGAGAGGATGTTGAAGTTTGTGATGATGGAGCCACAAGAACCAAGTAGTGAGTCTTACCTTTATCCTCTTATGTGGACATTAATTACTTGGTATGTGCGTGCATGCATGCGTCCTTGCATAAAATAACAAGAATGGACGAGTGGATTTTCATGAAACCTGGAGGGAATGATCAGTAGGCTGTCTTGAAGAGATTGTTAACTTTTGGGTGCAAAAGGTCAAAGGTCAAAATGGCATCATGGTTCATATGTGAGGAACAGAGACATGTAGAGATGTTGTGCTGGGCTGCAGGGTTTTCACATCCAGGTGTGTTTTTATTATCATTGTAAATGTCTTGCTGTCTGTTGTCTTCTGTTCCAGTGAGTGGTGGAACACCGTCTGAAACAGGAAGTCTATACTGCTGGTCACCTGCCAAGGTCTCTGATTGGCTGACTACACATCCTGGACCAACAGCGCCCTCTTCAGGATATGACACCATGAGTATAGCTCCCAGCCAGGCAGACACTGATGTGATGAGTGTGAGAGATGAAGATGTTTCATAGATTAAACCTCAGTTTGACATCAGTCTCACACATTTTAATTCTTATTTATTTCATTAAGAGAAACATTAGCATCTCCAAAATAATTCTTAGTTATAAAAGTCTATCCCAACCCACGTCTCATAACAACGCATTAATGTCACATTAATTCTGACCATTCCACAAAGCTACATATCTTCACAAGTCAGCTATTTTAACAACAATCTCAACTATATAAAATGCTATTATTATAGTTGCATGTACAGTAGACCAGGAATTATCTATCTCTCTATCTATCTATCCATCTATATCCACACACACACACACACACACACACACACACACACACACACACACACATACACACTGGCCCTTATTTATCAACGTGTGCAGACCAAATAATGGGCGTACGGCAAGATCACCGCAACTTTCGGCATTTATCAATATATCCTGATGTTGGCTTCATCCTACGGTACACTGAAATCTCACGTCTGGTCGAGACCAGTTGTTGACGTTGGCTGCGCCCGTTTATTCCATTGTAGACCTGCGGAGCAGCATTGTCTGACTGTCTGACAGGCATCTGGACACATAATCCACTCCAAAACTAAATAGGGCGCGTGGCTACGTGGTTTTGCCGATTATGTCGGCGTGGTAACGCGAAACGGTAATACAAGTAATAGCCTGGTTGGCCCGGTCGTTCCGCATGCTTTGATGTATACATTGCCAGGGACATGTAAACCGTGTGGGAGGAGTAGCATTTGGGGCGCCGCGTGCGGCCAAAAGGGTCGTGGTTTTGTAGTTTTTTGCGAATAATGTCGCAATGGTAACGTGTAACGGCAAAACCCTTCCGAGCACACGATTCCCGGCCAAGTCGCACGTTTTGATGTATATATTGCCGGTAAACGGTAAACCGTGCGTCAGTTACGGACGGACATGGTTTTGTTGCATGAAATAAATATTATGATTAAGTATGGCGGATTACAATAAGTGTTTTGCCATTACATGGCAGGCACACTTAATAAGTATGGCGGAATACTATAATTGTTTTGCCATTACATGGCAGGCACACTTAACTAATCCTAACCCTTTGAAAGAGGTTGATCATTCCATGGACATTGTGAGTAAAACCAGCTCCATACAGAATAATCACACTGACTGAACATCAGGAAAGTTACTGATTGTTTGTTTCCTGCTTTTTATCTTTCAGACCAGTTTTTCCCCCATCGTGCACACAGAACACACAACCAATGAATACAGGTAGGTCATCCTCAACAGCTTCCTCCACATATGTAAAAGTTACGTCTTTGAGAACATCAGCTGATCATTCACCACAGCTGAGTCTTCCTTTTTCCACTAACATGTTGTTTCTATTCAACCAACCACTGTGATGGTACATGAACTGGATACAACATGTGGCAACATGACACCTCATGAAGTCAATAGATGATATCAATGTTGGTTTTGGGGGTGCCGGTTGTCAAGTGGTTAAGGCGCGTACCACACAGACTTTGATGCCTGACATCGTGTCCCGGGTTCAATTCCCGAGCCAGACGGCGGATTTGCTGCATGTTATTAATTCCACGACTCTCTCCCTGTTTTTGTCCACTGTACTAACTAAATAAAGGCAGAAAGGCCCCAAACATATCTTAATACAAATAAATGCTTGTTTTGTGTCACAGGTTCACGTTCCCAGAGGCGGGGCTGTTCCAGTGTAAAAAGACAGGGTTGGCGTTTGGAACGACAGGGGAAGGAGAAGTCCTCTACAGGACTGTGCAGTGGGATGAGGACCAGCTCCAGTCAACAAGAAGGACTCCTGCAGGTCCTCTGTTTGACATTCAGTGTCCTCACCAGTGTGTCTGCCAGCTACACTTGCCACACTGTGACGTCACACCTGGTGAGGCATCCAATCACTTTCAAGTTTCTTGTTCAAAGTCACTCTGTATAACAAATCTGTTGAAATACAACACCTTCTGCCTTCTGTGAACTGAGAATGAAACTTAGTGTGTCTGACACACAGCAAGGAAGAGGCGGATCAAAGGTTAAAGTTCACAATGATGAGTCTGTTGACCAAATGGTGAAAAACAAAGGATAGATGAGGGGCGTGGCTCCGCTGGCTGCCACGGCTCAGCTCTGATCCAGTGTACTGTAGTGGAGAGGAGAAGCTGAGTCAGCCATAATTATCACGATGATAAACAAATGAAGCAAGCGCACTGCAACTGCATAAAGGTTAAGCAGGCTGGAAGCGCTCCAACACTAGAAAGCTAAGTGTAGAGTAGATGAACTTTACCATATGTAAAGATTGGATAAGACCTGGTTGGTGTGCAGACCAGGTTGTTGTGGAGCGTGGAGGTGATTAGAGACGAGGGGCAGGTGTGATGATGATCGTAGATGAGAGGCAGGTGGAGCTGTCAACACCGGCTGATGAGCGCGGAGTGAGCACCAAATGTAGATGAAGAGGTGAGGATGGCTGAGTCGTAACACACAGCCAGCTAATGTAAAACTATGTAGATGTAGAGGTGAGTCATAATGTAAACTATGTAGATGTAGAGGTGAATCGTAACGTAAACTATGTAGATGTAGAGGTGAGTCGTAATGTAAAACTATGTAGATAGATGTAGAGGTGAGTCGTAATGTAGAACTATGTAGATGTGGAGGTGCGTCGTAATGTAAAACTATGTAGGTTTAGAGTTGAGTCGTAATGTAAAAATATGTAGGTTTAGAGGTGAGTCGTAATGTAAAACTATGTACAGATGTGCCACTTCAAAACTTCACACGTTACTGTTCTTTCCCTGAAAGTGCCTTGAAAATGCATGTTTTTCCTCCCTTTTCTGCCCTTAAAATGCACTGTTTTGCCCCTGAAAAGAAGTTGTCACTACACACCCCCATTTTTCCCTTCAACAGACATCCATATACATGAGAACAAAAGAATGTGTGTTGAAGGTGGTGTCAGACTCATTATGAGGCGAAAGGTGATTTGACCAGTTGCTCAAATTAATTAGCATCATAAAAGCAGTGATCATCAAAATAATTCACCATTTTAAATGCCCTTCTTTGTCCCTCTTATTGCCCTGGGAATCCCCTGAAAATGTACTGTCTTGGCGATGGCAGGACATGTGAAGTTTTGAAGTGGCACATCTGTAGATGTAGAGGTGAGTCATAATGTAAAACTATGTAGGTTTAGAGTTGAGTCGTAATGTAAAAATATGTAGATGTAGAGATTCGTAACACACAGCCAGCTAATGTAAAACTATGTACTGTGGGCGAGCTCTCACCACACAGAACACATTGGGAAGTGTTGTGTCTGCTTTTCACATCCTCCTCACAACAAAATGTTTTATGTAAAATATCTGTAAAATGTGCAAAACTTTTCACAGGTGATGACCTTTGTGTGGCCAACATCACAGATGAGGGGATACACCTCTTAAAACCTCTGAAAGTGACCCAGACTCACGTGATTGTAAATGTGACCCACCTGTCTTTCTTTGGGCTGACGTGGATTCTCGACCTCTTTAAACCTAAGCAAATTGTTGGTCAAGTTCTGCTGTTCCTTCGACCGCCAAGCGAAAGATATGAGATGAATGTATTCCTGCTGCCAAGAAATGTGCATCCCGAAGAGGTAAAATGTGTTATCTAATGCTAAGTAGCCTCATCCCTTAAAGTTTGATTATCTTCATACGTATTGTACTTCAACATAAACTGGATTGTGATTCTGAAGAGATGCTAGTCTGTAGGTTTGGGCACATTGACAGCCAATATCAGGCCAAAGTCCATAACTTGTACTAAAGAGCCATGTCAAAATAGACTGTCCATCAACAGTGACAAATAATGGTCTGCAGACTAGTTAGTCTATACCAGGCATTATGATGGAACCATGTGGTAAAGTGTGTGTCATTGTAGGTGGAAAAACAATATCAACAGGATGTACGGATCATGAATACACCTACATGTTCACTCACCGCACACACATCGTACAGTCTGCACTGTCTTCCACATGAAGCACAACCAAAGGTATCACACACTTGTTGGTCTAGTCCTACTACTTCTGCTACTACTGCTACTATTACTAATACTACTGTAACATGACTGCCACTACTACAGTAATCCAATGCAATAGTAATAAATGTATGTGTGTCTTCAGGCTGGGCTTTATTATCTGGACTTTGGGAATAATTACCAGCCAACATTTGAGGTGTTCATGGATTTGAAGACAGAATACTTCTCATTGGAGCTACGAGGACCTGAGGGTGAGGGTGAGCGTGAGCCGGTGTGGAATGGACACAAGCTCAGAGTTAAAGGTACAATTATGTTTCTTAAGCTACATTAAGTACATTTGCACATACCTGTAATTGTGTCTGGGTTTTCGCCTGTTTATTAGGAGCATCTACTGAACAGCACACAGTGATCAGTGTCTCAGATCCTAATTCCACAATGAATTGTATTTGAATACATGGAGCTCCTCTTAATGTGCAGGAGACAGCTTAGTCCTTTGAGTAAGAGGATGAAAACATTGATGCTGCAACATTTAAATATCTACCTATAAAAGTCAGAGATGTGTATAACGATAATTTAAACAATATGAAAGGTGAAATACACACATTTGGTTTGGCGATGAATGAATCTTCTTTTAGGTATTCTGGGGGAGCAAGTTGCTTTTCCCCTACCAATCGTGGCCTTCTGAATCCCCCCATCTTTACCTTTAAATGCACTAAATCTCTGTCTGTGAGTGTTTCCACAGCAAAACTGCAGAACTGTCTCACTATTATGATAATGTGTATGGCGGGTGAGCAGCAGTTTCTAGAAGGGGAGCAGCAGCATGAGATAAGGCAGCAACAAAGCTAATGAAAAGTTGCATGCCGGTGTCACGCATTGCATTTTCATGTGTGATACCGGAATGCACTCCATCTCCAATCTCCTCACACAACTCAACTTTTAGACATCGATAAAAACACAATTGACTTTAGACCCAACTGACTTTAACTTGATTTAATGGTTAATTTATTTACATTTATAAATTACATAAACATGAGTGTCGTTGACTCCTGCATGTTTCAGTCAACAGTTGTACATCTGAGTTAAGTATTCAGTATTATCATTGTATTCAGTATTATCAAAAACTTGTTTTTAACCTGTTTTTACTTTTTGATTTCTGCAAATGGTTTTCTATCTTGTTTTATTATGTACTGTAGCACTTTGAGGTTTGTTTCAAATGTAAAGTGCAATACAAATAAAATGTATTATTATTATTATTATTATTATTATTGTATCAATAATTGTGCATTCAGCCACTACTTTGATGACTAAAATAATGTTGTATAATTAGAGGATGTTATTAAGATTAATATTTAAATATAATATTAATCATGTGCGTAAACCCTGCAGTAAAGGCTTTCACTTCATGTCATCCACAGGACAAATCAAACCAACGATAATGAAGCCCATCAGCCATTCTGTTTCAGGTACACACCCATTATCTTCATATATATGTTTTTCCTTTCTTTCAACTTAACAATCTTAAGATTTACAGTATGTTATCCTTTGATTTGCATAAAGTCAAACAGGGTTTATTGATGGAAAATCGCGACGCTTTAGTCAGTAAAGTGAAGAACGTGGGTCCCATCCTTGATTATCTGCAAAGTAAGGGCTTCCCTCCTGAAATGGCCGCCAACGTCCAAGCTGAGACCACACCTCAACAAAGCATGAGGAGGATCCTTGACAGTGTGACCACCGCTGAAGCAGCAGAGACCTTGTACGAAGCTCTTGTCATAAATGAGAAGTTGGTCATGGAGGAGATACTGGGTCTGGGATAATACCAGGGGTGGATCTACGGTGGGTGGACCTGCACCTGAGAGGCACAGGCCCACCCAGATTGACTCTGAATGGGCCTACCCAGAGTTACACATTTGTCCTAATGTCAATCACATGAACTGAAGCATGCATAATGGGACAATGTACATTGTTGTAGGAACATAAACACAGACAGGGTGACGCTGAGCCTTCCTCACATTTGTTTATATTTTTCATGTGCAGAACATTTAAAATGTTAACCAATATCTGCTGTGTTTCATTATTTATCAGGCTGTAGGTTTATATGGGAAAATATTTTGTAATAAATTAAACTAACCCTTGGATAAGATGTTACTTATTTTTGTAATGAAATTATTTGGTCTACAGTTCAAACATGTACATTGTAACCTATTCACTAGAAACACATTTTCTACGAAAATTCAAGTGTGCCTGCAGCTGGCTGAGGCGGGAAGGGGACAGAGCGTGCGTGCGTGCGTGCGTGTGTGTGTGTGTGTGTGTGTGTGTGTGTGTGTGCAGGCATGCGCGATTAAGAGAAAAAGAGAAAGAATGTAAGTAAGAAAAAAGTGTTAGTAATTAAATTTTTACTAGTATATAATAATGTCCAAATATTATTTGGTAAATCATGTTGAGAAACAAAACCCTTGTTGCCCCTTGAAATGTTTGTTCAAAGAAACATATGATTTGGTATAACCTGTACTTACTCACTCAATAAAAATGATTATGAAAACTAGAAAAAGTGCTCCTCGTAGAGAACAGGTCTCAGCCAGGTCAGGTAGGTTATTGGTGGCGCCAGGAGGCCACAGGAAATAGAACAATATGTGAAAAGGGTGGCATTTCTTCTTAGACCTTTTGCTAAATTAGACCTGCTGGTGGCGCTATAACAGGCCAATGTGAAAAGGGTGGCATTTCTTCCTCGGCCTAGAGGGAAGGTGCGTGTGAAATTTCACGGAAATTGCAAGCTGTGTTCATGATTTGAGGCATTTTGTTCAAAACGGAGCAATCCTGCAAACTTTGGAAGCCAAACTTAGCCAATGAGGATGGAATATGGAAAATCGGACAGATCCGTGTTGATCACATGACGATACTGTGTACTGTATACTGATTTGCATGACCTTAGGATAAAATCTCTCTCCGCCCAAGCCACCACTTTTTCTGAACAGGAAATAGAAACTTGTATCTGATGCTGTGTGACTACAGTTCATCTACTAAACAACTGTTTAGGACTGAACCAGAAAATCAAACATGCTACATTGAATAGAAGTGTATATGACTGTACATTATACTAGTATAAGATGATGCTGATAAAATCTTTAGAAATGTCTTCATTAAATACAAATGTAAAGTCTATTGAAAGCCGTTTGTGAAGACATAATCTAGTATATCAGCTGTTTCACTGGGATGGGCATGGCAGTGCTCCCTACTGAACAATATAGACTGGGATCAGTTTGCTGATCTGGTCTGAGTCTAGAGAATCAGAAACGGTGCAGCATGTACAGTGTGTGTGTGTGTGTGTGTGTGCGTGCGTGCGTGTGTGCGTGCGTGCGTGCGTGCGTGCGTGTAAATGACCAGATACAGTAGGCGGGCTCTACTCTAGTTTCTAGTATTTTCTAAAAAATAGAAACAGTTACTGTGGAAAGCCTGGTGACACCTATAGACACATGATGAGACAATGGACCCCTGGGCAGTGGGCTTATAAAAGCCCCCCCTCACTGACTGACTGGTAAACTGTCTTGCAGCCAACAGCACAATAACTACATCAACCTGTACTTCAACAGGATCAACAGAGCACATACACACAATTAACTACGAAAACATATTAACTAATGCATTATTTGTGCTCTGTTGTATGATGGAGTCACATGACAAAAATGTGTCGTACATGCGACGCCTTATGAGCTTGTAGATCAGCTATTTTTGATACTTGACACCATCATAAATTATGACAAAGTATGAATCAGGCTTAAACGAATTAACACTGGATTACGTGGTTTGTTTCTTACATCTTCATAGTGAATGTTTAGGCTGTTCCTTCAGTTTTCAGTAGGACTTTTGGGGCTCTGTTATCAACATGAATGACTGATCCCTTTGACAAGAAACGTCACTCAAAGGCTCTGGCTCAGCTCAGATCCTGGGCCCCTGGACCGAGGCCCAGTAGGGAGTAGCCCATCCATGGTGACACGAGGTTAGAACAACAAGGCAGGCTGGATGGCTTTGAGGATGATGACGCACACCTGAGTGAGATTCAGTGTTGCATCGTTATTGTATAATTTTGTAGCAACTGTGTCAACATTTCAGTGTGATCTGTGTACAGTCAGTGATTACATTTCAGCTGTTTCATGTTTGTATGTGGAGTAAATGACAGACAGTGTACTCTGACTATCACTGTAACAGTTTTGTTATTAGTTATGTTTATGGTTTATGTACTTATTTTTATTAATGAATGTTGGTTGGTGCAATCTGCAGGACAGTGAACTTAACATGTTGATGAAGTTGTACATCTGATCTTTGAAGTGTAGGCCCTACTGTATGTTACAAGCAAATGTGTTGATTATAAACAAAATATATGATTTATGAAAAATAAACATGAATTATTTGCATTATCATGAAATCAGAAGTCACTTGCTTCTAAACATTGACCCAAAAGGTTCATACTGCATTGACATACCACAATAGACATAGACAGTACAATCACACATTAAACACTACAACAGGAAGTTTAAACACTAAGGGAGCAACACAAATACTGTAAGTGAAACACACTACAGCAGTGGCTCTCAAACTTTTTCGTGCCAATTAAGGACCCCCAAAATTATATATACTTGGTCGCGGACCCCCATCTGAATTTTTTTTCATGTCAGGGACCCCCTGAAGAGAGGAAAGGTATCCAAAAATGTACAAACATTTTTTTTTTTTTTTTAAATAGCAGATTAGTACATTAAGCTTGCAGCGTGGCAAGAAGTGACGCGTTGTGAGCTTGTAGATCTGCTATTTTTGTATAGCCAACAAATGATGGAAAAAGTGGTTAAGATCATTGTGATGCTATGTTCACTACTTTTGCTGGGGACCCCCTGGTACCCCTCCAAGGACCCCTGGGGGTCCCCGGACCCCACTTTGAGGACCAATGCACTACAGGAGACGTTTGTGAGCAGCAGTAATGGCTGCCATGAATCTGACTGCATAGGCCCAGATTTGTAACTAATACAAAATGACGACTTTTTTGGCATAACCCCAAGCTTTGTTTTATAGTAAAGTACTCATTTATGTTTTATGTTCTAATACTTAATTTACCTGAACTACTTGTGCATCTGAAGAAAGAAACATCATCTGACCATCTAACTACCTGTCTATCAGGTGCATTTGCCACCTTGTGGCGAAAAGTGGGATAAATCTGTAACTAAAATATAAATTCTCTGCTTAATCCAAGACAAAAAAAGGCTCTTAAACATACAAGAAACGTTCATAATAAAACAAAAATGTGACTATACGTTTGTGTATGTCACACATGCTTCTGTGCGAAATTTGGTACAGGCTGTCAAAAAACCCAATTTAAACAGTTATTTCACTGTATGTAATTTTATGACCCCTTATTTTACTTCAGATATCTGTACTCAAGTATATTTTGATGCCAATACTTTTGTACTTTAATCAAGTAACATTTTGAATACTGGCCTCTTTTTCTTTCATATTTTTTTAATGACAGTATTTTTATATTGCTGTTTTTGCCTCCCAGTGTGAATGAAGAATTCTTGTACTTTTTTTTTTTTACTTCACAGGTTGTGCACAGACTGAAGCAGACAGAAGCCCAGGCTGATCCTCCTGAATGCCTTGTTGGAGCTGCAGACGTGGCCTGTGACCTATATGCACCAGTATGAAACTGAAGGCTGTGAAAACCTGTCTCCAGTGTCTGCTGTCATATCGTGACGGCCATCTCCAGTCTCACCATCAGCTGCCTGCCTTCAACACACACCAGCTGGTCCAAGCCTCCGCGTCTCAGGAGCACATCTGCCCACGTCACCACCACATCAGGAAAGTGTTCTGCCGCACCGACCAGCAGTGTGTCTGCTGTCTGTGCGCCGTGGAAGAACACCAGGGCCACCAGACCATCTCGGCCGCCGCAGAACGGACCGAGAGACAGAGGGAGCTTGTCTCCAGTCTCCTCCTCAGCTCAGAGACCTCCTGCTCCACACACTATGTCACACTTTGTCCCAGTGTGGGTAGGATATGGCACAATTAATGGAATCGAACACAGTCCGCCGGTGCAAAACAAGTGTTTTATTTGCCATTTTTAGAAAGTCCCAGGGAAACAAAATACATAACAAAAAAAAACAATACTGGCCCGATTGGCTGTAGGTCTGCTTTCTACGGCAGCCCTTCACAGTGGTAGGCACCCTTCTTTTAAATTCTAAGCCCCTCCCACTGGACCATACCAATCTCAATTGACTCAATCAATTTACACATAAACCAGTTATTTCATCTATGTCCAAAGACATTACTTCACATTTAACACATTTAAAGTGTCCTCACATTACCACATTTCCCACAATAATAATAATTCACAATAACAATTAGAATACCCCCTTTTATTCAAACCCACAGTTGGTATGGTACAGCAGGTATGGACTGGGCATGCTCACTACAAACAGACAGGCACTATAAAAGGCTGCCTGCAGTTACACTTGGGTCCTTCATCACTGCCCAGAACCAGGAAGCACTGTGGTAAGAGAAAGAAAGAACAGTCAAACATTTGCCAAAAGAACATTCCCTGCAACTTAAAAATAAAGAACAATTTTACAATTTAACCCTGTGTTGTGTGAAATTATTTAAGTCATAAGTGAAAAGAACAATAATACAGGAAACATACTAAAAGCTGTTAAATGGAGTTCAGTGTGTGCACCCACCAAACTATCCTAGCATGCTACCTGGCTATTGTGTGTATGGTGTATTGTGTAGTGTTGATGTGGTTATGATGTGGTGTTAGTCGCAGGGTGAACTGCCACACACTTCCTCCGGTCTTCAGTGCGACTCTCTTCTCGTCCCCGCCAGCCTCTGATCAGCTCCCTGGCCCCAGATCCTCTTCTCTAAAGAGCAGCCATCTTCTCCTCAAAGGCAGCGTCGGTCTCCTCAACTGTTCTATCACCAAAGCGGCTGATGGACCCCACTGACTGGTGAAGTGTATTCAGGTATTCCTCCTCCTCTTGGAGTCTCTGCTGGATGTTACCCTCTCTAACAAACACAGACACCGTCAATGTCCGGCCTCCTGAAGACGATGTGTTGATGGCTGTGTCGCAACATTTTTCTTTATATTGTATTACATTTTTTTTTGTTTATATATATGCCACTTATGGCTTGTTAAATATGACCTATTTTGATTTAACATAAGTGCATATGTTAAACGAGGATGAACACAAAATCAAGACTCCTTTCCATTGTGGTCGTTGGGTTTCAAACAGGCAAAACAAACAAAACCAGAAATTATGGGGAAAATGCAAGACATTAGACTAACATTTTCTTAAAAAGGTATCTGGAGGGGGAATATCCCAGTTTGAGGCTCCAATGAACTTGGGTCCCCACCAACAGTACATAATATAACCAATATTTTAACCATTTTTAACTCTCTGCCTGCCAGAGTTTTTTCAGAACAGTCTGTAGCCTCTGCCAGGGTTTTGCCATGATTTTGGTACCTGTTCGCGTAGCCACAGATTTTTTTCCTCCAGTATGATTGATCCCCAGATGGTTTCTAATCACAGATGAGATTCAGGTGTGGTTTCACAAATGTCAACGAGGTCATTTTGACCTCGTTGACATGTGTTGTTTGATGTTTCAATATAGCTCAAAACCAGTAGTTTTAAACCAAAAAACAAAGTGAATTGTTTGTCCGTTTGAATTTTAACATTGAAGTGAATGGAGCAGCAAATCTTCGAACATTTTTAGCTCCTAATCTGTTCGTAATTCGACAAGGGTTGAAATTATAAAAAAATGCAAAAAAAAAAACAAACAACAGCTGATAATTAAAAGACGTATATATACGTCATTGGCAGGCATAGAGTTAATTGAAAAATAGCAGATCCACAAGCTCACAATGTGTCGCTTGCCATGCGTTGTGAGCTTGTAGATTTATTTGTAGAGCTTGTAGATATATTTTTGGGAACATAAATTTGAACATGTTTTACCACACAAATCTTCTGGGTGTCTCTGGCACAATCTTTTCAAATGGGGCTCCGCAGCCAAATATTAATTTGAGGGTCCTTGACATGAAAACATTTGTAAACACTGGGTTTTTAATCGGGTATAAACAGGTGGGCAGCACTGGCTCTGGTGTTACCCACTCTCTGAAAGAGATGTGAGTTACTGGTGGTTGTAAATGTTGTGAACCATGTTGAGTTGGTGAACAATCCTAGCCTCCAGAGGGAGCCAGTAAACTGCTGGAAGTGTACTTTGACCATACAAGTAAAAGGCCTGTATTTAAAATAGTATTGGGATCAAAAAATACTTGTAGTACAAAAGTAAGTAGGCCTATTTTTCTTTTTTAGCGGCGCTAGCCGCGAGCGGATATTAGCCCTCTATGCCTGGCTTTTGCGTCAACGTTCTGATTGGTCAGGTGCGCCAACGTTCTGATTGGTCAGGTGCGTCAACGTTCTGATTGGTCAGGTGCGTCAACGTTCTGATTGGTCAGGTGCGCCAAAGTTGTGATTGGTCACTATTCATGACATCACTATGATGTCATGAATATAGAATTCGATGTCTATATAAACGATGACAATGACTTCATCTTATTATTCATTTGGCTAAAGTCTCCGTCTAGGTAAGTTATTTAAAGTTAATATGACGAATAGAAAGAGAAAGATACAAGAACAGATGAAGGGTGAATGTATAGAAAGTCTGAGTTCGGGACCCAGTCATCCGTTATGACAGAATGGTTTGATAGAGACGATCGAGAATCCAAGAGTCCGTTAAGGTTCTGATTGGTCAGGCCCGTCAAGGTTCTGATTGATCAGGCCCGTCAAGGTTCTGATTGGTCAGGCCCGTCAAGGTTGTGATTTGTCAGGCAAGGGGACTATTCATGACATCACTATGATGTCAAGGTTTATTTTTTATTTCCTCATGTTTTTTTTTGTATATATTTTTATTTGGCTAAAGTCTCCTTCTAGGTAAGTTATTTAAAGTTAGATCCTCAATTTAACTTTATCTGTCGTCGACGCTCTGATTGGTCAGACCCGTCAACAAAGTGATTGGTCAAGCTTCACGTGACACATGGCTATAAACACATTATAAACACATATCGATGACATAATGTATTCAAAGGCGCCGCTACCTTCACACAGGGTGTGATTTTTTTACCTGACCACAGGATCTAAATGTCAGAGCAGGGAGTTCCCCTCCAACTACTACATTATGATAGATTGTTTAAAATGTTTTATTCACACAAGTTATGCATTTTACCTGAGGAAGAATCCATGGATACATAGCCCTTTACTTCTCAACCTGGCGTCCATATTTTGGCCATGTCATTTACAGTAGGTAAAACGTTTTCACATTGAACTCATTGGACATACATGACAATGAGTGCTTTGATCCCCAGAGTGCAAGGCCATGCTTGGTTTATTATGATTATACAACTCGCCCGCAGCAGCTCAAGGTCCAGTAATTGTTAATGATGCTGCCTGCTGCCGAACAGATAAATATTCAGTCGTCTTAATCAGAACGATTTTTAGAACTGTGACTTGTCATGTCTGTTTGGATCATTGTGCGCAATGGAGCTGTTTGTTGCAATAGCCAGAAATTCAAATGTGATGTATGCGGTTATATGGTGCAGTTGCTTGCTATATAGGTTTGTGTCATTGAATTAAACCTCACCTCATTGCCATGTTATGGCATTCTTTTGCATTGTGCGCAATGCGCAATAGCATGTGTTTGTGAAACTAATTGCAGTGTTTTGTATTGTGGATCAGTTATGGTACCTGTGGGGTGAATATGTGTTTATGCGGCCTGACTTTGCACTAGAGGTAATGCTCCTTGAGTAAACATGACGAACGTGACACGTTAGTCAGATGGCTTTGCTGTGGTGTTTTATTATCACGACACTAGATTTGTCTAATCACGGCATGGATGCTTTAGGAACAGTTGCTGTCCGGTGCCTGCGTGCAGTGACCCCCCCCCCCCTCCCCCCATAGAAAACAAGAAGCAAAAATGTTTTACTACAGCACTCCTAACTTAACTCATTCACTGCCGGGAATTAATTAATTAATCCGTCTACCGCCCCCTTGCCAGCGAAAACGGCAGCTGTCCTCACGGACATTGGCACGTTACACACGGGGGTATAAAAAAATGTCAAAGCTAAGAATTATTTAATGGTGCAATTTCATTTGTTTTTAATCCATTATTTTCATTGCTTGTTTATAAAGTGATGTAATTGTTCAGTGGTAATCAGAAGTGCGTACCATATCTGAAACCTTAGTAAATGTCAACGTGAGTCATTTATCAAATATACTGTAAAATCCTCAGTGTTAATTTAAATCCATTGTGATTTGATGACACCCTTTCCAGTCGGCTAAAACCATAACCTGTAAAAGTAAACTCTGTTTAAAGTGCTCTTGCTGTCAATGAAGAGCAATTTTGTTGAATGGCTCTGGTCCTCTCCTGTTCTTCAGATGAGGAAAAATGTTCAGTGTCTTTGGTGATTTGTAGCACTTTTAAATGCATGTTTAAATGTACCTTTACATTAATAGGACGGTTATAAAAGAGAAAGATGAGGCAGTGCTGTATTGTTGTGGTTTCACGTTATGACTCTAGGCTGATGAGGTCACACAACCCCCTCCCTCCCTCCAGAAATGCCTTTAACTAAAAACACCACTACTTGCTGTCCTCCTCATTGCTCTCCTGTTGCTGCTGCTGTGGCTGATGTGAAATGCATTCTGGGAAGTAGGCCTGAATGTTCTGATCAGATGCAGATGAACATTAGCTAACAGTAGACTGCATTTGAAGGAGCCTATGACATGGGACAAGCCTTGGCATGCCGCTGTGATGCAATCGGCCTTCGAATGCAGCCTTCGAAGTATGTGGACCCTGAATTGGGAGTGAGACAGGGATTGTATTTCTGTACAGCACCAAAAACCTACATTCACCTGCTTATAATAGTGTGATCACACCCAGCTCTGAGTCTAATTAGTTTAACTCAGGCCAGGTGAGACTGCTTAGCATCCACTCTGCCTTCACCAACCCTAGAGTCTACTTTTGGGGGACTGTGATTGGTGTAGCAGTGTATACAGAAATACATAGCCTACCTAACTTTGATGCCACGCTGTAAAGAGTCCAGAGTCATTCAGCAGGTTAATGATTACAGTTTACTGTTGATTTACATGAATCACTTCTCAGTGCATGTCGACACTGCAGGACTGAAGTTTAGTCAGGACTTGTAACTTCAACAGCACACCTTGTAGGCAGGTAAGCATCCTCAATATGAGAAAAAAAATCTTTTAACATACTGTAGACTTACGAATCTGATATCTGACTATATGAAGTTACATACTGTGCATACTGTTAAACGTATGTGTTTAAAATGTGGACAGCAGGTGAAGAGCCGTATTGAAATGTTTTAATCACTTCATCCCTCTCCACGGCATTTAAAACTAATAAACAGATTACACAGATTAATTATTTTACAGACTAACTTGTCTATATTTCTCACTAAGGGACAAGTTGACATTTAGGACATTTGGGGCCTGGAGGAAAATAGGGGAGAGTCATGCATTTTTAATTTTAGTCCGGGGGAGGGTCAGCTAATTTTACTTTGAGTCCAAGGGAGGGTCATACAATTTTGAATTCATAAAATAGTCCGGGGTTTTATATATATTCTTTACTACAGCTTTTCTGAATTCAAGAGAACTATGGTCAACGATACCCCTCCGTTGCTTTCTCAATGGTACTTCCGAACAACACCGCTTCCCCCTATGTGTCAATCATTGTGCTTGGCCTATCCAGACAGTGGGCGTGTGCAGTATTTGGCCAATCAGTGACGCTCTTCCTTCTTGGTGACGACACTATTTTAGCTCGTTGTGGACAACGTGCTCTCTCTCTGTGGGTTTGGTTGGTTGCACAGAACAACAACAAACATGGCGTCGCACAACAGCGGGAGAACAAATGTCCGTAAGGGAATGTATCTAGCGGTACCCCTGGAGGAAATGTATGTATGTGCCCTGACTTAAAATGCCATGAAAAATAACAAAAAGAAAGACTAATAGTCTCTCTTTTTTTCACTTGGGGAGGGTCATTTTCACTTGGGGAGGGTCATTGACTTTTTTCCCCCATTCAGAGGGACGGTCATGGCATTTTGAATCAGGGCACATACATTTCCTCCAGGGGTACCCCTAGATAAATTTAGATTTATCCCTAACTGAACTGTACATTAGAGCAAGCAATATTAGTCAATAATATAATCCGCCTGCCTACCTTCCTTCCTTCCTTCCATCGTATATTGTTTTTTTAAACTCTACAAGTGAGGGCAAAACAATAGCACTAAAGAGTCCCAGATCAACTTTGACTAGCAGGCCAGAGAAATTCTGGTGATGTTTAATCTTATTTTATTGCAGCTGCTACTTTATCTGTTGGACATTGTATCCTGATCTGACTTGATTTGAAATATTTATTATTTTATTTTGTCTTGGACTCTGTCTTGTGGCTGCATGGTTTTTATGAGCAGATTTATACATCTAATCCCTTAATAAATGTTGAAGTTGATGTCGCTATCGACCTTTTCTCGCACACGCGCACACACACACACACACACACACACACACACACACACACACACACACACTGAAGTGTGTGTGTGTGTGTGTGTGTGTGTGTGAAGCTGAATGTGTGAATCCAGGCTCTAAATAGTTAAATCAGTAGGTCTAGTGTCAACACACTAATGTTGACATTCTGTCTGTCAGAGAACTATTACATGTTGGTTGATGGAGACCACATTTAGAGTCTGTTAGTCTATAGCAGTGGTTCTCAAACTTTTAATATCAAGAACCCCCATAACTCTGAGAGTATATCAATGGAACCAAATGGACCTGCAAGAGTCCATTTGGTTCCATTAGTATACACTCTCAGAGTTACAGACCTGTAAGGGTCTATTCAGAACCCCCTCAAGGAACCCAGAGGGTCCCTGGACCCCACTTTAAAAAAACGTTGGTCAATTAGTATTCATTATATTGTCAAATGTGTGATATAACAGTAATAAACTGTATGTTACTGTTTTACAGTTCAAACAACAGCTGTACACAGGATGGCCAGTGGAACCTCAGCTTCCGTCACAGGTGAGTTCTATTAACCCATTAAAACTGGGAAAGTTCTGAAATCTGTGTGATTATAGATTTTAGCTGAACATCCTGCATCAGGGCTATGATGCCGCGGTCACACGGGCAGATACAAAGACACAAAGATACACAGCATATTTTTCGCTCTGTCGCTTCGTATCTTTTGTAGCAGCTACCAATGTCGGATGTATCTTTGTATCTTCATGTCACTGGCTTCCATTGAAAATGAATGGTAGCATACATGTATCTTTGTATCTGCCTGTGTGAACGCAGCATTAGTGTGCAGCCTTTTCCTCACTTTTAGACGTATTTACCAAAGTCATCAGCACCTCATCAATACTGGTGTGCGGCCTTCTCCTGTTTGTTTGAGTCCATATTTATAACATAATGCAATGTGTTTTATCAGTGACCTATGGAGTGGTGCATATCGGATATGATAAGATACTGTATAAATTCATAGGCTCATTTGAAGTTAATATACGGCATTGACGTGGATTGTTTTATGTAGAGTCCAGAGTACACCAGAGTGATACAGTACAGTACAGCTGGGGGGAAAAAAGAGGGAAACAAAAGAGATCAACATCTTGTAACAAAAGATTCTTGTTGTGAAAGCAAGGACCTTATTGTAAAGTAGTCTGGCATGTCTACCAAATTCATGCAGTTTTAACGTAATTCAGCACTATTTATTTGAAGTTTCAACTGAATTGTGTGGCCCTTCACTCACTTTATCTCTGGAAATAAATGCTGCCCTTTGTTGGAGTGTGGCTGCAGGTAGTGTGTGTGTCAGGGGCGGAGCTACGCGGGGGCTTTGGTGGCTATAGCCACCAATGTTGTTTCCAAAGATTGTTTTATTATATGAATGACAGGGGTCACAGGGCGGTTTTATTTGAGAAATTAACGGTAATTTCCCATTCCTCTCTCTCTCTCATTACTGTGTTTACTGTGTGAGCTCCATGTGAGAGTCTGGGGGGTCTGGTGCCGTCAGCTCATTGCATCCAGCTCATTGGCTCATGACACGACCAATGATAAATCGCTTTCAGTGTTGCTAAGATACGACAGCCCTTCCTGCATATTGGATATTAGGCTCCACTGAACTTGGGTCCCCACGGTAGATAATATAACACCAACATTTCAACAATTTTTAATTGAAAAATAGTAGATCCACAAGCTCACAATGTGTCGCTTGCAATGTATTGTGAGCTTGTAGATTTATTTGTAGAGCTTGTAGATATATTTTTGGGAATATACATTTGAAAGATTTTTACCACACAAATCTTCTTCTTTTCAAATGGGGGTCCGCAGCCAAATATTAATTTGAGGGTCCTTGACATGAAAACATTTTAAAACACTGGGTTTTGAATCGTATATAAAGAGGTGGGCAGCACTGGCTCTGGTGTTACCCACTCTCTGAAAGAGATGTGAGTTACTGGTGGTTGTAAATGTTGTGGACCAAGTTGAGTTGGTGAACAATCCTAGCCTCCAGGGAGAGCCAGTCAAACTGCTGGATGTGTACTTTGATACAAGTAAAAGTCCTGTACTTGAGTAAAAGTACAAAAGTATTTAACATTTGGCATCAAAAAAATACTTGTAATTTAAAAGTAAGTAGACCTACATTCTTTTATTTTTTTTACCTGACCACAGGATCTAAATGTCAGAGCAGGGAGTTCACCTCCAACCACTGCAGATGTGCTAATTATATTGTATTATGATAGATTGGTTAAAATGTTTCATTCACACAAGTTATGGATTGCAGCTTTACGCACATAGCCCATTACTTCTCAACCTGGCATCCATTTTTTGGCCATGTCACATTAGGTAAAACGTTTTCACATTGAACTCATTGGACATACATGACAATGCATGAGCGCTTTCATCCCCAGAGCACAAGGCCATGCTTGGTTTATTATGATAGAACAACTCGCTGGCAGCAGCTCAAGGTCCAGTAATTGTTAATGATGCTGCCTGCCGCCGAGCAGATAAATATTCAGTCGTCTTAATCAGACTGATTGTTTGTGAAAGTGCATTGTTTTGTTTTGTGGATCAGTTTATAGTACCTGTGAGGTGAATATGTGTTTATGCAGCCTGACTTTGCATTAGAGGTAATAATGCTCCTTGAGTAAACGTGACGAACGTGACACGTTAGTCAGATGGCTTTGCTGTGGTGTTTTATTATCATGACACTGGCGTCATGCCAGATAACAGATACAGTAGCAGTCTAATCACGGCATGGATGATTTAGGAACAGTGTTGCTGTCCGGTGCCTGCGTGCAGTGACCCCCCCCCCCCCTCCCCCATAGAAAACAAGAAGCAAAAATGTACAGCACTCCTAACATAACTCATTGCTGCCAGGAATGAATTAATGAATTCATCCGTCTACCGTCCCCTTGCCAGCGAAAACGGCAGCTGTCCTCACGGACATAGGCACGTTATAGCCTGGGAAGCAAAGCTTTTCGGGTCTATGATCCGGTCGGGAGCGGAAGTAGCCCTACGTCACCAGGCGTGTCATCCGCGTCATCAGGCGACCGGATCGCGACAATCCGGAAAGACTTCACCCCAGAATAGGTCCGTCCTAATAAAGTCCTTGATGCGGCGTAGTTTAGCTTATTTTTTAAATATAAATGTGAGTGTACTTTCTGGAGACTATTTAGCGTCTGTATTATCCGTATTATCCCACGGGGAAATTATATTCCATTTAAATAGAGATTGGGGAAACAAAACAAAGCGGCACCGCAAAACCGGATCGCGACAATCCGGAAAGAGAATTATTATTATTATTTTTTTTCAGTATAGCGTGGCCTAGACTGGATCACACAGCTCTTTAGTAACGCATACCAGGCTTTCCTCCGAGGTGGAAAGACTGGTGACGCGAGGTTAGGCACGTTACACACACAGGGGTATGAAAAAAATGTCAAAGCCAAGAATTATTTAATGGTGCAATTTCATTTGTTTTTAATCCATTATTTTCATTGCTTGTTTATAAAGTGATGTAATTGTTCAGTGGTGATCAGAAGTGCGTACCATATCTGAAACCTTAGTAAATGTCAACATGAGTCATTTATCAAATGTACTGTAAAATCCTCAGTGTTCATTTAAATCCATTGTGATTTGATGACACCCTTTCCAGTCGGCTAAAACCATAGCCTGTAAAAGTAAACTCTGTTTAAAGTGCTCTTGCTGTCAATGAAGAGCAATTTTGTTGAATGGCTCTGGTCCTCTCCTGTTCTTCAGATGAGGAAGAATGTTCAGCGTCTGATTTGTAGCACTTTTAAATGCATGTTTAAATGTACCCTTACATTAATAGGGCCGTTATAAAGAATAGAAAGATGTGGCAGTGCTGCATTGTTGTGGTTTCACGTTATGACTCTAGGCTGATGACTTGAGGTCACCCCCCCTAGCCTCCCTCCCTCCAGAAATGCCTTTAACTATAAACACCCTGAAACACCACTACTTGCTGTCCTCCTCATTGCTCTCATGTTGCTGCTGCTGTGGCTGAAGTGAAATGCATTCTGGGAAGTAGACCTGAACGGTCTGATCAGATGCAGATGAACATTAGTTAACAGTAGACTGCATTTGAAGGAGCCTGTGAAATGGGACAAGCCTTGGCATGCCGCTGTGATGCAATCGGCCTTCGAATGCAGCCTTCGAAGTATGTGGACCCTGAATTGGGATTGTATTTCTGTACAGCACCAAAAACCTAGCCTGGTAAACCCTCCCTTCGGAAATCTCATTTCCATTTGATTTCAAATCAAATGTAAATGAGATTTCCGGAGGCAGGGTTTACCAGGCTACCAAAAACCTACATTCACCTGCTTATAATAGTGTTATCACACCCAACTCTGAGTCTAATTAGTTTAACTCAGGTCAGGTGAGACTGCTTACCATCCACTCTGCCATCACCCACCCTACAGTCTATTTTTGGGGACTGTGATTGGTGTAGCAGAGTATACATAAATACATAGCCTACCTAACTTTGGTGCAACGCTGTAAAAAGACAGGTTGTGTACTTTTGTCCAGTCATTCAGCAGGTTAATGATTAAAATGTACTGCTGATTTACATGAATCACTTCTCGGTGCATGTTGACACTGCAGGACTGAAGTTTAGTCAGGACTTGTAACTTCAACGGCACACCTTGTAGGCAGGTAAGCATCCTCAATATGAGAAATGGTAATCTTTTAACATAGAATTACAAATCTGATTATATCAACTACATACTGTAAGTGTTGTAAAGGTGGACAGCAGGTGAAGAGCCGTATTAAAATGTTTTAACCACTTCATCCCTCTCCGCGGCATTTAAAACTAATAAACAGATTACACAGATTAATTATTTTTATTTTACAGGCTAACGTCTCTATATTTCTCAAGCAATATTAGTCAAAACACTTTCTTAAACGTTTTTTCTTTGCTTTTCTTTAAACCTGGTTTTGACTCAAAATGAAGGGTGAATGAATGTAAAAACGATTTGAATAGGTCCATTTGATCACCTCCCGGACGCATCACATCCAGAGATGATCATGCATTTAAAACCAACCCTACAGGGATTAGTAGCCTACTGCTAGCACAATGTATAAAACAAATATAATACTATAATACCTTCAGGCCAGAGAAGTTTGGTTGATGTTTAATCGTGTTTTATTGCACCTGCCACTTTACCTGTTGGACATTGTATCCTGATCTGATCTGACTTGATTTGAAATGTTTATTATTTTATTGTGTCTTGTGGCTGCATGGTTTTTATGAGCATATTTATACATCTAAACCTTAACAACTGTTGAAGTTGATGTCGCTATTGACCTTTTGACCTCTTGCTAATTTCAAATGCAGGCTAGTGTCCAATCACATCTTAACCCTTACTGTGCCGAGGCCCAGTAGGGACCAGTGGTTCCCAAACGTTTTAGCTCCAGACCCAAAAAGAAGTTTGATGTCTCCCTGAGAACTAGTGAAAATAGCAGATCTACAAGATCACAACGCGATGCTACGCTATGCTACGTGTTGTGAGCGGAAGGTTTAAGTTTTAATCACTGTTCTAAATGTAACCTCTTTGTCATGTTGTGTGCTTCTATCAAACGTGATCAATCTGATTGGTGTGGTATATTAATCATTTATGAAGTAAGATTGATTACATCTATGAAGTCTCTGTATAATTCTATATCACAACCAGTGGTGTAGTAGGGATTTTTCACTGGGGCAGCGCTATTTCAATGACACATGCACGCACGCACGCACACACACAGCTCTGTGGTCAGTTCAGTCTAGACACTTTATACTGTAAGTGTAATAAATAGTGTAGCTGAAGCTGAATGTGTGAATCCAGGCTCTAAATAGTTAAATCAGTAGATCTAGTGTCAACACACTAATGTTGACATTCTGTCTGTCAGAGAACTATTACATGTTGGTTGATGGAGACCACATTTACAGTCTGTTAGTCCAGGGTTTCTCAAAGTGGGTGCTGTGGTACCCTAGGGTGCCGTGACACAAGTCCAGGGCAGGGTGCCACATAGAATACTTTGATAGTATTTGGAACTTATCAATATCACTTCAGTTTAACCATTTATATACCAGGGGTCAGCAAGTAAGTTTGGCCTCGAGTCGGGACAATGTCTTTCTAAGTCATTAGATGATGGGCTAGAACACAATCAAAGGCTAATTTAAGATCTGAAACAGTGCAGTGGTGCTCCAACTTTTCCATCTGAAGGACCCCCAAAATGATTTTGTATTTGGCCACGGACCCCCATCTCAAAATGTGTTGTTCCAGGGACCCCCAGAAGCACAGATTGGAATTAAAAATGTTCGCTTTAAAACATATATCAAAGATTTGCACAAATCTTCCACACATTTTCTAAATAGCATATCTACAAGCTCATAGCGCGGCACTCGGTGCCGCGCTATGAGCTTGTAGATCTGCTATTTTTGAATAGCCATAAAAATCTTAAAATGACACAGATGTGTTCCCGGTCTTAATGGATTAAGTAAAACAACAACAAAAAAAACACCTGGGGAGACAGACAGACAGACTCCCTTTTGAACAGAGATAAACAAGCTCTTTCATCGAATAGGAGCTCTAAGCCTTAGAGCTCCTATTCAATGAAAGAGCTTGTTTATCTCTGTTAGAGTCTAAGGTCTAAGTCTAAGGTCTCTATTTAGATATGGAGAGAGACTTTATGAAACGCATGCCTGTGAAGCACTCCTAACATTGATAAAAACATTCTTACGGTGGGTGTAGATTCTCTATTTTGACATGATAGTAGAGTGCTTCTCAAACGTTTTAATTAAAAGGATCTACAGTTTGGTGCAAGTTTAGGACACGGACCCCCATAACTCTGAGAGTGTCTCTCTCTGAGACGGAGGTACAGACCTTTTAAGGGTCCATTTAGTTACACCATAGAAATAAGATGAAGTCCGCACACTGTTGACGCTCCAGCGGCCACAATTTTATTTAAGGCTCCATTTAGTTACAAACTACAATTTAGCTGGGGACCCCTGAAAGCCCTTCAATGACCCCTGACCACTTTAACAATCACTAGCATATATGGACTATCAGATTTTGTAAAGTAATGATACACGGGCCCACGGCCACCTGTTGCCTTTGTGCATTCTTTTTTGATCTCCATCAAATCTCTTTGCCAAAAATAGTCGATCTACAAGCTCCCAACACGTCCCGTTGGGAGTGGGACGCGTTGTGAGCTTGTAGATTGGCTATTTTTGGTGAATGTTCCACCCAGAATAGGGATGCTGGGGTTCAAGTGGTTAAACAAAGTTAAATAAAGTTATTTACAATCTGTCCTAATCTCTCAAGTTAACCTCGTGACATACTGTATCTTGGGGGGAAAGATTTACATATTTGCGTATTTTATTTACATACTGTAATATCACATAAATGTACAGTAAGGTGCTCTAAAGTAACAATGTAATTCAGGGGTGCCGTGGATGAAAAGGTTATTTACAGGGGTATCCTGAGCCAAAACAAGTTTGAGAACCAATGTGTTATGAAACGTTTTAATTGTAAGGACCCCTATTACCCTGAGAGTGTACAAATGGAACCAAATGGACCCACAAGGGTCCATTTGGTTCCATTTGTACACTCTCAGAGTTACAGACCTGTAAGGGTCCATTTAGAACCTCTCAAGGAACCCAGAGGGTCCCTGGACCCCACTTTGAGAACCACTGGTCAAATAGTATTCATTATATTGTCAAATGTGTGATATAACAGTAATAACAACAAAACTATAATAACAGCAGATTATTGTGACTTACTCTATGTTACTGTTTTACAGTTCAAACAACAGCTGTAGACAGGATGGCCAGTGGAACCTCAGCTTCCATCAGAGGTGAGTTCTATTAAAACACATGAAACCAGCAAAATGACACTGGTTTAGTTACATCTGTGATCTTTATGAATATTATATTTATTTTTCCAACCAGGAAAGAACACCGAACCAACCAAACTGAGAATTGTTCTGATCGGGGGAAGACGTGATGATAAACCCAGTGGAAAGACTTCAGTAGGAAACATCATCCTGGGCAGAGATGTTTTTGAAACAAACAGTAGAACAGTCAGGAGTGTCATGAGACAAGAGGTAGTGTCTGGTAGACAGGTCACTGTGGTTGACACTCCAGGATGGACGTCTTATTTTCCCCTAGATCTGACCCCAAAACTGACTCAGTTAGAAATCCAACAGAGTGTGAATCTGTGTCCTCCAGGAGGACCCCATGCCTTTGTCCTAGTGATGCCATTGGACATCCCATATGTAGGAACAGATATGTCAGCAGAGGAGCATTTGAGTCTTCTCCTCAGTGACCGAGTGTGGAAACACACTATTGTGGTGTTCACTGTTGCTGATAAAACCAAAATGAGACCTGATCTCATTAGATCTAACCCTGACTTAAGATATCTTACTGAGAAATGTGAAGGCCGCTTCCATGTTCTTAACATTAGTGACAGAGGAGATAGAAGTCAGGTCACAGAGCTGATGGAGAAGATAGATCAGATGGTGACTAGTAATGGTTGTCACTATGAGACAGAAAAACACGTCTCAGAGGAACTGAAGGAGATGGAGAGAACTATCAGCAGAAGAGCAGAACAAAGGAGGGCAGATGCTCGGAAACAAACAACTGGACTTCTAAAAGATACTGGTATGTTTTGTTTTACTCTTTACTTGTTTTACTATGTTTTGTCTGTCTGTCTGTCTGTCTGTCTGTCTGTCTGTCTGTCTGTCTGTCTGTCTGTCTGTCTAATTCTCCTAGGCTCATTAAATATCGCCGTCTCTCTTGAAAGTGTGTGTGTGTGTGTGTGTGTGTGTGTGTGTGTGTGTGTGTGTGTGTGCGCGCAACATATCGCTACTTTTGGGCAGAAACCTCATATCTCTATATTTCAACTTTTCCTTAAATGAATGCCTTACTTTGTCACACAGTTTCACACAAAAGTATCAAAAATATCAGATCTACAAACTCACAACACGTTGCATCGTGACGAGAGGAAAGTGGTTAATTCTGTCTGAGGGTTTTATAAATATTTAACCAGTGGAAAGTTTTAACCCATTAAGACTGGGAACACATCTGTGTAAACACTTTAACCATTATTTTATACTTTGGTTAAGCTCATAGCGCGGCACTCGGTGCCGCGCTATGATATATAGCATGATATATAGCAACAGTAAAAAAAAAAAAGAAAAAAAAATGTTTGCTTTAAAAATATGTATATATATTCAAAGATTTGCACAAATTTAATGTTCACGATAAAAAAAAAATAGCAGATATACAAGCTCATAGCGCAGCACTCTCAGTGCCGCGCTATGAGCTTGTATATCTGCTATTTTTGAATAGCCAAAGAAATCTTAAAACAACAGAACAACAGCGTTCCCAGTCTTAATGGGTTAACAAGAGCTTACAGTAAATACATTGGAACACAGGCTGTTTTTTCTATTTCATATCAAGCAGTGTTCATTTTGTCGACTAAAACTATGATGAAAAATGTTCATCCACTACCTTTTTAAACTGACGAAAAAAAAGAAACCATGGAATAAAAACTAAGCTATGATGACTAAAACTACGACCAAATATATTTACAATTTCGTCAAAAAAAAAATAATAATAAAAAGACTATAATGTTAGATGGAGGGACTGGTGTTCTTTCATGTCATTTTATTATGTCATTCTACAAGCTCACAACACGTCACAGACTTGTTGTGAGCTTGTAAATCGGCTATTTTCAGCACACAGCTAAGTATAAATCAGGCATTACAACGCTATCACAGCCCGCTATAATACATATTTTTGCCGTCTAAATTAACTGTAGATCTAGTTGACTAAAATCCTATGATACTAAAACTAGACTAAAACTAAAACATTTCAAATTACTTAAATATGACTAAAACTAAATGGAATTTTATTCAAAAGACTATGACTAAAACTACAAACTAAAACTGATGACAAGTAATGGTTTTGGACATACAAGGTTTCCACCCGACAATGAGGATATGTGAAAATAAATGGAGGTACTTCCTGGTTCTACTGGCAGTGTGTACTAGATAGATGAAGCTGATCAGTCCCACACACACACACACACACACACACACACACACACACACACACACACACACACACACACACACACACACACACACATACATTGTTGCATGAGTCTAGTCTAGGTAGTAATGTACATTATTATTATTCTATGTCTCCTGGTGGATATTTGTTCTGAACTGTACACTGAACACACCTTTCTGCTGTTAATATGTTCAGCAGTTTCATTATTAGATATTAAGAACAACATATAGACCTGGACATTTTAGCCTTGTTTCTTAATCATATCAATCCTGGCATGCCTAATTTGCTCATGTTGTTATGCTGTTGGTGATCATTTCCATACAAATCTATAAGCTCACAACACATCGTGTTGTGTGATGAATTGTGAAATAATTAAATGTCTTAAGTGGTTAAATAAGAAGCTGTCAACGTGAAAGTAAACAATATTTTTCTCTGACAGGACCGACTGACCTCAGGATTGTGTTGTTGGGAAGGTCTGCGTCTGGGAAGAGTTCAGCAGGAAACACCATTCTGGGAGGAAGTGGTTTTAAAGTTAGGCAGTCAGACTCAGAACAGAGGTCAGGGGTGCAGTGTGAGTTGAGAAATGGTGAAGTATCAGGGAGACATGTGACAGTGGTGGACTCACCAGGCTGGCTCTACAACAGTCCACTACAGGACACCCCAGAGATGGACAAACTGGAGATCCAGAACAGTGTGTCTCTCTGTCCTCCTGGACCACATGCTGTTCTTGTGATGGTTCCTCTTGATAGAGCATTCACCAAAACACAGAGAGTAGCATTAGAGGAACACATGACACTTCTGTCACAGAGAGTGTGGAGTCATGCTATAGTACTGTTCACCAAGGGAGACTGTCTGGGAGACAGAAGCATTGAGCAGCACATTGAGGCTGAAGGAGAAGACCTCTGCTGGCTTGTTGACAAATGTGGGAACAGGTATCATGTCTTCAACAATCAGAAGACAGATGACACTCAGGTCACAGAGTTACTGTGGAAGATAGAGGAGATGGTGACAGGAAACAGAGGTGGACACTATGAAGATGATGGAGATGTTTCAGAGACGTTGTCAGAGAGGAAGAAGATCACAGAGGAACATGTCCAGACATTCCTGACCAAGACACAGAGACAAAGAACTGCTCTGAAAGCTCTGTTTGAAGGTGATGTTTTCTATTACAGTATGTTTATATATTACAGTATGTAAATAAAGTACGCAAATATGTAAGATACAGTATGTCAGGAGGTGAACTTGAGAGATTAGGACAGATTGTAAACAACTTTATTTAACTTTGTTTAACCACTTGAACCCCAGCATCTGTGTGTGTGTGTGTGTGTGTGTGTGTGTGTGTGTGTGTGTGTGTGTGTGTGTGTGTGTGTGTGTGTGTGTGTGTGTGTGTGTGTGTGTGTGTGTGTGTGTGTGTGTGTGTGTGTGTGTGTGCGACCATGCGTGTGTGTGTGTCAGTGTGTCTCTCTCTCCTTGACCTTGATTGTTATATTGATTAATAATGTATATTCTCAATATTGCGCCACATTCTATATAAGAAGATGCTGTAAAAATTAAAAGCTTAATATTATAAAGCATGGGTCTTCAACAGGGGGTCTGGGACCCCTAGGGGTTCTCAGAGTTACTACAGGGGGGCCGCCAAATCTTTCTGTGATTGGAACAGTTTTTTTTTACATTAACCACTTGAACCCTAGCATCCCTATTCTGAGGGGAACATTAGCCGGTAAAGAGGTTTGGTGTAGACAGAGGGGGGAAAAAGAGAAGACCAAGTACAGAGTCACAGGTCAAGTTTACTCAGTATTGAGGGTTTAAGTGGTTAAATGTCTGAAAATACACATTAACATGAATCCAACATATTAATAGATTAGATAAAGTATAAACAAACATTAATTTACACAACATTGATGATAGTGCTGTCAAACTAATCTATGAAGCTATTTATGAAATCTATGAAAAAGTTTAATCTGCAGCATAATTGTATCCATGTATTGGGGGTCCCTGCTTCATTTCTCTATCAGCTAAGGGGTCCTTGGCCTGAAAAACGTTGAAGAGCCCTGTTATAACGGATGGTCGAAAGTAACTAATTACATTTGCTCAAGTATGCTATGCAAATTGAGATAAATAATACATGATAAGCAATACATACATTAGGAGCATTATTAGATTAAGAGGAGTGCCGCGCTATGAGCTTGTATATCTTCTATTTTATAAAAATTGTGAAAATGTTTTCCAATCGTTTATTACATTTTTTTTTATATATATATTTTTTTTACTCAAATCTTTGCTTCTGGGGGGTCCCTAGAACAACATATTTTGAGATGGGGGTCCGCGGCCAAATACATATCATTTTGTGGTCCTTGACATGAAAACCACTGATATTTTAGCAACAAGTTTTTTCTTTGAATTTTTGTTATAGGATTTAGACAATTGTAGAATCCCCAGAAGCAAAGATTTTAGTTAAAAATGTTTGCTTTAACAATATATATATATATATATATTCAAAGATTTGCAAAAAATACCATGATTTTTCAAACAATCGCAGATATACAAGGTCATAGCGCGGCACTCTGTGCTGCACTATGAGCTAGTAGATAATATTTGAATAGCCCAAAGAAATCTTAAAATGACAGAGATGCGTCCCAGGTCTTAATGGGTTAAGTGAAAATGTCTATGCAGGACTTTTACTTTTAACAGTATCTGTACACTGTGGTATTTTTTACTCAAGTAAAATATCTGAGTACTTCTTCCTCCATTGAACTAATCTAATGACCAACAGATTGACACATTGGTGATTTAATTCAGGTATTTGCATAATTGATTACATAATATTCAGTATAGCTTCAAATTATTGATTCATAATTTTTACTGTTCTGTGGTCAGAATGTTGCTGCAGAATTGTTATACATGTAATAACTCATTTAGCTGAATCTGTGAATCCAATCCTAAATCAATGTAAAGTGAACTAATGCTGTGTGTGTGTGTGTGTGTGTGTGTGTGTGTGTGTGTGTGTGTGTGTGTGTGTGTGTGTGTGTGTGTGTGTGTGTGTGTGTGTGTGTGTGTGTGTGTGTGTGTGTGTGTGTGTGTGTGTGTGTGTGTCAGGAGAACATCAGGTTCTACCAGATGTGAAGGTGATGTTGGTTGGTGGAGAACAGTATCAGAGGAGCACAGCTGGAAATCACATACTGCAGAAGGCTATGTTTAAACTAACTCCACAAAAGGTGAGTAATATTATATGAATGTGATGTTATAATGAATGACTTCACTCAAAGTAAACAGTAAAATGATCAAATATGTTTTCTGAAGATAATGTAAAAGTATCTGCTGTCATGAATGTTCATTGATCATGTGATCAATGAACTGTCAGTGATCAAAACACACAGATGTTCATTTTCAAATGAACATGGAGTCCAACACATTCTCATCATGTCTGTAATCTTTAATGCAAACCATGACTGTTTGTTAGCTCGGTGGTTCTCAAACTTTTTCATGTCAAGGACCCCCAAAATGATACATATTAGTCTGTGGACCCCCATTTGAAAAGATATGTCAGGGACCCCCAGAAGGGAAGATTATTATAGCTATAGCAGTTCTCAACCATTTTAACTTCAAGGAGCCACAATTTGATATAGATTAGACCACTGTCTGCTTGATGGCATATTTTTTATCTCTGGAACCCAATCTACCCGAGAGTGTACAAATGGAACCAAATGGACCCGTGAGGGTTCATGTTGTTGCATTTGTACACTCTCTGAGTTAAAGATCCATAAGGTCCCATTCGGTTCCTAACTATCAATCATTTGGCTGGGTACCCCCTAGAACCCCCTCAGGGGTCCCTGGACCCCACTTTGAGAACCGCTGTGTTAGCTAACTACAGGGATACTTTTGTAAAAATAATATAATAAATAATCGATAATGGATTATTAAATAAAATAATACATTAATAATCATTATTTTGAGCATGTCATTATAGGTTTAAAGTTTCAAAAACTTAAAAAATAAACTATTGAAAGTTTGAAAATAGACGATCTACAAGGTCACAACGCATCGCAACACGCTGTGAGCTATTTTCACTATCTTTGCACGATATTGTTGTGTGATGAAGTATAAAATAACCCTTAAATGGTTAATCAATTATGTGATTTATAACATTTCTTTACATAAAAAATAATCTGAACAACTTGATTATTTGATTAATTAAAAAAGTAGATGCTACAGAAATAATTCATACTTTTTGCAACTGTCACTTTTATTTATTCTGTTTACTTCCATACAGTAGCTCTATGCTTGTACTGAATACTGATTATTAACCTGTGTGGACAAAGTACTCAACCCCAGTATTTGAGTCAATGTATACTCCTGGTCAAATATTACTCAACTACAAATGAAAGTTGAGTAATGATGCTCTCTGTTTAATAAAGTGCTCTGAACATCCCCTGTGGAGAAGATAAAATGTCAAATTGACTTATACACACCTGTACGTCAAGCTTTCAAAAACAGAGTTTCAAGTTTTAGAGCTTTTTTCAGTTTCAGAAATCAGATTATGGCATGATATTAATCCCATGTTACTGTGGCACTGTTAGACAAAGTGATGAAGAATAATACATTCAGTGAGTTAATTTCTGGTAAGCTTGAAGAGGAACTCCAGTGAAGACAGAATAGAGTGAATGTTTTGATTATTATGACTAACATACAGTAAACTTTATATTCCAGGAGTTTAAAACCCAGACTAAACTGACAGAATGTGTCAGAGAACAGAGACGAGTTGCTGGAAGAAAAGTGAGTGTGGTGAACTGTCCAGACTGGTCGACTACACCTCCATCACAGAAGATCAAAGACGTCCTTCTACACGGTGTGACTCTGTGTTCTCCTGAACCCCATGCTGTCCTGTTGACTGTTGATGTCATGTCCAGTTTCTCTGAAGCTGACAGGAGATCAGTGGAGGAACACATGGAGCTGCTGGGGGACAGAGTCTGGAGACACACTCTGGTTCTGTTCACACAGGGATGCTGGCTGGTAGAGAGACGTGTTGAGGAGTACATAGAGTCTGAAGGAGAACCTCTGAGGTGGATCCTGGAGAAATGTGGATACAGATACCATGTTCTAAACTCCAACAGGTGGGACATTTCAGAAGTCAAAGAGCTGATGGAGAAAATAGAACACATGGTGATGAGGAACAGAGGACATTTTGGACAGATGCCACTGTTTGAAAGATTAAAAGGAATAACAGAAGAACAATGGAAGAAGAGAGAGCAGGACATGATTGAGAGGATGTTGAAGTCTGTGGTGACGGAGCCAGAAGAACCAACCCTGCCAGCTGTCAGGAGAATGAACAAGATGGACCTAGAGGATGCACGGAGCAAGGACTATCCTCCCAATAGTGAGTGTGTGTGTGTGTGTGTGTGTGTGTGTGTGTGTGTGTGTGTGTGTGTGTGTGTGTGTGTGTGTGTGTGTGTGTGTGTGTGTGTGTGTGTGTGTGTGTGTGTGTGTGTGTGTGTGTGTGTGTGTGTGTGTGTGTGTGTGTGTGCGTGCGTGCGTGTGTACAATTTACATAAGAATGGATGGGTTTATTTTCATGAAACTTGTAGGGAATGACTAACTTTTGTGTGGAAGAGGTCAAGGTCAAAATGACATCATGGTTCATATTATCATTGTAAAATGTCTTGCTGTCTGTTGTCTTCTGTTCCAGTGAGTGGTGGAACACGCTCTTCAGGAGTTGGAACCATGAGTGAGGTTTCCAGCCTGGCAGACACTGATGTAAGTGTGAGAGAGGAAGATGTTTCATTGCATTTTCATAGATGGTTCATTAAAACACATTATAATTCTTTATTTGATGTTTTATTTTATTCTAAGTCTGTGGTGAAGGAGCCAGTAGAATCAACCCTACCAGCTGTCAGGAGAAGGAACAGCATGCCGTGGCATCCTCCAAGCAGTGAGTATTAATATCCTGTTTACAGTATATCATCATGTCAGGTGGAAACCTTGCATGCTCATTACCTTTTTCAGGAATTGGAAAAAAAACTACCTGTGTTTCAATGGATCCAATGTAATTCATTATTTACTAATATTAATGAAAACTATTTACTCAAGTTTTACTTTTCATCAGATCAATATTTATAAAAAACACAAAGACTATTTTCAATACTTGGGAATTAATTCATGAAAATTCAAAGTTGAAATATGGAGATACGGCCTCTACCTGACAGTGATGATTTTGTAATCGTGTGTGTGTGTGTGTGTGTGTGTGTGTCACTAATTGCTGACCCTCAATGCAAGGAAGAATTCTACGCCTCCCTGCACTCCGCCATCAGTAAAATACCACCCACTGACAAGTTCATTCTTCTAGGCGATTTCAACGCAAGAGTGGGCTCTGACAGTGCACTATGGAAGGATGTGATTGGTCAGCACGGAGTTGGCAAGCTCAACGACAACGGTCTCCGTCTCCTCACTCTCTGCTCTGAGCATCAACTGGTCATCACAAACACCCTGTTCCAACTGAAAAACAAGTACAAGACATCCTGGCAACACCCACGCTCTAAGCACTGGCATCTCCTGGATTACGTCATCGTTCGCCAAGCGGACAGGAAGGAGGTGCGTATCACCAGGGCCATGCGTGGAGCCGACTGTTGGACTGACCACCGCCTGATCAGAGCAAAGATTGACCTGGAAATCCGCCCTCAACAGAGGAAGACACCACCATGCAGGAGGATCAACTGTGATGCACTGAAGTCTAAGCACTCTGTCAACCAGCTCAGGGAGAAGGTAGCAGACCAGCTGTCCAGGATTCCTGACACACCATCAGATCTGGACGTCAGATCTACATGGAGCACCCTACGCACTGCCCTCCACCAGGCGGCAGTGGAGTCTGTAGGGTACACCAAAAGAAGACATCAAGACTGGTTTGACAACAGTGCACCGGGCATTTACGCCCTACTTCGGGCAAAACACAAGGCCCTTGCAGCTCATCTCTCTAACCCCCAATCCACTGTACTGAAGGCTCATCTCAATAGCCTCAGAAAGGAAACCCAGCGCACCCTCAGAGCCATGGAAAACGACTGGTGGACAAAGAAGGCCAGCGAAATACAACACCACGCGGACACTAACAACTCCCACGCCTTCTATGACGCCATCAAGTCTGTCTATGGCCCACAGAGAAAAAGCATCACCCCGGTCAGATCAGCAGATGGCGCCACCCTCTACAAGGACAAACAACAGATCCTGGACAGATGGGCTGAGCATTTCGAGAACCTGCTGAACACTTCAAATCCCATACAGTTGGACATACTCTCCGATCTCCCCTGCCTTCCCCCTGTAGACGCATTGGACTCCTCTCCCAGCTTCGTAGAGGTACGCAAAGCCATCATGGGACTGAAGAACAACAAAAGCCCAGGCCTAGACGGAATCCCCGGAGAAGTCCTGAAGCACGGTGGATACCTTCTGTTACGCAGAATGCATCAGCTGATCACCACCATCTGGTCACTGGAAGTCATCCCGCAAGATTGGAAGGATGCCAACATCATCACAATCTATAAGCGCAAGGGTGACAAAGCAGAATGCGGCAACAGCAGAGGCATCTCCCTTCTATCCGCAGCTGGGAAAGTGCTTGCAAGGATAATGTTACATCGCCTAGCAACCCATGTAACAGAGAACATCCTGCCTGAATCCCAGTGTGGCTTTAGGCGCGATCGCAGCACTGCGGACATGATATTTGCTGCTAGACAGGTGCAGGAAAAATGCAGAGAACACCGCAAAGACCTGTACCTGGCGTTCATTGATCTGTCCAAGGCCTTCGACACAGTGAACCGGGACTTGCTGTGGGAAGTACTTGGGAAGCTAGGTGTACCACAAAAGTTCAAGAACATCCTGCGACAGCTACATGACGGGATGAAAGCATGTGTGAGCAGCGGTGGCCAACAGTCCCCATTCTTCAGTGTGGACATGGGGGTCAAGCAAGGGTGTGTCCTAGCCCCAACCATTTTCAACATGTTCATCTCCACTGTCACCCTTCTGTCCCATAAACACCTGGACCCCACAGACGGGATTCGGATACAGTACAGGCTGGATGGTAACCTTTTCAACATCCGTCGCCTCCAGGCCTTCACCAAACTCACCACCCAACACATCCTGGAGCTACAGTATGCTGATGACTGTGCTCTACTTGCTCACTCACCAGAATCCCTGCAGCGTGCACTAAATGTGGTCTCCTCTATCTATAGTGCCATTGGTCTCCAAATTAATGTAAAAAAAACACAAATACTCACACAGGAGTTCAACCCCCAACCAAACGCGCCTATCTTCACCCTTGACGGGCATCCATTAGCCACCGTCCCTCATTTCACCTACCTTGGCAGCACTCTGTCAACATCCTGCACCATCGACGATGACATCCAGGTACGCATTGGCCTGGCCTCTGCTGCCTTTGGAAGGTTACGGTCCAGAGTCTTCCAGAACAGGAACCTCACCATCTCCACCAAGGCAGCTGTGTACAAGGCAGTTTGCCTCTCCACTCTGCTTTACGGCTCGGAAACCTGGACACCCTACCAGAGGCACATCCACAGCCTAGAGGCCTTCCACATCCGTTGCCTTCAAAGGATCCTCGGTCTGTCTTGGGAAGACAGGGTGCCCTATATTGAAATATATGACCGGACCAACACACCCAGCATCACAGCGCTCCTTGGAATAAAACACCTGAGATGGGTCGGGCATGTGATCCGTATGCCAGCCCATCGTCTGCCTCGACAGATCCTGTATGGCCAGCTCCTAGATGGTCAAAGGTCTGTTGGGGGCCAGAAAAAACGTTACAAGGACCACATTAAAACCCTCCTGAAGAAGTGTGACATTAATCCACCAGCACTGGAGTCCCTGGCTGTTGATCGCCACACCTGGAGCTCTACCTGCCACCGGGGAATCACCCATCTTCAGGAGAAGTTCACAGAGAGGAGAGTACAGCGGCGTGCACAGAGGCACCAACGTGCCAAAGGTCCACCGACCACCACTGCTGCCTTCCCCTGCCCCTCCTGTGACAAAGTCTGCGGATCACGCATCGGTCTGAGCAGCCACCTGGCTATGCACAGGCGAAACCAACCACAATAACCAACCCAACATATGCTTTTGGAGCAATGTCATCATCGACATCGATGGACTGCCATAAGCAAGTGTGTGTGTGTGTGTGTGTGTGTGTGTGTGTGTGTGTGTGTGTGTGTGTGTGTGTGTGTGTGTGTGTGTGTGTGTGTGTGTGTGTGTGTGTGTGTGTGTGTGTGTTTGTGCATACGTGTTTGTGTGTGTGTGTGTGTGTGTGTGTGTGTGTGTGTGTGTGTGTGTGTGTGTGGGCATACGTGTTTGCGCACGTGCGTGTGTGTGTGTATATATATATGTTACAGTATGATTGGAAAACCAGTCAGATTGAAAAAGGAGTGCTTGTTTTCCCCTCCCGTGCTCCCCCGTGGCAAGGCGGGGGAGCGCACCAAAAAAAAGAAATGACGTCTTGGAGGTACATAGACTAGGGGGAGTGATGATTTACGATTCTGTCCCTATCGGGACATAACTCGGACGGCGCTGAGACGACTGAAGGTGACTTCACAACGCTCGGCACGGAGACTCGCTCGCCTAAGCTCGCTCAGCGGTTTCTCTCGTGGCTCAAGTCCTTTCAGACGGCACGTCTCCGTTCGGTGAAAACGAGTGCACCTTTTTCAATCTGACTGGTTTTCCAATCATACTGTAGCATATACACAAATGACATAAGAATGGATGGGTGTATTTTCATTAAACTTGTAGGGAATGATCAGCAGGTTGCCCTGAAAAGATGAACTTCTTTGTAGAAGAGGTCAAGGTCAAAATGACATCGTGGTTCATATTATCATTGTAAATGTCTTGCTGTCTGTTGTCTTCTGTTCCAGTGAGTGGTGGAACACGCTCTTCAGGATTTTACACCATGAGTGAGGTTTCCAGCCTGGCAGACTCTGATGTAAGTGTGAGAGAGGAAGATGTTTCATAGATGAAACTTAATTGGACATCAATCCCACTCATGTTTATCCTTATTTCTTTACCTTATATACTACATCATACATGATCCTTGTAACAGATTTATTGTGTATCATTATTGATGTTATGTCTCCATCATACCTGATCATTATAAGAACACTGATGTATTTTATATCTTTATTCATGGCATTTGTAAGAACAATAATATTTGTTCCTTTTTCCTCCCTGGCTCTTACATCTTTATTAACATTTCATTACATTTAGTTAAACATGTGTGTGATTAAACATGTAGTTTATTAATGATACAGCAATAATCTGTTGATAACCAAGAGCTTTGGTGTTTCAAATATTTTTTATTGTGAAGCACAGGATAGGATTATACATTTCTGTTCATATACATGGATTGCTTCCTTTTTCCCCAAAAAACAAACAGACATTTAATAGACAGGTAAAATGAAAAGAATACACTCAAACTTAAAGCAAAAAACAAAAGGACCCTCCCGCCTCCCTTCCCCCTCCCCAGAAGTGCTGCCCCAAATTACGTGTGACACAGGTCATCCACAAGGATTAGCCTTTCAACCTTTAAGAAAGGAGACTAAAGGCTTCCAAATCTTTTCAAAATCTTGGATACAAATTAAAATATTTTTCCATTGTTGATTGTAAGATAAATCAGATTTAAGTACAGACAATTGATATACCATCCGGCCGATCTATCAGGATGATATTTTTTCAATAATTGACATATCAGTGAATATTCCATATCTTTCAGTCAGGCTCTGGTCTAAACATGTTACATTTTATACATTTACAACCAGATCAGCTTTCATTGAAGTGAACATACAGTATTTCAGCGTTATTATATCAGCGTTATTACAATATTTGTATAAGCTCAAGTTTATTGTTTTATGCAGTTTGATGGATCCTGTATTAATGTACACTGTTGTGTTTCAGTCTTCTTACAGAGGACACTTTGGACATTCGTCTTCATCGCATGAGACACGACAGAAGACACTGTTTGAAAGACTCACAGGAAAGAAAACTTTAACACAAAAAGAATGGAAGAAGAGAGAGGAGGAGGTGATAGAGAAGATGTTGAAGTTTGTGATGATGGAGCCACAAGAACCAAGTAGTGAGTCTACTTTTATCCTCTTATGTGGACATTAATAAAGTATTAAAATGTGTGTGGGTATGTGCGTGCATAAAATAACAAGAATGGACGAGTGGATTTTCATGAAACCTGGAGGGAATGATCAGTAGGCTGTCTTGAAGAGATTGTTAACTTTTGGGTGCAAAAGGTCAAAGGTCAAAATGGCATCATGGTTCATATGTGAGGAACAGAGACATGTAGAGATGTTGTGCTGGGCTGCAGGGTTTTCACATCCAGGTGTGTTTTTATTATCATTGTAAATGTCTTGCTGTCTGTTGTCTTCTGTTCCAGTGAGTGGTGGAACGCTGTGTGAAACAGGAAGTTTATACTGCTGGTCTCCTGCCAAGGTCTCTGATTGGCTGACTACACATCCTGGACCAACAGCGCCCTCTTCAGGATATGACACCATGAGTATAGCTCCCAGCCAGGCAGACACTGATGTGATGAGTGTGAGAGATGAAGATGTTTCATAGATTAAACTTCAGTTTGACATCAGTTTGACACATTTTAATTTCTTAGTTATAAAAATCTATCCCAACACACGTCTCATAACAACACATTAATGTCACATTCATTCTGACCATTCCAAAAAGCTACATATCTTCACAAGTCAGCTATTTTAACAACAATCTCAACTATATAAAATGCTATTATTATAGTTGTGTGCATGTACAGTAGACCAGGAATTATCTATCTATCTATCTATCTATACATCTATAGACACACACACACACACACACACACACCCCCACACCCCCACCCCCACCCCCACACACACACACACACACACACACACACACACACACACACACACACACACACACACACACACACACTGGCCCTCATTTATCAACGCGGTGCAGACCAAATAATGGGCGTACGGCGAGATCACCGCAACTTTCGGCATTTATCAATATATCCTGACGTTGGCTTCATCCTACCGTACGCTGAAATCTCACGTCTGGTCGAGACCAGTTGTTGACGTTGGCTGCGCCCGTTTATTCCTTTTTAGACCTGCGGAGCAGCATTGTCTGACTGTCTGACAGGCATCTGGACACATAATCCACTCCAAAATGTATATCTACACTAATAAATAATCCCTGTAAAAATATAATATTGTATAGACTAATTTAAACAAACTGCTTTAACAGTCATTCGGTAAAGCTTGCAGATCTGGCTGCATTGGCTATTTGAAAATAGCAGATATACAAGTTCACAACAGGTCGCATCGCATGGACAGTTATGTGATGGATGTGACATAAACTCCTTAGAGACCACCTCATACACACCTCTTTGATAACCAGTTGGACGTGTGGCCAATGAGAGGAGAGGAGAGGACCACACAGTGTTAAACAGTGTAACCTGCACTCTGAACCGGACCTGTAAAGGTTTATTTTTTAACATGGGTTTGAATGGGGGACTAAATAGGGGGCGTGGCTACGTGGTTTTGCCGATTATGTCGGCGTGGTAACGCGAAACGGCAATACAAGTAATAGCCTGGTTGGCCCGGTCGTTTTGCACGCTTTGATGTATACATTGCCAGGGACGTGTAAACCGTGTGGGAGGAGTAGCATTTGGGGCGCTGCGTGCGGCCAAAATGGGTAGTTTTGTCGCATATATAACGAATGAATAACGTCGCAATGGTAACGCTCAACGGCAAAACACTTCCGAGCACACGATTCCCGGCCAAGTAGCATGTTTTGATGTATATATTGCCCGTAAACCGCGCGTCAGTTACGGACGGAAAAAGTTTTGTGGCGTGAAATAAATATTATGATTAAGTGTATAATTACAATAAGTGTTTTGCCATTACATGGCCTTTGAAAGAGGTTGATCATTCCATGGACATTGTGAGTAAAACCAGCTCCATACAGAATAATCACACTGACTGAACATCAGGAAAGTTACTGATTGTTTGTTTCCTGCTTTTTATCTTTCAGACCAGTTTTTCCCCCATCGTGCACACAGAACACACAACCAATGAATACAGGTAGGTCATCCTCAACAGCTTCCTCCACATGTAGAAGTTGTGTCTTTGAGAACATCAGCTGATCATTCACCACAGCTGAGTCTTCCTGTTTCCACTAACATGTTGTTTCTATTCAACCAACCACTGTGATGGTACATGAACTGGATACAACATGTGGCAACATGACACCTCATGAAGTCAATAGATGATATCAATGTTGGTTTTGGGGGTGCCGGTTGTCAAGTGGTTAAGGCGCGTACCACACAGACTTTGATGCCTGACATCGTGTCCCGGGTTCAATTCCCGAGCCAGACGGCGGATTTGCTACATGTTATTAATTCCACGACTCTCTCCCTGATTTTGTCCACTGTACTAACTAAATAAAGGCAGAAATGCCCCAAACATATCTTAATACAAATAAATGCTTGTTTTGTGTCACAGGTTCACGTTCCCAGAGGCGGGGCTGTACCAGTGCAAAAAGACAGGGTTGGCGTTTGGAACGACAGGGGAAGGAGAAGTCCTCTACAGGACTGTGCAGTGGGATGAGGACCAGCTCAAGTCAACAAGAAGGACTCCTGCAGGTCCTCTGTTTGACATTCAGTGTCCTCACCAGTGTGTCTGCCAGCTACACTTGCCACACTGTGACGTCACACCTGGTGAGGCATCCAATCACTTTCAAGTTTCTTGTTCAAAGTCACTCTGTATAACAAATCTGTTGAAATACAACACCTTCTGCCTTCTGTGTACTGAGAATGAAACTTAGTGTGTCTGACACACAGCAAGGAAGAGGCGGATCGAAGGTTAAAGGTCACAATGGTGAGTCTGTTGACCAAATGGTGAAAAACAAAGGATAGAATATAGCTGCAAGCAGCGATAATACGGGGCCAGTGAGAGAGAGACAGACAGACATGGAAACTGGAGAGAGAGAGAGAGAGAGAGAGAGAGAGAGAGAGAGAGAGAGAGAGAGAGAGAGAGAGAGAGAGAGAGAGAGAGAGAGAGAGAGAGAGAGAGAGAGAGAGAGAGAGAGAGAGAGAGAGAGAGAGAGAGAGAGAGAGAGAGAGAGAGACACATGGAAACGGAATAGATTGAAGAGAGACATGGAAACGGAATAGATTGATGAGAGAGAGAGAGATGGAAACAGAATGGATAGATTGGACATCTCAACCTATTGCCATTAACAGGAATCGAACTCTCAACCTTCGGACTAGGATAAGGATAATTCCTTTTAACAGGTCGTTCATGAAAGTCCTTGTGGTCTTGTTTCCAATGAGAACCTGTGAGCAATTAGGGGTTAAGGACAAATTTCATTTCATCGACGCATATGCTGGGATGGCCTGGAATCGAACCTGGGGCAACCAGGGCCTCTGGTTCCCTAGGCGTGCTCACTAACCACCCAGCTATGGCCGCCCCATGATAGGCTAATAGGCTGCAACACTACCTATAGTGCTATAGCTTTGTCCAGGCTGATGTTTTCTGTTGAAGATCATAAACTCTTGCCTTCTGTCATGAACCAAGCCAACACTAAGATCACTCGTTCACAAACCATTTACCAATAGAGAAATTGTATGTCTCCTCGCTACCGAAAACAGTGAAAGCAGCCGATCTACAAGCTCAGAAACACGTTGCTATCTGAAAAGTTTTGAGATTGTAGATCGGCTATTTTCAGAATGAAGTATGTCATACATTGAGAAATCGTACTCTCAAATAAGCATTTCAGGTTATCTTTACCATTTGCACATGTATTCATTGATACAGTCATGTTGTTTGCAATTCAACTTAAATTAAGTCTGCATCAAGTGAGGCTTGAACTGGCGATCTTGAGATTGTGAGGCACTCATTTAAGGGAGACGCCATTGGACCAACAGACAAGGAACTATGAAAAAGGAGATTACACAGATGATACAGTTTCACGCAAATAGCTGAAAAATCCTGGGTTTAAGTGTTTTTCAAACTGCTCAAAATTGCGGACAATCTACGGGCGGAGCTTACTGGTCAAAGCGATAGATGTGTTCCTCATGAGTCAAGGCACATGTGTAAGCAAGTTTCACGACTTTTGGCCAAACGAGGCATGACTTATGCCTGTTTAAAGTCTGCCTTTTCAAAAAATTGCTATAGCGCCCCCTTTTGGCCAATTGGAGTGAGATTGGTTTCAGTGATATTTGGAATGACCCTGTACATTTCTGCAAAGTTTCAAAGAAATGTGAGTCTGCATGTATGTTTTAGGCACAGATGAATAATTTTCATAAAACTGTAATAGTTAAAATCTATCTCCTCCTGGGATTTTTGAGCAATCTGCACGAAACGTTTAACACTTGAACTTTGGACCACTGCCTACAAAAATTTCCAACGGATTTTCCATAAGTGAAAAAATGCAGAAGTTAGGAGCCAATGACTGTTTTTCATATAATTCAAAATGGTGGGCGATCTAAAGGTCAGAGGTCAAAAGTCAGACCACGAAAGTTGTCGGGCATGAAGAGACGCATGTGTGTATCGAAGTTTCATGGTTGTAGGTCAAACAGGGCATGAGTTGTACCTGTTCAAAGTTGGCACTTTCAATTGAGTGCTATAGCGCCACCCTTTGACGAATGAGTGTGAGAATTATTTTTTGGTAGTTTTTCATGAGCATCTACCATATGGCCGAGTTTCGTAAAAAGCGTATGCACGGTTAAGCCAGAACTGGCAAAAACAAGTATTTTTCAAACTGCTCAAAATTGCGGAAAATCTAAGGGCGGAGCTTAATGGTCAAATCGATACGTGTGTTCCTCATGAGTCAAGGCACATGTGTAAGCAAGTTTCACGACTTTCGGCCAAACGAGGCATGACTTATGCCAGTTTAAAGTCTGCCTTTTCAAAAAATTGCTATAGCGCCCCCTTTTGGCCAATTGGAGTAAGATTGGTTTCAGTGATATTTGGAATGACCCTGTACATTTCTGCAAAGTTTCAAAGAAATGTGACTCTGCATGTATGTTTTAGGCACAGATGAATAATTTTCATAAAACTGTAATAGTTAAAATCTATCTCCTCCTGGGATTTTTGAGCAATCTGCACGAAACGTTTCGTACTTGAACTTTGGACCACTTTCTACAAAAATTTCCAACGGATTTTCCATAAGTGAAAAAATGCAGAAGTTAGGAGCCAATGACTGTTTTTCATATAATTCAAAATGGTGGGAGATCTAAAGGTCAGAGGTCAAAAGTCAGAGTGTGAAAGTTGTTCAGCATGAGGAGACGCATATGTGTATCCAAGTTTCATGGCTGTAGGTCAAACAGGGCATGAATTGTACCTGGTCAAAGTTGGCATTTTCAATTGAGTGCTATAGCGCCACCTTTGGACGAAAGATTGTGAGAATTATTTTTTGATCGTTTTTCATGACCATCTACCATATGGCCGAGTTTCGTAAAAACCGACAGCGCGGTTCAGCCAGAACTGCGAAAAGTGGCAGAAGAAGAAGAAGTGACAGAATAATGCGAATAACAATACGTGTCCAGAGCAGAGCTCTGGCCCCGTAATGAGGGGCGTGGCTCCGCTGGCTGCCACGGCTCAGCTCTGATCCAGTGTACTGTAGTGGAGAGAAGCTGAGTCAGCCATAATTATCACGATGATAAACAAATGAAGCAAGCGCACTGCAACTGCATAAAGGTTAAGCAGGCTGGAAGCGCTACAACACTAGAAAGCTAAGTGTAGAGTAGCTGAACTTTACCATACGTAAAGATTGGATAAGACCTGGTTGGTGTGCAGACCAGGTTGTTGTGGAGCGTGGAGGTGATTAGAGACGAGGGGCAGGTGTGATGATGATCGTAGATGAGAGGCAGGTGGAGCTGTCAACACCGGCTGATGAGCGCGGAGTGAGCGGCAAATGTAGATGAAGAGGTGAGGATGGCCGAGTCGTAACACACAGCCAGCTAATGTAAAACTATGTAGATGTAGAGGTGAGTCGTAATGTAAACTATGTAGATGTAGTGGTGAGTCGTAATGTAAAACTATGTAGATGTAGAGGTGAGTCGTAATGTAAACTATGTAGATTTAGAGTCGTAATGTAAAACTATGTAGATGTAGAGAGTCGTAACACACAGCCAGCTAATGTAAAACTATGTACTGTGGGCGAGCTCTCAGCACACAGAACACATTGGGAAGTGTTGTGTCTGCTTTTCACATCCTCCTCACAACAAAATGTTTTATGTAAAATATCTGTAAAATGTGTAAAACTTTTCACAGGTGATGACCTTTGTGTGGCCAACATCACAGATGAGGGGATACACTTCTTAAAACCTCTGAAAGTGACCCAGACTCACGTGATTGTAAATGTGACCCACCTGTCTCTCTTTGGGCTGACGTGGACGTGGATTCTCGACCTCTTAAACCCTAAACCTAAACAAATTGTTGGTCAAGTTCTGCTGTTCCTTCGACCGCCAAGTGAAAGATATGAGATGAATGTATTCCTGCTGCCGAGAAATGTGCATCCCGAAGAGGTAAAATGTGTTATCTAATGCTAAGTAGCCTCATCCCTTAAAGTTTGATTATCTTCATACGTATTGTACTTCAACATAAAATGGATTGTGATTCTGAAGAGATAACCAGATGCTAGTCTGTAGGTTTGGGCACATTGACAGCCAATATCAGGCCAAAGTCCATAACTTGTACTAAAGAGCCATGTCAAAATGTCCATCAACAGTGACAAATAATGGTCTGCAGACTAGTTAGTCTATACCAGGCATTATGATGGAACCATGTGGTAAAGTGTGTGTCATTGTAGGTGGAAAAACAATATCAACAGGATGTACGGATCATGAATACACCTACATGTTCACTCACCGCACACACATCGTACAGTCTGCACTGTCTTCCACATGAAGCACAACCAAAGGTATCACACACATGTTGGTCTAGTCCTACTACTTCTGCTACTACTGCTACTATTACTAATACTACTGTAAAATGACTGCCACTACTACAGTAATCCAATGCAATAGTAATAAATGTATGTGTGTCTTCAGGCTGGGCTTTATTATCTGGACTTTGGGAATAATTACCAGCCAACATTTGAGGTGTTCATGGATTTGAAGACAGAATACTTCTCATTGGAGCTACGAGGACCTGAGGGTGAGCGTGAGCCGGTGTGGAATGGACACAAGCTCAGAGTTAAAGGTACAATTATGTTTCTTAAGCTACATTAAGTACATTTGCACATACCTGTAATTGTGTCTGGGTTTTCGCCTGTTTATTAGGAGCATCTACTGAACAGCACACAGTGATCAGTTAGCCGTTCAGTGTCATGGTCAGTGTCTCAGATCCTGATTCCACAATTAATTGTATTTGAATACATGGAGCTCCTCTTAATGTGCAGGAGACAGCTTAGTCCTTTGAGTAAGAGGATGAAAACATTGATGCTGCAACATTTAAATATCTACCTATAAAAGTCAGAGATGTGTATAACGATAATTCAAACAATATGAAATGTGAAATACACACATTTGGTTTGGCGATGAATGAATCCTCTTTTAGATACTCTGGGGGAGCAAGTTGCTTTTCCCCTACCAATCGTGGCCTTCTGAATCCCCCCATCTTTACCTTTAAATGCACTAAATCTCTGTCTGTGAGTGTTTCCACTGTAAAACTCCAGAACTGTCTCACTATTATGATAATGTGTATGGAGGGTGAGCAGCAGTTTCTAGAAGGGCAGCAGCAGCATGAGATAAGGCAGCTACAAAGCTAATGAAAAGTTGCATGCCGGTGTCACACATTGTATTTTCATGTGTCATACCGGAATGCACTCCATCTCCAATCTCCTCACACAACTCAACTTTTAGACATCGATAAAAACACAATTTGACTTTAGACCCAACTGACTTTACCTTGATTTAATGGTTCATTTATTTACATTTATAAATGACATAAACAAGTGATTTTATGATAGATTTTATATTTATGGTTTATTTTTTATATTTTCAAGCATATTTGACTATGTGTGACTGGTAAAAGTAAACTCTTAACCCTACAGTGAAATATCCTTCAGTCTTTAACATGTGCTCAGCCCCTCCCATACCCATGCTCATGAACGCATTAAAAAAGCTTTCATTGAATGTTTTTTGGTGAACGGTGAGCTGTACACATCTGTTTGCAACTAATGAACGCAAACATAAGTGTCGTTGACTCCTGCATGTTTCAGTCAACAGTTGTACATCTGCGTTAAGTATTCAGTATTATCATTTTATCCATAATTGTGCATTCAGCTACTACTTTGATGACTAAAATAATGTTGTATAATTAGAGGATGTTATTAAGATTAATATTTAAATATAATATTAATCATGTGTGTAAACCCTGCAGTAAAGGCTTTCACTTCATGTCATCCACAGGACAAATCAAACCAACGATAATGAAGCCCATCAGCCATTCTGTTTCAGGTACACACCCATTCATACTGTATATATGTTTTTCCTTTCTTTCAACTTAACAATCTTAAGATTTACAGTATGTTATCCTTTGATTTGCATAAAGACAAACAGGTTTTCTTGATGGAAAATCGGGACACTTTAGTCAGTAAAGTGAAGAACGTGGGTCCCATCCTTGATTATCTGCAAAGTAAGGGCTTCCCTCCTGAAATGGCCTAACAATGACACCTTCTTTTGAGTTGCTATTTGCCAGTAAACCTACGTGTAGAGTATCTACGTGAGTGGAAGCCATGGTCTTCTCTGGATGAGGCACAGCTGACAAACAAAGAAGAAATTATAAATCATTCATTGAAAGGGGGAGATACTGTAAGCGCCACCTACAAACTTTCAGCGTTGAAGCCCCACAATATGGTTTCACACACATGTATGCAAAATGGTACACACCTGTATCATGTCCAGACTTACAAGAAAAGTCTCTTGGAGCCATGACCTAAACCCAGTAGAAAGTCAGCCATTTTGAATTTATTGTGTTTTAAATTTTTATCCCACGATTTTGTAACCCTATTTTTTACACCCAGAGCCAATTGTCTATGTAATCCTGGGCACTACCTTCCCTCTGCCAACCTAGGGAGGCCAGGGCCGAGCTCATGCCTCCTTCAATGCATGAGAGCCAACTGACCTTCTTATCACCTGACAGGGGAGAGTTTCCCTGGTAGGACGTAGCGCGTGGAAGGAACACGTTATTCCAACCAGTTCCCTTCCCCTCCATCAGGCGCCCCGGCTGGCCAGGGGGAGGCAGTATAGTGACCAGGATTACTGCATGTTTTTGTGAGGGTACCTACCCTAGGAGACACGGGGAGAACATGCAAACTCCACACAGAAAGGCCCTTTCGCCAACCCCACCTAGGGTATAGGCACTGATGACGCGGAGGAGAGGACACGAACAAAAACACACTTAATAGAGGATATCTCTGTGTTGGAAATTGGGATAATGCATCTCCGCTATGCCCAATGCCTGTTGAAGTTGTGCATAAAAGAACAAAAAAAACTTTGGGTCATTTTATCGTCTACTCAGGCTTTTGGAAGCACCCCGGGCATTTTTTAAGTTGCTTGATTCAGTATTTAGATATTTGATAGTCATTTTATCTTCATCATTTTACCCTTCCTATACAAACCCATTGTAACTTCAAACTCCATTTTAATAATAATAATAATAATAATAATAACTTGGATTTATATAGCGCCTTTCAGAAACCCAAGGACGCTTTACAGTACACACAATAAACACATTAATTGCCAAAAGCTTGAGTAAATAAGTGTCTCTTCAGTGCGGACTTGAAGGAGTCCAGTGTTTGCATCTGGCGGATCTCCAATGGGAGAGAGTTCCAGAGTTTAGGGGCTGCCACGCTGAAAGCTCTATCGCCAAGAGTCCGCTTGTTGCTACGAGGGGTGGTGAGAAGCTCCAAGTCGGAAGACCTCAGGTCCCGCTCTGGGGTGTGATCGTCCAGGAGGTCCGAGAGGTACCCTGGGGCTAGGGCATGGCGGGTTTTAACCATGTTAGATTCATCGGAAACACCTGTCCTTGGTTCTGGTGACTGATATTGTCCTTCTAATACGTGAGGAGATTTTTCAATTACTTTTAAAATGTATTTGTAATATTTTTTGGGGAAAATGAAAAATATGAAATACAATAGAAAAATGAAATAAAACTAGAAAAAGTGCTCCTCGAGCCAGGTCAGGTAGGCTATTGTGGCCTCCTGGTGGTGCTATAATAGGCCAACGTGAAAAGGGTGCCATTTCTTCTTAGGCCTTGCACGACAATCGGACACTGACTGCATTCATGATTTGAGGCATTTTGTTAAAAAACATGTGTTTCGCTAAATTAGACCTGTTGGTGGCGTTATAACAGGCCAATGTTAAAAGGGTGGCATTTGTTCCTCAACATAGTGTGAATGTGCGTGGAAAGTTTGAGCGCAATTGGATGGTGCGTTCATGATTTGCGGAATTTCGTTCAAAACAAGCCAATAATGCAAACTTTAGATGTCAATCGGAGCCAATCAGTATGGAATATGAAAAATCAAACACATCCGTCGTGATCACATGACTATAGAGGAAGGAGAAGTATAAAAAAAAATGTTTTTTTAAGTCGGCCTCCTGGTGGCACTATAAAAGGCAGATGTGAAAAATGCAGGGCAAAGGTTTTTCCTTGACCTCTAGGGAGTGTGCATACAAAGTTTTACTCAGATCGGTGCAATTATAGGTAAAAACACGAATCGGCCAATTTCAAATGGTAGTTCTTCCTCGGCCTAATGGGAATGTGCGTGCGAAATTTCACGGAAATTGCATGCTGTGTTCATGATTTGAGGCATTTTGTTCAAAACGGAGCACTCCTGCAAACTTTGAAAGACATTTTTAGCCAATCAGGATGGAATATGAGAAATCTGAAAGACCCGTTTCGTTTAATGACTAATAGAGATACTGTGTACCGATTTGTGTGATTTTTGGACAAAATCTGTAGCCTGAGTACTGTCAAAAAATATGTTTTGCACAATTCGGCCTCCTGGTGGCGCTATAAAAGGCCCATGAGAAAAATTTGGGCCAAAGGTTCTGAATTGGCATCCAGGGAGTGTGTGTGCACAGTGGTGCTGTGATCAAGCCAACGGTGGCAGAGATTAGCTGGTCACAGACGGACGGACATACGGGCGGACGGACAGGGTGGAAAACATACTCACAACAAAATGAAGCTTGTTTCGTTTAGCATTATAGGATTTTGTTTTTTAATTGTAGGGGGCGCTATTGAGCCTTTAGGCCTCGCCCCTTTTAGATGATTAAAATAAGTATTTATTTTGCCACTTGTGATGTGTGTGAGAAAAGTTGCGCAACTTTTTGAGTATGTTTGGTGCCTCGCGCGCCTTATTATTGCAAAGAATAATAATAATGTTCGCAATTTCAATAGGACTTTGCACTGTGCAGTGCTTGGGCCCTAATAATACTGCATAAATATAAATTCCACAAACCTCATATTTGTGTCATCTGGACTTTACCAACTAAGTGCAGTCTTTAAAAATCGACCTGTCCCTAACTAATTATAAAAGGGATATTCATCCGTTTAGGCATTTTTGGAGCGTTCATCCCTACAAAATGATAAGAGGTTTTTGAGACCCCACCTCAGGGGTTCTGATTCAGGGCTACTAATCACACAGCTGCTAGTGATAGGGAACACAGCTATAGATGAACACAACCGTATCATCAAATGGACAAATATCACAATATGTTTTCCTCTTAGATGCCTCGGGTGTGGAAGAACCTCAGATTACCCAGACAACAGGTAAGACCTTTACTTCTCTCTGACCTGTATATTTGACCCTGAAATCAAAACAAGATCTTCAGTATAATGAAAATGACAATGAGCTCATGTTTGACATCCTTTTTGTCTCAGTCACACTGCCATTAAACTTTATCTTCAGTGCACGTCTTCTTTTCTGATGTCAGACTTGTGTAAGTAACAAAAGTTTTTTTTTATTTTTTTACAGGCATGAAAGCTAACTTTGTGAAGCACAACATGAGGGCCCTAATTCAGAGCGTCACAGCTGTAATGCCTATAGCAGATGACCTGCGTGACAAAGGCATTGTCACATTTGAGATGTATAACACAATCAGGGAAGCAAAACCCAGGCAGGAGCAAATGAGAATGCTGCTTGATGTTACCTGTCCAAAAGGAAAAAGAGCAATGTCAGAATTCTACGATGCTCTGCAGGAGCATGAGCGGTGGCTTGTCCAAGATCTGGGTAAGAGCCAACATCGACCTTCAAATCCCTCTTTTAGTCCATTCTGTTGGAGTTCTCTCTGACATGCTTTTTCTTTGTGTTTCTTTTCAAATTTCAGAACATCCCAGCTGATTATCATGCACCTCACAGGTGAAGAGACAACAACTAGTCCACTGAGATGTCTCATTGATTTCAACACAGAAACGCACATAAACAGTAAACCGTAAACATAAACAGTTGTGTACTAAACACAGCAACATAAAGACTGCTGAACAAGGCATGATCACCGCCTGTTGTCAGGCTGGTCTTAGACTTTTGCTCTTCGTCTTGGACCTACCTGTGGATTATACCAGGGACAGTGACTTGGACTCATGGACCTGCCTGCGGATTATGCCAGTGTCCGTTTACTTTATGTGGATTATGCGGTCGACACACACTGACACTTTGCACCTTAATCCTATGTACAGCGCGCTGACTTGTGTTTTTATGTTTTTCTCGCACTTTAACTAATGTCCATAAGAATATCATGTACAGTATACATCTGCTGCTATGCTCACACACCTTTATGTCTTACTTCAGGTTTTACCGCACCTTATGTCTTACTCAGGTACTATGTGTAAATATGTAGATAAATGTGTTAGTTTTCTTTTATTGATCCCTTGCTCCCCCTTCTTCTTCTTCCATTTATTTTCTTATGGAAATAACAAAAAAACGATGGAGCTTGCACAAAAACGAATAACCCACTGTTTTACACCTGTAACTGATATGGCAATACATTTGCCATATCAGTTACACAATGGCAATACATTTCGGGACATTTCCATAACGATAATATTGACAATGATCTCATTTGCAATCGTGTGTGCTTTGCTATTTTTTAAATCATGTTATAGCCATATCTGGTGCTTTTATTTGCACAGACTGAGGAAATCAGTATCTTTTGGTCTTTATTACACAGTTCATATACTGTATATTTGTTTCGATATAATGTATTTTTACACTTAATCAAATTCAAAATGTAATTGTATTTGTGGATAGCTTGCACAAACATGTTTACACCTGTAAATGTGTGATCTGATAATAAAGTGAAGTTTTATATTCGTCAGAAAAAGTATTCAAATATAATGATGTGGGTCGCTGTTAATCACTGACTGTCTATTTACTGTAGCTGTGTCACAGAATGCAGAGAGACAGACGGTGTCTATCTACTGTAGCTGTGTCACAGAATGCAGAGAGACAGACGGTGTCTATCTACTGTAGCTGTGTCACAGAATGCAGAGAGACAGACGGTGTCTATCTACTGTAGCTGTGTCACAGAATGCAGAGAGACAGACGGTGTCTATCTACTGTAGCTGTGAAACAGCATGTAGGGATGGAGTGAGGATGGATGTTGGTAAAGACCATGGTAACCGGTCAGGTGGGCACAAAAACCAACTGGGCACACCGGACAACTGGGCACACTGCCGTCTGGGCACACAGGTCAACTGGGCACACAGTCAACTGGGCACACAAGACAGCTGGGCACACAGTCAACTGGGCACACTGTCAACTGGGCACACAAGACAACTGGGCACACAGTCAAGTGGGCACACAAGACAGCTGGGCACTCTGCTTTGATGTGCCCCCCCTTTCTATGAAATCCAGAGATTAGTGAACCCCTGCTGTGAATTGTCTGCTCCTGAGTTCCTGAGCAGACGCTCCTGAGTTCCCCCCCTCAGACAACCGCATAATCACCCCCCTAGGGTTAGGATGAGAGTTAGGTATAGGCCTAGGATGTGACAGTTTCCACTGATTCAACCTAGTGGTCCCTCCCCACTGCTTACACCTAATGGCCCTCCTCCACTGAGTTCACCCGCATAATCACCCTCCACCCAGGTTAGGGTTAGGGTTAGGGTTTAGGGTTAGGGTTAGAATGTAAGAGTCTCCACCGATTCACACACACACACACACACACACACACACACACACACACACACACACACACACACACACACACACACACACACACACACACACACACACACACACACACACACACACACACACACACACACACACACACACACACATGGGAGAGGCAATACACAGCTCACAACAAATGGATGAGGATGCTGTCAGAACTGCAAGGACACACTGCAATACACTATCTCAGTAACAGACATTACACAATGTCTCCCACCGTCTCTCTCTCACAGTGGGGGGGCGGGGGGTACTTAACTATCAAAGGAACACAAAAATCCTTGGTAGTCATACGGTGTGCCCAGATGTCCATGTGCCCAGTCATCTCGTGTGCCCAGATGTCCGTGTGCCCAGTCATCTCGTGTGCCCATATGTCCATGTGCCCATTCATCTCGTGTGCCCAGATGTCCGTATGCCCACTTATCCGGTGTGCCCAGTTGTCTAGAAACTCGTGTGCCCAGATGTCCAGTGTGCCCACCTGACCGGTATTCAAGACCATTACGTGGGTCTTTACCGACACTAAATGTGAGAAAAGAATCAAACTCCATGTTGAGGCCATTAGGGGCACTAAAAATTTTTTTTTTTTTAACAACGTGTCATGGAGATCACCTCCTCTTCTGGGGACAGGCACCTTCTCTACACCTAAGTAACAGAGAGAGGAGATGGAGTGACCAGCTTCAACAAAATGTGCCGCAACAGGATAACATATTTGCAACAACTAAACTGCAGTGTTCTGCTATGCGCACATGGTTTTGCCAACATAGTATTACCACAAGGACAATAGATCACATACATCACACCTTTGGTATAAGAAATAATGCCCTTGATTGCCTGAATGAGGATGCCTGAAAAAAGTTGTTTTGAAGGTTTTGAATGAATGAATGAATAGTTTATTTAGATACTCTTTGAACAATGCACTGAGACAAAAGCTTTTTCTTTTGCCTGATCGAAAAGGTATAGGCTAAGCTTGTAGATTACTAGTGCCTATACTTTATACATGTTATTTTTTAACAAGAAAGATGAATTGTGAAGAACAAACACACATAACAAACAAAACGAAAAGATAAATCCATGATGTACATAAATAGAACGTAAATCTGCCAATCCAACATTTGATCAATTAACAAGTTTGGTCAATAAATCCATCAATCACTCAATTAGGTATTTGTCCAGAATAGTCTGTTTGAACTATTGTTTTTGAATTGCATTACATTTACTACGTATGTTTCACAATATCAAGCAAACCATTCCACAGCTTCACACCACGGACAGAAATACACATACTTTTCAAAGTAGTACAAACTACTTCAATTTAGTTCCCCTCTCAACTCATACCTACTCTACCTATCCTTAAACATTTTTTGTATGTTGCCAGGAAGCCGATTATGTCTATTATAAATGATTTGTGCAGTTTTAAAAATACACAAAATCTAAAAACTTGAATGTATATGTGAGTTTACTGTTGCATTGCGCACACGTGCCACACTTATAATTCCCATCTGGTATCGGGCTAAGAGTGCGTTGTGGTTTAATGTCTGGAGAGGGAGGTCAGAATGGACCAACGAATCTCTCACATTTCTACCCCAGGAAAAAAACACTGTGGGTCAGTAAATACATTGGGAAACTGAGGGTCAGATTGTAATATATGCCAGTACCTGTTTAGAATGGGATTGATACATTCAGCAGCTCTGTAGTATTTTGTAATGAACAATGGGACCTCTTTGACTTTTAGAAAGTATTCAATACGATGCAAAAGTTTCAGAGAGCGAGACTCATTCAAATGGATGAGAAGTGATCTGTGATCTGACGCTTATATGAATGATGGAATTCATTGTTGATTATGCTAGAAGTGTGGAATTAATCATAATAACTGATTGTTTTATGTCGACAAAATGAATCTGTATTGTGGTTTGTTTAAAACATTTGCCTTTAAAGTGATGATGGGAGATAATTAGACTACAGGTCATTTGGATATGGGATATCAGCCCAAAAGGTATGACAAACAGACATCCCACCCTGGGAAAAAAAAAAACATTTTAGGGAGGTCAAGAAAATATGAACATACATTATATATATATATATATATATATATATATATATATATATATATATATATATATATATATATATATATATATATATATATATATATATATATATATATATTCCACGTTTAGCATATATGTGAATATATATGACACATATATATCAAATAAATCCACGTATATGAACCTAAATATGACATATATGCAGCATATATGCCATATTCAGGTTCATATGCAGTGACACCTGCCACTGTATCACCTTCTATGTGACGCTTCCTCTTTCAATGACAACTTCCCTGTTCTGTAGTCTTAGTAACTTCAACATTAGTAGTGCTCTCTATCTCTCTCTCTCTCTCTCTCTCTCTCTCTCTCTCTCTCTCTGACAGGTAAGGACTGAACCCGAAAATCAAACACATGTTACATTGTACAATATAACTGTATATAACTGTACATTATACTAGTATACTATGATGCTGATGAAATCTTTTAAATATCTTCATTAAATACAAATGTAAAGTATTTTGAAAGCACTTTGTGTTGACAAATAATATATATCAGCCGCTTCACTGGGATGGGCATGGCAGTGCTCCATACTGAACAAATAGACTGGGATCAGTTTGCTGATCCGGTCTGAGTCTAGAATTCATACAGTACAGTATGTGTGTTTGCAAAAATACAGTAGGTGGGCTCTATGGTAGTTTCTAGTATTTTCTAATAAATAATAAACTAGTCTTTCCAAAGGTACAGTGGGAAGCCTGGTGACACCCATAGTAGTTATTATGAGACAATGGGCCCCTGGGCAGTGGGCTTATAAAGACCCCCCTCACTGACTGACTGGTACACTGTCTTGAAGCCAGCACAATAACCATATTAACCGAATACAAGAACGGTCGCCCCAAAAACACGCTCGCCTCTGGTAAAATCCGGCGATGTCGGAACGGTCGGACCCGCAAATCCGGCGATCTGGGAACGGTCGTACCCACCAGGAATTTCTGGCCACCAGAACCTACTTGGCCAACGATTGACGTATCGGGGGGGATGATTTACGATTGTGTTCCTATCGGGATGTAACTCAAACGCCACTCGTAACTGTTTTCTTTCTAACTTGTTAGGGGCTGTCCTCACCAAGCGGGCGAGTGTTACAGCGGCGGGGCGAGTGTTCCGGGCGAGTGTTGTGTTCCGCATTGGCGGGGCAAGTGGTCTGCCGCTGGGGGCGAGTGGTCCGCTCAAAAAATGGGGGTGAGGGTGATTTTGGGCGAGCATTCCCGTTACCTTCAACCTGTATACGTCAACAGAGCAACACACCTATACACAATTAACTGCAAAAGCATATTAAATATATCATAATACACTCCATTGTATGCCAAAAATAGCGTTGTGTATGCAACTCCTTGTGAGCTTGTAGATCAGTTACTTTTGATATGTGACCATCGTAGGACAAAGTATGAATCAGGCTTAATACAATACACACATGCTTAATATCATGGTTGTTTGTTTCTTGTGCTGTGACATCTTCAAAGTGAATGTTTAGGCTATTCCTTAAGTTTTCAGTAGGACTCCGTTATCGACATTTAACAAAGCATACTGTAGGGCAGAGCTTTAGCAGCAGCATGGTAACCCTGACTTTACTGAACCAGGCCTGAGACTAGACTGACTCATATATATCATCTCTACCTGCATGGCCTCTACCTAGTGGCCTCAACCATGTCTTAAAAGGACAGGTAACCTCAACGCATTCACCTACTAGTGAACTCAAACAAAGAAAACATTTTCCAAACTTTACAAAAATCATTAATAATCCCAAAAGGTAAGTATTAAACATGTTTTAGCAACACCACTTTTTTCAATCATAATATACCTTACACATAAAAATCCCACACTCCCCTGTCAAATGGTATGTCCCAATTCCCATACTGCTCCATATAAAGAGCACTGTGGTCATTTGTTACTCTTTTCAGATCCTCAGACCAGGAAGAGGACAAGGCAAGTATGTGTTTGTTTGGTGTGGTGAGGAGCTTATACTGTTGATACAATAAAGTGGTTATGTTTTAAACAAACAATTGTCTCTGTGTTGTTTGTATAAATGAAATGTAGATAGAATGAGTAGTATGATAAATGCATGTTAAACAGAAATTAATGAAAATAATGGAACATGTGAGGCTATAAAGGTAAAGTGAGAAAGGCAGGGTCTGTCTTTACCACACTGCATTGTTATACCACAATGGACATAGTACAATCACACTTTAAACACTACAACAGGAGCTTTAAACACTAAGGGAGCAACACAAATACTGTTGGTGAAACACACTACAGCAGTGGTTCTCAAATGTTTTCGTGCCAAGGACCCCCACATTTCAGATAGGGGACCCCCATCTGAAAATGTTTCGTGTCAGGGACCCCCTGAAGATTATACAAAAATGTCCATTTTCAAAAATAGCAGATGTACAAGCTTGCAGCGTGCCAAGAAGTGACGCGCTGTGAGCTTGTAGATCTGCTAGTTTTGGATAGCCAACAAATAATGGATAAAGTGCTGAAGATGATTGTGATGCTATTTTTTTTGCTGGGGACCCCCTCGTACCCCTCCAAGGACCCCTGGGGGTCCCCGAACCCCACTTTGAGGACCAATGCACTACAGGACATGAGTTTGTGAGCAGCAGTAATGGCTGCCATGAATCTGACTGCATAGGACCAGTAACTAATACAAAATAATGACTTTTTTTGGCATAACCCCAAGCTTTTATTTATAGTTAAGTACTCATTCATGTTTTATGTTCTAATACTTCATTTACCTGAACTACTTGTGCATCTGAAGAAAGAAACATTCTGACCATCTAAAACAACCTGTCTATCAGGTGCATTTGCCACCTTGTGGCGAAAAGTGGGATAGGTCTGTTCCTAAAATATAAATTCTCTGCTTATTCCAAGACACAATAAGGCTCTTAAACATACAAGAAACATTCATAATAAAACAAAAATGTGACTCTACATTTGTGTATGTCACACATGCTTCTGTGCGAAATTTGGTACAGGCTGTCAAAACAAACCAATTAAAACAGTTATTTCACAGTGAAATGTCATTTTACGACCCCTTATTTTACTTCAGATATCCATACTCAAGTATATTTTGATGCCAATACTTTTGTACTTTAATCAAGTAACATTTTGAATACCGACCTTTTTCTTTCCTTTTTTTAATGACAGTATTTTTATATTGCATTGCTTTTTTGCCTCCCAGTGTGAATGAAGAATTCTTGTACTGTGACGACTTTTGTTTTAGTTTTTTTACTCCTCGGATTCTGTAACTGATTCCCAAACCAACTGGTTTGTGTTCTCCGACCAGCTGCTAAATGAATGTTAACGTGTTATTTTAACTCCACAGGTTGTGCACAGACTGAAGCAGATAGAAGCCCAGGCTGATCCTCCTGAATGCCTTGTTGGAGCTGCACCGACCAGCAGTGTGTCTGCTATGTCTGTGCGCCGTGAAAGAACACCAGGGCCACCAGACCATCTCGGCCGCCGCAGAACGGACCGAGAGACAGAGGGAGCTTGTCACCAGTCTCCTCCTCAGCTCAGCGACCTCCTGCTCCACACACTTCCTCCGACTGATGGACCCCACTGACTGGTGAAGTGTATTCAGGTATTCCTCCTCCTCGTAGAGTCTCTGCTGGATGTTACTCTGACCCTCTCTAACACACACAGACACCGTCGGTGTCCGGCCTTCTGAAGACGATGTGTTGAAGACGGCCGTGTCACAACTTTTTTAATGTAGGGATTGTTTGTTTAAACATATGCCGCTTATAATAAAGGCTTGTTACATATGATTTTTATTTAACATAAATGCATGTGTTAAACGAGGATGAACACAAAGTGAAGAGTTATTTCCATTGTGGTCGTTGGCTTTCAAACAGGCAATACAAACAAAACAAAAAAGGATGGGGGAAATGCATACAAAGACATTAGACACTAACATTTTCATAAAAAGGTGTTTTTATCTGGAGGGGACATATTCCAGTGTGAGGCTCCACTGAACTTGGGTCCCCACCAACAGTACATAATATAACATCAACATTTTAACAATTTTTTATTGAAAAATAGCAGATCCACAAGCTCACAATGTGTCGCTTGCCATGCGTTGTGAGCTTGAGATTTATTTGCAGAGCTTGTAGGCCTAGATATATTTTTGGGAACATAAATTTGAAAATGTTTTACCACACAAATCTTCTGGGTGTCTATGGTGCAATCTTTTCAAATAGGGGTCCGCAGCCAAATTATAATTTGAGGGTCCTTGACATGAAAACATTTGAAAACACTGGGGTTTTAATCGGGTATAAACAGGTGGGCAGCACTGGCTCTGGTGTTACCCACTCTCTGAAAGAGATGTGAGTTACTGGTGGTTGTAAATGTTGAGTTGGTGAACAATCCTAGCCTCCAGAGGGAGCCAGTATCTGCTGGAAGTGTACTTTGCCCATACAAGTAAAAGGCCTGTATTTAAAATGTACTTGAGTAAAAGTACAAAAGTATTGGCATCAAAACAATACTTGTAGTACAAAAGTAAGTAGGCCTAATTTTGATTTTTTTACCTGACCACAGGATCTAAATGTCTGAGCAGGGAGTTCCCCTCCAACTACTACATTATGATAGATTGGTTAAAATGTTTCATTCACACAAGTTATGGATTGCAGCTTTACGCACACAGCCCTTTACTTCTCAACCTGGCGTGTTTTGGCCATATGTCATTTAGGTAAAATGTTTCCACATTGAACTCATTGGACATACATGACAATGAGTTCTTTCATCCCCAGAGCACAAGGCCGTGCTTGGTTTATTATGATTATACAACTCGCCCGCAGCAGCTCAAGGTCCAGTAATTGTTAAAGATGCTGCCTGCCGCGGAGCAGATAAATATTCAGTTGTCTTAATCAGACTGATTTTTAGAACTGTGACTTGTCATGTCTGTTCTGATCATTGTGCACAGTGGAGCTGTTTGTTGCAATAGCCAGAAATTCAAATTTGATGTGTGCAGTTATATGGTGCAGTTGCTTGCTAGATAGGTTTGTGTCATTGAATTAAACCTTGTTGCCATGTTATGGCATTCTTTTGCATTGTGCGCAAAGCGCAATTAATAGCATGTTTTGATGTTTGTGAAAGTGCATTGTTTTGTTTTGTGGATCAGTTTATAGTACCTGTGGGGTGAATATGTGTTTATGCAGCCTGACTTTGCATTAGAGGTAATATGGGTTTATGCAGCCTGACTTTGCATTAGAGGTAATGCTCCTTGAGTAAACATGACACGTTAGTCAGATGGCTTTGTGGTGTGTTATTATCATGACACTGGCGTCATGCCAGATAACAGATACAGTAGCAGCAGTGGTCTCTGCTGCTTTTGATAGATTTGTCTAATCACGGCATGGATGATTTAGGGACAGTTGCTGTCCGGTGCCTGCGTGTAGTGACCCCCCCCCCCCCCCCTCCCCCATAGAAAACAAGAAGCAAAAATGTTTTTACTACAGCACTCCTAACATAACTCATTCACTGCCGGGAATGAATTAATGAATTCATCCGTCTACCGTCCCCTTGCCAGCGAAAACGGCAGCTGTCCTCACGGACATAGGAAAGACTTCACCCGGAAAGAATCCGGAAAGACTTCACCCCAGAATAGGTCTGTCCTAATAAAATCCTTGATGCGGCGTAGTTTCGCTTATTTTTTAAATGTAAATGTGAGTGTACTTTCTGGAGACTATTTAGCGTCTGTATTATCCGTATTATCCCACGGGGAAATTCTATTCCATTTAAATAGGGATTGGGGAACCAAAACAAAGCGGCACCGCAAAACCGGATCGCGACAATCCGGAAAGAGGATTATTATTATTATTCTTTTTTTTCAGTAGGCGTGGCCTAGACCGGATCACACAGGTCTTTAGTAACGCATACCAGGCTTTCCTCCGAGGTGGAAAGACTGGTGACGCGAGGTTAGGCACGTTACACACACGGGGGTATGAAAAAAATGGCAAAGCCAAGAATTATTTAATGGTGCAATTTCATTTGTTTTTAATCCATTATTTTCATTGCTTGTTTATAAAGTGATATAATTGTTCAGTGGTAATCAGAAGTGCGTACCATATCTGAAACTTTAGTAAATGTCAACGTGAGTCATACAAAGCCTCCGTGTTCATTTAAATCAATTGTGATTTGATGACACCCTTTCCAGTCGGCTAAAACCATAGCCTGTAAAAGTGCTCTTGCTGCCAATGAAGAGCAATTTTGTTGAATGGCTCTGGTCCTCTCCTGTTATTCAGATGAGGAAGAATGTTCAGCGTCTGATTTGTAGCACTTTTAAATGCATGTTTAAATGTACCCTTACATTAATAGGGCCGTTATAAAAAATAGAAAGATGTGGCAGCGCTGCATTGTTGTGGTTTCACGTTATGACTCTAGGCTGATGAGGTCACCCCCCCTAGCCTCCCTCCCTCCAGAAATGCCTTTAACTATAAACACCCTGAAACACCACTACTTGCTGTCCTCCTCATTGCTCTCATGTTGCTGCTGCTGTGGCTGAAGTGAAATGCATTCTGGGAAGTAGACCTGAACGTTCTGATCAGATGCAGATGAACATTAGTTAACAGTAGACTGCATTTGAAGGAGCCTATGAAATGGGACAAGCCTTGGCATGCCGCTGTGATGCAATCGGCCTTCGAATGCAACCTTCGAAGTATGTGGACCCTGAATTGGGATTGTATTTCTGTACAGCACCAAAAACCTAGCCTGATAAACCCTCCCTCCGGAAATCTCATTTCAATTTGATTTAAAATCAAATGGAAATGAGATTTCCGGAGGCACGGTTTACCAGGCTACCAAAACCTACATTCACCTGCTTATAATAGTGTTATCACACCCAACTCTGAGTCTAATTAGTTTAACTCAGGCCAGGTGAGACTGCTTACCATCCATTCTGCCATCACCCACCCTACAGTCTACTTTGGGGGACTATGATTGGTGTAGCAGAGTAGTATACATAAATAATACATAGCCTACCTAACTTTGGTGCAACGCTGTAAAAAGACAGGCTGTGTACTTTTGTCCAGAGTCATTCAGCAGGTTAATGATTACATTTTACTGCTGATTTACATGAATCACTTCTCGGTGCATGTTGACACTGCAGGACTGAAGTTTAGTCAGGACTTGTAACTTCAACGGCACACCTTGTAGGCAGGTAAGCATCCTCAATATGACAAATGGTCATCTTTTAACATAGACTTAAAAATCTGATTATATCAAGTTACATACTGTAAGTGTTGTAAAGGAGAACAGCAGCAGGTGAAGAGCCGTATTAAAATGTTTTAACCATTTCATCCCTCTCCACGGCATTTAAAACCAATAAACAGATTACACAGATAAATTATTTTTATTTTACAGGCTAACGTCTCTATATTTCTCAAGCAATATTAGTCAAAACACTTTCTTAAACGTTTTTTCTTTGCTTTTCTTTAAACCTGGGCCCTATGGTTTTGACTCAAAATGAAGGGTGAATGTAAAAACGATTTGAGTAGGTCCATTTGATCGCCTCCCGGACGCATCACATCCAGAGATGATCATGCATTTAAAAACAACCCTACAAGGATTAGTAGCCTACTGCTAGCACAATGTATAAAACATTTATAATACTATAATACCTTCAGGCCAGAGAAGTTGGGTTGATGTTTAATCTTGTTTTATTGCACCTGGCACTTTACCTGTTGGACATTGTATCCTGATCTGATCTGACTTGATTTGAAATGTTTATTATTTTATTGTGTCTTGTGGCTGCATGTTTTTTATGAGCATATTTATACATCTAAACCTTAACAACTGTTGAAGTTGATGTCGCTATTGACCTTTTGACCTCTTGCTAATTTCAAATGCAGGCTAGTGTCCAATCACATCTTAGTAACCCTTACTGTGCTGAGGCCCAGTAGGGACCAGTGGTTCACAAACTTTTTTGCTCCAGACCCCAAAAAGAAGTTTGATGTCTCCCTGAGAACTAGTGAAAATAGCAGATCTACAAGCTCACAACGCGATGCTACGCTATGCTACGTGTTGTGAGCGGAAGGTTTAAGTTTTAATCACTGTTCTAAATGTAACCTCTTTGTCATGTTGTGTGCTTCTATCAAACGTGATCAATCTGATTGGTGTGGTATATTAATCATTTATGAATTCAGATTAATTACATCTATGAAGTCTCTGTATAATTCTATATCACAACCAGTGGTGTAGTAGGGATTTTTCACTGGGGCAGCGCTATTTCAATGACACGCAAGCATGCACGCACACACACACACACACACACACACACACACACACACACACACACACACACACACACACACACACACACACACACACACACACACACACACACACACACACACACACACACACACACAGCTCTGTGGTCAGTTCAGTCTAAACACTTTATACTGTAAGTGTAATAATTAGTGAAGCTGAAGCTGAATGTGTGAATCCAGGCTCTAAATAGTTAAATCAGTAGGTCTAGTGTCAACACACTAATGTTGACATTCTGTCTGTCAGAGAACTATTACATGGTGGTTGATGGAGACCACATTTACAGTCTGTTAGTCCAGGGTTTCTCAAAGTGGGTGCTGTGGTACCCTAGGGTGCTGTGACACAAGTCCAGGGCAGGGTGCCACATAGAATACTTTGATAGTATTTGGAATTTATCAATATCACTTCAGTTTAACCATTTATATCCTCTATACCAGGGGTCAGCAAGTAAGTTTGCCCTCGGGTCAATGTCTTTCTAAGTCATTAGATGATGGACCAGAACACAATCAAAGGTTAATTTAAGATCTGAAACTTTGACAAACTGTCTTATACAATCATCAATATATGAATTGTTATTTATTACTATAGATTTAGATATAGATTTTTGTGCATACTGACTGATAGAACTGTGTGTGTAATCAAATGTCACAGGTACAGATAGAAATACTTGTGGTAATCATATAGTGAAGGACACACCCTTGAATGAGGATGTTTAGCTAACTAACCCATTCAATCCGGGAACACATCTGTGTCATTTTAGATTTCTTTGGCTATTTTCAAAAATAGCAGATCTACAAGCTCATAGCGCGGCACTATGAGCTTGTAGATCTGCTTTTTTTTTTTAATCTTGAAATGTGTGCAAATCTTTGAATATATATTTTTTCAAGCGAACATTTGCAACTCAAATCTTTGCTTCTGGGGGGTCCCTGACTCCCTGGAACAAAACATTTTGAAATGGAAATGTTGACATGATAGTAGAGTGCTTCTCAAACGATTTAATTAAAAGGATCTACAGTTTAGTGCAAATTTAGGCCTGTTCCCTAACACTGCTCTAAAACGAACTTGAGTTTCACTGTACTTTGTGCATTCTTTATTGATCTACATCAAATCTCGTCGCCAAAAATAGCCGATCTACAAGCTCACAACGCGTCCCGTTGGGAGTGGGACGTGTTGTGAGCTTGTTGATCGGCTATTTTTGGTGAATGTTCCACCCAGAATAGGGATCCTGGGGTTCAAGTGGTTAAACAAAGTTAAATAAAGTTATTTACAATCAGTCCTAATCTCTCATGTTCACCTTGTGACATACAGTATCTTAGGGGGAAAGATTTATATATATGCATACTTTATTTACATATCAGATAAATGTACCGTAAGGTGCTCTAAAGTAACAATGTAATTCAGGGGTGCCGTGGATGAAAAAGTTATTTACAGGGGTGTCCTGAGACAAAACAAGTTTGAGAACCAATGTGTTATCAAACGTTTTAATTTGAAGGACCCCTATAACTCTGAGAGTGTAAAAATGGAACCAAATGGACCCACAATGGTCCATTAGGTTCCATTTGTACACTCTCAGAGTTACAGACCTGTAAAGGTCCATTTAGAACTCTCTCAAGGAACCCAGAGGGTCCCTGGACCCCACTTTGAGAACCACTGGTCAAATAGTATTCATTATATTGTCAAATGTGTGATATAACAGTAATGACAACAAAACTATAATAACAGCAGATTATTGTGACTTACTGTATGTTACTGTTTTACAGTTCAAACAACAGCTGTAGACAGGATGGCCAGTGGAACCTCAGCTTCCATCAGAGGTGAGTTCTGTTAAAACACATGAAACCAGCAAAATGACACTGGTTTAGTTACATCTGTGATCTTTATTAATATTATACATATTTATCCAACCAGGCAAGAACAGAGAACCAACAGAACTGAGAATTGTTCTGATCGGGGGAAGACATCTAGATAAACCCAGTGGAAAGAGTTCAGTAGGAAACATCATCCTGGGCAGAGATGTTTTTGAAACAAACAGTAGAACAGTCAAGAGTGTCATGAGACAAGAGGTAGTGTCTGGTAGACAGGTCACTGTGGTTGACACTCCAGGATGGAGGTCTTCTCATCCCCTAGATCTGACCCCAAAACTGACTCAGATAGAAATCCAACAGAGTGTGTATCTGTGTCCTCCAGGAGGACCCCATGCCTTTGTCCTAGTGATGCCATTAGACATCCCATATCTAGGAACAGATATGTCAGCAGAGGAGCATTTGAGTCTTCTCCTCAGTGACCGAGTGTGGAAACACACTATTGTAGTGTTCACTGTAGCTGATAAAAACAAAATGAGACCTGATCTCATTAGATCTAACTACATCTTTAGATATCTTACTGAGAAATGTGAAGGCCGCTTCCATGTTCTTAACATTAGTGACAGAGGAGATAGAAGTCAGGTCACAGAGCTGATGGAGAAGATAGATCAGATGGTGACTAGTAATGGTTGTCACTATGAGACAGAAAAACATGTCTCAGAGGAACTGAAGGAGATGGAGAGAACTATCAGCAGAAGAGCAGAACAAAGGAGGGCAGATGCTCAGAAACAAACAACTGGACTTCCAAAATATACTGGTATGTTTTGTTTTACTTTAATAATGATAATATTTCATTTATCTCTGCCAGGAGGTTTATGAGTTCATGTCTGTGTGTGTGTGTGTGTGTGTGTGTGTGTGTGTGTGTGTGTGTGTGTGTGTGTGTGTGTGTGTGTGTGTGTGTGTGTGTGTGTGTGTGTGTGTGTGTGCAACATATCGCTACTGTTGGGCAGAAACCTCATATCTCCATATTTCAACTTTTTATAAATATCTAACCAGTGGAAAGCTTTAACCCATTAAGACCGGGAACGCATCTGTGTAAACACTTTAACCATTATTTTATACTTTGGTTAAGCTCATAGCGCGGCACTCGGTGCCGCGCTATGAGCTTTTAGATCTGCATTTTTTTTTGAAAAATCATGAAAATTTGTGCAAATCTTTGAAAATATATTTTTAAGCGAACATTTTTTACTCAAATCTTTGCTTCTGGGGGTCCCTGGAACAAAATATTTTGAGATGGGGGCGGGGGGTCTGCATACGAATACATATTATTTTGGGTGGTCCTTGACATGAAAAAAGTTTGAGAACCACTGATAGCAACATAAGTAAAAGAAGAAAAAAACTGTTAGGATTTAGAAGACACGTGTAGAATTCCCAGAAGCAAAGATTTGAGTTACAAATGTTTGCTTTAAAAATATGTAAATATATTCAAAGATTTGCACAAACTTAATGTTCACTATACAAAAACAAAAAAAGCAGATATATAAGCTCATAACGCGGCACCGAGTGCCGCGCTATGAGCTTGTATATCTGCTATTTTTGAACAGCCAAAGAAATCTTAAAATGACAGATGCGTTCCCGGTCTTAATGGGTTAACAAGAGCTGTGACTAAATATTAATTACATTACAGTAAATACATTGGAACACAGGCTGTTTTTTCTATTTCATATCAAGCAGTGTTCATTTTGTTGACTACCTTTTTACACTGACGAAAAAAGAAAAAAAAACATGAAATAAAAACTAAACTACTAAAACTAGGACCAAATATATTTACAATTTCGTCAACAAAAAAAAATAATAAAAAGACTACAATGTTAGATGGAGGGACTGGTGTTCTTTCATGTCATTTTATTATGTCATTCTACAAGCTCACAAGACGTCACAGACTTGTTGTAAGCTTGTAAATCGGCTATTTTGGGCACACAGCTAAGTATAAATCAGGCATTACAACGCTATCACAGCCCGCTAAAATACATATTTTTGTCGTCTAAATTAACTGTAGATCTAAAACTACAAACTAAAACTGATGACAAGTAATGGTTTTGGACATACAAGGTTTCCATCCGACAATGAGGATATGTGAAAATAAATGGAGGTACTTCCTGGTTCTACTGGCAGTGTGTACTAGATAGATGAAGCTGATCAGTCCTGTACACACACACACACACACACACACACACACACACACACACACACACACACACACACACACACACACACACACACACACACACACACGCACTGTTGCATGAGTCTATAGTCTAGGTAGTAATGTACATTATTATTATTCTATGATGTCTCCTGGTGAACATTTGTACTGAACTGTACACTGAACACACCTTTCTGCTGTTAATATGTTCAGCAATTACATTATTAGATTAAGAACAACTTATAGACCTGGACATTTTAGCTTTGTTTCTTAATCATATCAATCCTGGCATGCCTAATTTGCGCTTGTTGTTATGCTGTAGGTGATTTTCCATACACATTTCCATACAAATTTCCATACAAATCTACAAGCTCACAACACATTGTGTTGTGAGCTTATAGATCTGCTATTTTCACTATTTGTTGTGTGATGAATTGTGAAATAATTATATGTCTTCAGTGGTTAAATAAGAAGCTGTCAAAGTGAAAGTAAACAATCTTTTTCTCTGACAGGACTGACTGACCTCAGGATTGTGTTGTTGGGAAGGCGTTGGTCTGGGAAGAGTTCAGCAGGAAACACCATTCTGGGAGGAAGTGGTTTTAAAGTTAGTCAGAGGTCAGAGCAGTGTGAGGTGAGACATGGTGAAGTATCAGGGAGACATGTGACAGTGGTGGACTCACCAGGCTGGTACTACAACAGTCCACTACAGGACACCTCAGAGATGGACAAACTGGAGATCCAGAACAGTGTGTCTCTCTGTCCTCCTGGACCACATGCTGTTCTTGTGATGGTTTCTCTTCATGGAGCATTCACCAAAGCACAGAGAGTAGCATTAGAGGAACACATGACACTTCTGTCACAGAGCGTGTGGAGTCATGCTATAGTACTGTTCAACTATGGAGACTGTCTGGGAGACAGAAGCATTGAGCAGCACATTGAGGCTGAAGGAGAAGACCTCCGCTGGCTTGTTGACAAATGTGGGAACAGGTATCATGTCTTCAACAATCAGAAGACAGATGACACTCAGGTCACAGAGTTGCTGGGGAAGATAGAGGAGATGGTGACAGGAAACAGAGGTGGACACTATGAAGATGATGGAGATGTTTCAGAGACGTTGTCAGAGAGGAAGAAGATCACAGAGGAACATGTCCAGACATTCCTGACCAAGACACAGAGACAAAGAAATGCTCTGAAAGCTGTGTTTGAAGGTGAGGTTTATCTATTGCAGTATGCTTATATATTACAGTATGTAAATAAAGTACGCAAATATGTAAATCATTCCCCCTAAGATACAGTATGTCAGGAGGTGAACTTGAGAGATTAGGACAGATTGTAAACAACTTTATTTAACTTTGTTTAACCACTTGAACCCCAGCATCCCTGTGTTTGTGCGCGTGTGTGCGTGTGAAGGACCTGCCTGCCGCTCCAAGCCGCTCCGGCTGGGGCCGCGAACCACGCGTCGCACGGACTGACACAAAGAGATCCATAAGTGCGTATGGTGAGAGAGAGAGAGAGAGAGAGTCCCGCCCAGTCGCGCATCACTACCAGGGGGTCCTTGGGAGTGTTATGGGGATCCCCAGTTTAACCACTTTAACCCATATAGCCTACATCAGCTATTTGAACATATCTAATCTACAAGAATTTGCCCAGATCATCAACATATTGGAAGGGGTATGAAGCAGAATCTTGCCTTTATATCTTTAATAGCAAGAAGAAGGATACTACTGGAGTGGAAATCACCACTGGCCCCTAAAGCACCTGTATGGCTTAAAGACCTCATCATGTACCTACATTTGGAGAAAATAAAATTTAATATGAGAGGATCACCGGGCAAATTCGATCAGGTTTGGGGCCCTATGATGAAACATATAACTAAACTAAAGACGTGCAGGACAGATAAAGCAAGCACTGCCATCGGCACGTTGACAAGCTCTATAGGTTAATACATGTTAAAGGAAGAAAATAACAGATTCCTATGTTTCTTTTCTTTGATACACTCCATATGTACCATGGGGAGGGCTAGGAGGGTACGAGGGAAATAATACATATGAATTGACTATTTTTTTTATTTATTTGTTTTATTTATTTTGAGTTAAGTGTATGTTACATGTCTGAATGTTGTATGTGGGATTGGAGTGGGGGGTAGATGTAAGGGCACAAAAACTAAAAAAAAAACAAAAAAAAACTACTTTTGACATCCTATGGCAACTGTATTCCTATGTATGTGCTGGTCAAAAGCAATAAATAAACAATTAAAAAAAATCTACAAGCTTCACAATGCAACGCATTGTGATATTGTAGATCTGCTATTTTGCAAAAACATTTGACAAATTGTGAAAAAATAGTATCAATAGGCCTACTGCAATGTAGAAGTAAAAGTCCGGAATAAAAAAATGTAGGCCTAATTGAGTAAAAGAACCAAAAATCGGTATCGGTATCAAAATGTACTTAAAGTACCAAAAGTAGAAAGTAGGCTATTCATTATGCAGAATGTCCCATTTCACAAATACAAATCTTGTATATTATATGGGGTGTGAAGTGGTTAATGTGAGTTTTGTAAACAATAATTATATATATAATAAATTATTATAGTGCAGTAAAAGTATAATATTTGCCTCTGAGAAGTAGTGAAGTAGAAGTATTGAAAATTGGAAGTACTCCTCCTGTAAAGTAACTAAGTAGCCTACGGCCGGAGCGCTCCAAGCCGCTCCGGCCGGGGCCGCGAACCATACGTTGCACGGACTGACATGAAGATATCCATAAGTGCGTATATAGAGCCTCCCCGATCAAGACTTCATTCAAATTTCTCCGTAATCCACACAAGTATGTTTATAAATACCAAGTTGTGACAGTTAAGTTATATCACCAGCCGATCAAAGAATACAATTTGAAACGCAAGTGACAGATTTTGGCTGAATTAACTCGCTTTGCGACTCGAGCCCCTCTCTCTCGCAGTGGTGTAAAGTAACTAAGTACATTTACTCAAGTACTGTAGGCCTACTTAAGTACAATCTTGAGGTAATTTTACTTTACTAGAGTATTTCCAATTTTCAATACTTTTACTCCCACTCCACTACATCTTAGAGGCAAATATTGTACTTTTTTAGCCTACTCTACTATAATTATTTGAAAACTTTAGTTAGTAGCCTACTTTTTATATCTTAGTTATTATTTATCACAAAACACACTTCAGCCCTCGCCATGGTTCTCATGACGCAAGCGTCATGGTGCCATGTCCCCCTGGTTTATAGCGGTGTTCGATTGTTGTTACATTGCCAACTCTCACATGTACATAAACGTTCAGATTTGAAACATAAAGTGCTTAACCCCGAGCCATGGATGTTACAAGGCGATCCGGACCGCGATAAGTAGCCGTATCTCCCGTATTGTTAAATAAAAAGCATTTTAATCCGATCGCCAGCCATTTTCTCCAAATTTTCTCCGATACTTTCAACAATGCGACACTAATGGTTGAGAGGTGTATTGCACTCTGATACATTACCAAAAAAAAAAAGAAAAGGCTGGCGATGGGATTAAAATGCTTTTTATTTAACAATACGGGAGATACGGGTACTTATCGCGGTCCGGATCGCCCTGTAACATCCGTGGCTCGGGGGTAAGCACTTTATATTTGAAATCTGAACGTTTGTGTACATGTGAGAGTTGGCAATGTAAAAAAAAATCGAACACCGCTATAAACTGGGGGGACATGGCACCATGACTGTCATGGTATGACAGTCATGTTTCAGGGCTAACTTCAGCCCTATACACATTTCGGCCATTTGAAAATAGCCGATCTACAAGCTCACAATGCATGGCGATTCGACGCATTGTGGAGTGATTGATGCAACTTCTTGGATTTCTGCGATTAATTGTATAGCCTAAACAAAGCGAGACACGAGACTATACATACATCCCCTGCCAGCCTGCCCCCATCAAGAACTGTGGCTTTAGTTTTAGATTGTTGGAAAAGCCACAATATTAGTTAAACTCAAATGACTAAAGAACACTCTGTGATCAATCACCACGGGACGATCATTTCATTGTGGATTATCCTATACTTCATATGGCTTGGAATTTGCAACAGCAATGGTATTGAACTGATAATGAACTTGGACCTGGACTGCTTTCGAGATTGATTGATTGAGAGGGCCGTGACACACTCACTCTCTCTCTCTCTCTCTCTCTCTCTCTCTCTCTCTCTCTCTCCCCTCTCTCCCTCTATCTTTCTCTCTCTCTCTCTCTCTCTCTCTCACTCTCTCACTCACACTCTCTATCTTTCTCTCTCTCCCCCCCTCTCTCTCTCTCTTCCCCTTTCTCTCTCGTCTTTTTTTTGTTGCGGGCAGGAGCCGCGTTTATGTCCAGTGACCCTCCGCTTGTAGATCTGCTGATTTTTATATTTTATTTGAAAACTTGTGAAATGGGTAGCCTACTTCTAGCCTACTTTTGGTACTTTAAGTACATTTTCATAATTCCCCTAGACTGTTTTTATGAACCAAATTAAGTTGCAGTCGCAGACATGTTTGAAATGGATCGGACTTGGTAGGCTAATCACCGGTCAGTTATGCCATATTTTGCACCCAATTTTATATGAGGGGGGATAATGTGGAGATTGTGGACACCGCTGGTCGCAAGTTTTCCCGCATTTTGATTATCAATAGAGCATCCATGATCCATCCATCTGCAGGCTGACAGACGGCTGTAACTTAATCCATTGAAGTAATAAATACTGCGGGCCAAGTTGTTAAATCACAATCTCCAATCGGAACCTCTCCCTCCGCTACAGTATATTGCAGAGGAAGAGGTTCCACATTGGGCTCCACAAACAAAACGTGGCCTGCACTTGCACTCAGGGGTTGTGAAGATGAAAGCTCCCTTGTCCTGTATAGCTTTTCATTATAGGCTATAATTATTTATATTTGTGTCAACCTGAGGTGCTGGAGAGGCCGCCGTGCGCAATGACAGTTATATGCCCACAGCACTTCATGATGGACTTCTGATCAAAATTTCACACGAGTTTTAAAGATGAATACAGTTATTAGCTTCTATATGGGGACAAAAAGCATCATAGAATAAATGCAAGCCTTTAATGGAGCCTGGATCTGCGCACAAACTCATTCATGAGGTAGGCCTATGATGAGAGATGATCTTTATTATTCGTATTAAAGTGTACTTTATATAGAACGTGTCACACGCACGTACGGTGCTGTGAAACAACAACAATCACGTGTGACGGTCTATTTTGATAACACTGCACACACACACACACGCTATAATCACCATGACGGTCTATTTGACAGTCATCTGTCATGCACACACACGCACGCACGGTGCTGTGCATCAACAATATTCACGTGTGATTTTGTGCAGCCCTCATTGCCTGCCTCCTGTAGTCGCGTGACCCAAAAAATAATGCATGCGTTGATGCGTGCGTTCGCTAAAAACGCATAAACTAAGTGTTAACGTGTAACCCGCGTAGGGCACGGGGGAAGGGTACGGGTGCACGCATGCACGTCCCATCGCGTCGCGTACCCATTGTGAGTCAATGGGAAAATAATAACAAGTTCACACGGTACAGTGCAGAGCAATAAAAAAATCACGCGTTCATGTGACGCGTCAAGGTTTGACGTGGCACGGAACGAGCGCCATACACACACACACACACACACACACACACACACACACACACACACACACACACACACACACACACACACACACACGGACATGGAGATTGCCTATGCCATCTCTCCTCTCATTGGCCACACGTGCCACTGGTTATCAACGAGGGGTCCAGGGACCCCCAGCGTATGTTATGTCCGTCCGGCCGTATGAGCACGGGATGAGCACGGGATTTTAAACAGCTATAACTCCAGTTTGCAGCATGCCACCAAGTCCAAATTTGGTATGTGGACTTAGACCACCAATAGTCAACTCGGTCAAAGATAAAAAAGCCACCTCTTTACCGGCACATGTAAACGTTGGTCCACGTATGATCTCTGACCTAAATGGTATTTGTACAGCTTTTAACGAACATTTTGCTACGGCAGGTCATCTTTTTGACAATGATGACATGACAAGGGTAGACGCTGAGAGACATGTCTCTCACTCAGAGACACAAAACTCAAATTTCTCTCTTGAACCTTTTACTTCTAATGATGTTTTTTCTGCTTTGCTCTGTATTGATCCAAAGAAATCAACCGGGGAGGATGGTTTAGACCCCTTTTTTCTCAAACTAGCGGCTCCCTTAATCTATGAGCACATATCACACATTTTTAACCTTTCTGTGTCATCAGGTATAGTTCCTAGAATATGGAAAATGGCACATGTTACACCACCACACAAAGGTGGAGATGTAAATGACCGGAACAACTATCGACCCATCTCCAAGTTGTCCTGCCTGGGAAAAACCTTGGAGTCATTGGTAAACAACCAACTTAAATTATATCTATCAAATTACTCTATTTTATCTCCACATCAATCTGGTTTCAGAGCTAAACATAGTACAGTTACAGCCACTACTTTAATTGTAAATGATATAATCTCTGCCTTAGATAAAAAAAGACACTGTGCTGCATTATTTATAGATTTATCAAAAGCTTTTGACACCGTTGATTGTGAACTGCTCATAAGTATTCTACACGGAACTGGGTTTGATGGAGATGCCTGCAGCTGGTTTAGCAGTTATCTAACTGGGAGATTTCAGTGCGTTAAAGCTGGGAAAGCCCAGTCAGGGTTTTTACCCATGTCTAAAGGTGTCCCGCAAGGATCGATTCTAGGCCCTGTTTTATTTACCCTATACATAAATAATATTGCTTTATCCCTCAATAATTGTAAGGCTCACTTTTATGCAGACGACACCATCATCTACTGTATTGCTGACTCTGTCCAGCTCGCAACTGAAAACCTGCAACTGGCTTTTAACTGACTTCAGAACTCACTACAAGAGCTGAAGCTTGTTTTAAACGCAGGAAAAACAAAATTCATGCTATTCTCTAGAGCCAGAGAAATTGATTTTAATTCCTTACGTATTATTACTTCAAGTGGATGCAATATAGATAGGGTTACTGAATACAAGTACCTCGGAATATGGATTGATGATAAGTTCACATTTAAACACCATGTAGATAACCTTGCCTGTAAGCTAAGGCAAAAGATTGGCTTTTTCTATAGGAACAGTGCCAGTTTCCCAATGGCTTGTAGGAAAAGGGTTATTGAAGCCGTCTTTCTTTCTGTATTGGACTATGGAGACGTTATATATGGAAAGGCATCCCCTTCTGTCCTCAAACCCCTTGATACAGTTTACCATTCTGCTCTGCGCTTTGTATCAGGTGCCCCATACATGACCCACCACTGTATCCTGTATGACAGAGTAGGTTGGCCTTCTTTGAACGACAGACGAAACAAACATTGGTACCTGTTTATTTTTAAGACAATCGATGGGACTTTACCACTATATCTTAAATCGTTGCTGGACTGGAAACCTGTAACATATGGAACACGCTCTAGTGACTGGCTCACGCTAAAAATCCCCACAATGAACACTGAACTAGGGAAAACAGCCTTTTGCTTTAATGCTGCAAACACGTGGAATGAGCTACAGCTTAAATTCAAAATAGATTCTCCCATAACATATGGAACTTTTAAATCTTTGATTGCTGACTTACCTGCAACTGTTTGCAACTGCTTTTAAACTTGTAGTACTGTTATTACGGGGCCAGAGCTCAGCTCTGGACCTGTTTTATTATTCGCTTTATTCTGTCACTTCTGCCACTTTTCGCAGTTCTGGCTGAACCGTGCAGTCGCTTTTTACGAAACTCGGCCATATGGTAGATGGTCATGAAAAACGATCAAGAAATAATTCTAACAATCTTTCGTCCAAAGGTGGCGCTATAGCACTCAATTGAAAATGGCAACTTTGAACAGGTACAACTGATGCCCTGTTTGACCTACAGCCATGAAACTTGGATACACATATGCGTCTCCTCAAGCTGAACAACTTTCACCCTCTGACTTTTGACCTCTGACCTTTAGATCTCCCACCATTTTGAATTATATGAAAAACAGTCATTGGCTCCTAACTTCTGCATTTTTTCACTTATGGAAAATCCGTTGGAAATTTTTGTAGGCAGTGGTCCAAGGTTCAAGTGTTAAACGTTTCGTGCAGATTGCTCCAAAATCCCAGGAGGAGATAGATTTTAACTATTAGAGTTTTATGAAAATTATTCATCTGTGCCTAAAACATACATGCAGACTCACATTTCTTTGAAACTTTGCAGAAATGTACAGGGTCATTCCAAATATCACTGAAACCAATCTTACTCCAATTGGCCAAAAGGGGGCGCTATAGTAATTTTTTGAAAAGGCAGACTTTAAACAGGCATAAGTCATGCCTCGTTTGGCCGAAAGTCGTGAAACTTGCTTACACATGTGCCTTGACTCATGAGGAACACACGTATCGATTTGACCATTAAGCTCCGCCCTTAGATTTTCCGCAATTTTGAGCAGTTTGAAAAATACTTGTTTTTGCCAGTTCTGGCTTAACCGTGCATACGCTTTTTACGAAACTCGGCCATATGGTAGATGCTCATGAAAAACTACCAAGAAATAATTCTCACACTCATTCGTCAAAGGGTGGCGCTATAGCACTCAATTGAAAGTGCCAACTTTGAACAGGTACAACTCATGCCCTGTTTGACCTACAACCATGAAACTTCGATACACATATGCGTCTCTTCATGCCCGACAACTTTCGTGGTCTGACTTTTGACCTCTGACCTTTAGATCGCCCACCATTTTGAATTATATGAAAAACAGTCATTGGCTCCTAACTTCTGCATTTTTTCACTTATGGAAAATCCGTTGGAAATTTTTGTAGGCAGTGGTCCAAAGTTCAAGTGTTAAACGTTTCGTGCAGATTGCTCAAAAATCCCAGGAGGAGATAGATTTTAACTATTGCAGTTTTATGAAAATTATTCATCTGCCCCTAACACATACATGCAAGACTCACATTTCTTTGAAACGTTGCAGTAATGCAGAGAGTCATTCCAAATATCACTGAAACCAATCTCACTCCAATTGGCCAAAGGGGGGCGCTATAGCAATTTTTTGAAAATGCAGACTTTAAACAGGCAAAAGTCATGCCTTGTTTGGCCGAAAGTCGTGAAACTTGCTTACACTTGTGCCTTGACTCATGAGGAACACATCTATCGCTTTGACCAGTAAGCTCCGCCCTTAGATTGTCCGCAATTTTGAGCAGTTTGAAAACACTTAAACCCAGGATTTTTCAGCTATTTGCGTGAAACTGTATCATCTGTGTGATCTCCTTTTTCACAGTTACTTGTCTGTTGGGCCAATGGCGTCTCCCTTAAATGAATGCCTCACAATCTCAAGGTCGCCAGTTCAAGCCTCACTTGATGCAGACTTAATTTAAGTTGAATTGCAAACAACATGACTGTATCAATGAATACATGTGCAAGTGGTAAAGATAACCTGAAATGCTTATTTGAGAGTACGTTTTTTCAACTTATAACATACTTCATTCTGAAAATAGCTGATCTACAATCTCACAACTTTTCATGGTTTGTGAGCTTGTAGATCGGCTACTTTCACTAGTTTTGGTTCTGAGGAGATGTACAATTTCTTCATTGGTAAATGGTTTGTGAACGAGTGATCTTAGTGTTAGTGAAACAGGGGCTTGGTTCATGAAAGAAGGCAAGAGTTTATGATCTTCAACAGACTATATCAGCCTGGACAAAGCTATAGCACTATAGGTAGTATTGCAGCCTATTAGTCTGAAGGTTGAGAGTTCGAATCCTGTTAATGGCAGTAGGTTGAGATGTCCAATCAAACCATTATGTTTCCATCTCTCTCTCTCATCAATCTATTGTTTCCATGTCACTCTCTCTCTCTTCAATCTATTCCGTTTCCATGTCTCTCTCTCTCTCTCTCTCTATTCACTGGCCCCGTATTATCGCTGCTTGCAGCTATATTTATTATTGTTGTTGTTATCATTTTCCTTTTGAAAAAAATACTATTTTGTGATGTATTGTCTCGATGATGTTGTAAATGAAGGTAACCTCAACTTCTTTCGAGAATAAATAAAGATTTGATTGATTGATTGAATAGGGACGTGCATGCATTGCTGAAGCCCCGCCCCCTCTGTCTTCCCATTGGCTGGCCTTTAAACAGCCGTAACTCAAGTTTGCAGCATGCTACGGAGTACAAATTTTGTACATGGACTAAAACCACCAATAGGGACAAACTGTAATTACTTAAGCCCCGCCCCCTCTGTCTGCCCATTGGCTGGGCTTTAAACAGCCATTATTCCAGTTTGCAGCATGCTACCAAGTACAAATTTGGTAAGTGGACTCAGACCACCAATAGGGACGAACTGAAATGAGTTAAGCCCCGCCCCAAAGGCACCGCTTCCTTCACACAGGGTGTGATTTTTTTTTTTACTGTTCTGTGGTCAGTGTTGTTGCAGAATTGTTATGTATGTAATAACTCATTTAGCTGAATCTCTGAATCCAATCCTAAATCAATATAAAGTGAACTAATGCTGTGTGTGTGTGTGTGTGTGTGTGTGTGTGTGTGTGTGTGTGTGTGTGTGTGTGTGTGTGTGTGTGTGTGTGTGTGTGTGTGTGTGTGTGTGTGTGTGTGTGTGTGTGTGTGTGTGTGTGTGTGTGTGTGTGTGTGTGTGTGTGTCAGGAGAACATCAGAGTCTACCAGATATGAAGGTGATGTTGGTTGGTGGAGAACAGGATCAGAGGAGCAGAGCTGGAGATAACATACTGCAGAAGACTGTGTTTAAACGAACTCCATACAAGGTGAGTAATATTATATGAATGTGATGTTATAATGAATGACTTCACTCAAAGTAAGTAAACAGTAAAGTGATCAAATATGTTTTCTGAAGATAATGTAAAAGTATCTGCTGTCATGAATGTTCATTGATCATGTGATCATTCTGATCAATGAACTGTCAGTGATCAAAACACAGATGTTCATTTTCAAATGAACATGGAGTCCAACACATGTAGATTCTCATCATGTCTGTAATCTTTAATGCAAACCATGACTGTGTGTTAGCTTGGTGGTTCTCAAACTGACTTTTCATGTCAAGGACCCCCAATACAATACATAATATAGCTGCAAGCAGCGATAATACGGGGCCAGAGAGAGAGAGAGAGAGAGAGAGAGAGAGAGAGAGAGAGAGAGAGAGAGAGAGAGAGAGAGAGAGAGAGAGAGAGAGAGAGAGAGAGAGAGAGAGAGAGAGAGAGAGAGAGAGAGAGAGAGAGAGAGAGAGAGAGAGAGAGAGAGAGAGAGAGAGAGAGAGAGAGAGAGAGAGAGAGAGAGAGAGAGAGAGAGACACAAACACGTTTCAAAGAAATGTGAGTCTTGCATGTATTTGTAAGGGGCAGATGAATAATTTTCATAAAACTGCAATAGTTAAAATCTATTTCCTCCTGAGATTTTTTAGTAATTTGCACGAAAAATTTTACACATGAACTTAAGACCTTTGCCGACAAAACAAAAGCGGCGGATTTTCCGTAAGTAAAAAAATGCAGAAGTTATGAGCCAATGGCTGTTTTTCATATAATTCAAAATGGCGGGCGATCTAAAGATCAGAGGTCAAAAGTCAGACCACGAAAGTTGTCGGGCATGAAGAGACGCATGTGTGTATCGAAGTTTCATGGTTGTACGTCAAACAGGGCATGAGTTGTACCTGTTCAAAGTTGGCACTTTCAATTGAGTGCTATAGCGCCACCCTTTGACGAATGAGTGTGAGAATTATTTCTTGGTAGTTTTTCATGAGCATCTACCATATGGCCGAGTTTCGTAAAAAGCGTATGCACGGTTAAGCCAGAACTGGCAAAAACAAGTATTTTTCAAACTGCTCAAAATTGCGGAAAATCTAAGGGCGGAGCTTAATGGTCAAATCGATACGTGTGTTCCTCATGAGTCAAGGCACATGTGTAAGCAAGTTTCACGACTTTCGGCCAAACGAGGCATGACTTATGCCTGTTTAAAGTCTGCATTTTCAAAAAATTGCTATAGCGCCCCCCTTTGGCCAATTGGAGTAAGACTGGTTTCAGTGATATTTGGAATGACCCTGTACATTTCTGCAAAGTTTCAAAGAAATGTGAGTCTGCATGTATGTTTTAGGCGCAGATTAATAATTTTCATAAAACTGCAATAGTTAAAATCTATGGAATCCTAGGATTTTTGAGCAATCTGCACGAAACGTTTAACACTTGAACTTTGGACCTCTGCCGACAACTTCTAGGCGGCGGAATTTCCATAAGTGAAAAAATGCAGAAGTTAGGAGCCAATGACTGTTTTTCATATAATTCAAAATGATGGGAGATCTAAAGGTCAGAGGTCAAAAGTCAGAGGGTGAAAGTTGTTCAGCATGAGGAGACGCATATGTGTATCCAAGTTTCATGGCTGTAGGTCAAACAGGGCATGAGTTGTACCTGTTCAAAGTTGCCATTTTCAATTGAGTGCTATAGCGCCACCTTTGGACGAAAGATTGTGAGAATTATTTCTTGATCGTTTTTCATGACCATCTACCATATGGCCGAGTTTCGTAAAAAGCGACTGCACGGTTCAGCCAGAACTGCGAAAAGTGGCAGAAGAAGAAGAAGAAGTGACAGAATACTGCCAATAACAAAACAGGTCCAGAGCTGAGCTCTGGCCCCGTAATTAGTCTGCGGACCCCCATTTGAAAAGATATGTCTGGGATCCCCAAAAGGGGAGATTAGTATACCTATAGCAGTGATTCTCAACCATTTTAGAGTGTAAAAATGGACCTGTGAGGGTTCATTTGGTCGCATTTGTACACTCTCTGAGTTACAGACCCATAAGGTCCCATTTGGTTTATAACTATCAATCATTTGGCTGGGTACCCCCTAGAACCCCCTCAAGGACCCCTGGGGGTCCCCGGACCCCACTTTGAGAACCACTGTGTTACGTAACTGTATAGGGGTACACAATAACAACAGCAAACTAATCAATTGATTTAAAAATATAAAATAATAATAATAATAATAATAATAATAATAATCGATTATTAAATAAAATAATACATCAATAATCATTACCTATTTTGAGCATGTCATGGTTTAAAGTCTCAAAAGCTTTTTTAAAAACTATAACAAGTTTGAAAATAGCCGATCTACAAGGTCACAACGCGTCACATCTTGACACGTTGTGAGCTTGTAGATCTGCTATTTTCACTATCTTTGCATGATATTATTGTGTTACGAAGTATAAAATAACCCTTAAATGGTTAATTAATGCGGTGATATATAACATTTATTTATATAAAAAAAAATCTGCAGAACTCGATTATTTGATTAATTGAAAAAGTAATTGATAATAAATGCTACAGAAATAACTTATACTTTTTTTGCAGCCCTAGTTAAATTAATAATGATTAATTTATCCTGTTTACCAACTTCCATACAGTAGCTCTATGCTGGTACTGATTATTAACCTGTGTGGACAAAGTACTCAACCCCAATATCTGAGTCAAAGTATAGATACTCCTGGTCAAATATTTACTCAACTACAAATGAAAGTTGAGTAATGACGCTCTCTGTTTCAGTGGTGTAAAGTAACTAAGTACATTTACTCAAGTACTGTACTTCAGTATTTCCCATTTTCAGTACTTTACTTCTACTCCACTACATCTCAGAGACAAATATTGTACTTTTACTCCACTATAATTATTTGAACATTTTAGTTACTAATTACTTTTCAAATATAAATTATGATATTATGAAACATATATTAACCAATTTAGCCCTATTTTATACACAGGCTATTTGAAAATAGACGATGTACAAGTTGTGAGCGTGTAGATCTGCTCTTTTCAAACATTTGAGTACTTTTATTGTAGGTACTTTAAGTATATTTTGATGCCAATACTTGTGTACTTTTACTCAAGTAACATTTAGAAAACAGGCCTTTTACTTGATTTAATATTGCTACTTTTACTTAAGTAATATATCTTAGTACTTCTTCCACCACTGCTCTGTTTAATAAAGTGCTCAGAACATCCCCTGTGGAGAGGATAGAATGTCAAATTGACTTATGCACACCTGTACTACTTCACGCTTTCAAACACAGAGTTTCAACTTTTAGAGCTTTTTCAGTTTTAGAAGTCATTATGACATGATATTAATCCCATATTTCTGTGGCATTGTTAGACAAAGTGATGGATAATAATACATTCAGTGAGTACATTTCTGGTAAGCTTGAAGAGGAACTCCAGTGAAGACAGAATAGAGTGAATGTTTTTATTAGTATGACTAACAGTAAACTTCATATTCCAGGAGTATAAAACCCAGACTAAACTGACAGAATGTGTCAGAGAACAGAGACGAGTTGCTGGAAGAAAAGTGAGCGTGGTGAACTGTCCAGACTGGTCGACTACACCTCCATCACAGAAGATCAAAGACGTCCTTCTACACGGTGTGACTCTGTGTTCTCCTGAACTCCATGCTGTCCTGTTGACTGTTGATGTCAGGTCCAGTTTCTCTGAAGCTGACAGGAGATCAGTGGAGGAACACATGGAGCTGCTGGGAGACAGAGTCTGGAGACACACTCTGGTTCTGTTCACACAGGGATGGTGGCTGGGAGGGAGACGTGTTGAGGAGTACATAGAGTCTGAAGGAGAACCTCTGAGGTGGATCCTGGAGAAATGTGGATACAGATACCATGTTCTCCAGTTCATCAAGTTCAACCTTTCAGAAGTCAAAGAGGTGATGGTGAAAATAGAAGACATGGTGATGAGGGACAGAGGACACCTTGGACCTTCGAGACAGATGACCCTGATTGAAAGACTGAAAGGACAGAAAACCTTAACAGAAAAAGAATGGAAGAAGAGAGAGCAGGAGATGATAGAGAGGATGTTGAAGTCTGTGGTGACGGAGTCAGAAAAACCAACCCTGCCAGCTGTCAAGAGAAGGAACTGCGACCTAGAGGAAGCACAGAGCATGGACTTTCCTCCCAATAGTGAGTATCAAAGTGTGTGTGTGTGTGCGTGCGTGCGTGCGTGCGTGCGTGCGTGTGTACACACATTGGAGGGAATGCTCTGTAGGCTGTCTTGAAGAAATTATGATCTTTTGGGTGGAAGAGGTCAAGGTCAAAGTGACATCATGGTTCATATATGAGGAACAGAGACATGTAGAGATGTTGTGCTGGGCTGCAGGGTTTTCACATCCAGGTGTGTTTTTATTATCATTGTAAATGTCTTACTGTCTGTCTGTTGTCTTCTGTTCCAGTGAGTGGTGGAACACGCTCTTCAGGATTTGGAACCTTGAGTGAAGTTTCCACCCAGGCTAATGCTGATGTAAGTGAGAGATGAAGATGTTTAATTGCATCTTCATAGAAAACCTATATACAATAAAACAAAATTGTAATCTTTTTCTTTATGTTTTATTTTATCTTAAGTCTATGGTGAAGGACCCAGTAGAATCAACCCTGCCAGCTGTCAGGAGAAGGAACAGCAATCCGTGGCGTCCTCCAAGCAGTGAATATCAATACATCCTGTTTAGTCACAAGCTCGTTAATACTTTTTATTTGTTCAATATTTATAAAACCAACCGGCACACTATTTTCTCTACTTAGGGCATTACATTTAAGAAAAACGTACACATTTGAAATATGGAGATGATTGTATGTGTATTTGTGCGTGCGTGCGTGTGCGTGTGTGCGTGCGCGCGCGTTTGTGTATACAAAATATATAAGAATGGATGGGTGTATTTTCATGAAACTTGTAGGGAATGATCAGTAGGTGCCCTGAAAAGATAAACTTTTGTGTGGAAGAGGTCACGGTCAAAATGACATCATGGTTCATATTATCATTGTAAATGTCTTGCTGTCTGTTGTCTTCTGTTCCAGTGAGTGGTGGAACACGCTCTTCAGGATTTGACACCATGAGTGTAGTTTCCAGCCTGGCAGACACTGATGTAAGTGAGACAGAGGAAGATGTTTCATAGATGAAACTTAATTTGACATCAGTCACACTCATGTTTATTCTTATTTATTTGCCGTATATTTTATATCATACATGATTCTTGTAATGGATTTATTTCGTATCATAATTTATGATATTTCTCCATCATACATGATCATTGTAAGAACACAGTAATATTTATTCCTTTTTCCTCCCTCTTACGATTTATTATTATTTTATTACATTTGGTTAAACATGTGTGTGATGTTTATTGATGTACAGTAATACTCTGTTGATAACCAAGAGCTTTGGTTACAAATTTAAATATATTTGATCATATTTTTCCATTGTTGGCTGTATATGAAAGATACATCAGATTTAAGTACAGATGATTGATATACCATCTGGCTGATACACCGGGATGATATTTTTTCAAGAATGACATATCAGTGAATATTCTCTCTCTTATCTGTCGATAATGGTCACAAAAATTGCACATTAGTCACGCTCTGGTCTAAACATTACAGTTACATACATTTACAACCATATGAGCTTTCATTGAAGTTAACATGTATTGAAATGTTATTACAATATTTGTACAAGCTCAAGTTTATTGTTTTATGCCGTTTGATGGATCCTGTATTAATGTACACTGTTGTGTTTCAGTCTTCTTACAGAGGACACTTTGGACCTTCGTCTTCATCACATGAGACACGACAGAAGACACTGTTTGAAAGACTGACAGGAAAGAAAACTTTAACAAAAAAAGAATGGAAGAAGAGAGAGGAGGAGGTGATAGAGAGGATGTTGAAGTTTGTGATGATGGAGCCACAAGAACCAAGTAGTGAGTCTTACTTTTATCCTCTTATGTGGACATTAATTACTTACTAAAATGTGTGTGGGTATGTGCGTGCATGCATGCGTCCTTGCATAAAATAACAAGAATGGACGAGTGGATTTTCATGAAACTGGGAGGGAATGATCAGTAGGCTGTCTTGAAGAGATTGTTAACTTTTGGGTGCAAAAGGTCAAAGGTCAAAATGGCATCATGGTTCATATGTGAGGAACAGAGACATGTAGAGATGTTGTGCTGGGCTGCAGGGTTTTCACATCCAGGTGTGTTTTTATTATCATTGTAAATGTCTTGCTGTCTGTTGTCTTCTGTTCCAGTGAGTGGTGGAACACCGTCTGAAACAGGAAGTTTATACTGCTGGTCACCTGCCAAGGTCTCTGATTGGCTGACAACACATCCTGGACCAACAGCGCCCTCTTCAGGATATGACACCATGAGTACAGCTCCCAGCCAGGCAGACACTGATGTGATGAGTGTGAGAGATGAAGATGTTTCATAATTCTTATTCATTTCATTAAGAGAAACATTAGCACCTCCAAATTAATTCTTAGTTATAAAAATCTATCCCAACACACCTCTCATAACAACACATTAATGTGACATTAATTCTGACCATTCCAAAAAGCTACATATCTTCACAAGTCAGCTATTTTAACAACAATCTCAACTATATAAAATGCTATTATTATAGTTGTGTGCATGTACAGTAGACCAGGAATGATCTATCTATCCATCTATATCTACGCACGCACGCAAACACACACACACACACACACACACACACACACACACACACACACACACACACACACACACACACACACACACACACACACTGGCCCTCATTTATCAACGCGGTGCAGACCAAATAATGGGCGTACGGCGAGATCACCGCAACTTTCGGCATTTATCAATATATCCTGACGTTGGATTCATCCTACCGTACGCTGAGATCTCACGTCTGGTAGAGACCAGTTGTTGACGTTGGCTGCGCCCGTTTATTCCTTTTTGACCTGCGGAGCAGCATTGTCTGACTGTCTGACAGGCATCTGGACACATAATCCACTCCAAAATGTATATCTACACTAATAAATAATCCCTGTAAAAATATAATATTTTACAGACTAATTTAAACAAACTGCTTTAACAGTCATTCGGTTAAGCTTGCAGATCTGGCTGCATTGGCTATTTGAAAATAGCAGATCTACAAGTTCACAACAGGTCGCATCGCATGGACAGTTATGTGATGGATGTGACATATTAACTCCTTAGAGACCACCTCATACACACCTCTTTGATAACCAGTTGGACGTGTGGCCAATGAGAGGAGAGGAGAGGACCACACAGTGTTAAACAGTGTAACCTGCACTCTGAACCGGATCTGTAAAGGTTTATTTTTTAACATGGGTTTGAATGGGGGACTAAATAGGGGGCGTGGCTACGTGGTTTTGCCGATTATGTCGGCGTGGTAACGCGAAACGGTAATACAAGTAATAGCCTGGTTGGCCCGGTCGTTCCGCACGCTTTGATGTATACATTGCCAGGGACGTGTAAACCGTGTGGGAGGAGTAGCATTTGGGGCGCCGCGTGCGGCCAAAATGGGTAGTTTTGTCGCATATATGACGAATGAATAACGTCGCAATGGTAACGCTCAACGGCAAAACACTTCCGAGCACACGATTCCCGGCCAAGTCGCATGTTTTGATGTATATATTGCCCATAAACCGCGCGTCAGTTACGGACGGACAAAGTTTTGTGGCGTGAAATAAATATTATGATTAATTTAAGTGTACAGTATGATTGGCCTTTGAAAGAGGTTGATCATTCCATGGACATTGTGAGTAAAACCAGCTCCATACAGAATAATCACACTGACTGAACATCAGGAAAGTTACTGATTGTTTGTTTCCTGCTTTTTATCTTTCAGACCAGTTTTTCCCCCATCGTGCACACAGAACACACAACCAATGAATACAGGTAGGTCATCCTCAACAGCTTCCTCCACATATGTAGTTGTGTCTTTGAGAACATCAGCTGATCATTCACCACAGCTGAGTCTTCCTGTTTCCACTAACATGTTGTTTCTATTCAACCAACCACTGTGATACGGTACATGAACTGGATACAACATGTGGCAACATGACACCTCATGAAGTCAATAGATGATATCAATGTTGGTTTTGGGGGTGCCGGTTGTCAAGTGGTTAAGGCGCGTACCACACAGACTTTGATGCCTGGCATTGTGTCCCGGGTTCAATTCCCGAGCCAGACGGCGGATTTGCTGCATGTTATTAATTCCACAACTCTCTCCTGTTTTTGTCCACTGTACTAACTAAATAAAGGCAGAACGGCCCCAAACATATCTTAATACAAATAAATGCTTGTTTTGTGTCACAGGTTCACGTTCCCAGAGGCGGGGCTGTTCCAGTGCAAAAAGACAGGGTTGGCGTTTGGAACGACAGGGGAAGGAGAAGTCCTCTACAGGACTGTGCAGTGGGATGAGGACCAGCTCCAGTCAACAAGAGGGACTCCTGCAGGTCCTCTGTTTGACATTCAGTGTCCTCACCAGTCTGTCTGCCAGCTACACTTGCCACACTGTGACGTCACACCTGGTGAGGCATCCAATCACTTTCAAGTTTCTTGTTCAAAGTCACTCTGTATAACAAAAACCTTCTGCCTTCTGTGTACTGAGAATGAAACTTAGTGTGTCTGACACACAGCAAGGAAGAGGCGGATCGAAGGTTAAAGGTCACAATGGTGAGTCTGTTGACCAAATGATGAAAAACAAAGGATAGATGAGGGGCGTGGCTTGGCTGCCACGGCTCAGCTCTGATCCAGTGTACTGTAGTGGAGAGGAGAAGCTGAGTCAGCCATAATTATCACGATGATAAACAAATGAAGCAAGCGCACTGCAACTGCATAAAGGTTAAGCAGGCTGGAAGCGCTACAACACTAGAAAGCTAAGTGTAGAGTAGCTGAACTTTACCATACGTAAAGATTGGATAAGGCCTGGTTGGTGTGCAGACCAGGTTGTTGTGGAGCGTGGAGGTGATTAGAGACGAGGGGCAGGTGTGATGATGATCGTAGATGAGAGGCAGGTGGAGCTGTCAACACCGGCTGATGAGCGCGGAGTGAGCGCCAAATGTAGATGAAGAGGTGAGGATGGCCGAGTCGTAACACACAGCCAGCTAATGTAAAACTATGTAGATGTAGAGGTGAGTCGTAATGTAAACTATATAGATGTAGAGGTGAGTCGTAATGTAAAACTATGTAGATGTAGAGGTGAGTCGAAATGTAAAACTATGTAGATTTAGAGTTGAGTCGTAATGTAAAACTATGTAGATGTAGAGGTGAGTCGTAATGTAAAACTATGTAGATGTAGAGGTGAGTCGTAATGTAAAACTATGTAGATGTAGAGGTGAGTCGAAATGTAAAACTATGTAGATTTAGAGTTGAGTCGTAATGTAAAAATATGTAGATGTAGAGAGTCGTAACACACAGCCAGCTAATGTAAAACTATGTACTGTGGGCGAGCTCTCAGCACACAGAACACATTGGGAAGTGTTGTGTCTGCTTTTCACATCCTCCTCACAACAAAATGTTTTATGTAAAATATCTGTATAATGTGTAAAACTTTTCACAGGTGATGACCTTTGTGTGGCCAACATCACAGATGAGGGGATACACCTCTTAAAACCTCTGAAAGTGACCCAGACTCACGTGATTGTAAATGTGACCCACCTGTCTCTCTTTGGGCTGACGTGGACGTGGATTCTCGACCTCATAAACCCTAAACCTAAACAAATTATTGGTCAAGTTCTGCTGTTCCTTCGACCGCCAAGCGAAAGATATGAGATGAATGTATTCCTGCTGCCGAGAAATGTGCATCCCGAAGAGGTAAAATGTGTTATCTAATGCTAAGTAGCTTCATCCCTTAAAGTTTGATTATCTTCATACGTATTGTACTTCAACGTAACATGGATTGTGATTCTGAAGAGATGCTAGTCTGTAGGTTTGGGCACATTGACAGCCAATATCAGGCCAAAGTCCATAACTTGTACTAAAGAGCCATGTCAAAATAGACTGTCCATCAACAGTGACAAATAATGGTCTGCAGACTAGTTAGTCTATACCAGGCATTATGATGGAACCATGTGGTAAAGTGTGTGTCATTGTAGGTGGAAAAACAATATCAACAGGATGTACGGATCATGAATACACCTACATGTTTACTCACTGCACACACATCGTACAGTCTGCACTGTCTTCCACATGAAGCACAACCAAAGGTATCACACACTTGTTGGTCTAGTCCTACTACTTCTGCTACTACTGCTACTATTACTAATACTACTGTAAAATGACTGCCACTACGACAGTAATCCAATGCAATAGTAATAAATGTATGTGTCTCTTCAGGCTGGGCTTTATTATCTGGACTTTGGGAATAATTACCAGCCAACATTTGAGGTGTTCATGGATTTGAAGACAGAATACTTCTCATTGGAGCTACGAGGACCTGAGGGTGAGCGTGAGCCGGTGTGGAATGGACGCAAGCTCAGAGTTAAAGGTACAATTATGTTTCTTAAGCTACATTAAGTACATTTGCACATAGCTGTAATTGTGTCTGGGTTTTCGCCTGTTTACTAGGAGCATCTACTGAACAGCACACAGTGATCAGTTAGCCGTTCAGTCTCATGGTCAGTGATTCAGATCCTGATTCCACAATTACCGGTAATTGTATTTGAATACATGGAGCTCCTCTTAATGTGCAGGAGACAGCTTAGTCCTTTGAGTAAGAGGATGAAAACATTGATGCTGCAACATTTAAATATCTACCTATAAAAGTCAGAGAAGTGTATAACGATAATTTAAACAATATGAAATGTGAAATACACACATTTGGTTTGGCGATGAATGAATCCTCTTTTAGGTATTCTGGGGGAGCAAGTTGCTTTTCCCCTAATCGTGGCCTTCTGAATCCCCCCATCTTTACCTTTAAATGCACTAAATCTCTGTCTGTGAGTGTTTCCACTGCAAAACTCCAGAACTGTCTCACTATTATGATAATGTGTATAGAGAGTGAGCAGCAGTTTCTAGAAGGGGAGCAGCAGCATGAGATAAGGCAGCAACAAAGCTAATGAAAAGTTGCATGCCGGTGTCACGCATTGCATTTTCATGTGTGATACCGGATCTCCAATCTCCTCACACAACTCAACTTTTAGACATCGATAAAAACACAATTTTTATCTTTAGACCCAACTGACTTTAACTTGATTTAATGGTTAATTTATTTACATAAAAAGTGATTTTATGATAGATTTTATATTTATGGTTTATTTTTGTATTTTCAAGCATATTTGATTGTGTGACTGATGGGTAAAAGTAAACTCTTAACACTACAGTGAAATATCCTTCAGTCTTTAACATGTGCTCAGCCCCTTCCATACCGATGCTCATGAACGCATTAAAAAAGCTTTCATTGAATGTTTTTTGGTGAACGGTGAGCTGTACACATCTGTTTGCAACTAATGAACGCAAACATGAGTGCCGTTGACTCCTGCATGTTTCAGTCAACAGTTGTACATCTGCGTTAAGTATTCAGTATTATCATTTTATCCATAATTGTGCATTCAGCTACTACTTTGATGACTAAAATAATGTCGTATAATTAGAGGATGTTATTAACTCTTTGACTGTCAGAGTATTTTCATAAAGTACTCCCCCAGTGCCAGCGATTTTCGTGTTTTTTTGTTTGTTGTTATTTTGTTATTTAAATTAATTTAAGTTTGTCTGGCTGCGGTTTTAAACACACACGGTCGGCCAGCAGAGAGCAGCAGATCGACACCTCGATCACTCGTTCACTCGCTCGACCCCCCCCAAACAGGCTCAAACAGTCCATACGTCATATCCGGATATGACGTATTCGCCGCTCGCCGATCGGGCTTCAGATTGCTTGGAATACACAACGACGATAACTACTCGTCATCCAGACTAAATAAAATAGAAGTGGAGCTCTCTGTTCGTTTCTTATACCGTGTGAAAAAACGTGTTTTTCCCTATTCTGGCCTAAAATGGATAAAAAAGTCCTTCCGAGAACCGGAAACGGAATCTGCGTCATGAATCCAGAACCCGGTGAGTGTGAAGTAAACAGAAAGCGAAACTGATGCTGAAAAATATACAGAACAGCGCGATCACAGATTAAACAATGAAAAAGCTATCAGCGTGTCTAACGCGTCGACGGCCAAGTGGACAAACTAGCAATTGACTCGATAACGCGTCGACGGCAGTCAAAGAGTTAAGATTAATATTTAAGTATAATATTAATCATGTGTGTAAACCCTGCAGTAAAGGCTTTCACTTCATGTCATCCACAGGACAAATCAAACCAACGAAAATGAAGCCCATCAGCCATTCTGTTTCAGGTACACACCCATTATCTTCATATATATGTTTTTCCTTTCTTTCAACTTAACAATCTTAAGATTTACAGTATGTTATCCTTTGATTTGCATAAAGTCAAACAGGGTTTATTGATGGAAAATCGCGACGCTTTAGTCAGTAAAGTGAAGAACGTGGGTCCCATCCTTGATTATCTGCAAAGTAAGGGCTTCCCTCCTGAAATGGCCGCCAACGTCCAAGCTGAGACCACACCTCAACAAAGCATGAGGAGGATCCTTGACAGTGTGACCACCGCTGAAGCAGCAGAGACCTTGTACGAAGCTCTTGTCATAAATGAGAAGTTGGTCATGGAGGAGATACTGGGTCTGGGATAATACCAGGGGTGGATCTACGGTGGGTGGACCTGCACCTGAGAGGCACAGGCCCACCCAGATTGACTCTGCATGGGCCTACCCAGAGTTACACATTTGTCCTAATGTCAATCACATGAACTGAAGCATGCATAATGTCAATCAAATGAACTGAAGCATGCATAATGGGACAATGTACATTGTTGTTGGAACATAAACACAGACAGGGTGACGCTGAGACTTCCTCACATTTGTTTATATTTTTCATGTGCAGAATATTTAAAATGTTAACCAATATCTGCTGTGTTTCATTATTTATCAGGCTGTAGGTTTATATGGGAAAATATTTTGTAATAAATTAAACTAACCCTTGGATAAGATGTGACTTATTTTTGTAATGAAATGATTTGGTCTACAGTTCAAACATGTACATTGTAACCTATTCACTAGAAACACATTTTCTACGAAAATTCAAGTGTGCCTGCAGCTGGCTGAGGTGGGAAGGGGACAGAGGGTGTGTGTGTGTGTGTGTGTGTGTGTGTGTGTGTGTGTGTGTGTGTGTGTGTTGACAGCAAATGACAAATGACAGCAGCAAAGGTCTTTAATCTGACCACCTGCAGTTTATTTACATTAAATGTCTTATAATACAGAAGATACTTTGAATGTATAATTATACATATTGCCATTTACATTTGCCTCATTGCAGAGCAGCCGGTGGCCACAAACATCGACGAGCGCAAGACCTCACATCTGAATCAATCGTGAATTCTGGTAAAAAAAAAACACTCTCCTAGAAGTCATGTTTTTAGTTTGGTTAATCTTCATTTTGAAGCTTACCTGTGAACATCCAGGTAGTTTGTTGTGCTCTGGATCTCCCCAAAGCATTAATATAGAGTTTTACGACTAAAATCTGGTCTGCAGAGACGAGTCAGACTAGCATCAACTGAAAACAGGTTTGACGCAGGGCACACAACTCAGAAGAGGTGAAACGCCACACACCAAACGAAAATCAGAGTCTCACTAAATGAATGAGAAAGTACTGTATGCAGAGATGTTGAGTAAAACAAAACAATTGCTCTCCCGCAACCTGACAACACTGCGTTCCTTCAATGAGGAAGTCACTGGCTTGTTGTTTTCGTTGCGGTGTGTTTTGTGTCTCTTGAATTACCCAAATTCTAGAGGATTAAACACATGGATAATTCATGGGATATGCAATACTAAATGAGGACAAACCTAGAGCAAAGAAAAGGGTATTGTTGCTCCTTTAGTGCATTTTTTGGAGGTAGAAAAAATAATTGATGTACATTTTTGAACAGATAGGATTTAAACCATACTACTGGACACTCGTTCTTTATAACACATAGGAGGATATTCCAGCACCCATTCAAATGATTCTAATCACTGTTTCTCAACATCGGGTTTGGGGACCACCAGGTGTTCAAATAGATGTGAGCTCCAGTCCTGGACATGTGTTTGGAGTGAACGTTGAATGAGTCACTCAAAAAGACCCCCATAGGGTGCATCCACACATGAGCGTATGCTGACGGCAAACGCTACGCTTACGCTACGCTAGCCCCGTACACACCCACGTTAAGTTAGTTAGTTCCGGTCCGGTTTTTCCTATAACATGGGTGTGTACGGGGCTAGCGTAGCGTTTGCCGTCAGCATACGCTCATGTGTGGATGCACCCATAGTGTGTGGAAGTGCTTCTCGGTGGACAGGGGTGTTGCAAGAGCTCCCTTCCTGATGTGGTAATGACCTCTTCCTGGAATGGGATTATTTAAAAGGTAGAAGGTGAAATACAAATGGTACTAGAATCTTAAACATTTTCAAAAAAGATAAAAAATTGTGATAGCGAAAATAGACAATATACAAGCTCACAACGTGTTGCATCGTAACAAGTTATGAGCTTAGTGATTGATATTTTCACATTTACTATTTTTAAAAATAATGATAGCGATGGTGGTTACAAATCAGGACACATCGGCTGCAAAACTGCCTCTACCAATGTCCTCAAAAAAGTCAAATAACAGCCGATATTTCGGTTATTATATAACGGGGTTAACAGGCATAATTTTGCAGTGTGTCATAGTGACAGAAAGGCCTACCCTGTGAAAGCTGACCAGATCGGCCAGAGTGGCGTGTTGGATCTGGTCGAGGCCGATGAAGCTGTAATAATCAGCGGAGGCGTCCACCAGGAAGTGTTTGAAGGCGTCGGCTGTGCGATAGGAGAGAGTGAAGCCCCAGATACACTCACTGACCCTCAGCAGAAAGCTGCCCTCTGGCTGCTCTGCAAGCAAAGACTCAGCCTCCTGACGGGAGATGATGCCTGGAGGGAGAGAGAGCAGACAGGGATCCATTTCAGAAAACACTGTCCACTTACGCCCAATTTTTTTAAATAGCCAAAATAGCCAATTTACAAGCTCACAACGTGTCATATGACGCGCTGTGAACTTGTAGATCAGCTACTCACTATTATTTTTATTTAAAAATAAATACATTTTGGTCAAAATCTTTATTGAATTTCAAGCAGCATCTAAAGAGAAAGACTATGTCGTACATATAAAATGTTTACATACCCATAAAAAACATCATAATATTGTACTTCCATATATAATACATCAGAGCTACTTGAACATAAACAAATACCATAGACCAATATGCCTTTTGAGAATGTTCACCTACAGTACATGCCCAAAATAGGGATTCCAGGTTGAAGTGGCTGAAGAATGTATGGTTGCCGACAAGAAATGTGTCTATATCATGTTTGTCACATGTCCCATGTACGTAGATAGACGGGTGATGGGTGTGGATTGAGATGCACTTAGTGCAGATCTAAAGTTCAGAGGTAGCTAAGGGGTGGCAATTGCCCTGGGACCCCGAATGACACCCCTCAGAGCAGAGCAGAGCATGCAATGTTTCTCAAAAACATCTCAAAATAGTAAGTGATGGGGAGGAGAGAAAAAGGGCTTGTTTGGTGCAGAAGGAGAGTGGTGGTTATTGAGTAAACACATGGTACCCCCTGGGCCGCCAAAACCTGCTTCTCTTTTCGCCCGCCTGCTTTTTCATCTCCTTGTTGACCACCTCACTCCTCCATTTCCCTGCCAGGAGACAGGCCTTCTGCTTGGCGTGGGTGTCCCGAAACCTCTTCTCCATCTCCTCCTGCTGGACACGACTGTGTGAGACAAACACGTTTAGAATGAGACACAGGACAGTCCTGTGATGAGACAGACATGTTTAGAAAGAGACACAGGACAGTCCTGTGATGAGACAGAAATGTTTAGAATTAGACACAGGACAGTCCTGTGATGAGACAGACATGTTTAGAAAGAGACACAGGACAGTCCTGTGATGAGACAGACATGTTTAGAAAGAGACACAGGACAGTCCTGTGATGAGACAAACACGTTTAGAATGAGACACAGGACAGTCCTGTGATGAGACAAACACGTTTAGAATGAGACACAGGACAGTCCTGTGATGAGACAGACATGTTTAGAAAGAGACATCATATAAAAACTAATAGAATACGCACATCACTTCATTGAGGTGCTGGGTTTGAAAGTAATATGAAGAAAAAGGAATAAACCCGCACACTCGTCTGCTCCAGTGAAATTTTATTGACAACGTTTCGAGCCAAAGCTCTCTCGCTCTCTCTCTCTCTCTCTCTCTCTCTCTCTCTCTCTCTCTCTCTCTCTCTCTCTCTCTCTCTCTCTCTCTCTCTATATATATATATATGCAACATGCATGTAAATTGCTTTTAAGTTACAAAGCAATTTGCACCTTTTACTGTACATACATCCGGCCCAGACTATTAATTTCTAATTAGAAACGGTTAACCACTTAAACCCCAGTATGTTATGGGTCTGTTTATGAAAGCTATTTGTCTCTGTAGTTGTCCTGGAAATGGGGTTACCCTGCCCGCATTTTCAACTGAGGGGATGAGGATATTTATTTAAGTATATTATTTAAGTATTCTTTTCTTTTTTTACATACACTTGCAGTTGCATGCTGTATACTATAGTTTATTAGGAAATCTATTTTGCTTGTAATTTCCTCTCTCATCAGTTATATTATCTAAATAAGGCAAACAACTACCAGGGGGAAACATTAATAATAATGGTTGTCAAGTATTTGGTCTCTAAAACAATGTGTTTGAGATTATAATACAATTTAGACAAGACCCACACTGCTACTCACTAGTGGTGGAAACGGTTCAACAATAGTCCACTGCTGCCCTCTGGTGGTGAGTGGGAGTTGTGACAGAGATATCACATCTAATGATCCAGTGTACCGTCCTGTTTCAATATGTAATGGCAATAATTCTGAAAAGAGCGAAACTGTGCACAGAGATCACTGGCTCTTAGATACATCATACACAACCTATTTTTCACATTCATACACAGTTTTAACAATTATTAACAATATGTACGTTGTAGTTTAGGTTTGTCATTGATTTCTTCCAACCATTTAGCTCTATACTTTTTTAATAAAAGAAATGTGAGCTAAATGGGTCATTCCGAGTATTCGGTGCCGTTTGTGTCCCCATGACATAATACAGCATATCTTGTGTAAAAAAAAGCTTATCTTATACTGTTAGCCTCTCTGCCATTGTGTTCTGTATTGTTTTCCAGCATCACATGAAGCGTTGGCAGCAGGATTTACGCAAATGAACCAGGATGTGATGGCCATGACTCATGACTCATCTTGGGCAGGTTCATTGGTGGAGCAATAAAAGCCTTTAAAAACCTTAAAGACAATCCATCCAAGGTCTTCACAGCCTTTCATCTGTTCGGCTGGTTCACGAACACCAGCTTGGCATCGGTCAGAGTTAGAGCCCTCCATGTGGTCCAGACACCCTCATGGTCCCTGAAGGTTCCAAATGGCCCTTTACGGGTGTGTAGGCTACAAATGGCACCAAATGGAAGGCTCCTTCTTTACTTTGAGTTGGAGCTGTCAATCAAAGCTATAGTTTGTGCACGCCCACACAAACAGCCCTGAGAAGAGGACGGTGTAATCACCAATCAGAGTAAATGAAAACACCTGTATGAGTGTTCAGGCCCTTTAGAGTTGAGGGTTCAAGGCATTATTACACATCATTTATCAAGACAAGACAGTGGTAAAATGGCACAGGATAGGAGCGGAGTGAGTCGGCGTTTGTGAGACACTGTCTGAATTGTTTGGCGCGGAAAGTTAAAAGTTGATATTTGTGGATTAACACTTTTGTGTGATTGTGGATATAGTTATAAGTACATAATACACCTAGGGAGATAGAGTTAGGGGACCGACCGACGACCTATATAATAAACTTAATAATAATAAACTTTATTTGTATAGCACCTTTCATGACATGAAATGCAGCGCAAAGTGCTTTACAGAGCAAGAATACAGTTACAGTTACAACCAATTTAACAATAAAGCAAACAAAAAATAAAATAAAATAAAAGCAAAAGCATAAAACATTAAAATAGGCAATACAGTGAGGACTTAAAAATCAACCAAAGAGTCAGCTAAAAGCAAGAGTGAAGAAATAGGTCTTGAGCTGTGCTTTAAAGCTATCGACAGAGGCTGCCTGTTTTAGGTGTAATGGGAGTTTATTCCACACTGTTGGTCCGTAAAAGCAGAATGCTGCTTCACCGTATTTTTTATATGTCATTTTAGGCACCTCGAGTAGGTCAGCACTTGAAGACCTGAGGGTCCGGTTTGGATCATGTCTCTCTAGGCAGTCATATAGGTAGGAAGGTGCCAGACCATTTAGAGCTTTATAAACTATTAAAAGAATTTTAAAATCAATCCTAAAAACAACCGGGAGCCAGTGTAGTGAAGCTAGAACTGGAGTGATATGTTCTCTCATTCTAGTTTTAGTTAAAATTCTGGCTGCCGCATTTTGAACAAGTTGTAATCTGTCAGTTGTTTTCTTAGGCAGGCCAGAGTAGAGTGCATTGCAGTAATCAAGCCGAGAGAAAACAAAAGCGTGGATCAGCGTTTTTGCGTCGTCTAACGACAGATAGTCTCTAATTCGCGCAATATTTCTAAGATGAAAGAAAGCAATCTTGGTGACATGATTAATGTGTGCATTAAAATTCAATTCAGAGTCGATAATATAGGTCCGGCGGTACCCGTTTCATTTCTTTTCTTTTCTATTATTTTCTTTTCTTCTTTTCTCTGTTAATCTAGTGGGTAAGGATGACAGGTAAATCAGCTAAAGATAGACGTAGGGACAGGAGGGAAGATAAAGGGCATGAATCACGCCAGAAGGACAGGAGGAGAGGAGATGAAGAGGAGGAAAATAAAGGGAAAAAGGTGCAGGGTAGAGAAGGGAGTGCTAAAAGAATCAGAATCAGATCAGAGAGTTCATTAAGTTATGAAACAGAGATGGTGAGTGACTTAAGTGAGGATGAGGGAAAAGAGAAAAATGAAACTTTTAACATGATAGTTCGGTTTGTGGAGGAGGGAGGAGTAGGGAAGATAAACCCGATAAATCTGACTAAAGAGCTTGCTGGGAAATGTGGTGAGTTAAAGTTTGTGAGGGTTTTAAGAGATGGAAATATGCTTATTGGATGTTCAGATGAGCTTCAGGTGGCTCTGGTTAAACAATTGACAAAGGTTGGAGATAAAAGGGTGGTGAGGGTGGTGCAAGTGGGAGAGAAGAAACTTAAAAGTTGTAAGGGAGTTATTACAGGAATTGATGTGGATGTTGAGGAGCGGGAGATTAAGGAGAACCTTGTTGCCAGAGGCTTAGAAATAATAGGTATTAAGAGGATGACAAAGGGACAGGAGAAGGTAATAAGTGAAACTGTGCTGGTGGAGTTTGAAGGTGGAAAAATACCAGACAGAGTATTTTGGGGTTTCTTGTCCTTCTTTGTAAGGGCATATATACCAAAGCCATTGAGGTGCTATAAGTGTCAAGCTTTTGGGCATATTGCTAAGTTCTGTAAAGAGAAGAGGAGGTGTGCTAGGTGTACTGGTGATCATGAGTATGAGGAATGCCCAGAAGGAGTAAAACTCAAGTGTTGTAGCTGTGGTGGGGAGCATAGTGTCACTTTTGGAGGCTGTGCAATAATGGAAAAGGAAATGGAGGTACAGAAAATTAAAGTGCTGGATAAGTTAACATATGCAGAAGCTGTGAAGGTGGCCAGTAAGAGGGATGATCAAAAGATGAAGAGAGCGGCAGAAGCTATAAGTGCACTACCAGTTCCAGCCTGGGGAGGCACTAGAAACAGGCAAAGGGTGGTTGAAGTAGAGGAGTCAGATGGAGATAAGGTTTGGATTGATAAAAAGCAGTTGGTGTTTTTTATTGCAGCAGCAATTAATTCCACAAGTGGGTCCACGTCAAGGACCACTAGTATTCAGTACATAGTAAAGGCAGCTATAGATCACTTGGATATGGAAGGCTTAAAGTGGAAGGAAATAGAAGAATGTATTAAAAGTCAGAGCAGTAGCCAGGAAATAGCAAGGAAACATCATAATCATGATGAAAATCCTTCAGTGGAATGCTAGAAGCATGATTTCAAATGGACAAGAGTTTAAGTACTATTTAAGAGAAATGAACGATAAGCCTGATGTAATATGTATCCAAGAGACCTTTTTGAAACCGGTATTAGATTTTGTGGTTTACGGATATGTAGTAGTAAGAAGAGATAGAAGTGAAGGCGAAGGGGATAGTGGAGGTGGGTGTGCAATATTTATTAAACAAAATATTGCTTGGGTACTTGAAAAAGGAAAAGATCAGGAGTATATAGTGGTGGAAGTGTGGGAAAGGGGGGAGGAAGTTGTTATAATTAACTACTATAATCCATGTAAGAAGTTAGAGTTAGACAGATTAGTTAGGATCAAAGGAATAGACAGAAATAAGTTAGTTTGGTGTGCTGATTTTAATGCCCATAATACTTTGTGGGGAGGGGCACACACCGATACAAATGGGAAGGTTATTGAAGAGTTAATGGCGGAAAGGGATTTTGTATGTTTGAATGATGGAAGGGGGACACGAGTGGATGTGAGAACAGGTAACGAGTCTGCAATAGATTTAACACTTGTTTCAAGTAGTCTTGCAGGGATTAGCAAGTGGGAGGTTTTGTCAGGCACTAATTTAGGTAGTGACCATTATTTAATTTTGTGCTCAGTAGGAGGGAAAGTGGAGATGAATGTAGGAGATGGGATTCAGAAGTGGGTGTATGGTAAAGCAGAGTGGGATAAATTTAAATTGGTAAGTGAGGAAATTATGGAATCAATTGATTTGTGTGGGGAAGATGTAGATACGCTAAACAGCAAATTTACATCAGCTATAATAGCAGCAGCAAATGAAGCCATTCCGAAGAGCAAAAATAGAAGAAATAGAAAATTAGTTCCTTGGTGGACAGAGGAGTGTTCCAAGGCTGTAAAAGCCCGGAACAAAGCTTTTAAGTTAGTTAAAAGAAATCATGATTTACATAGTCTGATAGAGTACAAGAGGGCGCAGGCAGTGGTGAGAAGAGTAATTAGGCAAGTAAAGAGGGCAAGTTGGAGACTTTTTTGTAGTGAAATAGGAAGAACAACACCAGTAGGAGAGGTGTGGGGAATGATTAGGAAGATGGGAGGAGACAGAAGGGAGTGGGATTATCCAGTGATTACAACCGAGGAGCAAACGGCAGTAAATGATATTGATAAAGCTGAGTTAATGGCAAAATCATTTGCTAAAGTACATAGTGAAGAAAATTTGACAGTGGAAGGGAGAAGGAGAAGAGAGATTACTATGAGCCAGTATCCAGGTGTGCTAGATAGGAGGGCAGGTAAAGGAGGGGATATGGATGATGGTTTCTATATGGCAGAGCTTGTGAGAGCAGTTAAAAGAGCTAAGCCCACAGCTCCTGGGCAAGATCAGGTGAGCTATATTATGTTAAAGAATTTAGGAGTAGTAGGATTGGCTAAATTGTTAGGGTTATACAACAGAGTGTGGAGTGAGGGTAGGTTGCCAAGCATTTGGAAGGAAGCAGTAGTGATCCCGATAAGGAAGCCAGGAAAGGACCCAAGCAAACCCTCTAGCTATAGGCCAATAGCATTAACATCAACTCTATGTAAAATAATGGAGAGGATGATAACAGATAGATTAACGTATGATCTTGAGAAGAAAGGCATGTTGGCAAGCTGCCAAAGTGGTTTTAGGAAAGGAAGAAATACTATGGATGCAGTGGTAAGGCTTGAGTCAGAAATAAGGAAAGCACAGGCAAATAAGGAATCAGTGGTGGTAGTGTTTTTTGATATTGAGAAAGCATATGATATGATGTGGAAAGAGGGTTTGCTTATTAAGTTGCACAAGATGGGTGTGGGGGGTAGGGTCTTTAATTGGATAAAGGATTTTCTGTTTGGTAGGAATATTCAGGTAAGGATCGGGTCTGCGGTATCAGGAAAATATGTGGTGGGGAATGGTACTCCTCAAGGTAGTGTAATTAGTCCCCTACTGTTTATAATTATGATAAATGATGTATTTTCAAAGGTTCCAGCAGATATTGGTAGGTCCCTGTTTGCGGATGATGGTGCATTATGTAAAAGAGGAAGAAATGTGAGTCATATAATAGGTAAGGTACAGCTATAGCAATTGAGGAAGTGACAGAGTGGGGGTTTGACTGGGGGTGTAGGTTTTCTGTAGAGAAAACGCAGACAGTATTTTTCACCAGGAAAAGAATTGATGAAGGGATGAAACTGAAGATGTATGGGAAAGTGTTAGAGAGAGTTAGTTCATTTAAATATTTAGGAGTTATTTTTGATTCAAGGCTAACATGGGTTGATCGGTAACAGTCTTCCACGCCGACATCTCGCCACTCCGACTAGTGGCTTCCGCGTGCGGTTAGGGTTAGGGTGAGGGTTAGGTATAGGGTTCGTTAACGTCGGAAAGGCGACATGTCGGAAAGCCGCCATGTAACCGTGCAGATCATATCAAGAGGATTGAGGACAAGTGCAAGAAAGTAATGAATGTGATGAGATGTCTGAGTGGTAGGGAATGGGGAGCAAGTTGTGCATCATTGAGATCAATGTATGTGGCTATGGTTAAAGCATCAATAGATTATGGTAGTATAGTTTATGGGTCAGCAGCTGCTTCTTTGTTGAAAAAGGTGGAGGTGATTCAGGCCCGGGCTTTAAGGATTTGTAGTGGGGCTTTTAAATCATCGCCAGTGTCTGCTCTGCAAGTTGAAATGGGGGAGATGCCTATGGAATTGAGGAGGATACAATTGAGGTTAAATTATTGGGCTAATTTGCAAGGTCATGGTGATTCCCACCCTACTAAAGTAGTTTTGCAGGATTGCTGGGATAATGGAAAATGTAAGAGGGATCATTTTGGTAAGGTAGGGAATGAATTAGCAAAAGACTTTGGGGTGTTTGGGTGGAAAATAAGTCCATCAGTGGTTTATCCAGTGATGCCGCCTTGGAGGATGGAGTGGCCGGAGGTAGATTGGCACTTGATGGAAGTGAAGAGAGAGGGGGGAGACCTGGTTTGTGCGTTTAATAATAGAGTGGATATAAAGTATAAGGATTGTGTTAAAATATATACAGACGGTGCTAAGCAACCTGAGACAGGAGTGACAGGATTTGGGGTGTCAGTACCTTCGAAGGGAATTGGTATTAATAGAAGAACATCTGATCATTTAGGGGTGTACACTGTGGAGATGTTGGGGGTGTTGGTAGCGTTAAGGTGGGTGGAGAGAGAAAGGCTTGAAAAGGTAGTGGTCTGTTCAGATTCAGCCTCAGTTTTGGCAAGTTTAAGGTCATTTCATTCAAACAGTCGTCAAGGTCTTTTATATGAAGTTCTTCAGTCAGTTACTAGAATAGGTAAAAAGGGAGGTAAGATTAATTTTATTTGGGTGCCAGCACACATAGGGGTGAAGGGGAATGAAAGGGCGGATGAGTTGGCAAAGAAGTCATTATTGAAGGGTTCGATAGAAATGCAAGTTAGTATAAGCAAAGCAGAAGTAAAGAGTGTTATTTGGGAAATAATAAATCAAAGATGGCAAGAGAGGTGAGACAGTGAGGAGAAAGGGAGACATTTATATAATATTCAAAAGAGTGTTAAAGTAAACAGGGCTAGAAGTGGACTTAGAAGAGAGGATATGGTTTTGATTAGGTTAAGGTTAGGGCACAGTGGACTAAATAAAACATTAAAAATGATAGGGAAACATGAGACCGGGTTATGTGAGGGATGTCAGGATGAAGAGGAGTCAGTGCATCATGTACTGTTAGAGTGTAGTGAATATGAGAGAGAGAGGGACATAATGAGGAACAAACTTAGGGATTTAGGGTTGCAGGAGTTTTCTTTGAGAGGGATTTTAGGTATAAGTAAAAGTACACAGGTTAAAGTTTTGTTAGGTTTTTTGAAGGATATAGGATTATTTGAAAGAATTTAGAGTAGTAAAGTGTGAATGAGAGTGTGTATGGGATTTAGAGTGTGTGATCCACAATATCACAAGGGGGCGGTAATGCAACACAAGTCTGGATGCAAGCCGCCGTAAAAAGAAAGTAAGAAGAAGAAGAAGAAAATGGCACAGCGAGTTGAACTGGACAAGCAACAGTTTTGTTGTGCTATCTGCCTGGGTTTGTTGAATGTCCCTGTGGACACAGCTACTGCCGAAGGTAGCATTCTTCCTAGCTACTCATATTCAATCTTTTTTTATTTTACTTCAAGGACCCACCAGTTTGTTATGCATTAGGCCATGGATGCTCCCCCTGGCTCCCCATGAGTATTAAAAAACACCCTTTACAGGCCTGTAAGGGTCCATTTGGTTCTTAACTATCAGTCATTTAGCTGGGGGTCCCCAGACCCCACTTTGAGAACCACTGGTATTAGTGCTTTTGCTATGTAAGTCTGCATACAGTATAAGATATTGCATAGTCCAAGTGTGGAGGGCCAGGTAAATAATTATTTTTGTTCAGTAGTACCGGGTACTCCTTTTCTAGTTCAGTATGTTGCTTTCATTCTTCTTTTTCATTACTTTTCGCATCTTGTTGCTACCCATAGCTGTATCTTTGTTCTATATCTGCCCTGTGTTTCTTACTGCTGTACTGCCTTTGGCAACTGAACTTCCCATGCCTTGTGGGAGGTCTTATCTGTCTATCTGTCTTTCTAGGTGTATTGGCATCTACTGGAATGGGGATGATCAACATGGAAGATACAGCTGTCCACAATGCAGAAGGATCTCTATCCAAAGACCCTTCTGAAGAAAAACACCATGTTGGTGGAGGTGTGTGAAACATTTGATGTCTGATTTACCCACATGAACCCTAGTGTCCCTATTCTGGGGTGAACTGTTGACACACATGGCAGATCTACAAGCTCACAATGTACCACAACATGTCATCTTTTCCACAGAGTTTAGTTGTAGAGGGGGGAAAAGACCACTGTATGTAGGGTTTAATGGTTAATGTCAAATAACCCATTCAAACCGGGAAAGCGTCCGCATTTCCGCATTGGATGTTCAAAAATATCAGACAAGCTCACAGCTTGAACTTGTACATCTGCTATTTTTGACTTAAAAAAAAAAATCTTGAAAGTGTGAACACTAGTGATTTAGAAGGTATTTGTAGAATGGGCCTCAGGTCTGTGTGTGTGTGTGTGTGTGTGTGTGTGTGTGTGTGTGTGTGTGTGTGTGTGTGTGTGTGTGTGTGTGTGTGTGTGTGTGTGTGTGTGTGTGTGTGTGTGTGTGTGTGAGAGACTGTACTGGGTTCCATGTCATTATTCATTCTGACGTCCCATTGGACCCACTAGCCCCATTAACTAACCCTTTGACTTCTACCCCACTACATCTCAGAGGAAAATATTGTACTATTACTCTAGTTTTTCTTTAGTTACCAAATGGACCCGTAACGGTCCTGGTTACATGTGTGGTTACATCACAAATAGATAAATTTACTTTTTACCGTGTTTACAGAAGATCAAAGTATTAGTCACATGAGGGCAAAAGGAAAAAAACTAAACATGCATAATAAAACACTAGAAGTGAAAGAATTGTATGGCTGGTGGTTATAGACAATAGAGATTATGAATGATAATAAATTATATAAATATATTAGAAATAAAGTGGAGGTGTTGAATATGTAAATTTAAGTAAATTAATACGTTGAATGTACAAGTGATCAGATCATATATGAAGTGTTGATGTGATCAATATCATCAATAAGATTAGTCTTGCTCCTCATATTATTATATGTGACATTTGTACCAATGAATTGTTCCTATTCTGGACGTTTAGCATGAAGTTAAATAAATACCATGAAAATTCACTTAAAGCTACAATCCAGGACTTTTTCCAATGAATACATTTATATTTTAACCAATGAGCGTGTTAATATACAGTATAACTTGTACATTTACAGTGGTTGGAGGTGGTCTCTCTACTCTTCTATTGAGACATTTAGACCCTGGTGTCAGGTAGGACACCTACTGGTTGACAATGTCAATAAAGTTATTTGAAGAAGACAGAGCACTGATTAGGACACTAGATGTGTCTCTATTGTATTTCAGACATTGAACTGTTCTCATAATTGTGTTCATGCCTTCTGCTGCTAGCATAAAAGGCCTCTCCATCTTAAAGTCTTAATAATATCCAACTTAATGTCCCTGTATCACCTTCTATGTGACATTTCTCTTTCAATGACAACTTCCCTGTTCTGTAGAGTCTTTGGAACCTGAACATCAGACCGCCCAAGCCGCCACTTTTTCTGAACAGGAAATTAATGTTTCCTGAACAGGAAACTTGTATCTGATGCTGATGAAATCTTTTGGAATGTCATCTTCAGTGATATACTTTTAAAAATGCCCATAGAGTGCTGAGTGACATGCTTATTGTATCATGAAGACATATGCCATGATTTTATGAATGTAACCTTACTGCACCTATAATAATTTGTGTGTAAATTACCATATACAGTAGAAAGGCTCTACTTTCTAGTACTTTCTAATACATAGAAACAGGTACTGTTGAAAGCCTGGTGACACCCATAGACACATGTTGAGACAATGATCCCCTGGGCAGAGGGCTTATAAAAGCCCCCCGTCACTGACTGACTGGTAAACTGTCTTGCATCCAACAATAACTACATTAACCTGTACGTCAACAGAGCACATACACACAAAACTGCAAAAACATATTAACTAATGTATTTATGCTCTGTTTTATGATGGTGTCACATGCCAACAAAGTGTTGTACGTGCAATGCCTTATGAGCTTTGAGATCAGCTAGTTTTGATACTTGACACCATTATGATATGATGTAAGTATGAATCAGGCTAACACTAAACACTTGATTAAATGGTGTCATGATGGTTTGTTTCTTGTGACATCTTCATAGTGAATGTTTAGGCTGTTCCTTCAGTTTTCACTAGGACTTTTGGGGCTCTGTTATCAACATGAATGACTGAGACCTTTGACAAGAAACGTCACTCAAAGGCTCTGGCTCAGCTCAGATCCTGGGCCCCTGGGCCGAGGCCCAGTAGGCCATCCCTGGTGACACGAGGTTAGAACAACAAGGCAGGCTGGTCGACATGTGAGGCTTTGATGATGATGATGCACACCTGAGTGAGAGTCAGAGTTGCATCAGTTATTACATCATTTTGTAGCAACTGTGTCAACATTTCAGTGTGATCTGTGTACAGTCAGTGATTACATTTCAGCTGTTTCATGTTTGTATGTGGAGTAAATGACAGACAGTGTACTCTGACTATCACTGTAACAGTTTTGTTGTTAGTTATGTTTATGGTTTATGTACTTATGTTTATTAATGAATGTTGGTTGGTGCAATCTGCAGGACAGCGAACTTAACATGTTGATGAAGTTGTACATCCGATCTTTGAAGTGTAGGCCCTACTGTATGTTACAAGCAAATGTGTTGATTATAAAAAAAATATATGATTTATGATAAATAAACATGAATTATTTGCATTATCATGAAATCAATCAGAAGTCACTTGCTTCTAAATATTGACCCAAAAGGTTCATACTGCATTGTTATACCACAATGGACATAGTATAATCACACATTAAACACTGTCGTATATTAGCCCTTATTTGCTATATTTTATGCATTTTGGGCCTCTTCTGACACGACAACACTACAACAGGAGCTTTAAACACTAAGGGAGCAACACAAATACTGTAAGTGAAACGTTGATATTTGGCCGCGGACCCCCATCTGAAAATGTTTCATGTCAGGGACCCCCTGAGGAGAAGATTTGTGTTAAAAAAATATGTATATATCCAAAAATGACCAAGCATTTTCAATATTTTTCAAATATCTTCAAAAATATCAGATGTACAAGCTCCCAGCGTGGCAAGAAGTGACGCGCTGTGAGCTTGTAGATCTGCTATTTTTTGATAGCCAACAAATGATGGATAAAGCTGGCGACCCCCTGGTACCCCTCCAAGGGGTCCCGGACCCCACTTTGAGGACCAATCCACTACAGGACACATTTGTGAGCAGCAGTAATGGCTGCCATGAATCTGACTCCATAGGCCCAGATTTGTATGCATTTGGTGCATTTGCCACCTTGTGGCGAAAAGTGGGATAGGTCTGTTCCTAAAATATAAATTCTCTGCTCATTCCAAGACACAATAAGGCTCTTAAACATACAAGAAACATTCATAATAAAACAAAAATATGACTATACATTTGTGTATGTCACACATGCTTCTGTGCGAAATTTGGTACAGGCTGTCAAAAAACCCAATTTAAACAGTCATTTCACAGTGTAATGTCATTTTACGACCCCATGTTTACTTCAGATATCCGTACTCAAGTATATTTTGATGCCAACACTTTTGTACTTTAATCGAGTAACATTTTGAATAACGGCCTCTTTTTCTTTCATATTTTTTTAATGACAGTATTTTTATATTGCATTGCTTTTCTGCCTCCCAGTGTGAATGAAGAATTCTTGTACTTTTTTTTACTTCACAGGTTGTGCACAGACTGAAGCAGACAGAAGCCCAGGCTGATCCTCCTGAATGCCTTGTTGGAGCTGCAGACGTGGCCTGTGACCTATATGCACCAGTATGAAACTGAAGGCTGTGAAAACCTGTCTCCATTGTCTGCTGTCATATTGTGACGGCCATCTCCAGTCTCACCATCAGCTGCCTGCCTTCAACACACACCAGCTGGTCCAAGCCTCCGCGTCTCAGGAGCACATCTGCCCACGTCACCACCACATCAGGAAAGTGTTCTGCCGCACCGACCAGCAGTGTGTCTGCTGTCTGTGCGCCGTGGAAGAACACCAGGGCCACCAGACCATCTCGGCCGCCGCAGAACAGACCGAGAGACAGAGGGAGCTTGTCTCCAGTCTCCTCCTCAGCTCAGAGACCTCCTGCTCCACACACTTTGTCCCAGTGTGGGTAGAATATGGCACAATTAATGGAATCGAACACAGTCCGTCGGTGCAAAACAAGTGTTTTATTTGCCCTTTTTAGAGTCCCAGGGAAACAAAATACATAACAACAAAAAACAATACTGGCCCGATTGGCTCTAGGTCTGCTCCCTACAGCAGCCCTTCACAGTGATAGGCACCCTTCTTTTAAAGGCTAAGGCCCTCCCACTGGACCATACCAATCTCAATTGACTCAATCAATTTACACATAAACCAGTTATTTCATCTATGTCCAAAGACATTATACTTCACATTTAACACATTTAAAGTGTCCTCACATTACCACATTTCCCACAATAATAATAATTCACAATAACAATTAGAATACCCCCTTTTACTCAAACCCACAGTTGGTATGGTACAGCAGGTATGCTATGGACTGAGCATGCTCACTACAAACAGACAGGCACTATAAAAGGCTGCCTGCAGCTACACTCGGGTCCTTCGTCACTGCCCAGAAGGAAGCACTGTGGTAAGAGAAAGAAAAAACAGTCAAACATTTGCCAAAAGAACATTCCCTGCAACTTGAAAATAAAGAACAATTTTACAATTTAACCCTGTGTTGTGTGAAATCATTTAAGCCATAAGTGAAAAGAACAATAATACAGGAAACATACTAAAACTGTTAAATGGAGTTTAGTGTGTGTACCCACCAAACTATCCTAGCATGCTACCTGGCTATTGTGTGTATGGTGTATTGTGTAGTGTTGATGTGGTTATGATGTGGTGTTAGTGGCAGGGTGAACTGCCACACACTTCCTCCGGTCTTCAGTGCGACTCTCTTCTCGTCCCCGCCAGCTTCTGATCAGCTCCCTGACCCCAGATCGTCTTCTCTAAAGAGCAGCCATCTTCTCCTCAAAGGCAGAGTCAGTCTCCTCAACTGTTCTATCAGCAAAGCGGCTGATGGACCCCACTGACTGGTGAAGTGTATTCAGGTATTCCTCCTCCTCTTGGAGTCTCTGCTGGATGTTACTCTGACCCTCTCTAACAAACACAGACACCGTCAGTGTCCGGCCTCCTGAAGACGATGTGTTGATGGCTGTGTCACAACTACTTTTTTTATATTGTATTTTTTTTTTTGTTGTTTATACATATGCCATGTATGGCTTGTTAAATATGACTGATTTTGATTTAACATAAATGCATGTGTTAAACAAGGATGAACACAACATCAAGACAACTTTCCATTGTGGTCGTTTGGTTTCAAACAGGCAAAACAAACAAAACCAGAAATTATGGGGAAAATGCAAGACATTAGATTTTTTCTTAAAAAGGTGTAAAAAGGTATCTGGAGGGGGAATATTCCAGTTTGAGGCTCCAATGAACTTGGGTCCCCACCTACAGTACATAATATAACACCAAAATTTTAACTATTTTTAATTGAAATATTGCAGATCCACAAGCTCACAATGTGTCGCATGCGTTGTGAGCTTGTAGATTTATTTGTAAAGCTTGTAGATATATTTTTGGGAACATAAATTTGAGAACCACACAAATCTTCTGGGTGTCTCTGGCACAATCTTTTCAAATGGGGGTCCGCAGCCAAATATTAATTTGAGGGTCCTTGACATGAAAACATTTAAAAACACTGCGTTTTGAAAAGTATATAAACAGGTGGGCAGCACTGTCTCTGGTGTTGTGACTCTCTGAAAGAGATGTGAGTTACTGGTGGTTGTAAATGTTGTGAACCAAGTTGAGTTGGTGAACAATCCTAGCCTCCAGAGGGAGCCAGTCAAACTGCTGGAAGTGTACTTTGCCCATACAAATAATTGGCAAAAAAAATACTTGTAGTTTAAAAGTAAGTAGGCCTACACTATTATATATTTTTTTCCTGACCACAGGATCTAAATGTCAGAGCAGGGAGTTCACCTCCAACCACTGCAGATGTACTAATTCTATTGTATTATGATAGATTGGTTAAAATGTTCCATTCACACAAGTTATGGATTGCAGCTTTATGCACATAGCCCATTACTTCTCAACCTGACGTCCATATTTTGGCCATGTCATTAGGTAAAAAGTTTCACATTTCTTCCCCCAACTTGTCTTAATCAGATTGATTTTTGAACTGTGACTTGTCATGTCTGTTTGGAGCATTGTGCACAATGGAGCTGTTTGTTACAATTCAAATGTGATGTGTGCGGTTATATGGTGCAGTTGCTTGCTATATAGGTTCGTGTCATTTTATTAAACCTTGTTGCCATGTCATGGCATTTTTTTGCATTGTGCGCATTGCGCAATAGCGTGGTTTGATGCTTGTGAAACTAATTGCAGTGTTTTGTTTTGTGGATCAGTTATGGTACCTGTGGGGTGAATATGTGTTTATGCAGCCTGACTTTGCATTAGAGGTAATGCTCCTTGAGTAAACGTGACGAACGTGACACGTTAGTCAGATGGCTTTGCTGTGGTATTTTATTATCATAACACTCTTGGCTTCATGCCAGATAGCAGATAGCAGCAGCAGTGGTCTCGGCTGCTTTTGATAGATTTGTCTAATCACGGCATGGATGATTTAAGAACAGTGTTGCTGTCCGCGGTGCCTGCGTGCAGTGACCCCCCCTCCCCCCTCCCCCCCATAGAAAACAAGAAGCAAAAATGTTTCCTACTACAGCACCCCTAACGTAAAGGGATGTTTCACTTTCAAAAAATGTTTGGGTCATTTTATCATCTACTCAGGCTTTAGGGAGCACCCCGGACCATTTTTAAGATCCTTGATTCAGTATTTAGATATTTGATATTAATTTTATCAGACACGCCCCCTTCCTATACAAACCCATTGTAACTTCAAACTCCATTTTAACCATGTTAGATTCATCAGAAACACCCGTCCTTGGTTCTGATGACTGATATTGTCCTTCTAATACGTGAAGGGTCCGGAATTAATTAATTAATTCATCCGTCTACCGTCCCCTTGCCAGCGAAACGGCGATTTTACTGTACCTTTAAAAATCATGGAATATTCTCTGTGACCGCTGTCCTCACAGACATTGACACGTTACACACAGCATCGGACCCACCCTCACCCCAAAAATGACAAAACTATGAATTATTTAATGGTGCAATTTCATTTGTTTTTAATCCATTATTTTCATTGCTTGTTTATAAAGTGATGTAATTGTTCAGTGGTAATCAGGAGTGGTACCATATCTGAAACCTTAGTAAATGTCAACGTGAGTCATTTATCAAATGTACTGTAAAATCCACAGTGTCATTTAAATCCATTGTGATTTGATGACACTCTTTCCAGTCGGCTAAAACCATAGCCTGTAAAAGTAAACTCTGTTTAAAGTGCTCTTGCTGTCAATGAAGAGAAATTTTGTTGAATGGCTCTGGTCCTCTCCTGTTCTTCAGATGAGGAAAAATGTTCAGTGTCTTTGATTCTAGTGATTGGTAGCACTTTTAAACCCTTACATTAATAGGACCATTTAAAAAAAAATGAAAGATGTGGCAGTGCTGCATTGTTGTGGTTTCACGTTATGACTCTAGGCTGATGAGGTCACACCCCCCCCCCCCCCCCACCTTCCAGCAATGCCTTTAACTAAAAACACCACTACTTGCTGTCCTCCGCATTTCTCTCCTGTTGCTGCTGCTGTGGCTGATGTGAAATGCATTCTGGGAAGTAGACCTGAACGTTCTGATCAGTGCCATCGATTAGAGAGTTACGCCAACTCCGTTCACTTCTTCGGGCCAGGTCTTCTACATACACATACATTGGCGAATAGTGACAAATCCCTAAACCGGAAGTTCATGGAATGCATTGAAGTCGACGGCTCCTTGTCACTATTTCCAGCTACATGAACCACGTGACCGACGCTGTTTCTGACCCCTCATTGGCGCAACTCTCTAATAGAAGGCTCTGGTTCTGATCAGATGCAGATGAACATTAGTTAACAGTAGACTGCATTTGAAGGAGCCTATGAAATGGGACAAGCCTTGACATGCCACTGTGATGCAATCGGAAGTATGTGGACCCTGAATTGGGAGTGAGACAGGGATTGTATTTCTGTACAGCACCAACAACCTACATTTACCTGCTTATAATAGTGGTATCATATCCAACTCTGAGTCTAATTAGTTTAACTCAGGTCAGGTGAGACTGCTTACCATCCACTCTGCCATCACCCACCCTACAGTCTACTTTTGGGGACTGTGATTGGTGTAGCAGAGATATAAATACATAGCCTACCTAACTTTGGTGCAACGCTGTAAAAAGACAGGCTGTGTACTTTTGTCCAGAGTCATTCAGCAGGTTAATGATTACAGTTTACTGTTGATTTACAGGAATCAAGATCAGTGCATGTCGACACTGCAGGACTGAAGTTTAGTCAGGACTTGTAACTTCAACGGCACACCTTGTAGGCAGGTAAGCATCCTCAATATGAGAAATGGTAATCTTTAAACATAGACTTAAAAATCTGATTATATCAAGTTACATACTGTAAGTGTTGTAAAGGTGGACAGCAGGTGAAGAGCCGTATTAAAATGTTTTAACCACTTCATCCCTCTCCGCGGCATTTAAAACTAATAAACAGATTACACAGATTAATTATTTTTATTTTACAGGCTAACGTCTCTATATTTCTCAAGCAATATTAGTCAAAACACTTTCTTAAACTTTTTTTCTTTGCTTTTCTTTAAACCTGGTTTTGACTCAAAATGAAGGGTGAATGTAAAAACGATTTGAATAGGTCCATTTGATCACCTCCCGGACGCATCACATCCAGATAGTAGGAAACAATTGATGTAGGAAACCTGGAAAAACACTAATGAAATATTACTAAAGTGTGTGTGTGTGTGTGTGTAAATTGTGTTGTTTTTTTGTATTAAAAAAAAATATATTTATTTTTGAATTGTCTTCAAAATAAATAACACTTTTGTCTGTAACTTCTGATTGTTATTCATCTTAATGTATGTTTTTTCTTTGAAGTAGAGTAAAAAGGTTCATGTATAATTATGTCTACAAGTAAAGTATGTTATTAATTCATTATTATCATTTGTATTTTATTTTATACAGTACTTTAAACAGAGAGTTGTCATGTAAAGTTTTTTACAGGTTATATTTTGGACAACAGGCAAAGTCACATTATTGTGAATCTGGTAGCAGAGGATTTACCCATTAGTCAAGGCCTGGGACCCAGCAGTCAGGGTTCCAAATTATTAGCGAGCTCGATCAACTGAGAGAGTCCAGTGTTGTTATTGTCACTATAGGGTTCTGAAATGGACCATGTGACATCATCCATTTTCACATGAAACGTCCTGTGTCAGATGTCAAGAGATGGAGCCCACACATAGCTGTTTCTCCAGGAACAGTAGCCATCATAGTTTTAACATATGGTATCTGTTGGGTAGAAACATTGTATCTCCATATTTTATGTTTTTTTCTTAAATAAATGTCCTACTTAGTCCTGCAACAGAGCCGCTCAAAAGTGGTAAAAATAGCTGATCTATAGCTCATAACATGTTGGGAGCATGTAAATCTGTCACCATTTTGGAAACGTTTTGAAGGTGTTCAAGTTTATCTGTGTGTTATTGAAGAAGGCAGACAGAGCCTGCATACCAACTATTTGGTAAAGACTTTTTTGAGAAAGCTTGACTTTTCGATCCACACGGGATCTCCTTCAGTTCAGTTTAAAAGTGTGCGTCTGTGTGTTAACCTATGAAAAGTATTAGCAAGGGCTTGTGACTAAATAATAACTATATTGGAACACAGGTTCTTTTTTTTTTCCTGAAAAGTAACACTTTTGGTGCCCTTCTTTGTCCTTTGTTAAGGTTTGTTGACTGCAGTTGTGGTGGTTTCAAAAACATAAGGAAAACTGGCAGAGACTTGCTCGCTGCATAAACTATTAAGGAAGACTCCTTAGACAGAGACTAAGAACATAGTATTTATTTTATTTTAACATGCACATAAAGTGCTCTGTGCTCTAAGTGAGGGGTGTAAGAAAAAGTAGCAAGGTCCTGGGACCTTCGTCAGTGCATGTCTTTTTCTGCCAGGTTTCCTTTAAGTAACCATTTTGGACTTACAAGATTTCTGCCCGATAGCGACAATAAACTGTATTTAAACAGTTTTATTCCCATTTACGTGCAAACATCATTGTGAAAATGTCCACAGAACACCCCCACCAGTCCAGACTACAGTGCTCTGTTTTGTATGCCGCTACACAACTGTAAGTTGATAGTAATATTAACCAACAACTAGCATGGCAGACAACTAGGTGATGATGCCTGTACTGTAGACCTGCTGCTAGTACTGATGATGATCATGATGTGTGCGCGTGCGTGTGTGTGCACGTGCGCGTGCGTATGTGTGTGCGTGTGCACGTGTGTGCGTGTGCGTGTGCGTGTGTGTGTGTGTGTGTGTGCTAGGGCATTCACCAAAAAGTCGACTTCGACTTGAGTCGACTTAATTAGCACAAGTCGACTCCCACCTGGTGAAGTCGAAAGTTGTTTTTCTTTTTTTTTTTTTTTTTTCAAGTTTTTTTTTTCTCCATGTGTGTGTGTGTGGGAGGGAGGTGGGTGCGGACTGCAAACCCGGTCTCTGATTGGTTTACCCTGATAGTGTATCCTACCTTTAACCAATAATCACTTCATGTCTAAAATCAAGGGGCGGTACTTAGCGCGGTGGAGGGAAAATGAACAGAAGCAGACAACAACAACAATACAGACATGGCGGCTATAGAGGATTCAGAATCAGATACGCAGAAAAACAAACAACACAGTCACAGATCATCTGTGTGGAAGTACTTCACTCTAGATGATGAAGAACGTACAGTGACCTGTACACTATGCAAGAAGTGCTACAAGTATAACAACAATACGAGCGTTATGCTCGGCCATCTGAAAACGCATCCAGTTAACCTAAATAATGAAGGGAGTGGTGGGAGTGCGAGTGGTCGGGTGCAGAAGGTCATGAGCAACTACACAAAAAAGCATCTAACAGATCAGAAAAAACAGCACATCACGGGTTTGCTCGCTAATTTCATCGTCAAAGACGTGCGACCTTTGGCTGCAGTGCAAGGGGTAGGCTTCAAAGAAATACTGAAATATTTTGAACCGGACTACACCGTCCCGAGCCACACAACACTGTGGGCTAATATCAACCGGCAGTGTGACGCCCTGCAAAAGAGCATCAAGGAGGAGATGAAAGGCAGGAGCGTGTCGCTAACAACTGACTTATGGACATCCCCAACCATGGAGCCTTACATCACAATTACTGCTCATTATATTACAGACGGGTGGAACATGAAAGCCAGAGTCCTGACTACCTCTCTCATGACGGAGCGACACACAGCTGTCAACATCTCAGCTCGCCTGGATGCAACAATAAAAGAGTGGGGACTACAGGCGTTTTGTACGGTGCACGATAATGCCTCAAACATGAACCTGGCCTTGGAAATGTGCGAGATGTCCCCACAAGACCTAGGATGCACCGGGCACACTCTTCAGTTGGCAATAAAAGCTGGATTAGTCCTACCTGAAATCACCAAGTCCGTCGATGCAGCCAGACGCATTGTAAGTCATTTTCGCCACTCAAGCGTGGCAAGTGGCGCTCTGAAGAAAAAACAGTCTGACCTGAACGTGACCAAAAATAAACAAAATAAGCTCCAAAATGACTGTGCGGTTAGGTGGAATTCCACTTTCATGATGCTGGAGCGCTTGCACGAGCAAAGAATCCCTGTGCAGGCTGTTCTGGCAGATGAAACAGTCACAAAGCCAAGTGTTCTGAAGACCCTCACCATGCGAGCGTCACATTGGGAGCTCATAGAGCAACTTATTCCTGTGTTAGCTCCCCTGGCAAAGGCTACCAAAGTGATGTGTGGCGAGTTGCACGTTGGCCTGTCTTTCATCTATCCCGTGATTTTAAACGTCATCAACACCACCCTCGGTGTCCAGGAGTCGGACTTGGGTGCGATCCGCTCCTTCAAAACCACTGTGAAAAAACAGCTACAAAAACGCTTCAAACTAGAGTCTGAAGGCCTGGCAGAGTCCATTCCCATCATCGCCTGTCTGCTAGACCCCCGCTTCAAACATCTGCTGTTCCTCCCATCCAGCACGAGAGATGATGCCCACGACCACCTGCATAAGCTGCTGCGAGAGGAGACAGACCCACCCCAGGCGCCTGCCACAGATGCTACAGGTAAAGTTAGGCCTACAGTCCAGTCTATCATTTTGTCAAGTGAAATTACTTATGTTGTCACAATAGCCTACGTCAAAAGCTACAGCTGCTTTCGTAGCTATCCAGGTTATTGTTAATTTATTATACAAAAAAATCATTCGTTCATTTTTATATTTATTTCGTAAAACTATAATTACCTTGGTGGCTATTGAAATGTAGGTCTGATCTTTTATACAATTTGGCTGTAATTATTACCTAATTATTCTTGCGTATATGTGGTTGTTTGTGAAGAAACTGATCAGCGTTATTAATTGCCGTTGCAGCTGAAAATGATGACGGCGAAGATGAAGATGATATCCAAGCTGAGGACGTTGGTGCTGCGCCGGGCCCGGTGATGAAGAAATCCAGAATGGAAAGTGACTTTGAGGAACTTTTTGGACCACACTATGAAAGCGGGAAGAAAGAGGGTCGCTCCACTCCAGCCGAGGAGCTGCGGGATTATTTCGCAACACCTCACATTCCCACCATGGAGAACCCACTTAAATGGTGGGCCCGGAACCAGGACCAGTTCCCTAGATTAGCCAAACTGGCTCATCGATACTTGGCTGTGCCAGCTACCAGCACCCCCAGCGAGAGGGTGTTCTCTCTGGCCGGGAATACCATCACCCGGCAGCGGGCAAGCCTTCATCCTGAACATGTTGATACCCTCATCTTCCTCCATGAAAACCAGGAGCGCAAGGCCAAGATTGTGAAAGAGATTGACAGCGACGAAGAATAGGATTACTGGTGCTATTGACAGTGGACTTTAATACCATTGGAATATTATTTAACGTTTTATTGGGATTACTTGATTGTCGTTTCATTTCTAAAGGATATCTGGGTGAGTTTTGAATTATATTATTTATTTGTATAAGTTGAAGTTGTCTTCTGAGAGCTGACCATGGGCAGCGCATTTTGAAAAAGCTTTAATGTTTGGTTTGGCTACATTTCGTTTATTTTTTTTATTATAACTCAAGCTGACTTGTTTTGTGGTGTGCAATTAAAGCCTTCAATTTGGTTTATTAATGTCTGAAAGATGCGCTAACTGGTGTTATTGTAAAGCCAAGCTGACGTTTATTTTGGGGTTTTAAACCTTGGATTTTCGATTACATTTCACCATGGAAATTATCTCTAACTGGCTTATTCTATTCATTGGCCTATTGTAAAGGCAAGCTGTTGTTTTTGGGTGTAGATTTTTGCCATCTGATTATTATTATTATTATTTCAGTCAGTGTACTGTGTTTTGATTCTGAGCTGTTACTGGTAAAAAAAAAAGAAAGAGAGAAAAGAAATGCAATGAAAACGCACATGATTGTATGTTGTGAAAGTGAAGACATATTTTTTCAATAAGTAAAGTTGCTTAATTTGGACAGCAGTGTGTCAGTGTGGTTTCTCCTTATATGGCGCTGGTTTCCCTTTTGCTTGATATTGTTGATGGCGAAACGATCAGTAGTACACATGAAAGAAGACCCTTCACATCTCATAGAGAATTTTAAATTTTAAGAATCGGTTCAGAATTGAATGAGTACGGCTATAGTTAAATGTGAACCTCTCTGCTATAAATGTGCATGGACCATTCTGCGCGCCCCTTGGCTGCGACGTACATTTTTTTGAACCGAATGAACCGAAGGAACCGAATTAAATATGAAAAACCCGACATAAAAAGGGGGAAAACCCGAACCATACCCGAAAAAAATCGCGCGCGTGCACGCGGGACAGGTCGACTCGACTTCGACTTTAGTGTGAGTTGAGTCGACCTGAATAAATCTGAAGTCGTTAATGCCCTAGTGTGTGCGCATGTGTGTTTCTGAAGCAAGGTAGCTTCAATAGTTTAGTTTTCCACTAAGGTGAGTGAACATGTATTCTATGAAAGTCTTGGAACGTACGTTACTGTGATTCAATGCATAGTTGTGTACAGCAGGGTTTTACAGTATGCCATGGAATAATACAATAAATAAAAGTTGAGAGTCCAAACAGACACGTACATGATGAGTCATTAGATAATGAAGGGCATGGGAATGCAGTGTAACTAGTTTGATGATGTATGACAGGCAGCAGAGAGAGAGAGGCAGAGAGTGTTTGTATTGTTGATCTGTATCATTCTTTTCTCCATTTTAAAATATAAGACAGCACAGCAACACCACGGCAGCAGACAGTAGCCATTCAAGAGAGGAGAGGGTAGAGGGAGAGAACGACTAGGTAATAACATATTATGTGTCATAGTGTATTAAGTTTTCATATTTATATATATCATATTTCCATTGTTGACCTGTATCATTATTTTCTCGCTCTTAGAATACAAGACATTCCAGAAGCACCGCCTCATGCCGCTGTAATCTGGTCCAGTCAGCACCTTCTGTCACAGAACCGAGGTAAATACTAACATTACTAAGTCATTATTTTGAGAAAGTTTTTTACAATCACTTATTTCTTTCCATCACATTGGTGAAAATGTTCTTCCATATTGGTCTATAAAGTGTAGTGTAGGTGAACATGGTGAAATGAACAACATTTAAAGGTTTAACTATGGAGGAATGGACAGAACAATGTTTGTCTCTCGGAAGAATCCACCTCAAAACAATCACATTTGACTGATGAGCTTGAAAACAAAATGAAGTGAACACCATCAAGTATACAACATGGCCGTCAAATGATTTGATGACTGATGATGACAGGAGGAAGGTGTAGTTTTTGTCATGATCACGGTCCCTATTGTGTCCATCATGTGACTGTTTAGCCACTGGGTGTGCCTCTGCCCCTTCCTTGCCCTGCTCCTATTTCCCCTGAGCCAATCTCCTACTCTCCCTTCTACCTGAGCCAAAGACTCTGATTGGCCTGAGTGCAGTCACCTGTGAGGACCAGCTGAGCCTGGTTGGGTGATGAGCTCCAGTGACTATTTAGACTCTGTCTGTGTGTTTGTTCAGTGCTGGATCTTAATAGTCAGGGGATATTAGCAGAATATTTTCCAATCTTGGAATAAATTCCTTACCAAAAAAAATCTTCACCAATGTGTTTGTAAAGGTGTCTAGTAACACATCTCACAAAGACTGAAATTCAGTATCCCTAGGAGAATTTTTGACAGCTCCTTAAAGTTGGGGTACCATCCATACCCTTAGCAAAAAAGAGTATACTTCAAGTTCATTTCATCAAGTATACTTAAGTATAAGTATATGTATAGTAAGTATACTAATACAAATGTACCTGTAGTACACTAGAGAGTATACATGTATACTTTTTGTGTAAAAAGCCCATTGAGATTGGGCCGTTTTTAGCCCAAGGAGTGGTTTTGGTGCAAAACAAATGCTTGCAATGGATTCAGAATCATAAAAAACACCCTAGTTTGACACCTCACATGCTACTTAAAACAGAATTAAATTTTGATTTTTTTTGGGGGATTTTTTTTAACCAAGGTTATGGATGGTACCCCAACTTTAAGGAGCTGTCAAAAAATCTCCTAGGGATACTGAATTTCAGTCTTTGTGAGATGTGTTACTAGGCACCTTTACAAACACATTGGTGAAGATTTTTTTTGGTAAGGAATTTATTCCAAGACTTTTTTAATATCCCCTGACTATAAGTTATTGTCAGGTTTTATGTTCCATGTATGCACAGTACTGTTATCCTGTGTCTTTCACCAAGTAAAGTTAAGTTTATGTGATCTTCATCTCCTGCCTTTGTTTGAGTTCTGAGTTTGAGTTCCTGCACTTGGGTCCTAACACCAGTTCCTGACAGTTTTAACCACTTAAAACCTATATATTATCGTTAACCAGAGTCCACTAAGATCCTCTCCTTTTTTCCCTCTACACCAAATCTCTTCGCCCAAATTAGCCAATCTGCAAGCTCACAACGTGATGCATTGTAAGCTAAGGTTGTTCATGATACATCTGCTATTTTTGCTGAATGTTTGCCCCACAAAAGGGACACTAGGGTTCATGTGGTTAAATCTTCAAACAGCATCAAAGGTGTGGGTCAATTAACGTATATCTGTATGGAAACATCAAAGGATGACAGGTAGAGCTACACAAAGATGTCAACTTGAAGAAAACAATATGTGAGCGTTGCATACTGTAAGTGTTGTAACCAGCGTTGCCAGATTTTGTGAGAGAAATAATCAACCAGCTGGGAAAACAAGTCAAAAGAAGTGACTAGGCCACATACGCACTTTAAACCTATACTGTACATTGGCTATTTGAAAATATCCGATCTACAAGCTCACAACGCGTCGCATCAGCTTGTATCTGCTATTTTCTTTTGTATTATCTTGAAATAAAATGTAGAATATTTGGAAGATTTTTGAAACATTCTATAACAACACAAATCTGGTACGGGGCTCCCTGGCACAAAAGGTTCTCAGATGGGGGTTATATGGACAAATGCTCCATGACATAAAAATATTTGAAAACCACTGGTTTAAATAATAATACAAAATGGGAAGCAATCCCAAATAAGCAACTGCACTTCAAGCTCAAAAAACCGCAACCACCAATATTTTACAAGCGACTTTACAGAAAAAAAGCCATAAAAAGCCATATTGGTCACTAATACTATGCATAGTACTAGTGACCAATATGGCTTTTTATGGCTTATGGGTAATAGTATTAGCGACCAGCGCACCCCGCGTTGCCAGGTCTGCTTATTGTAAGTCTTATAATTTGTAGACCTGGCAACACTGGTTGTAACCACTTTCTTTATGCAGGCAGTCTGCACCAAAAGTAGGCTTTTTGTTTTTTTGGAAAGTATTCTTTTAATAAAATTGTCATTAAAAACTATTTTAATTGGGTGAATCATTTTAATGTTGCCTTTTGTATCTGTTTTATGAAAGCAACCACTCACTCCAGTACATTTCACAATATATCATGGCCTGGAGTGAGTTATTGCTTAAATATACAACTACAGTATATAAAGGAGGGGTGGGAAACATAGGTTTAGGAGAACGCTGGTCTCACCATAAGGTTCCTGTAGGAAGAGATGAAGGTCCAGGACAACAATGGTCTCTCCACATGTGTTCAGTTATCATTAGCTCTATTATTACAATGATGTCTATTGAAGACATATTGAAGCGGTTTGGTGGTATTGGCTCCTTGGATTATGTTTGTTTGGTTGGTTGGTTTGTTGGTTGGTTGTTGTTTTTCTTTCTAATCGTTAATGACTATTAAGAAACCTCTGTGTTGGAGCCAACAAGGTCCTTTTTTTGTTTCTTTTTGTTTATATGTTTGCGTATTAATATGCTACCCCACAAGGGGACAGTTGACATTGGTTGGTGATGGTTCACATCACACAACCAGGTACAGTACCTAATAAACAGACACAGGTATGTAGTCTCACAAAGGGGATGCGATGGTTCTTACCACAAAATGGCAAAATATATAGACTAACACTAAGTGACAGAACAACAGATTATAGATTCTAAAAATAGCACAAGAAACATAAGAACATTACTCTTCTCCTCTGGGGGTCCCTGGCACAACACCTTTTCAAATGGGGGTCCGCAGCCAAATACATATTATAATTTTTGGGGGTCCGTAGCGAAAAGGTTTGAGAACTACTGATTTGTCTCAGTGGGTTAAAGGCAGCCACATGCACAGAGACACACATGATGAAAACAACATGGTCACAATGCAGACAACACAGAGAGACAGGGACACATGATGGAAGGCTTATGGTGGCCTATCTGTACTTTACTTGTAGCTATGTAATTTGGGATATATATTGGAATGTTAAAGGGATAGTACGCAAATTGACCCTGTGTTTACAAAACAAAACAATACATTTTAACCATCATGTCCCTCTATACCAGCAGTCATCAGTCACTAGAGTAGTGTGGTGGTGTTTACCTGGAGACACACTCTGTCCTCTCGCTGTATTTTGGTGTTTTCACTGTTTGTTTTGGTAGCTCAAAAACGTCCCTGTTTACCAAAACAAACAGTGAAACCATCACAGCGAGAGGGCAACATGTTTCTACAGGTAAACACCACCACACTACTACAGTGGCTGATGTTCTGCTTGCATAGAGGGAAATGACAGTTTTTTTAGTAAGACTGCAGGTCAAACCGTGTTGTAAAAGAGGGAAATGCACACACACACACACGCACGCACGCACGCACGCACAAGGGTTCTCATTTGGCCATTATTTTCTAATGCTGTTGTGTCATGCAATGTTTGTTTATGTGGGCAGGAAACCAGTTTGACAACCTCTATGTCTCCCTGTCTAGCTCACCACTTTATATAACCAGGAAACCTTTTATCAAGTATCGACTATCTACTGTATGTGAATACATGCACACATACAGCCACACACAGACACACTCAGCTGCCTGCTTGCACTCTCTCTTTCTCTCTCTCTCTCTCTCTCTCTCTCTCTCTCTCTCTCTCTCTCTCTCTCTCTCTCTCTCTCTGTATGACTTTACATTATACTAGTATACTAGTAAATGATACTGATGAAATCTTTTAAAATGTCTTCATTAGATACAAATGTAGTCTATTGGAAGCAGTTTGTGAAGACAAATAATATATATCAGGTGTTTCACTGGGATGGGTGTGTGTGATACTGAACAATATAGACTGGGATCAGTTTGCTTTGCAGGAGCTGATCCTCTCTGGGTCTGTAGAACGGATAGGGAAATAGTGATGCATGTACTGTATGTGTGTGTGTGCGCAAATTACAGGATACAGTTGGCGGGCTCTAGACCGGATCAGAGCTCTGAACAGTAAATAGAAACTAGACGCGCCGCAATTCAGGGCAATTGCAAAGTGTGGTTGCGCTGACACTGGTCGTGGGCTGCGGCCGCCGTGACTCGAGGAATCTGCTGGGAGGAATGCCGTTGGAGGCTGTGCCAATTACATTGTCACGTCTCTCATGAGATCACTTGTGTTTCATTTTGAGAGGATCGATCCACCCCGAAATAATGTTTTTGCATCAAACGGTTACATTTTGCGCATTTGTGGCGCCCCCTTTGGATCAAAGTGGAAATGCTTTTGGGGATCCGTTGAGTAAACCACCCTTGACATGTGATTCAAATTAGGGATTGACTGGAGGTTTTGTTTGTGATTTTTGGCCTTTTTTGTAAAACGGGCCCTCCCTCTAACTTTGGAAGCCATTTAAGGACGAACCGTAAGGACTATCAAAATTCTGCTTGGAGATGTTTATTTCATGGGTCCAGAGATCATGTGTACCCATTTTTGTGACATTTGGACAAAATATGTGGGAGGAGGAGCTAAAAGTGTGTTTTGAAGAAAATTCAAAATGGCGGAAAATCTATCCTGACGCAAATGGGCGTGACCTATGTGGGGAGTTGCGTCATGACCCAAGGAATCTAGGGAAAAAATATTTTTATTTTACAACCTACGGTTCAAGAGATATAACCCAAAACGTAAAGTTGGTTGTTATAGCGCCACCATGATGCCGATTGGTGTAATATTTTTTTAAATAATTTCGCACTAAATCATAAACCTCCCCTTCAAGTCTTGTAACTGTAGCCCTTACGGTTTTGGAGAAAAAAAATACTTGAATGGTAGTTTTTACAATTCCCATTAAAGTGGATGGGGAAATTTAATGCACTAATAAATCAATATCGAAAAATCTATCCAGACGCAAATGGGCGTGGCCTATATGGGGAGTTGCGTCATGACCCGAGAAATTCAGGGGTAAAGATGTTTTCATTTTACGACCTACGGTTCAAGAGTTATAGGCCAAAACGTAAAGTGGGCTTTTATAGCGCCACCATGTGGCCGAATGATATCATTATTTTTTTAAATAATTTCCCACTAAATTATGAACCTCCCCTCCACGTCTTGTAACTCTAGCCCTTACGGTACTTGAATTTGACTTTTTTCATTTTCCCATTAAAGTGGATGGGGACATTTAATGCACTAATAAATCAATATCAATTAAACTATGCAACCAATCTCTTAGCAAAGTACAAGCAGTCTGGTCCCGGTGAAGCCGGTCAATTTGACATTTGGCACAAAATTGGGAAAAATAAACTGTGGGAGAAATAGCGCGCAAGAAAAAAGTTTATCTAGAAAGAATAATGAAGTCGGTGGAGAACAATAGTCTGGTTGCCCATTCGGGCAACCACACTAACTAGTCTTTCCACAACACTGCAGAAAGCCTGGTGACATGAGGTTAGAACAACAAGGCAGACATCGAGGCCTTGAGGCCTGTGAGGCACAACCCAGTGAGATGCTGTCTGAGTTACATACTGATGGGTGGCACGCGCATGTGTGTGTGTGTGTGTGTGTGTGTGTGTGTGTGTGTGTGTGTGTGTGTGTGTGTGTGTGTGTGTGTGTGTGTGTGTGTGTGTGTGTGTGTGCGCATTGTTGATCCGCTCTTGAGAGTAAAGGTTTGTAAAAGCCCATGTTAATAAAGCAGGATATAGTTATAGGAGGAACTGGTAAGACCTGCATGTGTCTTAACTGAAGTTATATCTAAACCTAGCAACTAAAAATGATGTACGTATATGAGTGTGTGTGTGTGTGTGTGTGTGTGTGTGTGTGTGTGTGTGTGTGTGTGTGTGTGTGTGTGTGTGTGTGTGTGTGTGTGTGTGTGTGTGTGTGTGTGTGTGTGTGTGTGTGTGTGTGTGTGTGGGTAGTTAAACTTTTGTAGCAAGCTAGCTTCAATAGTTTAGTTTTCCACTAAGGTGAACATGTATGTAACATGAGAGAGAGAGAGACGTTTGTATTGTTGAGCTGTATCATTCTTTTCTCTCTCTTAAAATATAAGACAGCACAGAAACAACACAGTCAGCAGACATTAGCCATTCAATAGAGTAGAGGGGGTAGAGGGAGAGAACGACTAGGTCAGGGGTCAGCAAGTAAGTTTGGCCTCGGGCCAATGTCTTTCTTCATTAGATGATGGACCAGAAGTTCCAGAACACAATCAAAATTTAAGATCTGACACTTTGACAGAATGTCTTATACAATAATCAATGTGTGAATTGTTATTTAATATTGTTATAAAAGTTAGTAAAGAAAGATGTTTGTGTTTTAACTGCATACTGACTGATAGAACTGTGTGTGTAATCAAATGTCACAAGGTACAGATAGAAATACTTGTGGTAATCATTTAGTGAAGGACACATCCTTGAATGAGGATGTTTAGCTAATTAACCCATTCAATCTGGGAGCACATCTGTGTTATTTTACATTTATATTCAAAAATAGCAGATCTACAAGCTCATAGTGCAGAGTGCACAGAGTGCAGCACTATGTATGAGCTTGTAGATCTGCTATTTATTTTATAATTTTTTTTAAAAATGTGTGCAAATCTTTGAATATATATTTTTTAAAGCAACATTTGTAACTCAAATCTTTGTTTCTGGGCGGTCCCTGAAACAAAACATTTTGAGATGGGGGTCCACGGCCAAATACATATCTAAAAATGTTTTCTAAATCTTAACAGTATGTTGCTATATGTAGTGGTGCTCCAAAAAAAAAAAGACCTCCAAAATGATATGTATTTGGCCGTGGACCCCCATTTCAAAATATGTTATTCCAGGGACCCCCAGAAGCACAGATCGGAGTTAAAAATGTTCGCTTTAAAAACAAATATCAAAGATTTGCAGAAAAAATCCAATGATTTTTTAAAAAGATAGCAGATCTACAAGCTCATAGCGGCCGAGTGCCGCGCTATGAGCTTGTAGATCTGCTATTTTTGAATAACCAAATAAATCTTAAAATGACACCGATGCGTTCCCAGTCTTAATGAATTAAGTACAAAAAATAACACCTGGGAGACAGACAGACTCCCTTTTGAACAGAGATAAACAAGCTCTTTCATTGAATAGGAGCTCTAAGGTCTCTATTTAGATATGGAGAGAGACTTTATGAAACACATGTCTGTGAAGCACTCCTAACATTGATAAAAAACATACGGTAAATTCTCTATTTTGACATGATAGTAGAGTGTTTCTCAAACGTTTTAATTAAAAGGATCTACAGTTTGGTTGCAAATTTAGGCCTGTTCCCTAACACTGCTCTATACTTACTTAGTAAAACGGACCTGAGTTTCACTGTACTTTGTGCATTCTTTTTTTATCTACATCAAATCTCTTCGCCAAAAATAGCCGATCTACAAGCTGAGCTTGTAGATCGGCTATTTTTGGTGAATGTTCCACCCAGAATAGGGATCCTGGGGTTTAAGTGGTTAAACAAAGTTAAATCAAGTTATTTACAATCTGTCCTAATCTCTCAAGTTCACCTCGTGACATACTGTATCTTAGGGGGAAAGATTTACATATATGCGTACTTTATTTACATACTGTAATATCACATAAATGTACAGTAAGGTGCTCTAAAGTAACAATGTAATTCAGGGGTGCCGTGGATGAAAAAGTTATTTACAGGGGTGTCCTGAGACAAAACAAGTTTGAGAACCAATGTGTTATCAAACGTTTTAATTTGAAGGACCCCTATAACCCTGAGAGTGTACAAATGGAACCAAATGGACCCACAAGGGTCCATTTGGTTCCATTTGTACACTCTCGGAGTTACAGACCTGTAAGGGTCCATTTAGAACCCTCTCAAGGAACCCAGAGGGTCCCTGGACCCCACTTTGAGAACCACTGGTCAAATAGTATTCATTATATTGTCAAATGTGTGATATAACAGTAATAACAACAAAACTATAATAACAGCAGATTATTGTGACTTACTGTATGTTACTGTTTTACAGTTCAAACAACAGCTGTAGACAGGATGGCCAGTGGAACCTCAGCTTCCATCAGAGGTGAGTTCTATTAAAACACATGAAACCAGCAAAATGACACTGGTTTAGTTACATCTGTGATCTTTATTAATATTATATTTATTTTTCCAACCAGGGCAGAGCAGTGAACCAACAGAACTGAGAATTGTTCTGATCGGGGGAAGACGTGGAGATAAACCCAGTGGAAAGAGTTCAGTAGGAAACATCATCCTGGGCAGAGATGTTTTTGAAACAAACAGTAGAACAGTCAAGAGTGTCATGAGACAAGAGGTAGTGTCTGGTAGACAGGTCACTGTGGTCGACACTCCAGGATGGAGGTCTGAGTTTCCCCTAGATCTGACCCCAAAACTGACTCAGTTAGAAATTCAACAGAGTGTGTATCTGTGTCCTCCAGGAGGACCCCATGCCTTTGTCCTAGTGATGCCATTGGACAACACATATGTAGGAACAGATATGTCAGTAGAGGAGCATTTGAGTCTTCTCCTCAGTGACCAAGTGTGGAAACACACTATTGTAGTGTTCACTGTAGCTGATAAAAACAAAATGAGACCTGATCTCATTAGATCTTACTCTGACTTAAGATATCTTACAGAGAAATGTGAAGGCCGCTTCCATGTTCTTAACATTACTGACAGAGGAGATAGAAGTCAGGTCACAGAGCTGATAGAGAAGATAGATCAGATGGTGACTAGTAATGGTTGTCACTATGAGACAGAAAAACACGTCTCAGAGGAACTGAAGGAGATGGAGAGAACTATCAGCAGAAGAGCAGAACAAAGGAGGGCAGACGCTCAGAAACAAACAACTGGACTTCCAAAAGATACTGGTATGTTTTGATTTATGAGTTCATGTCTGTCTGTCTGTCTGTCTGTCTGTCATCATAGAATAATAATAATGTACATTACTACCTAGACTAGACGTGTGTGTGTGTGTGTGTGTGTGTGTGTGTGTGTGTGTGTGTGTGTGTGTGTGTGTGTGTGTGTGTGTGTGTGTGTGTGTGTGTGTGTGTGTGTGTGTGTGTGTGTGTGTGTGTGTGTGTGTGTGTGTGTGTGTGCGCGCGCGCGTGTGCGTGCGCAGCATATTGCTACTGTTGGGCAGAAACCTCATATCTCCACATTTCGACTTTTTATCTTAATCCTTAAATGAATGCCTTACTTTGTCATACTACAGTTTCACACAATATCAGATCTACAAGCTCACAACACGTTGCATCGTGATGAGAGGAAAGTGGTTAATTCTGTCTGAGGGTTTTATAAATATTTAACCAGTGGAAAGCTTTAACCCATTAAGACCGGGAACGCATCTGTGTAAACACTTTAACCATTATTTTATACTTTGGTTAAGCTCATAGCGCGGCACTCGGTGCTGCGCTATGAACTTATAGATCTGCAATGTTTTTGAAAAATCATGAAAATTTGTGCAAATCTTTGAATATATATTTTTTAAGAGAACATTTTTAACACAAATCTTTGCTTCTGGGGGTCCCTGGAACAAAATATTTTGAGATGGGGGGGGGGGGGGGCAGACAAATACATATCATTTTGGGTGGTCCTTGACATGAAAAAAGTTTGAGAACCACTGATATATAGCAACATAAGTAAAGGAAAAATAAACTTTTTGGATTTAGAAGACACGTGTAGAATTCCCAGAAGCAAAGATTTGAGTTACAAATGTTTGCTTTGAAAATATGTATATATATTCAAAGATTTGTTCATATCGCGGCACTCGGTGCCGCGCTATGAGCTTGTATATCTGTTATTTTTGAATAGCTAAAGGAATCTTAAAATGACAGATGCGTTCCCGGTCTTAATGGGTTAACAAGAGCTTGTGACTAAATAATAATTACATTAAGTAAATACATTGGAACACAGGCTGTTTTTTCTATTTCATATCAAGCAGTGTTCATTTTGTCGACTAAAACTATGACGAAACATTCTCATCCACTACCTTTTTACACTGACGAAAAAAGAAGAAAACATGAAATAAAAACTAAGCTATGATGACTAAAACTAGGACCAAATATATTTACAATTTCGTCAAAAAAAAGAAAGAAAAAAGACTACAATGTTAGATGGAGGGACTGGTGTTCTTTCATGTCATTTTATTATATCATTCTACAAGCTCACAACACGTCACAGACTTGTTGTGAGCTTGTAAATCGTCTATTTTCGGCACACAGCTAAGTATAAATCAGGCATTACAACGCTATCACAGCCCGCTAAAATACATATTTTTGTCGTCTAAATTAACTGTAGATCTAGTTGACTAAAATCTTATGATACTAAAACTAAAACTAAAACATTTCAAATGACTTAAATATGACTAAAACTAAATGGAATTTTATTCAAAAGACTATGACTAAAACTACAAACTAAAACTGATACAAGTAATGGTTTTGGACATACAAGGTTTCCACCCGACAATGAGGATATGTGAAAATAAATGGAGGTACTTCCTGGTTCTACTGGCAGTGTGTACTAGATAGATGAAGCTGAGCAGTCCCGCACACGCACACGCACACGCACGCACACACGCACACACACACACACACACACACACACACACACACACACACACACACACACACACACACACACACACACACACACACACACACACACACACACACACACAGTTGCATGAGTCTAGTCTAGGTAGTAATGTACATTATTATTATTCTATGATGTCTCCTGGTGGATATTTGTTCTTAACTGTAAACTGAACACACCTTTCTGCTGTTAATATGTTCAGCAATTTCATTATTAGATTAAGAACAACATATAGACCTGGACATTTTAGCCTTGTTTCTCAATCATATCAATCCTGGCATGCCTAATTTGCGCATGTTGTTATGCTGTAGGTGATCATTTCCATACAAATCTACAAGCTCACAACACATTGTGTTGTGAGCTTATAGATCTGCTATTTTCACTATTTGTCGTGTGATGAATTGTGAAATAATTAAATGTCTTAAGTGGTTAAATAAGAAGCTGTCAAAGTGAAAGTAAACAATGTTTTTTTCTGACAGGACTGACTGACCTCAGGATTGTGTTGTTGGGAGAGCAGGGCTCTGGGAAGACTTCAGCAGGAAACACCATTCTGGGAGGAAGTGGTTTTAAAGTTAGTCTGAGGTCAGAGCAGTGTGAGGTGAGACATGGTGAAGTAGCAGGGAGACATGTGACAGTGGTGGACTCACCAGGCTGGTACTACAACAGTCCACTACAGTACACCTCAGAGATGGACAAACTGGAGATCCAGAACAGTGTGTCTCTCTGTCCTCCTGGACCACATGCTGTTCTCGTGATGGTTCCTCTTGATAGAGCTTTCACCAAAGCACAGAGAGTAGCATTAGAGGAACACATGACACTCCTGTCACAGAGCGTGTGGAGTCATGCTATAGTACTGTTCAACTATGGAGACCGTCTGGGAGACAGAAGCATTGAGCAGCACATTGAGGCTGAAGGAGAAGACCTCCGCTGGCTTGTTGACAAATGTGGGAACAGGTATCATGTCTTCAACAATCAGAAGACAGATGACACTCAGGTCACAGAGTTGCTGTGGAAGATAGAGGAGATGGCGACAGGAAACAGAGGTGGACACTATGAAGATGATGGAGATGTTTCAGAGACGTTGTCAGAGAGGAAGAAGATCACAGAGGAACATGTCCAGACATTCCTGACCAAGACACAGAGACAAAGAACTGCTCTGAAAGCTGTGTTTGAAGGTGAGGTTTATCTACAGTATGTTTATATATTACAGTATGTAAATAAAGTACGCAAATATGTAAATCGTTCCCCCTAAGATACAGTATGTCACGAGGTGAACTTGAGAGATTAGGACAGATTGTATACAACTTTATTTAACTTCGTTTAACCGCTTGAACCCCAGCATCCCTGTGTGATTGTGTGTGTGTGTGTGTGTGTGTGTGTGTGTGTGTGTGTGTGTGTGTGTGTGTGTGTGTGTGTGTGTGTGTGTGTGTGTGTGTGTGTGTGTGTGTGTGTGTGTGTGTGTGTGTGTGTGTGTGTGTGTGTGTGTGCGACCATGCTTGTGTGTCAGTGTGTGTCTCTCTCTCCTTGACCTTGATTGTTATATTGATTAATAATGTATATTCTAAATATTGTGCCACATTCTATATAAAAAAGATGCTGTAAAAATTAAAAGCTTAATATTATAAAGCGTGGGTCTTCAACAGGGGGTCTGGGACCCCTAGTGGGTCCTCAGAGTTACTACAGGGGGGCCGCCAAATCTTTCTGTGATTGGAACAGTTTTTTTTTTACATTAACCACTTGAACCCTAGCATCCCTATTCTGAGGGGAACATTAACCAAAAACAGCAGATCTACAAGCTTGTTTTTCGGCAAAGAGGTTGACAGGGGGAAAAAAGAGAAGACCAAGTACAGAGTCACAGGTCAACTTTACTCATTATTGAGGGTTTAAGTGGTTAAATGTCTGAAAATACACATTAACAAGAATCCAACATATGAATAGATAAGATAATGTATAAACAAACATTCATTTACACAACATTGATGATAGTGCTGTCAAACTAATCTATGAAGCTATCTATGAAATCTATGAAAAAGTTTAATCTACAGCATAATTGTATCCATGTATTGGGGGTCCCTGCTTCATTTCTCTATCAGCTAAGGGGTCCTTGGCCTGAAAAACGTTGAAGAGCCCTGTTATAACGTATGGTCGAAAGTAACTAACTAATTACATTTACTCAAGTACTAATGCAAATTGAGATAAATAATACATGATAAGCAATACATACATTAGGAGCATTATTAGATTAAGACCGAGTGCCGCGCTATGAGCTTATTATCTGCTATTTTATAAAAATTGTGAAAATGTTTTCCAATCGTTGATTACATTTTCTTTTTTATATATATATTCTTTTACTCAAATCTTTGCTTCTGGGGGGTCCCTGGAACAACATATTTTGAGATGGGGGTCCGCGGCCAAATACATATCATTTTGTGGTCCTTGACATGAAAACCACTGATATTTTAGCAACAAGTTTTTTCTTCGAATTTTTGTTATAGGATTTATACAATTGTAGAATCCCCAGAAGCAAAGATTTGAGTTAAAAATGTTTGCTTTAAAAATATATATATTCAAAGATTTGCAAAAAATCCCATGATTTTTCAAACAATAGCAGATCTACAAGCTCATAGCGCGGCACTCGGTGCCGCGCTATGAGCTTGTAGATCTGCTATTTTTATAATAGCCCAAAGAAATCTTAAAATGACAGAGATGCGTCCCAGGTCTTAATGGGTTAAGTGAAAATGTCTATGCAGGACTTTTACTTTTAACAGTATCTGTACACTGTGGTATTTTTTACTAAAGTAAAATATCTGAGTACTTCTTCCTCCATTGAACTGATCTAATGACCAACAGATTGACACATTGGTGATTTCATTCATGTATGTTCAACTCATTTGCATAATTGATCACAGAATATTCAGTATAACTTCACATTACTGATTTTTTTTTTTTACTGTTCTGTGGTTAGTGTTGTTACAGAATTATTATACATGTAATAACGCATTTAGCTGAATCTCTGAATCCAATCCTAAATCAGTGTAAAGTGAACTAATGCTGTGTGTGTGTGTGTGTGTGTGTGTGTGTATGTGTGTGTGTGTGTGTGTGTGTGTGTGTGTGTGTGTGTGTGTGTGTGTGTGTGTGTGTGTGTGTGTGTGTGTGTGTGTGTGTGTGTGTGTGTGTGTGTGTTTGTGTGTCAGGAGAACATCAGAGTCTACCAGATGTGAAGGTGATGTTGGTTGGTGGAGAACAGGATCAGAGGAGCAGAGCTGGAAATCTCATACTGCAGGAGATTGCGTTTAAACAAACTCCATTCAAGGTGAGTAATATTATATGAATGTTATGTTATAATGAATGACTTCACTCAAAGTAAGTAAACAGTAAAGTGATCAAATATGTTTTCTGAAGATAATGTAAAAGTATCAGCTGGCATGAATGTTCATTGATCATATGATCAATGAACTGTCAGTGATCAAAACACACAGATGTTCATCTTCAAATGAACATGAAGTCCAACACATGTAGATTCTCATCATGTCTGTAATCTTTAATGCAAACCATGACCATGTGTGTTAGCTCGGTGGTTCTCAAACCTCTTCATGTCAAGGACCCCCAAAACGATACATATTAGTCTGTGGATCCCCATTTGAAAAGATATGTCAGGGACCCCCAGAAGGGAAGATTATTATAGCTATAGCAGTGATTCTCAACCATTTTAACTTCAAGGAGCCACAGTTTTATGTATTAGACCACTGTCCCCCGTTTGAAGGCCATTTTTATCTCTGGAACCCAATTTACACAGTAAAATCATCAGTGTTTATTTAACTCTGAGAGTGTACAAATGGAACTAAATGGACCTGTGAGGGTTCATTTGGTTGTATTTGTACACTCTCTGAGTTAAAGACCCATAAGGTCCCATTCGGTTCCTAACTATCAATCATTTGGCTGGGTAACCCCTAGAACTCCCTCAAGGACCCCTGGGGGTCCCTGGAACCCACTTTGAGAACCACTGTGTTAGCTAACTTTATAGGAGTACACAGTAACAACAACACACTAATCAATTTATTTAAAAAAGGAAAAATCGATAATCGATTATTAATAAAATAATAAATTAATAATCATGACCTATTTTGAGCATATCATGGTTTAACCCATTAAGACCTCGAACGCAGGTTGTCACTTTTTATTTGTCACTGTGTCACTTTTTGATTTGAGCTAAAAGCATAATTTTACACTTTGGCTAATCTAAAATAGCAGATATACAAGCTCATAGCGCGGCACCGAGTGCCGCGCTATGAGCTTGTAGATCTGCTATTTTTGATTAGCCAAAGTGTAAAATTATGCTTTTAGCTTTGTTGATCGTGAAAATGTGTGCAAATCTTTTAATATATATTGTTTTAAAGCAAACATTTTTAACTAAAATCTTTGCTTCTGGGGGTCCCTGGAAAAAACGTTTTAAAAAACTTAAAAGTTTGAAAATAGCCGATCTTCAAGGTCACAATGCGTCGCATCACGACGCGTTGTGAGCTTGTAGAATTGATATTTTCACTGTCTTTGCATGATATTGTTGTCTGACGAAGTATGAAATAACCCTTAAATAGTTAATCAATGTGGTAATAAATAACATTTTCTTATAAGAAAAATACCCGCACAACTCGATTATTTGATTAATTGAAAAAGTAATCGATAAAGTAAATCTGTCACTGTTAGTTATTCTGTTTACTTCCATACAGTTAGCTCTTTGCTGGTACTGATCAATAACCTGTGTGGACAAAGTAGGCTACCCAACCTCAATATTTGAGTCGAAATACTCCTGGTCAAATATTTACTCAACTACAAATGAAAGTTGAATAATGATGCTCTCTGTTTCAGTGGTTTAAAGTAACTAAGTACATTTACTTAAGTACTCAAAGTATAGTTTTTAGGATTTTTTACTTAGTAGTTAGTTGTAGCTTACTACAGTATTTCCCATTTTCAGTACTTTTACTTCTACTCCACTACATCTCAGAGGCAAATATTGTACTTTTACTCCACTACAATTATTTGAAAATGTTACAATAGTTAATTTCCAGATATAAATTATGATATTATGAAACATACATTAACCACTCTTGCCCTATTTTATACATAGGCTATTTGAAAATAGCCGATGTACAAGCTCACAACGCGTTGTGAGCTTGTCGATCTACTCTTTTCTTTTTTTTTATCTGCTCTTTTCAAACATTTGAGTACTTTTAATGTAGGTACTTTAAGTATATTTTGATGCCAATACTTTTGTACTTTTACTCAAGTAACATTTAGAAAACAGGCATTTTACTTGTAAGGGCGCGCTCTCACCAAAAGTTGGCTGGCCGCTGTTAAACGCAGGTTGTGCGCGGCCACAGTTTTTTGCAGCCAGTGGATTCTAGAAAAACGCTGTGACGCACCTGTCACTCACATTCAAGACCGTCCCCGTAGCCCGCACCGCCACTAGACACTAGCCACTAGACAAAAAAAATGTCTTTGCACTTTCACACTTGGGGTTCGTACATCTACATACACATTCAGATTTAAAATATAAAGTACTTACCCCATGGCCACGGATGTTACAATCATGTACGGACCCTCATAGGTATCCGTATCATCCGTATTGTTCAATAAAAAGCATTTTAATCCAATCAGTGGTCATTTTCTCCGTATGCTTTCAACTGCGCGACCCTAGCGGTTAAGAGGTGTATTGCACTGTTGGTACATTATAAAATGGCCACCAATCGGATTAAAATGCTTTTTATTGAACAATACGGAAGATACGGGTACTTATGAGGGCCCGTACATGATTGTAAAATCCGTGGCCATGGGGTAAGCACTTTATATTTTAAATCTGAATGTGTATGTAGATGTACGAACCCCAAGTGCACAAATCATAAAGTACTGGGTGAGATGCAACAGCTACAACCAGTTGGTCCACTGAGAGCACCATGTTGCTTCCTGAGTCTTGGGACGGTCCACCTTCGACTCACCCGATTGGACAGAGGGGGAAAATAAGCTCCTGCCTCCAGCAGTTTTATGCTTCTAAGTGTAGAGCGGATAAACGCAAGGTCTGCGCGATAAGCGGAAAAATCTGCTCTTGCGTGAATCCACGCATTTGCATTGACAAAGCATTGGCAGATTCTGCCCCAGAGGTAAAATGAAAGTGCGGTGGGAGCGCGCCCTAACAGAGTATTTTTATATTGTGATATTGCTACTTTTACTTAAGTAATATATCTGAGTACTTCTTCCACCACTGCTCTGTTTAATAAAGTGCTCTGAACATCCCCTGTGGAGAAGATAGAATGTCAAATTGACTTATACACACCTGTACGTCTAGCTTTAAAACACAGAGTTTCAACTTTTAGATTTTTTTTCAGTTTCAAGTCATTATGACATGACATTAATCCCATATTACTGTGGCACTGTTAGACAAAGTGATGGAGAATAATACATTCAGTGAGTTAATTACTGGTAAGATTGAAGAGGAACTCCAGTGAAGACAGAATAGAGTGAATGTTTTGATTATAATGACTAACATACAGTAAACTTCATATTCCAGGAGTCTAAAACCCAGACTAAACTGACAGAATGTGTCAGAGAACAGAGTCGAGTTGCTGGAAGAAAAGTGAGTGTGGTGAACTGTCCAGACTGGTCGACTACACCTCCATCACAGAAGATCAAAGACGTCCTTCTACACGGTGTGACTCTGTGTTCTCCTGAACCCCATGCTGTCCTGTTGACTGTTAATGTCAGGTCCAGTTTCTCTGAAGCTGACAGGAGATCAGTGGAGGAACACATGGAGCTGCTGGGGGACAGAGTCTGGAGACACACTCTGGTTCTGTTCACATGGGGATGGTGGCTGGGAGAGAGACTTGTTGAGGAGTACATAGAGTCTGAAGGAGAACCTCTGAGGTGGATCCTGGAGAAATGTGGATACAGATACCATGTTCTAAACTCCAACAACTTGGACATTTCAAAGAGACAAGTCAAAGAGCTGATGGTGAAAATAGAAGACATGGTGATGAGGGACAGAGGACACTTTGGACCTTCAAGACAGATGACACTGCTTGAAAAACTGAAAGGACAGAAAAACTTAACAGAAAAAGAATGGAAGAAGAGAGAGCAGGAGATGATAGAGAGGATGTTGAAGTCTGTGGTGACGGAGCCAGAAGAACCAACCCTGCCAGCTGTCAGGAGAAGGAACAGCATGGGGCCGCTTCCTCCTAGTAGTGAGTATCAATATCCTGTCTAGAGCATATTGTCGTGGTGTGTGTGTGTGTGTGTGTGTGTGTGTGTGTGTGTGTGTGTGTGTGTGTGTGTGTGTGTGTGTGTGTGTGTGTGTGTGTGTGTGTGTGTGTGTGTGTGTGTGTGTGTGTGTGTGCGTGCGTAAGAGGTCAAGATCAAAATGACATCATGGTTCATATGTGAGGAACAGAGACATGTAGAGATGTTGTGCTGGGCTGCAGGGTTTTCACATCCAGGTGTGTTTTTATTATCATTGTAAATGTCTTGCTGTCTGTTGTCTTCTGTTCCAGTGAGTGGTGGAACACGCTCTTCAGGATATGACACCATGAGTGAAGCTCCTACCCAGGCTGATGCTGATGTAAGAGTGAGAGATGAAGATGTTTCATAGATTAAACTTTAGTCTGACATTAATCACACATTTAAATTCTTATTTCTTTACTTTATATTTTATTTTGTTTCAAGTCTGTGGTGAAGGAGCCAGTAGAATCATCCCTACCAGCTGTCAGGAGAAGGAACAGCAAGCAGTTTCAGCCTCCAAGCAGTGAGTATAAATATCAAGTACAGCATATCATCATGTCAGGTGTAAACCTTGTATGTTAAATACTGTTACTTTTTAGGAAATGGGAAAAAATCACATGTATTTCAATGGTCATATAAGAACTGTGTTCCAAAAATAAACAAATCCCCTCTGTGATTTTACTCATATGGATATGAAGCATCAACTGACGGTGAAAAACTGCTAATTTATCCAAAGTAAGATTATTAGTATGTTTTCTACAAACACAGATGTTATCAAATGTAAGTCAATATCATAAACGACACAAAGTCACATTCCTGACTAAATGTCTGAGGTGATATTTATTTATGGAACACAGTTCTTATGTGATGTGATCTAAGATTTCTCTATGGGATTTCCAATACAAACAACACCTCTGTGACCCAGGGGTAACGGGAGTGACGTCAGGACTTCAGTACTCTATGTCAGTGGTTCTCAACCTGTGGGTCGGGACCCCGAGGGGTGTCCCCATTATGTTAAACTAAATGTAATGCCTCAACTCCTACATTCAAGTGCTTATCAGGGTGGGGGGTCCCCAGTTGAAATATGATTATTTTGGGGGGTTACAGCCTGAAAAGGTTCAGAACCACTGCTCTAAGTAGATATTATTTAGTCACAAAAAGCTCTTGTTACAGTAATACTTTCCATGAATTGGATCAATACTTATAAAACCCACAGACAGACTATATTTTCACTAATAACATAAAATGTGTGTGTGTGTGTGTGTGTGTGTGTGTGTGTGTGTGTGTGTGTGTGTGTGTGTGTGTGTGTGTGTGTGTGTGTGTGTGTGTGTGTGTGTGTGTGTGTGTGTTTCAGAAGAATGGGTGGGTGAATTCTCATGAAACTGGGAGGGAATGATCAGTAGTCTGCTCTGAAAAGATGATACGAGTTTGTGTGTCAAAGGTCAAAGTGACATCATGGTTGATATGTGAGGAACAGAGACATGTAGAGATGTTGTGCTGGGCTGCAGGGTTTTCTCATCCAGGTGTGTTTTTATTATCATTGTAAATGTCTTGCTGTCTGTTGTCTTCTGTTCCAGTGAGTGGTGGAACACGCTCTTCAGGAGTTGGAACCATGAGTGAGGTTTCCAGCCTGGCAGACACTGATGTAAGTGTGAGAGAAGATGTTAATAGCATCTCCATAGATAAACAATGAAACACATTTTTTATCCTTTACTTTATGTTTTATTCTATTTTAAGTCTGTGGTGAAGGATCCAGTAGAATCAACCCTACCAGCTGTCAGGAGAAGGAACAGCATGCCGTGGCATGCCATTCCTCCAAGCAGTGAGTATATCCAGTTTAGTCACAAGCTCGTTAATACTTTTTATTTGTTCAATATTTATAAAACCAACGGACACACTATTTTCACTACTTATGCTGTGTTCACACCGAAGGATGCTGGACATAAAAAAAAAGCAGACATCCATTTGAATTCGCGTTTTTTGATCAAACTGGGCGTTTCCAAGTACCTGTCACTGAAGTCTCCGCAAGTGTGCTTGTTTGAGGCGAGACAAAACAGCGAGTTTGAACAGAAAAATGAAAAATAGCTGCTGTAGATGAGAAATAAGTCTATATTTACTTACTACTGTCAGGATCTGCATTTCTGTCTTGTTTTTGAAGTGTTTCTGGTTCTTATTTTGTAGTATCGTTCCAATTGTTTCCTGTCCGCCCCTGTAGTTCTGTACCTGCCTTGTCTAATCAGTCTTGTGATTTGTCTGTGTTTCCACCTGTGTCCTCTTAGTCCCCCAGCCTATGCCAGTGTTGATTGTCAGTTGAGTTCACCTGTGTCCTGTTATCCCTGTGTCTATTTAAACCCTGTGTGTGCGCGTGTTTTCTGTTAGTTCCTCATATGTCTTACATGTGTGTTCAGTGTACTTTTTCTGCCTCGTTTTTGAGTTTATTGATAAACTGCTGGATTTGACCTGCCTGCCTTCAGTGTCTGCATTTGGGTCCTCGTTCAACACTTAAAGGGACACTTCACCCCAAAAAAACTTTGTTTCAATGGATTAGTCACCCCATGGAGACTTGAATTCATGGATATTTTTAAATTTTTGTGTCATTCCTAAGACAATAATTTGATGACCAGCGGACCGGTAGGCAGTGGTTCCGGTAGGAGACACAACGACTTGTTGTGTCTCCTACCGGAACCTCTGCCGGTCATCAAATTATTGTCTTAGGAATGAGACAAAAAACAAAAAAAAATATCCATGAATTCAAGTCTCCATGGGGTGACTAATCCATTGAAACAAAGTTTTTCTGGGGTGAAGTGTCCCTTTAACGCTGACAACTACATAAGCTATTTATGGATACAAAAATCTATAGAATGTACATAACAAGGTCCTAAGACCATCGTTCCTGCATGGATCGCCCAGGCTTTTTTTCTTTTGTAACAAAAAAAAAAGCCATGGGTTTCCGAGGCTACTAAATAACTGAACGAGCCGTCTGGTCCGCTCCCCCCACTGCTGCTCTCCACTAGTCCGTCTTAGGAGACACTCTCACGGTGGTTCCCTATATATGCTAGAAATGACTTACAGTAACTTAATAATGTTAATAAAAAAGCACAAACTACTTCACAAGAACAATGTTGGTGTAATTAGGAGATTCAACAGGGAATCTATATTCTATATACACAAATTGACAAGTTAAGAGAAAAAATCATGTCGCAGTATTTCCTGTTTTTTGGCGGAGTGTCTGCCCCATCCTCCCCGTTCAGCTGCTGCTGTCTCACTGCAGAGATGACAACGGGAGCCCCGGTGCCGTCACTGCCGTGGTCCTCGCCTCTCCCCGGGGAGAGGGCTCGCAGGATTGATATACATGCATGTGCATAGCTAAAGTAGTAGCAGTTTATTTGCGGGGAGATCTCCACTTGCTCGCCGAGAGCAGAGCAGGTCAGAGCGATCTGTTGTGATTTGTCGGTGTCTCGGTGATAAAGGTTATAAAATCATGACAGTATGAAGTAACTTTAATATTCGTTTCATGTGGGGTCCACTGTGTAGTCCACTTCGGCCTCCGGCGTTCATCTACCCCGCTCCGCCCGGTGAGAACCGGGCAAGGGGGACCACGGCAGGCCGTGTGACAGTCCGCCCCCAGCGGGCTCTCCTCTCCCCCGGGTGAGCTGGTGGAGAGAGGGGCCTCACCGAACATAACCAGTTTGAACTGCTTTCACGACTTGTTGGTCACATATCCTTTTATTTCAGACCATACATATGCCACGAGCGTGCGTGCGTGCGTGCGTGCGTGCGTGCGTGCGTGCGTGCGTGTCTGTATGTGCGTTTGTGTGGATATATACAAATGACATAAGAATGGATGGGTGTATTTTCATGAAACTTAGGGAATGATCAGTAAGACAAACTTGTGTGTGGAGGTGAAGGTCAAAATGACATCATGTTTCGTATATAATTGTAAATGTCTTGCTGTCTGTTGTCTTCTGTTCCAGTGAGTGGTGGAACACGCTCTTCAGGAGTTGACGCCATGAGTGAAGTTTCCAGCCTGGCAGACACTGATGTAAGTGTGAGAGAGGAAGATGTTTCATAGATAGATTCATTTGACATCAATCACACTCATGTTTATTCTTATTTCTTTACCGTAAAGTTTTTATCATACATGATCCTTGTAACAGATTCATTTTGTATCGTTATTGTCTCCGCCAGGCCGTAAGGCATGGCGAGAGAGTATGTTTTACCCCCTGTCTGTCCGTCCGTCCGTCCGTCTGTCCGTCCGTCCGTCCGTGCGTCTGTCTGTCTGTCCGTCCGTCTGTGGACAACTAATCTCTGGCACCGTTGGCTTGATCGCAGCAAAACTGTGCACACACACTCCCTGGATGCCAATTCAGAACCTCTGCCCCAATTTTTTCACACGGCCACCAGGAGGCCGCTTTTTGAAAAACAAATTTTTGACAGTAATTATCTGTTGATAAATAAGAACTTTGGTTACAAATTATAATATATTTGATCGTATTTTTCCATTAGTGGTTTTATATAAAAGATCAATCAGATTTAAGTACAGATGATTGATATACCATCCAGCTGATATATCAGAGTGATATTTGTGTTTTTCAAGAATGTTGGCAGTGAATTTTCCCTCTCTTACTGTCGAAAAAAAATCACAAATCTGTCAGGCTCTGATCTAAACATATGTATGTCTAAATATATGAATTCCATATATCTATGTCTTTTTATATGCACTGCTGCTCTACTCTTAACACAAGGAACAATGTACAATGTACTAGGTCGATCAATCTGAGCGTTCTCTGTTTCGTGTTTTTACTGTTGTTCTACGTATGTCTTGTCATGGTGAGATCTGTAGAAACTGAATTGCCCCCCGGGGATAAATAAAGTCATCTGAATCTGAATCTGAATCTAAACATGTTATATTCAATACATTTACAACTTTGAGCTGAACTGAACATGTGCAGTATGTCAGCGTTATTACAATATTTGTACAAGCTTAAGTTTAGTGTTTTATGCAGTTTGATGGATCCTGTATTCATGTATACTGTTGTGTTTCAGTCTTCTTACAGAGGACACTTTGGACCTTCGTCTTCATCACATGAGACACGACAGAAGACACTGTTTAAAAGACGCACAGGAAAGAAAGCTTTAACACCAGAAGAATGGAAGAAGAGAGAGGAGGAGGTGATAGAGAGGATGTTGAAGTTTGTGATGATGGAGCCACAAGAACCAAGTAGTGAGTCTTGCTTTTTTCCTCTTATGTGGACATTAATTACTTACTAAAATAATATTTTATTGTATAATGTGTGGGTATGTGCGTGCATGCATGTGTCCTTGCATAAAATAACAAGCTGGAGGGAATGATCAGTATCCTGTCTTGAAGAGATGATTAACTTTTGGGTGTAAAAGGTCAAAGGTCAAAATGACATCATGGATCAACAGAGACATGTAGAGATGTTGTGCTGGGCTGCAGGGTTTTCACATCCAGGTGTGTTTTTATTATCATTGTAAATGTCTTGCTGTCTGTTGTCTTCTGTTCCAGTGAGTGGTGGAACACCGTCTGAAACAGGAAGTTTATACTTCTGGTCACCTGCCAAGGTCTCTGATTGGCTGAAGAAACATCCTGGACCGACAGCGCTCTCTTCAGGATATGACACCATGAGTATAGCTCCCAGCCAGGCAGACACTGATGTGATGAGTGTGAGAGATGAAGATGTTTCATAGATGAAACTTTAGGCTTGATTTATACTTTGATGCATGCCAGTGTCACACGCCAAAATAGTAGATCTACAAGCTTACACTATGTCATGTGCATTGTTGTTCTTCTCGGTTTATTGATTCCGTCGAATCAGGGGGGTCCCTGGAAACAAAATATTTTGAGCTGGAGGTCCGTGTCCAAATATATATAATTTTGGGGGTTCCTTGACATGACATTTTTTGTCAGAAAACTATTAGGATTTAGAAGACATTTGTAGAAGAGGCCTCAGATCGTAATGGGTTAATAAGAACATAATTATGTCTACATTGGTTGGTGTATATAATAATACTAAATTAGATGTAAGCACAAGTAGGACCACTTGCTGGGCATTGCTGCCTGACACACCTCCTCCAGTGCCATGGTGCTGCAGGGTCATCAGCCTTCACTGATGTTTCACTCCTTTCATCCTGGAACATCTCTGGGTGGTGGAGCAGAGACAGGGACGTCTGTCTGGTTCATGTTGATTTGGGCCTTTCTGATATCTAGATGTATCTGCTGATGACTAACACCTTTGTTTTCTCTTTGTTTTTCTATTTGTTTCTTTAAAAAAAGATATGTATACATTTATTTTATCATGTATATATTTCTATATGTTATATAGTAAAATAATCAGCTCTAAGTACGGAAGAAAATGTATCTAAACTAGAGCCCGACCGATACAGTATATCATCAGGCTGATGTTTGCTATTTCAGTGAAGGATGACATATTGCTGGTGAATTTTCCCTTTCTTATATCTCTATTGGTCTAAAAAAATCCCACATGGGTCACTGGGTCAGGCTCTGATCTAAACATGTTATAATTTATACATTTACAATTAGCTTTCATTGAAGAGATAAATGTATTTCAACATTATTACATTTGTACAAGCTCAAGTTTATCGTTTAATGTTCCAGCATCCTGTATATTAATGTACAGTGTTCTGTTTCTATCAGGAAATAAATCACTGCTTCATGTAAAAGTACAATACTGGAAATTATTTTGTTCTAATTCTAAGTTTCCTATCTATACCAATGATTAATAGACACATATATTTGGTCAATTAACAGACACAAAGGTGTGTGTTTTCATCAGGGTAATGTACATTACCCCTTCTGGTATAAAGGAGTTGTAGTTTGTAATAGGTGACATTTGCTTCAACCCAAAACGTCTTTAAACATGCTTTACTGCTACATTAACACCATAGTATTATTAACTATTACTGTATATGAGTTTATGGGGCTGCTGCTATGTTTGTTGTTGTGTTTACAGTTGGGAATAGTGTATTTACTAGATGAGTAGCTTTGATAGCACTGTTTTCAAGCATGGCATGTGTTTGCTAACACTTCAGATACAGATGTGTGCACAGCTGGGAGGGCCAGGAGTCAGGACATCTGTTCCAGTGCTGCCCGTCAAGCCAGCAGGCTCACACCTCAGTCTTTTAGCCTGGTGACTAGGTTACATATCCTACCTGGGATTGGAACCTGGGTCCCCCATGAGAGAGCTGACATTTTGACTGTTGAACTATAATGGAGAGCATGTCTGGGAATGCTAGTTTTCCTTTGAGTTGTATGCAGTACCTCTTGTCAACGAGTAGGTGTCCTACCTGACCACAGGATCTAAATGTCAGGGCAGGGAGTCCACCTCCAACCACTGCAGAAGTTCTGCAGTGTTAGATTGTATTATGATACAGATTGTTTAAAATAATGTGTTATGTAATGTGTGACAGTGTGACCACACACTGCCACTGTCAATGTTTTGTGCTGTACTTGGCACTTGCCTTTCAAGGGTACACACTTTCTGGGTAGTGTATAGACACAAACAGAAACATTTAAAGTTATTTATTCAAGAAAACAATAATACACAAATCACAATGAACTCTCTCACTGTGGCTCTGCTCTGGAACTTAAAAGAGTCAAGGTTCAGGTGATTATATAGATTTGCCCGTAAACACACCTGTAGCCAATCACTGATTGGGACCAAGTTGGGCCAAACCAACTGTCTGTGGACAAGGTTTTGAATGTGTCAAAGAGGGACACTGGACACTGAAAGTTCAAATATTTATGACTTAAATTATATCAAATGTATATAATGTATTTTTCGTGCCGGTTTATTTCTAGTGAACAGAAGTGACATATTGTAGATCACCCTGATTATTTGGTCTGTCTGGTGGGAGGGGCCATGGGGTATATAAAGGGTGAGCTGCTACAGTATACATCTGACAGTCTTCAGTGAAAAAAAACAAACAGTATATTGGGTTTGGTAACAAGACAAATAAGGGTGAGGGTTTATTTATGTATGGGCACTAAAAGAAGGATAATGGCAAAGGTGGCAGGTGGGAAAGGGAAAGTAAGGGAAGGCACAACTTTGGCATCCAGAGCAGTGTCAAGAGAGGGCGGTGTTACCTGGGGAAAGAAAGAAGGCAAACAGTGACAATGACAAGACTGGGACACTGCGGACTGGCATGGGACTTGGCAAAAATGGGGAAACATCCAGATGGACTCTGTAAGACATGTAGTAAGAAAGACCAAACTGTGAGACATGTCCTCATGGAGTGCAGCCGGTATGCGGAAGAAAGGAAAAGGATCTATGAAGCAGTGGCAAGTGAGCCAACAAGTAGTATAACACTCAAAAACCTCCTGAATCCCAATGAAAACCAGTCAAGGACGGTGAAAACAGTGCTGGAGTTCATCCCCACAAAATTAGTTCTACTCCTGACCGGTGGGAGTCAGCAAAGGCATCCAGTCTGTCGGAAATCACAAGAAGAAGAAGAAGAAGAAGAAGAAGAAGAAGAAGAAGAAGAAGAAGAAGAAGAAGAAGAAGAAGAAGAAGAAGAAGAATCTGACAGTCTGCTGCTGTCTGTCTACTGAGGTGCCCAGGAGCTGTCACTGTCTCCAAGGAGGTGAAGTTTTGTTTTGTTATATTTAGTTAAAACCATGGTTAAAATGCATTTCTGTTTCTTAGTATCGAATTGGGTTGGGCTATTCATTTGTTTTTATTTATTGTATTATAATAATACTTGATTTATTTTACATTTGATCGTTTGAAGTATTTGTTTTTGAATATTCTTTATTTTCTATTTACAGATATCTGATGGTCTCTTTTGTTTTTGCCACTTTATGATTCCACCAGAGCCGTTCTGAGCTGGGTGAAGTCGGGCCTCGTGGTGAACCAGTTTGAGGTGGTGGTGGACAGTAAGGACTGTGGCGCTTCTGGAGCTGACGGAGGATGTTCAGCCTGCGTGGACGTGAGCACGTCCATCGGAGACAACAGTTCGGCCGCTCTGATAGTCTTCTCGGACGCCCTGGGAAGCAGGAGGAGAGAGACGAGGAAGGAACTGAAAGAGATGATCCTCCACGAGGAGGCGGCCATCTTGTACTCGGGGGGCGACTGGCGAGAAGGGGGAGGGGAAGAAAGGGGTGGGGCGGAGGGAGGACAGCTCCCCAACGAGCTCCCGGAGGAGGCCCCGCCGCACCCGAGGAGACGGAGGAGGCGGAGGAAGGCGGAGCGGGAGTACTGCCGGAGGACCTCAAGGTCAACTTCAGGGACATCGGCTGGGACAGCTGGATCGTGGCGCCGCCCGAGTACGACGCCTTCGAGTGCCGCGGCCTGTGCTACCACCCGCTGACGGACGAGTCCACGCCGTCCAAGCACGCCCTCATCCAGACTCTGGTGAACATCTTGAACCCCAGGAAGGCCAACATGACGTGCTGCGTCCCCATCAAACTGGACCCTATCACCGTCATGTAGTAAATCTTGTAGTAAAATGACACGGATGCTTTCCCGGTTTTAATGAGTTAACAACAACAGGGTTGTAAAAGTATTTCCTGCTGGGAAACAACTGTTTAAATCATGTTTCATTCATAGCCTGTGCAGAATTATTATTATTTCAAAAACACTGAAGGGGCACTCCTCCTTGATGCCTAGACACAGCTGATGATCAGGAGCATGCTTCTGTGTGAAATGTGGTACAGCCTGTCAAAAAAACTGTTGTTGTCATTTGACAACCCCATTTTTATTTCAAACATCTGTAGGAAAATGTCATTGCTTTTCCGTACTTTGTATAATGTACAGTAGGTAGGTCAAAAATAACCTTTCGCCTTGCACTCCCAGTCCTGGATGACAGTGCTGCACAAGTTCCGAGCTACAGGGGAGAGATAGGGGAGGTCACAGATGGGGCTACGGGAGGGGTGGTAGCTGGGTTCAATGGTGATCATAAGTGTGGAACAGGGCTGAAACCTTACACAGTTAAATCCTGAGTGTTCATTTCACTCTTAGTGTGTACAAATATAACCAAATGGACCTATAAGGGTCCATTTGGTTACACTTGTACACTCTCATGAAGGCCTAGACTAGAGTATTGTCTCTCCTCATGCTAATGTTTAGTCTTGATGTACATTTTAGTTGTAAGTAGAATTTTGTTTTGTGTATTAACAAGTCAAGGCAAGTCAAACTTTTATTGTATAGCTGCACATTTCATACGCAGGATACTGACAGGAAATACATGTACAACAAGTGTGAGATGGCATCCCAGATAGCAAAAGTCATTAATTCAATGTTGGATTTTGGTCAGATTGGTTATTTTTGGTTAAGGTTGAAAAAGCTATATTGATTCAATGTTTAATTACAGATACCATTTCAACATTTGAAAAACTGTCATTGAATCAATTTAGTATAGATGATTGTTTTTCAATGTTGAAATGCCCAACATTGAAATGACATGGTTTCTACGTCTGATATTTACCCCCCCCCCCCCCCCCCCCCCCCCCCCCCCCCCGCCCGCCCGTCGCACCCCTCCCCCTCCCCCCCCTCCTTCGAGACGGTAGTCGCAAGCAACTCGCGAGACCAGCTAGATCTCACGGGACTTGAGGTCTTCAAATAAAACCTTGGCGCGAATTTCTGTCTTCACTGGCTTGACAAACACTACAGTACTGCTGTCCTAAGTCCTAGTGTGAGATAAACTGGTAAGTCCTTGACAATATAATAATATGATTGCCATTCACATATATGGCTGTCATGGTTTGACTACATCATGCTAAACTTTGTTAATTATTACCGTGGCAACTACAGTACAGAACGGAGCTTGTTAGCTTTTGTTATTAGCATTATTAGCTAGCATGCTAGATAATAGTTAACTGGTAAGTGAGTTCGTATATAATGTATTATCCCGTTCAGATACAATCACCTGGCTGTTATCATTTGACTAAATGTTAACTTTGTGCCGCCCGGAGTTTGTAGCTTGTGTTAATAAATGGCGTTGCATATTATTACAGTGGTAGCTAGCATGCTAGCTAACGTTAGGCCGCCATGTTGTTAGCTAGTTTCGCGATTAAAATGTACTTTCATTTGCTTATCTGTGTGTATAAAATTATACAGTATTAGCGTTTTTAATAGTTTCATAAACATTGTTGTAACCAGCACCACTGTGAAGTAGTTGGTTCATTTAATAATGGTGAATTAACAAGGCAGTGCATGGTTAGCTAAACTTGCTAGCCACACTGAAACGGATATCACTTTGCTGGAAGCACTTCCGGTCCAGACCGGATACGGAACTGCATCCGTGTTTGCACGCGTGTGTGTGAGAAAATGTACCGGATATAGGAGGCGGGATCTAGAGCATATGAACAGGCGTTCCAAGGCACAGTTAAGCTCTTATTACACTGAGGCTGTTTATTCTGGGGATAAATGTGAGGAAACAGTGGTGGAAGAAGTAATCCGATATTTTACTTAAGTAAAAGTAGCAATACCATAATATAAAAAATACTCTGTTAAAAGTAAAAAGCCTTTGTTCAAAATGTTACTCGAGTAAAAGTACAAAAGTATTGGCATCAAAATATACTTAAAGTACCCAAAGTAAAATGTTTGAAAATAGCAGATCTACAAGCTCACAACGCGTCACGATGTGACACGTGAGCTTGTAGATCTGCTATTTTCAAATGGCCTATGTCTAAAATATGGCTGAAGTGGTTAATCTCAGTTTTATATATATATACTTTTTTTTATGTTAATATATTTAAAAATATGCTGGAAGGACCTGATAAATTAATAATTTGGCATATAAATAAAATATATATATATTTTTTAATGCATATATATTTTTTATTGTTTTTCTCTATTTTCAGGGTTGTGCTACAAGAAGACTGGAGAGGAGGGTTCACTGCAGTACACAAGGCCTGGCCAAGTAACATAATTATAACAGCACCACCTCTTTTCTATTTAGACCTGTTGTAACCTATACGTTGTTATACCTTTCAATACGGGAGCCACCTCTGTGTCTCATTAGTTGTTGGTTTACATATGGCAACATAGATTTGTTTTGTTTTTTTGTAAGAATTTGAATATTTTCAGAGAACTTAGGTTAGGTTTTAGAAGGTGTTTTTAGAATTGGCCTAAGGTTAAGATGGCTTCTTATTGGGCTAAAAGACGTAGAGTCATTAGAACTGTAAGGGACATAGAGAAGGATATCCTTAAAGAATATGAGGAAACTCTGCATGTACAAAGGGACAATATTTACCCCTGTGTGACTAGGGAACCTGCCTTCACAATCTCACACTTTTCCCACCTAGATGCACTACCAGCTTCACATGTTGTCATAGAGAATGGTCATATAGATGGCAGTGTAGCTGGCAATGATGTAGTTGAGTCAGATCATGTGCAAATGGAAAATGATAATGCTGATGGTAGTGTAGTAGCTCAAAATGAAGTTGAATCAGATCATGTGCAAATGGAAAATGATGATGTAGATGATAGTGTAGCTGGCAATGATGAAGATGAATCAGATTGTCACTATGACAGCGATGAGGAGCATCTGCCTAGTCAGGATCTGCTTATAAGGAGCCTAAGATATTGGGCAACTTCATACTCCATTAGTCTTGTTGCTTTGTCTGCTCTGCTGTCCATCTTAAAGCTATTTCACCCTAAGCTCCCTAAAGATGGAAGGACTCTGCTTAGAACGCAATCTCATGTTGCAACCACTCAAATACAAGGTGGCGAGTACTATCATTTTGGATTGGCGCAAGGAATACTTTCACGATTAAAATGTTTGAGTTTACCAGTAAACCTCACAACTCTTACTTTACAGTTCAATATAGATGGTCTCCCCCTCTTTAGGAGTTCAAGACTTCAATTCTGGCCTATACTTGCAATCCTGAATTGTGATTACACTAAGTCCCCATTTATTGTCGGTATATTTTGTGGTTTGAGCAAGCCAAAGTGTGTTGTTGAGTATCTGCAGATATTTGTTAGCGACCTTAAAAATGTACTGGCTAATGGCATTGTTCATAATGGTAAGCAATTGATTGTACAGGTTTCCTCATTTGTGTGTGATGCTCCCGCCAGAGCCTACGTTAAGAATATTAAGTCACATAATGGATATTCAGGATGCGACAAGTGTGATCAAGAGGGTGTGTGGAGGAACAAAATGACATATCCTGAAACGAATGTCAGGCTGAGGACTGACTCGAGTTATTGTGATATGATTGATGAGGAACACCACTTGAAACAGAAACTCAGTCCTTTAACAGGCATAGTAAAGATGGTTTCTTCATTCCCAATAGATTATATGCACCTCTGTTGTCTTGGGTTGATGAGAAAACTGTTGCATATGTGGTTAAAGGGCAATCTAGCCATTAGGCTTCCTTCACAAACAGTTAACAGTATATCAAGCAAACTGCTGGTGTTACATTCCCACACCCCTGTTGAATTCAATCGCAAGCCAAGAGGTTTGAATGAGCTTGATCGTTGGAAAGCTACTGAGCTCCGATCCTTCATGTTATACTGGGGTCCTGTAGTTCTGAAGGATTGCCTTCCCAGTGAGTTTTATGACAACTTTATGTTGTTTTCAGTGGCCATGTATTTTTTTTTGTCTCCTGGAATTTCTGGCCAAATGGTTGAATTTGCACATAGATTGATGATTTCCTTTGTGGGACACTTTGGACAGTTGTATGGTAGGGATGAGATTGTGTTCAGTGTTCACCAGCTTATACATTTAGCAGATGAATACAAACAATTTGGACCTTTAGATAATGTTTCAGGATTCCCTTTTGAGAATTATCTTGGCCAAATAAAGCATCTTTTACGCAAGCCACACCAACCTCTACAACAGGTAGTCAAAAGGCTGTCAGAAATGCCACATGTTGAGGTTCCATTAGCAACAGATGAACCAGTTTTACAGCACATTCATACTGATGGTCCACTTCCTCAACATTTCAGTGTTGCTCTACAGTACAGAAAGGTCTCCAGTTGTCGTTTTACATTGTCTACAAAGCAGGGGGATAATTGTATTCAGGTGGGAGATACAATTGCAGTAGTGCAGAATATAGTCCAGGAAGAAGGTGAGGTCTATGTGATCTACAGAAAGTTCAGACACCAAGAATTATATTACACTTATCCCTGCGAGTCCTCCCTCATAGGTACATACAAGGTTAGAGAGTTGTGTGATGATATCGGGGTTGGTAAACTTAGCTGTATTAAACGTAAATGTGTTCTGTATCCAGAGTCGGAGGGAAATGGCCTCATAGCTATTCCAATAGCTCATCTGCAGTAGACATCTTATAATTCATGTTTTTTGTCATAATTATTTTTTATTAATATTCTTATTTCATTTATTGTACACAGAATGGAAAGTGAGGTGGTGCTCTGGGGCGTTGTACTGTTTCCAAATGGCGGAACTGCAACAGTTCTTGCCAGCTGGTTCAATCCAACGGAAGGTACATTGTTATGGCCCCCAAAAAACACAAATTATTCAAAGGCCCTTAAAGAACACATGGTGCCCCGTAAAGGATGGACGACATATGAGAATATTCGGCTCTTAATTACTTGTGGTAAGTATAGTCACTGCATCGCTATTGTTGTCTGATGTGAATTGTTCCTCATACTTCTTAAAAATGTCATGCTGTATTTTCTAATTTTGAATTTTTATCCCACCATTTTGTAACTCCATTTTTTACACCCAGTGCCAATTGTCTATGTAATCCTGGGGGCTACTCTCCCTCTGCCAAACTAGGGAGGCCAGGGCCGAGCTCATGCCTCCTTCAGTGCATGAGAGCCAACTGCCCTTCTTGTCACCTGACAGGGGAGAGTTTCCCTGGTTGGACGTAGCGCATGGAAGGAACACGTTATTCCAACCAGTTCCCTTCCCCTCATCAGCATGCTGTATTTTCTGCTTGTTCTTTTACAGACTCATTTGAAAAGGCCAAGCAACATGAAGAGAAGTATGTGAATACTGGATGTCTAACCACTGATTTGGAATCTGAGGAGGAAGCAGATGTACGTCGGAAAAGAAGAGCAAGGTACAGTTGAATTCCCTGTGATGTGGTTTTTGGTTAAACAGAAACGGGCCATGGGTTCCTGAACAGTGTCTCTCTCAAGGCTTGCTCAATGAATTTAATTATCCTGGGAGCCTGGGAATGTTAAATGTTGTTATTTTTTTAGGGCAAATCCTGTGCACGCAGTAGAGTCAGATGAGGAGGCAGAAAACAGCAGTGTGAAATGAAGATTTGCCAAGCCACCCGATGTGCATTTTCCAGGTACAGACACTTGTCAGTTATGACACTAACTGCTACACCTACTTTAAGTATCGCCATGTATAATTCCACTTATTTATTAATACAGTGCTGCCAGAATCAAGCCAGTACCCCTTGGTGCCAACACTAAATGCAAGCAGTGGTATGTCATTATTTACTAATATGGCAGAACAAAATGTAATTGCATGATGAGAGCTTTACAAGCATTTAGTTCCTCTGTCAATACATGCAAACATATCAGTTTATGTGTTCAAAAGTTACAGTGTCCACTATTCATGTCTTGTGTTCCCTTCTTTTAGTCTCTGGAGGAAGCTGCTCCGCCGCTGGAGGAAGCTGCTCCGCCTCGGGAGGAAGCTGCTCGGAGGATAACATGCCTAATAATGGTAAGTGAACCACTTCACACTAATAAGTCAGGGTGGACAGATTGTAAATGTGCTTTTGATAGCGTTCATGTTTTGTGTTCTCTCATTTTAGGCTTTGGTGGAAGCTTCTTGGCACAGTTGGAGTCAATGGACCCCTGCAATGATGGTGAGTAGACAGGCTAGATATAGCTATGTGATTCTCTCAGCCACACTTATTGTGTCTCTAGTATGTTTCAATAGGTGGCGGTTGGATTACTAGTCCTGCCTTACTTACACTTACACTGACTGAAAATGTTAGTTAAATGGGTGGAAATGTAAAGTTGAGTGCATATGAGTAGCTTATTCAGTGTCTCACTATTTTGCAATGAGCTGTTAATTTTGGCATGATATTATATGAGAACTTCTATTTTACAGTGACTAATTACGGTCATTTTAATCCATTTCAGGAGGGAACCACACTGGACAAGTAAGAAATGGTATGTCTGTTGTCCCTGTGTCAACTAGAGCCTTTTTATGCATTTGTGACTTTTATTAGCCATCACTAAACAGTTGCTGTGCCTTGGCTATAGTGCCATGACATACTGTAACTTAGGAAAGACTGACATATTTGAACATTTTGATTGTCCTCTTTTTAGACTTCGCTGGCAATCATCACCACCCCCAAGGCTATCAAGGTGAGTTAACTAACACATTCTCAAATCATGTTTTGTTAATACCACCAGTGCACTAGGTATATGGAGGTAGGTACACTTGCTACTGTATATGGTGCTCATTGAGAACTACTTTGATGGTGCTTATTTGCCTTATTTTGTTCTGTCTGTCTTTCCCTAGGAATGCCAATGTATAACTCCAGCCCCTACCACACTGTGCCATCAGAGCAAGCAAGGAATGGTATGCATTTCTCATCTTAAATGTTGTTTTTTTTGTGCAAAATTCCATAATTGTTCCATGTTCAATTTAAACAATTTTGTGTCTTTTCTCTTTCTGTTAGACTTCGATGCCAACAACGCACGTGGCTCCAGATCAGCTGACTTCAGATCACCTGGCCTGGGTAAAGATGCCTCTATTCCACTTTACCCCCCGCCTCCCCCATACACAATGACCTAATGTGCAATGCTGATGCCATGTTGTTGATTCTTCAGGATCAGGTCCTGAAACGCCACGGGGAAGATTCCATGGAGGAGAGCCCAGTCAAATGTTACAAGGCAAGTATCATTTTCTGATCAACTTCTTAACCTTACTGATGCATTGAGAAACATGTCCCTTGTGACTTTACAGTCTTTGTCACCGTTTTTTTTTCATGTAATTTGTCATGGTGTTTAAGCTTAATATTTAAGCGCTTAATGGTTACTATAAGTTAGGGGTGCAAAGACTTCACGCTATCACAGAGTTGCTTAGTGTCATTCTAAATTATTGAAAATGGTGAATCTATCCTTGAAATTTAATGTAAAACCAATTGTTTTTCTTCAAGACATTGCTGCCAACAAAAACACCAGGATGCTTACAGAGCTACTCATGGAGGTGAAGCAAATGTCACGGGACATTCAGTTTATTAAGACTGAAATGGCTAAATCCACCTTTAATAATCACGGAGCTGGACCTGAATCGCAGAGAGAAGATAACTTCCCCATCGTGCTGCCACTCACCAATGAGGAGCAGTTTGATGAGGCTGAAGCTGCACTGAAGGAGGAAACAGTCCGTCGAAAGATGGTGAACATTTTTGTACTTTCTTAAATGTATTGTATTGTTTGAAAACTGTTTAAAATGTCTGGAATTGTAGGAGTGGACACACTGTACACTTTAGCACACTAACCATTTTCTCTCTAATCTGTTAAGACAACTCGCCTGGCCTTAGTCGGAGGGACCAATCCAGAAAATATGATCCGGCGAATGCTATCCACTACGATGACGAACAGTCTAGCCAGCATCTTTAACTGGGCAGGAAAGGGACAGAAGAGGGCCTTCAAGGACACGCTGATGCAGGACTGCATGTTTGGTGAGTCAATTTGCACCCCAAAATACTAGGTTTACTACAGTGTACTACAGTGTATTTGGTAATTTTGATGATGGATATTTAATGAAGTAATCTCAAGTAAATAAGAATGGATGCATTTTTCTCACCATGGAATGAGCCTGATGGAACATGCATCCACTCTTAAAGAAATACTTCACCCATTTCCAACCTTAACGTCATTTAAGTGGTCCTCTGTAATGCTCACAATAAGATGGCACCGTTTCTGTCTCACTCACTCTGTGTCTCAGAGGTGGTCTTTGCCTGTGGACAGTTCAGAAACCTGCCTACCAGTGGCATCATTTCAAGCTAATGGACATTGAACATGATGTCACTGGCAGATTTCTGAGCTGTCCACTGCCCTCTGACTGAGACAGAGTAGACAATGGTGGCATTTTTTACGAGCATTAGTGTGAATCAATTATATGACTATGGGGTTGAAAATGGGTGAAGTACTCCTAAGGCCACCTGGCAATCTGGCACACTAAAAAGGACACTGGACATGTATGTCACTTTGGAATGGAACGTGCCCACTGCAGCTTTCTTATGTCTTTATAACAAGTATTCTTTTTTTTCTTTTTTTCCCAGCGGCTGCTCGTCAATTTGACCGCAAGTTGACTGAATTGCTGTACAGAGATGCACTGCAGAAGTGGCTGCGTTATGCACCAGAGAGGAATGGCGGGGTACCAAGAAAAGAAAAGCCAAAGAGTTAAAAGGACAAATGGTTTGGAGTTGGAGGACAGTGGGTTTCATGGGAGTTGGATCATTGGAAACCTGTTTTGTTCATGTTGAACTGGGGTCCGTATAGTTCTGAATGATTACTTTATTTGAGTATGACAACCCTGTTTGTGTTTGCCAGGCTTATGTGTGCTGCCATGTTGTTGATAATTTCTGTTCACAAATCTGGCTCTCCTGGGATCCTTCTCATCGAACACTTGTCCGGTGTGAGTGATCACCTCTCCGGTGCTGGAGACCTCCAGGCTGACTTTCAAGGCAAATAAATGACCAGATAATTCTGTTTAAGGCACTTCCTCCACCAGAAACCCTAACCCATTAGGTCCGAGGTCGGTTCTAAAAAATGTTTAATGAAACGTTCAAATTCTTACTCAAAAGATTTAAAAAGAAATGATGTAACTATGTAGCAACAACTAATGAGACACAGAGGTGTGTGCTAAAATGTGCAAAGATTTTTGTAAAGTCTTTAATAAATAACTAAATGAATAAATTGTCTCTTTCTTTGTTCATAGAGCATGGTGTAAAGCAGTTGTTAAACATATTTTCGAATATTCACCTAGAATGGCATAATTATAATCAAGTTTGGGGTCCCCAAATGTTTTTCCTGTAATGTGAGGTCTTTGTATAAAAAGGTTGAGAACAGCAGTAAAATTCTTAATGGACCATTTCAGCATTTTCAACCTTCCTCTGTATGTTTTTAATGTCTCATTTAAGCCAAAAATCACTTTACTCTATTTGGTGTTTTAAAGTTCTGCAGGGGTTGCTCCAAACCTGTGATGTGATGTCATGAGTTGACAACTTTTAGCATGCTCCCGGTGGAAATGCACCAAATAATACAATTTTGATTAAAAGTGATTATTTTATTATTCATGAGGCATAAAAAACATACAGAGGAAGGTTGAAAAAGTGTTGAAATGGTCCTTTGATAATGACATTGTGTCAATGTATAATGCAATGTATATATATAGTTGAATCAACGTTGATGCAATTCTACATCATTTCAATGTTGATCATATCCTAGTTGAATCAAGGTTGATTCATTGTCAGGATTGATTGAAAATTCAATGTTCATTCCATGTTGATCATAGCGAGCACTTTCAATGTTATTTTCTATGTCAGACATCAATGTTGATTCCACTCTTCAGCCTGACAAAAACACAATGTTGATTCAATCACTTTTTGCTATCTGGGATGGGATCATCATGAAATCCCACACAGTTCATACAAACACAGTTCATGTTGTTCTTCATAGAATGTACAGGTGGTATTTGTGAAATGTTCGACTTTTTATACGGTTGCTACAGCTGCTGCATTGCTGCTCCACCCTTGAGAGGAAATGTTTGGAAAATCCCATGTTACTAAAGCAGGATATTTACTGTATAGGAGGTGTATGTATCTTAAGTAATCTAAACCTAGAAACTATGTGTAGGTGTTCCAGAGAGTGGTTGAATTTTGTGGTATTTGATTTATTATTTTTCTGAAAATATGAAAAGTGAATATTGTTTATTTTGGGTAATATGCTATACTGTATTATTGTATGTGCATGGAGTATGGTGATATAGTGCCTTTTCTCAGCATTGTGGCCTGCTGTAGCAGATATCACGTGACAGCAATCATGGCAGCATTGGGTTCACCTGTGTGAGCTTAGGTGCTGGTAATCAGAACAAACAAAGTTTCAGAGCTGTGAGAAGCTCTGTCTGTGTCAAGAAGAAAATATATAAAATGATAAAAAGTACTAACACTCCTGAGCATATCTGGGCAGAAGGCGCACACGGTATGTCACTTGTTTATTTTGTTGGTCTGTACAATGATTGTTATTGTTGTTTTGTTTTGTTGTGTGTGTTTATGCAACTAAAGATGGACATTTCATTTGTTATGTGGACATTTCATGGACATTTAAAAAGAATACAGCATGGCTGTCAACAAGGACATAATTCATGTGTATAATTCATTGTGGTTAAAAAAATTAATTTGTTTTATGTCATTTCATTTACAGTTTTTCACGTTGTCTACATTGGGGTTACGATAAAAAGCCCTCGTGAACATCAGTTGGAGCGTGGTCTACTCTGCCTCAGAAAAATACAGTTTAGGAGCAGTTATACTATGAAAAATGATGTACATATATGAAGCTTTTTGGTCTGTGTGCGTGCGTGTGCGTGTGTGTGTGCGCGTGTGCGTGTGTTGTGAACTCCTGGGTTATTTGTAGGAAGAAACGTTTTGTTTGGTGTTTTTTTACTGTTTCACACAGAATTCTCAAATTATGCACACCACTTGTGTATGTAACTTCTCTATGATTGTTATTTATCTTAATGTATGTTTTCTTTGAAGTACAGTAAAAAAAATGATTATGAATAATGTCTACAGTACATGTATGTTATTCTTTCATTCATTTAGATTTTCTTTCATTCAGTATAGCTCTTATTTTACCAGTAACTCAGATTCTAGACCACCTAGGTCATGATTCAGTGTCTATTTTCAAGGATAGAGAATACAGTGGTACTATTTACTCCATGCTGGCAGTTACAGTACTTAGCTGCATGTATCTGGTATCCAGGGAACTAAATAAGAGTAAAAACATAACATTTTAGCGAGCATAATTACATGCATACATACATATATACATATTATACACATTTTCATTAATTACAGAATCAGCCAATGACGTGTGCGGATGTAGTACCCCCAAGTTGTGGCCAGAGTGCCCATGGCCTCCCTGACAGAATTACTGACCACCTAAATGGCCAACCATGCCAGTCACAGACTTCTGTGTAATAGTCAGGACTGAAAATGGAAAAATGTTTTTATGGTAAAGTGCACAATATAACGCTTAGCCACCGTACCATAAATAGTGGACCAGAGGTGGACTTACCCATTAGGCAAGGCCTGGACCCCCAGCAGTCATGGGCCCCATTAGAGTGGACAGTAACAAAGTACATTTACTTGAATACTGCACTTAAGTAAAAAAAGAAAAAATTGTATCTGTACTTGAGTATATGTATTGATGACTTTCACTCCACTACATTTCAAAGTCAAATATTGTATTTTTTACTCCACTACATTTGTAGGAAGTGGAAAAGCACATGAATAAACCATTTAAGCCCTAAGTTCAAATAGTGAAAATGACAGATCTACAAGCTCACAACACATTGTGAGCTTGTAGATCTGCTATTTTCACTATTATTTTTTGGGAAAATGTCTGGGGGAAAAAGACAACTCACTTTGTGATTTGTACTTTTGAATACTTAAAGGCATTGTAGGGAGTTCAGACATAATCAAAGAAAAAAACTGTTGTCAAACACCGCCCCTCCAGCAGTTCTTTTCCCCGACCACCAGGGGGTGACGCAGGGTGGACTTTTTAAATGAGTCATGCCCAAAATAGGTTGCCTTATGTGGATACAATTCGCGGAAATGCCCGACCCTACGGTTCTCTGAATTTATATTTTTAAATAGGCTCTTTCATGATAAATTGACCACATATATGAAGCTAAACAACTAAATTCTATCCAAACGATTTTTTAAAAGTAAATTATGTGCCTCAAAAAAGAAGTTTGAGAGCGTTTTAAAACCGAAAGTAAAAAGTTGATACGGGCACGGACGCGCACGGACACGCACGGACACGCACATGCGTGCGTTAATTTACGACCCGGACATAAACAACATGAACATAAACAGAAGGGAAAATACGGATTTCAGACAGAGGACTGTGTTTCAATGAAGGAAAACACCCCAGCATCATTATATAGTGGCTGATAGAGGGGAGACAATGCAAAAAAAATATATATACATATTTTTTAAATTTAGGCTTAATGTTCCCTACAATGCCTTTAAGTATTTTTAGGACACATTTTTGTACAAAGCACAAAATTACAAAGTGCAAATTTGGCAGAGCAACTTTTTCCATGTAGTTGAGTAATATTTGACCAGGAGTAGAGTACTGTGATTGAGTACTTCTTCCACCACTGATGAAAACAACATGGCCACAATGCAGACGACACAGAGACAGGGACACACATGATGAAAGCAGTGTCCAGACAAGCTCTGGAGATATATAATTATCGTCACCTTGCTGAACTAATGGCCTAAGTCATTTTTTGAGGAAAATTATATTTTTGCCTGAGTCAGCTGCTCATGACTCTGGCCACCTCTGGTAAAATCTCCTAATTGTAAAGGATCATGTTGTTCCCTCCCCTTCTAATATAATGGCCTAACTCCCCAGTGTGACTTAGGCCAAAAAAATTGCTAAAGTCTGGAGAAAAGTCAGGTGTAATCCTATTTAAACCTATTTAAATCTCTTATGTTACATAACTGACAGACAGTGTTATTTTTATGTTAATAGTCATAATTTGTTATAAACGTTTTGGGTGAAATGATTAAGAAATATCATATAGTTTTATTTTAGATACATTTTTTTTCTTTTCTGAAAACTTAAGAAAATTACTTAGGCCATTAGTTTAGCAGGGTGACGTTATGATCAGGTGACACAGTTATACGTGAAGAACAATTTAGAGCATATGAAGAGTAACCGTGAGTATTTTGCTAAATAGGTAGCTTTGTAAGACAATACAATGTAAAACAGTGTTCTAAAAATGTGTTAATCAAAATATATTTAGCTTGGTTTTCATGTAAACACGATGTTGTGTCAGTTGTAGAAATGATCAGTTGTTTAATCTTATGTGGGTAGGAAACCAGTTTGACAACCTCTCTCTGTCTCCTCTCCCCTTTGTATTATCAAGAATCAACTTGCATCTACTCCTGTACACATACCTGTACAGCCGCACACACAGCTCTCTCTCTCTCTCTCTCTCTCTCTCTCTCTCTCTCTCTCTCTCTCTCTCTCTCTCTCTCTCTCTCTCTCTCTCTCTCTCTCTCTCTCTCTCTGCCCAACCCGTGACTTATTCCAAACAGGGAAATGAAAGTTGTATCTGACGCAGTGTGACTACAGTTCAACTACAAGACATTCAACAACTAGACTAGATCTCAATCTACAGACCAGAACCGTGGACAGACAGAACTCATTGACAGGTAAGAAAACCAGAAAATCAAACACACATTTGTTGGTGTTATAATGTACAATAGAACTGTAGGTGACTTGATATGACTGTATACCATGATGCTGATAAACTCTTTTAAAATGTCTTCATCAAATACAAATGTAGTCTATTGGAAGCAGTTTGTGAAGACAAATAATATATATCAGGTGTTTCACTGGGATGGGTGTGTGTGATACTGAATAATATAGACTGGGAACAGTTTGCTCTGCAGGGAGCTGATCCACTCTGGGTCTGTAGAACGGATACGGAAACAGTGATGCATGTAGTGTGTGTGTGTGTGTGTGTGTGTGTGTGTGTGTGTGTGTGTGTGTGTGTGTGTGTGTGTGTGTGTGTGTGTGTGTGTGTGTGTGTGTGTGTGTGTGTGTGTGTGTGTGTGTGCGCGCGCAAATTACCGGATACAGTAGGCGGGCTCTAGACCGGATCAGAGCTCTGAACAGTAAATAGAAACTAGTCTTTCCACAACACTGCAGAAAGCCTGGTGACATGAGGTTAGAACAACAAGGCAGACATCGAGGCCTTGAGGCCTGTGAGGCACAACCCAGTGAGCTGCTGTCTGAGTTACATACTGATGGGTGGCAGAATCACTTATAATATAACTTTTAAATTGCATCATACTGTAGTATACTTGAATATTGCTAAATGTATTTTTGGTTGAACACATCAACAATGTAGCTAACTTAGCTTCTAGATGGATCAATGGGAGCCAATGGGAATGCATATCACTGTGTGTGAGGGGCGGTCCCCTGGGTGAAACACCTGTTTTTTTTTAGGCAAGTCACACCTGGTGGTAGATCAGATCTGTGTTAAGTGGTTTCAGTGTGATCTGTGTACAGTGATTACATTCAGCTGGTTCATGTTTGTATGTGGAGTAAATGACAGACAGTGAGGAATGTGTACTGACTATCAGCAGTTTAGTTATTAGTTATGTTTATGGTTTATGTACTTATTTTATTAACTAATGGTTGGTGAAATCTGCAGGACAGTGAACTTAACATGTTGATGAAGTTGTACATCTGAGCTTTGAAGTGTAGTACCTACTGTAGTATGTTACAAGAAAATGTGTTGATTATATGATTGGTTTGAGGCCAATATATGCTATATCAATTATAGTGCTCAGTTTTTTTCATGTCAAGGACCCCCAAAATGATATGTATTTGGCCGCAGACCCCCTTCTCAAAATATGTTTTTCCAGGGACTCCCAAAAGCAAAGAGTTGAGTAAAACATTTTCAACAAATTCAATATATTTAAAATGGCAGATGTACAAGCTAGCGTGGCATGAAATGATGCACTATGAGCACTATCAGATAGCACATCATCTTCTCCAAAAGTAAGGCGGCTGCAGATGTACAGTACAAAGCATGTGTGTGTGTGTGTGTGTGTGTGTGTGTGTGTGTGTGTGTGTGTGTGTGTGTGTGTGTGTGTGTGTGTGTGTGTGTGTGTGTGTGTGTGTGTGTGTGTGTGTGTGTGTGTGTGTGTGTGTGTGTGTGTGTGTGTAACGCAGTGAAACTAGTTTGATAACGTATCCAGAGAGAGAGAGAGAGAGAGAGAGAGTTTGTATTGTTGAGCTGTATCATTCTTTTCTCTCTTAAAATGTAAGACAGCGCAGAAATAACAACAGTCAGCAGACTTTATCCATTCAATAGAGTAGAGTTGTTAGAGGGAGATAACGACTAGGTCAGCAAGTAAGTTTGGCCTCGGGCCAATTTCTTTCTAAGTCATTAGATGATGGACCAGAACACAATCAAAGACTAATTTAAGATCTGACACTTTGACAGACTGTCTTATACAATAATCAATATATGAATTGCTATTTATTGCTATAAAAGTTACTAAAGAAATATGTGTGTGTGTTAACTGCATACTGACTGATAGAACTGTGTGTGTAATGTCACAGGTACAGATAGAAATACTTGTGGTAATCATTTAGTGAAGGACACACCCTTGAATGAGGATGTTTAGCTAATTAACCATTTTATTTCTATAGCTATTCAAAAATAGCAGATCTAAAAGCTCATAGTGCAGAGTGCACAGAGTGCAGCGCTATGTATGAGCTTGTAGATCTGCTATTTTTTTTAAATTTATTTTTAGCGGTGCCAGCCGCTCTACATTTGACCGTGTCTGGGTGTTATGTCCGAGCACGAGAAGTGAGCGCGACCTCCTCATGACCTCACCAGCTGCACACACTCATCAAAGGCACCGCTTCCTTCACACAGGGTGTGATTTTTGAAAATGTGTGCAAATCTTTGAATATGTATTTTTTAAAGCGAACATTTGTAACTCAAATCTTTGTTTCTGGGGGGTCCCTGGAACAAAACATTTTGAGATGGGGGTCCGCGGCCAAATACATATCTAAAAATGTTTTCTAAATCCTAACAGTATGTTGCTATATGCAGTGGTGCTCCAACTTATCCATGGAAATGATATGTATTTGGCCACGGACCCCCATCTCAAAATATGTTGTTCCAGGGACCCCCAGAAGCACAGATCGGAGTTAAAAATGTTCGCTTTAAAAACAAATATCAAAGATTTGCAAAAAATATCTAATGATTTTTTTAAAAGATAGCAGATATACAAGCTCATAGCGCGGCACCGAGTGCCGCGCTATGAGCTTGTATATCTGCTATTTTTGAATAGCCAAAGAAATCTTAAAATGACACAGCGTTCCCGGTCTTAATGGATTAATTACCACAAAAAAAGGAACACCTGGGTAGACAGACATACTCTTAAACAAAGTTAAATAAAGTTATTTTACAATCTGTCCTAATCTCTCTCTCATGTTCATGTTCACCACATATTGTATCTTAGGGGGAACGATTTACATATTTGTGTACTTTATTTACATACTGTAATATCACATAAATGTACAGTAAGGTGCTCTAAAGTAACAATGTAATTCAGGGGTGCTGTGGATGAAAAAGTTATTTACAGGGGTGTCCTGAGACAAAACAAGTTTGAGAACCAATGTGTTATCAAACGTTTTAATTTGAAAGACCCCTATAACCCTGAGAGTGTACAAATGGAACCAAATGGATCCACAAGGGTCCATTTGGTTCCATTTGTACACTCTCAGAGTTACACACCTGTAGGGGTCCATTTAGAAGCTCTCAAGGAACCCAGAGGGTCCCTGGACCCCACTTTGAGAACCACTGGTCTAATAGTATTCATTATATTGTCAACAAAACTTTTTTTTTTAACAAATATTTTTATAAGCTTCACAGTTTTTACATGAAATCAGTTAGACATTTTGTATTTTTTCATTTTCTCCCTTTTCCCATCCCTCCCCCCATATTGTTATTACTGTCACATTTTCCTTTTCAAAAAATAAAGACAAAAAAAATCTGTATCAAATGCAGTGGAACAAAGAAACGTACCTGACAAAAACAACAAAACATGATTTAAATTCAATATAGACAATGAAATGTAACAGAAATAACAGCAGATTATTGTGACTTACTGTATGTTACTGTTTTACAGTTCAAACAACAGCTGTAGACAGGATGGCCAGTGGAACCTCAGCTTCCATCAGAGGTGAGTTCTATTAAAACACATGAAACCAGCAAAATGACACTGGTTTAGTTACATCTGTGATCTTTATTAATATTATATTTATTTTTCCAACCAGGGAAGAACAGTGAACCAACAGAATTGAGAATTGTTCTGATCGGGGGAAGAGATGATGATATACCCAGTGGAAAGAGTTCAGTAGGAAACATCATCCTGGGCAGAGATGTTTTTGAAACAAACAGTAGAACAGTCAAGAGTGTCATGAGACAAGAGGTAGTGTCTGGTAGACAGGTCACTGTGGTTGACACTCCAGGATGGAGGTCTTTTTTACCCCTAGATCTGACCCCAAAACTGACTCAGATAGAAATCCAACAGAGTGTGAATCTGTGTCCTCCAGGAGGACCCCATGCCTTTGTCCTAGTGATGCCATTAGACATCCCATATGCAGGAACAGATATGTCAGTAGAGGAGCATTTGAGTCTTCTCCTCAGTGACCGAGTGTGGAAACACACTATTGTAGTGTTCACTGTAGCTGATAAAAACAAAATGAGACCTGATCTCATTAGATCTAACTCTCACTTAAGATATCTTATTGAGAAATGTGAAGGCCGCTTCCATGTTCTTAACATTAGTGACAGAGGAGATAGAAGTCAGGTCACAGAGCTGATGGAGAAGATAGATCAGATGGTGACTAGTAATGGTTGTCACTATGAGACAGAAAAACACGTCTCAGAGGAACTGAAGGAGATGGAGAGAACTATCAGCAGAAGAGCAGAACAAAGGAGGGCAGACGCTCAGAAACAAACAACTGGACTTCCAAAAGATACTGGTATGTTTTGATTTACTATTAATTAATAATGATAATATTTCATTAATCTCTGCCAGGATGTTTATGAGTTCATGTCTGTCTGCTTTAACCCATTAAGACCGGGAACGCATCTGTGTAAACACTTTAACCATTATTTTATACTTTGGTTAATTTTTTTCCAAAAATATACTGTAGCAGATCTAAAAGCTCATAGCGCGGCACCGAGTGCCGCGCTATGAGCTTTTAGATCTGCTATATTTTTGGAAAAATCATGAACATTTGTGCAAATCTTTGAATATATATTTTTAAGCGAACATTTTTAACTCAAATCTTTGCTTCTGGGGGTCCCTGGAACAAAATATTTTGAGATTGGGGGGGGGGTCCGCAGACAAATACATATTATTTTGGGTGGTCCTTGACATGAAAAAAGTTTGAGAACCACTGATATATAGCAACATAAGTAAAAGAAAAAACTGTTAGGATTTAGAACACGTGTAGAATTCACAGAAGCAAAGATTTGAGTTACAAATGATTGCTTTAAAAATATGTATATATATTCAAAGAGTTGCACAAATGTAATGTTCACGATAAAAAAAAATAGCAGATATACAAGCTCATATGAGCTTTTATATCTGCTATTTTTTAATAGCCAAAGAAATCTTAAAATGACAGATGCGTTCCCGGTCTTAATGGGTTAACAAGAGCTTGTGACTAAATAATAATTACATTACAGTAAATACATTGGAACACAGGCTGTTTTTTCTATTTCATATCAAGCAGTGTTCATTTTGTCGACTAAAACTATGACGAAAAATGTTCATCCACTACCTTTTTACACTGACGAAAAAAAGAAAAAAAAACATTAAATAAAAACTAAGCTATGATGACTAAAACTAGGACCAAGTATATTTACAATTTAGTCAACAAAAAAATAAATAAAAAGACTACTATGTTAGATGGAGGGACTGGTGTTCTTTCATGTCATTTTATTATGTCATTCTACAAGCTCACAACACATCACAGACTTGTTGTGAGCTTGTAAATCGGCTATTTTCAGCACACAGCTAAGTATAAATCAGGCATTACAACGCTATCACAGCCCGCTAAAATACATATTTTGGTCGTCTAAATTAACTGTAGATCTAGTTGACTAAAATCCTATGATACTAAAACTAAAACTAGACTAAAACTAAAACATTTCAAATGACTTAAATATGACTAAAACTAAATGGAATTTTATTCAAAAGACTATGACTAAAACTACAAACTAAAACTGATGACAAGTAATGGTTTTGGACATACAAGGTTTCCACCCGACAATGAGGATATGTGAAAATAAATGGAGGTACTTCCTGGTTCTACTGGCAGTGTGTACTAGATAGATGAAGCTGATCAGTCCTGCACGCACGCACGCACGCACGCACGCACGCACGCACGCACGCACGCACGCACGCACGCACACACACACACACACACAAAAACACACACACACACACACACACACACACACACACACACACACACACACACACACACACACACACACACACACACACACACACACACACACACACACACACACACACACACAGTTGCATGAGTGGTCTAGGTATTAATGTACATTATTATTATTCTATGATGTCTCCTGGTGGATATTTGTTCTGAACTGTACACTGAACACACCTTTCTGCTGTTAATATGTTCAGCACTTTCATTATTAGATATTAAGAACAACATATAGACCTGGACATTTTAGCCTTGTTTCTTAATCACATAAATCCTGGCATGCCTAATTTGCGCATGTTGTTATGCTGTAGGTGATCATTTCCATACAAATGTACAAGCTCACAACACATTGTGTTGTGAGCTTATAGATCTGCTATTTTCGCTATTTGTTGTGTGATGAATTGTGAAATAATTAAATGTCTTAAGTGGTTAAATAAGAAGCTGTCAAAGTGAAAGTAAACAATCTTTTTCTCTGACAGGACTGACTGACCTCAGGATTGTGTTGTTGGGAAGGTGGGTGTCTGGGAAGACTTCAGCAGGAAACACCATTCTGGGAGGAAGTGGTTTTAAAGTCAGTCAGAGGTCAGTGCAGTGTGAGGTGAGACATGGTGAAGTAGAAGGGAGACATGTGACAGTGGTGGACTCACCAGGCTGGTGGTACAACAGTCCACTACAGGACACCTCAGAGATGGACAAACTGGAGATCCAGAACAGTGTGTCTCTCTGTCCTCCTGGACCACATGCTGTTATTGTGACGGTTCCTCTTGATAAATCATTCACCAAAACACAGAGAGTAGCATTAGAGGAACACATGACACTTTTGTCACAGAGCGTGTGGAGTCATGCTATAGTACTGTTCAACTATGGAGACTGTCTGGGAGACAGAAGCATTGAGCAGCACATTGAGGCTGAAGGAGAAGACCTCCGCTGGCTTGTTGACAAATGTGGGAACAGGTATCATTTCTTCAACAATCAGAAGACAGATGACACTCAGGTCACAGAGTTGCTGGAGAAGATAGAGGAGATGGTGACAGGAAACAGAGGTGGACACTATGAAGATGATGGAGATGTTTCAGAGACTTTGTCAGAGAGGAAGAAGATCACAGAGGAACATGTCCAGACATTCCTGACCAAGACACAGAGACAAAGAACTGCTCTGAAAGCTCTGTTTGAAGGTGATGTTTATCGTGTGTGTGTGTGTGTGTGTGTGTGTGTGTGTGTGTGTGTGTGTGTGTGTGTGTGTGTGTGTGTGTGTGTGTGTGTGTGTGTGTGTGTGTGTGTGTGTGTGTGTGTGTGTGTGTGTGTGTGTGTGTGTGTGTCAGTGTGTGTGTGTCAGTGTGTGTCAGTTTGTGTCTCTCTCTCCTTGACCTTGATTGTTATATTCATTAATAATGTATCTTCTCAATATTGCGCCATATTCTATATAAAAAGATGCTGTAAAAATTAAAAGCTTAATAATATAAAGCATGGGTCTTCAACAGGGGGTCTGGGACCCCCAGGGGGTCCTCAGAGTTACTACAGGGAATCTTTCTGTGGTTGGAACAGTTTTTTTTTTACATTAACCACTTGAACCCTAGCATCCCTATTCTGAGGGGAACATTAGCCAAAAACAGCAGATCTACAAGCTTGTAGATCGGCTATTTTCGGCAAAGAGGTTTGGTGTAGACAGAGGAGGGAAAAAGAGAAGACCATGTACAGAGTCACAGGTCAAGTTTACTCAGTATTGAGGGTTTAAGTGGTTAAATGTCTGAAAATACACATTAATATGAATCCACACAACATTGATGATAGTGCTGTCAAACTAATCTATGAAGAAAAAAAAAAAGTTTAATCTGCAGCATAATTGTATCATGTATTGGGGGTCCCTGCTTCATTTCTCTATCAGCTAAGGGGTCCTTGGCCTGAAAAACGTTGAAGAGCCCTGTTATAACGGATGGTCGAAAGTAACTAATTACATTTACTCAAGTACTGTATGCAAATTGAGATAAATAATACATGATAAGCAATACATACATTAGGAGCATTATTAGATTAAGACGAGTGCCGCGCTATGAGCTTGTATATCTGCTATTTTATAAAAATCGTGAAAATGTTTTCCAATCGTTTACTCAAATCTTTTTGCTTCTGGGGGGTCCCTGGAACAACATATTTTGAGATGGGGGTCCGCGGCCAAATACATATGTTGTGGTCCTTGACATGAAAACCACTGATATTTTTTTAACATTTTTTTTCTTCGAATTTTTGTTATAGGATTTAGACAATTGTAGAATCCCCAGAAGCAAAGATTTGAGTTAAAAATGTTTGCTTTAACAATATATATATTCAAAGATTTGCAAAAAAATCCCATGATTTTTCAAAACATCGCAGATCTACAAGATAGCGCGGCACTCGGTACCGTGCTATGAGCTTGTATATCTGCTATTTTTGAATAGCCCAATGAAATCTTAAAATGACAGAGATGCGTCCCAGGTCTTATTGGGTTAAGTGAAAATATCTGAGTACTTCTTCCTCCATTGAACTGATCTAATGACCAACATATTGACACATTGGTGATTTAATTCAGTTATTTTCAACTCATTTGCATAATTGATAAATTATTGATTCATTATTTTTACTGTTCTGTGGTTAGTGTTGTTGCAGAATTGTTATACAGGTATATAATAACTCATTTATCTGAATCTCTGAATCCAATCCTAAATCAGTGTAAAGTGAACTAATGCTGTGTGTGTGTGTGTGTGTGTGTGTGTGTGTGTGTGTGTGTGTGTGTGTGTGTGTGTGTGTGTGTGTGTGTGTGTGTGTGTGTGTGTGTGTGTGTGTGTGTGTGTGTGTGTGTGTGTGTGTCAGGAGAACATCAGAGTCTACTAGATGTGAAGGTGATGTTGGTTGGTGGAGAACAGGATCAGAGGAGCAGAGCTGGAAATCACATACTGCAGAAGAATGTGTTTAAACGAACTTGATACAAGGTGAGTAATATTATATGAATGTGATGTTATAATGAATGACTTCACTTAAAGTAAGTAAACAGTAAAGTGATCAAATATGTTTTCTGAAGATAATGTAAAAGTATCTGCTGTCATGAATGTTCATTGATCATGTGATCAATGAACTGTCAGTGATCAAAACACACAGATGTTCATTTTCAAATGAACATGGAGTCCAACACATGTAGATTCTCATCATGTCTGTAATCTTTAATGCAAACCATGACTGTGTGTTAGCTCGGTGGTTCTCAAACTTTTTCATGTCAAGGACCCCCAAAGCAATACATATTAGTCCGTGGACCCCCTTTGAAAAGATATGGCAGGCACCCCCAGAAGGGAAGATTATTATAGCTATAGCAGTGATTCTCAACCATTTTAACTTCAAGCAAACTTCATGCATTAAACCACTGTCCCCTGTTTATCTCTGGAACCCCATCTACACAGTAAAATCATCAGTGTTTATTTAACTCTGAGAGTGTACAAATGGAACTAAATGGACCCGTGAGGGTTCATTTGGTTGCATTTGTACACTCTCTGAGTTAAAGACCCATAAGGTCCCATTTGGTTCCTAACTATCAATCATTTGGCTGGGTACCCCCTAGAACCCCCTCAAGGACCCCTGGGGGTCCCCGGACCCCACTTTGAGAACCACTGTGTTGGCTAACTTTATAGGAGTACACAGTAACAACAACACACTAATCAATTTATTTAAAAAAGGAAAAATCGATAATCGATTATTAAATAAAATAATACATTAAAGGGACATTTCACCCCTGGAAGAAAATGACCCAATGGTAATGAAGTTTAGGACTCAATTATTATTATTTTTGTGTATGATCTGTGTTTTGAGATATCTAGTAATCTTCTACCTTCTCGTGACGTTATTTACGTCACGAAATGTTATGTCATTCCTTTTCCGCACTACATGTTGTCTCGACGCGTCTCACACAGACCAGCTCCAAAGACCGCCCCAATGGGGTGTCCCCACACAGTCACTCCCATTAGCTGCGCCCCCCGTTGCAGAGTGAGACTTTACTTTACCTGAGTTATCTTCTGATAGTTGTACTTGAATGTTGACATGAAATAATAATCCTGTGTAGTGTTTCATAAGCTCAAGCGTGAAAAAAAAAAGACAGCGTGGAGAGGCAGCTGGTAAACAAACCGTCGCGAAAGGCTAGGATAAAAATACCAAGGATTCGACAGTGATGTCACTACTATGCGACACGGAAGTAGAACTGCATGAAGATAGCAAGGATTTGACAGTGATATGACATCACTAACGAATCCTTGGACATATATGTAACTAGATGAACATGTGCTAGGTTGACGTTCTTCAGTCAGTGTTGCCAGATATTGTGAGAGAAATAAGCAACCAGGTCTAAGAAAACAAACCCAAAAGAGGATAACTAGGCCAACTTTACCTAGACATGTACATGGGATATTATATATTTGAAAATTGCCGATCTACAAGCTCACAACGCTTCGCTGCCCATTGTGAGCTTGTAGATCTGCTATTTACAAAAACATCTTGAGGGGGAAAAAGTGCAAAATGTGGAATATTTTTGACAAATATCTGTTAGGGGCTCCCTGGCACAAATTATAATTTCAGATGGGGGACTGTGGAAAAATACATGAACATGTTTGAGAACCACTGGTTTAAACAACAATCAAAACATTTGGAAACAAGCCCAAATATCAACTACATTTTAGAAAGAAGCCGCTTATAATAAGCAGACATGGCAACACTACCATGCTGTTTCAACGTCGTTGTTGGAGATCACACCCACACAGAATCTCCCCTGCCACAAGGAGGGGCAGTAAACCAAAAGCATTATGGTCATTGTAGTAATAAGCAGTCCAGTCAAAACCTAGTCAAACACACAGATTTAATTATTTTTATGGCCATAGGGTGCAAATTTTAAATTGTGCTACTGTTATCTACTACAAATACTATTACCATTGAGTGATTGCAGTTTCTTCCAGGGGTGAAATGCTCCTTTAATGATCATGACCTATTTTGAGCATATCATGGTTTAACCCATTAAGACCTCGAACGCAGGTTGTCACTTTTTATTTGTCACTGTGTCACTTTTTGATTTGAGCTAAAAGCATAATTTTACACTTTGGCTAATCTAAAATAGCAGATATACAAGCTCGTAGCGCGGCACCGAGTGCCGCGCTACGAGCTTGTAGATCTGCTATATTTGAAAAAATTTAAAGCAAACATTTTTAACTAAAATCTTTGCTTCTGGGGGTCCCTGGAACAAAATATTTTGAGATGGGGGTCGGTGGCCGAATAAATATAATTTTGAGGGTCCTTGAGATGAAAAAGTTTAAGCACCACATATAGCAACATACGTTTTTCAGAGAACTGTAGGGATGTAGAAGACATTTGTAGAATCTGCTTCAGGTCTTATTGGGTTAAAGTCTCAAAAACGTTTTAAAAAACTTAAAAGTTTTAAAATAGCCGATCTTCAAGGTCACAACGCGTCGCATCACGACGTGTTGTGAGGTTGTAGAATTGATATTTTCACTGTCTTTGCATGATATTGTTGTCTGACGAAGTATGAAATAACCCTTAAATGGTTAATCAATGTGGTAATAAATAACATTTTCTTATAAGAAAAATACCTGCACAACTCGATTATCTGATTAATTGAAAAAGTAATCGATAAAGTAAATCTGTCACTGTTAGTTATTCTGTTTACTTCCATACAGTAGCTCTTTGCTGGTACTGATCAATAACCTGTGTGGACAAAGTAGGCTACCCAACCTCAATATTTGAGTCGAAATACTCCTGTTCAAATATTTACTCAACTACAAATGAAAGTTGAATAATGATGCTCTCTGTTTCAGTGGTTTAAAGTAACTAAGTACATTTACTCAAGTACTCAAAGTATAGTTTTTAGGAATTTTTACTTAGTAGTTAGTAGTAGCTTACTAGAGTATTTCCCATTTTCAGTACTTTTACTTCTACTCCACTACATCTCGGAGGCAAATATTGTACTTTTACTCCACTACAATTATTTGAAAATGTTACAATAGTTACTTTTCAGATATAAATTATGATATTATGAAACATACATTAATCACTCTTGCCCTATTTTATACATAGGCTATTTGAAAATAGCCGATGTACAAGCTCACAACGCGTTGTGAGCTTGTAGATCTGCTCTTTTCTTTTTTTATCTGCTCTTTTCAAACATTTGAGTACTTTTAATGTAGGTTCTTTAAGTATATTTTGATGCCAATACTTTTGTACTTTTACTCAAGTAACATTTAGAAAACAAGCATTTTACTTGTAACAGAGTATTTTTATATTGTGATATTGCTACTTTTACTTAAGTAATATATCTGAGTACTTCTTCCACCACTGCTCTGTTTAATAAAGTGCTCAGAACATATTCTGTGGAGAGGATAGAATGTCAAATTGACTTATACACACCTGTACTACTTCAAGCTTTCAAACACAGAGTTTCAACTTTTAGAGCTTTTTCAGTTTCAGAAGTCATTATGACATGACATTAATCCCATATTACTGTAGCATTGTTAGACAAAGTGATGGAGAATAATACATTCAGTGAGTTCATTTCTGGTAAGCTTGAAGAGGAACTCCAGTGAAGACAGAATAGAGTGAATGTTTTGATTATTATGACTAACATACAGTAAACTTCATATTCCAGGAGTTTAAAACCCAGACTAAACTGACAGAATGTGTCAGAGAACAGAGACGAGTTGCTGGAAGAAAAGTGAGTGTGGTGAACTGTCCAGACTGGTCGACTACACCTCCATCACAGAAGATCAAAGACGTCCTTCTACACGGTGTGACTCTGTGTTCTCCTGAACTCCATGCTGTCCTGTTGACTGTTGATGTCAGGTCCAGTTTCTCTGAAGCTGACAGGAGATCAGTGGAGGAACACATGGAGCTGCTGGGGGACAGAGTCTGGAGACACATTCTGGTTCTGTTCACATGGGGATGGTGGCTGGGAGGGAGACGTGTTGAGGAGTACATAGAGTCTGAAGGAGAACCTCTGAGGTGGATCCTGGAGAAATGTGGATACAGATACCATGTTGTAAACTCCATCAAGTGGGACATTTCAGAAGTCACAGAGCTGATGGTGAAAATAGAAGACATGGTGATGAGGGACAGAGGACATTTTGGACCTTCGAGACAGATGACGCTGATTGAAAAACTGAAAGGACAGAAAACCTTATCAGAAAAAGAATGGAAGAAGAGAGAGCAGGAGATGGTAGAGAGGATGTTGAAGTCTGTGGTGACGGAGCCAGAAGAATCAACCCTTCCAGCTGTCAGGAGAAGGAACAACATGGACCAAGAGGATGCACGGAGCATGGAATTTCCTCCCCATAGTGAGTGTGTGTGTGTGTGTGTGTGTGTGTGTGTGTGTGTGTGTGTGTGTGTGTGTGTGTGTGTGTGTGTGTGTGTGTGTGTGTGTGTGTGTGTGTGTGTGTGTGCGTGCGTGCGTGCGTGCGTGCGTGTGTTTGTGATGTTGGAGCCTCAAGAGTCTTACAAGTAAAATATCATTAGATGGGTCCATTTTCATGAAACTAGGAGGGAATGATCAGTAGTGTGCTCTGAAGAGATGATGAACTTTTGTGTGTAAGAGTTCAAGGTCAAAATGACATCATGGTTCATATGTGAGGAACAGAGACATGTAGAGATGTTGTGCTGGGCTGCAGGGTTTTCACATCCAGGTGTGTTTTTATTATCATTGTAAATGTCTTGCTGTCTGTTGTCTTCTGTTCCAGTGAGTGGTGGAACACGCTCTTCAGGATATGACACCATGAGTGAAGCTCCTACCCAGACTGATGCTGATGTAAGAGTGAGAGATGAAGATGTTTCATAGAATCTTCATAGATGTTTCAACAAAACACATTTTAATTCTTTATTTTACGTTATATATTATTGTAAGTCTGTGGTGAAGGAGCCAGTAGAATCAACTCTACCAGCTGTCAGGAGAAGGAACAGAAAGGACCTGATTAATCCAAGCAGTGAGTATCAATATCAAGTACAGCATATCATCATATCAGGTGAAAACCTTGTATGTTCAATACTGTTACTTATAAGGAAATGGAGGAGAAAAAAAAAGAACCTGTTTTAATGGGTAGTTATTATTTAGTCACAAGCTTGTTTATACTTTTTATTGGTTAAATATTTATAAAAACCAACGGAAACACTATTTGTACTACTTAGGGCATTAAAGGGATAGTTCACCCCCAAATTACTTGTTTCTATCAATTAGTCACCCCATGGATACTTGAATTCATGGATATTGTTTTGTTTTTGTCACATTCCTAAGCCAACAATTTGATGACCGGCAGCGGTTACGGTAGGAGACACAAAGAGCCTCCTAACTACCCCTAACTATCTCTTTGATCTAGGAAAAAAGTTGAAATATGGAGATACAGCTTCTGCCCGACAGCGATGATTTTGTAATTCACGATTACGATGACACTGTGTGTGTGTGTGTGTGTGTGTGTGTGTGTGTGTGTGTGTGTGTGTGTGTGTGTGTGTGTGTGTGTGTGTGTGTGTGTGTGTGTGTGTGTGTGTGTGTGTGTGTGTGTGAGTGAGTGTAAAAATGACATAAGAATGGATGGGTGTATTTTCATGAAACTTGTAGGGAATGACTAACTTTTGTGTGGAAGAGGTCACGGTCAAAATGACATAATGTTTCATATTATCATTGTAAATGTCTTGCTGTCTGTTGTCTTCTGTTCCAGTGAGTGGTGGAACACGCTCTTCAGAATTTGACACCATGAGTGTAGTTTCCAGCCTGGCAGACACTGATGTAAGTCTGAGAGAGGAAGATGTTTCATAGATTAAACTTAATTTGATCAATCATACTCATTTGAATTCTTATTTCTTCACCGTTTATTGTTTTTCATACAGTATGACATCGTAACGGATTTATTTTGTATTATTATTGATGTTATTTCTCCATCATACATGATCATTATAAGAACAGTATTTGTTCCCTTTTCCTCCCTGGCTCCTATGTCTTTATTAATATTACATTACATTTAGTTAAACATGTGTGTGATGTTTCTTTTTATGTAACTACTGTATCATTATTTTTTTTGGCTGATTGAATACTTTATTAGTCAGAAATGTAAACACAAACAGCACAGAGGTACAGTAAGACAATTAGGCTAAAAGGATAACACAAAAAGGGTCCTGGGGAGTTGTTTCCATTGTGGGCCTATGTATTCAATTCATCAACATAGCATAACAAATGCATACAAACACTATTTTGTTGTTGTAGTGAATTTTTCCTCTCTTACCTGTCAATATTGTGACAAGGAGACACGACCGATGACCCTGTTTGAAAGACTGACAGGAAGGAGAACTTTAACACCAGAAGAATGGAAGAAGAGAGAGGAGGAGGTGATAGAGAGGATGTTGAAGTTTGTGATGATGGAGCCACAAGAACCAAGTAGTGAGTCTTACTTTTATCCTCTTATGTGGATATAAATACATTATTAAAATGTGCCTGTGTGCATAAAATAACAAGAATAGATGGTGCATTTTCATGAAACTGGTAGAGAATGATCAGTAGTGTGCTCTGAAGAGATAATGAACTTTTGAGTGTAAAAGGTCAAAGGTCAAAATGACATCATGGTTGATATGTGAGGAACAGAGACATGTAGAGATGTTGTGCTGGGCTGCAGGGTTTTCACATCCAGGTGTGTTTTTATTATCATTGTAAATGTCTTGCTGTCTGTTGTCTTCTGTTCCAGTGAGTGAAACATACTGCTGGTCACCTGCCAAGGTCTCTGATTGGCTGACTACACATTTTGGACCCATAGCGCCCTCTTCAGGATATGACACCATGAGTATAGCTCCCAGCCAGGCAGACACTGATGTGATGAGTGTGAGAGATGAAGATGTTTCATAGATTAAACTTTAGTTTGACATCAGTCTCACACATGTGAATTCTTATTTATTTAATTAAGAGAAACATTAGCACATTTTATAACTAATTCTTAGTTATAAAAATATAACCCAACACACGTCTCATAACAACACATTAATGTCACATTAATTCTGACCATTCCAAAAAGCTCACAAGTCAACTCTTTTAACAACAATCTCAACAATCTACTATATTAAATGTTGTTATTATAGTGCTTGTATAGCAGACTCCCTACTTCCCTTTAATGTACACAAGCGGTGTGTACATTAAAGGGAAACCTGGCCGATCCTCAGTCCATAACCCACCAACTCCGATGTGAGGAGAACAACAACTCAGTGCAGCAAGAAAGACCCAATGCATTTACTCAGCATGATACACTTACTGTATGTATTGCTGTTGGTGATCCTAAATGATCTTGTTTTTTTTTTAGATGGAATACCAAGGAGCGGTGCTGATCTACGAGGATCTGCAGAGTAGTGATGGTCACACTTTCCGCATCTACCTCACCCACAGCTGCAGTTCAGACTATGAAGTGAGTATGGCACCAAGATGAAGAAAGAAGGATTTCATGTGTGCTTCCACTATAGCATTGGGCCCAAAAATCGGGATATTCTTTTCTATCATAATCACAAGATTACACACACACACACACGCACACACACACACACACACACACACACACACACACACACACACACACACACACACACACACACACACACACACACACACACACACACACACACACACACTGTATATACAGTGGTGGGCAGGTGTTATCTGTCTCTGTCTGTGGCGGTCATGCAGATAGCCATATGACTGATGCAAAGCATTGTCAATGCAATAACCCATCAAGGACGGGCACACTTGACTTTATTAATTTCAACTATTTCAACATGGTATTATGATAACCTGTCAATCTACAGTATCTTCTAATTGGCTAGGATCTACAGTACTGTTTTTTTCTTCCCTACTCTTTCTACCCTGACTCCTGTCTTCCCTCCTTGTTCCGTTCTGCCATCACCTTGTCCATCTGTTGCCCTTATGTGTGCAGGACATAAAGAGGGAGTTGGAATCAGAGAAGGGGCGTTTCAGCAGAGTTCAAACGAATGCCAATTGTACACTGGTAGATGGGAAGTACCAACTCACCAGTGAGCCAAGAGGGGAAATTGACCCCAAGGTGTGTTTGTCTCTATGGTAATTCAGCTAGGACCACAGATAGGACCACAATGGAAGTGTTTTACTACTTTGCTGTTTGCATTTTTGTCTAGTAAAGTTATCAATCAATCAAAAGCTTACCATAATGCATGGCAGCGCCATGTATTGCAAGGGTGGAGATAGGTGTAGCTATTGACATGTATGTATTTATTGAAAATGCTTGATACAAGTTCATTATTAATAATACCTGTAATATGTGCAGGTCTTGCCTTTCACCGTGGAACAAACAGAGTTCAAAGGCTACTTTGAAGTACACTATGACTATGAGCTGTCACCTCCCTTCACATTTAATCTGAAAGCGAGTGGTACTGATGATCCTGCCTGGACTGCAACCATTCAAGAAGGTACCTATGTACACAGTTGCCTGTCTACTTGCATGTCTGTTTATTCATTCTTGATCATCATATATGTGTAACTTTGCAGTGCATTTCTGAATGATGATGCCTGTCTTTTGTTCTCGTATCAGGTGACCTGGGTATTAAGGAGAAAAACACAAGCAAAAGGGAAAACAAGTGTAAGTAGGATTATTTTAGTTTACTTTGTGTGATATCAAGATTGTCAGCATTATAGAACCAGACAATAATTACGGGGCCAGGCTTCCAGCATGGACCCGTTTTGTTATTGGCATTATTCCGTTTCTTCTTCTTCTTCTGCCACTTTTGGCAGTTCTGGCTGAACCGTGCTGTCGCTTTTTATGAAACTCGGCCATATGGTAGATGGTCATGAAAAACGATCAAGAAATAATTCTCACAATCTTTCGTCAAAAGGTGGCGCTATAGCACTCAATTGAAAAATGCCAACTTTGAACAGGTACAACTCATGCCCTATTTGACCTACAGCCATGAAACTTCAATACACATATGCGTCTCCTGATGCTGAACAACTTTCACACTCTGACTTTTGACCTCTGACCTTTAGATCTCCCACCATTTTGAATTATATGAAAAACAGTTAAACCTATCTCCTCCTGGGATTTTTGAGCAATCTGCACGAAACGTTTTACACATGAACTTTGGACCTATGCCGACAAACGTGTGCAAAATATTTTCCATAAGTGAAAAAATGAAGCTTTAATGAGCCAATGAATATTGCAGTTTTATGACAATTATTCATCTGCCCCTAACACATACATGCAGACTTACCATTCTTTGAAACTTTGCAGAAATGTAAAGGGCCATTCCAAATATCACTGAAACCAATCTTACTCCAATTGGTCAAACGGGGGCGCTATAGCAATTTTTTGAAAATTGAAACTTTAAACAGGCAAAGGTCATGCCTTGTTTGGCCGACAGCCATTAGACCTGCTTACACATGTGCCTTGACTAATGAGGAACACATCTATCACGTTGACCAGTAAGCACCGCCCTTAGATTGTCCGCAATCTTGAGCAGTTTGAAAAACACTTAAACCCAGGATTTTTCAGCTATTTGCGTGAAACTGTATGATCAGTGTGATCTCTTTTTCAGAGGTTTGTCTGTTGGTTTAATAGCTTCCCGCTTAAGTGTATGTGTCACAACCACAAGGTCACAGGTTCAAGCCTCACTTGGTGCAGACTTCATCTAAGTTGCATTTCACACAACATGACTATCAATGAATACATCTGCAATTGTTAAAGATAACATGAAATACTTAATTGAGTGTTTTTTTTACATACTTCATTGTGAAAATAGCTGATGTACAATCTGACAACTTTTAATGGTTTGTGAGCTTGTAGATCAGCTACTTTCACTAGTTTTGTTCTACTTTCACAGTTCTGAGGAGATGTACAATTTCTTCATTGGTAAATGGTTTGTGAACGAGTGATCTTAGTGTTAGTGAAACAGGGGCTTGGGTCATGACAGAAGGCAAGTCTTTGTGATCCTCAACAGACAATATCAGCCTGGACAAAGCTATAGCACTATAGGTAGTGTTGCAGCTACCTAAGAATGCCTCACGACCGCAAGGTTGCCGGTTCTCTCTCTCTCTCTCTCTGTGTCTGTCTCTCTCTCTCTCTCTCTCTCTCTCTCTCTCTCTCTCTCTCTCTCTCTCTCTCTCTCTCTCTCTCTCTCTCTCTCTGAGGGGTGGCCATAGCTGAGTGGTTAATTAGGGAGCCAGAGACTCTGGTTGCTCCAGGTACGATTCCAGGCCAGGTCAGCAAATGTGTCAATGAAATTTGTCCCTGAGCAAGACTCTTAACCCCTAATTGCTCACAGGCCCTCATTGGAAACAAGACCGCAAGGACTTTCATGATCTGACCTGTTAAAGGAATTATCATTTTTCTCTCTCCTGGCGCCGTATTATCGCTGCTTGCAGCTATATTTTCCAGTTGATTTTGCATTCATGAGATACAGTCATAAAGCATTAAGCCACTAGAGGTTGCCATTTAACGTTGATTTGTTTTTGGCTCAGAGGCGTAGTGTTAGAGAAGATTCCACGTTACCAGAATGACCACATTAGATCGTCATGATTACACCAAAGGTTAGGCTGATGTGACCTGTGTTGAAGAGGGTTTGTCCTGTCTGATAGAGATGCCTAACCGTTAGCTCTGGAACTCTACGATAAAGACCATGTACAAGATACCCATAAATGGAGCCGGCCGAGATACCCATCCAAGGTGCCGGGATAAATTTCAATTGAATTCAGGAGCCAAGAAGGAGAGTAAAAACTCAGGAGTCTCCTGCTAAAATCAGGAGTGTTAGCAGTGATCTGCTCTCAGCCATTTGTAAAACGGTTACAAATATGGCACCATGAAAATCATGGACAAATCCCAATTAAAACACTACTAAACACTACTATTCACTACTAAAACAATTGCAGAAAGTAGTTGTACACACTTCCCATGTGGTATCATTTTTAATTCCACAAAAAGTTCCATCGTGCGACGCGCGACTGACAACTTCCTGGTTTGATCCAAAGTATGTTAAAATACTTGATTACCGTACCGTAAAGGTACGGTAATCAATCATCTTCGGCTTCGCCCTCAGTGCCTTTCATGTGACGAACGCTTCCGCCTTCAAGCGCCTTGGTGGTCATTCCTTCTTTATCATTAGATATAAGCTGATATAAGGTGTAGAGTATTTTATCGCAGGATTCAGCCAATTAGAATCAAGGATTGGAACTATCCATTTTAGAATTTGGGATAACTGTAGCCTTTAAAAAAGATCAATTATTGGCCTTTAAAGTTGAGGAAATTCCACCTTGTTTAGGAGTTGCTACTTGTTATCGCTGATGTGTTATACGACTTATGATGACACTTGGGCTAAAGAGACGACCAGACAAAAAGCATACTGTATGTCATTGGCATGGCAGCTCATTTACAAACAAAAGATTGCTCCTCAAGTACACCAACCTTTTGTTGACACATACACACAGTGTCTGTCTGTCTGTGTCTGTCTGTCTGTCTGTCTGTCTGTCTGACCCAGTAGGGCTCATTTAAGGCCGGGCTTTAATTTTCAGGCCCGTTGAGAACTATAAGCACAAAACATTTTCGGTAAATACAATATGTGGACTTGACTGTCTGTTGAGTACAGTGGACTCTATGTACTGTACGTGTGTACAGTATGCTTGGTTCACATCATTGAACATCACATCATGCGCCACGGATAAAGAATCAATAATAAATATGTTTGATTTAATTTGATTGAGTTTTATAATCACCTTACACCAAATGATCGCGATGACTGTAGTGTACATAATACACAGGAACCAAGATGTAATTTGATACCACTGACTAAAATGACTCAATATTTATTTCTTGCTAACATTTTATCAGACACTGTGGAGAGCATCAATCTTTGCATTGAAATAGTAGCTCTCTTCTGCCACATACTGACCATGGCTTTCAAGCCATGGTCAAGACAGGATTAGACTTCCTGTTAGAGACATCCTTCTTTTACCCTATAGACGGGTTTCCGCGCGACGTCATCACAGAGTAGAATGCGCAATCTGCACATGCCCGGGTAGAACGAACCGGAAGCGCCCTTCACTCTGTTGTTGTGTTCGGGATTTAGATAGGCATAATGCTGCTATTATAGGCATAATAGGCATAATGCTGCTATTATATACAAACAGATCCAACTTCCGACAAATCATTTTTATTGAGTAAACAAGATATTACAAACTGCATAATTTAATCTACTTTCATTAAACCCGGTGAAGACCAATTTTTTATGAATGGACATTTGACCAGAGCTGCTGCGGGTAATGGGGCCCTCTATAGGCTCACTTTAGAAATTGCATGCAAATCCCTCTCTTGCGCGCGCAGCATCCTCTCATGTTTACTAACAGGAAACCCGTCTATAAGCCTCCAAGCTGCCTCTGATTAGCCTCCAAGCTGCCTCCACTAACTATCCACTGTCTTTTTTCTTCACAGACGCCTGGGTGCAGTGGCAGGAGATGATGAAGATAGAAAGTGGAGAGGAAGGTAAAAACACACGCACACACGCACGCACGCACGCACGCACACACACACACACACACACACACACACACACACACACACACACACACACACACACACACACACACACACACTTAATTAATTATACGATGAACTCTAAGTCTTGGTATGCCTACAAACTGAAGAAAATATTACATTTGTTTCTCTTTAATGTCTTCCTGCAGAGCTCAAGAAACCTGATCTGGATGATTATGATAATGGTAAGTGAGAGATGAATGAATGTATAAATCTACAAATCACACATCTAAATCTACAGCTGGACAAACTCTGGAATGCATCGCCTCTCAGCCTTTTGTCTCGTTTCACATCACGATAACTTGGCTTGATGTCACTTATGTTGCTGCCCATGATTATTAACCTGTGGTCCTGAGGCTGAACTTTTCAATGTGAATCATACTGAAATCACCAATATCTTGTGTGCCTAACTAGTGTTATTTGTCCCGCAGATGAGGTGTACTCACGATCATGCTGTGAAAAATGCAAGCACGTCCAGCAGGTCAGTTTGCATAAAGCAGATACTATTCTTGATATAAGCATATGAACTGTAGGTAATCCTAGATGATCTCCTGTGTTTGTTTGCATATAGAGCTATGCCAATGAGATGATCATTCCTGAGAAGCTCTCTAGAGGACGTTTGCAGTGAGTCTGGACACTTTGACATCATCTGCCATTCAATTCTTATTCCTAATTTGTGCGCTGGCAGTGTCTATGTCCTTTGTACACCTTGTATGTGGACATAAATAAATAGTGTGTGTGTGTGTGTGTGTGTGTGTGTGTGTGTGTGTGTGTGTGTGTGTGTGTGTGTGTGTGTGTGTGTGTGTGCACGCGTGCACATGCTTTAGGGTTCAGCTGAAAGCGGAGGGGACATATGAGTGTGTGTTCACAGGCTTGATATTTGAGGTGACAGCGCGAGTTCAGGTGCGTTATTGCGTCCTGTCCTGGTCCAAGTTTGGCAAGTTCCTCCAGAACCCCTGGATGATTGCTGGCCCCATATTCAACGTACAAACAGTCGACAAGGATGCATCTGCCCTCAAGTTCATCCAGTTCCCCCACTCCCTGTGCCTGGCTGGTGAGAATATATGCTGCCTCTGGACCATTGGTGGACCAGAGATATTTATTATTGACTGTACAGCTAAACATTCTTCCATGTCTAATATTTTACAATACGGTAAATCAAACCACAGTATCCTATATTCTTGTTACACTGTTGTCTGTATTCAGACACTTTTGGCTTCAATGTATTTTGTCTTTGTCTCTACAAAACTGTCTCTCCCTCCTTAATTCCCATTGTCTTTACACAGGCAAGGGAAATGAAATGACATTTGGTGTCCTACACATCACTGGAAAGCATCCCATCATTGAGAGAGTCCAGTACTCTGGTAGTCACATAAAGTGGCCGGTGTCCTCCCTGTCACCTGGCGGTTCAGCCGTCATCCTGGACGCACAGCAGGAACACCACGGAGCGGTGCTGATCTACCAAAATCTGCGGAGCAGTGAAGACAGTCTCACTTTCCGCATCTACCTCGCCCTCAGCTGCAGCTCATGGCGTAAAGTGAGGATATGACACCAAGATGTAGACAGAAAGAGTTCATGTGTGCTCCAGTTTAGCATTGGACTACAAATAAGGGAGTGTTGTGTAATGATGATATTCATTTTAAAACAATTTAAATGAAAGCTTCTCAAATGCAGCAAAACATGTATTAAAGATACAAAGCACTGCACTGTTCATCAAGCACACAGGCAACACATCTAAACTAGTAGTTATATGTCTACCAATAAAGTTAGACCGTAGAACACAGGAGCATCCCGAAAGCTGAATGGTTAGGGCACATCCCACATGGTCCAAATTGTTCTCAAACTTTTCAGGCCGCAACGCCCCAAACTAATCATATTTGAACTGGGGACCCCCCCCCCCCCCCTGCCTTGGGGACCTGGGGACCTGGTTCCACAGGTAAATATTGTGGAAAATAGCCAATCTACAAGCTCAAAGCGCCTCGCAAAGCAAGGCGTTGTGAGCTTGTAGATCTGCAATTTTTCAAATATATAAATATTGCAAATAATGCTATAGACTAGTTAAAACACATAAGCAGGTTCTCATACCAATACTTTGATATGGTTTTCAATATTCATTATTGAAAACATTACACCTGTCAATCTACCTTCTAATCGGCAAGTTTTGTTGTTGTTGTTTTCTTTACCTTCCCGACTCCCCCAACTTCTTGTCCTCCTCTCCCTTTGTCCATCACCTTGTCCTCCTTTTTTCCTTGTGTGTGGCAGGAAATAAAAAAGGAGTTGAAGAAGGGGCGTTACAGTAGAGTTGACAAGAATACCCTCTGTCCACTGGTACAGAGGAAGTACCATCTCACGAGTGAAGAATGTGACAACATTCACCCTGAGGTGTGTTTGTGTTTTCATTCAGCTTACCATATGTGTGTGTGTGTGTGTGTGTGTGTGTGTGTGTGTGTGTGTGTGTGTGTGTGTGTGTGTGTGTGTGTGTGTGTGTGTGTGCGCGCACACGCGTGTGTGTGAGTGTGCGTGGTGTGCGCTTTTTGATTGTTTTCAATGGGAGTAATAACAATTGTATTTACATTCTTGCAAATCTAAGTACTATCAGGGTTAAAAGCATGGCATATAAACAGCATGGGCAACCAAACAATTACATGGGACCCAACTAGGCTAGACTAACGGGTCAAATTAAAACTAGGTAAAAAAAAAAACAAAGGCCCAGGAAAAATTAAGAAAACACTTTGTTAAAAAGGTAGGTTTTTAGTCAATTTTTAAAAGCATCAGTGGACTGTGGTGCTCTCAGGTGTTTGGTAGGGTATTCCACAGACATAGGGCTGTTTAGCAGTGCCACATATTTATGCTATGCTGAAAACTCCAGCAGTGTGATCTATTCTGTACAGTGTATTCACATCTGCCATTCTTTATCTAGTCGCCAAGAGTTGAAATATTTTAAACTCTGGCCGTTTGGACGAGAGTGCCATACATGCGTTTTCAGCTGGGAAAAAAATGCTTCGGTAGGTTCTTAGGTCAACGTTATCTATATTTCCATGAATCTGTTTGCCATGCAACAGGTATAAACTTGCCGAATTGAACACCACAGGAAAACAAGGAGTAAAAACGTGTCATGACAGAAACTCTGTCTCTCATCTAAATAGGTGTGTGAGGATGGCAAATTTACAAAACATGTTTGTAGTCACATCGACATAGTTGTGAGTTATTAGTTAATTATGTGTCTGAATGTAGATCACTGGCTTCCTTTAAAACAGGCCTGAAATTCCACCTTTCAGGTGGCCAAAGAGGGAGGTAAATAAATATAACTTCTCCCTTTGAAAGGCACTTTTACCCCTACCCCCCCCCTTTTCTACTCTGTACACATAGTGTTTTATATTTGTGATGATATTGTATTTTGGTGTTATTTTTTGTGCTATGTTGATGAATTGAATATATAGGACCACAATGAAAACAAGTCCACAGGATTTTTTTTGTGGGATCCTTTTAGACCAAGTGTTTGTCTGTACTCGTGCTGTTTGCATTTCTGTCTGATAAAATATTCAATCAATCAATCTGTGTAGGACTTGATATTCACCCTGGTACCAACTATGTACAAAGGATTCTTTGAAGCATGCTTCAAGCAGCCACCTCCCTTCACATTTTATCTGAAAGCAAGTGGCACTGAAGTTAAAGCATGGTCTGCAAACATTCAACAAGGTACTGTAGTACACGGTCACCTGTCTACTTAAATGTGTGTGTTTATTCATGCTTGATCTTATGTTTGTAACTTTGCAGTGTACTTCTGAATGATGATGCCTATCTTTTGTTCTCCTGTCAGGTGACTTGGTGGGCAGCCTAGAGAAAAGGCCAGGCAAACCACAGTTTGGTCTATTTGGTCGGTTTCGGTCAGGCTCGATCAAAACGACTATGTGTAAGCATTATTAATTTGGTTTACCGTACTTTGTATGATATCAGGATTTTCAGTGTTGTAGAACCAGACAGTAATTTCCATCTCTCTTACAGTGGGAAAGGAGAGACACGATGCAACAGGGGAGGGAAGTTCTTGCCTGCATGAGCTAGGTAATTATCCATTTCCTTAAGCCCATGCAGTACATGTAATGTATGCACCTTCCGACAAATTGATGTCATTCTAAACTTCTGATGGGCGGTCTCAGAATGTTTTCTCTATATATACAAACATACCATTTACTCACAAGATACAATCATTTGGCATAACTGCAACCTTTAAGTAAAGAACAATCCATGGCCTCTTGGAAATATCCCCCTCATTTAGGAGTTGCTACTTGTTTTCACATGTGATGATTGAATGGTGATGACACTATAGTAAGGCCAGCAAAAGCAGAGATCTATTTCCATATACGCAGGTGTCATTGGCATATGGCAGCTCATTTACAAATATAATTTCTCCCCACATAAGTACACCAGGTTCAAGGTGTTAATGGTCAAATCCTATATTAAAATGTAATGGGCTAATTGGACGGCGGGCGGTTGGGCGGACCTCTGACGTAATTCTGACTCAGCCATAAACCAACCATGGCCACATCACTATGACAACATAAACAAACCACGGGTCAGCTCCATACTGTATATGGGCACAAAAGGAGTGACATTGGTTTGAAGGCCCGAACCTCTAGTACACATACAATACCGCTGGTAGCAGCATTATAGGCAGTAACATTTTGTATTAAAGCTTCCCCAAAGGAGAGTTTATAATAAAATAGATTTTACTGTATTTACTGTATACTATTAGAATACAGCATACCACTATCAACAATCCTATATAATGGTTGTTTAAATACACTTGATCCAGTCCTATATTGCGCTGATCAGAGAAATAGTCATGGTATGGCCATTTTAAGTGTGACACTGCTGTAGTGCCCCATATGTGTATAATTTAGTTTTTTTGGTGTGACCATGACTAGGATCTTTGATGATCTGGACTTTCCTCTGGAACTTCACCCTACTTATTATTGACTGTTATGTCACACTATTTATAATACAGCACTTTAGTACAACAAGAGTTGTTTTTAAATGTGTTATACATTTTCAGCACCAGGCAGTGATGCAGGCCAATAATGGTGGTTGTGCTGTCCGGTGTCTCAAACCATTAATCAACAGCCAGCCAAACTCCCTTAAAACAACAGGCGAGAGTCAGGATGTAGTTTTCTAGCTCCAGCTTTTCATGACTCATGATTGTATATGAACAAGGAGTAAACTGAAATACAGGAACAAAAAACTGAAATACAGTAAATAACAGGTAATGCATGCAATGGTGAAATCAGCGAATAGCAACATAATAGTGGTACAAACTCTGATGTGCTCTCTAGAAGTGTGCTTTTAAAATGACTGAGCTTTTTGGCCATGTGCTTTAATACACAACAGACAGTTTTGCATGCAAGGTGTGACTTTCTAAATCAACCCATCCCCCAGTCCTACTGCAATGCCACATGAGCAACTCAAAGCATGAAAATAACAGCCCGGAGGGCAGAACAGTGGTATCGTGACAGAGTTCTATAAGGGTAGGTGTGCAGGGTGTGCTGCTGGTGCCATTCCATACCAACTGGGGTCTGTCTGTCAGGAAGTCCAGGATTTAGTTACACAGGGTGGTGCTGAGTCCTTGGTCACTGAGTTTGAGCTGAGTTTTTAAAATGCTTTGAGTACATGGGACTATAAAATAGTCAGGGAAATATGTAACAAAAAAGGCTCAGTTGTTCACTTCTGGCAGAAAGTGTGTACATTTGCATAATGGAATCTTTGAAGTATGCTGATTTCAAATGTCAAAGCACTTTTCCCGTGGGATCTGGTCTTAAAATGAGAATTAAATATTTTTGGTTCAATTAGGTTTTGTATTCCAATCTTTGACACCTCATCACTTTTTATGATCTCATGTATTTTTTCACATGAGATCATATTATTACTACTATCATCAAATGGACAAATATCACAATATGTTTTTCTCTTAGATGCCTCGGGTGTGGAACAACCTCAGATTACCCAGACAACAGGTAAGACCCTTACTTCTCTCTGACCTGTATATTTGACCCTGAAATCAAAACAATCTTCAGTATAATGAAAATGACAATGAACTCATGTTTGACATCCTATTTTCCTCATTCATCACTGCCATTAAACTTGAACTTCAGTACAGAATTGTGTAAGTAACATACGTAAGTTCTTGTTTCTTTTTTACAGGCATGAAAGCTAACTTTGTGAAGCACAACATGAGGGCCCTAATTCAGCGCGTCACAGCTGTAATGCCTATAGCAGATGACCTGCGTGACAAAGGCATTGTCACATTTGAGATGTATAACACAATCAGGGAAACAAAACCCAGGCAGGAGCAAATGAGAATGCTGCTTGATGTTACCTGTCCAAAAGGAAAAAGAGCAATGTCAGAATTCTACGATGCTCTGCAGGAGCATGAGCGGTGGCTTGTCCAAGATCTGGGTAAGAGCCAACATCGACCTTCAAATCCCTCTTTTAGTCCATTCTGTTGGAGTTCTCTCTGACATGCTTTTTCTTTGTGTTTCTTTTCAAATTTCAGAACATCCCAGCTGATTATCATGCACCTCACAGGTGAGGAGACAACAACTAGTCCACTGAGAAGTCTCATTGATTTCAACACAGAAACTCACATAAACAGTAAAACATAAACAGTAGTGTACTAAACACATCAACTTAAAGACTGCTGAACAGCCTGTCGTCAGGCTGGTCTTAGACTTTTTCTCTTCGTCTTGGACCTACCTGTGGATTATACCAGGGACAGTGACTTGGACTCATCATGGACCTGTCAGCGGATTATGCCAGTGTCAGTTTACTTTATGTGGATTATGCGGTCGACACACACTGGCATTTTGCACCTTAATCCCATGTACAACGCTCTGACTTTTGTTTTTATGTTTTTCTCGCACCTTAGCTAATGTCCATATTGTATATCATGTACAGTACAGTATACATATGCTGCTATGCTCACACACCTTTATGTGTTACTTCAGGTTTTACCGCACCTTATGTCTAACTCAGGTACTATGTGTAAATATGTAGATAAATGTGTTAGTTTTCTTAGATTGATCCCTTGCTCCCTCTTCTTCTTCTTCCCTTTCTTTTCTTATGGAAATAACAAAAAATGATGGAGCTTGCACAAAAACAAATATAACCCACTGTTTTACACCTGTAAACCTGTGATGTGACAATAAAGCTGATTCTGATCCTGATAAAGGCAATACATTCCAGGACATTTTCATAAAGTCGATAAAGATAATATTGACAATGATATCATTTGCAATCTTATGTGCTTTATTTTTTAAATCATGTTATAGCCATATCTGGTGCTTTTATTTGCACAGACTGAGGAAATCAGTAACTTTTGGTCTTTATTACACAGTTCATAATGTATATTTGTTTCGATATCATATATTTTTACACTTTTACACTCTCATTCAAAATGTAACTGCAATTTGTGGATAGCTTGCACAAACATGTTTACACCTGTAAATGTGTGATTTGATTATAAAGTGAAGTTTTATATTTGTCAGAGAAAGTATTCAAATATAATTGTGTGGGTCGCTGTTAATCACTGACTGTCTATTTACTGTAGCTGTGAGACAGCATGCCCGTCTATCTACTGTAGCTGTGTCACAGAATGCAGAGAGACAGACGGTGTCTATCTACTGTAGTTGTGAGACAGCATGCAGAGAGATAGACATTGTGACTATCTACTGTAGATGTGAAACAGCATGTAGAGGGATGGGGTGAGGATGGATGTTGGTAAAGACCATTACGTGGGTCTTTACCGACACTAAATGTAAAGGTATAGGCTAAGCTTGTAGATTATTAGTGCCTATACTTTATAGTTTATACATGTTATTTTTTAACAAGAAAAATGAATTGTGAAGAACAAACACACATAACAAACAAAACAAAAACATAAATCCATGATGTACATAAATAGAACGTAAATATGTCAATCCAACATTTGATCAATTAACAAGTTTGGTCAATAAATCCATCAATCACTCAATTAGGTATTTGTCCAGAATAGTCTGTTTGAACTATTGTTTTTGAATTGCATTACATGTACTACGTATGTTTCACAATATCAGGCAAACCATTCCACAGCTTCACACCACAGACAGAAATACACATACTTTTCAAAGTAGTACAAACTACTTCAATTTAGTTCCCCTCTCAACTCATACCTACCCTTCCTATCCTTAAACATTTTTTGTATGTTGCCAGGAAGCCGATTATATCTATTATAAATGATTTGTGCAATTTTAAAATACACAAAATCTAAAAACTTTAATGTATATGTGAGTTTACTGTTGCATTGCGCACACGTGCCACACTTATAATTCCCATCTGGTATCGGGCTAAGAGTGCGTTGTGGTTTAATGTCTGGAGAGGGAGGTCAGAATGGACCAACGAATCTCTCACATTTCTGCCCCAGGAAAAAAACACTGTGGGTCAGTAAATACATTGGGAAGCTGAGGGTCAGATTGTAATATAATGCCAGTACCTGTTTAGAATGGGATTGATACATTCAGCAGCTCTGTAGTATTTTGTAATGAACAATGGGACCTCTTTGACTTTTAGAAAGTCAGCTCTGGAGCTCTGATTAATTAGATCAACAGCAGTATGAAGTAGTTTTTCTGTATAACCTCGTCTGAATTTATCAATCATTGTATACAAGTGTTTGGTGAAATCATTCGGGTTTTTGTAGATGTGTTTTTTTTGTTATTACATTTTTATTGATTTTCACATAAAATCAATTATGCATTCAGAATACAAAACCAACAACATTGAACTCAGTATTCAATGCCATGCAAAAGTTTCAGAGAGCTAGCTTCAGAAAAGGGGAACTGGACAAAGTGTAGAAATTAGAATATGTGAGCGAGACTCATTCAAATGGATGAGAAGTGATCTGTGATCTGACGCTTATATGAATGATGGAATTCGTTGTTGATTATGCTAGAAGTGTGGAATTAATCATTAAAACTGATTGTTTTATGTTGACAAAATGAATCTGTATTGTGGTTTGTTTAAAACATTAGCCTTTAAAGTGATGATGGGAGATAATTAGACTACAGGTTATTTGGATATGGGATATCAGCCCAAAAGGTATGACAAACAGACATCCCACCCTGGGAAAAAAATCATTTTAGGGAGGTCAAGAAAATATATGAACATACATATGTTATATATATATATATATATATATATATATATATATATATATATATATATATATATATATATATATATATATATATATATATATATGTGACGAGGGTGAAATGAGGGGTTCTTAAAAGTTTTGTAATTGTTTTATTGGTGGCTAATGTGTAACTGTTTCCTCATTTAACCCCATCATCTTATTATTTGTGTGTCCTTATATTTGCACTGTATTATATGTTACAACCGTTTTCCCCCCGGCTCACTCATTGAGAGACATTCACTGGCCGAGCGGCAGACACGTGGTCACGCCCAAGGCCACGGTCATGGCCAATGTCCCGAGACGGCACGTCACCACGGGCGAATGACAGGCGAGGAGGAGTGGTTTCCCAGGTACAAGAGAGGAGGCGGGACAGTTGAAGGGAAGACGCAGAGCCCAAGAGAGAAAAGAGTGTCACTAGGGAGAGGGACAGCAACGGGAGAGGTTGGATACGGAGACACGGAGCAGTGAGACGAATAACCGAGCGTAGACACACCAGCCACCTGGGAGTTTGGAAGCCGAGGTGTGCCTACCTACGAGGAACAGAAGGAGCAGCGATTGAACCGAAGGGGAGGAAGAGAGCGAGACCAGACCATAAGCGGATGACCATATAAGGAGCGCTGAGACAAAAAGTGGCGATAACGTTGCACACGCAACCTACTCAGCGCCAGGTGTAAAAAGCCTGGCTGCTAGTAAGTACCGGTCCACGCAACGTATATCCTTGTATAAACCACTACCTGTGAACACGCGCATGTACGTTGTAAATGCACAGTAAACTGGTCCAAGTTTCCATTGATTGCAGGCGGAGAGAAGAAGAAAAGAAGACAAAGACGACTGGCCTCAAATCCCCTTCCCTTACCCCCATATATGGACATACAGAGGTTCCCCTGAACCAACCCGTGTTGAGTATCCCAAAAGCACTTTATTGGCACAGCACTTTACTTTTGAAGTAGTTGTTGCATAGAACCCCTGGTGACCCAGCCTGCACATTTTGCACAACTTTATAATTCGTTTTATAGTTGTTGTGTAGATTGTTGTTTTGTGTTTTAGATAGGTTTTATTAGTATAGTTGTTTATTTTTGATTGTTTTTATGGCGCAGATGCCACCTGTTAGGGCTAATAAATGATTTACTTACCTTGATCCATTGTATCCGTGTCCAGTTCCTCAAGGGATTTCTAAGTGTGTGTTCTCAAAAAAACCAAAGTATTGAACTTACCAGTAACTCGAACCTGTGAAGCCTGTGAAATAAGTAAAGTGTATTCAAAAGGGGACTTTCCCTCTATAACAAAAGTGGCGTAGTCGACAAACAAACAAATTTAGATTAGACTCACAATAATCACGCACCCAGCACTTTATTGTGTATTTATATTTTATTGTTGTGAGTTTGATTTGAATTATTTATTAAATAGAAGAGTGTAACAGCACAAGCTGATTGCAAGTCAAATGTGATACAATTACGGCCTTGTTCACATATTTATATATATATATATATATATTCCACATATATGTTTAGCATATATGTGAATATATATATGAGCTATATATGACACATATATATCAAATAAATCCACATATATGAACCTAAATATGACATATATGCAGCATATATGCCATATTCAGGTTCATATGCAGTGACACCTGCCACTGTATCACCTTCTATGTGACGCTTCCTCTTTCAATGACAACTTCCCTGTTCTGTAGTCTTAGTAACTTGAACATCAGTACTGCAGCATGGTGGTCTCTCTCTCTCTCTCTCTCTCTCTCTCTCTCTCTCTCTCTCTCTCTCTCTCTCTCTCTCTCTCTCTCTCTCTCTCTCTCTCTCTCTCTCTCTCTCTCTCTCTCTCTCTCTCTCTCTCTCTCTCTCTCTCTCTCTCTCTCTCTCTCTCTCTGATTCTTTCTGAATAGAGAAATGAAACGTGTATCTGATGCTGTGTGACTACAGTTCATCTACTAAAAAACTAGACTAAATCTCAACCTAGAGACAACGATTGTTGACAGACAGAACTCATTGACATGTAAGGACTGAACCAGTCAATATAACTGTACATTATATAGTATAAGATGATGCTGATGAAATCTTTTAAAATGTCTTCATTAATTACAAATGTAAAGTATTTTGAAAGCAGTTTGTGTAGACAGCTGTTTCACTAGGATGGGCATGGCAGTGCTCCATACTGAACAATTTAGAATGGGATCAGTTTGCTGATCCGGTCTGAGTCTAGAGTTCATACAGAAAAGGTGCAGCATGTACAGTATGTGTGTTTGAAAAAATACAGTAGGTGGGCTCTATGGTAGTTTCTAGTATTTTCTAATAAATAATAAACTAGTCTTTCCACAGGTACTGTGGGAAGCCTGGTGACACCCATAGTAGTTATTATGAGACAATGGGCCCCTGGGCAGTGGGCTTATAAAGACCCCCCCACACACACAATTAACTGCAAAAGCATATTAAATAAATCATAATATACTCCATTGTATGATGGTGTCGCATGCCAAAAATAGTGTTGTGTATGCAACTCCTTGTGAGCTTGTAGATCAGTTACTTTTGATATGTGACCATCGTAGGACAAAGTATGAATCAGGCTTAATACAATACACACTTGCTTAAATGGTATCATGGTTGTTTGTTTCTTGTGCTGTGACATCTTTAAAGTGAATGTTTAGGCTATTCCTTAAGTTTTCAGTAGGACTCTGTTATCAACATTTAACAAAGCATATTGTATTGCTGTCCGATAGGGACATTGTATTGCTGTACACGACAGTACTTTTATTTTCCTTACGCTTTACCTGTAACTCTGTAACCTTAACTGCTGTGCCGGCTCTGGGCGAAATCCCCCCCGCAAGATAATAAAAGTATCTATCTATCTATGAATGACTAACAATTAAGAAACGTCACACAAAGGATCCCTGGTGACATGAGGTTAGAACAACAAGGCAGGCTGCGGACGACAGTGAGGCTTTGAGGATGATGATGCACACCTGAGTGAGAGACAGAGTTGCATAAGTTATTACATCATTTTGTAGCAGATCTGATCACCTGCTGGTAGATCAGATCTGTGTCAACATGTCAGTGTGATCTGTGTACAGTGATTACATGACAGCTTGTTCATGTTTGTATGTGGACTAAATGACAGTGAGGAATGTGTACTGACTATCACTGTAACAGTTTTGTTATTAGTTATGTTTATGGTTTATGTACTTATTTGTATTAATTAATGTTGGTTGGTGCAATCTGCAGGACAGTGAACTTAACATGTTGATGAAGTTTTAAATCTGATTTTTGTGAAGTGTATAGGCCCTACTGTATGTTACAAGCAAATGTGTTGATTATTAAAAAAATATGATTTATGAAAAATAAACATGAATGAGTCACTTGCGTCTAAATATTGACCCAAAAGGTTCATACTGCATGTAAAAGAGTTCTTTCTGATGAGGTCTAGGTAGACAGAATGACAAACCAAATGTTACAATAATCCAGATTTATTACTCTTAAGGTGCACAAAAAATGATGTTCAAAAAAATATAATAAAAAATAAAAAATACAACACAATAAACTTACATGCTTCAAACAAGCAACAGTCCAGAGAACAAACTGACTCTGTCAGACTGATAGAAAGGGCAGAGCTTTAGCAGCAGCATGGTCCACCTTTACTGACCCAGGCTGACTCATCATCTCTACCTGTATCGTATGGCCTCTACCTAGTGGCCTCAACCATGTCTTAAAAGGACAGGTAACCTCAACACATTCACCTACAATACTAGTGAACTCAAACAAAGAAAACATTTTCCAAACTTTACAAAAATTACAAAAAATTACTTTGGGATTATTAATGATTTACAAAAATCATTAATAATCCCAAAAGGTAAGTATTAAACATGTTTTAGCAACACCACTCTTTCAATCATAATATACCTTACACAGAAAAATCCCACACTCCCCTGTCAAATGGTATGTCCCAATTCCCATACTCCTTCATATAAGGAGCACTGTGGTCATGTGTTACTCTTTCAGATCCTCAGACCAGGATGAGGACATGGCAAGTATGTGTTTGTTTGGTGTGGTGAGGAGCTTTAAACTGTTGATAAAATAAAGTGGTTATGTTTTAAACAAACAATTGTCTTGCCTCTGTGTTTGTATACATGTAATGTATATGAAATGAGTAGTATGATAAATGCATGTTAAACAGAAAATAATATGAGGAACATGTGAGGCTATAAAGGTAAAGTGAGAAAGGCAGGGTCTGTCTTTACCACACTGCATTGTTATATATTGTATATACTGTAACACACTACACCAGTGGTTCTCAAACGTTTTCGTGCCAAGGACAAATGTCCATTTTCAAAAATAGCAGATGTACAAGCTCGCAGCGTGGCAAGAAGTGACGCGCTGTGAGCCTGTAGATCTGCTATTTTTGTATAGCAAACAAATAATGGATAAAGTGGTTAAGATGATTGTCGTCACCTTATTAAACTAATGGCCTAAGTCATTTTTTGAGGAAAATTATATTTTTGCCTAAGTCAGGTCCTTATGACACTGGCCACCTCTGGTAAAATGGCCCATCTCCTAATTGAAAAGGATCATGCTGTTCACGCCCCTTTTAGTATAATGGCCTAACTCCCTAGTCTAGTGTGACTTAGGACAAAATAGGCCTTTTGTTTGGCCTAAGTCACACGGTTTTGTGACTTAAGCCAAATTATTTACTGATTTAGGCCATTTTGTAATTTGTTTTGCTTTTTATTTTGGCCTAAGTCAGATTTAATCCTATTTAAACCTATTTAAATCTCTTATGTTACATAACTGACAGACAGTGTTATTTCTATTTAAATAGTCATAATTTGTTATAAACATTTTGGGTGAAATGATTAAGAAATATCATATAGTTTTGTTCTGGATCAGTTTTTTATTTTTCCTGAAAACCTTGAAAAAATGACTTGGGCCATTAGTTTAATAAGGTGACGTTGTGATGCTATTAACTACTTTTGCTGGGGACCCCCTCATACCCCTCCAAGTACCCCTGGTGGTCCCCGAACCCCACTTTGAGGACCAATGCACTACAGGACATGTTTGTGAGCAGCCAAGAATCTGACTGCATAGGCCCAGATTTGTAACTAATACAAAATTATGACTTTTTTGGCATAACCCCAAGCTTTGTTTTATAGTAAAGTACTCATTTATGTTTTATGTTCTAATACTTCATTTACCTGAACTACTTGTGCATCTGAAGAAAGAAACAACCTGTCTATCAGGTGCATTTGCCACCTTGTGGCGAAAAGTGGGATAGGTCTGTTCCTAAAATATAAATTCTCTGCTTATTCCAAGACACAATAAGGCTCTTAAACATACAAGATTACATTAATAATAAAACAAATATGTGACTATACGTTTGTGTATGTCACACATGCTTCTGTGCGAAGTTTGGTACAGGCTGTCTAAAAACAAATTTAAACAGTTATTTCACAGTGTAATGTCATTTTACGACCCCATGTTTACTTCAGATATCCGTACTCAAGTATATTTTGATGTCAATACTTTTGTACTTTAATCAAGTAACATTTTGAATACCGGCCTCTTTTTCTTTACTTTTTTTAATGACAGTATTTTTATATTGCATTGCTTTTTTGCCTCCCGGTGTGAATGAAGGATTCTTGTACTGCGACTACTTATGTTTTATTTCTTTTTATTCTGTAACGGATTCCCAAACCAACTGGTTTGTGTTCTCTGACCAGCTGCAAAATGAATGTTAACGAGTTATTTTAACTCCACAGGTTGTGCACAGACTGAAGCAGACAGAAGCCCAGGCTGATCCTCCTGAATGCCTTGTTGGAGCTGCAGACGTGGCCAGTGACCTATATGCACCAGTATGAAACTGAAGGCTTTGAAAACCTGTCTCCAGTGTCTGCTGTCATATTGTGACGGCCATCTCCAGTCTCACCATCAGCTGCCTGCCTTCAACACACACCAGCTGGTCCAAGCCTCCGCGTCTCAGGAGCACATCTGCCCACGTCACCACCACATCAGGAAAGTGTTCTGCCGCACCGACCAGCAGTGTGTCTGCTGTCTTATTTCCATTGTGGACCTGGGTTTCCCCATTATTTTCTTCAAAACAAGAAATAATGGGGGAAATGCATACAAAGACATTAGACTAACTTTTCATAAAAAGGTGTTTTTATCTGGGGGGGGGCATTATTCCAGTTTGAGGCTCCACTGAATGTGTGTCCCCACCACATAATATAACATCAACATAACCATTTTTACTTCTACAATTGAAACATAGCAGATCCACAAGCTCAAAACTGTGTTTCTTGCGATGCGTTGTGAGCTTGTAGATTGGCTATTTTTGGGAATGCTGATAAATTTGAAAATGTTTTACCACACAAATGTCTCTGGCACAATCTTTTCAAATGGGGGTCCGCAGCCAAATATTAATTTGAAAACATTTAAAACATTTAAAACATGCGTTTTTAATCAGGTATAAACGGGTGGGCATGCAGCACTGGCTCTGGTGTTGCCCACTCTCTGAAAGAGATGTGAGTTACTGGTGGTTGTAAATGTTGTGGACCATTATGATACAGATTGGTTAAAATGTTTTATTCACACAAGTTATGGATTGCAGCTTTACGCACATAGCCCATTACTTAAAACCACTAAAACCTGGCCTGGCGTCCATATTTTGCCCATTAGGTGAAAATCTTAAAAAAAAATGTCTTCCATCTCATAATCTTTAAAACAGTGATACATGCTGGAGTCGACATTGTCTTCCACCTCGGTTCCAGCAGCGACAGCAGCAGTGAACGCATGTGTATTGTCTCTTTGGTAACGTGCAACAAGTGGAGCATGTTAGGGACTGTTCGTTATTTAGTTACCGGGGGAGGGTGGTCCTGATGTGATTTCTTTTTTTCTCTCCTTATTACTATAATTAGTGCTTTGCAATTAGCCTATTATTATTAGAGCCGGTTGGCACGGGGAAAGTGCTAATCATCATTGTAAGCCCTCTGCACCACACATCAGCTGTCACATTCTTTCAGAAAGCACTGCAGTCGACGATGTCCAACCATACGTTACATGAAGGCCAAACACAGCATGCAGGGTATATATAAATATAGCACTGCACATTGACTATTTGACTTGTATACCAATTTGATTTGTGCTTTCTTTTAAGGCAAAGTCCTTTATAAGGTCGGAAAAAATCCAATTAATGCAACAGGTGATTCAATGGACAAGTTAGATGGTTCAGTCTGTTGTCATGAATCGATGCAGTCCCTATTCATTTCCAGTTTGCAAAATGTCCCTGCTACTGAGACAGGGGAGAGATCCATTCTGAGAGCAGTGTCTACATTGGAAAACGCACAACCTGTCGCTCTTTCAGTGGTAGGATGTGTCCGATGTGAGCAGCTCTCATATTTACATTTGATGAGGAAACTGTCTGTGTGACATCTTTGCTCTGTCTAGACACAAGACAGTCTTTAAAGAAAGTCTTGGTAGCCTGCTTACTTCATTTTGAAATGCTGCTGCATGCTGGCGCTGCTACATGTACCTCAGTGTTTTTAGGCTCCACTAAACATTGAGGCTGCCGGTGCGTCCGTGTCCTCATGCCCGGTGAGTCCACCTCCACCTACCCGGTGTTCATTTCCATATAACTGCATCCCACTGTTAGTTTTGCTATATAGATTTTGGGCACGGCTGAGATATTTCCGCATACTCATTTTGAATCATCCGCCAGATACAGTATGTTAAAAAGCAAGCAAAACTTTTATGTGACCGCCCAATGCTATTTTTTCCAGCCCAATAAAAAAAAAAAAGAGATACCATGTCAAGTTACCATACAGGGTTATTACGCGATATAGATAGGGGAGTATAAAAAGACAGGCTGTGTGTCCAGAGTCATTCAGCAGGTTAATGATTACAGTTTATATACTGTTGATTTAGGAATATTAAACTTCTCAGTGCATGCTGACACAGGAGGACTGAAGGCTATTCAGGACTTGTAACTTCACAACAGCACACCTTGTAGGCAGGTAAGCATCCTCAATATGAGAAATGGTCATATTTTAACAACATTTAACAATTACAAATCTAATTATATGAAGTTACATACTGTAGGTGTTTTAAAAGTGGACAGCAGGTGAAGAGCCATGTATTAAAATGTTTTGGATTAAACCACTTCATCCCTCGCCACTGCATTTAAAATGCATGAACAGATTATACATTTTCACTTTATAGGCTAGTCTCTATATTTCTCACTTACTGTACTGTACGTACAGTCGAGCAAGCAACAGTTTAGGGCATCAGCTACATTTAACCACTTAAACCCCAGCATCCGTATTGTGGAGAAAGATTTAACTGAAAATAGCAGATCGACAAGCTCACAACGCGACTCTTGTCGATCTGCTATTTTCAGCTAAAGCTTTCCCCACAACAACAGAAAACAAAAAAGACACTAGTATTAAGCCCTGGGGACTCCGGTTACCCATATGGGGTTTAAGTGGTTAAGGTTGTCAAAACACTATCTCTCAGATTTTCTTGATTGTTTTTTTTCTTTTTTCTTTTCTTTAAACCTGGGCCCTATGATTTGGACCCGGAACGAAGGGTGAATGCAAAAACTATTTGAATAGGTCCATTCGATCGCCTTGGTTTGCATACTGTGATTCTTGTATGGTTGTCTTCCACCTCATAATCTTTTAAACAGAACAATATAATTGCTGGAGTCGACATTTTCTTCCAGCTGCAACGGCAGTGAGCAGTGAACGCATGTGTGTTGTCTGTTTGGTAACGTGCAACAAGTTAAGCATGTTACTACATTATGCAGGGTATGGAGAAGTGTGGGATTTAATTTGAGTAATTTCCAGGTCTGGATAAGTATGGAAAAAAGAAAAGAGAGCATGGGAAAACATGTATGGTTCCAAACAAACAAGCTGTGCTTTTCCTGCCGTTGCAGAACTGCATACATAGCATCACAAATAATCTAAAACTTGTTTGAACATTGATTGATTGATTGAATATTTTATTAGACAGAAATGTAAAACAGCGCGCGTATGACAGTCTCACTTCCCCAAATAGTGTTTGGAGTTCCTTGTTTAAGGCCCGTACATCTCCATAAATAATAAAAAGTGCTTACCCGGTAAGCACTTTGTATTATTTATGGAGATGTACAGGCCTTAAACAGGGAACTCCAAACATTATTTGAGGAAGTGTCTAAGGCTGTCATAGATAAATTCATGTCAAAATTGATAAAATAAATTATGACCGTCTTGATAAGGAAACCATACCTTTATGAGAGCACAGACTTTTTCCCCAATAAATGTTCGCTTCTTATTTATAAAAGGGACAAAAAGTAACATAAATATTTGTATTCAATAGATCATGGGACAATGAGTATACTATAAGTAGCACTGCAGTTAGTTTGCGTCCTTGTTGGGCATAATAGATGATAGAGAGTGGAAACTCGTAAAAGTTTCTGTGTAGGAGTGACTTTATTTATAGTCATTTAATAAACAGTGTTGATATGATTTACCTAATCTAACAGCCAATAAAGCAAAGTCAATAGACTTTAGTTCTCCTTTCTAGTTCACTTGTGAATTGTACATGAACATCCCTTCTGTTACTGTAGGGGTTGAAGGTATACCGTCAGTTAGAATTTACATGACAAAATCTCAATATCATTTCTCTGTTTTAGCATTGCCTGGGTTTAGTGTTAACCACTTCCAATGTGGAGTCCTTATTTTGGTCATGTCATTATACGCGAACATATTAAAAAAAATTCAAATCATTTCTCATAATAATTTTAATTTCTGCGTTTAAAATCAATAAACAGATTGTACATTTTCATTTTATAGGCTTGTCTCTATATTTCTCACTAACTGTACGTACAGTAGAGCAAGCAATAGTTTAGGGCATCAGCTTCATCCATGGGATATCAGAGTACAGTAGAGTTACTGTATACCCCCAGACACCACTGGAATAATGTTCTCACACACATTGAACGTGTGTGAGCCTGTATTGGGAGCAAAATTACACCTCCTGATGAGACGATTGAAAGAAACAATTCCAAAATATGTATTTTTTTTTAACTCACCCTTTTTTTGGGGTCAGAATCATCTTTGAATCATCTTTTGATCATCTTCCGCTTGGATGGATTTTAGGTGTCGGTAGTTCATTTCAATGTGTGAATTAATGGACCTGAGAGTGACTCTCTGTCTCTGACTCAACAACTTAGAATAGTTTAGCAAGGGCACATAAATGATCGCATTTGGAAACTTATCCCTGGCGTTGAGATGTAAAATGTCCAACAGTGTGTTGTTCAGCAGAAGATTGGGTTGATCTCTGGAATTAATGCCTAGAGATGACACTAAAATCTCTGCATATTTATCCCTAGGTGACCGGGACAACATATTGCAAACATTTAGAAAGTCTGCGCTTTCTACCTGTAAGTTAGAATACGGAAAGCCCGATATCCGAGCCAAATTACAGTACTATCCCCGATAATCAGGATGGGTTTCTGTCAATTGAACGCCCAAGCTCTCTTGTTATCCCCTGCATGTTTCAATGGAACCGAATAATTACGCACGGGAGTCGCTGATGTTTGAGCCCCCACGTGTCTAGATGGGGCCGCATGACTGCGCATCCCTGGGATTGAAGCCTGCGGGGTCCAATTGAGGGGTTTATATGGTAAAGAAGGATTAGGGTTCGGACAGGCGGGATATTTATGGTTAAATTGACCACATCCCCAACATTTTACATGATGAAATGTGCTTCTAGCCGTGTGGAGATGTTGGACCAGCTGGCTAGGCATGGTACGCGCTTGAGAGCGCGCTAATGTGCAGACAGATGTTGGCCTATGATTTGTGGGGGACCCGGGGGTACGGCGAAGGGAAACGTATGACATTATGTTATCAAAATTAAAGAAAGACCCTGGGAAGTGTAATTCTGAATCTAATAAGATCAATGATTTTAATTATGAAAATAAAATTAGCTTTAGGATGGTTAAAGTTAACAGTTTAAATTATGACAATTTTATAGCTCCAAATGATAAGTAAACAGTTTAATTATGGCAATTTTATAGCTCCAAATGATAAGTAGACAGTTTAATTATGGCAATTTATAGTTATAATGATATAACTGTAAATGGTCACAATGCCTCGTTTTGTGCAAAGTCAATGAAACATACCCCAAGTCGACTGGTGCCGAGATCCAGATTCCGCCAAGAGTTAAAAAAAAATCCCACCCTGTGTGAAGGAAGCGGTGCCTTTGATGAGTGGCCTCCTGGTGGCGCTATAATAGGGCGGGGCGGGGCTTCAGAAATTAATGCTCGTCCCTATTGGTGGTGTAAGTCCACATACCAAATTGGGACTTGCTGGCATGCTGCGAACTGGAGTTATAGCTGTGTAAAGCGCTGTTTAAAGCCAGTGGCCTCCTGGTGGCGCTATAATAGGGCGGGGCGGGGCTTCATCAATCAATGCTCGTCCCAATTGGTGGTGTAAGTCCACATACCAAATTTGGACTTGCTGGCATGCTGCGAACTGGAGTTATAGCTGTTTAAAGCCCGTGCTCAAACGGACATAACGGACAAACGGACAAACGGACAAACGGACAAACGGACAAACGGACATACGGACGGACATAGTCAAGAGTAGAGCGGCTGGCACCGCTAAAAATCCCACCCTGTGTGAAGGAAGCGGTGCCTTTGATGAGTGGCCTCCTGGTGGCGCTATAATAGGGCGGGGCGGGGCTTCAGCAATTAATGCTCGTCCCTATTGGTGGTGTAAGTCCACATACCAAATTGGGACTTGCTGGCATGCTGCGAACTGGAGTTATAGCTGTGTAAAGCGCTGTTTAAAGCCAGTGGCCTCCTGGTGGCGCTATAATAGGGCGGGGCGGGGCTTCAGCAATCAATGCTCGTCCCAATTGGTGGTGTAAGTCCACATACCAAATTTGGACTTGCTGGCATGCTGCGAACTGGAGTTATAGCTGTTTAAAGCCCGTGCTCAAACGGACATAACGGACATAACGGACAAACGGACAAACGGACAAACGGACATACGGACGGACATAGTCAAGAGTAGAGCGGCTGGCACCGCTAAAAATATATATATATTCCCTAGTATATCAAAATTCCTAGTATTTTGCTGTTATCAAGCAAAATCCGGCTTCGATTGGACCAATTGATAGATTAGGAAAAATATGCAATTCTGCAATAATTAACCCAATCTATCGTTCGGAACCAGGACCTTGGCAAAATATAATTAAAAAGGTGAGAGTTATAAAAAAGGTATGTGTAAAAAGAAGACATGACACGACTGGTTATAAGAGGTGGTTATATTACAATTAACTTGGCACAAAATATGAAGAGAGATGAGGCAGGTACAAACAATTAGATCTAAAAGCGACCTGGTTGCCTGTAATAAAAGTCTCTTCTGCTGCAATGGCACCAAAATGCATGATATAAAGTGGTTTGTTTTAGAGTCTGGACCAAGGGGGAGTTGAACCGTTATCACAAGGAGCCAAGGGGGGTGACCTCGCCTGGATGTCTTCAAAACCATATCTCCTATGGTTCTCGGCAAATGTCTTTCAGGCAATCTTGATAGCAGGTTTTAGGAATCCACAACATTATAGTTCTCGTCGATGTTTAGTCAAAACTCCAGGTTGTATGCAGTCTGGGGCAAATGGTTGTGGCCTTTTATGTATGTCCATGACGGTTAAACACAATACAATATATGTATATGTCCTATACAATAAAATCATTAATACATAGACATGAAAATATATCTATCAATCCTCCCTACCGGGACGTCCTCCGACAGGAAAGAAGCTGCTTTCCATTGTTGGAGGGACTGCCTGCATGCTGCGGACACCGTCACACGGCGACACAAGGCATGCCAGCGAAGTGGCCGAAGCCATGGGCCCCGCCGCAGACCTTTGTACTGGACCTTGCGTTCAGTTGAAAACACGGCCAGACATCTCAGGGAGGAATCTATCCTCCCCTGAGACAGACGAGCCTTGAGAGAGACCGCATCCAGTGCGATACCTATAAGGTAGCGTGATGGGACTGGGTGAGCACGCACTTCTCGAAGTTCAGTGTGAATCCCAGGGAGGTCAGGTGCGACACCACCAGTCTGTGGTGATGACATGCATCCTGACGCAAGTCCGCACTCAGCAACCAATTGTTCTATGTAGGTCGCGATGCGGACTCCCCTCTGTCTCAGAGGAGCTATCGCTTGAGTGTATTTCATGAACATCCTGGGACTCAAGACATTTCAAACGAGAGGACCAGGTACCCGTACACACAACCCTCGAACTCGAAGCGTAGGATTTTCCTGTGCGGCGGGTAGATAGGGATGTGGAGAAGGGCGTCCTTGAGATCTAGTGAGCTCCACCAGTCGCCCTGACGGACGGAGCGCAGTAACGCCGTCGCCGCCAACATTTGAACTGGAAGGTTTTTAGATACCTGTTGAGCGCCCTTAGATCCAAGAAGGACGTAGCCCCCCCTTTCTTCTTGACCAGGAAGTATCTCGAGTAGAAAACAAGCCGGCTTTCTCCTGGTGACACTTTCCTTACGGCGTTCTTGCGTAAAGGGAGGCAGTCTCCTCTCGCAATGTCACCGCCGCTTGACCACTAGCGTGTAACAACAGTGCTCTGTTGGACATGGGGCGGCAGTGGCTCAGGGGTAGAGTGGCCGGGTAGAGTGAACTGGAAAACCGCAAGGTTCCCAGTTCGATCCCGGGCTGGGGCGCTCCCCTAGAGTTAGTGTCGAAGCACTAGACGCTGAACCCCTAATTGCTCCCGATGAGCAGGTTGGTGCCTTGCATGGTTTCCTCCGCCATCGGTGTATGAATGTGTGTGTGAATGTGTTAATGGCACAATCAATGTAAAGCGCCTCGGATAGAAGCGCTATATAAATTCACCATTTACCATTTACATGGGTGGTCTGGTGGAAAAAGCAGTATGTACCGCCAAACAGTTCATTTCAGTGAACAAACGATTTATTTCACGTTCACGGCAATGATTTGTTCAAAAAATTAGTTCAAAGATTTGTTCAAATGATTTGTTAAAACGATTTGTTCAAACGATTTGTTCAAACGATTCGTTCAAACGATTCGTTCAAACGATTCGTTCATGTTCGGTAGCGCCTCCGGTCCCGGTGGGGCATAAGGGGCTACTATGTGCATGCAACCGTGTGCATCTGATCCCACTAACATGACTGTACAGTGCACATTCGCAGGAGGAGAAGCAGTCCGCCTGTCGTGTGTGCGCGGGGGGGGGGGGGGGGCATGAACGAAATCGTGAACGTAACGGTTCCAAAGTGTGAAGAGTGTCCGTTCGTTCACATCAAGAACTAGTTCTTGTGAAGGAATCGATCATAACCGACACGTCACTACTGCCCACTCGTGTGTGACAACAATACTCTGTTAGTAGATCGGCTATTTTTCAAGTGGTTCAAGTGGTTAAACAAAGTTAAATAAAGTTATTTACAATCTGTCCTAATCTCTCAAGTTCACCTTGTGACATACTGTATCTTAGGGGGAAAGATTTACATATTTGCATACTTTATTTACATACTGTAATATCACATAAATGTACAGCAAGGTGCTCTAAAGTAACAATGTAATTCAGGGGTGCCGTGGATGAAAAAGTTATTTACAGGGGTGTCCTGAGCAAAAACAAGTTTGAGAACCAATGTGATATCAAACGTTTTAATTTTAAGGACCCCTAAACCCTGAGAGTGTACAAATGGTTCCATTTGTACACTCTCAGAGTTACAGACCTGTAAGGGTCCATTTAGAACCTCTCAAGGAACCCAGAGGGTCCCTGGACCCCACTTTGAGAACCACTGGTCAAATAGTATTCATTATATTGTCAAATGTGTGATATAACAGTAATAACAACAAAACTATAATAACAGCAGATTATTGTGACTTACTGTATGTTACTGTTTTACAGTTCAAACAACAGCTGTAGATAGGATGGCCAGTGGAACCTCAGCTTCCATCAGAGGTGAGTTCTATTAACCCATTTTGGGCAGGAACCCCTTTTTGTAACTATACCTTTCAGGACGGGCTATGTACAGTATATAGCAACATATTTTGTTTGTATTTTTTGAATAAATATTTTAAGTTTTTCAGAAAACTTAGGTCAGTATTTAGAAGGCGTTTTCAGAATCGGCCTCAGGTCTACATGGTTTAAAACCAGCAACATGACACTGGTTTAGTTACATCTGTGATCTTTATTAAAATTATATTTATTTTTCTAACCAGGAAAGAACAGTGAACCAACAGAACTGAGAATTGTTCTGATCGGGGGAAGACGTGGATATAATAAACCCAGTGGAAAGAGTTCAGCAGGAAACATCATCCTGGGCAGAGATGTTTTTGAAACAAACAGAAGAACAGTCAAGAGTGTCATGAGACAAGAGGTAGTGTCTGGTAGACAGGTCACTGTGGTTGACACTCCAGGATGGGAGTCTTCTTTACCCCTAGATCTGACCCCAAAACTGACTCAGTTAGAAATCCAACAGAGTGTGTATCTGTGTCCTCCAGGAGGACCCAATGCCTTTGTCCTAGTGATGCCATTGGACATCCCATATGTAGGAACAGATATGTCAGTAGAGGAGCATTTGAGTCTTCTCCTCAGTGACCGAGTGTGGAAACACACTATTGTGGTGTTCACTGTAGCTGATAAAAACAAAATGAGACCTGACCTCATTAGATCTGACTCTGACTTAAGATATCTTACTGAGAAATGTGAAGGCCGCTTCCATGTTCTTAACATTACTGACAGAGGAGATGGAAGTCAGGTCACAGAGCTGATGGAGAAGATAGATCAGATGGTGACTAGTAATGGTTGTCACTATGAGACAGAAAAACACGTCTCAGAGGAACTGAAGGAGATGGAGAGAACTATCAGCAGAAGAGCAGAACAAAGGAGGGCAGACGCTCAGAAACAAACAACTGGACTTCCAAAAGATACTGGTATGTTTTGTTTTACTTTAATAATGATAATATTTCATTAATCTCTGCCAGAAGAGTTCATGTCCGTCTGTCTGTCTGTCTGTCTGTCTGTCTGTCTGTCTGTCTGTCTGTCTGTCTGTCAAAGAAATGTGAATGACAAAATTGAAAATCTAGTGTTACCGAGACAGATTTTTCATACTGTGTGTGTGTGTGTGTGTGTGTGTGTGTGTGTGTGTGTGTGTGTGTGTGTGTGTGTGTGTGTGTGTGTGTGTGTGTGTGTGTGTGTGTGTGCAACATATCGCTACCGTTGGGCAGAAACCTCATATCTCCATATTTCAACTTACTCCTTAAATGAATGCCTTGTCACACTACAGTTTCACACAAAAGTAGCAAAAATATCAGATCTACAAGCTCACAACACGTTGCATCGTGACTAGAGGAAAGTGGTTAATTCTGTCTGAGGGTTTTATAAATATTTAACCAGTGGAAAGCTTTAACCCATTAAGACCGGGAACGCATCTGTGTAAACACTTTAACCATTATTTTATACTATTGTATACCTGGTTAAAAAAAATAGCAGATCTAAAAGCTCATATCATGGCACCGAGTGCCGCGCTATGAGCTTTTAGATCTGTTATTCTTTTTGAAAAAATCATGAAGATTTGTGCGAATCTTTGAATATATATTTTTAAGCGAACATTTTTAACTCAAATCTTTAAGTCTGGGGGTCCCTGGAACAAAATATTTTGAGATGGGGGGGGGGGGGGGGGGGGGGTCCGCAGACAAATACATATTATTTTGGGTGGTCCTTGACATAAAAAAGTTTGAGAACCACTGATATATAGCAACATATGTAAAAGAAAAAACTGTTAGGATTTAGAAGACACGTGTAGAATTCCCAGAAGCAAAGATTTGAGTTACAAATGTTTGCTTTAAAATATTTATATAAAAATAGAATATATATATATATATGTTTATTTAGCGCGGCACCGAGTGCTATGAGCTTGTATATCTGCTATTTTTTAATAGCCAAAGAAATCTTAAAATGACAGATGCGTTCCCGGTCTTAATGGGTTAACAAGAGCTTGTGACTAAATAATAATTACATTAGGCCTACAGTAAATACATTGGAACACAGGCTGTTTTTTCTATTTCATATCAAGCGGTGTTCATTTTGTCGACTAAAACTATGACGAAAAATGTTCATCCACTACCTTTTTACACTGACGAAAAAACAAAAAAACAAAACATGAAATTAAAACTAAGCTATGATGACTAAAACTAGGACCAAATATATTTACAATTTTGTCCACAAAAAAATAAAATAAAATGACTACAATGTTAGATGGAGGTACTGGGGTTCTTTCATGTCATTTTATTATGTCATTCTACAAGCTCACAACACGTCACAGACTTGTTTTGAGCTTGTAAATCGGCTATTTTCGGCACACAGCCAAGTATAAATCAGGCATTACAACGCTATCACAGCCCGCTAAAATACATATTTTTGTCGTCTAAATTAACTGTAGATCTAGTTGACTAAAATCCTATGATACTAAAACTAAACAAACACACACATTGTTGCATGAGTTTAGTCTAGTCTAGGTAGTAATGTACATTATTATTATTATTATTATTCTATAATGTCTCCTGGTGGAAATTTGTTCTGAACTGTACACTGAAGACACCTTTCTGCTGTTAATTTCTTTCTTAAAGCAATTTCATTTTAGATATTGAGATCATTCTAGCCTTGTTTTGTTTCTGAATTATATCAATCCTGGGAAGCTTAATGTGGGCATGTTGTTATATTGATGGTGAAAATTTCCAAACATATCTACAAGCTCACTACACAAATGGTATGAGCTTTCAGATCTGCTATTTTCACTATTTTGTCGTGTTATGATTTATGAAAAAATCATATGTCTAAAGTGGTTAAATAAGAAGCTGTCAAAGTGAAAATAAACAATGTTTTCTTTGACAGGACTGACTGACCTCAGGATTGTGTTGTTGGGAGAGCAGTGTTCTGGGAAGAGTTCAGCAGGAAACACCATTCTGGGAGGAAGTGTTTTTAAAGTTAATAAGGGACGTCAGAGGTCAGAGCAGTGTGTGAGACATGGTGAAGTAGCAGGGAGCCATGTGACAGTGGTGGAGTCACTAGGCTGGCTCTACAACAGTCCACTACAGGACACCTCAGAGATGGACAAACTGGAGATCCAGAACAGTGTGTCTCTCTGTCCTCCTGGACCACATGCTATTCTTCTGACAGTTCCTCTTGATGAAGCATTCACCAAAACAAAGAGAGTAGCATTAGAGGAACACATGACATTTCTGTCACAGAGCGTGTGGAGTCATGCTATAGTACTGTTCAACCATGGAGACTGGCTGGGAGACAGAAGCATTGAGCAGCACATTGAGGCTGAAGGAGAAGACCTCCGCTGGCTTGTTGACAAATGTGGGAACAGGTATCATGTCTTCAACAATCAGAAGACAGATGACACTCAGGTCACAGAGTTGCTGTGGAAGATAGAGGAGATGGTGACAGGAAACAGAGGTGGCCACTATGAAGATGATGGAGATGTTTCAGAGACGTTGTCAGAGAGGAAGAAGATCACAGAGGAACATGTCCAGACATTCCTGACCAAGACACAGAGACAAAGAACTGCTCTGACAGCTCTGTTTGAAGGTGATGTTTATCAAATGTGTGTGTGTGTGTGTGTGTGTGTGTGTGTGTGTGTGTGTGTGTGTGTGTGTGTGTGTGTGTGTGTGTGTGTGTGTGTGTGTGTGTGTGTGTGTGTGTGTGTGTGTGTGTGTGTTTGTGCGACCATGCGTGTGTGTCAGTGTGTCTCTCTCTCCTTGACCTTGATTTTTAGATTGATTAATAATGTATATTCTCAATATTGCTCCACATTTTATATAAAAAGATGCTGTAAAAATTAAGCTTAATATTATAAAGCAGGGGGTCCTCAGAGTTACTACAGTGGGGGCACCAAATGTTTCTCTGATTGGAACAGTTTTTTTTTTACATTAACCACTTGAACCCTAGCATTCCTATTCTGAGGGGAACATTAGCCAAAAACAGCAGATCTACAAGCTTGTAGATCGGCTATTTTCGGCTAAGAGGTTTGGTGTAGACAGAGGGGCAAAAAAGAGAAGACCAAGTACAGAGTCACACGTCAAGTTTACTCAGTATTGAGGGTTTAAGTGGTTAAATGTCTGAAAATACACATTAACATGAATCCAACATATTAATAGATAAGATAATGTATAAACAAACATTCATTTACACAACATTGATGATAGTTGCCAGATGATAGATGATAATGACTTTGCCTTTTAACAGTATTTGTACACTGTAGTATTTCTACTTTTACTCAAGTGTGTGTGTGTGTGTGTGTGTGTGTGTGTGTGTGTGTGTGTGTGTGTGTGTGTGTGTGTGTGTGTGTGTGTGTGTGTGTGTGTGTGTGTGTGTGTGTGTGTGTGTGTGTGTGTGTGTGTGTGTGTGTGTGTGTGTCAGGAGAACATCAGAGTCTACCAGATGTGAAGGTGATGTTGGTTGGTGGAGAACAGGAGCAGAGGAGCGGAGCTGGAAATCTCATACTGCAGGACGATGTGTTTGAACGAACTCTATTCAAGGTGAGTAATATTATATGAATGTGATGTTATAATGAATTACTTCACTCAAAGTAAGTAAACAGTAAAGTGATCAAATATGTTTTCTGAAGATAATGTAAAAGTATCTGCTGTCATGAATATTCATTGATCATGTGATCAATGAACTGTCAGTGATCAATACACACAGATGTTCATTTACAAATGAACATGGAGTCCAACACATGTAGATTCTCATCATGTCTGTAATCTTTCATGCAAACACTGTGTTAGCTCGGTGGTTCTCAAACTTTTTCATGTCAAGGACCCCCAAAACGATACATATTAGTCTGTGGACCCCTATTTGAAAAGATATATTAGGGACCCCCAGAAGGGAAGATTATTATACGGCCCTGCCAAGGTAAAGTGCAGTAACTACGACAAAAAAATCACTGAAAATGGGTTTAAAAGTGATTCAACTGTTCAGCCAAATGAGATATCGGCATAAAAGTGATATTACACTAATTGTACATCTGTTCTTGAGGTAATTGTTTATCCCCCAAAATCCCAAAGGCTAATTTGACTTTTGGGATACACAAGTCGGTGTGTCCAAAAGCGTAGTTTCTGCACTTTGGCTTGGCAGGATAGTATAGCTATAGCAGTGATTCTCAACCATTTTCACTTCAAGGAGCCATATATTGATATGCTTTAGACCACTGTCCCCTGTTTGATGGATTTTTTTTAAATCTCTGGAACCCCATCTACACATTAACATCATCAGTGTTCATTTAACTCTGAGAGTGTACAAATGGAACCAAATGGACCCGAGAGGGTTCACTTGTTGTATTTGTACACTCTCTGAGTTACAGACCCATAAGGTCCGATTCGGTTCCTAACTATCAATCATTTGGCTGGGTACCTCCTAGAACCCCCTCAAGGACCCCTGGGGGTCCCCCGACCCCACTTTGAGAACCACTGTGTTGGCTAACTGTATAGGGGTACACAGTAACAACAGCATACTAATCAATGTATTTAAAAAAAGAAAAATCGATTATTACATAAAATAATACATTAATAATCATTACCTTTAGAGCATGTCATGGTTTAAAGTCTCTAAAGCTTTTTTTTTAAACTTAAAAGTTTGAAAATAGCCGATCTACAAGGTCACAACACGTCGCATCACGACACGTTGTGAAAGTTGAAACTCTTAGAGCTTTTCAGAAGTCAGATTATGGCATGTGATATTAATTACTGTGGCATTGTTAGACAAAGTGATGGAGAATAATACATTAAGGGAGTTCATTTCTGGTAATCTTGAAGAGGAACTCCAGTGAAGACAGAATAGAGTGAATGTTGTTATTATTATGACTAACATACAGTAAACTTCATATTCCAGGAGTTTCAAACCCAGACTAAACTGACAGAATGTGTCAGAGAACAGAGACGAGTTGCTGGAAGAAAAGTGAGTGTGGTGAACTGTCCAGACTGGTCGACTACACCTCCATCACAGAAGATCAAAGACGTCCTTCTACACGGTGTGACTCTGTGTTCTCCTGAACCCCATGCTGTCCTGTTGACTGTTGATGTCAGGTCCAGTTTCTCTGAAGCTGACAGGAGATCAGTGGAGGAACACATGGAGCTGCTGGGGGACAGAGTCTGGAGACACACTCTGGTTCTGTTCACACAGGGATGGTGGCTGGGAGAGAGACGTGTTGAGGAGTACATAGAGTCTGAAGGAGAACCTCTGAGGTTGATCCTGAAGAAATGTGGATACAGATACCATGTTCTCCAGTTCATCAACATTTCAGAAGTTAAAGAGCTGATGGTGAAAATAGAAGACATGGTGATGAGGGACAGAGGAAACTTTGGGCAGATGACACTGATTAAAAGACTGAAAGGAAGAACAGAAGAACAATGGAAGAAGAGAGAGCAGGAGATGATAGAGAAGATGTTTAAGTCTATGGCGACGGAGCCAGAAGAACCAACCCTGCCAGCTATCAGGAGAAGGAACAGCATACTGCATCCTCCGAGTAGTGAGTATCAATATCCTGTCTGCAGAATAATGTCACTGTGTGTGTGTGTGTGTGTGTGTGTGTGTGTGTGTGTGTGTGTGTGTGTGTGTGTGTGTGTGTGTGTGTGTGTGTGTGTGTGCGTGTGTGCGTGTGTGCGTGCGTGCGTGCGTGATGATCCTTTTGGTGTAAGAGGTCAAGGTCAAAATGACATCATGGTTCATATGTGAGGAACAGAGACATGTAGAGATGTTGTGCTGGGCTGCAGGGTTTTCACATCCAGGTGTGTTTTTATTATCATTGTAAATGTCTTGCTGTCTGTTGTCTTCTGTTCCAGTGAGTGGTGGAACACGCTCTTCAGGATATGACACCATGAGTGAAGCTCCTACCCAGACTGATGCTGATGTAAGAGTGAGAGATGAAGATGTTTCATAGATGAAACTTTAGTCTGACATTAATCACACATTTAAATTCTTATTTCTTTACTTCATATTTTATTAAGTCTGTGGTGAAGGAGCCAGTAGAATTAACCCTACCAGCTGTCAGGAGAAGGAACAGCATGGAACTGAATCCTCCAAGCAGTGAGTATCAATATCCTGTTTACAGCATATCATCACTGTTAGGTGGAAACCTTGTATGTTCAATAACGTTACAAAATGAAAACAATCTATAGAATAAGAAAACTTATTTTCCAATGGATCCATTGTAGTTATTATTCAATTCTTCTTAAGACTTTTCATTGGTTAAATATTTATAAAACCCACAGAATATTGTCACTACTTTTGTGTGACACTCTTGTCTGACAACGTAGGGCATAGATTTATGAAAAACACATAAAAAGTTGAAATATGGAGATACGGCTTCTGCCCGACAGCGATGATTTTTTATTTGTGTGCGTGTGTGTGCGCGCTTGTGTGTGTGTGTGTGTGTGTGTGTGTGTGTGTGTGTGTGTGTGTGTGTGTGTGTGTGTGTGTGTGTGTGTGTGTGTGTGTGTGTGTGTGTGTGTGTGTGTGTGTGTGTGTGTGTGTGTGTGTGTGTGTGTGTGTGTGTATATTAACATAAGATTGGGTGGATGTATTTTCATAAAACTTGGAGGGAATGATCGATCTGTCGTCTTCTGTTCCAGTGAGTTGTGGAACACGCTCTTCAGGAGTTGGAACCATGAGTGAGGTTTCCAGCCTGGCTGACACTGATGTAAGTGAGAGAGATGAAGATGTTTCATTGCATCTTCATAGATGTTTCAATAAAACACATTTTAATTCTTTATTTTATGTTTTATTTTATAGTCTGTGGTGAAGGAGCCAGTAGAATCAACCCTACCAGCTGTCAGGAGAAGGAGCAGCAAGCAGTTGTTTACTCCAAGCAGTGAGTATTAATATCCTGTTTACAGGATATCATCATGTCAGGTGGAAACCTTGTATGTTCAATACTGTTACTTTTCAGGAAATGGAAAAAAAGAACCTGTTTCAATGGGTAGTTATTATTTAGTCACAAGTCCGTTTATACTTTTTCATTGGTTCTATATTTATAAAACCAATGGACACAATATTTTCACTACTTAGGGCATTAACTTAGGAAAAAGTTTAAATATGGAGATACGGCTTCTGCCCGACAGCGATGATTTTGGAATTTTGTGTGTGTGTGTGTCCATGTGCGTATGTGTGTGTCCGTAATGTGTATTACATGAGAATGGACGATGAGTTTATTTTCATGAAACTTGTAGGGAATGACTAACTTTTGTGTGGAAGATATCAAGGTCAAAATGACATAATGTTTCATATTATCATTGTAAATGTCTTGCTGTCTGTTGTCTTCTGTTCCAGTGAGTGGTGAAACACGCTCTTCAGGATATGACACCATGAGTGTAGTTTCCAGCATGGCAGACACTGATGTAAGTGTGAGAGAGGAAGATGTTTCATAGATTAAACTTAATTTGATCAATCACACACATTGTAATTCTTATTTCTTTACCTTATATTTTTTTCATACAGTATATGATCATTGTAACAGATTTATTTTGTATCATTTTTTATGTTATTTCTCCATCATACATGATCATTATAAGAACACAGTAATATTTGTTCCCTTTTCCTCCCTGGCTCCAATGTCTTTATTAATATTACATTTAGTTAAACATGTGTGTTTCTTTTTATGTAACTATTATTACATAAAAATAATTATGTTTTTGGCTGATTGAATACTTTATTATTCAGAAATAACACAAACAGCACAGAGGTACAGTAAGACATTTAGGCTAAAAGGATAACACAAAAAGGGTCCTGGGGACTTGTTTCCATTGTGGGCCTATGTATTCAATTCATCAACAAATTCACACAGAAATGCATGCAATCAACAAGTACAAACTCTATTAAGATTTTGTCAGTGAAATCCCTCTCTTTCCTGTCGATATTGTGACAAGGGGACACAACCGATGACCCTGTTTGAAAGACTGACAAAAAAGAAGACTTTAACACAAGAAGAATGGAAGAAGAGAGAGGAGGAGGTGATAGAGAGGATGTTGAAGTTTGTGATGATGAAGCCACAAGAACCAAGTAGTGAGTCTTACTTTTATCCTCTTATGTGGACATAAATAATTTATTACAATGTGCGTGTGTGCATAAAATAAGAAGAATAGATGGTGCATTTTCATGAAACCTGGAGGGAATGATCAGTAGTCTGTCCTGAAGAGATGATGAACGTTTGTGTGTAAGAGGTCAAAGGTCAAAATGACATCATGGTTCATATGTGAGGAACAGAGACATGTAGAGATGTTGTGCTGGGCTGCAGGGTTTTCACATCCAGGTGTGTTTTTATTATCGTAAATGTCTTGCTGTCTGTTGTCTTCTGTTCCAGTGAGTGAAACATACTGCTGGTCACCTGCCAAGGCCTCTGATTGGCTGACTACACATTTTGGACCCATAGCGCCCTCTTCAGGATATGACACCATTAGTATAGCTCCCAGCCGCGACATTACAAAGTCTAAACCAGTTGTGCTATAAACACGCCCCCTTCTGTGGTCAACGCGGAAGTGCCTTTTTCAAACAACCGCGGACTCTTTTTTTTCGCCGATAAAGTATAGTTTTGGACCATGACGGAGGCGCGCCGACTCAGCAGACCTTGAGGCCGAGGAGACGCGCCCGAGCGCCTCCAGGCGCGAGTGCCCGCGTCGACCGGCCAATGGTCTGCTAGTCGACTCAGCGCCGTTCGAGTTGTGTACCGATAGGGACAGAATAGTATATAATGTTTTGGTGAGAGCGTTTGCCCCAACTGTCACTCAAAGTGGCTACTGGCCAATCACAGCGCGTCCTTGCACAAGCGTATTGGCCAATCACGCACAACTGGTTTAGACTATGGAGTCACGCCTCCCAGCCAGGCAGAAACTGATGTGATGAGTGTGAGAGATGAAGATGTTTCATAGATGAAACTTTAGGATTGATTTACACTTTATTGCATGCCAGTGTTAGAAGATCTAAAAGCTCACAACTAGTCATGTGTATTGTTGGTTCATTAAAACTTTGTGTTGTTGTACAGGAGAACTTTTATTTTATCATATACATATGTATATATTGTATAGTAAATAAGTCAGTTTTAAGTACAGAAGAAAATGTATCTAAACTAGAGTCTGACCAATACAGTATATCATCCAGCTGATATTTGGTATGTTGCTGGAATGCTGGTGAATTTTCCCTTTCTTAAATCTCTATTTGTCTCACATCGGTCAGGCTCTAAACATGTTATCTGTTATTTATAGGCTACATTAGCTATTTTAGCTTTCAGAGAAAATGTATTTCAACATTATTACAATATTTGCTCAAACTCAAGTTTATCATTTTATGTTTTATGTTGTTTGTTGCATCTTGTATATTAATGTACACTGTTCTGTTTCATCTAAATAAATCACCTGTTCATGTAAAAGTACAATATTGGAAAACATTTTTCTTAAATGCTAATTATTTGTAATTATTAATATTTGTACTAAATAATATTTACTAAAATACATATTTTAATGGAGTAAAGTAGCCTACATTACCCCTTCTGGTATAAAGGACACAAACAGTTGTAGTTTGAAACAAGCCAATAGTTGAACTTCTTGATTGTTCAACATAATGTTATTCATGCTTCAGACCCACAAGATTCAACACCATCCACATTTAAAAATGTTTTACTGCTACATTAACACCATAGTATTAACTACTATTAACTATTACTGTAAATGACTTTAAGGGACTGCTGCTATTCGTTGTTGTGTTTACAGTTGGGAATAGTGTATTTACTAGATGAGTAGCTTTGATAGCACTGTTTTCAAGCATGGCATGTGTTTGCTAACACTTCAGATGCAGATGTGTTTACAGCTGGGAGGGCCAGGAGTCAGGACATCTGTTCCAGTGCTGCCCGTCAAGCCAGCAGGCTCACACCTCACTCTTTTAGCCTGGTGACTAGGTTACATATCCTACCTGGGATTGGAACCTGGGTCCCCCATGAGAGAGCTGACATTTTGACTGTTGAACTATAATGGAGAGCATGTCTGGGAATGCTAGTTTTCATTCGAGTTTTGTGCAGTATCTCTTGTCAACCAGTAGGTGTCCTACCTGACCACATGATCTAAATGTCAGAGCAGGGAGTCCACCTCCAACCACTGCAGATGTGCTAGTTATATTGTATTATGAGACAGATTGCTTAAAATAACATGTTATTCACACACAAATAGATTGCAGCTTTATGTGCCTAGGCCATAACTAAAGACCACTTTCAACGTGGTGTTCATATTTTGGTCATGTCACTATAGGCGAAAATCTTCATAATGTTTCACATTTCTTTAAACATGTTAAAACATTTAGAAAATAGCCGATCTACAGGCTCACAACACATCACATTACGGGGTGCAATGATCTTGTAGATCGACTATTTTCCCATGACACTCACATGAATTATAAAGCAGGCCTTAAGTGTTTTTAAACCTTGTGGGCTGATATAGCTGTGGTGGTTGTATGTGATTTAGAGCAGTGCTGCCTTTAGTTTTACAGCAGAGTGGGAGCAGACAGACGACAGAGACATGTACTTCCCTCACAGGTCTTACCAATAAGGCTCTGTCCCATTCTGGGCAAACAGAGTCAGGATGCTGATATTGTACCTGTTGGCTCACTGGAAACACTCTGTTACACCAGTGGGTCTCAAAGTGTGTAACTCTGAGAGTGTACAAATAGAAGGCTCCATCTTTACTAGGAGTTGTAGGTGTCATTCAAAGCTATAGTTTGTGCACGCCCACACAAACAGCCCTGAGAAGAAGTGTAATCACCAATCAGAGTAAATGAAAACACCTGTATGAGTGTTCAGGACCTTTATATATGAGTTGAGGGTTCAAATCATTATTATCAGGGTTGCATTGCTCAGGGGACGGCCTAACATGCCGTGCAACAACCTTTTTGAACAGGAGCACGCGCACGCACATGCATAGATTTAAAACGACTTTAAATTCACACCTCAACAAAGTTAACAAAAGCTGCCGACCGCCGGCTGTCACACCAGCATGAATTAACATAGGAATGAGCCTAGATGCATATCAGTTGTCCATTGTGTGACCTGTAGTGTAGGTGTTAAGCGACGTGCGCGTTATGTCATAAAATAGAGTACAACCACTTTCCAATTCAACAATAAAACACTGATTATTACACAGCATTTATCAAGACAGGACAGCAGTAAAATGGCACAGCGAGTTGAACTGGACAAGCAACAGTTTTGCTGTGCTATCTGCCTGTGTTTGCTCCCTGACTATTCCCTGTGGACACAGCTACTGCCGAAGGTACTTTCTCAATTCTCAATCTTTTTTTATTTTATTTCAAGGACCCACCAGTTTGTTATGCATTAGGCCATGGATGCTCCCCCTGGCTCCCCATGAGTTCAAAAAACACCCTTTACAGGCCTGTAAGGGTCCATTTGGTTCTTAACCATGAGTCATTTAGCTGGGGGTCCCCAGACCCCACTTTGAGAACCACTGGTAGGCCTATAGTGCTTTTACTATGCAAGTCTGCATACAGTATAACATACTGCATAGTCCAAGTGTGGAGGGCCAGGTAAATAATTTTTTTTGTTCAGTAGGAACCGGGTACTCCTTTTCTAGTTCAGTATGTTACTTTTTTTTTATTTTTCATATTATTCTTTTTCATTGCTTTTAGCATCTTGTTGCTACCCATAGCTGTATCTTGTCTGTATCTGTGTTTCTTACTGCTGTACTGCCTTTGGCAACTTTACTTCCCGTGCCTTGTGGGAGGTCTTATCTGTCTATCTAGGTGTATAGGCATCAACTGGAATGGGGATGATCAACATGGAAGATACAGCTGTCCACAATGCAGAAGGATCTCTATCCAAAGACCCTTCTGAAGAATAACACCATGTTGGTGGAGGTGTGTGAAACATTTGATGTCTGATTTACCCACATGAACCCTAGCGTCCCTATTCTGGGGTGAACTGTTGACAAACATGGCAGATCCACAAGCTCACAATGTACCGCAACATGTCATCAACATGTCGAGTTTTGTTGTAGAGGGAGGGGGGAGGGGGCTTATAGGCCGCTGTGTATATACAGATTCATGGTTAACGTTAAATAACCCATTAAAACCGGGAAAGCGGATCATTCTATTGATACATTTTTCGCATTGGCTATTCAAAAATAGCAGATAAGCTCACAGCTCGAGCTTGTACATATATATTATGCTATTTTTAAAAACATTTTTCAAAGTTTGAAAAGTAGTGATTTAGAAGGCATTTGTAGAATGGAGCACAGGTCTATATTTCACTGCATAGTGTGTGTGGGGGTGACTGTACTGTAGGGTGCCATGTCATTATTCTGACGTCCTGTTGGACCCACTGGCCCCATTAACTAACCCTAACCCTTTTACTTCTACCCCATTACATCTCAGAGGAAAATATTATACTTTTACTCTAGTTTTTCTTTAGTTAATTTGAAGATTTTGATGTATCTTTCCACTCAAACAGAGAGCGTCTCCTTCCCAAACCCCAATGGTTCTAATCAGCCCCCCGCCCACAGGAGTGGCCCAATTCTCTCACAACTTGCTACAAAAATCCCTCATGAAAAACTATATAATCTACTACCTTTCATTTTCAACCTTCACATGTGTCTCCTTCTCTAATAATCAAAAAGTGCTATATATTTCATCTCGCAATTTACTTCCGGATGGTTCGTTTTGCACTTTTTTTGCCACATCGGTCACGGGAAAGAAATAAGCGCTGCCGTGGTCTATGGAAACGAGCCCAAAAGTGCACCCAAATAAGCCCAAAATCGCTTATACAAACAGTCAGACCTGGCAACGCAGCCTACGCCAATCATGCGTGAGAGATCTACAAGCTATGGGGCAGAGACGCCACCGTATCTTAGCAACAACTACAGCGCTCACTCTCATTGGTCGTGTCACGCTAAGAGCAGTCTCCAGACAATGGCATCGCAGACAGCTTGCTGTTACTGCTGTAGCCATCACAGTTAGTCCCAGCGACGACGGACAGGGCGCTGTGATAGCTGCCATGTCGCTAACGCTAACGTGGTTGTCATGCCTGCAGCGGCTGTGCAATCACTTTGTCAACAATGCACGTTCGTGTGGTGAATGTCAATATTGCTGCTCAGTTAGTCCATTGTAGATGGTGTATGTTTGTGTGTGTCTTCTGGAGAACTAAGTAGCTCCACAGCAACTACAGTAACTAACGTAATGGCAGGACCGCCCCGTGCGACGCATGTTAGGCTGCATTATGGTCATGTAGTAAATTCAGATAATTTCGCTCCAATTACAGCAGTGCTTATCAACCCTTTCACGCCGCCCCCCCCCCCCCCCCAAATAAACGTACTTGATTTTTGATTTTTGTTTGACTCCGTTCCACAAGTACATATTGTGAAAATAGCCGATCTACAAGCTCAAAACGCCTCACGTTGAGAGGCTTTGTAAGCTTGTAGATCGGCTATTTTCTACATGACTGCCTCTTTCTTACATTCTTTGACAATGTGGCCCATGTTTTCATAGTATAGTTTGTTGACTACTTTTGTTGCAGAAATGCTCATTTCCTTTACTTTCCTTTTTTTATTGTCTCCGCCAGGCCGAAAGGCATGGCGCAAGACTATGTTTCACCCCGTGTCCGTCCGTCTGTGATAGCTAATCTCTCACATCGTTGACTTGATCGCAGCAAAATAACAGCCCGATGAGTCAGTGAGAGCTGGATAAACGAGGTAAAATGTGTCAAAAGGAGTCTGTACGGCTGTCGATAAATGAACACATGACGTCGGTGGGAGAGGAGATATTGTGTCTTTTGGACAAACAGCAGTGTCGTGCTGATGTTTGTTGTGTGAAGCAGCTTAATGTCAGAGTGTTTGTGTTGGAGCGCCTCAGTGCGGCTGCAGAGTTCATGTGCAACCTCTTCCAGAGAGAGACAGAGACACTAGAAACTCTGCTGGGGAAAAAAAACACTGCTGGGCATTGACTTTCATATGGACATTGATCTACACACTGCAGGTATATCTGCTACACACACAACATCAAACTACACACTGCAGGTATGATGCAGCGTTTGCATTACAGCCAGCATGCCAGCGTAGTTCCCATATGGTTTCAAGGTGGGCTAAACCATATGGACCCCATGTCAGCAATGTCAGCGGCATCCACTTCAGTCCCAACTGCGATGCCCATGCAGGCTATAAGTTGCTTCTACCTGGCCCTTAGGTGGGCCCCAACTACCCATGTTTATCTGGGACCAAGGCGGGTCCTACCTGGGTTTGCCCATGCAGGCTTTAACTGGGTTCTACCTGGGCCCTAGGTGTACCCTAACCAACCACAGTGCAGTGCCCATCGCTCCAATTGTTGTGACGTCAGGGCTCTCAATACTGCACATTGGTGGAGGAGGAGGGGCCGCAGGGCGACCGCACACATCGCTGAACCAATGGTAGCCCACGGATGTTTCCTCTGGGGATTTACAATCTGCCCCTCTATGCCACATATCATCCGCACTACAGGGTCTTCACTGACCGAGCCACGGCCCCACTGACCCTCATGACGCTACGCCACTTATATGAGTTGCCAAGTGGCCGCGGGCGCTACGTGGGCGTGGCCGCGGGCTAGACGCGAGCCCCCGCGTAGCGGGGGCGAGCTTCTAGTTATTACAAAACACACTAACCACTTCAGCCGTGTGTGTGTGTGTGTGTGTGTGTGTGTGTGTGTGTGTGTGTGTGTGTGTGTGTGTGTGTGTGTGTGTGTGTGTGTGTGTGTGTGTGTGTGTGTGTGTGTGTGTGTGTTTGTGTTTTGACTGTAGCTGCACTCTGGCGCACTCTGTCGGCCGCACCCAGGCAGTGCACTGCACACAGACAGACAGACACACACACACACAAGCCGAGCAGACTTTAATAGTAAGCTCCACTTGGGCTCCACGCGTTCGCAATCACAGCCATGGTGTAGTGGGGATTTCTTTCACAGACGTCAGACACACACATTCACAGGCACGCACACACGCAAAGTGAGTCAAATAGTCTATTGTATTTTCTTGATTTTACTACTCTTGATAAAACCTTCAAAGTTAATGGGATTAAGCAGTTCCTAAATAATCCTACTTCGATTTGGAACTTTATACCTGACTATATCTTCTCTAGGATTGGAGGCCTTAAATTTTTACTTTTGTGTGACTATAAAATAGAGAAACTTCCCTCAAACATTTCATAGACAAATGTTGTTGGCATGGTCTTTGATATAAACACTGTGTGTGTGTGTGTGTGTGTGTGTGTGTGTGTGTGTGTGTGTGTGTGTGTGTGTGTGTGTGTGTGTGTGTGTGTGTGTGTGCGCTCAGCTGTCTTTGCAACTTGAACATCAGTAGTGCATCATGTGTTTCCTCTCTCTCTCTCTCTCTCTCTCTCTCTCTCTCTCTCTCGCTCTCTCTCTCTCTCTCTCTCTCTCTCTCTCTCTCTCTCTCTCTCTCTCCGCCCAAACCGACACTTTTTCTGAACAGGGAAATGAAACTTGTATGTTGCCGTGTGACTACAATCTACAGACAACGACCGTTGACAGACTGAACTCATTGACAGGTAAGGACTGAACCAGAAAATCAAACATGTTTATTGGTGTTACATTGTACAATAGAACTGTATATGACTGTATATAATACTAGTATAAGATGATGCTGATGAAATATTTTTAAAATGTCTTCTTTAAGTACAAATGTAGCCTCTTGAAAGCAGTTGGTGTAGAGTAGACAAATAATATATATCAGGTGTTTCTCTGGGGTTCATGGCAGTGCACGCTAGAGCTCTTCACGATTCCGATTCCGAAAATACCCGACAGGACCCGAGACCCGTACGGATTGGATCTGTGTTTTATCATAATCACTCGGTACCGGGTCGGAAACGATGCTATTACCTCGGAACTCTGGTCTGTCCATCATGTGTAATGCCTGAGTGGATCCGAGAAGACCCGTAGTATGCCTACTGTGTGTGTGTGTGTGTGTGTGTGTGTGTGTGTGTGTGTGTGTGTGTGTGTGTGTGTGTGTGTGTGTGTGTGTGTGTGTGTGTGTGTGTGTGTGTGTGTGTGTGTGTGTGTGTGTGTGTGTGTGTGTGTGTGTGTGTGTGTGTGTGTGTGTGTGTGCGCGCGCGCGTGCGTGTGCGGCTGCAATATTCAGGAGAGAAACACAATGAAGTGCTGTTTAACTTGTGTGTGATGTTTTAGACAGACCTAGGATCAGGTTAGTGCAGCAGAGACATGAATGGCTGTGCATCTTGCAGATGTTTTAGGCTGGTTTAAGATCAGATTGCAAAAAAAAAAGTTGCCAGGCTGATTTAAAAACAAGTGTGCAAATCATGGATTCCTCTGACGAGGTGAAAGCAAAGCTTTGATCATAAATGGTCATTGGTCAATAGGTCTGCTATTATTTCATAAAGTCCACATTTATTTACAAAGAAAACCTTTTGTCAAGCATATTAAATTAATACCTCTGCGCATATGTATTTATCGGATTAATTGGATCTCGGAACAAATTTCACGGAGACAATTAGGGTCCAGTTCTGGAAGAAAAAAAAAGAACGGAACGGCTCGGAATCTGACCAAATTGTCATAGGTCCACTGGGGTTCGATTCCGTTATTTGAAAATAATTTCGGAACGGCTCGGAATCTGACCATGTGTGTGTGTGTGTGTGTGTGTGCGCGTGCGCAAATTACCAGATAAAAATAAGCAAATCTTTGCTTCTGGGGGGTCCCTGGAACAAAACATTTTGAGAAGGGGGTCTGCGGCCTAATACATTTCTAAATCCTAACAGTATGTTGCTATATGCAGTGGTGCTCAAACTTTTCCATGTCAAGGACCCCCAAAATGATATGTACTTGGCCGCTGACCCCCATCTCAAAATATGTTGTTCCAGGGACCCCCAGAAGCACAGATCGGAGTTAGTTAGTTTATTTGTTTGTTTCGGTCATGGTTTAGAAAAACAAACAGTTGAGCATACAAAATATTTTCAACAAGATCATTTGACCAAAAAGGTTTGGGCTGAAGCCGAAGCTTATTTTGCCCACCTTATTAATATTCAAATTAAATTACTTGTCACAAAAGAAAAGGAAACAAAAGAGTAAAAAAGAAAAGGAAACAAAAGAATAAAAAAGAAAACAATCAAAAGAAAACCAAGTGTCAACGATGCTACAAGTCTTACATATCAAAACAAATGAAACAGAACAGAACGAAGAGAAACATTTTTAGCTTTGCATCAATTACACAGAAAAAACTAAAAACTAAAAAGTAACTAATTGTTATAGTGTATTTTTAACTTGTTTCATATTTATAATAATAATGTATCACTATTTAGTAATAATAGTAATAATATGTAATAACTACCCTATGACATGATATAAAATGATGTTATTATGTGATGAATTTGCATAAAGACAAAACCATTATAAAACAAATACAAAACAAATACCCCCACTACCACGTTTTACATGAAGTGGTAGCTTCATATAAATAAATATGTTCATTGTTTATATTAAATTTGAATTGAAGATAATTAGATTCACATATTAGTATACATACACACATAATGTGTGTGTGTGTGTGTGTGTGTGTGTGTGTGTGTGTGTGTGTGTGTGTGTGTGTGTGTGTGTGTGTGTGTGTGTGTGTGTGTGTGTGTGTGTGTGTGTGTGTGTGTGTGTGTGTGTGTGTGTGTGTGTGTGTGTGTGTGTGTGTGTGTGTTTATATAAATACGCTTTATATAAACACGCACGTGTGCTCGTATGCACACGTACATACAGTATGTGGAAAGATGTAATTAACTATATCACTAGGGATTCCATATACATGTATCTATTTATTACCTTTACTTTATAGGTTAATTTAAAATGTCTTATGGAGTTGCTCAGTATAAGTTCTTTGTCTAATTTATTCCAAATGTTTACCCCCGTGGCACATACGCATCTTTCTCTAGTGTTTGTCCTTGCAATTTATTTTTAAATATAGCCGTTCCCCTGAGTTTGTACCTGCTTTCTCTGGGCTCAAACAGCTCCTGCAAGCAGATTGGAAGGGTCCTATTGTGAACCTTGTACATTATTGCTGAGATATTAAGGTTGACTAAATCTTCAAATTTCAATGTGCGGTTATTTATGAATAATGGGTTTGTTGGTGCATAATAGTCAGCCAAGTTGACAATTCGTATAGTTTTTTTTTGGTAAAATAATAATGGGATGAATTATTGTTTTATATGTGGTTCCCCAGACTTCAACACAGTAAGTTAAATAAGGCATTATTAAAGCGTTGTACAGTGTCTGAAGGGGTTTTTATTTTATTAATGGTGTCTTTCATTTTGTATAAAATTGCAATTGTTTTTAGCTAATTTTGTTTTTAAATTGTCTATATGGGCTTAAAAATGTTTGCTTTAAAACATGTATATGTATTGAAAGATTTGAAAAGACGTTCCTCAAATTTTAAAAAAAATAGCAGATCTAAAAGCTCATACCCAACATTGATAAAAACATTCTTACGGTGGGTGTAGATTCTATATTTTGACATGATAGTAGAATGCTTCTCAAACGTTTTAATTAAAAGGATCTACAGTTTGGTTGCAAATTTAGGCCAAAGACCCCCATAACTCTGAGAGTGTCTCTTTTAAGGGTCCATTTAGTTACAAACTAAAATTTGACCCCCTGGAAGCCCTTCAGTGACCCCGTGGGGGGCCCTGGACCCCACTTTGACAATCACTAGCATATGTGGACTATCAGATCTTGTAAAGTATTTACAAAATCATTTGCCTGTCATCACTGGCGGGACAATTTTGGCCCACGGGCAACATGCTGCCTAACACTGCTCTATAAAATCTACATCAAATCTGATCTACACAACACGTCCTGCTGGGAGTGGGACACGTTGTGAGCTTGTAGATTGGCTATTTTTGGTAAAAGTTATTTACAATCTGTCCTAATCGCTCAAGTTCACCTTGTGAGGCATTGTATCTTAGGGGGAAAGATTTACATATTTGTATACTTTATTATATACTGTAATATCACATAAATGTACAGTAAGGTGCTCTAAAGTAACAATGTAATTCAGGGGTGCTGTGGGGTGCACCCCTGTAAACAGTTATTTACAGGGGTGTCCTGATCCAAAACAAGTTTGAGAACCAATGTGTTATCAAACTTTTACATTTCAAGGACCCCTATAACCCTGAGAATGTACAAACCAAATGGACCCACAAGGGTCCATTTGGTTCCATTTGTACACTCTCAGGGTTACAGACCTGTAAGGGTCTATTTAGAACCTCTCAAGGTATTCATATTGTCAAATGTGTGATATAACAGTAATGACAACAAAGCTATAATAACAGCAGATTATTGTGACTTACTGTATGTTACTGTTTTACAGTTCAAACAACAGCTGTAGACAGGATGGCCAGTGGAACCTCAGCTTCCATCAGAGGTGAGTTCTATTAAAACACATGAAACCAGCAAAATGACACTGGTTTAGTTACATCTGTGATCTTTATAAATATTATATTTATTCAGCTGGGAGACTGAACAAAACTGTCATTCATTACATTCCTCAACTATCACCTCTTTAGTCCTGCTATGGCCCTGTTTTTTTCTTTCCCCAAATGTCACCTGTTTATTAGCGTTTTTATGTAAAAGAATTACGGCCGGCGTTTTTGCCGTTACTGCGCATGCATGCACAGCCATGTACGTGCGCATGCACGACCACGGGTTCCCCAGAGTATGTTGTTAGCTTTTGGTGCTAAGCGTTAGCGTCGTTTACTCACTGTCTGACACGTGCATGTGCGGCCATGTAGCATGCACAGTCTCTGCAACTTGAACATCAGTAGTGCAGCATGTGGTTACTCTCTCTCTCTCTCTCTCTCTCTCTCTCTCTCTCTCTCTCTCTCTCTCTCCTTCCGCCCAAACTGCCACTTTTTGTGAACAGGAAATAGAAAGTTGCTGATGCTGTGTGACTACAGTTCATCTACTAAACAACTAGATTAAATCTCAATCTACAGACAGCAATCGTATACAGACAGAACTCGTTGACAGGTACACATGCTACATTGAATGTATATGACTGTACATTATATTAGTGTAGATGATACTGATGAAATATTTTTAAATGTCTTCATTAAATACAAAAATGTAAAGTCTATTGAAAGCCGTTTGTAAAGTCATATCAGCTGTTTCACTGGGATGGGCATGGCAGTGCTCCCTACTGAACAATATAGACTGAGATCAGTTTGCTGATCCGGTCTGAGTCTAGAGTTCATACAGAAAAAGAGCAGCGTGTGTGTGTGTGTGTGTGTGTGTGTGTGTGTGTGTGTGTGTGTGTGTGTGTGTGTGTGTGTGTGTGTGTGTGTGTGTGTGTGTGTGTGTGTGTGTGTGTGTGTGTGTGTGTGTGTGTGTGTGTGTGAGTGTGCACATTACCAGATACAGTAGACAGGCTCTACTGTAGTTTCTAGTATATTATAATAGAAACAGGTACTGTGGAAAGCCTGGTGACACCCATAGACACATGATGAGACAATGGACCCCTGGGCAGTGGGCTTATAAATCCTGGGCTGAGGCCCAGTAGGTCATCCTTGGTGACACGAGGTTAGAACAACAAGGCAGGCTGAGGCCCACAGTGAGGCTTTTAGGATGATGATGCACACTTGAGTCGGAGTTGCATCAGTTATTACATCATTTTGTAGCAGATCTGATCACCTGCTGGTAGATCAGATCTGTGTCAACATTTCAGTGTGATCTGTGTACAGTGATTACATTCCAGCTGCTTCATGTTTGTATGTGGAGCAAATGACAGACAGTGAGGATTGTACTCTGACTATCACTGTAACAGTTTTGTTATTAGTTATGTTTATGGTTTATGTACTTATGTTATTAACTATTGTTGGTTGGTGCAATCTGCAGGACAGTGAACTTAACATGTTGATGAAGTTGTACATCTGAGCTTTGAGGTATACCCTCTTTTTTGTTAAAAAAAAAAAAAAATTTTGTTAAAAACACATTTTCTATTTGTGTGAGCCACTCTTGGGCAGACTGAAATAATAGACGATTGTTGCAGATTGAAGAATAGAATGTCCACTCCAGGTTTGGTTAGATTTCAACTTAAAGATGTTTATTTTTCTTCTGTTTACAAATAGATAAATTAAAAGAAAACTAAACTTGTCTTGTAGCCTAATAGAATAGAATAAAAGATCACAAAATAAATCTCCCGCACGCAAGCAAGGTCTAAAGGCTGTGTGCTTCTCAGTCTGTCACGCCCCCTAGCATGACTCACCTCTCCTTATAAAGAGACCTGCGATGGTGCTTGGGTGGTGCAGTGGTAAAGTCCCTGCCCACCACCAAGGAGGTTGCATCAGGCTTTGTCGAGTGTCTGCACGAACACAATTGGCCCGTGTACGGGGGAAGCCGGGCTGGGAGGGTGATATACTGGTCATTGCATGTACTCCTACAGCCTGGGGCGGCACCTGTCAGCGGGGAGTGTTGGACGGGAGGAAAGGACAAAGGTTCTACGTCCTCCTGGTGGGGGCTCCTCACTGGCAGGTGAGCCAGTAGGATAAATCAGCAGTGACAACACACAAATGTGTGTGAGGAGGAAATAATTGGCATAATGACTAAATTGGGGAGAAAAAGGGGTACAAAATAAAAATAATAATAATAATAAATAAATAAAGAGACCTGCGGAGGGTTGAGCACACTACAGCCATTAGTAGACACACACCACTATACAAGAAGGACAATACATTAATACAATATTATTATTGAATATATAAACTAAAAAAATGGCTCCTACACTGTTTGTTACAAGCAAATGTGTTCATTATAAATATGATACATTTTATGAATATTATAAGTAGTTTAGTTTCCAAATCCCAGGCCTAGGGTAAACACATTTTATTATCTACACAAATAAAATACACATGCTGTTAATAATAATAATCTGCCAGTCATATTGCTTCAAACTTCTTCTTGAGCTTCTTGAGCAACATGGAAGGAGATGACAGTAATAATAATAATAGCTCAGATTTATAGCCTTATTTATAGACTTTACATAAAGAAAAGGAAGGAACCACACACACATGTGCGCCCCACATGACGCACGCGCGCTCCACAGACACGCGCCGTCCTCGACACCTAAAACAATAGCCTCTACCTGGCTGCTTTGCATAACATTAGGCTACTCGAGAAAAGCCATGGACTTGAATTGAATGTGTGAGGAATGTATCCTCTCACAATGAGAGACACTAGTCTCTGCACTGCAGAGTGTGAAAGGGTTAATCGCTTAGCAGAGGACCCAAGAACAAGAGCTGTAGCCAACCAGACACTCACAAACGTATGCCTGTCCGTTGTTGGAAGTTCTTATGACTGTTCATATGATTGTTTTAAAACCTCTGTTTTGAAAGCAATGTAAGTCTTAAATGTAAAAAAAGTAATTCAAGTAAAGACAAGTTGTCTGATTATTTTAAGCACTTATGTGTGGGTGAGTCTATGTAAAGGGCTTTTATATAAAACTAAAAGGAAAAATAATAATAATATATGAAACAAAAATAAAAACAACACATTAACAATGCAACTAAATAATAAGAAATATAATTACATAAAATATAGCTGCAAGCAGCGATAATATGGGGCCAGGAGAGAGAAAGAGAAATGATAATTCCTTTAACAGGTCAGTTCATGAAAGTCCTTGCGGTCTTGTTTCCAATGAGGGCCTGTGAGCAATTAGGGGTTAAGAGTCTTGCTCAGGGACAAATTTCATGTCATCGACACATTTGCTGACCTCGCCTGGAATCGTACCTGGGACAACCAGAGCCTCTGGCTCCCTAACCACTCAGCTATGGCTGACCCTCAGAGAGAGAGAGAGAGAGAGAGAGAGAGAGAGAGAGAGAGAGAGAGAGAGAGAGAGAGAGAGAGAGAGAGAGAGAGAGAGAGAGAGAGAGAGAGAGAGAGAGAGAGAGAGAGAGAGAGAGAGAGAGAGAGAGAGAGAGAGAGAGAGAGAGAGAGAGAGAGAGAGAGAAACGGAATAGATTGAAGATAGAAACGGAATAGATCGAAGAGACAGAGAGAGAGACATGGAAACGGAATAGATTGAAGAGAAAGACATGGAAACGGAATAGATTGAAGAGAGAGAGAGAGAGCCATGGAAACGGAATAGATTGAGTCATGTTTTTTGCAATTCAACTTAAATGAGTGTGCATCAAGTGAGGCTTGAACCAGCAACCTTGTGGTCGTGAGGCACTCTTAGGTAGCTGCAACACTACCTATAGTGCTATAACTTTGTCCAGGCTGATATTGTCTGTTGAGGATCACAAACTCTTGCCTTCTGTCATGACCCAAGCCCCTGTTTCACTAACACTAAGATCACTCGTTCACAAACCATTTACCAATTAAGAAATTGTACATCTCCTCAGAAGCAAAACTAGTGAAAGTAGCCGATCTACAAGCTCACAAACCATTAAAAGTTGTCAGATTGTACATCGGCTATTTTCACAATGAAGTATGTTATACATTGAAAAAACATACTCTCATTGCTATCTGAAAAGTTGTGAGATTGTAGATCAGCTGTATGTAAAAAACACTCGATTAAGTATTTCATGTTATCTTTAACAATTGCAGATGTATTCATTGATAGTCATGTTGTGTGAAATGCAACTTAGATGAAGTCTGCACCAAGTGAGGCTTGAACTGGTGACCTTCAGGTTGTGGGGCACACATTTAAGCGAGAAGCCACCAACAGACAAGAACCTGTGAAAAAGGTGATCACACAGATCATACAGTTTCACGCAAATAGCTGAAAAATCCTGGGTTTAAGTGTTTTTCAAACTGCTCAAGATTGCGGACAATCTAAGGGCGGTGCTTACTGGTCAACGTGATAGATGTGTTCCTCATTAGTCAAGGCACATGTGTAAGCAGGTCTAATGGCTGTCGGCCAAACGAGGCATGACTTTTGACTGTTTAAAGTTTCAATTTTCAAAAAATTGCTATAGCGCCCCCGTTTGACCAATTGGAGTAAGATTGGTTTCAGTGATATTTGGAATGGCCCTTTACATTTCTGCAAAGTTTCAAAGAATGGTAAGTCTGCATGTATGTATTAGGGGCAGATGAATAATTGTCATAAAACTGCAATATTCATTGGCTCATTAAAGCTTCATTTTTTCACTTATGGAATATATTTTGCAAACGTTTTTTGGTATAGGTCCAAAGTTCATGTGTAAAAAGTTTCGTGCAGATTACTCAAAAATCCCAGGAGGAGATAGGTTTTAACTGTTTTTCATATAATTCAAAATGGTGGGAGATCTAAAGGTCAGAGGTCAAAAGTCAGAGTGTGAAAGTTGTTCAGCATGAGGAGACGCATGTGTGCATCGAAGTTTCATGGCTGTAGGTGAAACAGGGCATGAGTTGTACCTGTTCAAAGTTGTCATTTTCAACTGAGTGTTATAGCGCCACCTTTTGACGAAAGATTGTGAGATTTATTTTTTGATCGTTTTTCATGACCATCTATCATATGGCCGAGTTTCATAAAAAGCGACTGCACGGTTCAGCCAGAACTGGCAAAAACGGCAGAAGAAGAAGAAGAAACGGAATAATGCCAATAACAATATGGGTCCATGCTGGAAGCCTGGCCCCATAAAAATCACATGTTGAATACAGTATTTCAGCTAGCACTGAGCTGATCGGCTATGTGCACATGCGTGAGCGTGCGCATGCACGTGACGTCATTAAAAAGAGCCCCGCTAGCTCAAAAATCCACAGCTCATCACTGCGCACGCACAAACACATGCACGCACGCACACACGCACACACGCACACACACACATGGACACACACGGACACACACACGGACACACGGACACTTTACTTGTACATCTGAGCTTTGGGGCATAGGCCCTACTTAACCTCGCGTCACCAGTCTTTCCACCTCGGAGGAAAGCCTGGTATGCGTTACTAAAGACCCGTGTGATCCGGTCTAGGCCACGCCTACTGAAAAAAAGAATGAAAAAAAAAAGAATCCTCTTTCCGGATTGTCGCGATCCGGTTTTGCGGTGCCGCTTTGTTTTGGTTCCCCAATCCCTATTTAAATGGAATAGAATTTCCCCGTGGGATAATACGGATAATACAGACGCTAAATAGTCTCCGGAAAGTACACTCACATTTATATTTAAAAAATAAGCTAAAATACGCCGCATCAAGGATTTTATTAGGACGGACCTATTTTGGGGTGACGTCTTTCCGGATTGTCGCGATCCGGTCGCCTGATGACGCGGATGACGCGCCTGGTGATGTAGGGCTACTTCCGCTCCCGACCGGATCATAGACCCGAAAAGCTTTGCTTCCCAGGCTAGACCCTACTGTATGTTACAAGCAAATGTGTAGTTTATAAATATGATATGCATTGTATTTTGAATCTATATCTGTAATTTTTAAGTAGTTTAGTTTCTCCACCTCAGGCCTAGGGTAAACATATTTTATGATCTACATAAGGCTGTAGGTTTATTATAATCAGCTGACTTTCATGTTGGTATTCTTAAACTTCTTGAGCTTCTTGAGCAACATGGAAGGAGATGAGAATGAAAGTATTAAATAATATCTGTTTAGATATCATGGAAGGGTTAAGTTCTAAGAATAATCACATCTATCCATGTACAGTTCTATATCATAACCAGTGGTGTAGTGGGGATTTTTTTTTACAGGGATAGCGCTTTTTTAATGTTGCACATACACACACACACACACACGCACGCACGCACACGCACGTGCACGCAAACACACGCACGCACGCTTATGGAATGTAGCTTCATGAACTGTTCTCATAATTGTGTTTATGCTTTCTGCTGCTAGCATAAAAGGCCATCTTAATGTCTTAATAATATCCAACTTAATCTATTAAAACCGGGAAAGCATCCGTGTCATTTTAGATTTGAGCTATATACTGTATAGCAACATACGTTTCTCAGAGAACTCTTAGGATTTAGAACAGTGGTTCTCAAACTAGCAGATCTACAAGCTCACAGAGCGTCACTTTGTGCCGCGCTGCAAGCTTGTATCTGCTACCTTTAAAAAATCTTGAACATTTTTGAAAAATGTTGAATCATTTTGATCATTTTGGGGGTCGTTGGCCCGAAAATATTTAACATCTACTGGTTTGGTAGGAATTTGTAGAATTGGCCTCAGGTCTTAATGGGTTAATGTCCTGTATCACCTTCTATGTGACGTTTCCTCTTTCAATGACAACTTCCCTGTTCTGTAGAGTCTTTGCAACATCAGTTCAGCATGTGTGGTTAACTCTCTCTCTCTCTCTCTCTCTCTCTCTCTCTCTCTCTCTCTCTCCCCGCCACTTTTTCTGAACAGGAAATGAAACGTGTAACTGATGCTGTGTGACTACAGTTCAACTACAAAACAACTAGACTAAATCTCAATCTACAGACAAGGACCGTTGACAGACAGAACTCATTAAAAGGTAAGGACTGAACCAGAAAATCTAACACAATTACATTGTACAATAGAACTGTATATGACTTTATATTTTAAGATGATGCTGGTGAAATATTTTAAAATGTTTTCATGAGAACAAAAGTCTATTGAAAGCAGTTTGTGAAGACAAATAATATATATCAGGTGTTTCACTGGGATGGGTGTGGCAGTGTGTGATACTGAACAATATAGACTGGGATCAGTTTGCTCTGCAGGGAGATGATCCACTAGAACGGATAAGGAAACAGTGATGCATGTACTGTATGTGTGTGTGCAAATGACAGGATATAGTAGGCGGGCTCTAGACCGGATCAGAGCTCTGAACAGTAAATAGAAACTAGTCTTTCCACAACACTGCAGAAAGCCTGGTGACATGAGGTTAGAACAACAAGGCAGACATCGAGGCCTTGAGGCCTGTGAGGCACAACCCAGTGAGCTGCTGTCTGAGTTACATACTGATGGGTGGCAGAATCACTTACAATATAACTTTTAAATGTTATCATACTAAATACTTGAATATTGATAAACTTATTTTTGATTCAAAAACATCAACATGATTCAATGGAGCTAACTTAGCTTCTTAGCTTGACGAGAAGGATCAATGAGAGTCAATGGGAATGCACATGTGTGTGAGGGGCAGTTCCCTGGGCAGTCCATGTGTGAATACCCTGGTTTTGTGACTTGCCTAAAATGTATCTAAAGGCAAGTCACACCATGGTGGTTGATCAGATCTGTGTCAACTTTTCAGTGTGATCTGTGTACAGTGATGTTTATGCCTTCTGCTGCTAATATAAAAGGCCTCTCCATCTTAAAGTCTTATTAATATCCAACTTATTGTCCCATTCTTGTCCCAACTCCATTAGTGGTATGCCAAATACCACTAATGAAAATCCACTAATGAAAATGTAAGACTATTTCAATACAAATGAATGACAAGAATGTATTACACTGTTAATACATTTGATTCTACGTCCTCTGATATGTTTAAATGTGGCACGCAAAGGGAATTCTGGTACTGTGAGAAAGTTAGAAAAACATGTGAGAATAGAGGTTTTTAATTTAGGAATTGAATATGCGCAGTTGTGTTCACATCTATCATTTGTTTCTTTCAAAATTTGGTGGAAATAAAATATTTACTAGGACGGCAAATAATTTGTTCATCCTTGGCATATAAAAATCTGAAACTGAAAAAATAAAGAAAAAACTTCCATCCAAACACTAATGAAATATTACTTAAGTTAAGTATCGAGTGAACAATGGCAGTGGACAGTAAGGAATAAAACCAATTGAATGGAGTTAAATTTATGAGGCTGTGTGTGTGTGTGTGTGTGTGTGTGTGTGTGTGTGTGTGTGTGTGTGTGTGTGTGTGTGTGTGTGTGTGTGTGTGTGTGTGTGTGTGTGTGTGTGTGCGTGTGCGTGCGTGTGTGTGTGTGTGTGTGTGACATGACTGTGGTTCAACAACAATATACATTGCACCTCTTCATTTATTTCTTCAGCTACTTTCAATAGGGAGCTAAATGCTACTAGTAGATTGGAATGTAACAGGGAGGCCACAATATTCTGTGCTCAATTTATGTTTGTTCTATTTTGTAGAATCCTGTATATGAGGTCCATCATGTAGTGTTAATGTAAAAAAAAAAAAAAAAAAAAAATATATATATATATATATATATATATATATATATATATATATATATATATATATATATATATATATATATATATATATATAGCATAAAGGTGGACACTACAGTACTCTTATTAGTACATTAAGCAGATCATAATACCCATCTGCTGCAGCCTATTTGTATGCCAATGCAGTATCATTTGATGGTTTCTTTTGGCTTTTTATTTTTTTTCCAATAATAAATAAACTTTTGTAGATACCAAGCACAGTTTCCCATGTTAATAGGGATATAAAATATACCTCTAAGGTACATTGTAAACAGATAAAATAAGGATTACTTATTTGCGATTAATCACGTGATTAACTATGCCAAAGCATGAGATTAATCACAATTAAACATTTTAATCGCTTGACAGCACTAATTAAAATACATTTCTTATTATCACAGGTAATAGACCGTGATATACAGTAGGCGACCGGGGGTTTCACACAACATAATAAAAGAACCAAAATTAAACCCAAACCAAGGGCTGAGGGTCAGGAGGTGAAACTACACCCAGACAAAGCAGCAGCGTTGTGTTCCTCTTCACCAAGCCCTGGAAACACAAGCAGCAGTATCAGCCCACTATTCAATAGTGCTTAAGATCAATGAGACAAAACAGAGACAGACACATTTAAACCTACCGAGACATTCAACGGCAAAACACACAGTTAATGCCCGCGGACACACTTCTCTGCGTGGTCCAGTCACACACACACAGCCAGGGGTAGACAGACAACCTGAGGGAGAGGGACACAGGGACTAAAACAACATAAAACAAACGGTCAAGTTCATGACCAGAACATACTATATGCACTGCAGGCTGCTCACTAAACAACAAGATAGAAGACATACCAGCACTGATACATCTCTCTAGGTCGTCCTCAGACGAGCCCTCCATCGTTGCTTAAAGTCATCCCGATTCTCCATACATCTGGCCAACTCATTGGTGCTATGGGCTCCTGCATCCTTCTTGAGCGTGTCCACGTATGTTAGTGTGGGGCGTCCTCTTGACCGGTGCCCATGTGTTGGTTCCCACAGCACCAGTTTGCTGGCTGGCAGCTCTCGGTGCCTTTGGCAGTGTCCTGCTAGTCTCATTCTCCTTACAGCAATCTTCTCGCTCACCCTTGGTATTCCCTCATACAGGATTATGTTGGTAACATGCGCACTCTTGCTGATGTTAAGCACTGCACGCAGCATCCTGGTGTAGCACCCGTCCAGGGACTTCTCAAGGGCTGGTTTCAGCGTCCAGCATTCACTGCCATAGAGAAGAACGGACTCTACTGTTTATACATAGTGACAACAAACTAAACTGCAGCCCAACAGGCCAGCTTTGTTTGAGGAAGTTACACGCTCAGTGATGAAACACACACGACGTGTGGCAGCTGAAGCCAAACGGGCCAGCTTGGCAGTGGTGTAAAGTAACTAAGTACATTTACTCAAGTATTACTTATTTACATTTTACAATTACATATTACAATTTTTACTTTCCTGGAGTATTTCCCATTTCCAATACTTTTACGTCTACTCCACTACATCTCAGAGGCAAATATTGTACTTTTACTCCACTACAATTATTTGACAACTTTAGTTACTAGTTACTTTGCTGATTTAGATTATTATCACAAAATATACATTAACCACTTCAGACCTATATACATTTCGGCCTTTTGAAAATATCCGATCTACAAACTCACAATGCGTCGCATCATGACGCATTGTGAGTTTGTGATATTTTCAAAATATTTGTAATAATTTTTTTATACATTTATTACTGATATTTTGATGCAAATACTTTTGTACTTTTACTCAAGTAAATTTTGATTACCGATTACTTGTAACAGAGTATTTCTAATCAAAGGTACAGATAGAAATACTTGCGGTAATCATTTTGTAAAGGACACACCAATGAATGAGGATGTTGAGCTAATTAACCCATTCAATCCAGGAACACACATGTGTCATTGTAGATTTATTTGGCTATTCAAAAATAGCAGATCTACAAGCTCATAGTGCAGAGTGCAGCGCTATGAGCTTGTAGATCTGCTATTTTTGAAAGATCTTGAAAATGTGTGCAAATCTTTGAATATATACATATTTTTAAAGTGAACATTTGTAACTCAAATCTTTGTTTCTGGGGGGTCCCTGGAACAAAACATTTTGAGATGGGGGTCCGCGGCCAAATACATATCTAAAAATGTTTTCTAAATCCTAACAGTATGTTGCTATATGCAGTGTTGCTCCAACTTTTCCATGTGAAGGACCCCCAAATGTACTTGCACGGACCCCCATCTTAAAATATGTTGTTCCAGGGACCCCAAGAAGCACAGATCGGAGTTAAAAATGTTTGCTTTAAAACATATATTGAAAGATTTGCACAAATCTTCAGCGATTTTTCAATATATTGAAGATCTAAGCTCACTGAGTGCTGCGCTATGAGCTTAGATCTGCTATTGTTGAATAGCCAAAGAAATCTTAAAATGACACAGATGCGTTCCCAGTCTTAATGGATTAATACACCAAAAAAAGAACACCTGGGGAGACAGAAAGACAGACTCCCTTTTGAAAAGAAATAAAGTTATTTACAATCAGTCCTAATCTCTCAAGTTCACCTCGTGACATACTGTATCTTAGGGGGAAAGATTTACATATTTGTGTACTTTATTTACATACTGTAATATCACATAAATGTACAGTAAGGTGCTCTAAAGTAACAATGTAATTCAGGGGTGCCGTGGATGAAAAAGTTATTTACTGGGGTGTCCTGAGACAAAACAAGTTTGAGAACCAATGTGTTATCAAACGTTTTAATTTGAAGGACCCCTATAACCCTGAGAATGTACAAATGGAACCAAATGGACCCACAAGGGTTAGAGACCTGTAAGGGTCCATTTAGAACCTCTCAAGGAACCCAGAGGGTCCCTGGACCCCACTTTGAGAACCACTGGTCAAATAGTATTCATTATATTGTCAAATGTGTGATATAACAGTAATGACAACAAAACTATAATAACAGCAGATTATTGTGACTTACTGTATGTTACTGTTTTACAGTTCAAACAACAGCTGTAGACAGGATGGCCAGTGGAACCTCAGCTTCCATTAGAGGTGAGTTCTATTAAAACACCTGAAACCAGCAAAATGACACTGGTTTAGTTACATCTGTGATCTTTATTAATGTTATATTTATTTTTCCAACCAGGGAAGACCAGCGAACCATCAGAACTAAGTATTGTTCTGATCGGGGACAGAGATGATTATCAACCCAGTGGAAAGAGTTCAGTAGGAAACATCATCCTGGGCAGAGATGTTTTTAAAACAAACAGAAGAACAGTCAAGAGTGTCATGAGACAAGAGGAAGTGTCTGGTAGACAGGTCACTGTGGTCGACACTCCAGGATGGGAGTCTACTCATCCCCTAGATCTGACCCCAAAACTGACTCAGTTAGAAATCCAACAGAGTGTGAATCTGTGTCCTCCAGGAGGACCCCATGCCTTTGTCCTAGTGATGCCATTGGACATCCCATATACAGGAACAGACATGTCAGTAGAGGAGCATTTGAGTCTTCTCCTCAGTGACAGAGTGTGGAAACACACTATTGTAGTGTTCACTGTAGCTGATAAAAACAAAATAAGACCTGATCTCATTAGATCTTACTCTCAGTTAATATATCTTACTGAGAAATGTGAAGGCCGCTTCCATGTTCTTATCATTAGTGACAGAGGATATAGAAGTCAGGTCACAGAGCTGATGGAGAAGATAGATCAGATGGTGACTAGTAATGGTTGTCACTATGAGACAGAAAAACACGTCTCAGAGGAACTGAAGGAGATGGAGAGAACTATCAGCAGAAGAGCAGAACAAAGGAGGGCAGACGCTCAGAAACAAACAACTGGACTTCCAAAAGATACTGGTATGTTTTGTTTTACTTTAATAATGATAATATTTCATTAATCTCTGCCAGGAGGTTTGTGTGTGTGTGTGTGTGTGTGTGTGTGTGTGTGTGTGTGTGTGTGTGTGTGTGTGTGTGTGTGTGTGTGTGTGTGTGTGTGTGTGTGTGTGTGTGTGTGTGTGTGTGTGTGTGTGTGTGTGTGTGTGTGTGTGTGTGTGTGTGTGTGTGTGTGTGCAACATATCACTACTGTTGGGCAAAAACCTCATATCTCCATATTTCAACTATACATCTTATTCCTTAGATTAATGCCTTACTTTGTCACACTACAGTTTCACACAAAAGTAGCGCTATGAGCTTTTAGATCTGCATTTTTTTTTTAAATTATGAAAATTTGTGCAAATCTTTGAATATATATTTTTAAGTGAACATTTTTAACTTGAGCTTGTGACAAATAATAATTACATTACAGTAATTACATTGGAACACATGAAGCAGATCAGTCCTGCACACACACACACACACACACACACACACACACACACACACACACACACACACACACACACACTGCATCTGTGTAAACAGACACATGCAACACTTTCACCATTATTTTATGCTTTGGTTAAGCTCATTTTAATGATTTTTTAAATCTTTAAAATTTTAAAATAAATGTTTAAGAGAACATTTTAACTCAAATATTTGATTCTGGGGGTCCTGGATCTACTGGCAGTGTGTACTATATAGATGAAGCTGATCAGTCCTGCACGCACGCACGCACGCACGCACGCACGCACGCACGCACGCACGCACGCACGCACACACACACACACACAGCCGTCTGGGAGAAATGCGGGGCCCTGTGCGGACTCAGCGGGCACGTACGTGCACGGATATTTCCGAGTTTTTTGTGGTTATTTGCGGTTATTTTCGCCCTCAAAACATTTAGTCGGGTGTCATGTTAACTCCATATTAAATGCTGCTGGTTTAGATCTCCTGAACAAAACTAAAATTAAACTACCAATGAATTAAATTGTAAGCTACCATGAATTTCACATTGTATTTTTTAACAAAATATAACACAAAACAGACTTTTTAAATGTTAATCTTAAAACGTGATTCCAGTCATGGGGTCCCTGGCACAAACCATTTTCAGATGGGGGTCCATGGCTAAAATCAAATGTATTCAAATATTTTGAAAATAGCAGATCTACAATCTCACAACGGGTCGCATCGCTTGTGAGGTTGTAGATCGTCTATTTTCAAATAACCAAAGCTTAAATGGGGCTGAAGTGGTTAATGTATGTTTAACACGGGGCCGGGTTGGTGTCCCTCGGGACGGTTTTGTCAACGGGGAAGGGGGGGGGGGGGGTCTAGGAACATGAGTCTAGGTAGTAAAGTACATCATTAACACACTGTGTGTGTGTGTGTGTGTGTGTGTGTGTGTGTGTGTGTGTGTGTGTGTGTGTGTGTGTGTGTGTGTGTGTGTGTGTGTGTGTGTGTGTGTGTGTGTGTGTGTGTGTGTGTGTGTGTGTGTTTGTGTGTGTGTGTGCGTGCGTGCGTGTGCAACATATCACTACTGTTGGGCAGAAACCTCATATCTCCATATTTCAACTTTTTATTCCTTAAATGAATGCCTTACTTTGTCACACTACAGTTTCACACAAAAGTAGCAAAAATATCAGATCTACAAGCTCACAACACGTTGCATCGTGATGAGAGGAAAGTGGTTAATTCTGTCTGAGGGTTTTATAAATATTTAACCAGTGGAAAGCTTTAACCCATTAAGACCGGGAACGCATCTGTGTAAACACTTTAACCATTATTTTATACTTTGGTTCAGCTCATAGCGCGGCACTCGGTGCCGCGCTATGAGCTTTTAGATCTGCATTTTCTTTTTTAAATCATGAAACTTTGTACAAATCTTTGAATATATATATATATATATATATGATTCTAAAACTAAAACTAGACTAAAACTAAAACATTTCAAATGACTTAAATATGACTAAAACTAAATGGAATTTTATTCAAAAGACTATGACTAAAACTACAAACTAAAACTGATGACAAGTAATGGTTTTGGACATACAAGGTTTCCACCCGACAATGAGGATATGTGAAAATAAATGGAGGTACTTCCTGGTTCTACTGGCAGTGTGTACTAGATAGATGAAGCTGATCAGTCCTACACACACACACACACACACACACACACACACACACACACACACACACACACACACACACACACACACACACACACACACACACACACACACACACACACACACACACACACACACACACACACACACTGTTGCATGAGTCTAGTCTAGGTAGTAATGTACATTATTATTATTCTATATGTGTCCTGGTGGATATTTGTTCTGAACTGTACACTGAACACACCTTTCTGCTGTTAATATGTTCAGCAATTTCATTATTAGATATTAAGAACAACATATAGACCTGGACATTTTAGCCTTGTTTCTTAATCATATCAATCCTGGCATGCCTAAATTGCGCATGTTGTTATGCTGTAGGTGATCATTTCCATACAAATCTACAAGCTCACAACACATTGTGTTGTGAGCTTATAGATCTGCTATTTTCACTATTTGTTGTGTGATGAATTGTGAAATAATTAAATGTCTTAAGTGGTTAAATAAGAAGCTGTCAAAATGAAAGTAAACAATCTTTTTCTCTGACAGGACTGACTGACCTCAGGATTGTGTTGTTGGGAGAGCAGTATTCTGGGAAGACTTCAGCAGGAAACACCATTCTGGGAGGAAGTGGATTTAAAGTTAATCAGTCAGGTCAGAGGTCAGTGCAGTGTGAGGTGAGACATGGTGAAGTAGCAGGGAGACATGTGACAGTGGTGGACTCACCAGGCTGGTACTACAACAGTCCACTACAGGACACCTCAGAGATGGACAAACTGGAGATCCAGAACAGTGTGTCTCTCTGTCCTCCTGGACCACATGCTGTTCTTGTGACGGTTCCTCTTCCAGAAGCATTCAACAGAACAAAGAGAGTAGCATTAGAGGAACACATGACACTTCTGTCACAGAGCGTGTGGAGTCATGCTATAGTACTGTTCAACTATGGAGACTGTCTGGGAGACAGAAGCATTGAGCAGCACATTGAGGCTGAAGGAGAAGACCTCCGCTGGCTTGTTGACAAATGTGGGAACAGGTATCATGTCTTCAACAATCAGAAGACAGATGCCACTCAGGTCACAGAGTTGCTGGGGAAGATAGAGGAGATGGTGACAGGAAACAGAGGTGGACACTATGAAGATGATGGAGATGTTTCAGAGACGTTGTCAGAGAGGAAGATCACAGAGGAACATGTCCAGACATTCCTGACCAAGACACAGAGACAAAGAACTGCCCTGAAAGCTCTGTTTGAAGGTGAGGTTTATCTATTACAGTATGTTTATATATTACAGTATCTAAATAAAGTACGCAAATATGTAAATCGTTCCCCCTAAGATACAGTATGTCAGGAGGTGAACTTGAGAGATTAGGACAGATTGTAAACAACTTTATTTAACTTTGTTTAACCACTTGAACCCCAGCATCCCTGTGTGTGTGTGTGTGTGTGTGTGTGTGTGTGTGTGTGTGTGTGTGTGTGTGTGTGTGTGTGTGTGTGTGTGTGTGTGTGTGTGTGTGTTTTGTGACCGTGTGTGTTAGTGTGTCTCTCTCTCCTTGACCTTGATTGTTATATTGATTAATAATGTATATTCTCAATATTGCGACACATTCTACATAAAAAAAGATGCTGTACAAATTAAAAGCTTAATATTATAAAGCATGGGTCTTCAACAGGGGGTCTGGGACCCCTAGTGGGTCCTCAGAGTTACTACAGGGAGGCCGCCAAATCTTTCTGTGATTGGAACAGTTTTTTTTTACATTAACCACTTGAACCCTAGCATCCCTTTTCTGAGGGGAACATTAGCCAAAAACAGCAGATCTACAAGCTTGTAGATCTGCTGTTTAAGACCAAGTACAGAGTCACAGGTCAAGTTTACTCAGTATTGAGGGTTTAAGTGGTTAAATGTCTGAGAATACACATCAACATGAATCCAACATGTTTATAGATAAGATAATGTATAAACAAACATTCATTTACACAGCATTGATGATAGTGCTGTCAAACTAATCTATGAAGCTATTTATGAAATCTATGAAAAAGTTTAATCTGCAGCATAATTGTATCCATGTATCCTTGGCCTGGGGGTCCTTGGCCTGAAAAACGTTGAAGAGCCCTGTTATAACGGATGGTCGAAAGTAACTAATTACATTTACTCAAGTATTCTATGCAAATTGAGATAAATAATACATGATAAGCAATACATACATTAGGAGCATTATTGCCGCGCTATGAGCTTGTATATCTGCTATTTTATCAAAATTGTGAAAATGTTTTCCAATCGTTGATTACATTTTTTTTTTAATATATATTTTTTTACTCAAATCCTTGCTTCTGGGGGGTCCCTGGAACAACATATTTTGAGATGGGGGTCCGCGGCCAAATACATATCATTTTGTGGTCCTTGACATGAAAACCTCTGATATTTTAGCAACATTTTTTGAATTTTTGGTATAGGATTTAGACAATTGTAGAATCCCCAGAAGCAAAGATTTGAGTTACAAATTTGCTTTAACAATATATATATATATATATATATATATATATATTCAAAGATTTGCAAAAAATCCCATGCTTTTTCAAACAATCGCAGATATACAAGCTCATAGCGCGGCACCGAGTGCCGCGCTATGAGCTTGTAGATCTGCTATTTTTGAAAAATCGTGAAAAAATTAAATTGGGGATTTAAAAAAAAAAAATGTTAGGATTTAGAAGACATTTCTAGAATCGCCTCAGGTCTTAAAGGGTTAAGTGAAAATGTCTATGCAGGACTTTTACTTTTAACAGTATTTGTACACTGTGGTATTTTTTACTCAAGTAAAATATCTGAGTACTTCTTCCTCCATTGAACTGATCTAATGACCAACAGATTGACACATTGGTGATTTAATTCATGTATTTTCAAGTAATTTGCATAATTGATCACATAATATTCAGTATAACTTCAAATTATTGATTCATTTTTTTTACTGTTCTGTGGTCAGTGTTGTTGCAGAATTGTTATACATGTAATAACTCATTTAGCTGAATCTCTGAATCCTAATCCTAAATCAGTGTAAAGTGAACTAATGCTGTGTGTGTGTGTGTGTGTGTGTGTGTGTGTGTGTGTGTGTGTGTGTGTGTGTGTGTGTGTGTGTGTGTGTGTGTGTGTGTGTGTGTGTGTGTGTGTGTGTGTGTGTGTGTCAGGAGAACATCAGAGTCTACCAGATGTGAAGGTGATGTTGGTTGGTGGAGAACAGGATCAGAGGAGCAGCGCTGGAGATGACATACTGCAGGATTATGTGTTTAAACGATCTCCAAAGAAGGTGAGTAATATTATATGAATGTGATGTTATAATGAATGACTTCACTCAAAGTAAGTAAACCAGTAAAGTGATCAAATATATTTTCTGAAGATAATATAAAAGTATCTGCTGTCATGAATGTTCATTGATCACGTGATCAATGAACTGTCAGCGATCAATACACACAGATGTTCATTTTCAAATCCAACACATGTAGATTCTCATCATGTCTGTAATCTTTAATGCAAACCATGACTGTGTGTTAGCTCGGTGGTTCTCAAACTGACTTTTCACGTCAAGGAACCCCAATACAATACATATTAGTCTGCGGACCCCCATTTGAAAAGATATGTCTGGGACCCCCAAAAGGGGAGATTATTATAGCTATAGCAGTGATTCTCAACCATTTTAGAGTGTAAAAACTGAACCAAATGGACCTGTGAGGGTTCATTTGGTCGCATTTGTACACTCTCTGAGTTACAGACCCATAAGGTCCCATTTGGTTTCTAACTATCAATCATTTGGCTGGGTACCCCCTAGAACCCCCTCAAGGACCCCTGGGGTCCCCGGACCCCACTTTGAGAACCATTGTGTTAGGTAACTGTATAGGGGTACACAATAACAACAGCAAACTAATCACTTGATTTAAAAATATAAAATAATAAATATAGCTGCAAGCAGCGATAATACGGGGCCAGTGAATAGAGAGAGAGAGAGACATGGAAACTGAATAGATTGAAGAGAGAGAGAGTGACATGGAAACAATAGATTGATGAGAGAGAGAGATGGAAACATAATGGTTTGATTGGACATCTCAACCTACTGCCATTAACAGGATTCGAACTCTCAACCCCCAGACTAATAGGCTGCAACACTACCTATAGTGCTATAGCTTTGTCCAGGCTGATATTGTCTGTTGAAGATCATAAACTCTTGCCTTCTTTCATGAACCAAGCCCCTGTTTCACTAACACTAAGATCACTCGTTCACAAACCATTTACCAATGAAGAAATTGTACATCTCCTCAGAACCAAAACTAGTGAAAGTAGCCGATCTACAAGCTCACAAACCATGAAAAGTTGTGAGATTGTAGATCAGCTATTTTCAGAATGAAGTATGTCATACGTTGAAAAAACGTACTCTCAAATAAGCATTTCAGGTTATCTTTACCATTTGCACATGTATTCATTGATACAGTCATGTTGTTTGCAATTCAACTTAAATTAAGTCTGCATCAAGTGAGGCTTGAACTGGCGACCTTGAGATTGTGAGGCATTCATTTAAGGGAGACGCCATTGGCCCAACAGACAAGTAACTGTGAAAAAGGAGATCACACAGATGATACAGTTTCACGCAAATAGCTGGAAAATCCTGGGTTTAAGTGTTTTTCAAACTGCTCAAAATTGCGGACAATCTAAGGGCGGAGCTTACTGGTCAAAGCGATAGATGTGTTCCTCATGAGTCAAGGCACAAGTGTAAGCAAGTTTCACGACTTTCGGCCAAACGAGGCATGACTTTTGCCTGTTTAAAGTTTGCATTTTCAAAAAATTGCTATAGCGCCCCCCTTTGGCCAATTGGAGTGAGATTGGTTTCAGTGATATTTGGAATGACTCTCTACATTTCTGCAAAGTTTCAAAGAAATGTGAGTCTGCATGTATGTTTTAGGCACAGATGAATAATTTTCATAAAACTGTAATAGTTAAAATCTATCTCCTCCTGGGATTTTTGAGCAATCTGCACGAAACGTTTAACACTTGAACTTTGGACCACTGCCTACAAAAATTTCCAACGGATTTTCCATAAGTGAAAAAATGCAGAAGTTAGGAGCCAATGACTGTTTTTCATATAATTCAAAATGGTGGGCGATCTAAAGGTCAGAGGTCAAAAGTCAGACCACGAAAGTTGTCGGGCATGAAGAGACGCATGTGTGTATCGAAGTTTCATGGTTGTAGGTCAAACAGGGCATGAGTTGTACCTGTTCAAAGTTGGCACTTTCAATTGAGTGCTATAGCGCCACCCTTTGACGAATGAGTGTAAGAATTATTTTTTGGTAGTTTTTCATGAGCATCTACCATATGGCCGAGTTTCGTAAAAAGCGTATGCACGGTTAAGCCAGAACTGGCAAAAACAAGTATTTTTCAAACTGCTCAAAATTGCGGAAAATTTAAGGGCGGAGCTTAATGGTCAAATCGATACGTGTGTTCCTCATGAGTCAAGGCACATGTGTAAGCAAGTTTCACGACTTTCGGCCAAACGAGGCATGACTTATGCCTGTTTAAAGTCTGCCTTTTCAAAAAATTGCTATAGCGCCCCCTTTTGGCCAATTGGAGTAAGATTGGTTTCAGTGATATTTGGAATGACCCTGTACATTTCTGCAAAGTTTCAAATAAATGTGAGTCTGCATGTTTTAGGCACAGATGAATAATTTTCATAAAACTGTAATAGTTAAAATCTATCTCCTCCTGGGATTTTTGAGCAATCTGCACGAAACGTTTAACACTTGAACTTTGGACCTCTGCCTACAAAAATTTCCAACAGATTTTCCATAAGTGAAAAAATGCAGAAGTTAGGAGCCAATGGCTGTTTTTCATATAATTTAAAATGGTGGGCGATCTAAAGGTCAGAGGTCAAAAGTCAGACCACGAAAGTTGTCGGGCATGAAGAGACGCATGTGTGTATCGAAGTTTCATGGCTGTAGGTCAAACAGGGCATGAGTTGTACCTGTTCAAAGTTGGCATTTTCAATTGAGTGCTATAGCGCCACCTTTTGACGAAAGATTGTGAGAATTATTTCTTGATAGTTTTTCATGACCATCTACCATATGGCCGAGTTTCGTAAAAAGCGACAGCACGGTTAAGCCAGAACTAAGATTAGCCTTGAATTGAGAGGGAGCGAAAAACAATTCGTAATATAGCTGCAAGCAGCGATAATACGGGGCCAGTGAATAGAGAGAGAGAGAGAGACATGGAAACGGAATAGATTGAAGAGAGAGAGAGAGAGTGACATGGAAACAATAGATTGATGAGAGAGAGAGATGGAAACATAATGGTTTGATTGGACATCTCAACCTACTGCCATTAACAGGATTCGAACTCTCAACCTTCAGACTAATAGGCTGCAACACTACCTATAGTGCTATAGCTTTGTCCAGGCTGATATTGTCTGTTGAAGATCATAAACTCTTGCCTTCTTTCATGAACCAAGCCCCTGTTTCACTAACACTAAGATCACTCGTTCACAAACCATTTACCAATGAAGAAATTGTACATCTCCTCAGAACCAAAACTAGTGAAAGTAGCCGATCTACAAGCTCACAAACCATGAAAAGTTGTGAGATTGTAGATCAGCTATTTTCAGAATGAAGTATGTCATACGTTGAAAAAACGTACTCTCAAATAAGCATTTCAGGTTATCTTTACCATTTGCAAATGTATTCATTGATACAGTCATGTTGTTTGCAATTCAACTTAAATTAAGTCTGCATCAGGTGAGGCTTGAACTGGCGACCTTGAGATTGTGAGGCATTCATTTAAGGGAGACGCCATTGGCCCAACAGACAAGTAACTGTGAAAAAGGTCATCAGACAGATGATACAGTTTCACGCAAATAGCTGAAAAATCCTGGGTTTAAGTGTTTTTCAAACTGCTCAAAATTGCGGACAATCTAAGGGCGGAGCTTACTGGTCAAAGCGATAGATGTGTTCCTCATGAGTCAAGGCACAAGTGTAAGCAAGTTTCACGACTTTCGGCCAAACGAGGCATGACTTTTGCCTGTTTAAAATTTGCATTTTCAAAAAATTGCTATAGCGCCCCCCTTTGGCCAATTGGAGTGAGATTGGTTTCAGTGATATTTGGAATGACCCTGTACATTTCTGCAAAGTTTCAAAGAAATGTGAGTCTGCATGTATATTTTAGGCACAGATGAATAATTTTCATAAAACTGTAATAGTTAAAATCTATCTCCTCCTGGGATTTTTGAGCAATCTGCACGAAACGTTTAACACTTGAACTTTGGACCACTGCCTACAAAAATTTCCAACGGATTTTCCATAAGTGAAAAAATGCAGAAGTTAGGAGCCAATGACTGTTTTTCATATAATTCAAAATGGTGGGCGATCTAAAGGTCAGAGGTCAAAAGTCAGACCACGAAAGTTGTCGGGCATGAAGAGACGCATGTGTGTATCGAAGTTTCATGGTTGTAGGTCAAACAGGGCATGAGTTGTACCTGTTCAAAGTTGGCACTTTCAATTGAGTGCTATAGCGCCACCCTTTGACGAATGAGTGTAAGAATTATTTTTTGGTAGTTTTTCATGAGCATCTACCATATGGCCGAGTTTCGTAAAAAGCGTATGCACGGTTAAGCCAGAACTGGCAAAAACAAGTATTTTTCAAACTGCTCAAAATTGCGGAAAATTTAAGGGCGGAGCTTAATGGTCAAATCGATACGTGTGTTCCTCATGAGTCAAGGCACATGTGTAAGCAAGTTTCACGACTTTCGGCCAAACGAGGCATGACTTATGCCTGTTTAAAGTCTGCCTTTTCAAAAAATTGCTATAGCGCCCCCTTTTGGCCAATTGGAGTAAGATTGGTTTCAGTGATATTTGGAATGACCCTGTACATTTCTGCAAAGTTTCAAATAAATGTGAGTCTGCATGTTTTAGGCACAGATGAATAATTTTCATAAAACTGTAATAGTTAAAATCTATCTCCTCCTGGGATTTTTGAGCAATCTGCACGAAACGTTTAACACTTGAACTTTGGACCTCTGCCTACAAAAATTTCCAACAGATTTTCCATAAGTGAAAAAATGCAGAAGTTAGGAGCCAATGGCTGTTTTTAATATAATTTAAAATGGTGGGCGATCTAAAGGTCAGAGGTCAAAAGTCAGACCACGAAAGTTGTCGGGCATGAAGAGACGCATGTGTGTATCGAAGTTTCATGGCTGTAGGTCAAACAGGGCATGAGTTGTACCTGTTCAAAGTTGGCATTTTCAATTGAGTGCTATAGCGCCACCTTTTGACGAAAGATTGTGAGAATTATTTCTTGATAGTTTTTCATGACCATCTACCATATGGCCGAGTTTCGTAAAAAGCGACAGCACGGTTAAGCCAGAACTAAGATTAGCCTTGAATTGAGAGGGAGCGAAAAACAATTCGTAATATAGCTGCAAGCAGCGATAATACGGGGCCAGTGAATAGAGAGAGAGAGAGAGACATGGAAACGGAATAGATTGAAGAGAGAGAGAGAGAGTGACATGGAAACAATAGATTGATGAGAGAGAGAGATGGAAACATAATGGTTTGATTGGACATCTCAACCTACTGCCATTAACAGGATTCGAACTCTCAACCTTCAGACTAATAGGCTGCAACACTACCTATAGTGCTATAGCTTTGTCCAGGCTGATATTGTCTGTTGAAGATCATAAACTCTTGCCTTCTTTCATGAACCAAGCCCCTGTTTCACTAACACTAAGATCACTCGTTCACAAACCATTTACCAATGAAGAAATTGTACATCTCCTCAGAACCAAAACTAGTGAAAGTAGCCGATCTACAAGCTCACAAACCATGAAAAGTTGTGAGATTGTAGATCAGCTATTTTCAGAATGAAGTATGTCATACGTTGAAAAAACGTACTCTCAAATAAGCATTTCAGGTTATCTTTACCATTTGCAAATGTATTCATTGATACAGTCATGTTGTTTGCAATTCAACTTAAATTAAGTCTGCATCAGGTGAGGCTTGAACTGGCGACCTTGAGATTGTGAGGCATTCATTTAAGGGAGACGCCATTGGCCCAACAGACAAGTAACTGTGAAAAAGGTCATCAGACAGATGATACAGTTTCACGCAAATAGCTGAAAAATCCTGGGTTTAAGTGTTTTTCAAACTGCTCAAAATTGCGGACAATCTAAGGGCGGAGCTTACTGGTCAAAGCGATAGATGTGTTCCTCATGAGTCAAGGCACAAGTGTAAGCAAGTTTCACGACTTTCGGCCAAACGAGGCATGACTTTTGCCTGTTTAAAATTTGCATTTTCAAAAAATTGCTATAGCGCCCCCCTTTGGCCAATTGGAGTGAGATTGGTTTCAGTGATATTTGGAATGACTCTCTACATTACTGCAACGTTTCAAAGAAATGTGAGTCTTGCATGTATGTGTTAGGGGCAGATGAATAATTTTCATAAAACTGCAATAGTTAAGATCTATCTCCTCCTGGGATTTTTGAGCAATCTGCACGAAACGTTTAACACTTGAACTTTGGACCACTGCCTACAAAAATTTCCAACGGATTTTCCATAAGTGAAAAAAATGCAGAAGTTATGAGCCAATGGCTGTTTTTCATATAATTCAAAATGGTGGGCGATCTTAAGGTCAGAGGTCAAAAGTCAGACCACGAAAGTTGTCGGGCATGAAGAGACGCATATGTGTATCCAAGTTTCATGGCTGTAGGTCAAACAGGGCATGAGTTGTACCTGTTCAAAGTTGGCATTTTCAATTGAGTGCTATAGCGCCACCCTTTGACGAATGAGTGTGAGAATTATTTCTTGGTAGTTTTTCATGAGCATCTACCATATGGCCGAGTTTCGTAAAAAGCGTATGCACGGTTAAGCCAGAACTGGCAAAAACAAGTATTTTTCAAACTGCTCAAAATTGCGGAAAACCTAAGGGCGGAGCTTAATGGTCAAATCGATACGTGTGTTCCTCATGAGTCAAGGCACATGTGTAAGCAAGTTTCACGACTTTCGGCCAAACGAGGCATGACTTATGCCTGTTTAAAGTCTGCCTTTTCAAAAAATTGCTATAGCGCCCCCTTTTGGCCAATTGGAGTAAGATTGGTTTCAGTGATATTTGGAATGACCTTGTACATTTCTGCAAAGTTTCAAAGAAATGTGAGTCTGCATGTATGTTTTAGGCACAGATGAATAATTTTCATAAAACTGTAATAGTTCAAATCTATCTCCTCCTGGGATTTTTGAGCAATCTGCACGAAACGTTTAACACTTGAAATTTGGACCACTGCCTACAAAAATTTCCAACGGATTTTCCATAAGTGAAAAAATGCAGAAGTTAGGAGCCAATGACTGTTTTTCATATAATTCAAAATGGTGGGAGATCTAAAGGTCAGAGGTCAAAAGTCAGAGGGTGAAAGTTGTTCAGCATGAGGAGACGCATATGTGTATCCAAGTTTCATGGCTGTAGGTCAAACAGGGCATGAGTTGTACCTGTTCAAAGTTGGCATTTTCAATTGAGTGCTATAGCGCCACCTTTGGACGAAAGATTGTGAGAATTATTTCTTGATAGTTTTTCATGACCATCTACCATATGGCCGAGTTTCGTAAAAAGCGACTGCACGGTTCAGCCAGAACTGCGAAAAGTGGCAGAAGAAGAAGAAGAAGAAGAAGAAGAAGAAGTGACAGAATACTGCCAATAACAATACGTGTCCAGAGCAGAGCTCTGGCCCCGTAATAATAATAATAACCGATTATTAAATAAAATAATACATCAATAATCATTACCTATTTTGAGCATGACATGGTTTAAAGTCTCAAAAGCTTTTTTAAAAACTATAAAAAGTTTGAAAATAGCCGATCTACAAGGTCACAACGCGTCACATCTTGACACGTTGTGAGCTTGTAGATTTGATATTTTCACTATCTTTGCATGATATTATTGTGTTACGAAGTATAAAATAACCCTTAAATGGTTAATTAATGCGGTGATATATAACATTTATTTATATTAAAAAAAATCTGCAGAACTCGATTATTTGATTAATTGAAAAAGTAATTGATAATAAATGCTACAGAAATAACTCGTACTTCTTGGCAGCCCTAGTTAAATTAATAATGATTAATTTATCCTGTTTACCAACTTCCATACAGTAGCTCTATGCTGGTACTGATTATTAACCTGTGTGGACAAAGTACTCAACCCCAATATCTGAGTCAAAGTATAGATACTCCTGGTCAAATATTTACTCAACTACAAATGAAAGTTGAGTAATGACGCTCTCTATTTCAGTGGTGTAAAGTAACTAAGTATATTTACTCAAGTACTGTACTTCAGTACTTGAGTAAATGAGGATCTTTTTTTACTTTACTAGAGTATTTCCCATTTTCAGTACTTTACTTCTACTCCACTACATCTCAGAGACAAATATTGTACTTTTACTCCACTACAATTATTTGAACATTTTAGTTACTAATTACTTTTCAGATATAAATTATGATATTATGAAACATACATTAACCACTTTAGCCTATTTTTATAGGCTATTTGAAAATAGACGATGTACCAGTTCACCACGCGTTGTGAGCGTGTAGATCTGCTCTTTTCAAACATTTGAGTACTTTTAATGTAGGTACTTTAAGTATATTTTGATGCCATTACTTGTGTACTTTTACTCAAGTAACATTTAGAAAACAGGCCTTTTACTTAACATTTAGTATTGCTACTTTTACTTAAGTAATATATCTGAGTACTTCTTCCACCACTGCTCTGTTTAGTAAAGTGCTCAGAACATCCCCTGTGGAGAAGATAGAATGTGAAATTGACTTATACACACCTGTACTACTTCACGCTTTCAAACACAGAGTTTCACCTTTTAGAGCTTTTTCAGTTTCAGAAGATATTATGACATGATATTAATCCCATATTACTGTGGCATTGTTAGACACAGTGATGGAGAATAATACATTCAGTGAGTTAATTACTGGTAATCTTGAAGAGGAACTCCAGTGAAGACAGAATAGAGTGAATGTTTTTATTATTATGACTAACATACAGTAAACTTCATATTCCAGGAGTTTAAAACCCAGACTAAACTGACAGAATGTGTCAGAGAACAGAGACGAGTTGCTGGAAGAAAAGTGAGTGTGGTGAACTGTCCAGACTGGTCGACTACACCTCCATCACAGAAGATCAAAGACGTCCTTCTACACGGTGTGACTCTGTGTTCTCCTGAACTCCATGCTGTCCTGTTGACTGTTGATGTCAGGTCCAGTTTCTCTGAAGCTGACAGGAGATCAGTGGAGGAACACATGGAGCTGCTGGGGGACAGAGTCTGGAGACACACTCTGGTTCTGTTCACATGGGGATGGTGGCTGGGAGGGAGACGTGTTGAGGAGTACATAGAGTCTGAAGGAGAACCTCTGAGGTGGATCCTGGAGAAATGTGGATACAGATACCATGTTCTAAACTCCATCAAGTTTGACATTTCAGAAGTCAAAGAGCTGATGGTGAAAATAGAAGACATGGTGATGAGGGACAGAGGACACTTTGGACCTTTGAGACAGATGACACTGCTTGAAAAACTGAAAGGACAGAAAAACTTAACAGAAAAAGAATGGAAGAAGAGAGAGCAGGAGATGATAGAGAGGATGTGTAAGTCTGTGGTGACGGAGCCAGAAGAACCAACCCTGCCAGCTGTCAGGAGAAGGAACAACATGGACCTAGAGGATGCATGGAGCATGGACTTTCCTCCCAATAGTGAGTAACAAAGTGTGTGTGTGTGTGTGTGTGTGTGTGTGTGTGTGTGTGTGTGTGTGTGTGTGTGTGTGTGTGTGTGTGTGTGTGTGTGTGTGTGTGTGTGTGTGTGTGTGTGTGTGTGTGTGTGTGTGTGTGTGTGTGTGTGTGTGCGTGCGTGCGTGCGTGCGTGCGTGCGTGCGTGCGTGCGTGCGTGCGTGTGTACACACATTGGAGGGAATGCTCTGTAGGCTGTCTTGAAGAAATTATGATCTTTTGTGTGTAAGAGGTCATGGTCAAATTGACATCATGGTTCATCTGTGAGGAACAGAGACATGTAGAGATGTTGTGCTAGGCTGCAGGGTTTTCACATCCAGGTGTGTTTTTATTATCATTGTAAATAACTTGCTGTCTGTTGTCTTCTGTTCCAGTGAGTGGTGGAACACGCTCTTCAGGATTTGGAACCTTGAGTGAAGTTTCCACCCAGGCTGATGCTGATGTAAGAGTGAGAGATGAAGATGTTTCATTGCATCTTCATAGAAAACCTATATACAATAAAACAAAATTGTAATCCTTTACTTTATGTTTTATTTTATTTTAAGTCTATGGTGAAGGAGCCAGTAGAATCAACCCTGCCAGCTATCAGGAGCTGTCCTCCAAGCAGTGAGTATCAATACATCCTGTTTAGTCACAAGCTCGTTAATACTTTTTATTTGTTCAATATTTATAAAACTAACCGGCACACTATTTTCTCTACTTAGGGCATTACATTTAGGAAAAACATACACATTTGAAATATGGAGATGATTGTATGTGTATGTGTGCGTGCGTGCGTGCATGTGTGCGTGTGTGCGTGCGTGCGCGCGCGTTTGTGTATACACATTATATAAGAATGGATGGGTGTATTTTCATGAAACTTGTAGGGAATCATCAGTAGGCTGCCATAAAAAGATAAACTTTTGTGTGGAAGAGGTCAAGGTCAAAATTACATAAAGGTTCATATTCTCATTGTAAATGTCTTGCTGTCTGTTGTCTTCTGTTCCAGTGAGTGGTGGAACACGCTCTTCAGGATATGACACCATGAGTGTAGTTTCCAGCCAGGCAGACAGTGATGTAAGTCTGAGAGAGAGGAATATGTTTCATAGATGAAATCACACTCATGTTTATTCTTATTTATTTGCCGTATATTTTATATCATACATGATTCTTGTAATGGATTTATTTCGTATCATAATTTATGATATTTCTCCATCATACATGATCATTGTAAGAACACTGATTTATTTTATATCTTTATTCATGGTATTTTTACATCATACATGATCATTGTAAGAACACAGTAATATTTGTTCCTTTTTCCTCCCTCTTAGGATTTATTAATATTCTATTACATTTGGTTAAACATGTGTGTGATGTTTATTGATGTACAGTAATAATCTGTTGATAACCAAGAGCTTTGGTTACAAATTTAAATATACTTGATCATATTTTTCCATTGTTGGCTGTGTATAAAAGATACATCAGATTTAAGTACAGATGATTGATATACCATCTGGCTGATACACCGGGACGATATTTTTTCAAGAATGACATATCAGTGAATATTCCCTCTCTTACCTGTCGATAATGGTCACAAATATTGTACATTAGTCACGCTCTGGTCTAAACATTACAGTTACATACATTTACAACCATATGAGCTTTCATTGAAGTTAACATGTATTGAAATGTTATTACAATATTTGTACAAGCTCAAGTTTATTGTTTTATGCTGTTTGATGGATCCTGTATTAATGTATACTGTTGTGTTTCAGTCTTCTTACAGAGGACACTTTGGACCTTCGTCTTCATCACATGAGACACGACAGAAGACACTGTTTCAAAGACTGAGAGGAAAGAAAACTTTAACACCAGAAGAATGGAAGAAGAGAGAGGAGGAGGTGATAGAGAGGATGTTGAAGTTTGTGATGATGGAGCCACAAGAACCAAGTAGTGAGTCTTAATTTTATCCTCTTATTTGTACATTAATTACTTACTAAAATAATATTTTATTTTATAATGTGTGGGTATGTGCGTGCATGCATGCGTCCTTGCATAAAATAACAAGAATGGACGAGTGGATTTTCATGAAACTGGGAGGGAATGATCAGTAGGCTGTCTTTAAGAGATTATTAACTTTTGGGTGTAAAAGGTCAAAGGTCAAAATGACATCATGGTTCATATGTGAGGAACAGAGACATGTAGAGATGTTGTGCTGGGCTGCAGGGTTTTCACATCCAGGTGTGTTTTTATTATCATTGTAAATGTCTTGCTGTCTGTTGTCTTCTGTTCCAGTGAGTGGTGGAACACCGTCTGAAACAGGAAGTTTATACAGGTCACCTGCCAAGGTCTCTGATTGGCTGACTACACATCCTGGACCAACAGCGCCCTCTTCAGGATATGACACCATGAGTATAGCTCCCAGCCAGGCAGACACTGATGTGATGAGTGTGAGAGATGAAGATGTCTCATAGATTAAACTTCAGTTTGACATCAGTCTCACACATTTTAATTTCTTATTTATTTCATTAAGAGAAACATTAGCACCTCCAAATTAATTCTTAGTTATAAAAATATATCCCAACACACGTCTCATAACAACACATTAATGTCACATTCATTCTGACCATTCCACAAAGCTACATATTTTCACAAGTCAGCTATTTTAACAACAATCTACTATATTAAATGCTAGTATTATAGTTGCATGTAGACCAGGAATTATCTGTTTATCCACCATACATCCGCACGCACGCACGCACGCACGCACGCACGCACGCACGCACGCACGCACGCACGCACGCACTCACACACACACACACACACACACACACACACACACACACACACGGTGTGTACTGTACATTAAAGGGAAACCCTGCTGACCCTCAGCCCATAACCCACCAACTCTGATGTGAGGAGCACAACAACTCAGTGCAGCAAGATATACATGCTGTATGTATTGCTGTTGGTGATCCTAAATGATCTCGTTCTTTTTTTTAGATGGGATACCAAGGAGCGGTGCTGATCTATGAGGATCTGCAGAGTAGTGATGGTCACACTTTCCGCATCTACCTCACCAAAAGCTGCAGTTCAGACTACGAAGTGAGTATGGCACCAAGATGGAGAAAGAAGGATTTCATGTGTGCTTCCACTATAGCATTGGGGATAAAAACGGGAGATTTTTACTATCATAATCTCGATATTACACGCATGCACACACGCACGCACGCACAAACACTGTATAAACAGTGGTGGGCAGGTGTTATCTGTCTCTCTGTGGGTATGTCTGCGGCGGTCATGCAGATATAGCCATATAGGGACTGATGCAACGCATTGTCAATGCAATAATCCATCAAGGACGGGCACGCCTGACTTTATTGTCTCCGCCAGGCCGAAAGGCATGGCGAGAGAGTATGTTTTCCACCCCGTCCGTCCGTCCGTGTGTCCGTGTGTCCGTCTGTCACCAGCTTATCTCCGGCACCGTTGTCTTGATCGCAGCGAAACTGTGCACACACACTCCCTGGATGCCAATTCAGAACCTTTGCCCCAAATTTTTCTCATGGGCCTTTTATAGCGCCACCAGGAGGCTGATTTGTGCACATTTTTTTTACAGTACTACTACAGATTTCGTCCAAAAATCACGCAAATCGGTACACAGTATCTCTCTAGTCATTAAACAAAACGGGTCTTTCAGATTTCTCATATTCCATCCTGATTGGCTAAAAATGTCTTCCAAAGTTTGCAAGAGTGCTCTGTTTTGAACAAAATGCCTCAAATCATGAACACAGCATGCAATTTCCGTGAAATTTTGCACACACATTCCCATTAGGCCGAGGAAGAACTACCATTTTAAAATGTTCAAATCAGCCTCATGGTGGCGCCATAACAGGCCGATTTGTGTTTTTACCTATAACTGCACCGATCTGTGTAAAACTTTGTATGCACACTCCCTAGAGGTCAAGGAAAAACCTTTGCCCTGCATTTCTCACATCTGCCTTTTATAGCGCCACCAGGAGGCCGACTTATGTAAACATGTTTTTTATATTACTCCTTCCCATTTTATACAAATTTCACGCAAATCGGTACACATGATCTCTATAGTCATGTGATCACGACGGATCTGTTTGATTTTTCATATTCCATACTGATTGGCTAAGATTGACATCTAAAGTTTGCATTATTGGCTTGTTTTTAACAAAATTCCACAAATCATGAACGCACCGTCCAATTGCGGTCAAACTTTGCACGCACATTCACACTATGTTGAGGAGTAAATGCCACCCTTTTAACATTGGCCTGTTATAGCGCCACCAGCAGGTCTAATTTCGCAAAACAAATGTTTTTAACAAAATGCCTCAAATCATGAATGCAGTCCGATTGTCGTGCAAGGCCTAAGAACAAATGTCACCCTTTTCACGTTGGCCTATTATAGCGCGACCAGGAGGCCACAATAGCCTACCTGACCTGGCGGAGACCTGTGCTCCGAGGAGCACTTTTTCTAGTTTCAACTATTTCAACATGGTATTATGATAACCTGTCAATCTATCTTCTAAATCTTCTAAATGGCTAGAATCTATACAGTATTGTTTTTTTTCTTCCCTACTCTTTCTACCCTTACTCCTGTCTTCCCTCCTTGTTCCATTTTGTCATCATCTTGTCCATATGTTGTCCTTGTGTGTGGCAGGACATAAAGAGGGAGTTGGAATCAGAGAAGGGGCGTTTCAGCAGAGTTCAGAAGACTGCCAATTGTACACTGGTAGATGGGAAGTACCATCTCACCAGTGAGCCAAGAGGGGAAATTCACCCCAAGGTGTGTTTGTCTCTATGTTAATTCAGCTAGGACCACAGATAGGACCACAATGGAAGTGTTTTACTTCTTGTCTGGTAAAGTGTTCAATCAATCAATCAATCAATCAATCAATCAATCATTCAATCAATCAATCAATCAATCAATCAATCAAAAGTTTACCATAATGCATGGCAGCGCCACGTTTTGTAAAGGTGGAGATAGGTGTATCTATTGACATGGGATTTCATTATTAATAATATGTGTCTGCAGGTCTTGCCTTTCACCCTGGAACAAAGAGAGTTCAAAGGCTACTTTGAAGTACACTATGACTATGAGCTGTCACCTCCCTTCAAATGTAATCTTAAAGCGAGAGGTACTGATGATCCTGCCTGGACTGCAACCATTCAAGAAGGTACCTATGTACACTGTTGCCTGTCTACTTGAATGTCTGTTTATTCATTCTTGATCATCATAGTATATTTGTATATTTGTAACTTTGCAGTGCATTTCTGAATGATGATGCCTGTCTTTTGTTCTCGTATCAGGTGACCTGGGTATCAAGGAGAAAAACACAAGCAAAAGGGAAAACAAGTGTAAGTATGATTATTTTAGTTTACTTTTTTGATATCAGGATTTCCACCATTATAGAACCAGACAATAATTTTCAGGTGATTTTGCATTCAGTATCCTTATTCATGAGATACAGTATAAAGTATTAAGCCACTAGAAGTCACCGTTTACCACGGATTTTGTACAATGGCTGAGAGGCGTAGTGTTAGAGAGGATTCCACGTTACCAGAATGAATTAGATCGTCATGATTACACCAAAGGTTAGGCTGACGCGACCTGTGCTGAAGAGGGTTTGTCCTGTCTGATAGAGATGCCTAACAGTTAGCTCTGAAACTCTACGATAAAGACCATGTACAAGATACCCATAAATGGAGCCGGCCGAGATACCCATACAAGGCGCCGGGTCGAAGAGACTGGAGTCATGGACAGAATGGATGTAAAGTGTAACCTAATTGTTAAAAAATACATTAGATTTAAATTAGTCAAGATAACATTCTGATTTTCTGAAGTTTGGCGGGGGTGTTGGGGGTGCTTTCCCAGAAACTTTTGACATAGTATGTCATATCCTGTATTAATTTTAACAGGGGGTTTGATTGCCCAAAAAACAGGACAAATTCAGGATACATTTCAATTCAGGAGCCAAGAAGGAGAGAGAAAACTCAGGAGTCTCCTGCTAAAATCAGGAGTGTTAGCAGAGAGCCTCTGACCCTCTCAGCCATTTGTAAAACGGTTACAAATCTGGGACCATGAAAATCATGGACACATCCCAATTAAAACACTACTATAACTATTCACAACTAAAACAATTGCTACAAGAAAGTAGTTGTACAAACACTTCCCATGTGGGCTCATTTTTACTTCCACAAACAGTTCCATTGTGCGACTGACAACTTCCTGGTTTGTGACAAAGTATGTTAAAATAATTTATATAATAATTATTGCCTCATCGACTGTCTTCCTGATTGACTTCCTATGCATATTATGTGCCCTGTTCTAATTTTCTTAGTTCCTATCGTCATGAACTTAAGCACAATACATTTTCGGCAAATAAAATATGTGGAATTGACTGTCTGTGGAGTACAGGGAACTCTCCACCTATGTACTGTACGTGTATGCTTGGTTCACACCATTGAACATCACATGATCATGCGCCAAGGCTAAATAATCAATAATAATTATGTTTGTTTAATTGGATTGAGTTTTTTAACCACCAACACCAAATGATCGCCATGACTGCAGTGTGACTCTAGCAAAACTTGTATTCCAACATTGGGAATTTTTCTGACAACGCTCTTGAAAAGTCGTTTAGAGTATGACTGTTGTTTGTTGTTCTGGATACGCCTTACATTTCCATGATTGTTTGTATGTTATCACAAACAAGTATTAGTTTGATAAAAAAAAGGGATATTTGTCTTTTGAGATTTTTTTGAGCAGGCCTCCCTTCAAAATGATAGGAGCTGTTTGGGACCCCACCTCATGGGTTCTGGTTCAGGCTACTAATCACACAGCTGCTAGTGAGAGGGAAAACTTACTCGGGGTATGTTATAGCTGTCGCTGAACATGATCATCAAATGACCAAATATGTTTTTCTCTCAGATGCCTCAGGTGTGGAAGAACCTCAAATTACCCAGACAACAGGTAAAACCTTAATTTATCTCTGACCTGTGTATTTGACCCTGAAATCAAACTAGGAACTAGGGGGGTCTTGTGCACTCGGGGAGAAAAAAATGTCCAGCCACGATCATCCATTCCATAGATATGGGCAGTTGAATGAGGGGTTGTTTTCCCCCACAACAACAGGAAGTCGACGTGGTGTTTTTTTTTTTGTGATCACATGGTTTTGCTGCCTCTGTGCCTCTGAAGGACTCAGATGGTGATCGCTGGTTTGCAAAACAGCGCCATCTGATGGAAAAACACTGAAAACACTGAAAACACCAAAACTTGTCAAACACTTTGGCACGTTGAGCCTTTGGGAAAAAAACACTTAAAACACGTCAATGGCACTGGATGAGTTAAATGATCTACACCATGAATTTAAACAAATATATATATATTTAATATCATATTGTCTATGTCCCTCAAACGTTTTTCAAAGGGTTTGAGCCTAAATCAAGCCTCAGATATACTCATTCCAACTAACATCTCTCTTGCTTATAAAGCACTTTCACCTGCAATACCACATTGTCCTGATTTGGCACGTGGCGCTATTGAGCTAGTTTGTATGCATGTTATCTCCTGGTTCTGTGTGAAAAAAAAAAAAAAAAAAAAAGTATCGCTTGTGACGTCACGTGCGGGGGCAAATCAGTTTGGCCTGTTTTGAGACCAATTTACTTAAAACCCCAAATATGCTGTGAAAGCCGGAATGCTCAAACTGGGGTATTTTTGGGGATAGAAGAGGTAGGGGAGACCAAAAACACACAAAAAAGAAGGAAAAGTTAAAATTCATGGTGTAGACCCTTTAAGAGAAGACTGCGCAAGCCATTATCCCCAATGCAATCGTATGCTCTCTCCCTCTCTGCCAGTGTTGCCAGGTCTGCTTATTAAGCCATTGCGAGCCATTGCGATTTATTATTTTAAAATAGCTGACATATATATGTTTGAAGTGCTCATGTGGCCTATAGTCGCTTCTTTTGGGCTTGTTTTCATAGACCTGGTTGCTCATTCCTCTCTCAAAATCTGGCAACACTGCTCTCTGCCCATGGAAGAGAGACGTTGCCTTGGCATAAATTTATATTTGATACACAGAATTATCACTCACACATTGCTGCTTATAGAGAACTTTAAATTACAGCAATCTGCTTGTGTTCTGGATTAATCTATACTCTTCTTAACTCTGCAGCCACACTGGGGCGCCGAAAGCATTGGACACTATATCTGATATTTGCTTCATATGCTGTAGCCTTTGTAACAGGCTCGGGCTGTGTCAGAGAGCGTTTGTGGGTTTAATGACATGCACAAACACAGGTTGTGGAATTCCCCACTGGCAAGTGGCCAGGGCGTTTATTAAATAAAACAGCTCAGGAAAAAAACAACTAAAAGTCTCTGTCCCTCTCTGGGAAATAAACTATGTTCTCTCCGTCCGTAGAGCACTCCTGCTCTCCTCCTGATCTACACACACACTGCCATCAAACATTTCTCCTCTCTTGATTTCCACCTGGCCCAGGTGGGTGTAGCCTCTCTGCAGTCCTTAGATTGGCAGCGGTTGGAGCCAACGAGAGGGAATGTAGGAGGCCCCTATCACCATGCCTCTCACCCTGTCCCTCACCCCACTACACACCCCCCCTCCCAGTGTGTGCGCCCAGTCGGAGGGGCGACCGATGTCCAGAGGGCGTCTCTCCGGGACAGGGCATCCGCATTACCATGCTTGGCTCCAGACCTGTGAATGACAGAAAAGTCAAAATCTTGTAGGGTGAGAAACCATCTAGCTACCCTGGCGTTCGTGTCCTTTTTCTTTGCCATCCATACGAGGGGCGCATGGTCAGTTACCAGCGTGAACCGGCGTCCCAGGAGGTAGTATTGGAGGTGGTCTAGTGCCCACTTAATCGCCAGACCTTCTTTTTCCACTGTGGCATATGCCTTTTCCCGGGGGTCCAGTTTCCTGCTGATATAGAGTATGGGGTGCTCCTCACCTTGAAACTCTTGTGCAAGCACTGCCCCGACCCCCACCTCAGAGGCATCCGTCTGCACAACAAACTCCTTGCTGAAATCTGGGGTCATCAGGACTGGCTGTGTGCAGAGGGCCTCCTTCAGGCGTTGAAAGGACCTTTCTGTTTCCTCCGTCCAAGTCACCATGTGAGGCAGGGCCTTCTTCGTCAGGTCTGACAGGGGGGCAGCTATTGTGGAGTAATTAAAAATGAAGCGAGAATAATACGATGCAAGACCCAAGAAACTTTTTACCTGGGCCTTGTTCACTGGTCGGGGCCACTCTTGGATTGCCTGGACTTTGCGTTCCTGTGGTTTCACATTCCCTCGTCCTATTGTGAAACCAAGGTACTCTGCGTCTTCCAGGCCCAGCTTACACTTTTTTGGGTTGGCTGTTAGGCCGGCTTGACGAAGGGCCTCCACCACTGCTCTGAGCCGTAGGAGATGGTCCTCCCAGGTCATGCTCTGTATGACCACATCATCCAAGTACGCTGCGCCATACTCACGGTGGGGTTTCAGAACTCTGTCCATCAGTCTCTGGAACGTGGCAGGGGCCCCGTGCAGACCAAAAGGCAGAACGGTGTAGTGGTAGAGTCCAGAGGGCGCTGTGAACGCTGTCTTCTCCTTTGAGTCTGCTGCCAGGGGCACCTGCCAGTACCCTTTGGTGAGGTCCAGAGTGCTGATGTACCGGGCATCTCCAAGGCGGTCGATGAGTTCATCTACCCTGGGCATAGGATATGCATCAAACTTTGAAATGTCATTTAATTTCCTAAAATCATTGCAAAACCTTTTCGTGGAATCAGGCTTGGGTACCAGGACCACTGGGCTGGCCCACTCACTGAATGACTCCTCTATGACGCCCAACTTCAACATCTTCTGGACCTCCTCCTCAATAACAGCCCGTCTGGCTTCTGGGATTCTGTAGGGTCTAATTTTTACCTTTTTGCCGGGATCTGTCCAGATATGGTGTTTTATGGCCTTAGTACGGCCTGGTTTAGAGGAGAAGACATCTGTGTTTTGTTGTACCAACTCTTTCATTTGTTGGGTCTGGGTTTTAGAGAGTCCTGGGCCATAGGTCACCTCTTCGACCGCACTTCCTGCAGGGGGGGTCAAAGACATTTGCGGGGACACAGACATTAAAGCCTCTCTAGCATGCCACTTCTTTAACAAATTCACATGATAAATTTGTGCCTTCTTTCGACGGCCAGGCTGGCTGACTTTATAGTTCACTGGCCCCACCTTTTCTATGACCTCATATGGTCCTTGCCAGGTGGCTAGAAACTTGTGCTCTGTGGTGGGCACCAGCACCAGCACCTTTTCGCCCACCTGGAATTCTCTGGTTTGTGCCCCTCTGTTGTAGACCTTACTCTGTGCTTCTTGCGCTTGAGCCATGTGTTCTCTCACCATCGGCCACAACACCTTCATACGGTCCCTCAGTGTCTCTACATGTTCCACCAGACTGCGGTGGGGGCTGGGTTGCTCTTCCCACGTCTCCTTAGCAATGTCCAGCAAGCCACGGGGCGTCCTCCCATACAGGAGTTCAAATGGGCTGAATCCTGTGGAGGCCTGAGGGACTTCTCTGATTGAAAACATTAGTAAGGGTAGCAGCTGGTCCCAGTTCTTGCCATCTCTGTCCATAACCCTCTTTAACATGTCCTTCAATGTTTTATTAAACCTTTCCACTAGGCCATCGGTCTGCGGATGGTAAACAGAGGTGCGGAGTTGTTTTACCTGAAGCAGCTTGCACAGATCTTTCATGATTTTCGACATGAAGGGGGTCCCCTGGTCCGTCAGGATCTCTTTGGAAATTCCCACTCGGCTGAACAGTTGGAACAGTTCTCGAGAAATCCCTTTGGACGCCATCGTCCTCAGTGGGATGGCCTCTGGATACCTGGTGGCATAATCAACAATAACCAGAATATACCTGTACCCCTTTGTGGATTTGACCAAGGGCCCCACAAGGTCCATCCCAATCCTTTCAAAGGGGACATCAATAATGGGGAGGGGAACCAGGGGATTTCGGAAATGAGGCTTTGGCGCCACCCTCTGGCATTCAGGGCAAGTGCGGCAGTAGTCTTCTACTGCTCTTACCATACCAGGCCAATGGAATCTCTTTGCAATCCTCTCCTTCGTCTTCTCCACCCGTAGATGAGCGCCTAGGACATGACTGTGAGCTAGGTGCAAAACAGTGGGGACATACGGTCTAGGCACCACCAATAGTTCTTGGATCTGACCGTTAACCTGGCGCCCGTAATACAGCAGTTTATTTTTTATCATAAATCGGGGATATGTCAGTTCACTCACCCCAGGGGCTTCTTTCCCCTCGATCTCTGTGACATTGCTGCGAGCGTGCATCAGGTTTGGGTCTTCCAGCTGAGCTGTACCAAATTGTCCCCTGAGACTTGGCAGCAGTAACTCTCCACCCTCGGCCTCATCTGAGCTATGGCTAGCTGGGAAGGCACGGAAAGGGTTCTCTAAGTCATCATCCGACGTCGGCTCTGCTGAGCTGCTTTCATCCCCAACTGGGTCGACACAGCCGAGCTTGGTTCGGTCCTTTGGGGAAGAAGGCTGGGAGGGGGTTAACTTAGTTTTGCAGTTTGATTTTGCTGGACAAAAGTGTTTTTTCCCACTCACCTTCTTCCTCTCTCTCAGCTTTGAATACAAGGGACAGTCATGGCCTATTAGGACCGGTACAGGAAGATGGGGGACCACACCCACTCTCATGGTGCAGCGGCCCTGTCTTGTGGTGAGATGTATGACATCCGTTGGATACTCTTTGGTATCGCCGTGTACACAGGACACCGGCAATGGCTTCCCTGTATGCGGACGGTTAAGTAGGTGAGGTTGGATGAGGGACACCATGCTTCCGGAGTCCACCAACGCCTCTGTCTCTATACCATTCACCTGGACTGGAACCAGGCGAAAAGAATTTTCATCCCTCACCCAGCAGGAGTATTGCATGTGGCAAGGCCTCCCGGAGGACACCTCTGTGGGCATCTCTTCATCCCTAGAGGGACAATCCCAGGCGAGATGGCCGATCTCCCCACATTCAAAGCACCTCCTTCTGTCAGCCACAAACGGTTGACGTTTGCGTCGTACCACATCTTCTCCTTGTTGCGGCCCCCTTCCTTCTGGGACGGGCTTCTCTGTGGCTCTCTTTGGCCGGGAGCTTTCGGGGCGGTCCATCCTACCTGCTTTCAACATTCCCGCTGTGACTTGATGACTTTCAACCAGGTTCGCAAGTTCATCAATAGTCACAGGATTTCCATGGCTCACCATTTTCTTCGCGTCGTAGGGCAGCGCTCTGATGAACTTATCCATGACCACTCTTTCCAGGAAGCTCAACTTCTCTGCCTCATGGGTGAGCCAGGCCCTAGCCAGCCTGGCGAGGTCGTGCAGCTGGGCTCTGGGCGATGCCTCGGTGTTGTATCTCCACTCGTGGAACCTCTGGGCTCTAGCGTGGAGACTGAAGCCATACCTGGCCAATATTTCCTTCTTTAGAACTTTATAGTCTTTTGCTTGTTCCGGGGTAAGGTCTAGGAAAGCCTGCTGTGCAGGCCCGGTGAGGAATGGGCCTACCAGGTCCGCCCACGCATCCTCCGGCCAGGCCTCTCGCGTGGCACCAAATAGGCCTCCACGTCATCGCTGTCCGTCATCTTCGGAAGGAACCGACTGGGGTTAGGCTGGTACGGCTGGTTTGGGGCGGGCTGAGCAGCTGGAGGGGCCGTTGTTGCTGTGCTCATCATCTTCTGGACCTCAGCATGGAGGAGGACATTTTGCCTCTGTTGTTCAGCAAGCATCTCCCGGGACATGACTTGCTGCTCTCCAGAGATCCTCACCAACTCCTGCAACAGCGCTTCCATTCTGTCGAACTATTGTGCTGTCACTACACACCTGCTCTCTACCCGTATTCTCCACCAGTGTAACAGGCTCGGGCTGTGTCAGAGAGCGTTTGTGGGTGTAATGACATGCACAAACACAGGTTGTGGAATTACCCACTGGCAAGTGGCCAGGGCGTTTATTAAATAAAACAGCTCAGGAAAAAAACAACTAAAAGTCTCTGTCCCTCTCTGGGAAATAAACTATGTTCTCTCCGTCCGTAGAGCACTCCTGCTCTCCTCCTGATCTACACACACACTGCCATCAAACATTTCTCCTCTCTTGATTTCCACCTGGCCCAGGTGGGTGTAGCCTCTCTGCAGTCCTTAGATTGGCAGCGGTTGGAGCCAACGAGAGGGAATGTAGGAGGCCCCTATCACCATGCCTCTCACCCTGTCCCTCACCCCACTACACCTTTGATTGCCTTTGAATAAAACCATATTTGACCGACATAATTATCACCCACATGTTGCTGATTATAGATAATTTTACATTATTGTTTCCTGGGCAGTGGATTAATGAAACTGAATGTAACGAATGGCATCGTGCGATGGAAGGCACAAATCATTGTCTGCTTTGATCATCATCTTTCATCTTATATAAACACAATTGACACAAGGAATTGACACTCTCACTTCTGCTGATTATAGGAAAATTAGAATCACAGAGATTTGTTGAGAATTAGGAGAGAGAGCCTTTGCATGTTGTGCTATTGAGCGCCCGGCCGACTCCCGACATGTCAATATGCATTTCTCGCTAACATTTTATAAGACACTGTGGAGCGTAAATCTTTGCATTGAAATATTAGCTCTCTTCTGCCACACAAGACTAGACTTCCTGTGAGAGACATCCTTCTTTTACCCTGTAAGCCTCCAAGCTGCCTCTGATCCACTAGCTATCCACTGTCTTTTTTCTTCACAGACGCCTTGGTGCAGTGGGTGGAGATGATGAAGATAGAAAGTGGAGAGGAAGGTAAAAACACACACACACACGCACGCACGCACGCACGCACGCACGCACGCACGCACGCACACACACACACACACTTAATCAATTATACAATGGACTCTAAGTCTTGGGATATTTGGCGGCTACCAATGATATAAGAGGTTGCACCAGATTTTGCAAGCCGTTTAGCTGCTTTTTTGGCATCCCAAGTTGTTGGACGCCTCTTACAACCAACCTACAGTATGTACATGTCCTAGGCTGCCAAAGATAAAGACAAGTAGATTGTACCTATAATCTAGCTCTGTGATGGTATGGAGGAGCGGCTGGCATTTAGCACGCACGCACGCACGCAAACACACACACACACACAGTGATAAAAACAAAAATGTTGACTATCTGTCCCAAACCCCAATCTCATTTGTCTATATTATCCTTGCATCCAAGAATCTAATGCTCAGGAATCCAGTCATTGTCCTGGGGCCTCTTTGAAACACAGAGGAGACCACAGACCCCTGCCTCGTTCCCACAGTGTTATTGACATCACCAGTAAGGAGAGAGAAAAGACTCATAGAGGATTCACTCGGTCTCTCAGCTCACCTCACTTGGTTTTAGAGGTACGCTTTATTTTGAGGAGCAACCTTTACTTCGACCCCCCCCCCCCCCTAAGATTACAATGTTGCAATATTTAACAATTAAAACTAATCAATATCTTTATTGTTTTCTATTTTAAGCCCATTACAGAATTTGCACCAGAAATCTGTGAAGATGAGAGAGAGAAAAGATACCGGTATCAACCATTTTTTCCCCCTAATGTTCATCTTATAATGTAGATGAGAGCTTCAGCTTTTTTATTATTATTATTATTATTATTCAACTATGGGAAGTGTACAACTACCGAGCCTAGTCTGTACACGGGCCATAGCATTTAACATTGAGCACTACCTGCTGTGTACACCCTTACTATTATTATTATTATTATTATTATTATTATTATTATTATTGTCTCCGCCAGGCCGAAAGGCATGGCGAGAGAGTATGATTTGCACCCCGTCCGTCCGTCCGTCCGTCCGTCCGTCCGTCTGTCTGTCCGTCCGTCTGTGACCAGCTAATCTCCCGCACCGTTGGCTTGATCGCACCGAAACTGTGCACACACACTCCCTGGATGCCAATTCAGAACCTCTGCCCCAATTTTTTCACAATGGCCTGTTATAGCGCCACCAGGAATCCGCTTTTTGCAAAACGATTTTTTTGACAGTACTCCTACAGATTTTGTCCAAACGTCACGCAAATCGGTACACCTATAACTGCACCGATCTGTATAAAACTTTGTATGCACACTCCCTACAGGTCAAGGAAAAACCTTTACCCTGCACTTTTCACATCTGCCTTTTATAGCGCCACCAGGAGGCCGACTTATGTAAAATATATATTTTTTTATATCACTCCTTCCCATTCTATCCAGATTTCACGCAAATCGGTACACATGATCTCTATAGTCATGTGATCAAGACGGATCTGTTTGATTTTTCATATTCCATCCTGATTGGCTAAGATTCACATCTAAAGTTTGCAGTAGTTGCTTGTTTTGAACAAAATGCTGCAAATCATCAACGCAGCGTCCGATTGCGGTGAAACTTTGCACGCAAATTCATACTATGTTGAGGAACAAATGCCACCCTTTAACATTGGCCTGTTATAGCGCCAACAGCAGGTCTAATTTAGCAAAACACATTTTTAGAACAAAATGCCTCAAATCATAAATGCAGTGTCCGATTGCCGTGCAAGAACTAGGAAGAAATGGCACCCTGTTCACATTGGCCTATTATAACGCCTCCAGGAGGCCACAATAACCTACCTGACCTGGCGGAGACCTGTGCTCCGAGGAGCACTTTTTCTAGTTATTATTATTATTATTATTTCTTTCTTTCTTTCTTTCTTTCTTTCTTTCTTTCTTTCTTTCTTTCTTTCTTATTTACAAAAAAATATCTTTATTTCTTACAATAAAATCACTTAAAACTCCTTTTCAATTATGTCCTGTTCCGGTTCAGATGCCACCAGGCTGGCCTGTTCCATTGCAAGGAGACAAACTTGGTGTTTGGGATGGAGGGGGAGGGAGAGGTGCTCTATAAGACAGCTCACTGGAACCCAGGCTTTCTACATCACACAGGAAAGAGGCCTGCTGGGCCGCTCTATCAGATTACCTGTGTGAGAGGCTCTGCCTATCAACTGCACCTCCCTCACTGTGAATTCTTAGATATACTCTCAAGTAAGTCATATATTTTTCTGTCAGAGAACGTAAGGGCTACAGTTAAACTTTGTAAAGAGGATCACAGTTCACAGTTGCTGCTGATTAGCTCAGCAGCAGAGTTGAACACATGGAGGTGTCATATGGGTTTTCTGTTCAAATCTGCTGCTGAGCCAATCAAATTAAGCGACGGTAAACTGAACCGGAACAAGAAATGGGAATGCCACCTTCTGGAAAAGGGAGGTTATTGGCAGTCTAACACAAGCCCTGGTTAATGGTTGCTAATCCAAAGAAATGCTTTTTATTTGCCCCCCCCCCCCCCCCCCCCCCCAATAGAGTACAGGCAGCAGTTATTTCATGTCGCTCATATAACCAAAAAGGGACGTGTGACATTCAGACGGCCCAACATGATAACAGAGACGCACGTTATAATCAACATCATGGGGTTCTGTGAATGTGGTCTGGTCAAGGACAAGGGTGCTCCCATCAACCCTGTTAGAGCTCTGGTGTTTCCGCTGTACCAGTATGACCCTGATGATGAGGAATCCACTATTAATGTGTTGATGCTGACGGCGCAAGTTAACATCAAGGAGGTGAGCTGTTCTGAACATTTAATAAAAAAAACAACTACTAATTTGGGGGAATATAAACATAAAAACAAATGAACATTAATGAATGTGAATGTCCCCTACCCTAAATGTGATCCACCTTCTCTACTGTAGGTTATAGCTGACAGGGAGTTGCTGTATCGTGTTAAAGAAACTTTAATCAACGTGAATCCGGAGTGTAAGCTGATCCCTGAACAGAACTACTGCCTGACTGTTCATCCAGATTATGAATTGCAACCTAAGGTAAAATAAATGACTATATTCTCTTTGTTGAAGATAAAGTTACGTGGCAGCCGACAATGTAAAATCCTCCGATAATGTAACTTGGCATTGATTTTGGGGACGATCTTCTCGTAGGACTCCTTTACTATTTCCAGTAGTTATTTTCCTTTCCCTACTGAGTCTGCAACTAGAGCAATGTCATCTAGGTAGTCGAGGTCGGTAATCATGATGGGATGTACTCGCCTAGTCTTCCTCGGGACCAACGCGACCCCAGTGCCTCCTCCCTGCTACCGATTGCGAACCACAGGCCATCACTAAGATAAACAGGAAGAGGGCTAGGGTATCACTTTTACTACAGTCAGGCACGTTGTGGGGAAATTAGCCATGGGGGGGGGGGGGGGGGGGGGGGTTAAATACTGGTTCTGAGAGAAATACAGACAGAGTTTAGCTGCTGGGGCCCCTGTAGAATATAGTTATTTATTTAATATGTTAATAAAAACACGTATGTCTATTTGTTTGACACAGGAAGCAGAATTCTATGAGGATCAGAACAACTGTTGTGCCCCCAAATTTGTGGTGACGTTGACAGACAAATGTAAATGCCTGGAAATGAGGCTGACTGAAATGAAAGGTTCAGGAAACAAACAGTCCCAGAACCCTGCAATTGTGTGGAAACGCCGGGTTAAAATACCAAATGGCCCATGGAACAATATACCTCATTCTGGTGAGAATACTGTGGATAACCAATGAATTGAAAACAATGCATTGTTTTCAATTCATCTCTGGCATCCAGTGGTGCCAGAGATGAACCGTTCACAGACACACAAACAGACTGGCGAAAACAATAATCTCCGGCCTGGCAGAGATAATAATCTGATTAATACCCAATGACATTATTAAACTGAATTATCAGAATTATCTTTAATCATTCATTCAGCTACTAATTTAATAACTATAATTATTTCATATAGTTTAATATTTAACTATGAAATATCAATTAGAACATACTGCAATAAGGATTGGATCCACCCACCTCACCTGCTGTCACTCCCTCTCAATCCATAATCACACCTGCCCTCACTCACTGCCCTCAGACTCATTAGTCTGAACCCGCTTGTTGCTGCTTGCAGCTATATTTTCCATTTGATTTCAGGAAAGAGTCTGGCCTATAGGCCTGTATGGGCAAATTGGGAGCTGGGCTGGATTAGTATACCGTTGACTGACAACCCCTTCAGCCAATCAGCAGTTTGGTCCCCTTTGGCTTATTTGTGACTTGATCCATGTTGGAGCTTTTTAGGTGCACGTTTTCTTTTAAATTGCCAATAAATGACTCTTTCCTTCAGAAAACCATCCAGACGTCGGCCCCAGTCAGCCAAACGTGTCGACAACGATGATGACATCACAGGAATCGGAGACGTTGCTGTCCGTGCGAACAGAGTTTGTTGCGCGAGTGTCAGATCCCGTGCTCAATTGTCTGCTGGACAAACTACTGGAAGAGAAGGTTCTCAACTACGAAGAGATGAACTCCATCAGATCGAAGGCATACAGCCAAGAGAAAGCGAGGCAATTCATCGACATGGTGATAAATAAAGGGAACCAAGCATCTCTGAAGATGATCACTGCACTTCATCAACTGGATCGCAACCTTCATCAGCAACTGGGTTTGGACAAACTTTGATTTGTCATTAATAGAATCCTCTTCTGTTGAGGATCATAATGATGACTATCTGATGACTAGAAATGATCTGATCAGCAGGATATCACATCTCTGGGATGTTTTCTCAGGACGTTTTACATTCAGAACATTTCATTTGACCCATACGTTTCCCTCCTGGACCTGATTGTAATGTGTTCTGATTTGTACCACAGAGTTCTGTCTTGTGGATGCATCAAGTTTTCTGTATTTGGGGGATTTGGGGGATGCGGCCATTGAACCCTTTTGATATTTTTAATCCCTGATTGATTTTGATTTACTTGAATGATGGTGAATTGCAATTTTAAAATCTCTCTCCAACATGTAGATTTGATATGGTATCCTAAAATTGTCAATGTTATAGTTTTGAGGACTTCACCATTCTGCACTTGTTTGATCTCTTGAGGGACCATCTTTAAACTTGAATGCATAGCCACTGCTTCTCTATTGATAAACTGTTAATAACTATTTACAGAGAAATATTATAAATGTGTTTGACTGTTTATACAGCTCTGTGCTTTAATAAAAGCCATATGTTTTGTCATGTGTAGTTTTACAGATTATGAGCTTTGTTTGTCACATGACATCTGACAGCATCAGCATCATAATGAAAAAGTATAAATGAGTCGTTACAATTGGTGCATCTATCCAGTCATTGATTTCATCAATTAGCTGCTATCAAATATTAAATAGTGTAAAATGATATATTTTGGTTAAAACATAATGTTTTTCTGTTAAAGGTAAACTGTGTAACTTTAAGACTATTTTGTGTATATATTTAAATATTGTAGCTGTCATTTCCCTCTATCAGCCAATATATTATTGTGCTGGTGTGTTTCCCTGCAGAAAGACCTCTGGGAGATGTGACTTATATTCATTAGAACTAAAAGTTCGTGGCCCTCGCATCTAGTGTCCACCTCACATCTCACATCCACCTCAGCTATACGTTGCTAGCCTCGCGTAGCCAGACTATATCACTGTGTGGATATGAGTCTGGTGCTTCCATGAGGAAGTTTTTTTCCCAAGGGGCGGGATCAAAACAATGGCCCTCGACGCAATTTGTTAGACTATACAACCAACTACCAATTACAGTCTCCCATATTCGAATACTGGGCCCTGATTGGTCACTCACGTCTTCTGGAGCAGGAAATGGATTCTCTAGGGAGTCCGTGTCCCTGTCATGGGCATATATGGACATCTCTGTATCTGTCCCGTATATTGGTCATGTATTTGTATATACGGCAGGGGCTTGAGTTGTATGACTATGAGCAGGGAGGAGGAGACGATCGAGCTATCCATGATTTTAACATGCGTGGTACATCATTATAATAATAATTATTATTATTATGGATATACAGGTTTTGTAGCGATGTGTAAGGTGGCTAGTGTTGTCAAAACCGGGATATACAGATTTTGAGGCATTCTGTAAGGTGGCCAGTGTTGTCCCAGTCCAGAGCGGAGCGCAACATTTTTTACGTAGTGGGGAGCGCGTTTATAAAAAGATAGGAGCGAACTCGGAGCAAGGACTGCCTGCCGCTCCAAGCCGATCTGGTCGGGGCCGTGCACCACATGTTTGACAGACACAAAGAAATCCTCAACACAGCAACATTAGTGCACAGTGCATGTCCCTGATTAAGATTTCATTCAAATGTATCCGTAATCCACACATGTATAATTATAAATACCTTGTGTCAGTTTAGTTATATCACCAGGAGATCAAAGGATAAGATTTGAAACGCAAGTGAGGGGTTTTGTCTGAACGAACCATACTGGCTGGCTATGCGAGTCTCCCTCTCGAACGGCATGGTGATTAATCATTAGCCTAACCCACAGGATTTAATATTGTCCATCTTAATAAAAAAGACAATGGCCCCGATTCACTAAGCTGGTCGTAAATAAGGTGTAAATAAAGTTACTAAGGGAGGGTGTATTTTCTCTAAGCTAAAACTGACGTGCAATTCACAAAGGGGTGTGTAAATCCCTCAAATGTGCGGATCACAGGTGTAGGTCATGATTAATCCTGACGGCTGCCAGCTGGACGTACAATCTCAAGCACGTTCCCAAGAAGTTCATTTGCATTGTTCCACGCCCCTTTTCACACCATAAAAGGCAACGGGAAATTAAATATCCAACTTCAAATTCACAGTGCTGAACAGTGTTGCCATATCCGCTTATTATAAGCGACTTTGGGCTTATTTTTCTGTGAATTTGCTTGTAAATATTGGTAGTTGCGGGTTGCAGTTTTTTGGGCTTGTTTCTAAAGTGTAGTTGCTTATTTGGGCTTGCTTCACATTTTTTTGTATTTATTTAACGGGTGGTTCTCAAATATGTTCTTGTCATGGACCCCTAAATTAGTATGTCGGCTATTTTTCTGAAAATGGTTTGTGCCAGCTGGAGCCCTGTACCAAATTTGTGTTGTTAGAATGTTTAATATTCAAAATATTCCACATTTTATTTCAAGATTAAAACAATAAATAGCAGATCTACAAGCTCACAACGTGTTTCGATGCGACGAGTTGTGAGCTTGTAGATCAGCTATTTTCAATTTGCTTGTAGACTGGCTTGTAGATCGGCTATTTTCAATGTATACAGTATAGAATTTCAATATATATAGTATACAGGTTTAATTAAAGTGCTCATAATGGCTTAGTGCCATTGTTGCTTCTTTTGGGCTTGTTTTCATAGACCTGGTTGCTTATTTCTCTCACAACATCTGGCAACACTGGTGCAAGTTCAACTTCTCTGGTTCTCTCATTAAAAAAATACAGATGTCGGCGTCGCATCGCCTTGACAACTTGTACATCTGTTCTGTCTGTAAGCCAGTCCCTCGATGGCATGATGGATAAGCTGAATGTAATTAATGCTCTCATGTGTAATGAGAATAAAGAAGTTTAACCGTTTAACCCCATGACCAAATAAAAAGCTAATACAACATGGAAAGGATATTATATAAGCCTTTTGTAATGAACATCATGCTCGCCTTTACCGAGGTAAAAAATATGATGTTTAAATCCAGGGCAAACTGGAAGTGGTTATTTAGATTAGATTATGGACCAGAGTTTATTGATTACTGAGGGGTAATTTGTCTTTTGCCCGGCCCTCACATCTAGCGTGAGTGACGCGTCGTCCACTGCGCATCGCAGATCCACCTTACAGCCACCTCACAGTGTGAGAGAGAGTATTGTGCGAAAGTAGGCCAAAGTCGCTTATAATGTTCAGACATGGCAACAATGTGGTGAAAAGTAAGCCAAATTCGCTTATAATCAGAGGACATGGCACGTGCAGGCTTGTTTGTTCCTGTCCCTCTCTGTCTCTCCCTATCTCTCGCCCTTCCCCTCTCTGTCTCCGTCCTCCTCTCTCTCTGTCACGCTCCCCTCTTTCTCTGTCCCTGTGGCTCTCTCCCCCTGTCTGTCTAATAAGGTTAGGTTTTGTTGTACTGAGGTGACGTTGTAGGAGGGGAATCCCGGCGGATTTGGCCCTGGGCGACTCTGTTTTGGGGCGAGCGTTTTGATATGCCTTGTGTTGATAAAGACATTATGTCGAGGCGCATAGCAGAGCCATGCAATTCAATTCAATTCAATTCAATTCAAAGGGCTTTATTGGCATGAGAAAACATACGTTTACATTGCCAAAGCAAAAAGCACAATACAACAATACAGCAATACGATCAAAACAAAAATGTACATTTGAAAGTCAGAATCTTCAATAGATCAATTTCTATGTAACAAGATCACTGGGTGCAGGTATAGTGCAGGAATATACACAATGATTAGTCTTTAGGGTGGTTGTGTCCGTTCGATATCCTTCTCCTATCACAACAACTCACGAATCTTGCTACTGTGTTTGCACATTGTTGTACTTCGCCCAGCAGATATGGGAGTTTTTTGTCATTGGTCATGTTTTCAAAATCTCTGTGTGTGGTTGTAATCTGTGGGAAGTATGTGTCTCTGATGTCTTGGTACAATGGACAGACGGTTAGGAAGTGTAGCTCGGTTTCCACTTCCTTTTGTGTGCAGTGGGTGCATAGTCTGTCTTCTCTCGGGATACAGGTCTGCCTGTGACGACCTTTCTCGATCGCAAGACTGTGCTCACTGAGTCTGTATCTAGTTAAGATTTTTCTTTGTTTTGGGTCGGTCACAGTGCTCAGGTATTCTGCCACTGCGTATTCTCTGTTTAGGGCCAGATAGCATTCTAGTTTACTCTGCTTTTGTGTTGCTTCTTTCCAATGTGTCAGGTAGTTTTCCTTTTGCTGTTTTATAATTTTGTTTGGTCCGATGGGTTTTCTATCTCGTGGCTCTGTTTGTGTTTGTGCCCGGAGTTCCATGGCCAGCTGGCTGAGGGGGCATCTCTCTAGAGTTTCGCTGTGTGTGAGTGCTTTGTTATGGAGTGCATCTAGGTCGCTTTCTTTTAGGTGGTTGTAGAACTTAAGTGCTCTCTTTTTTATTTTGATTATGAGTGGGTATCGTCCTAGTTCTGCCCTGCATGCATTATTTGGTGTTTTTCGCTGGGTACGGAGAATGGATTTGCAGAATTCTGTGTGTAGGGTCTCGGTTTGGTGTTTATCCCATTTTTCAAGGTCATGGTTTGCTAATGGTCCCCAGATCTCACAACCATAGAGGGAAATTGGTTCTATCACAGAGTCCAGTATTTTAAGCCAGGTTTTAATTGGGATGTCTATTTTGATGTTTCTTTTGATAGCATAGAATGCCCTTCTTGCCTTGTCTCTCAGGTCCTTTACAGCTTGGTTGTAGTTCCCTGTGCTGCTGATGTTTAGGCCAAGGTAGGTATAGTTTTTTGTTTGTTCTAGTGGGATCGTATTTAGGAAAAATTGATGGTTTTGGCGGCTGGATCTTTTTTGAAATATCATGATTTTAGTCTTAGTTAGGTTCACTGTCAGGGCCCATGTCTGCGAGAATTTGTGTAGGAGATCAAGTTGCTGCTGTAGTCCTTCCTTGGTTGGAGACAGCAGCAGCAGGTCATCTGCGAAAAGTAAGCATTTGATTTCTGTGTTTGCCAAGGGGATGCCTGGAGCTGTAGACTGTTCTAACGTTTTTGCTAACTTGTTGATATATATGTTGAAGAGTGTTGGACTCAGGCTGCATCCCTGTCTAACTCCTCGGCTTTGGGGGAAAAAGTCTGTGTGTTTTTCGCCTATTTTAACTGCGCATTTGTTGTTTGTGTACATTGATTTTATGATGTCATAGGTTTTCCCCCCTATGCCACTTTCCAATAGTTTGTACATCAGACCCTCATGCCAAATTGAATCGAATGCTTTTTTGAAGTCGACAAAGCAGGAGAATAATTTGCTTTTGTTTTTGTTTATTTGGTTGTCAATTAGGGTGTTTAGAGTGTAAATGTGGTCTGTTGTGCGATATTTTGGTAGAAAGCCAATTTGTGATTTGCTCAGGACATTGCTTTCTGTGAGGAAGTTTAGGATTCTGTGGTTGAGGATCATGCAGAGGATCTTTCCGAGGTTGCTGTTTACACAGATCCCACGGTAGTTATTTGGGTCATATTTGTCTCCACTTTTGTGGAGTGGCGTTATCAGCCCTTGATTCCATGTGCTAGGGAAGATCCCAGAGCTGAGCACTATATTTAGGAGTTTTAGTATGGCCATTTGGAATTTGAGGTCGGTGAATTTTATCATTTCATTTAGAATACCGTCTGCCCCACAGGCCTTCTTGGTTTTAAGTGTTTTTATTTTGTCTTGTAGTTCTTTTAGGTTGATTTGGGAATCTAGTGGATTCTGGTAGTCTTTTACGGCTGACTCTAGGTTTTGTAGTTTATCTTTTATTTGTTTTTGCTCTTTGTTCTTCTCGATTGGGCCAAAGAGGCTAGAAAAATGATTCACCCATATATCTCCATTTTGGATGGGTAGTTCGTCCTGTTTTAGCTTATTAAGTCTGTTCCAGTTTTCCCAGAAGCTGTTTGTCTGTATGGAATCTTCGATATCTTGCAGTTGGTTTCTAACATGTTGATTTCTTTTTTCTTTTACTGTATTTTTGTATTGTTTCAGTGTTTCCCCATATTGGAGACGTATGTTGTGGTTGTCTGGGTCTCTGTGTTTTTGGTTTGATAGTTTCCTTAATTTTTTCCTGAGATTATTGCAGTCATTATCGTACCATTTGTCATTCTCAACGTTTTTTCTCGCTTTCCTGTTTGATACTTTTAAGTTTGCTAGTGAGGCTGTTAGTTCAAATATATGATTGAGGCCTTCTACTGCCCTGTTTACACTTTCACTGTTTTTTTCAATGTTTTTTTCTAGGAAATGATCCAGTTGTGATTGGACTTGTTTTTGCCTAATAGCATTTTGGAAAGCTTCTGCGCTATGTTCATTCCATTTGTAACGTTTTCTTATAGTATGTAGTTTGTTTGGCGTTTGTTCTTTGTGTCTGTGTGTTGATCTGTTTAGATAGGCTGTGATTCTGTTGTGGTCTGACAGGGGTGTTTGCGGGCTGACTGTGAAGGCTCTGAGCGATGCTAGGTTTATGTCCGTGATAAAGTAATCTACCGAGCTGTTTCCCAGGGATGAGCTGTATGTATATCTACCGAAGGAGTCCCCTCGGAGTCTACCGTTAACAATGTACAGACCCAGTGAGCGACAGTGAGCCATGCACACGCAAGCGCGCGCGCACACGCGCGCATGCACACACACACACACACACACACACACACACACACACACACACACACACACACACACACACACACACACACACACAGTCACACACAGCGCAGAGAAGTTCTAAAGAGTTCTGATGAATGAATAATATAATATAACAGAGGTGTCTCACACACACACACACACACACACACACACACACACACACACACACACACACACACACACACACACACACACACACATACACAGGCCTGACATATAGCGTGACGTAGCGGCCTGCACTTGGCAGCACACATCATCGGCCAGATCCACCTCCTCTCTCGCCCCTTCCCCTCTACTCTCTCTCTGTCCTCCTCTGTCTATGTCGCTCTCTCCCCGTCTCTGTCTCTCCCCCTAGTGTGTGGCTGTAACTCTCTCTCGCCCTCTCTCCCTCCCTCCCTCCCTCCCTCTCTCTCTCGCCCTCTCTCTCTCCCTCCCTCCCTCCCTCCCTCTCTCTGTCTCTCCGTCTGTGTCGCTGTCTTTGGCTCGCTATTCCTGAGATCGTACGTCCTCCCTCTCTCTCCCCTTGTCTCTCTCTCTCCCTCCCTCCCTCCCTCCCTCTCGCTCTCTCTCCCTCCCTCCCTCCCTGTAGCTCTCTCTCTCTCCCTCCCTCCCTCTCTCTCACTCTCTCTCACCCTCTCGCTCTCCCCTCCCTCTCGCTCTCCACTCCCTCCCTCCCTCCCTGTCTGCGAGGGTGCTCACTTTTTGTCGCAGATGATTGGCTGTCCTGGCTGTTAAAACGGACCGGCCGGAAGTAAATTGCGAGCTGAAATATATAACACTGTATGATTATTAGAAGTGGAGACACATGTGAAGGTGGAAAAGAAATAAGTACTTATGTACTTTTGCATGAGCGATTTTTGTAGCAAGTTGGGAGAGAATTGGACCAGTGCTTTGGCCGTGATTTGTACCTAAAGTTTTGAGTCCAGGAAAGGGTACACCTCTCTGATTGGTGTGGCAAGATACAGTAGTAGCCAGCTGAGAACCTCACGATTTTCAAAGCAGTACCCATAGGTACTGATTTGTCCCTTGGGTACCTCTGTCGGCCACTCCCCCAGATTCTCAGACACGCCCCTAAATGTATTATATCTTATTTCAGTGTGTAGTGTGGCCATTCTGCCACAGGGTGGCGCATTCACAGTGAGCAACATAGCTATAGACTGTTTCTGCTGCTTTTGCAAAGTAGAAATACTCTGTTACAAGTAAAAGTCAGGAAATAAAACTATACTTGAGTTAAAGTACAAAAGTATTGGTATTAAAATGTACTTAAAGTACCAAAAGTAGAAAGTACTCTACTAATTATGTGGAATGTCCCATTTCACAACTTTTCAAATGTATAAAATGTATACAAATCTTTTGATGGCAGATCTACAAGCTCACTATGTGTCACATTGCGACGCATTGTGAGCTTGTAGATCGGCTATTTTCAAATGGCCAAAATGTGTATAGGGCTGAAGTGGTTACTGTATGTTTTGTGATAATATTCAAAATCTACAAACTAACTAGTAACCAAACATGTATCAGATCCAAAACATGGAAAATAGAAGGGGGAAAAAGAGTCCTTAGGATGAATTCAAAAGCAATTGTTTCTTTAGACATAACTGTGTTTCATGGAACATGGTGGAAGAAGATAGATAAGTCAGTCAGAGATAAAAGAATTGCAGCTCCCAAAGCTGCTACTTTCTGAGAGCAGTAACTAGTAACTATACTACTAGTCAACTGAAAGTAACATTTCAATAAAATGCATTATAAACTACTTTTGGGCACAATTATGTTATTTTAGAGTGTGAAACGGAGTTAAATCAACACAGGAGATTATAATGTACTAACTAACTTAGGACCCCAATTTATACAAGCCATATGGCTTTCTTGGATTTTTTAAATCATATTTAGTCAACCTTGTATTTGAACTGTACTTTCATGTGCTTTTTGTCTGCAAACTACTAAATAAAGTATTCAATCAAAAAACGTTTCGAGGTTGGAAAACAAAGTCATACACACATGCACTGCATCAGCAATGGTTTCAGACAATGACATGCAAATTAACTGGTTTAACACCTAACACCTTGGCCATGGTCTTTTGTTTGTCACTAGCCAAAAATAGGCCGTCACAATGGCTCTTGACTGTGAGCTTGTCACCAGACTATAGTAACTTTACTAGTGGATCCAAACATTTTTAGGCTACACTCTCAGAGATAAATCAACAGAGGATTTTATTGTGTAGCCCAGGAGTTGTCGTCGTCTCCCCCCCCCCCCCCCCCCCGCACACATTTTTATTTTGACTACATGTTTTGAATTGCAGTTAGTTTTCATTAGATTTTTAAGTGGATTTGCTAATTTAATTTAGTTTTTAGTTTGTGAAAAGAAGTAGAGTTTTTTTTTGTTTCAGTGTTAATTTTAGTTTTATTATTGTAAGGGTAGTCAGGGGCTGTATTCAACAAGCTCAGAATAGTGGAAATGGAAGATCTACAAGTTCTCTACAAGAACACTCATTCTCTCTGGTGGGATGTTTGTATGTCTGATGTATCTTTCTGATGCTTCCTTCATTAGAACTTTCATAACTTTTGATGAATTATTAAGCAAAGCTGATTCAGAATGATTAAGCAAAACATATTCAGTATCAGTTTTCGTTTCTGTCTCCACGCAGCCGATGACAGCAGTAGCAATGTTACAACTGCTGCGTGTTGTGAGCTTGTAGATCTGCCATCTTCACTATTCTAGTTGAATATTGCCCCTGACTACCCTTACAATAATAAAACTAAAATGAAGATTGAAACTAATAAAAAATCAACTAAAACTAAGCCTTTTCACAAAGTAAAAACTAAACTAGCAAATCCACTTAAAAATCTAATGGAAACGAACTGCAATTGAATGTAGTCAAAACAAAAATACAAGTGTGTGTGTGTGTGTGTGTGTGTGTGTGTGTGTGTGTGTGTGTGTGTGTGTGTGTGTGTGTGTGTGTGTTTGGGGGTGGGGTGGGGGATCACAAGACCTGGGCTCCTGAGTCCATTGTGATGTGTGATGGCCAAGGTACTAAACCGGTTAATTTGCATGTCATTGTCTGAAACCTTTGTTTAGAAGTTGCAGGCGATAAAGAGAGAGAGAGAGAGAGAGACAGTCAGATTGAATGGAGTTTCTAGGTGAAAGTGTTTTTTTTAGGTCCCTTAACCCTAACCCTCCATCCGCCTCCATTATAAATCTCTGAACTTTTAAAGGAGTACAATTCTAAAACTATTAAACATTTCAAAGATTCCTTTTCAGGCAAACATGTCCACAGTAAGATGAACACGTTAAAGTATGAATGGGGTTACTAGCAGTAAGTATGTAGGATTAGTAGCCTGCACTCGTTTCCCTTTAAATGTCCATTGCCGCATTGACAATGCATTGGGCGCTTAAAGTTAAATATCTCCCAAACTGCAAATGATTTCAAAGAAGACAAAAAAAAAGTACACACTTTGGCAGGCTACCAGTTCTACAGGGAAGAACACACAAGTGAACAGTCTATGGAAGAACCACTGTGGTGTAGTGGTTTAGCTAAAGGGTTTGCAACTAGAAGGTTCTCAGTTCAAATCCAGTCAGAATGTTTTTCCAACTTTTTCTTGGCGCTTTCACCTTTATCTAATCTTTCAGTGAAAACCTTAGTAGTGAACAGAGCAATTAAGAACCAATGTGGTGCAGTGGATTAGATACAGGACTTGTAACCAGAAGTCTCCCGGTTCAAATCCAACTAGGACATTCTTCCAACTTTTACCTGCCAAAGTTTATACCACTTTCCCTTATAATGTGTATTAACATTTCTTCTGTTAGAAGAGAGAGAGAGAGAGAGAGAGAGAGAGAGAGAGAGATCCTAGATTATTATTTCTATGCATTAGATGTATTACCTCGTGTTTACCTTGCTTACTGTAAATCTCTCTTTATTAAGAGCGTCTGCTAAATGCCCAACTTGTAGACTACATTGTAGAGAGATGGTGCTACTATAATTAACATAACCTGTTTGGCTACGACACCCCCCTCACAGCCAAACAGACTGTGAGTTCAGTTGGGACTGACTGTTGTACTTTTACTCCACTACAATGACATTTGGTTACTAGAGAGAGAGAGAGAGAGAGAGACTAGAGAGAGACTAGAGAGAGACTAGAGAGAGACTAGAGAGAGAGAGAGAGAGAGAGAGAGAGAGAGAGAGAGAGAGAGAGAGAGACTCTCAGAGTCTCTCAGAGTTTACTGTGTGTGTGTGTGTGTGTGTGTGTGTGTGTGTGTGTGTGTGTGTGTGTGTGTGTGTGTGTGTGTGTGTGTGTGTGTGTGTGTGTGTGTGTGTGTGTGTGTGTGTGTGTTGATTCCCCCGATTTATATTGTAAAATCAATGTTAATTTAACTCTGAGAGTGTACAAATGGAACCAAATGGACCCGTTGGTTCCATTTGTACACTTTGGTTCCATTTGTACACTCTCAGAGTTACAGACCCACAAGGGTCCATTTGGTTCCTAACTATCCTCCATTTAGCTGGGGACCCCTGGAACCCCCTCAGGTACCCCTGGGGGTCCCCGGACCCCACTTTGAGAACCAATGTTCTATTGTTCCATTAAATTGGATTCAGTTCTAACAGGCTAGAAACTGTACACGTCTTTTCTTTTGCGGGGGGCGTGGGGAAAGTAATATAAAGTAATATATAATATATTACCCTTGATTCCAAGTAATAATAATAATTACTTTTCAAAGGAGTAATAAGTAATAAGTAACATATTACTCTCCTAAGTAATATAGCCCAACACTGATTACAGAACACACTAACCATTATTATTATTATTATTATTAAAAGAAAAGAAAAATATTGTGATACAAAATGCCTAAATAAAGCAATAGATATGAGTAATGAAATTGAAATGAAAAAGGTTGAGAATCACTGGGTTAAACTGTAGAATATAGTTAAAGGGATATTTGAATTCCCCACCAAGTAGACTAGTAGGTAAACAACCAATAGTTGCTCGGCCCTGCCACCTACTGTCCAGCTACTGTATTGCACAGTGGGGAAAAAATAATGCTAAACTCCACCCTCCAAGGCAAAACCACACCCACAGAGGGGTGTGGTTTCATATCAGCGCCTCCCGGGTACTGATTTCCTAGGTACCTAAGGTGAGGTTCTCAGCTGGCTACGACTGTATATCACTGTCCTACGTCACACTGGCCACAGTTACATGGACCATCATGTATTCATTCAGAATGAATTCATTCCGAATGAACTCATTCTGAATAGAGGAATCTGATCCACTCACCTGTTTACATGGGACCTGAATAAAAGTATTCTTCGTTTACATGACCAAAGCATTCATTCAGAATATAACTTTTGACATGCGCAAAGTGGTTCCCGCCTACGCCCGGGCATGGACCAGGGGCCACTACCCGGAGCAGAGCTTCCCCTGGTGGGCATGGGAGGAGGCAATAGCCCCCTGTGTTCCTTTGTCATTGCCGTTTTAATGCAAAAGTAGCAGATCTACAAGTTCAGACCAGTTTCTTTTTTTGTATTGGTACCAGACACGGTAAAACGTAGGCTAGCCTATAGTATTTGTCACATTTCTCATGTAGGTACCGTACGATGATGTCATCGCGCATTCGCACATGGTCATTATAATGAGAGAGAGAGAGAGAGAGAGAGAGAGAGAGAGAGAGAGAGAGAGAGAGAGAGAGAGAGAGAGAGAGAGAGAGAGAGAGAGAGAGAGAGAGAGAGAGAGAGAGAGAGAGAGAGAGAGAGAGAGAGAGACTACAGTCTATGATCAATGCGTTTCTGCGTTTACGTGTGGATAGGGATTTAAAAAGAAAATCTTTGTCATGTGGCCAGGGATTCTTTTTAAAAACCGAGGACTAAAATACCTGTTTAGAAAAAGATCCATAGCCTATATAAGTGTTAGCCTGGTAAACCCTCCCTCCGGAAATCTCATTTCAATTCGATTTCAGAAAGGAGTCTGGTCTGAAACGCCTTTCTCCAATAATCGCTCTGCTCGCCGAGCCGACGAGCCTATCAGCGTCGTCGCTCATTGTTCTGTGATTGACAGCGACAGTTGGCCAATCAGGTGGCGAGTTCGAGTGAGCCCGAATGAACCCGAGTGCAGCCTGAGAGCCGCCGAAAAAAGACGAACGGCAGCCATTGTTGTTTGTGCGAGTGCCTTCACTTCTTACTTTCAGTTTTATAACGCTTTCAAACTTCTTTTTTGAGGCACGGAATTTACTTATAAGATATCGTTTGGATAGAATTTAGTTGTTTAACTTCATATATGTGGTCAATTAATCATGACAGAGCCTATTTAAAAATATAAATTTAGAGAACCGGCAGGGGCGGGGAGTGACACGCATGTATCCCAATAAGGCAACCTATTTTCGGCATGGCCGTCCCAAAAGTCCCGTTGCGTCACATAGTCTGGGGCTCGTCAAATTGAACTGCTCATTGGCTGAAGGGGAAAAACGATCATTGGTTGAAGGGGTTGTCAGTCAACGGTATTACTCCCGCCCAACTCCAGCCCACAGCGATTATTGCAGAAAGGCGTTTCAGACCAGACTCCTTTCTGAAATCGAATTGAAATGAGATTTCCGGAGGGAGGGTTTACCAGGCTATATAAGTGTAGCCTAGGCCAGCAATCCTCGGAGCGTCCGTTCTCCTGGACAAGTCTGGGCTTAACCATTACAGGCTTATTAAATGACGCTATTAGAAACATTAATTTTATCCCGCAGGAGCGAGCGCTTTTCAGCACCAACCGTGGCCGAATTAGAGTTTTGATAGGTCATTTTTGGACAATTCTGACAGCCCTACTAAGCACGGACATGCGCGAAGGAATGCATGTATTCCAAACAGACAGGAGCGTTTGGAATAAAGTGTTTACATGGTCAATTCCGATTGATTTAACCCGATTCAAACGGTCTATACCACCCCTCCTATTCCGAATGAAAATGCATTCGGGTCAGACTGGAATGGAATATTCTATTCCAATTGGGGTGTTTACATGAGCAAATCTATTCGGAATGAATTCATCCATTCATTCATTCCGAATAGAAGTGTATTCATTCCGAATACAACTGTCCATGTAACTGTGGCCAATGGGGAGTGGATCTATTCCGGACACAGCTTTCATCCACTGTTTCAGATGGTGAGACTTATTAGGCTATTGTGTGCGGTGTTCATGTGATAAATAAATAAACAGTAGCCTACAGTATAAATTAATACCGCAGACACTTGAGGCTCTGATTAATTCTATCAACAGCAGTATGAAGTAGTTTTTCTGTATAACCTCGTATGAATTTATCAATCATTGTGCACAAGTGGTGAAATCATATGCGTTTAGCCTGCAAAGCTATAGGGTAAACTGTTCTTTAAAGGAAGTGGGTGGCAACTGTCTGCTCTGAGGAGGCTATTACAATCAGTGGGCAATCAGATCCGTCTTTACGGATTATCCAGGTATCCAAAACGCTGTACTATGAGAATCGAAGTTCATAGTGAACTTTAAATGTTCTGAGGACACATTTAGAAAGAAAAAAAGACTGTAGAAGGTCAATAGAACCTCTGAAGAGGAAGAAAATATCATCCACATACCTCCTATAAATTAAACAAATTGGAAAGGAAAGGATTAACAATACTGTTGAGTTTTTTTTTTTCTTTTCAGGTAACAATTTTTTTTTAAATCAGGTAACAAAAAAAAAACATGAATTATTTGCATTATCGTGAAATCAATCAGAAGTCACTCGCTTCTAAATATTGACCCAAAAGGTTCATACTGCATTGATATACCACAATGGACATAGTACAATCACACATTAAACACTACAACAGGAGCTTTAAACACTAAGGGAGCAACACGAATACTGTAAGTTAAACACTACAGCAGTGGTTCTCAAACTTGTTCGTGCCAAGGACCCCCTAATTGATATATATTTGGCCACGGACCCCCATCTGAAAATGTTTCATGTCAGGGACCCCCTGAAGAGAAGATTTGTGGTAAAAAAAAATCAAAATGATCCAAAAATGACAATATTTTTCAAATATTTTCAAAAATAGCAGATGTGAAGTTCGCAGCGTGGTCAGAAGTGACGTGCTGTGAGCTTGTAGATCTGCTATTTTTGGATAGCCAACAAATAATGGATAAAGTGTTTAAGATGATTGTGATGCTATTAACTACTTTTGCTGGGGACCCCCTGGTACCCCTCCAAGGACCCCTGGGGGTCCCCGGACCCCACTTTGAGGACCAATGCACTACAGGACACGTTTGTGAGCAGCAGTAATGGCTGCCATGAATCTGACTGCATAGGCCCAGATTTGTAACTAATACAAAATTACGACTTTTTTTTGGCATAACCCCAAGCTTTGTTTTATAGTAAAGTACTCATTCATGTTTTATGTTCTAATACTTCATTTACCTGAACTACTTGTGCATCTGAAGAAAGAAACAACATCTGACCATCTAACTACCTGTCTATCAGGTGCATTTGCCACCTTGTGGCGAAAAGTGGGATAGGTCTGTTCCTAAAATATAAATTCTCTGCTTATTCCAAGACACAATAAGGCTCTTAAACATACAAGAAACATTCATAATAAAACAAATGTGACTGTACATTTGTGTATGTCACACATGCTTCTGTGCGAAATTTGGTACAGGCTGTCAAAAAACCCAATTGAAACAGTTATTTCACAGTGTAATGTCATTTTACGACCCCATGTTTACTTCAGATATCCGTACTCAAGTATATTTTGATGCCAATACTTTTGTACTTTAATCAAGTAACATTTTGAATACCGGCCTCTTTTTCTTTCCTTTTTTTAATGACAGTATTTTTATATTGCATTGCTTTTCTGCCTCCCAGTGTGAATGAAGGATTCTTGTACTGTGACTACTTTTGTTTTAGTTTTTTTACTCCTCGGATTATGTAACTGATTCCCAAACCAACTGGTTTGTGTTCTCCGACCAGCTGCTAAATGAATGTTAACGTGTTATTTTAACTCCACAGGTTGTGCACGGACTGAAGCAGACAGAAGCCCAGGCTGATCCTCCTGAATGCCTTGTTGGAGCTGCAGACGTGGCCTGTGACCTATATGCACCAGTATGAAACTGAAGGCTGTGAAAACCTGTCTCCAGTGTCTGCTGTCATATTGTGAGTGACGGCCATCTCCAGTCTCACCATCAGCTGCCTGCCTTCAACACACACCAGCTGGTCCAAGCCTCCGCGTCTCAGGAGCACATCTGCCCACGTCACCACCACATCAGGAAAGTGTTCTGCCGCACCGACCAGCAGTGTGTCTGCTGTCTGTGCACCGTGGAAGAACACCAGGGCCACCAGACCATCTTGGCCGCCGCAGAACGGACCGAGAGACAGAGGGAGCTTGTCTCCAGTCTCCTCCTCAGCTCAGAGACCTCCTGCTCCACACACTTTGTCACACTTTGTCCCAGTGTGGGTAGAATATGGTGTAGTAGTGTGTATGGGGGTAATTTAGTGATTAATTATCATTAAATGTCATGAATATCAATGAAATTATATATCACCAGTTTACCTGTTTTTAATACAGATCAGTCTCATAAAATCTGAAGGATTTTGAATTCTTGGCTGAGGCAGGGTCATAGATCATCCAACAATATACAAAAGACAAACAAGATTTTATTTCTAATCAAGGAAGTTTATTAACTCAAAGGCATAAGCCATAGGAAATATTAATGTTCCAATACAGCCGTACAAGATGTCATTTCTGCTGTGGTCCCTGATTAGAACTTTATGTGCTAAAAATGGTATTCTAATTGTTGTGAGCTCCTAGACAGAAAGAGATAGAAAGAGGGGAAGGTAGGTGAGGGCTGAAAAGAAATAGAAACAGTAGTTAAAGAGCCCTGTCAATAAGTTGATGAAAACAAGCCTAATACACATACAATCCTATTGCCGTTGCTCATCAGATGATGGGAACAGACCTGTGATTGACAGGGGTCACTTCTCAAGTAGCGTTCTGGGGCTGTTGGCATTTGTCGCCTGCCTCACTGCCTGCCTGCCTGGCTTTCTTCACACTCCTTAAGTGCCAGCAAATCTTCACTGTTAACAACAGCCGTCTTTATGCTGGGTAGACCAACTTTTCTTCGACACTCCTCAAGTGCCAGCAAGTCTTCACTGTTAACAACAGCCGTCTTTTATTCTTCTTTAGAGTCTATATTCTTCACGAAAGAGAATGTAGGTGATACTTTCTCTCTCGACTTTCCACTTTCCACTTTCAAACTTTCGACTTTCCACTGTCCACTTTCGACTTTCCACTGTCCACTTTCGACTTTCCACTGTCCACTTTCCACTGTCCACTTTCCACTGTCCACTTTCCACTTTCCACTGTCCACTGTCCACTTTCCACTTTCCACTGTCCACTTTCCACTGTTGTGTTGAAAGGCACAACTTTGATTCCTTTGCAGTAGTTGAACGCAATATTTAATGACTTGAAAATGTCAATGAATCTTGCAGCTCCCATTCAAATTGAACAAAACAAAAATACACCTAACTGACACTAAGACAAGAAAAGGGGAGGATAACATAGATGAGACCAGACAAGACGAGACCTAGACTGGACTGGACGTTGGTCACTAAGAGATGGTCTTTTATTCTCCATCCTAAATACCATGCGAAACTCAATCCCCTGCCTGTCATTGGCTCAAACACAGGAAGGTATGTTTAGAAAGAAAGGGGGGGAAGAAGAGAAATCTGAACCCACAACAACAACTAATTAACTCAACCTAAAGTTGATTCTCTTACAAGGATTTATTCATTATATTATCGATATTCTCCCATTGTAACTTAGTGTCACGCATCTGGTTCCTATTTAAAAATAATATTGGAAATATATTGGAAATATAATGAATAATGAATAATAACAATCAAATGATAATATAAATGTACCTTCATGCATAAGTGAAAATATGATAAACAGTTGTACTTAATCATACTTGAATGTTACAAATATAACAGCAAGCTTACACAGTAGGACACGTAATAACCACTTGTTTAATATGGATAATTAACTATGAACGTATGAAACAAACTCTGCCTCAATTCTTTGAGGAGTGCTTGAGGATCGATGATCTCAAGGTCATAGGTCGCAGGCCATTTGGTTGGAAGCAGAGCTCTCCCGTCACAGACTGCAAATTATGGCATTATTTCCAGTTAAATTTGTCCCAAGTTTGTGTCCTGATATCATGGTTCCATGTCAGCAACATTGTCAATCCTTGCCAGTGGGTCTAGGAAACTCTGTGTGTATGTCCATGCACATCAGTATATCTGTGCATGCATGTGTGTGTGCGTGCAGGGCACGTAGACTGCAGGATGTGTGTAAACAGAGCTGTTTGGGGCATTTGACCTCTGGGGTCAGCGGCTCCTTCTTCATATGCTTGTAGAGTTGTGTTCATATGCATCAGCAAAAATGGAGATCCAGTTTGGATCGGTGAATGGTTTGATTATAGTGGAATATTCAATTGATAAACCCTCCCCCAAAGCTACTACAATGGCACAATTAATGGAATCGAACACAGTCCGTCGGTGCAAAACAAGTGTTTTATTTGCCCTTTTTAGAGTCCCAGGGAAACAAAATACATAACAACAAAAAACAATACTAGCCCGATTGGCTCTAGGTCTGCTTTTTACGGCAGCCCTTCACAGTGGTAGGCACCCTTCTTTTAAAGGCTAAGCCCCTCCCACTGGACCATACCAATCTCAATTGACTCAATCAATTTACACATAAACCAGTTATTTCATCTATGTCCAAAGACATTATACTTCACATTTAACACATTTAAAGTGTCCTCACATTACCACATTTCCCACAATAATAATAATTCACAATAACAATTAGAATACCCCCTTTTACTCAAACCCACAGTTGGTATGGTACAGCAGGTATGGACTGAGCATGCTCACTACAAACAGACAGGCACTATAAAACGCTGCCTGCAGCTACACTCGGGTCCTTCGTCACTGCCCAGAAGGAAGCACTGTGGTAAGAGAAAGAAAAAACAGTCAAACATTTGCCTAAAGAACATTCCCTGCAACTTAAAAATAAAGAACACTTTTACAATTTAACCCTGTGTTGTGTGAAATCATTTAAGTCATAAGTGAAAAGAACAATAATACAGGAAACATACTAAAAACTGTTAAATGGAGTTTAGTGTGTGTACCCACCAAACTATCCTAGCATGCTACCTGGCTATTGTGTGTATGGTGTATTGTGTAGTGTTGATGTGGTTATGATGTGGTGTTAGTGGCAGGGTGAACTGCCACACACTTCCTCCGGTCTTCAGTGCGACTCTCTTCTCGTCCCCGCCAGCTTCTGATCAGCTCCCTGGCCCCAGATCGTCTTCTCCTCAAGAGCAGCCATCTTCTCCTCAAAGGCAGCGTCAGTGTCCTCAACTGCTCTATCAGCAAAGCGGCTGATGGACCCCACTGACTGGTGAAGTGTATTCAGGTATTCCTCCTCCTCTTGGAGTCTCTGCTGGATGTTACTCTGACCCTCTCTAACAAACACAGACACCGTACCGTCAGTGTCCGGCCTCCTGAAGACGATGTGTTGATGGCTGTGTCACAACTATTTTTTTTATATTGTATTACATTTTTTTTTTGTTTATACATATGCCACTTATGGTTTGTTAAATATGACCTATTTTGATTTAACATAAGTGCATGTGTTAAACGAGGATGAACACAAAATCAAGACTCCTTTCCATTGTGGTCGTTGGGTTTCAAACAGGCAAAACAAACAAAACCAGAAATTATGGGGAAAATGCAAGACATTAGACTAACATTTTCTTAAAAAGGTGTCTGGAGGGGGAATATCCCAGTTTGAGGCTCCAATGAACTTGGGTCCCCACCCACAGTACATAATATAACACCAACATTTTAACTATTTTTAATTTAAAGATTGCAGATCCACAAGCTCACAATGTGTCGCATGCGTTGTGAGCTTGTAGATTTATTTGTAAAGCTTGTAGATATATTTTAGGGAACATAAATTTGAGAACCACACAAATCTTCTGGGTGTCTCTGGCACAATCTTTTCAAATGGGGGTCCACAGCCAAATATTAATTTGAGGGTCCTTGACATGAAAACATTTAAAAACACTGCGTTTTGAAAAGTATATAAACAGGTGGGCAGCACTGGCTCTGGTGTTGTGACTCTCTGAAACAGATGTGAGTTACTGGTGGTTGTAAATGTTGTGAACCATGTTGAGTTGGTGAACAATCCTAGCCTCCAGAGGGAGCCAGTCAAACTGCTGGAAGTGTACTTTGCCCATACAAATAATTGGCAAAAAAAATACTTGTAGTTTAAAAGTAAGTAGGCCTACACTATTATATATTTTTTCCTGATCACAGGATCTAAATGTCAGAGCAGGGAGTTCACCTCCAACCACTGCAGATGTACTAATTCTATTGTATTATGATAGATTGGTTAAAATGTTCCATTCACACAAGTTATGGATTGCAGCTTTATGCACATAGCCCATTACTTCTCAACCTGGCGTCCATATTTTGGCCATGTCATTAGGTAAAACGTTTCACATTTCTTCCCCCAACTTGTCTTAATCAGATAGATTTTTTTAGAACTGTGACTTGTCATGTCTGTTTGGATCATTGTGCACAATGGAGCTGTTTGTTACAATTCAAATGTGATGTGTGCGGTTATATGGTGCAGTTGCTTGCTATATAGGTTTGTGTCATTTTATTAAACCTTGTTGCCATGTCATGGCATTCTTTTGCATTGTGCGCAATAGCGTGGTTTGATGTTTGTGAAACTAATTGCAGTGTTTTGTTTTGTGGATCAGTTATGGTACCTGTGGGGTGAATATGTGTTTATGCAGCCTGACTTTGCATTAGAGGTAATGCTCCTTGAGTAAACGTGACGAACGTGACACGTTAGTCAGATGGCTTTGCTGTGGTGTTTAATTACACTCTTGGCTTCATGCCAGATAGCAGATAGCAGCAGTGGTATCTGCTGCTTTTGATAGATTTGTCTAATCACGGCATGGATGATTTAAGAACAGTGTTGCTGTCCGCGGTGCCTGCGTGTAAAGTGCTCTTGCTGTCAATGAAGAGAAATTTTGTTGAATGGCTCTGGTCCTCTCCTGTTCTTCAGATGAGGAAAAATGTTCAGTGTCTTTGATTCTAGTGATTGGTAGCACTTTTAAACATACTTACATTAATAGGACCATTTAAAAATGAAAGATGTGGCAGTGCTGCATTGTTGTGGTTTCACGTTATGACTCTAGGCTGATGAAGTCACACAACCCCCTCCCCCCCTTCCAGAAATGCCTTTAATTAAAAACACCACTACTTGTTGTCCTCCGCATTTCTCTCCTGTTGCTGCTGCTGTGGCTGAAGTGAAATGCATTCTGGGAAGTAGACCTGAACGTTCTGATCAGATGCAGATGAACATTAGTTAACAGTAGACTGCATTTGAAGGAGCCTATGAAATGGGACAAGCCTTGGCATGCCACTGTGATGCAATCGGCCTTCGAATACTGCCTTCGAAGTATGTGGACCCTGAATTGGGAGTGAGACAGGGATTGTATTTCTGTACAGCACCAAAAACCTACATTTACCTGCTTATAATAGTGGTATCATATCCAACTCTGAGTCTAATTAGTTTAACTCAGGTCAGGTGAGACTGCTTACCATCCACTCTGCCCTCACCCACCCTACAGTCTACTTTTGGGGACTGTGATTGGTGTAGCAGAGTATACATAAATACATAGCCTACCTAACTTTGGTGCAACGCTGTAAAAAGACAGGCTGTGTACTTTTGTCCAGAGTCATTCAGCAGGTTAATGATTACAGTTTACTGTTGATTTACATGAATCACTCCTCAGTGCATGTCGACACTGCAGGACTGAAGTTTAGTCAGGACTTGTAACTTCAACGGCACACCTTGTAGGCAGGTAAGCATCCTCAATATGAGAAATGGTAATATTTTAACATAGACTTAAAAATCTGATTATATCAAGTTACATACTGTAAGTGTTGTAAAGGTGGACAGCAGGTGAAGAGCCGTATTAAAATGTTTTAACCATTTCATCCCTCTCCACGGCATTTAAAACCAATAAACAGATTACACAGATAAATGATTTTTATTTTACAGGCTAACGTCTCTATATTTCTCAAGCAATATTAGTCAAAACACTTTCTTAAACGTTTTTTCTTTGCTTTTCTTTAAACCTGGGCCCTATGGTTTTGACTCAAAATGAAGGGTGAATGTAAAAACGATTTGAATAGGTCCATTTGATCGCCTCCCGGACGCATCATATCCAGAGATGATCATGCATTTAAAAACAACCCTACAGGGATTAGTAGCCTACTAATCATCATCATCTAAGTCATTAGATGATGGACCAGAACACAACCAAAGGCTAATTTAAGATCTGAAACTTTGACAGACTGTCTTATACAATAATCAATATATGAATTGCTATTTATTGCTATAAAAGTTACTAAAGAAAGATGTTTGTGTTTTAACTGCATACTGACTGATAGAACTGTGTGTGTAATCAAATGTCACAGGTACAGATAGAAATACTTGTGGTAATCATTTAGTGAAGAACATCCTTGAATGAGGATGTTTAGCTAATTAACCCATTCAATAACATTTTAAGATGGGGGTCCACGGCCAAATACATATCTAAAATTGTTTTCTAAATCCTAGTATGTTGCTATATGCAGTGGTGCTCCAACTTTTCCATGTCAAGGACCCCCAAAATGATATGTATTTGGCCGCGGACCCCCATCTCAAAATATGTTGTTCCAGGGACCCCCAGAAGCACAGATTGGAATTAAAAATGTTTGCTTTAAAACATATATTCAAAGATTTGCACAAATGTTCCACACATTTTCTAAAAATAGCATATCTACAAGCTCATAGCGTATATGAGCTTGTAGATATGCTATTTTTGAATAGCCATAGAAATCTTAAAATGACACAAATGCGTTCCCGGTCTTAATGGATTAAGTACAAAAAAAGAACACCTGGGGAGACAGACAGACAGACTCCCTTTTGAACAGAGATAAACAAGTTCTTTCATTGAATAGGAGCTCTAAGGTCTCTATTTACAGTAGATATGGAGAGAGACTTTATGAAACACATGTCTGTGAAGCACTCCTAACATTGATAAAAACATTCTTACGGTGGGTGTAGATTCTATATTTTGACATGATAGTAGAGTGCTTCTCAAACGTTTTAATTAAAAGCATCTGTTTGGTGCAAGTTTAGGGCACGCCCCCCATATCTCTGAGAGTGTCTCTCTCTGAGACGGAGAACGAGTTATTTACAATCTGTCATTATCTCTCAAGTTCACCTCGTGACATACTGTATCTTAGGGGGAAAGATTTACATATCTGCGTACTTTATTTACATACTGTAATATCACATACATGTACAGTAAGGTGCTCTAAAGTAACGGTTCCATTCAGTTTCCAGTAATGGTTCCATTTTTACACTCTCAGAGTATTCATTATAGTCAAATGTGTGATATACTGTAACAGTAATAACAACAAAACTATAATAACAGCAGATTATTGTGATTCACTGTATGTTACTGTTTTACAGTTCAAACAACAGCTGTAGACAGGATGGCCAGTGGAACCTCAGCTTCCATCAGAGGTGAGTTCTATTAAAACACATGAAACCAGAAAAATGACACTGGTTTAGTTACATCTGTGACTAAACCAGTGTTATATTTATTTTTTCCAACCAGGGAAGAACAGCGAATCAACAGAACTGAGAATTGTTCTGATCGGGGGAAGACATGGAGGTGAACCCAGTGGAAAGAGTTCAGTAGGAAACATCATCCTGGGCAGAGATGTTTTTGAAACAAACAGTAGAACAGTCAAGAGTGTCATGAGACAAGAGGTAGTGTCTGGTAGACAGGTCACTGTGGTCGACACTCCAGGATGGAGGTCTGATCATCCCCTAGATCTGACCCCAAAACTGACTCAGTTAGAAATCCAACAGAGTGTGAATCTGTGTCCTCCAGGAGGACCCCATGCCTTTGTCCTAGTGATGCCATTGGACACCACATATGTAGGAACAGATATGTCAGTAGAGGAGCATTTGAGTCTTCTCCTCAGTGACCGAGTGTGGAAACACACTATTGTAGTGTTCACTGTAGCTGATAAAAACAAAATGAGATCTGATCTCATTATATCTGACCCCGACTTAAGATATATTACTGAGAAATGTGAAGGCCGCTTCCATGTTCTTAACATTAGTGACAGAGGAGATAGAAGTCAGGTCACAGAGCTGATGGAGAAGATAGATCAGATGGTGACTAGTAATGGTTGTCACTATGAGACAGAAAAACACGTCTCAGAGGAACTGAAGGAGATGGAGAGAACTATCAGCAGAAGAGCAGAACAAAGGAGGGCAGACGCTCAGAAACAAACAACTGGACTTCCAAAAGATACTGGTATGTTTTGTTTTACTTTAATAATGATAATATTTCATTAATCTCTGCCAGGAGGTTTGAGTTCATGTCTGTCTGTCTGTCTGTCTGTCTGTCTGTCTGTCTGTCTGTCTGTCTCTCTGCCTTATCGCCTTCTCTCTTGAAAGTGTGCGTGCGTGCGTGCGTGCGTGCGTGCGTGCGTGTTTAACCCATTAAGACCGGGAACACATCTCTGTAAACACTTTAACCATTATTTTATACTTTGGTTAAGCTCATAGCGCGGCACTCGGTGCTGCGCTATGAGCTTTTAGATCTGCATTTTTTTGAAAAATCATGAAAATCTTTGCACATCTTTGAATAAGCGAACATTTTTAACTCAAATCTTTGCTCCCTGGAACAAAATATTTTGAGATGGGGGGGGGGGTCAGCAGACAAATACATATTGTTTTGGGTGGTCCTTGACTTGAAAAAAGTTTGAGAACCACTGATATATAGCAACATAAGTAAAAGAGAAAAAAACTGTTAGGATTTAGAAGACACGTGTAGAATTCCCAGAAGCAAAGATTTGAGTTACAAATGTTTGCTTTAAAAAACATGTGTATATTCAAAGATTTGCACAAATTTAATGTATTTTTGAATAGCCAAAGACATCTTAAAATGACAGATGCGTTCCCGGTCTTAATGGGTTAACAAGAGCTTGTGACTAAATAATAATTACATTACAGTAAATACATTGGAACACAGGCTGTTTTTTCTATTTCATATCAAGCAGTGTTCATTTTGTCGACTAAAACTATGACGAAAAATGTTCATCCACTACCTTTTTACACTGACGAAAAAAAAAAAAAAACATGAAATAAAAACTAAGCTATGATGACTAAAACTAGGACCAAATATATTTACAATAAAAAAAACTTAAAAAAAATGACTACAATGTTAGATGGAGGGACTGGTGTTCTTTCATGTCATTTTATTATGTCATTCTACAAGCTCACAACACGTCACAGACTTGTTGTGAGCTTGTAAATCGGCTATTTTCGGCACTCGGCTAAGTATAAATCAGGCATTACAACGCTATCACAGTCGGCTAAAATATTTTTTTTTGTTGTCTAAATTATCTGTAGATCTAGTTGACTGAAATCCTATGATACTAAAACTAAAACATTTCAAATGATTTAAATATGACTAAAACTAAATGGAATTTTATTCAAAAGACTATGACTAAAACTACAAACTAAAACTGATGACAAGTAATGGTTTTGGACATACAAGGTTTCCACCCGACAATGAGGATAATGTGAAAATAAATGGAGGTCCTGGTTCTACTGGCAGTGTGTACTAGATAGATGAAGCTGATCAGTCCTGCACACACACACGCGCGCGCACACACACACACACACACACACACACACACACACACACACACACACACACACACACACACACACACACACACACACACACACACACACACACACACTGTTGCATGAGTCTAGTCTAGGTAGTAATGTACATTATTATTATTCTATGATGTCTCCTGGTGGACATTTGTTCTGAACTGTAGACTGAACACACCTTTCTGCTGATAATATGTTCAGCAATTTCATTATTAGATATTAAGAACAACATATAGACCTGGACATTTTAGCCTTGTTTCTTAATCATATCAATCCTGGCATGCCTAATTTGCGCATGTTGTTATGCTGTAGGTGATCATTTCCATACAAATCTAAAAGCTCACAACACATTGTGTTGTGAGCTTATAGAACTGCTATTTTCACTATTTGTTGTGTGATGAATTGTGAAATAATTAAATGTCTTAAGTGGTTAAATAAGAAGCTGTCAAAGTGAAAGTAAACAATATTTTTCTCTGACAGGACTGACTGACCTCAGGATTGTGTTATTGGGAGATCAGTGGTCTGGAAAGAGCTCAGCAGGAAACACCATTCTGGGAGGAAGTGGTTTTAATGTTAGTCAGTCAGGTCAGAGGCCAGTGCAGTGTGAGGTGAGACATGGTGAAGTAGCAGGGAGACATATGACAGTGGTGGACTCACCAGGCTGGTGGTACAACAGTCCACTACAGGACACCTCAGAGATGGACAAACTGGAGATCCAGAACAGTGTGTATCTCTGCCCTCCTGGACCACATGCTGTTCTTGTGATGATTCTTCTTGATAGAGCATTCACCAAAGCACAGAGAGTAGCATTAGAGGAACACATGACACTTCTGTCACAGAGTGTGTGGAGTCATGCTATAGTACTGTTCAACTATGGAGACTGTCTGGGAGACAGAAGCATTGAGCAGCACATTGAGGCTGAAGGAGAAGACCTCCGCTGGCTTGTTGACAAATGTGGGAACAGGTATCATGTCTTCAACAATCAGAAGACAGATGACACTCAGGTCACAGAGTTGCTGGGGAAGATAGAGGAGATGGTGACAGGAAACAGAGGTGGACACTATGAAGATGATGGAGATGTTTCAGAGACATTGTCAGAGAGGAAGAAGATCACAGAGGAACATGTCCAGACATTCCTGACCAAGACACAGAGACAAAGAACTGCTCTGAAAACTCTGTTTGAAGGTGAGGTTTATCTATTACAGTATGTTTATATATTACAGTATGTAAATAAAGTACGCAAATATGTAAATCTTTCCCCCTAAGATACAGTATGTCACAAGGTGAACTTGAGAGATTAGGACAGATTGTAAACAACTTTATTTAACTTTGTTTAACCACTTGAACCCCAGCATCCGTGTGTGTGTGTGTGTGTGTGTGTGTGTGTGTGTGTGTGTGTGTGTGTGTGTGTGTGTGTGTGTGTGTGTGTGTGTGTGTGTGTGTGTGTGTGTGTGTGTGTGTGTGTGTGTGTGTGTGTGTGTGTGTGTGTGTGTGTGTGTGTGTGTGTGTGTGTTACATTAACCACTTGAACCCTAGCATCCCTATTTTGAGGGGAACATTAACCAAAAACAGCAGATCTACAAGCTTGTAATCGGCTATTTTCGGCAAAGAGGTTTGGTGTAGACAGAGGGGGAAAAAAGAGAAGACCAAGTACAGAGTCACAGGTCAAGTTTACTCAGTATTGAGGGTTTAAGTGGTTAAATGTATGAAAATACACATTAACATGAATCCAACATATTAATAGATAAGATAATGTATAAACAAACATTAATTTACACAACATTGATGATAGTGCTGTCAAACTAATCTATGAAGCTATCTATGAAATCTATGAAAAAGTTTAATCTGCAGCATAATTGAATCATGGGGTCCCTGCTTCATTTCTCTATCAGCTAAGGGGTCCTTGGCCTGAAAAACGTTGAAGAGCCCTGTTATAACGGATGGTCGAAGTAACTAATTACATATAACTTGCATATAACTTACACATAACTAATTTTACTCAAGTATTCTATGCAAATTGAGATAAATAATACATGATAAGCAATACATACATTAGGAGCATTATTAGATTAAGACTGAGTGCCGAGCTATGAGCTTGTATATCTGCTATTTTATAAAAAATGTGAAAATGTTTTCCAATCGTTGATTACATTTTCTTTTTTATATATATATTCTTTTACTCAAATCTTTGCTTCTGGGGGGTCCCTGGAACAACATATTTTGAGATGGGGGTCCGCGGCCAAATACCTATCATTTTGTGGTCCTTGACATGAAAACCCCTGATATTTTAGCAACAAGTTTTTTCTTCGAATTTTTGTTATAGGATTTAGACAATTGTAGAATCCCCAGAAGCAAAGATTTGAGTTAAAAATGTTTGCTTTAAAAATATACATATTCAAAGATTTGCAAAAAATCCCACGATTTTTCAAAAAATCGCAGATCTACAAGCTCATAGCGCGGCACTCGGTGCTGCGCTATGAGCATGTAGATCTGCTATTTTTGAATAGCCCAAAGAAATCTTAAAAAGACAGAGACGTGTCCCAGGTCTTAATGGGTTAAGTGAAAATGTCTATGCAGGACTTTTACTTTTAACAGTATTTATACACTGTGGTATTTTTGACTAAAGTAAAATATCTGAGTACTTCTTCCTCCATTGAACTGATCTAATGACCAACAGATTGACACATTGGTGATTTAATTCATGTATGTTCAACTCATTTGCATAATTGATCACATAATATTCAGTATAATTTCAAATTATTGATTCATTTTTTTTACTGTTCTGTGGTCAGTGTTGTTGCAGAATTGTTATACATGTAATAACTCATTTAGCTGAATCTGTGAATCCAATCCTAAATCAGTGTAAAGTGAACTAATGCTGTGTGTGTGTGTGTGTGTGTGTGTGTGTGTGTGTGTGTGTGTGTGTGTGTGTGTGTGTGTGTGTGTGTGTGTGTGTGTGTGTGTGTGTGTGTGTGTGTGTGTGTGTATGTAAAGTGAACTTATGCTGTGTGTGTGTGTGTGTGTGTGTGTGTGTGTGTGTGTGTGTGTGTGTGTGTGTGTGTGTGTGTGTGTGTGTGTGTGTCAGGAAGAGAGAGTCTAACAGATGTGAAGGTGATGTTGGTTGGTGGAGAACAGGATGAGAGGAGCAGAGCTGGAAATCACATACTGCAGGATAATGTGTTTAAACGAACTCCATACAAGGTGAGTAATATTATATGAATGTTATGTTATAATGAATGACTTCACTCAAAGTAAGTAAACAGTAAAGTGATCAAATATGTTTTCTGAAGATAATGTAAAAGTGGGGGCACGGTGGCGCAGTCGGTAGCGCTGTCGCCTCACAGCTAGAAGGTCCTGGGTTCGATTCCCGCCAGGGACGCTGTTCTTGATACCAGAGGGTCGCCGGTTCAAATCTCACCTCATGCAGACCTCAACTCAATTGCATTGCACACAACATGACTGTATCAATGAATAAACATGCAATTGTTAAATGAAACGCTTATTGAGAGTAGTTGTTTTCAATGTATGATGTACTTCATTCCCTCTTTTGTTTTGTTTTGTTTTGTTGGATTCTCCCTTCTCACTGACCAAGGCTGTGGATTGAATAGCTTGATCAATACAGTGTTAGTCTCATGTGCCAAAGGTCCACGGTTCAAACCCCACTCGTCACTGTTTACATTTAAATTGCATTATACAAAACATGACCCTGTTAATTCAGACATGTGCACTTTTTAAACAATACCATGAATTGCTTTTGAGAGTAGTTGGTTTTTATGTATGACATACTTTCTTGTGAAAATAGCTGATCTACAATCTCACACCGGAAGAACCTATAGGACGGAAAAACCTATAGATATCAACAGACACCATCAGGGAGGCCATATCTTTAGCTCAATGAGAAGAGAGGCAGCCTGTGAATCCATAGGTCGCTGGTTCGATCCCTGTCCCCAACAATGCGTTGAGGTGATCATCATTTGGAATTCCCCCTATTCCCATGGATTGGATCCACCCCTCTCACCTGCTCTCACTCATCACCAATCACACCTGCCACATGCACAGTACAATTTTTAGGTACTTTTACTTTACTACTCTACTCTACTCCAATTACAGCAGATGACAGCTTTAGTTACTTGTTACTTTGCAGATGTAATTATTAATACAACACCTACAGTAACCACATACAGCCGATCTACAATGTGACGCGTTATGAGCTTGTATGTATATAATAAGCAACCCATGCTGTATGATAACTTACCACATATGAAATCCAATTCTGTCTATCCAATGGCTCAGTCTGTACTGTGGCCATAGCTGAGTGGTTAGTGAGCCCACCTAGGGAGCCAGAGGCCCTGGTTGCCCCAGGTACGAATCCAGGCCAGGCCAGCAAATGTGTCGATGAAATGAAATGTGTCCCTGAGCAAGACTCTTAACCCCTAATTGCTCACAGGCCCTCATTGGAAACAAGACCGCAAGGACTTTCATGAACGGACCTGGAATTATCCTTATCCTTTACACTGTCTACCCACAAGTCTATAGGTCCCTGGTTCAAACCCCAATTTAACCGGTCCAAATATAATTTACTGAACAAAAATCATGACTTTGTTAATTAATGCATGTTCTCTTCTCTCTCTCTCTCTCTCTCTCTCTCTCTCTCTCTCTCTCTCTCTCTCTCTCTCTCTCTCTCTCTCTCTCTCTCCCACTCTGTCACTGTCTGTCTGTCTGCCAGTCTGCCACTCTGTCACTGTCTGTCTGTCTGCCACTCTGTCACTGTCTGTCTGTCTGTCTGCCAGTCTGCCACTCTGTCACTCTGTCACTCTGTCACAGTCTGTCTGTCTGCCACTCTGTCACTGTCTGTCTGTCTGCCAGTCTGCCACTCTGTCACTGTCTGTCTGTCTGCCAGTCTGCCACTCTGTCACAGTCTGTCTGTCTGTCTGTCTGTCTGCCAGTCTGCCACTGTCTGTCTGTCTGCCAGTCTGCCAGTCTGCCACAGTCTGTCTGTCTGCCAGTCTGCCAGTCTGCCACTCTGTCACTGTCTGTCTGTCTGCCAGTCTGCCACTCTGCCACTCTGTCACAGTCTGTCTGTTTGTCTGTCTGCCACTCTGTCACAGTCTGCCAGTCTGCCAGTCTGTCACAGTCTGCCAGTCTGCCACTCTGTCTCTGTCTGTCTGTCTGTCTGTCTGTCTGCCAGTCTGCCAGTCTGCCACAGTCTGTCTGTCTGCCAGTCTGCCAGTCTGCCACAGTCTGTCACAGTCTGCCAGTCTGCCAGTCTGCCACTCTGTCACAGTCTGCCAGTCTGCCAGTCTGCCACTCTGTCAAAGTCTGCCAGTCTGCCATTATTCTCGAAACCGCTCATTGCTGCTTGCATCTATCTATCTATCTATCTATCTATCTATCTATCTACAGTGTCGGCCCTATGGGGGGGCATTGGGGGGCAATGCCCCCCGCAGGTTAGACTTTGTGCACCCCCAGTTCAGATTGGCCAGATTTTTTATTTTTTTTAATTTTTTTTAAGCAGCGCAGCGCGCAGTATAGCCTGCCTTTTTTTTCTCCCGCTGTGGAGTCTGTGCCTGTGGAGATGCAATGCCGACATTACATTAAAGACATTATAATGCTATAATTGTATTTGTTGTTGGTGCATATAGGGGCAAGGTAAATTAACTGAATTAACCGAAATAGAGTTACAAAGCACCCCAAAAATAAAATATCCATCCAATAACCGAAAAAAATCGCGGACAGACAGGTGCCCCCCCTAGAATAATTAATGCCCCCCTGCTTATTACTGTCTGCAGCCGGCACTGCCCGTGATAACTCTTTTCCCAAAATAGCCGATCTCCAAGCTCACACTCCGCGCATATAGTCAATAAGATGGTTATTATTATTCATATTATTATTAGAATGACAAACTGATGCCCCGTTGAAATTATATCAAAACGAATTCATAGTGAGTGTGCTCCAACGGCCTGGTTCGGTCTGTCTGTCTGTCTGTCTGTCTGTCTGTCTGTCTGTCTGTCTGTCTGTGGGTAAGTCTATCTATCTATCTATCTATCTATCTATCTATCTATCTATCTATCTATCTATCTATCTTTACAGTGTCGGCCCTATGGGGGGGCATTGGGGGGCAATGCCCCCCGCAGGTTAGACTTTGTGCACCCCCAGTTCAGATTGGCCAGATTTTTTATTTTTTTTATTTTTTTTTAAGCAGCGCAGCGCAGCGCAGTATAGCCTGCCTTTTTTTTCTCCCGCTGTGGAGTCTGTGCCTGTGGAGATGCAATGCCGACATTACATTAAAGACATTATAATGCTATAATTGTATTTGTTGTTGGTGCATATAGGGGCAAGGTAAATTAACTGAATTAACCGAAATAGAGTTACAAAGCACCCCAAAAATAAAATATCCATCCAATAACCGAAAAAAATCGCGGACAGAGGTGCCCCCCCTAGAATAATTAATGCCCCCCTGCTTATTACTGTCTGCAGCCGGCACTGCCCGTGATAACTCTTTTCCCAAAATAGCCGATCTCCAAGCTCACACTCCGCGCATATAGTCAATAAGATGGTTATTATTATTCATATTATTATTAGAATGACAAACTGATGCCCCGTTGAAATTATATCAAAACGAATTCATAGTGAGTGTGCTCCAACGGCCTGGTTCGGTCTGTCTGTCTGTCTGTCTGTCTGTCTGTCTGTCTGTGGGTAAGTCTATCTATCTATCTATCTATCTATCTATCTATCTATCTATCTATCTATCTATCTATCTATCTATCGAGTTCATGTCGGAATTAAATGATCATATTATTATCTATAATATTATAATTATTAATCAGTACTGATAAATGTGCTACGTTTCTCTGAACCAACTAAGATCTAAATATCAATCTAGCAGCTAGGGGATACATTAAATTCAAGTTAATTTAGTCACTTTACCCAAATAGCTTTCTCTCTCTCTCTCTGTACAGACACATGCTCGCTCTACCCTAGTGCGCTCTCTCTCTGTGTAGAGACACATGCTCGCTCTATCCCAGTGTGCTCTCTCTCTCTGTACAGACACATGCTCGCTCTACCCTAGTGCGCTCTCTCTCTCTGTACAGACACATGCTCGCTCTACCCTAGTGTGCGCTCTCTCTCTGTGTAGAGACACATGCTCGCTCTATCCCAGTGCGCTCTCTCTCTCTGTACAGACACATGCTCGCTCTACCCTAGTGCGCTCTCTCTCTCTGTACAGACACATGCTCGCTCTACCCTAGTGCGCTCTCTCTCTCTCTGTAGTCTGTAGAGACACAACTAATATCTAAATATCAATCTAGAGCAGTGGTGTGTTCTACCGTCAGATGATGTGTACGGCGTATACCTTGAGATTTTTTTCCGTCGCCACCGTATACCTTCAAAAACTGTTCAAAACAGCGTATCTGATATGTTGATACGCATCTGATACGCTGCACCCAGGAGTGGCTGCTGGCTGGGCTGGGGGGCGCAGCAATACAAACAGCAAAAGTGTGGTCTGACCATCTGACTAGTCTAACTCTGAGGTGATGGCTTATCATGTGCGTGGCTATTGTTCTTGAGGTGATAATTAATGGCTACTGGCGAAGGAATTCACACATTTCAAGGACCTGCCATTCACTTAATTGAATAGGTCACTGAATTGAGTACTTCATTAGCATTCAAATTGCGCGTCATAGCACAGCAAAACACAGTTTTGTCAATACAGTTTGTGTCTTCAATGCCAAGTTAATTCTGTAATAGATACAGGAAGGCTCGCTGTTAACACTGCTATTATATTTGATAAGCCTAACCATCATTTATTTATAACAATCATTGCACTTCTATGGTAATATATATGTATTTTTTAAATGCATCCAAGGCTAAAAGCAGCTCCGAAGTGGTTGAGTTACAGGGTGCTTAACATTAGAAACAGTAGAAAATCAGTACAAAGCATATTGTAAGTGTAGGCTACTCAGTGTTACTGTGAAACTGGGCCTGAGTGGGCCTGGCCGAGTTTGTTGCATTGAAAATGCATCTAAGCTTGGAAGTGGTTGAGCTCAGGTGATCAGACATCAGTAAGAAAAATCAGTACAAAGCATATTGCGTGTGGGGAAAATTTTCACATTAAATATTTTTGGGCCACACGCGCGTGCACATTTTTTACATTTAATTAATTATAGACGCGCGCATGCCGTGCGTGTGGGAGGCAGGGAATAATCATATATATATTATTATATATATACTGTCTGTGACACTTGTGCTTGGGTCCTTTGGATTCTTATATTTTTGGTATGTTGTTCTCCTGAGGCATGCTGTTTGTCTGATGTCAGCCAGTCCACCATGGACCACAGAAAACATACGCCGACATAGGCTACTTTAAAAAGTTTACAGTATGTTTTGTAAACTTCTCCAAAGATCTCCACTGACGGTGTCTACAAGGCACAGCTCCGCTGCGCCTCGTATCTTAGCAACGTGAAAGCGCTATTGTCATTGGTCGTGTTTTGAGTAATGAGCCAATGAACTGCTGAGCACACTCCCAGACAATGGCATTAAAGCCAGCGTTGCCAGGTCTGCTTATTTCCTGCAACTTGTGGACAATTTTTTGCCTTGTTTTTGCCTTGTTTTTGCCTTGTTTTTGTAGGTCGCCTGGCTCATTTCTCTCACTATACTTGGCAACACTGATTTACTGCGCTCCCAGTCTCCCACTCTCCCAGTAACACAGCAGAGAGACAGGACAGCTCATAAATCGCCCTGTCATTCAAATAAAAATCAAATTGATTCCCCGACCTTAAAATACGGGACAAAGTGCGTCCCGTATCAGTTCAATACGGGACGAGTCTTTTAGTTTCCAATTACGGGACGATTCTGTATTTTAAGGGACGGGTGGCAACCCTAGCGCCATGGTCAAGTTCAAGACCATGCACTACGCAGCATAAGACAATTGCATAAACAGCAAGATGGAGAGACATACCTGCGCTAATGCGCGATGAGAACACAGGCGGGCCCAATAGGCCAGCCTGGACTGATAATAGACCAGTGTGGAGACAGACAGACAGCTAACTGTGTTTGGAGGTGCATTGCTTTAATACTGTTGCCAATCAGCCCACTGATGAGTGAGCGGCAGCTAGGGGGTCCTTGGACTGAAAAGCCTTGTGACAGACGATTGATTGATAGACAGACAGACAGACAGACAGACAGACAGACAGACAGACAGACAGACAGACAGACAGACAGACAGACAGACAATGTTACGTGCGTAATTACGCGCAAGAGAGAGAGATATGCTTTCAAAAACAGCAGATCTACAAGCTCATAGCATGGGATTCGACTGACTTGTTAGTCTCATTTGTAGAGGAAAGATGTCTGTCTGTCTGTCTGTGCGCGCGCACACACACACACACACACACACACACACACACACACACACACACACACACACACACACACACACACACACACACACACACACACACGCACACACAGGCACACAGACAGACAGACAGACAGACAGACAGACAGACAGACAGACAGACAGACAGACAGACACACAGACACACAGACACACAGACAGACAGACAGACAGACAGACAGACAGACCGACCGAACCAGGCCGTTGGAGCACACTCACTATGAATTCGTTTTGATATAATTTCAACGGGGCATCAGTTTGTCATTCTAATAATCAGTGGTGAGCTGTGGATTTTTGAACTAAGGGTACTGTATTTTATGACGTCACGCGCGCGCACGTTCGCGCACATAGCCACTCAGCTCAGTGCTATAGTTGAAATACTGTATTCAACATGTGATTATTAATGTAATCATATGTATTATTATTTTGTTGTATTGTTGCATTGTTAATTTGTTGTTTTTATTTTTGTTTCAAATTCATTATTTTATTTTCCTTTTAATTTTATATAAAAGCCCTTTACATAGACTCACCCACACATAAGTAGGCCTACTTAAAATAATCAGACAACTTGTCTTTGTCTTGTCTCAGAGAACTGGGTCCTCTGCTAAGCGATCCCCTTCACACCTTGCAGTGCAGAGATGTTGTCTGTCATTGTGAGAGGAATGTAACACATTCAATTCAAGTCGGTGTCTTTTCTCGAGTAGCCTAATGTTATGCAAAGCAGCCAGGTAGACGCTATTGAGAACGGCTCGCCACTGACGGCGCGAACCTTGAGAGGCTATTGTTGTTTTTAAACTTTAAGGCGTTAAAGACCGCCGCTGACGGTGCGTGCACGCGCGCCCCCAGCTCCCACAGTGTCAGAACTAAGGGTACGCCGTACCCCCCCGTACCCCCTACAGCTTAATAATATGAATAATAATAACCATCTTATTGACTATATGCGCGGAGTGTGAGCTTGGAGATCGGCTATTTTGGGAAAAGAGTTATCACGGGCAGTGCCGGCTGCAGACAGTAATAAGCAGGGGGGCATTAATTATTCTAGGGGGGGCACCTGTCTGTCCGCGATTTTTTTCGGTTATTGGATGGATATTTTATTTTTGGGGTGCTTTGTAACTCTATTTCGGTTAATTCAGTTAATTTACCTTGCCCCTATATGCACCAACAACAAATACAATTATAGCATTATAATGTCTTTAATGTAATGTCGGCATTGCATCTCCACAGGCACAGACTCCACAGCGGGAGAAAAAAAAGGCAGGCTATACTGCGCTGCGCTGCGCTGCTTAAAAAAAATTAAAAAAAATAAAAAATCTGGCCAATCTGAACTGGGGGTGCACAAAGTCTAACCTGCGGGGGGCATTGCCCCCCAATGCCCCCCCATAGGGCCGACACTGTAGGTAGATAGATAGATAGATAGATAGATAGATAGATAGATAGATAGATAGATAGATAGATAGACAGATAGATAGATAGACTTACAGACAGACAGACAGACAGACAGACAGACAGACAGACAGACAGACCGCCTTGCAGCGTGAGGCGTTGTGAGCTTGGAGATCGGCTATTTTCACGGGGCATCATTCGAGAAGGCTTTCTGTCCGTCAGACATTCACTGTTTGTCATTCTAATAATAATATGAATAATAATAACCATCTTATTGACTATATGCACTGTTTGTCATTCTAATAATAATATGAATAATAATAACCATCTTATTGACTATATGCGCGGAGTGTGAGCTTGGAGATCGGCTATTTTGGGCAAAGAGTTATCGGTGTAGAGGGGGGGGGGGGGAGAGCAGAACACGTGCGTAATTACGCACGGAAAAAAACTTCTTGCTCTGTCTGCGGAGGCTGGCAAAGGCTTGCTTGGCACTCGTGCCAGAAGGGCGGGGGAGGATCTGGCGGGCACGGCGGAGGCGGCGGTTATGGCGGAAGATCTGGCGGACGCGGCGCCGGCGGCGGAGGCGGCGGTTATGGCGGAAGATCTGGCGGACGCGGCGGTCATGGCGGAAGATCTGGCGGACGCGGCGCCGGCGGCGGAGGAGGCGGTTATGGCGGAAGATCTGGCGGACGCGGCGGTTATGGCGGAGGATCTGGCGGACGCGGCGGTTGCCCCGGCGGTTGTGGCGGCCGCCACCCGCCGTGGCGGTCGTGGCGGACGCGGCGCCCGCCGCGGCGCACGCCACCGCCACATTTGGATCTCGCTGTCTCTCGCTTTTTGGCCATGTGCTTTAATACACAACAAGCTAGAGGTCTTCACAGGTAAAATATAAATACCCGAACTAAGGTTTTACCATTAACCAAAACATTACGTTAATCAACAATATTTTATATAACTGGCATATATAAATGAGTCTGTCACATGTCCAAGGATTCCATGGTATCTTTAAACCAACTCTATGCTTTAAACCAACTTCAAACATGGCATAGCGTCCGTGCTACTTCCGTGTTGCATAGCAGTGACATCACTGTCGAATCCTTGGTATCTTTATCCTAGCCTTTCAACGTGTGTGTTGATCAGCGGCATCAATACGCGCTGTAGTCTTTCACGCTCGCAGTAGTGAAACACTAAACAGGATTATTATTTCATGTCAACATCCAAGTACAACTATCAGAAGATGGAACTCGGGTAAAGTAATTCGTCACTCTGCAAGTTTGACTAAAGTTTCCACCTGTCCAAAGTCATTTCTGATACCGACAGAGCTTTGGGTCAAGACGATCATCAAGGCTAATACAGACATAAAGATTTTTTAATCATCCTATCCTTGTTAATATATCGCCATTTAGGTCAATGATATAACATTATGTAGTGATATGATAATATAAATAACAGCCAGTCATTGACTGCCAGTCAACTGTCTTCTGAGTGACCCCCCCTCCCTTCCCCTCCCCGGGTCCACTCGGGTATTAGTGGAACCGTCCATTTCACAGTCGAAGCCCCGAGACAAACTGTAACGGTTCCGACCCAGACCCGGAGTCACTTCTTGTGAATGGACCCATGACCGAGCCGGGTCGAAACCCGGGTATTTCGGGTTACATACTTTACCCGAAGACCTCTACAACAGACAGTTTTCTTTAAATTAAATACACTCATGCCAGGTGTGACATTCTAAATCAACCATCCCCCAGTCCTACTGCAATACCACATTAAAACCTAAGTGGTGCTAAGCAACTCAAAGCATCAAAATAACTGCCTGGAGGGCAGAGCAGTGGTATCGTTCTAAGGGTAGGTATGCAGGATGTGCTGCTGGTGCCGTTCTGCACTAACTGGGTCTGTCTGTCGGAAGTCCAGGATTCAGTTACACAGGGTGGTGCTGAGTCCTTGGTCACTGATTTTAGTGAATCTTTCCTAAGTGTCTCGTCTAGCACAGGCTTTATAGTCCTCTCATTCCCAGTGTCGTGTCTACCATAGACCCTAAGCCTGTCTTTAAAATGCTTTGAGTACAGGGAAATATGTAACAAAAAAGGCTCAGTTGTTCACTTCTGGCAGAAAGTGTACAAATTTGCATATGGAATCTTTGAAGTATGCTGATTTAAAATGTTGCCGGATCCAAGCACTTTTCCCATGGGATCAGGTCGTAAAATGAGAATTAAAGATGGTTCAATTAGGTTTTGCATTCCGATCTTTGACACCTCATCACTTTTGAACGTGAAACTAGTTTGTTTTGATGAAATCCAAATTGCAATGCAGCAATACTTTGAAATTACATTTTTTTTTTGATTATTTAGCAGATTACGGTCTGTTTTTATGGTAAATTTGATTGAAACCAGTGTTACTCCAAAGTGCTTCATCTGAGCCTCATGATGTTGGTGTCTCTACCTATGTTTTCACAGGTATTTTTTCACATGAGATCATATTACTATTACTACTATCATCAAATGGACAAATATCACAATATGTTTTCCTCTTAGATGCCTCGGGTGTGGAACAACCTCAGATTACCCAGACAACAGGTAAGACCTTTACTTCTCTCTGACCTGTATATTTGACCCTGAAATCAAAACAAGATCTTCAGTATAATGAAAATGACAATGAGCTCATGTTTGACATCCTTTTTTTAGCGGCGCTAGCCGCTCTATACCTTTAGGTATAGAGCGGATATTAGCCCTCTATACCTGGCTTTTGCGTCAACGTTCTGATTGGTCAGGCTCGCCAAGGTTCTGATTGGTCAGGTCCGTCAACGTTCTGATTGGTCAGGCCCGCCAAGGTTCTGATTGGTCAGGTCCGTCAACGTTCTGATTGGTCAGGCCCGTCGAGGTTCTGATTGGTCAGGTCCGTCAACGTTCTGATTGGTCAGGCCCGTCGAGGTTCTGATTGGTCAGGTCCGTCAACGTTCTGATTGGTCAGGCAAGGGAACTATTCATGACATCAATATTATATCATGAATACAAAATTAGATGGTTTATATAAACTGTAAAAGTCCGGAACATAAACACTCTGGGTACGGCTTATAAATTGTATAGATTATTTCATAACACATACATATCTTTCTGGTACCACATGTATACACACGCACACACAAAGTTTATTTTTTAGGTACCCACTCTATCAGCTATGACAGATCAGTTTTTGCCACTTACCTTGGAATGCATTTGGTGATTCGCTTCCAATGGCACTATTTAGTGCCACTGGAAGCCTTGAAATAAATTTACAGAGATGTAATATTGTTTCTCTAGTAGAAACATATATCTATGACAAAATATATCAAAGGCGCCGCTACCTTCACACAGGTGTGATTTTTTCTCAGTCATCACTGCCATTAAACTTGAACTTCAGTGCAGAATTGTGTAAGTAACGTAAGTTCTTGTTTCTTTTTTTTCAGGCATGAAAGCTAACTTTGTGAAGCACAACATGAGGGCCCTAATTCAGCGCGTCACAGCTGTAATGCCTATAGCAGATGACCTGCGTGACAAAGGCATTCTCTCATCTGAGATGTTTGACACAATCAGGGAAACAAAACCCAGGCAGAAGCAAATGAGAATGCTGCTTGATGTTACCTGTCCAAAAGGAAACAGAGCAATGTCAGAATTCTACAATGCTCTGCAGGAGCATGACCCGTGGCTTGTCGAAGATCTGGGTAAGAGCCAACATCGATCTTCAAATCCCTCTTTTAGTACATTCTGTTGGAGTTCTCTCTGACATTCTTTTTCTTTGTGTTTCTTTTCAAATTTCAGAACATCCCAGCTGATTATCATGCACCTCACAGGTGAAGAGACAACAACTAGTTCACTGAGATGTCTCATTGATTTTAACACAGAAACACACATAAACAGTAAACCGTAAACATAAAAAGTTGTGTACTAAACACAGCAACATAAAGACTGCTGAACAAGGCATTATCACCGCCTGTTGTCAGGCTGGTCTTAGACTTTTGCTCTTCGTCTTGAACCTGTGGATTATACCAGGGACAGTGACTTGGACTCATGGACCTGCCTGCGGATTATGCCAGTGTCAGTTTACTTTATGTGGATTATGCGGTCGACACACACTGACACCTTAATCCTATGTACAACGCTCTGACTTTTGTTTTTATGTTTTTCTCACACCTTAACTCATTCACTGCCAGACTTATTTCTGGCTGTTTTTATCCACTGTGATCGCAAGTCCAATCGTTTCTAAACACACCGGCGATACGTGCACGCTGCTCAGACAACAAACATTCCGATCGGGTCGGAGTCTCTCTCCTGCAGCCCAGTGCAAAAACACCATGTATCGCCATGTGAACGGACGGCTCACTTACTTTTCCACCTCGCCACAGACCTCGCTAAATCCCTTATGATGGCGTGTTCAACTGTTTGTAGACACACAGGGTAGTTGTGTGAGTGGCCCAGAGAAGACATTTTCAATCCGCGACATTCCATTTTCCAGTAGTAGAAGTTTCTAAACAGCGTTTCTAAACAGCGTTTCTAAACAGCGTTTCTAAACAGCGTTTCACGGCGAAGAAAAACAAAGCCGAGATAATGGCGTTTAAGGGGAAGATTTAAACAGGCGGCAGGCGGAAATGAAAATCTTCAATTGCCGTCATTTCCGTATCCGCTGGTGTTACAATGAAATGTATCTCTACGAGAGATGAAGGACGGTGAGATCTTTATAAAATGAAAGTATTTTCAAAATTACGTTTTTTTACGTTCTTGGCAGAATTGGTAATTGGAAATAATTACGTTTTTCACGTTCTAGACAGGGAATGAGTTAACTGATGTTCATAACATATCATGTACAGTATACATATGCTGCTATGCTCACACACCGTTATGTCTTACTTCAGGTTTTACCGCACCTTATGTTTTACTCAGGTACTATGTGCAAATATGTAGATAAATGTGTTTGTTTTCTTTGATTGATCCCTTGCTCCCCCTTCTTCTTCTTCCATGTCTTTTGTTATGGAAATAACAAAAAACGATGGAGCTTGCACAAAAACGAATATAACTGATTATTATTCTGATAAAGGCAATACATTCCAGGACATTTTCATAAAGATAATATTGACAATGATATAATTTGCAATCTTGTGTGCTTTATTTTTTTAAATCATGTTAGAGCCATATCTGATAACAGACTGAGGAAATCAGTAACTTTTGGTCTTTATTACACAGTTCATATACTGTATATTTGTTTCGATATAATATATTCTTACACTTAATCTCATTCAAAATGTAACTGAAATTTGTGGATAGCTTGCACAAACATGTTTACACCTGTAGATTTGTGATTTGATTATAAAGTGAAGTTTTATATTCGTCAGAGAAAGTATTCAAATATAATGATGTGGGTCGCTGTTAATCACTGACTGTCTATTTACTGTAGCTGTGTGACAGAATGCAGAGAGACAGACGGTGTCTATCTACTGTAGCTGTGTCACAGAATGCAGAGAGACAGACGGTGTCTATCTACTGTAGCTGTGTGACAGAATGCAGAGAGACAGACGGTGTCTATCTACTGTAGCTGTGAGACAGCATGCAGAGAGATAGACATTGTGACTATCTACTGTAGATGTGAAACAGCATGTAGAGGGATGGGGTGAGGATGGATGTTGGTAAAGACCATTACGTGGGTCTTTACCGACACTAAATGTGAGAAAAGAATCAAACTCCATGTTGAGGCCATTAGGGGCACACAAAAAAAAGCAATTTTTAACAACGTGTCATCGAGATCACCTCCTCTTCTGGGGACAGGCGTTCTCTACACCTAAGTAACAGAGAGAGGAGATGGAGTGACCAGCTTCAACAAAATGTGCCGCAACAGGATAACATATTTGCAACAACTAAACTGCAGTGTTCTGCTATACACGCATGGTTTTACCAACATAGTATTTACCACAAGGACAATAGACCACATACATCACACCTTTGGTATAAGAAATAATGCCCTTGATTGCCTGAATGAGGATGCTTGAAAAAAGTTGTTTTGAAGGTTTTGAATGAATGAATTAATAGTTTATTTAGATACTCTTTGAACAATGCAGAGTGAGACAAAAAGCTTCTTTTTTTTTGCCTGATCGAAAAGGTATAGGCTAAGCTTGTAGATTATTAGTGCCTATACTTTATACATGTTATTTTTTAACAAGAAAGATGAATTGTGAAGAACAAACACACATAACATAAATCCATGATGTACATAAATAGAACGTAAATCTGTCAATCCAACATTTGATCAATTAACAAGTTTGGTCAATAAATCCATCAATCACTCAATTAGGTATTTGTCCAGAATAGTCTGTTTGAACTATTGTTTTTGAATTGCATTACATTTACTACGTATGTTTCACAATATCAGGCAAACCATTCCACAGCTTCACACCACGGACAGAAATACACATACTTTTCAAAGTAGTACAAACTACTTCAATTTAGTTCCCCTCTCAACTCATATCTACCCTCCCTATCCTTAAACATTTTTTGTATGTTGCCAGGAAGCCGATTATGTCTGTTATAAATTATTTGTGCAGTTTTAAAATACACAAAATCTAAAAACTTTAATGTATATGTGAGTTTACTGTTGCATTGCGCACACGTGCCACACTTATAATTCCCATCTGGTATCGGGCTAAGAGTGCGTTGTGGTTTAATGTCTGGAGAGGGATGTCAGAATGGACCAACGAATCTCTCACATTTCTACCCCAGGAAAAAAACACTGTGGGTCAGTAAATACATTGGGAAGCTGAGGGTCAGATTTTAATATATGCCAGTACCTGTTTAGAATGGGATTTATACAATCAGCAGCTCTGTAGTATTTTGTAATGAACAATGGGACCTCTTTGACCTTTAGAAAGTCAGCTCTGGATCTCTGATTAATTCTATCAACAGCAGTAGGAGGTAGTTTTTCTGTATAACCTCGTCTGAATTTATCAATCATTGTATACAAGTGTTTGGTGAAATCATTCGGGTTTTTGTAGATGTGTTTTTTTTTTTGTTATTACATTTTTATTGATTTTCACATAAAATCAAATATGCATTCAGAATACAAAAGCAACAACATTGAACTCAGTATTCAATGCCATGCAAAAGTTTCAGAGAGCGAGACTCATTCAAATGGATGAGAAGTGATCTGACGCTTATATGAATGATGGAATTCATTGTTGATTATGCTAGAAGTGTGGAATTAATCATAATAACTGATTGTTTTATGTTGACAAAATGAATCTGTATTGTGGTTTGTTTAAGACATTAGCCTTTAAAGTGATGATGGGAGATAATTAGACTACAGGTCATTTGGATAACTAGAAGCTCGCCCCCGCTACGCGGGGGCTCGCGTCTAGCCCGCGGCCACGCCCACGTTGCGCCCGCGGCCACTTGGCAACTCATATAAGTGGCGTAGCGTCATGAGGGTCAGTGGGGCCGTGGCTCGGTCAGTGAAGACCCTGTAGTGCGGATGATATGTGGCATAGAGGGGCAGATTGTAAATCCCCAGAGGAAACATCCGTGGGCTACCATTGGTTCAGCGATGTGTGCGGTCGCCCTGCGGCCCCTCCTCCTCCACCAATGTGCAGTATTGAGAGCCCTGACGTCACAACAATTGGAGCGATGGGCACTGCACTGTGGTTGGTTAGGGTACACCTAGGGCCCAGGTAGAACCCAGTTAAAGCCTGCATGGGCATACCCAGTTAGGACCCGCCTTGGTCCCACATAAACATGGCTAGTTGGGGCCCACCTAAGGGCCAGGTAGAAGCTACTTATAGCCTGCATGGGCATCGCAGTTGGGACTGAAGTGGATGCCGCTGACATTGCTGACATGGGGTCCATATGGTTTAGCCCACCTTGAAACCATATGGGAACTACGCTGGCATGCTGGCTGTAATGCAAACACTGCATCAAGTGCATCATACCTGCAGTGTGTAGTTTGATGTTGTGTGTGTAGCAGATATACCTGCAGTGTGTAGATCAATGTCCATATGAAAGTCAATGCCCAGCAGTGTTTTTTTTCCCCAGCAGAGTTTCTAGTGTCTCTGTGTCTCTCTGGAAGAGGTTGCACATGAACTCTGCAGCCGCACTGAGGCGCTCCAACACAAACACTCTGACATTAAGCTGCTTCACACAACAAACATCAGCACCACGCTGCTGTTTGTCCAAAAGACACAATATCTCCTCTCCCACCGACGTCATGTGTTCATTTATCGACAGCCGTACAGACTCCTTTTGACACATTTTACCTCGTTTATCCAGCTCTCACTGACTCTCCACATCGGGCTGTTATTTTGCTGCGATCAAGTCAACGATGTGAGAGATTAGCTATCACAGACGGACGGACAGGGGGTGAAACATAGTCTTGCGCCATGCCTTTCGGCCTGGCGGAGACAATAAAAAAACGAAAGTAAAGGAAATGGCCATTTCTGCAACAGAAGTAGTCAACAAACTATACTATGAAAATATGGGCCACATTGGCAAAGAATGTAAGAAAGAGGCAATCATGTAGAAAATAGCCGATCTACAAGCTTACAAAGCCTCTCAACGTGAGGCGTTTCGAGCTTGTAGATCGGCTATTTTCACAATATTTACTTGTGGAACGGAGTCAAACAGAATGGGGGGGTCCCAGATCAAGTACGTGTATTTGGGGGGGGGGGGCGGCGTGAAAGGGTTGATAAGCACTGCTCTAATCGGAGCGAAATTATCTGAAATTACTACATGACCATAATGCAGCCTAACATGCGTTGCACGGGGCGGTCCTGCCATTACGTTAGTTACTGTAGTTGCTGTGGAGCTACATAGTTCTCCAGAAGACACACACAAACATACACCATCTGCAATGGACGAACTGAGCAGCAATATTGACATTCACCACACGAACGTGCATTGTTGACAAAGTGATTGCACAGCCGCTGCAGGCATGACAACCACGTTAGCGTTAGCGACATGGCAGCTATCACAGCGCCCTGTCCGTCGTGCTGCAACTGCCTGTGATGGCTACAGCAGTAACAGCAAGCTGTCTGCGATGCCATTGTCTGGAGACTGCTCTTAGCGTGACACGACCAATGAGAGTGAGCGCTGTAGTTGTTGCTAAGATACGGTGGCGTCTCTGCCCCATAGCTTGTAGATCTCTCACACATGATTGGCGTAGGCTGCGTTGCCAGGTCTGACTTTGTGTCTAAGCAATGGTCGGCTTATTTTTGCGCGCCTTTGGGCTCGTTTGCATTGTGCGCACGGCAGCGCTTGTTTAGCGTACGTCAGCACGACGTGGCAACGGACGTGGCAACGTGAAAGGTGATTGGCTGGTGAAAAGAAATACCCGGACGTGAATTTTGTGTTGGCGAAGTGATTTGCATAAGTATTGGAGCATAATGCGTTTGATATTAATTGTACATCCTGCAAGTACAGTGATGGGATGCGAAGCAGCTGGTGTCACAGGCAGAATATTGAGGAATTTTGGGGGAAAATGTGGAGTTAGTTGGGCCATGTGTCTGCTTGGCAATTGAGCACATACACTCGTGTACACTCCATGACTGTGGCTGTCAATTATGGTAGCAAGATGGGATATCAGCCCAAAAGGTATGACAAACAGACATCCCATACAGTACAGTACAGTATGTGTGTTTGCAAAAATACAGTATGTGGGCTCTATGGTAGTTTCTAGTATTTTCTAATAAATAATAAACTAGTCTTTCCACAGGTACTGTGGGAAGCCTGGTGACACCCATAGTAGTTATTATGAGACAATGGGCCCCTGGCCAGTGGGCTTATAAAGATCCTCTCCCCCCCTCACTGACTGACTGGTACACTGTCTTGAAGCCAGCACAATAACCATATTAACAGAATACAAGAACAGTCGCCCCAAAAACACGCTCGCCTCTGGTAAAATCCGGCGACGTCGGGACGGTCGGATCCGCAAATCCGGCGATCTGGGAACGGTCGTACCCACCAGGAATTTCTGGCCACCAGAACCTACTTGGCCAACGTTTGACGTCTCGGGGGGGATGATTTACGATTGTGTTCCTATCGGGACGTAACTCGAACGCCACTCGTAACTGTTTTCTTTCTAACTTGTTAGGGGCTGTAGCAAAGAGGTTCTGGCTGTAGTCTGTCCTCACCAAGCGGGCGAGTGTTCTACACCGGCGGGGCGAGTGTTCCGGGCGAGTGCTGTGTTCCGCACTGGCGGGGCAAGTGGTCTGCCGCTGGGGGCGAGTGGTCCGCTCAAAAAATGGGGGTGAGGGTGATTTGGGGCGAGCATTCCGGTTACCTTCAACCTGTATACGTCAGCAGAATAAACAACACACCTACACAATTAACTGCAAAAGCATATTAAATAAATCATAATATACTCCATTGTATGATGGTGTCACATGCCAAAAATAGCGTTGTGTATGCAACTCCTTGTGAGCTTGTAGATCAGTTACTTTTGATATGTGACCATCGTAGGACAAAGTATGAATCAGGCTTAATACAATACACACTTGCTTAAATGGTATCATGGTTGTTTGTTCCTTGTGCTGTGTGAATGTTTAGGCTATTCCTGACATTTAACAAAGCATAGGGCAGAGCTTTAGCAGCAGCATGGTGCCCCTGACTTTACTGGGGTGCATTTCTCCTTTCCAACATGTCGCCTTTCCGACGTTGACGAACCCTATACCTAACCCTAACCGCACGCGGAAGCCACTAGTCGGAGTGGTGAGATGTCGGAATGGAGAGTGAACACCACTTTACTGAACCAGGCCTGAGACTAGACTGACTCATATCATCTCTACCTGCATGGCCTCTACCTAGTGGCCTAGTAACCTCAACGCATTCACCTACAATACTAGTGAACTCAAACAAAGAAAACATTTTCCAAACTTTACAAAAATCATTAATAATCCCAAAAGGTAAGTATTAAACATGTTTTAGCAACACCACTCTTTTCAATCATAATATTCCTTACACATAAAAATCCCACACTCCCCTGTCAAATGGTATGTCCCAATTCCCATACTACTCCATATAAGGAGCACTGTGGTCATGTGTTACTCTTTTCAGATCCTCAGACCTGGAAGAGGACATGGCAAGTATGTGTTTGTTTGCTGTGGTGAGGAGCTTAAACTGTTGATAAAATAAAGTGGTTATGTTTTAAACAAACAATTGTCTCTGTGTTGTTTGTATAAATGAAATGTATATGGAATGAGTAGTATGATAAATGCATATGTTAAACAGAAATTAATGAAAATAATGGAACATGTGAGGCTATAAAGGTAAAGTCTTTACCACACTGCATTGTTATACCACAATGGATATAGTACAATCACACATTCAACACTACAACAGGAGCTTTAAACACTAAGGGAGCAACACAAATACTGTAAGTGAAACACACTACAGCAGTGGTTCTCAAATGTTTTCGTGCCAAGGACCCCCACATTTCAGATGGGGGGACCCCCATCTGAAAATGTTTCGTGTCAGGGACCCCCTGAAGATTTGTGTTAAACAATCTAAATTATGCAAAAATGTCCATTTTCAAAAATAGCAGATGTACAAGCTTGCAGCGTGCCAAGAAGTGACACGCTGTGAGCTTGTAGATCTGCTATTTTTGGATAGCCAACAAATAATGGATAAAGTGGTGAAGATGATTGTGATGCTATTTTTTGCTGGGGACCCCCTCGTACCCCTCCAAGGACCCCTGGGGGTCCCCGAACCCCACTTTGAGGACCAATGCACTACAGGACATGTTTGTGAGCAGCAGTAATGGCTGCCATGAATCTGACTGCATAGGCCCAGATTTGTAACCAATACAAAATTATGACTGTTTTTTTTATAGTAAAGTACTCATTCATGTTTTATGTTCTAATACTTCATTTACCTGAACTACTTGTGCATCTGAAAAAAGAAACAACATCTGACCATCTAAAACAACCTGTCTATCAGGTGCATTTGCCACCTTGTGGCGAAAAGTGGGATAGGTCTGTTCCTAAAATATAAATTCTCTGCTTATTCCAAGACACAATAAGGCTCTTAAACGTACAAGAAACATTCATAATAAAACAAAAATGTGACTGTACATTTGTGTATGTCACACACGCTTCTGTGCGAAATTTGGTACAGGCTGTCAAGAAACCCAATTTAAACAGTTATTTCACAGTATAATGTCATTTTACGACCCCATGTTTACTTCAGGTATCCGTATTCAAGTATATTTTGATGCCAATACTTTTGTACTTTAATCAAGTAACATTTTGAATACCGGCCTCTTTTTCTTTCATAATTTTTAATGACAGTATTTTTATATTGCATTGCTTTTCTGCCTCCCAGTGTGAATGAAGAATTCTTGTACCGTGACTACTTTTGTTTTAGTTTTTTTACTCCTCGGATTCTGTAACTGATTCCCAAACCAACTGGTTTGTGTTCTCCGACCAGCTGCTAAATGAATGTTAACGTGTTATTTTAACTCCACAGGTTGTGCACAGACTGAAGCAGACAGAAGCCCAGGCTGATCCTCCTGAATGCCTTGTTGGAGCTGCAGACGTGACCTGTGACCTATATGCACCAGTATGAAACTGAAGGCTGTGAAAACCCGTCTCCAGTGTCTGCTGCAATATCGTGACGGCCATCTCCAGTCTCACCATCAGCTGCCTGCCTTCAACACACACCAGCTGGTCCAAGCCTCCGCGTCTCAGGAGCACATCTGCCCACGTCACCACCACATCAGGAAAGTGTTCTGCCGCACCGACCAGCAGTGTGTCTGCTGTCTGTGCGCCGTGGAACAACACCAGGGCCACCAGACCATCTCGGCCGCCGCAGAACGGACCGAGAGACAGAGGGAGCTTGTCTCCTGTCTCCTCCTCAGCTCAGAGACCTCCTGCTCCACACACTGTCCCAGTGTGGGTAGGATATGGCACAATTAATGGAATCGAACACAGTCCGTCGGTGCAAAACAAGTGTTTTATTTGCCCTTTTTAGAAAGTCCCGGGGAAACAAAATACATAACAAAAAAAAACAATACTGGCCCGATTGGCTCTAGGTCTCCTTTCTACGGCAGCCCTTCACAGTGGTAGGCACCCTTCTTTTAAAGGCTAAGCCCCTCCCACTGGACCATACCAATCTCAATTGACTCAATCAATTTACACATAAACCAGTTATTTCATCTATGTCCAAAGACATTATACTTAACATTTAACACATTTAAAGTGTCCTCACATTACCACATTTCCCACAATAATAATAATTCACAATAACAATTAGAATACCCCCTTTTACTCAAACCCACAGTTGGTATGGTACAGCAGGTATGGACTGAGCATGCTCACTACAAACAGACAGGCACTATAAAAAGCTGCCTGCAGCTACACTCGGGTCCTTCATCACTGCCCAGAACCAGGAAGCACTGTGGTAAGAGAAAGAAAAAACAGTCAAACATTTGCCAAAAGAACATTCCCTGCAACTTAAAAATAAAGAACGATTTTACAATTTAACCCTGTGTTGTGTGAAATAATTTAAGTCATAAGTGAAAAGAACAATAATACAGGAAACTGTATTAAAAGCTGTTAAATGGAGTTTAGTGTGTGCACCCACCAAACTATCCTAGCATGCTACCTGGCTATGGTGTATTGTGTAGTGTTGATGTGGTGTTAGTGGCAGGGTGAACTGCCACACACTTCCTCCGGTCTTCAGTGTGACTCTCTTCTCGTCCCCGCCAGCCTCTGATCAGCTCCCTGACCCCAGATCCTCTTCTCTAAAGAGCAGCCATCTTCTCCTCAAAGGCAGCGTCAGTCTCCTCAACTGCTCTATCAGCAAAGCGGCTGATGGACCCCACTGACTGGTGAAGTGTATTCAGGTATTCCTCCTCCTCTTGGAATCTCTGCTGGATGTTACTCTGACCCTCTCTAACAAACACAGACACCGTCAGTGTCCGGCCTCCTGAAGACGACGTGTTGATGGCTGTGTCACAACTACTTTTTTTATATTGTATTAGTTTTTTTTTTGTTTATACATATGCCACTTATGGCTTGTTAAATATGACTGATTTTGATTTAACATAAATGCATGTGTTAAACAAGGATGAACACAACATCAAGACTCCTTTCCATTGTGGTCGTTGGGTTTCAAACAGGCAAAACAAACAAAACCAGAAATTATGGGGAAAATGCAAGACAGACTAACATTTTCTTAAAAAGGTATCTGGAGGGGGAATATTCCAGTTTGAGGCTCCAATGAACTTGGGTCCCCACCAACAGTACATAATATAATACCAACATTTTAACTATTTTTAATTGAAAGATTGCAGATCCACAAGCTCACAATGTGTCGCATGCGTTGTGAGCTTGTAGATCTATTTGTAAAGCTTGTAGATATATTTTTGGGAACATAAATTTGAGAACCACACAAATCTTCTGGGTGTCTCTGGCACAATCTTTTCAAATGGGGGTCCGCAGCCAAATATTAATTTGAGGGTCCTTGACATGAAAACATTTAAAAACACTGCGTTTTGAAAAGTATATAAACAGGTGGGCAGCACTGGCTCTGGTGTTGTGACTCTCTGAAAGAGATGTGAGTTACTGGTGGTTGTAAATGTTGTGAACCAAGTTGAGTTGGTGAACAATCCTAGCCTCCAGAGGGAGCCAGTCAAACTGCTGGAAGTGTACTTTGCCCATACAAATAATTGGCAAAAAAAATACTTGTAGTTTAAAAGTAAGTAGGCCTACATTATATATTTTTTCCTGATCACAGGATCTAAATGTCAGAGCAGGGAGTTCACCTCCAACCACTGCAGATGTACTAATTCTATTGTATTATGATAGATTGGTTAAAATGTTCCATTCACACAAGTTATGGATTGCAGCTTTATGCACATAGCCCATTACTTCTCAACCTGGCGTCCATATTTTGGCCATGTCATTATAGGTAAAAAGTTTCACATTTCTTCCCCCAACTTGTCTTAATCAGATTGATTTTTGAACTGTGACTTGTCATGTCTGTTTGGATCATTGTGCACAATGGAGCTGTTTGTTACAATTCAAATGTGATGTGTGCGGTTATATGGTGCAGTTGCTTGCTATATAGGTTCGTGTCATTCTATTAAACCTTGTTGCCATGTCATGGCATTTTTTTTGCATTGTGCGCATTGCGCAATAGCGTGGTTTGATGCTTGTGAAACTAATTGCAGTGTTTTGTTTTGTGGATCAGTTATGGTACCTGTGGGGTGAATATGTGTTTATGCAGCCTGACTTTGCATTAGAGGTAATGCTCCTTGAGTAAACGTGACGAACGTGACACGTTAGTCAGATATGGCTTTGCTGTGGTGTTTTATTATCATAGCACTCTTGGCTTCATGCCAGATAGCAGATAGCAGCAGCAGTGGTCTCGGCTGCTTTTGATAGATTTGTCTAATCACGGCATGGATGATTTAAGAACAGTGTTGCTGTCCGCGGTGCCTGCGTGCAGTGACCCCCCCCCCCCCCCCCCATAGAAAACAAGAAGCAAAAATGTTTCCTACTACAGCACCCCTAACGTAAAGGGATATTTCACTTTCAAAAAATGTTTGGGTCATTTTATCATCTACCCAGGCTTTAGGGAGCACCCCGGACCATTTTTAAGTTGCTTGATTCAGTATTTAGATATTTGATATTAATTTTATCAGACACGCCCCCTTCCTATTCAAACCCATTGTAACTTCAATCAATATCACTTCAGTTTAACCACTTATATCCTCTATACCAGGGGTTAGCAAGTAAGTTTGGCCTCGAGTCAGGACAATGTCTTTCTAAGTCATTAGATGATGGGCTAGAACACAATCAAAGGCTAATTTAAGATCTGAAACTTTGACAGACTGTCTTATACAATAATCAATATATGATTTTTTATTTATTACTATAGATTTAGATACCGATTTTTGTGCATACTGACTGATAGAACTGTGTGTTTAATCAAATGTCACAGGTACAGATAGAAATACTTGTGGTAATCATTTTGTGACGCCCACACCCTTGAATGAGGATGTTTAGCTAATTAACCCATTCAATCTGGGAGCACATGTCATTTTAATCGGCTATTTTCCCATGACACCGTCCTATGACAAATTATGAAACAGGGCTTAAGTGTTTTTAAACATTGTGGGCTGATATAACTGTGATCTGATTTAGAGCAGTGCTGCTGCCTTTAGTTTTACAGCAGAGTGGGAGCAAACGGACGACAGAGACATCATGTACGTCACGTATACCAGGAGAACACTGGACTCACCATACAATAGATGTATGAAACCTGGAAAAACACTAATGAAATATTACTAAAGTATCGAGAGAACAAATGGCAGAGTACAGTAATAAAGTGTGTGTGTGTGTGTGTGTGTGTGTGTGTGTGTGTGTGTGTGTGTGTGTGTGTGTGTGTGTGTGTAAATTGTGTTGTTTTTTTTTATTTAAAAAAATATATTTATTTTTGAATTGTCTTCAAAATAAATAACACTTTTGTCTGTAACTTCTGATTGTTATTCATCTTAATGTATGTTTTTTCTTTGAAGTAGAGTAAAAAGGTTCATGTATAATTATGTCTACAAGTAAAGTATGTTATTAATTCATTATTATCATTTGTATTTTATTTTATACAGTACTTTAAACAGAGAGTTGTCATGTAAATTTTTTTTACAGGTTATATTTTGGACAACAGGCAAAGTCACATTATTGTGAATCTGGTAGCAGAGGATTTACCCATTAGTCAAGGCCTGGGGCCCCAGCAGTCAGGGTTCCAAATGATTAGCGAGCTCGATCAACTGAGAGTCCAGTGTTGTTATTGTCACTATAGGGTTCTGAAATGGACCATGTCACATCATCCATTTTCACATGAAACGTCCTGTGTCAGATGTCAAGAGATGGAGCCCACACATAGCTGTTTCTCCAGGAACAGTATACTAGCCATCATAGTTTTAACATATGGTATCTGTTGGGTAGAAACATTGTATCAACATATTTTATGTTTTTTTCTTAAATAAATTTCCTACTTAGTCCTGCAACAGAGCCGCTCAAAAGTGGTAAAAAATAGCTGATCTATAAGCTCATAACATGTTGGGGGCATGTAAATCTGTCACCATTTTGGAAACATTTTGAAGGTGTTCAAGTTTATCTGTGTGTTATTGAAGAAGGCAGAGCCTGCATACCAACTCTTTGGTAAAGACTTTTTTGAGAAAGCTTGACTTTTCGATCCACACGGGATCTCCTTCAGTTCAGTTTAAAAGTGTGCGTCTGTGTGTTAACCAATGAAAAGTATTAGCAAGGGCTTGTGACTAAATAATAACTATATTGGAACACAGGTTCTTTTGTTTTCCCTGAAAAGTAACACTTTTGGTGCCCTTCTTTGTCCTTTGTTTAGGTTCGTTGACTGCAGTTGTGGTGGTTTCAAAAACATAAGGAAAACTGGCAGAGACTTGCTCGCTGCATAAACTATTAAGGAAGACTCCTTAGACAGAGACTAAGAACATAGTATTTATTTTATTTTAAAATGCACATAAAGTGCTCTGTGCTCTAAGTGAGGGGTGTAAGAAAAAGTAGCAAGGTCCTGGGACCTTCGTCAGTGCATGTTTTTTTTCTGCCAGGTTTCCTTTAAGTTACCATTTTGGACTTACAAGATTTCTGCCCGATAGCGACAATAAACTGTATTTAAACAGTTTTATTCCCAAACATCATTGTGAAAATGTCCACAGAACACCCCCACCAGTCCAGACTACAGTGCTCTGTTTTGTATGCCGCTACACAACTGTAAGTTGATAGTAATATTAACCAACAACTAGCATGGCAGACAACTAGGTGATGATGCCTGTACTGTAGACCTGCTGCTAGTACTGATGATGATCATGATGTGTGCGTGTGTGCGTGTGCGTGTGCGTGTGCGTGTGCGTGTGCGTGTGTGTGCGTGTGTGTGTGTGTGTGTGTGTGTGTGTGTGTGTGTGTGTGTGTGTTTTTGAAGCAAGATAGCTTCAATAGTTTAGTTTTCCACTAAGGAGAACATGTATTCTATGAAAGTCTTGGAACGTTTCTGTGATTCAATGCATAGTTGTGTACAGGAGGGTTGTACAGTGTGCCTCTGCAATAATACAATAAATAAAATTTGAGAGTCCAAACAGACACGTACGTGATGAGTCATTAGATAATGAAGGGCATGGGAATGCAGTGTAACTAGTTTGATGATGTATGACAGGCAGCAGAGAGAGAGAGGCAGAGAGTGTTTGTATTGTTGATCTGTATCATTCTTTTCTGCATTTTAAAATATAAGACAGCACAGCAACACCACGGCAGCAGACAGTAGCCATTCAAGAGAGGAAGGGGTAGAGGGAGAGAACGACTAGGTGATAACATATTATGTGTCATAGTGTATTAAGTTTTCATATTTATATAGATCATATCTCCATTGTTGACCTGTATTATTATGTTCACGCTCTTAGAATACAAGACATTCCAGAAGCACCGCCTCATGCAGCTGTAATCTGGTCCAGTCAGCACCTTCTGTCACAGAACCGAGGTAAATACTAACATTACTAAGTCATTATTTTGAGAAAGTTTTTTATAATCACGTATTTCTTTCCATCACATTGGTGAAAATGTTCTTCCATATTGGTCTATAAAGTGTAGTGTAGGTGAACATGAAATGAACATCATTTAAAGGTTTAGCTATGGAGGAATGGATAGAACAATGTTTGTCTGTCGGAAGAATCCACCTCAAAACAATCACATTTGACTGATGAGCTTGAAAACAAAATGAAGTGAACACCATCAAGTATACAACATGGCCGTCAAATGATTTGATGACTGATGATGACAGGAAGAAGGTGTAGTTTTTGTCATGATCACGGTCCCTATTGTGTCCATCATGTGACTGTTTAGCCACTGGGTGTGCCTCTGCCCCTTCCTTGCCCTGCTCCTATTTCCCCTGAGCCAATCTCCTACTCTCCCTTCTACCTGAGCCAAAGACTCTGATTGGCCTGAGTGCAGTCACCTGTGAGGACCAGCTGAGCCTGGTTGGGTGATGAGCTCCAGTGACTATTTAGACTCTGTCTGTGTGTTTGTTCAGTGCTGGATCTTAATAGTCAGGGGATATTAGCAGAATATTTTCCAATCTTGGAATAAATTCCTTACCAAAAAAATCTTCACCAATGTGTTTGTAAAGGTGTCTAGTAACACATCTCACAAAGACTGAAATTCAGTATCCCTAGGAGAATTTTTGACAGCTCCTTAAAGTTGGGGTACCATCCATAACCTTGGTTAAAAAAAAATCCCCAAAAAAATCCAAATTTAATTCTGTTTTAAGTAGCATGTGAGGGGTCAAACTAGGGTGTTTTTATGATTCTGAATCCATTGCAATCATTTGTTTTGCACCAAAACCACTCCTTGGGCTAAAAACGGCCATAGCCATGTATACTTTTTGTGTAAAAAGCCCATTGAGATTGGGCCGTTTTTAGCCCAAGGAGTGGTTTTGGTGCAAAACAAATGCTTGCAATGGATTCAGAATCATAAAAACACCCTAGTTTGACACCTCACATGCTACTTAAAACAGAATTAAATTTTGATTTTTTTTGGGGGATTTTTTTTTAACCAAGGTTATGGATGGTACCCCAACTTTAAGGAGCTGTCAAAAATTCTCCTAGGGATACTGAATTTCAGTCTTTGTGAGATGTGTTACTAGGCACCTTCACAAACACATTGGTGAAGATTTTTTTTGGTAAGGAATTTATTCCAAGACTTTTTTAATATCCCCTGACTATAAGTTAGTGTCAGGTTTTATGTTCCATGTATGCACAGTACTGTTATCCTGTGTCTTTCACCAAGTAAAGTTAAGTTTATGTGATCTTCATCTCCTGCCTTTGTTTGAGTTCTGAGTTTGAGTTCCTGCACTTGGGTCCTAACACCAGTTCCTGACAGTTTTAACCACTTAAAACCTATATATTATCGTTAACCAGAGTCCACTAAGATCCTCTCCTTTTTTCCCTCTACACCAAATCTCTTCGCCCAAATTAGCCAATCTGCAAGCTCACAACGTGATGCATTGTAAGCTAAGGTTGTTCATGATACATCTGCTATTTTTGCTGAATGTTTGCCCCACAAAAGGGACACTAGGGTTCATGTGGTTAAATCTTCAAACAGCATCAAAGGTGTGGGTCAATTAACGTAAATCTCAGTATGGAAACATCAAAGGATGACAGGTAGAGCTACACAAAGATGTCAACTTGAAGAAAACAATATGTGAGCGTTGCATACTGTAAGTGTTGTAACCAGCGTTGCCAGATTTTGTGAGAGAAATAATCAACCAGCTGGGAAAACAAGTCAAAAGAAGTGACTAGGCCACATACGCACTTTAAACCTATACTGTACATTGGCTATTTGAAAATATCCGATCTACAAGCTCACAATGCGTCGCATCAGCTTGTATCTGCTATTTTCTTTTGTATTATCTTGAAATAAAATGTAGAATATTTGGAAGATTTTTTAAACATTCTATAACAACACAAATCTGGTACGGGGCTCCCTGGCACAAAAGGTTCTCAGATGGGGGTTATATGGACAAATGGTCCATGACATAAAAATATTTGAAAACCACTGGTTTAAATAATAATACAAAATGGGAAGCAATCCCAAATAAGCAACTGCACTTTGGGAACAAGCTAAAAAAAGCGAAACGAACCACCAATATTTTACAAGCGACTTTACAGAAAAAAAGGCCATAAAAAGCTATATTGGTCGCTAATACTATGGGTAATAGTATTATAGCGACCAGCGCAACCCGCGTTGCCAGGTCTGCTTATTATACGTCTTATAATTTGTAGACCTGGCAACACTGGTTGTAACCACTTTCTTTATGCAGGCAGTCTGCACCAAAAGTAGGCTTTTTGTTTTTTGGAAAGTATTCTTATAATAAAATTGTCATTAAAATGAAGCATAGCGTTAGTTCATGCAGGACACGGAAGTCGTGCACGCCAAAGCTGTAACCAGCAGTCAGTCAGCTGATGTGAACATCAGCTTTCTATTCCCCATTCACAGCCCAGCTGGTCATTACATCACACACTCATTATCCAATCACAGCTCATGCTTGAGCAAAGAGGTTCCTATAAATATGGCTTCATATTCTCTAGGTCTTTCTTGGTTGCTGAACCAATGCATTTTGCTAGCTGCTGCGAGCTTCATCTGCTGCTCATCTGCTGCTCATCTACTGCTTTGTGCGCTGCTCTATGATATTTTGGTGCTATATGAGATGAGTCTGCTTATGATGCTGACTTTACCACTGCTACAGCAGCAATGCTTCTTCTATTATTGCTGCCAAACACTAATGTGCTCATAGCTTAAGCGAATAGCATGCTTGCTGCCATGTAGAAATTAGGAATTGTTTGTAGCACAAAGCTAATACAGCATGCTTGCTGCCCAGACAGTAGAAGCTTGATTTGTTTGTAGGCTACTCTCTTCACCATGTGGTAAGTTGAATTGTTTGTAGCTTAAAGCTAACATAGCATGCTGCTGCATTTAGAAGTTTGTTTGTTATACAGCACTGCACAGTTAACATGGCATGCTTGCTTCCCATGTGGAAAGCTTCAATTGTTTGTAGCTTAAAGCTAACATAGCATGCTGCTGCATTTAGAAGCTTGGTTGTTATACAGCACTGCACAGTTAACATAGCATGCTTGCTTCCCATGTGGAAAGCTTCAATTGTTTGTAGCTTAAAGCTAACATAGCATGCGTGCTGCCATGTGTTTAGAAGCTGTGTTGTTATACAGCAATGCTCAGTTAACATAGCATGCTTGCTTCCCATGTGGAAAGCTTCAATTATTTGTAGCTAAAAGCTAACATAGCATGCTGCTGCATGTAGAATCTTTGTTGTTATACAGAACTGCACAGTTAACATGGCATGCTTCCTTCCCATGTGGAAGCTTGAATTGTTTGTAGCTAAAGCTAACATAACATGTGGAAAGCTTGAATTGTTTATAGCTTAAAGGTAACATAGCATGTGGAAAGCTCGAATTGTTTGTAGCTTAAAGCTAACAGCATGCTTGCTGCCATGTAAAAACTTTGATTTTTTTGTACAGCGCTGCAAAGTTAACACAGCAGCTTGCTCCCCATGTAGGCTACTTCCTTTTATTCCCAGCAGAAGACATTTCAGTGGTTTTAAAGAGCTTTCATCAGGTAATGAAACGTGGCTATTTTAGCATTTTATGGCTTCAGGTATAGGAATATATGGAGCTACATTTTTGGGCCGAAAGTTTGATTTTTCCAAAATAAGTACTGCTTCTAAGTTCTAATGCTGTTCTGCTGAGGCACTCTTGACTCTGGGAATACCCACAATACATGGTGCAGTACCATCTAGTTGGCTGAAGCTTCAAGCAGAGCTTCCAACAGTTGTAGTGCTCTGCTAGCACAAATGCTTTTATAATATGTTTATACTTATCAAAGCTGTCGTAGACAATCTGTGTGCAACGGGGCATAATATAAGACAAGAAGTAAAAATTTAGACATGTATTCAAGCCAGGAAAGGAAATCACAGCATGTGTATCAAATCAGTGTTGCCATGTCTGCTTATTATAAGCGACTTTTGGATTGTGTTCTGTTAAGTCACTAGCAAATATGATTACTAAACAGGGTTCATGTGAAGGAACCCCATATTCATATGTAATCATGGTACAAAAAATGTTTAATATTCTAAACACTTGTTTTGCGACTTGTTTTATAGACTTGGCGCTTGTTTTTCTTACAATCTGGCAACACGCCGTGGTGGTGTCACGTGACTACTCCTTGGGAGTAATCAGGAAGTCTCATACAATACAGCATGCATCTTGGGTATTGTAGTCTATGCAACTGACACAGTCATATCATGGTCAATTCAGTTCAATGCTACCGTGTGAGAATAAGGTGAAGGCAAGGGTGTTTTCTTTCTTAACTGGTCATGTGCAGGCATTATGGCAGTGTAACTGTCATGTTAAATAAGGTACACAACTATCATGTCATGTTAAATAAGGTACACAACTATCATGTCATGTTAAATAAGGTACACAACTATCAGGGGATATTCAAGTTAATATAATCCACTCAGTGAAGCTGTTATTTCTGCATTCCTGTTCTATTCACTTAATTTATCGCTCAAGTTCAGGTAACTATTATGTGGGTGGATTAGTTTGCAGATGCTTAAATAGATAATTACTTCATGGTGGATTTAAAGTCTTGTGAAATGGGGCGATTGCTTCAATTGTAGTGGGTTGTCCTCCAGGGGGTGCCATTTAGAGGGCAAGCAAAGGTTAATCTGATTCTCTGCTGCTTCAATTCTATCAGCTTATGACTTAGATGCAGGGAGCGGATTCATAGTGCATTGAATTAATTGCATGTTACTTCACTTTTAGCTAACCATGTCATTGTAAAGGGATATTCATTGCTTGAATTCACACTGCTTCTGTTTTGTTTATGAGCGACTGCTATTATGGTGATCCAAGGCTTTTGATGGCATGACCTTCTTTCCATCACGGATGCCGGGAAGGTTCAGGTTGGGTTGCTGTTAGTTCTAAAAGTGTGAGATACTGATTCTACTACTAAAAAGCTACTTATACTTGCTGCTAACATTACAGCTATAAATCATGCTTTGGCTAAATGCTGCTACTATTTTATCGTGCTACTCATTCTACTGCAGTTGAGCTGCTACTACTATGATGAGGATACTAATGTTAATCATGCTACAGGAAAAAGGTTACTGCTACATAGTAACATAGTGTCAGCAGTGGGCAGACAGAGGGAGTCCTGCTGACTGAGGCACGTTATCTAGTGCATTGCTTATTTCTCACAAAAATATTTTCAGATGCATACTTTGTCTGTTTAAGTACTAAAGGAAGTGCGCACCGTCTGGCCACATCTCGAGTTGGACAAAAAACACAGCAGGTGAAAGGCGGAAATCATATAATAGTCATTATTCATTGCAAGGATAAAGGGGGTTTACTTGTCTCTGACTCATACAGGTGCTGCTGGGTTAAGTTTCATTGGATGGTTGCAGAAAGAAGAAAACTTATGATGATAATTGCAATTTAAAATAATTGCTTATTGCAAACAAAGTCTTAAAGATGCATTGCGGTCTGCTTATTGCAAACGGTACAGCTACAGTACTCTTCAGCTGCTTGATTCCAGCATTCACAATGAAGCAGCAGGTTGCCGGTCTGCAGCCATGAACGCTACTACGTTCACCATGAGTGAATGAGATAATCCAGCTGTTTGCTTACAGATCTCCACAGCGTCCAGACGAGAAGGCTTGCATGCTTGCTCTTGTGTGTGTCTTTCCAAAAGTTCATCTAGGTGGTGTTCTGCATGCTTGTGGAACTTGAAGCTTTTGTGGATCGCTATCTACGTATCTGAGATTGACATCAGGCATAAGTATGCTGCTGAAAGTGTTGGCTGGGTTCCACTGCACTGATTTGGGTAGTATGATTCTGTTTTGTATTGCATTTCTTTATCTGTGCGTGATGGGTAAGGTCCGCAGTATGCTTACTGCTGCATATAGTTATTACATTTTACACTTTTAATTTAGTTTAGCTTGATGAATTCATTTCTGAGGTCTGCAGCATGCTGCTGCTACACATAGTTTCACACTTTTGTAGGATGAACTTAACATCTTAAACTCTTAAACACTGTAAATCAGACAGGGGGGGGAAGGTGCAAACGTCATAATTTCTAACCCTAACCCTAACTAAAACCATGTTTTGTCTCTGTTCTCCATGATCCAGTATCTGCAAAGACGTCCTCTGGCGAGGCAAGACTAATGTTCTTCCTGACCGACAAGGGAAAGCCAGGGTCATGGTTCACGGCCCGGCTCTGTCTCCTCTACAAAAGATGTGGACTGCTGCGCAGCTGCATACCTCTCACTCATTTCCGCATTGCATTGGTGCAGCTACATTGGTTAGGCTTAAACTTGAAGTTGCTCAAAAAGCAATGAGTGGCATGTACTGTATGAGGAGACGGTTAAATAGAGTCTGCATTCAAAAGTGGTTGGCAATGGCATGGGTTCATTCTGATGAAGATAGTTGACTTTTACGGATGCATGCTTGCATCCCTCTTATCTGAGCGGATAGGGAGTTACAGCACGCTGCTGTTACACACATATGTTATTAATCAGTGGTGATTACAGGGGCGTTCCGTTGCTAGGGGCAACCAAGGAATCTCAACCCTATAGTACACTTTCTGGTTAAGTAGGCTACACTCCTGAAGTACAGGATCAACATGGCTGTTGAACACACACATAGTGTATATATACGTCATTAATTGTAGGATGACCTCGTTTTAAGATGCATGCTTGCATTCTTTTAGTATAGCTTAACAATCAAATGCTGAGGTCCACAGCAAGCTGCTGTTACACATAGTTAGTACACTTTATTTATCATGAATGATAAACATTAGTTATCATTCATCATAGGATGACCTCATATACATATATATATTTATATATATCAGATTTCTTTAAAAAGAAATAGAATGTCCTTTTCGAATCCTATTCGCGGTGCAACATAGCAGTGGGCATCGCTTTACGATACCGTCTAGGACTCCTGAGTTCAGGAATCAACAGGTTTCTGCATTCATCAGGCCTGTTGAACACATAGTCTTAAGATGCATGCTTGCATTTGTTTAGTTTAGCTTAACAATCAAATGCTGAGGAACTCCTGAAGCTCAGGAATCAACAGGGCTGTTGAACACACAAATGCATGCTTGCATTTAAAGCACTCCTGAAGTACAGGATCAACATGGCTGTTGAACACACACAGTATATATCTCATTAATTGTAGGATGACCTCATTTTAAGATGCATGCTTGCATTCTTTTAGTATAGCTTAATAATTAAATGCTGAGGTCCACAGCAAGCTTGCTGTGACACATAGTCTCTTATCACATAATTTGTAGAATGACTTCAGGATGCGTGCGCATTCTATTTTAAGTCAGTAGCAGGTTTGCTACTTCACATAATATAGTATGACTGATTAAGGCGTTTTTTAGGCTTGGCGTTGGCTTCCGTGTGTTGGGGGGGAATTCTGTTATGCACTCTCTGAGTAGCCTAGCTGCCGCTTGGCTGAAACCAGAGAGTATGCATTTATTGGTTTTGGGGGATTTGCTAAAGCATTCTCTGAATATATGCTTAGCAGGCTGCTTCGACAAAATTCAGTGAATATTCTCCCAAGAGTGGAGCTTTAACGCCAAGCTTAACTGTATTCCATTTGTGGCAATAAATGGTTCTTTATCTACTAAGACGAGAGTGTTTCTGATTGAAATGAAGCATAGCGTTAGTTCATGCAGGACACGGAAGTCGTGCACGCCAAAGCTGTAACCAGCAGTCAGTCAGCTGATGTGAACATCAGCTTTCTATTCCCCATTCACAGCCCAGCTGGTCATTACATCACACACTCATTATCCAATCACAGCTCATGCTTGAGCAAAGAGGTTCCTATAAATATGGCTTCATATTCTCTAGGTCTTTCTTGGTTGCTGAACCAATGCATTTTGCTAGCTCCTCCTCCACCCCAGCCTCCACCTTTTGATTAGAGTCTGCCATAGGCTCAAATACTTGTGATTATCATGTATATCTGCTTTGTTTAGAGTCTGGCTTAGGCTCAAATACTTGTGGTTATCATGTATATCTGCTGTTTAAAATCTTGCTAGGCTCAAATACTTGTGTTTATCATGTATATCTGCTAATTCTAACTAATATGTTAATGTATTGCTTATTGTTGTCATTGTATCCCTATGGGGGATTTGCTAAAGCATTCTCTGAATATATGCTTAGCAGGCTGCTTCGACAAAATTCAGTGAATATTCTCCCAAGAGTGGAGCTTTAACGCCAAGCTTAACTGTATTCCATTTGTGGCAATAAATGGTTCTTTATCTACTAAGACGAGAGTGTTTCTGATTGAAACTATTTTAATTTGGGGAATCATTTTAATGTTGCCTTTTGTATCTGTTTTATGAAAGCAACCACTCACTCCAGTACATTTCACAATATATCATGGCCTGGAGTGAGTTATTGCTTAAATATACAACTACAGTATATAAAGGAGGGGTGGGAAACATAGGTTTAGGAGAACGCTGGTCTCACCATAAGGTTCCTGTAGGAAGAGATGAAGGTCCAGGACAACAATGGTCTCTCCACATGTGTTCAGTTATCATTAGCTCTATTATTACAATGATGTCTATTGAAGACATATTGAAGCGGTTTGGTGGTATTGGCTCCTTGGATTATGTTTGGTTGGTTGGTTGGTTTGTTGGTTGGTTGTTGTTTTTCTTTCTAATCGTTAATGACTGTTAAGAAACCTCTGTGTTGGAGCCAACAAGGTCCTTTTTTTGTTTCTTTTTGTTTATATGTTTGCGTATTAATATGCTACCCCACAAGGGGACAGTTGACATTGGTTGGTGATGGTTCACATCACACAACCAGGTACAGTACCTAATAAACAGACACAGGTATGTAGTCTCACAAAGGGGATGCGATGGTTCTTACCACAAAATGGCAAAATATATAGACTAACACTAAGTGACAGAACAACAGATTGTAGATTCTAAAAATAGCACAAGAAACATAAGAACATTAATCTTCTCCTCTGGGGGTCCCTGGCACAACACCTTTTCAAATGGGGGTCCGCAGCCAAATACATATCATTTTTGGGGGTCCGTAGCGAAAAGGTTTGAGAACTACTGATTTGTCTCAGTGGGTTAAAGGCAGCCACATGCACAGAGACACACATGATGAAAACAACATGGTCACAATGCAGACAACACAGAGAGACAGGGACACATGATGGAAGGCTTTTCTGGTGGCCTATCTGTACTTTACTTAATGTAATTTGGGATATATATTGGAATGTTAAAGGGATAGTACGCAAATTGACCCTGTGTTTACAAAACAAAACAATACATTTTAACCATCATGTCCCTCTATACCAGCAGTCATCAGTCACTAGAGTAGTGTGGTGGTGTTTACCTGGAGACACACACTGTCCTCTCGCTGTATTTTGGTGTTTTCACTGTTTGTTTTGGTAGCTCAAAAACGTCCCTGTTTACCAAAACAAACAGTGAAACCATCACAGCGAGAGGGCAACATGTTTCTACAGGTAAACACCACCACACTACTACAGTGGCTGATGTTCTGCTTGCATAGAGGGAAATGACAGTTTTTTAGTAAGACTGCAGGTCAAACCGTGTTGTAAAAGAGGGAAATGCACACACACACGCGCGCGCACACACGCACACACACGCGCATGCACGCACGCACCCACGCACGCGCACGCACGCACGCACAAGGGTTCTCATTTGGCCATTATTTTCGAATGCTGTTGTGTCATGCAATGTTTGTTTATGTGGGCAGGAAACCAGTTTGACAACCTCTATGTCTCCCTGTCTAGCTCACCACCCAGAGGAAAGCATAATCCAAGTTTGAGCTCTCATCTCTGGCTCATTTGTTTCTTAAGCCATAAATGAGATAAATGTGAGGCAAAAAGGAGATTTCAGCTTATGGCTCCTGTTTCTCATCGTTTTCTCCTGAGAAATAAACTCAGTATGTCTCAGATGGAACCTCTGATGAGCCATACAGGATATCTCAAAAATGGCTTAAATGTTGCTCAATGTAGCAGCATTGTTGCATCTCAAATGTATGTTTCTCATTGTTTTCTCCTGAGAAATAGACTCAGTATGTCTCAGATGGAGCTCTGTTGAGCTATACAGGAGATATCAAAAATGGCTTAAATGTTGCTCAGTATAGCAGAATTGTTGCTTCTCAAATATAGCTCAGAGTGAGAGCTCAACATAATCTCATTTAGAGCTCTTTAATACTGAGATCGATCAAATCCCATAAGACTCAGATAGGCACCAGACCTTAATTATCCATAACATATCAAAAGTCTACCAAAGTCTGTCCACTAGAAATGACTCAAAAGACTCCTTAATTTATTATTCATCATAGACAAATCATTTTGGTGATCCAATTAGCACATATCAATTATATAATAGTTAAGTCATTATAAGCAGAGTTATTCATATTTATGGGTGGCAGTGGCTCAGGGGTAGAGTGGCTCACTGTGGCTGGATGGTAACCACAAGGTTGCCAGTTCAAACCCGGTTTCACTGAACCTCTACAGTATATTGCTCCTGATGTGCTGGTTGGTGCATTGCATGGTTTCCGCCGCCATCGGTGTGTGAATGGGTGAATTGATGCACAATCTATGTAAAGTGCCTTTGATAAAGGCGCTATATAAATGCACCATTTACCATTTATGTTCAAATCTAAAAAAGTCCAATGTAATTGGACATTTCTCCTTTTTCCACAAGACAAAATGTCCAGTATCAGTAATTTAATTTCAGTTATTATTAACAATTTGTTAAAGCCTTCAGGATATCTAATTTGACACCAATAAGGAATTAATTCATTATTTCTGGGACTTACTATGAAATACAAATACAACTAGAAAAAGTGCTCCTCGGAGCACAACTCTCCGCCAGAAGACTTGTGTTGGTTCGAAGGTCGCGAAGGTCTGTATAAGTGTCCTATCCGTCCTGTCTATGTAAGTGTCCTATCCGTCCTGTCTGTGTAAGTGTCCTATCCGTCCTGTCTGTGTAAGTGTCCGATCCGTCCTGTCTGTATAAGTGTCCTATCCGTCCTGTCTGTATAAGTGTCCTATCCGTCCTGTCTGTACACTGTCCGTCCTGTCTGTGTAAGTGTCATATCCCTCTTGTCTATATAAATGTCCTATCTGTCCTATCTGCCAATTATGTATCAGCCATGCAGCCATTTCATGGTTCCCGTCTTACCTCATTTTGACAGTGGCGGAGACACTGTCAAAATGATGCCATGTATATATAGGCATCATGTCGTCACTAGCCAATCAGATCACAGTATTTCACGTGTCACGTGAGGCTTGACCAATCGGTGTGTCATGTTTAGAAAGTGAAAACGCAGTGATAACAATACTCTCCTGGCGGAGAGTAATAACAAGACCAGGAGACCTGGTTCTGCCAGACCCAGAATAAATTCCCTTTTATGCCCATGTATGGACGAAAGGGGGACAGACTTTTACGCCCATGTATGGACGAAAGGGGGACAGACCGTGTTATGCCCATGTAAGGACGAAAGGGACCGAGTTATGCCCATGTATGGACGAAAGGGGGACGGACAAAGCCTCATGTAGGCCGACCCCCTGGGTCTGGCAACAAAAACTGGGAAACCACGTGATAGATTATGAACGTTTGGGACAACGTTCATAATCCAAGAAATAGGTGACTAGTATCATAAACAATTAAAATGAATGCGATTCAACTTCCCTAGGCTCTACTAGGCCTAGGGAACCACCTTAAAGTTGGGGTGCCTGCAACCTTATACAGGGATTTTAATTCTGACCTCAATAGCTTCGACTACAGTACATACCTGGACAAGGAAAGTGGTGCTGTGAGGATATTATTTTTTGATTTTCGAAGCGCCTTTAACACCATACAGCCCCCCCCCCCCCCTTCTGAAAGACAAACTGAACAGCATGCATGTTGGCCCACACCTTGGCCCTCATTTATCAACGCGGTGCAGCCCAAATAATGGGCGTACGGCGAGATCACCGCACCTTTCGGCATTTATCAATATATCCTGACGTGGGCTTTATCCTACGGTAGGCTGAAATCTCACGTCTGGTCGAGACCAGTTGTTGACGTTGGCTGCACCCGTTTATTCCATCCTAGACCTGCGGAGCAAGCATTGTTTGACTGAGAGGCATCTGGACACATAATCCACTCATAAATGTATATCTACACTAATAAATAATCGCTGTGAAAATATATCATTTTATAAACTAATTTAAACAAACTTCTTTAACAGTCATTCGGTTAAGCTTGCAGATCTGTATGGCTGCATTGGCTATTTGAAAATAGCAGATCTACAAGCTCACAACAGGTCGCATCGCAACGCGTTGTGAGCTTGTAGATCTGCTATTTTCAGCGCAGCAGCGCTTCTACGAGAGAATTGGCTAGGGTCCAATGTCAAGTTAATACGTGCAATAAAGTGATATATCTCAATAACCATACATCTTTAGAATCCGCCTTTTGGATATGTTGTACAACTCGCTAAGGCGCACACGAGGATGTCTTGTTTGTCACGGTACGACACTCCTAAGTTGACCTTCTATACTTTTGGAAGGCTCATAGAGTCTTAAACCTTAAGACCATACCAAAGGACAAAGTCAAAAAAAAAAAGTGCCGTAACGGGACAAACAAGACATCCATGCGTGCGTCTCAGCCAGTTCTACAACATATCCAAAAAGTGGACCCTAAGTCCTTATCGTATTCGAGATATTGAGCAAGATAGCGAAGCCGTAACCATAGCCAATTAAAGGATAATTAAATCATGATTTGATATCAGGGTTTGATCATCTCGACTTTTGGCATTATTTTACGTGTAGATTTAGGAAAAAAATATATCGGGGAAATCACGGGCCTGGAACACCCTAAAACCAACCAGGAAGTGGCCTTTTGAGGCACTTCCTGTTTTCCGAGAAAAATAAAACGTAAATATTTGGAATCAGTGTCATCATATTTGTCTAAAACCAGAGTCTCGAAGAAAAATATAATTTCTAAAATTTTAGCAAGAGTTGACCTTTGCAGTCTTTTCGCTGAACTTTGAGCTTTATCAGTGTCAAAAAAAATCAGGGCTGGTGCCAAAATATCCGGCTTACTCTCAATATGGATGGAGAGAAGTTTTAGATTTTTAAAAAATATCTGGAGCGATTAGTTCCAGATTTTGTGCTAACTTTTGTGACAAAAGTCAACGTCCAATCTTTTTGGTGAGCTTTTGTATTTCCCTAGGTCCTAGAAAATCGAGACCTATTCCATTCAATTCAGCGTCCTTTTCTGAGTCAGAAAAAGTGTTTTTAAATTTAAAAATAAAATATTTTTAAAAAATGTGAGAAAAGATAAACTTTGAACTATTTCAAAAATCTATAACTTCCCTATTAAACAATACTAGACTATTGTGTAACCTACCATTCGACTCAAAATGATCTAAATTTGAGGGTGGAAGGGTCAAAATAAAATAATAATAATAATAATATGTTTGTGAAAAAAGCTTCCAAGTTTATGAAATTTTAAGGCTTGTTTAAACCACTTTATAAGGGTCATACAAAATCGAGACCTAGCCTATTCGATTCAGCGTCCTCTTTTGAGTCCGAAAACATGTTTTTTAATTTAAAAAAAATATTTTTGAAAAATGTGAGAAAAGCTTAACTTTGAACTATTTCAAAAATCTATAACTTCTTATTGCAGATCAGCTATTTTCTTTTTTTTCTTCGACCATTTTTTTAATATAGTTTGTTGATTACTTTTGATGCAGTATTTTTTTTTTTTTTTAGGTATTAAAAGGGTTAGGCCTACTTAAATTGTCACTTCACTGTCACTGCCACCTACAGATCCCCCCCAATCAGGTGGGGATCCCCTGGGGGTCCCGACCCACAGGTTGAGAACCTGACCAGACCTACAGTGCGACATTACGTCATTACGTCACGCAGCTGTTCAAGGCGGAGCTTATCAGTTTTGAACCGGCCGGTCGGGTTCAGCCAGAGAAACTAACCGTCGGCTAAGAGAACATTTATTTACAAACCAGTTGCTTCCGTGCTTCTACTCTACTAGATAACAGGTAAGATGAATTACTTTATGGAATTAAAGTGTGTTATCCAACTTGTTAGTATCGTAAACGTCGTGCATTTGTCGTGTATTAGCTATGGATCACACGACGCTCGTCCGTCACGAGCGTCACGGCCGAACTTCAACCAGTTTTTTGCACTTTCTCCATTTACAACCTGTACATCTGCATAAACGTTCAGATTTTAAATATAAAGTGCTCAATCTATGGTCACGGATGTTACAAGTCTACTCGGGCACTCGGCAATACCCGTATCGTCTGTATTGTTCAATAAAAAGCATTTTAATTCGATCGATGGCCATTTTCTCCGTATTTCTGTACGCTTTCAACTACTTGACCCTATCGGTTGGGAGGAGTACTGCACTCTGTTACATTATAACTCTATGACAAAATGGCCACCGATCGGATTAAAATGCTTTTTTTTTTAACAATCCGGAATATACGGGTACTTACACCGACCCGAAGTGGATTGTAACATCCGTGGCCATGGGGTAAGCACTTTATATTTGAAATCTGAACGTTAATGTAGATGTAGGGCATTACATGGAGAACGTGCAAACACCAGGTTGAAGTTTCGTCATGACTGTCATAATACAGGGGGTTACAGACTCACGCATGCCCAAACATCACTGATCTACAAGCTCACAGCGACGCATTGTGAGCTTTCAAATCAGTTTTTTTGGGGCGTGCAACACAGTCTTAGACATGGCATTAGCATATTAATTTCCATGTGGTGCATGATGTCATTGTTTATTTCAGGTATAAATCAGACCACATCAGTGAGAGCTAATGTTGGCCTCATTTGTTTTGACTGTAATTCATTATTATTATTATTATTATTATTATTATTATTACATCTATGAATTTTGTTTTGAACCTACAGTACAAAGTAAAATCATTTAATTTAGGGAAAGAGAGTACAAATGTACCAATGGAATGAATGGATCCTTAAGACCAGGGGTCTTCAACGTTTTCAGGCCATGGACCCCCTAGCTGAGAGAGAGATGAGGCAGGGACCCCCTCTATATTGTATAAAATTGTGTTTCAGATTCAACTTTTTTTGTTTACTTGGTGTGCTCTTTTTCCCTCTTTGCCAAAAATAGCTGATCTACAAGCTTGCAGCGTGAGGCGTTGTGAGCTTGTAGATCTGTTATTTTTGGCTAAAGTTCTCCTCACAAAAGGGATGCTAAGGTTCAATTGGTTAAGGTAAAATAAATAATCATATCACACAAAGATTTGGCGGACCCCCTGTAGTAATTCTGAGGACCCCCTTGGGGTCCCGGACCCCCTGTTGAAGACCCCTGCTTAAGACAGTTAAATTAACATATAATCATATCACACAAAGATTTGGTGGACCCCCTGTAGTAATTCTGACCCCTTGTAGTTATTCTGAGGACCCCCTGTTGAAGACCCCTGCTTAAGACAGTTAAATTAACACTGAGTTTAGTCTGCACACTTTTTACTGTTTTTTTCTAATCTGTTTTAAAGCATTGCAAATACGGAGACTATATGGAGGTCATGTTTTAGTTTAACAGTCTATTGTTATGTGGAAAGCAACAGACAAACACTGTTAACATGCAAACCATATATGTCAAATTATCTTTAGGTGAAGTTCTCACAGCTACACAATGGATGCTGAGCATTGAGGTCGGTCGTTGTGGCTCCACAGATCAACTTCCTGGCTGGAATGGCAGTTTTCCAGTTATTACAACTTTGGTGTACCAGGAGGAGCACGCCTGTTACACACTGGAATTCATTCAAAGGTAACTTTCTGCTTGAAGTAGAACCATCATGTGTAACTCAAAAGATGTGCTCTCTTGTAGAACAGCTGTGAGTGCACCTTTTCCATATGTGTTTTGTGATTTCAGATGTTTCGTTGGGATCAACCCATTGGCGCAATTTGGTGGTGGCACCAAACAACAAAGCTGCTCAGCCAGAAAAGTGGGTTTGTCCTCCTGTCTCCTCCCTCCTGAAGCAATTGATGGACTTCGATTGGCTTTGAGTGTAAGTTATGTGCAAAACATTTGGACCATTCTCTTCCCCACTATATGAATGACATTGTTTTATTACTTAATTAGTTTTTTTTAGATCTCTATCTCAGGCTCTGATTTTAGGAGTTGTTCAGAAGTAAAGAAGTGGTCAGAACACTGTCTTAAGTTACATTTTATTTATCTATTTGTAAGAACGTTTCGATTAGCTGACCTTCATTAGGTAGTTAAGCAAATAAATCTTAAGTAATTGAATATGGTGTGCAGGACCACTTATTTTCTTCTCTACGTTGGCTGTCATCTCCTGTGTAACTGCATGTCCTTTGTAAGTAGGTGTGCAAAAGGACTTTACCTATTAGGTGTTGTTCAGAAAAGGGAAAGTCAACTAATGTAAGAAGAAAGGATCACAGGGCAGTTTCTGGATTGCCCCTCACCTCCCCAGACCTGCCATCTTCTAACTGTCCACACACCTTTCCTCATCACCTGTCTCACATGACAACTGTCCCCAATTCTCAGCCCTGTAGATACCTGACCTTCTCTGCTTGTCTTCCCACCTACACCTCATAATCAGCTTTCAATACTTATATTGTTCTTTTTTGTGCCCTTCCAGATTGTCATGTCACTGATTTCCAACCATGAGTTCCTCACCCCGGTGGATGCCTGCTGGTTTAGACATCCTGCCTGAATGGACTTTTGACATCTCCTTAACGGACTTGTTTGCCGTGTGAGTTTTATGCCTCAAGAGTTTTGGTTCCACGCCCTTTTTCTCTTTTTTTGTTTTGGTTTATTTTCAGATATTTTTTTCTAATGTTAGATTTCATGTCTCTCCAGCCTTCTGCTCAATGGTCTGCACCACAGCTAGCAAGCCCTAAGGCCATCACACCAGTCCATACCCAGGGCTTCTGTCCACAGATTCCTGACACGGTACAATGTTCTTTTCAATACTATGTAAGGTCTTTACTTAACCCATTTAGACCTGGGAACGATTCTACAAATGTCTTCTAAATCCTGACAGTTTTCTGAAAAAACCCTGTTTCTATGTCAGTCATTCTCAAACATTTTTATGTCAAGGACCCCCAAGATTATATGTAATTGGCCGCCGACCACCATCTGAAAATATGTTGTTCCAGGGACCCCCCTGAAGCAAAGATGTCAGTTAAAAACGCTCTGAAAAAATATATCCAAAGATATACATTTTACATTTACAAAGCACTACATTTTCACGTTTTTTCAAAAAGTGCCGGGCTATGAGATTGTAGATCTGCTATTTTTCAATAGCTAAAGTATAACATAATGCTTAAAACACCAAAAGGAGTCCCGTACAAAATGGGTTAAAGATAAAAATGTCGTAAGTGTTGGTTAGTTAATCTACAATTGGCTGTAGATTTTCAATTTGACAGACTACAAACTACCGCTAATGTTATTTTGCTATGTCTCCAGCTTTATGATCCGTTTTCAAGTGGGGCTAGCCCTTGGGCCACACCGGTCTTTCCCCAGGCCCTCTGCCCAGCTCTTGACACGGTAAAATGTTCCATTTAATGTCTACATTTAAGTTGTGACTTTGTAACATTTCAGATATACTGTAAGTGTTGGTTCACTAGTAGTAAGAGACCACACCTTCTGCTCAAATTTAACAGTATCGCAGGGCAAAGCTGTGGATGAGAAGGTTTGTTGGGGAGGAGGGGGGAATTCATTTGAGTCAACTGATCTCGGGTGTATTTATACTGTGGTGAATGTTATGTGATGAACACAACACTCCATTGAACACAACTTCATTTAGTAAATGTATTTGTACTGATCTTTGACAGACTACAAACTAATGTCATTTTTCTGTCTCTCAGCCTTATGACCCATTTAACTATGGTCTACAGCCATGCCCTTCGGCCTCTACACAGGCCTGTCGACCTGTTGAAGAGGTATGTTTTCTTTAGATTGAATTTATTCGTGACTTGTATTACATTCCACATTGCTTTTGATTGGTCTATCTAAAATCCACAATGCATTGCATAAAGGCATAGCTATTTTTTAAAGATCTTTGACAGACTACAAACTAAGGTTACTTTTCTATGTCTCTGCAACCTTGTGATACCTTTTACCCCGATCTACAGCCATACCCTCCAGCCTCTTCTACACAGGCCTGCCGACCTGTTGATGAGGTATGTCTTTCTTAACCCATTTAGACCTACAAGCTCGGAGCACAGCACTCGGTGCTGCGCTATGAGCTTGTATAGTAGCCTATAGTTTTGATGATTTTTGACCAAGTACAATTAAGGGCCTTTTCTCTTTTCTGCACAGCCGTATGCAGCTACATATATGGACTTGGATCAGTGGAACCAAGAAACACCCAGTGTACTGCAACCTCCATCTCCGTCCAGTGATGCTCCAGTAGAAGGTGTGGTTCCTCAGCTAAGTGTCAGCAGACTTGGCACTGTTGTCCTTCAAATTCAGGATTCATAGATGAGTTTTGCATTCTACTTTTTTTTTTTTTTAACTTTTCTTTACAGTTTTTGACGTGCTTTCAATCTTTCCAGGTCAACCAAATCCATCGGACCAGAGCATACCAGAGGGTCAAGGGTGGCAGCCTTGCGACTCTTGTCGGTTTGAGGTGGAGAAGCTCCAGCTCCAGTTGAGGAGGATAACCACTGTGCTCTCCAGTATCAGTAAGTTTTATTGCCTGTAATGTTACAGTTTTCAGTTGTCTGCTAATTTCTTTGTCTCACTTGAAACTTTACTTTATCCTGTACCTCTTTTGTGAGTTCTCTGACATGACTGGAAAACTTTGGTATCCCAAAATATCCCTACATTTTCTGTTTACTGAAGAGCAGGGGAGATCGACCCCTGCTACTGAACAAATACTCATCAATGACTGCTATCAGAATATACTGTAGAGCTACATAGAACAGTACTCAATCTTATTGTTTTACAAATACACTCAGTAGACTCAGATTTTTTTGTCTTTGTTCTAGGCTCTGAGCAACTAGACGCACTGAAGGGCTTTATCACCCTGGTGACCTAGAGTCTGGAGTGTCCAGTCTCGGGCAGCAGGAGCTATATCCAGGTATGGATGTTTACGTTTGCCATACATTTCACACTGAACCTGACGTTCTTGGTAGCGAGTGATCCGTGTTGTGAGCTGCAACTAGATAGTGAAGTTTTCAGAAGGTCACAGTTGTCTGTTTTCATGGTGCACTGAGCGCAGAAAGGGGTCAATGTAGCTGAGCCTTACAAGTGCAAAACTGATGTCTTAAAATGCAGTTGGTTAATTGCTCGCTCTCTATTCACAGGCTGTGGACAGTTGATTTCCTCTGTGCAGCTGGCAGCCATACACCAGCGTGCCAGGAAGGACTGCAAGAGGCTATTCCACGCGTTGTTCGAGGTGTTCTTCACCCATGAGGAGTGCCGCAATGCCGTCATATGCGGAAAGCATGGTGTCATCCCAGAGGGGAAGAACAAACTGGATGAGGCGAGGAGGGATGCACTGTTCAGTAAGTATTTGTCACACCACTAGTTCCTCAGAGTAGTGTTATAGATGGCCAGTCAGTGGAGTTGGTAACCACTTATAGATATCTTGGGACCATAATCGACAATCGTCTGAAATTCGATTCCAATACTGAAATTGTTTGCAAGAAAGGCCAGCAGTGCCTTTTCTGTTTAAGGAAGTTAGCCAGGTTTCAGGTAAACAAATCAATGATATAGAGCCTTCATTGAATCTGTCATATACTTTGCTGCTATTTGCTGGTATGATAATCTAGGTATTAGACAGAAAAATGCCCTTAAAGGAGAATTCCATACTAAAAGGCTTTCTTACCTTTCTTTGTAGTTGTTAAGTACACACCAAAGAGGTCCAGGTGTTATTTTGTGCAAAAGCTCCTTATTGGCCTTATTTCCCCTACCATGAGCCCTAAATGAATTGCATTGAATGGGGCTATGGGGTGTTGTGCTAATTCGCTTATTTCTTTTGCTCAAAATTATTATTATTTTTGTATATATCCTCTTTCCATAATGTAAATAATATCCCAAGCGGCACACTTTACTACTTATTTCGATGGAAATAAGCGAATTAGCACAACACCCCATAGCCCCATTCAATTCCCATTCAATGCAATTCATTGAGGGCCTACGGTAGGGGAAATAGGCAATAAGGAGTTTTTGCACAAAATAAACACCTGGACCTCTTTGGTGGGGACGTAACAACTACAAAGAAAGGTAAGAAAGCATTCTAGCATGGAATTCTCCTTTTAAGGGGGCTAAGAAGATTGTTGGGGGTATCTTGTGACAATATACACATGTCTGTCTTACTGTATTGTGTTTTAGGGCGTTTATTATCTGCTGTGAAAGGCCCAGCTTGGGACATATAAATATACTTGATCCTTGACAAATCTTGGTTTTGTAAATTATATTCTCAATTTATGATGTCACCAATACATTATCATTGGGCAATTTGGCTGCCTTTGTGCAGTAAAAAAATGCATGTTCCAACATGTTGCGCTGGTGGGACGTACAGTACACTCTGAACCAGGTTGGCCTCGTCTGTGGCTATGCTGTGCTCAGTCTGTAGAGTCATATAGTCTTTAAAATGTATATATTTAACCGGGGGAAACCCATGTTGACTGACTTGTGTCATGTCATCTTCTCTGTCTGCAGACTACGTCTTGCGGTGTTCCTCTCTGGCATCATGGACCAATGGTTTCAGTGAAGAGGGCTTGAAGAAAGCCATGACCAACAAGTGCCGAAGCCGTGCTGCAAAGGACTATGTACTCCCCAGTGTTTTTGGCAGCAGATTTTAGTTTTAGTCATTAGTCTCTTGAATAGTTTTCACTTAGTTTAGTCACCTGGAATGTTTTAGTGTTAGTCTAGTTTTAGTCAACTAAATGTCATAAGATTTTAGTCGACTAAATCTACAGTTGATTTAGTCGACTAAAAATGTATTTTGTCGGGCCTTGATGCCGTCGTAATGACTGTTTTTACACTTGCTGAAAATAGCCAATCTACAAGCTCACAACACGTTGCACCGCGACACGTGAGCTTGTAGATCTGCAATTTTCAGCATGCAACTAATTGTAAGATGACATATACTAGATCGCTTGTCCACTAGTCCCTTCCTAACATTTTAGTCTAGTTATTTGTTGACGAAATTGTCAGTATATTTAGTCATCATAGCTTTTATTTAGTTTCCATTTAGTTTGTCAGTGGAAAAAGGTAGAACATTTTTCGTCTTAGTTTTAGTCTCCCCACTCCCAGTATACCTAAGTTTCAACTTTTATGTAAATTGATGCCAATACATTTTTGTTTTTGTACATATAAATATATGTTAAAGCTGCCTGCTGTTTGTGGATACTTCAATAAATGTGTTTTTGCCACAATTAATGCTGTTTTTTAAATATTTATTAGCATGTTCACTCATTTATACCTCAATGAGAAATGGGAAATTAAATCTCAATTATTGCTAATGTATGTCTCAATGAGAAGCTAAAGAGACTTAACAAAGCCAATAGGGAGATCTCACCTATGCCTCATTTATCACTCAAATACAGCTCTTAATGTATCTCGCCTATGTCTCATGTATCTCTCAAATACAGCTTTTAATGTATCTCGCCCATGTCTCATTTATCTCCCAAATACAGCTCTTATTGTATCTTGTCTATTCCTCATCTATCTCTCAAATACAGCTCTAATGTATATACCGCTGTCTCCCCCTATGTCTCGCTTACGGATCCTAGTATTCAAGTTAGGAGCCATAAAATCCATAGGTGATCTTTAAGTGATCTTCAAATGAGAAATAAAAGCTGGTTGCTCAAGAGAAGCATCTGAGATTAAAATGAGAAGCAGATTTTTCCTCTGGGCACTTTATATAACCAGGAAACCTTTTATCAAGTATCGACTATCTACTGTATGTGAATACATGCACACATACAGCCACACACAGACACACTCAGCTGCCTGCTTGCACTCTCTCTCTCTCTCTCTCTCTCTCTCTCTCTCTCTCTCTCTCTCTCTCTCTCTCTCTGTATGACTTTACATTATACTAGTATACTAGTAAATGATACTGATGAAATCTTTTAAAATGTCTTCATTAGATACAAATGTAGTCTATTGGATGCAGTTTGTGAAGACAAATAATATATATCAGGTGTTTCACTGGGATGGGTGTGTGTGATACTGAACAATATAGACTGGGATCAGTTTGCTTTGCAGGAGCTGATCCACTCTGGGTCTGTAGAACGGATAGGGAAATAGTGATGCATGTACTGTATGTGTGTGTGTGTGTGTGTGTGTGTGTGTGTGTGTGTGTGTGTGTGTGTGTGTGTGTGTGTGTGTGCGCAAATTACAGGATACAGTAGGCGGGCTCTAGACCGGATCAGAGCTCTGAACAGTAAATAGAAACTAGACGCGTCGCAATTCAGGGCAATTGCAAAGTGTGGTTGCGCTGACACCGGTCGTGGGCTGCGGCCGCCGGGACTCGAGGAATCTGCTGGGAGGAATGCCGTTGGAGGCTGTGCCAATTACATTGTCACGTCTCTCATGAGATCGCTTGCGTTTCATTTTGAGAGGATCGATCCACCCCGAAATAATGTTTTTGCATCAAACGGTTACATTTTGCGCATTTGTGGCGCCCCCTTTGGATCAAAGTGGAAATGCTTTTGGGGATCCGTTGAGTAAACCACCCTTGACATGTGATTCAAATTAGGGATTGACTGGAGGTTTTGTTTGTGATTTTTGGCCTTTTTTGTAAAACGGGCCCTACCTCTAACTTTGGAAGCCATTTAAGGACGAAACGTAAGGACTATCAAAATTCTGCTTAGAGATGTTTATTTCATGGGTCCAGAGATCATGTGTACCGATTTGTGTGAAATTTGGACAAAATATGTGGGAGGAGGAGCTAAAAGTGTGTTTTGAAGTGAATTCAAAATGGCGGACAATCTATCCTGACGCAAATGGGCGTGACCTATATGGGGAGTTGCGTCATGACCCAAGGAATCTAGGAAAAAAATATTTTTATTTTACGACCTACGGTTGAAGAGATATAAGCTAAAACGTAAAGTTGGTTGTTATAGGGCCACCATGAGGCCGATTGGTGTAATACTTTTTTTAATAATTTCGCACTAAATCATAAACCTCCCCTTCAAGTTTTGTAACTGTAGCCCTTACGGTTTTGGAGAAAAAAATACTTGAATGGTACTTTTTGCAATTCCCATTAAAGTGGATGGGGAAATTTAATGCACTAATAAATCAATATCAAAAAATCTATCCAGACGCAAATGGGCGTGGCCTATATGGGGAGTTGCGTCATGACCCAAGGAATCCAGGGGTAAAGATTTTTTCATTTTACGACCTACGGTTCAAGAGTTATAGACAGGTTTCCTGTTAGTAAACATTGAGAGGAATATGACCGCGCAGCTGCGGGGGGAAGCCTATGGGTGCGTTTGGAAATTACGCACCGGAGCACACTCGCCTATTAGTTTGTATTGGCCAGTGCGCTCACTGCCGCTCAGGGCTGTATTTTCGAACGCGCCTTCCACCCCCAGGCATGCGCAGATTGCGCATTCTGCTCTGTGATGACGTCGCTCGGAAACCCGTCTATAGGCCAAAACGTAAAGTGGGCTTTTATAGCGCCACCATGTGGCCGAATAATAGCATTATTTTTTTTTATAATTTCCCACTAAATTATGAACCTCCCCTCCACGTCTTGTAACTCTAGCCCTTACGGTACTTGAATTTGACTTTTTTCATTTTCCCATTAAAGTGGATGGGGACATTTAATGCACTAATAAATCAATATCAATTAAACTATGCAACCAATCTCTTGGCAAAGTGCAAGCAGTCTGGTCCCGGTGAAGCCGGTCAATTTGACATTTGGCACAAAATTGGGAAAAATAAACTGTGGGAGAAATAGCGCGCAAGAAAATAGTTTATCTAGAAAGAATAATAAAGTCGGTGGAAAACAATAGTCTGGTTGCCCATTCGGGCAAGCACACTATGGTGACATGAGGTTAGAACAACAAGGCAGACATCGAGGCCTTGAGGCCTGTGAGGCACAACCCAGTGAGCTGCTGTCTGAGTTACATACTGATGGGTGGCACGCGCAAGTGTGTGTGTGTGTGTGTGTGTGTGTGTGTGTGTGTGTGTGTGTGTGTGTGTGTGTGTGTGTGTGTGTGTGTGTGTGTGTGTGTGTGTGTGTGTGTGTGTGTGTGTGTGTGTGTGTGTGTGTGTGTGTGCGTGCGTGCGTGCGTGCGTGCGTGCGTTGATCCGCTCTTGAGAGTAAAGGTTTGTAAAAGCCCATGTTAATAAAGCAGGATATAGTTATAGGAGGAACTGGTAAGACCTGCATGTGTCTTAACTTAAGTTATATCTAAACCTAGCAACTAAAAATGATGTACGTATATGTGTGTGTGTGTGTGTGTGTGTGTGTGTGTGTGTGTGTGTGTGTGTGGGTGGGTGGGTGGGTGGGTGTGTGTGTGTGTGTGTGTGTGTGTGTGTGTAAGTAGGTAGTTAAACTTTTGTAGCAAGCTAGCTTCAAAAGTTAAGTTTTCCACTAAGGTGAACATGTATTCTATGAAAGTCGTGGAACGTTACTGTGATTGAATGTATACTTGTGTACAGCAAGGTTGTACAGAATGCCTCTGGAATAATACAACAAATAAAAGTTGAGTCCAAACAGACACGTACATGATGAGTCATTAGATAATGAAGGGCATGGGAACGCAGTGTAACTAGTTTGATGATGTATCCTGGAGAGAGAGAGAGAGAGAGAGAGAGAGAGAGAGAGAGAGAGAGAGAGAGAGAGAGAGAGAGAGAGAGAGAGAGAGAGAGAGAGACGTTTGTATTGTTGAGCTGTATCATTCTTTTCTCTCTCTTAAAATGTAAGACAGCACAGAAACAACACAGTCAGCAGACATTAGCCATTCAATAGAGTAGAGGGGGTAGAGGGAGAGAACGACTAGGTCAGGGGTCAGCAAGTAAGTTTGGCCTCGGGCCAATGTCTTTCTAAGTCATTAGATGATGGACCAGAACACAATCAAAGGTTAGTTTAAGATCTGAAACTTTGACAGACTGTCTTATACAATAATCAATATGAATTGTTATTTATTGTTATAAAAGTTAAAGAAAGATTGTTGTGTTTTAACTGCATACTGACTGATAGAACTGTGTGTGTAATCAAATGTCACAGGTACAGATAGAAATACTTGTGGTAATCATTTAGTGAAGGACACATCCTTGAATGAGGATGTTTAGCTAATTAACCCATTCAATCTGGGTGCACATCTATGTTATTTTACATTTATATTCAAAAATAGCAGATCTACAAGCTCATAGTGCAGAGTGCACAGAGTGCAGCACTATATGTATGAGCTTGTAGATCTGCTATTTTTGTGTGCAAATCTTTGAATATATATTTTTTAAAGCAAACATTTGTAACTCAAATCTTTGTTTCTGGGGGTCCCTGGAACAAAACCTTTTGAGATGGGGGTCCGCGGCCAAATATCTAAAAATGTTTTCTAAATCCTAACAGTATGTTGCTATATGTAGTGGTGCTCCAACTTTTCCATGTCAAGGACTGCCAAATGTATATGTACTTGGCCACGGACCCCCATCTTAAAATGTGTTGTTCCAGGGACCCCCAGAAGCACAGATCAGAGTTAAAAATGTTTGCTATAAAACATATATATATATTGAAAGATTTGCACAAATCTTCAGCGATTTTTCAATATATTGAGTGTGCCGCGCTATGAGCTTAGATCTTTTATATCTGACCTTGTATATATGCTATTGTTGAATAGCCAAAGAAATCTTAAAATGACACAGATGCATTCCCAGTCTTAATGGATTAAGTACAAAAAAAAGAACACCTGAGGAGACAGACAGACAGACTCCCTTTTGAACAGAGATAAACAAGCTCTTTCATTGAATAGGAGCTCTAAGGTCTCTATTTAGATATGGAGAGAGACTTTATGAAACACATGCCTGTGAAGCACTCCTAACATTGATAAAAACATTCTTACGGTGGGTGTAGATTCTCTATTTTGACATGATAGTAGAGTGCTTCTCAAACGTTTTAATTAAAAGGATCTACAGTTTGGTGCAAATTTAAGCCTGTTCCCTAACACTGCTCTATACTATATACCTGAGTTTCACTGTATTTTGTGCATTCTTTTTTGATCTACATCAAATCTTTTCGCCAAAAATAGCCGATCTACAAGCTCACAAAGCATCCCGTTGGGAGTGGAACGCGTTGTGAGCTTGTAGATCGGCTATTTTATGTGAATGTTCCACCCAGAATAGGGATGCTGGGGTTCAAGTGGTTAAACAAAGTTAAATCAAGTTATTTACAATCTGTCCTAATCTCTGAAGTTCACCTCGTGACATACTGTATCTTAGGGGGAAAGATTTACATATTTGCATACTTTATTTATATACTGTAATATCACATAAATGTACAGTAAGGTGCTCTAAAGTAACAATGTAATTCAGGGGTGCCGTGGATGAAAAAGTTATTTACAGGGGTGTCCTGAGACAAAACAAGTTTGAGAACCAATGCGTTATCAAACGTTTTAATTTGAAGGACCCCTATACCCTGAGAGTGTACAAATGGAACCAAATGGACCCCCAGGGTCCATTTGGTTCCATTTGTACACTCTCAGAGTTACAGACCTCTAAGGGTCCATTTAGAACATCAAGGAACCCAGAGGGTCCCTGGACCCCACTTTGAGAACCACTGGTCAAATAGTATGCATTATATTGTCAAATGTGTGATATAACAGTAATGACAACAAAACTATAATAACAGCAGATTATTGTGACTTACTGTATGTTACTGTTTTACAGTTCAAACAACAGCTGTAGACAGGATGGCCAGTGGAACCTCAGCTTTCATCAGAGGTGAGTTCTATTAAAACACATGAAACCAGCAAAATGACACTGGTTTAGTTACATCTGTGATCTTTATGAATATTATATTTATTTTTCCAACCAGGGAAGAACACCGAACCAACCGAACTGAGAATTGTTCTGATCGGGGGAAGACATAGAGATAAACCCAGTGGAAAGAGTTCAGTAGGAAACATCATCCTGGGCAGAGATGTTTTTGAAACAAACAGAAGAACAGTCAAGAGTGTCATGAGACAAGAGGTAGTGTCTGGTAGACAGGTCACTGTGGTTGACACTCCAGGATGGAGGTCTCATTATCCCTTAGATCTGACCCCAAAACTGACTCAGTTAGAAATTCAACAGAGTGTGTATCTGTGTCCTCCAGGAGGACCCCATGCCTTTGTCCTAGTGATGCCATTGGACAACACATATGTAGGAACAGATATGTCAGTAGAGGAGCATTTGAGTCTTCTCCTCAGTGACCGAGTGTGGAAACACACTATTGTAGTGTTCACTGTAGCTGATAAAAACAAAATGAGACCTGATCTCATTAGATCTGACCCCAACTTAAGATATCTTACTGAGAAATGTGAAGGCCGCTTCCATGTTCTTAACATTAGTGACAGAGGAGATAGAAGTCAGGTCACAGAGCTGATGGAGAAGATAGATCAGATGGTGACCAGTAATGGTTGTCACTATGAGACAGAAAAACACGTCTCAGAGGAACTGAAGGAGATGGAGAGAACTATCAGCAGAAGAGCAGAACAAAGGAGGGCAGACGCTCAGAAACAAACAACTGGACTTCCAAAAGATATTGGTATGTTTTGTTTTACTTTAATAATGATAATATTTCATTAATCTCTGCCAGGAGGTTTGTGTGTGTGTGTGTGTGTGTGTGTGTGTGTGTGTGTGTGTGTGTGTGTGTGTGTGTGTGTGTGTGTGTGTGTGTGTGTGTGTGTGTGTGTGTGTGTGTGTGTGTGTGTGTGTGAGAAACATATCACTACTGTTGGGCAGAAACCTCATATCTCCATATTTCAACTTTACATCTTATTGTTTAAATGAATGCCTTACTTTGTCACACTACAGTTTCACACAAAAGTAGCAAAAATATCAGATCTACAAGCTCAAACACGTTGCATCGTGACGAGAGGAAAGTGTTAATTCTGTCTGAGGGTTTTATAAATATTTAACCAGTGGAAAGCTTTAACCCATTAAGACCGGGAACACATCTGTGTAAACACTTTAACCATTATTTTATACTTTGGTTAAGCTCATAGCGCGGCACTCGGTGCCGCGCTATGAGCTTTTAGATCTGCTATTTGTTTAAATCATGAAAATTTGTGCAAATCTTTGAATATATATTTTTAAGCGAACATTTTTAACCTCAAATGTTTGCTTCTGGGGGTCCATGGAACAAAATATTTTGAGTTGAGGGGGGTCCGCAGACAGATACATATCATTTTGGGTGGTCCTTGACCAAGTTTGAGAACCACTGATATATAGCAGCATAAGTAAAATAAATAAAAAACTGTTAGGATTTAGAAGACACGTGTAGAATTCCCAGAAGCAAAGATTTGAGTTACAAATGTATATATTTGAGTCACATATGTATATATATTCAAAGATTTGCACAAATTTAAAGTTCACGATTTAAAAACATAGCAGATATACAAGCTCATAGCGCGGCACTCGGTGCCGCGCTATGAGCTTGCATATCTGCTATTTTTGAATAGCAAAATGACAGATGCGTTCCCGGTCGTAATGGGTTAACAAGAGCTTGTGACTAAATAATAATTACATTACAGTAAATACATTGGAACACAGGCTGTTTTTTCTATTTCGTATCAAGCAGTGTTCATTTTGTCGACTAAAACTATGATGAAAAATGTCCATCCACTACCTTTTTACACTGACGAAAAAAGAAAAAAACATGAAATAAAAACTAAGCTATGATGACTAAAACTAGGACCAAATATATTTACAATTTCATCAACAAAGAAAAATAATAAAATACTACAATGTTAGATGGAGGGACTGGTGTTCTTTCATGTCATTTTATTATGTCATTCTACAAGCTCACAACACGTCACAGACTTGTTGTGAGCTTGTAAATCGGCTATTTTCGGCACACAGCTAAGTATAAATCAGGCATTACAACGCTATCACAGCCCGCTAAAATACATGTTTTTGTCGTCTAAATTAACTGTAGATCTAGTTGACAAAAATCCTATGATACTAAAACTAAAACTAGACTAAAACTAAAACATTTCAAATGACTTAAATATGACTAAAACTAAATGGAATTTTATTCAAAAGACTATGACTAAAACTACAAACTAAAACTGATGACAAGTAATGGTTTTGGACATACAAGGTTTCCATCCGACAATGAGGATATGTGACAATAAATGGAGGTACTTCCTGATTCTACTGGCAGTGTGTACTAGATAGATGAAGCTGATCAGTCCTGCACGCACGCACGCACGCACGCACGCACGCACGCACGCACGCACGCACGCACGCACGCACACACACACACACACACACACACACACACACACACACACACACACACACACACACACACACACACACACACACACACACACACACACACAAACACACTACGTAGTAATGTACATTATTATTATTCTATGATGTCTCCTGGTGGATATTTGTTCTGAACTGTACACTGAACACACCTTTCTGCTGTTAATATGTTCAGTAATTTCATTATTAGATATTAAGAACAACATATAGACCTGGACATTTTAGCCTTGTTTCTTAATCATATCAATCCTGGCATGCCTAATTTGCGCATGCTGTTATGCTGTAGGTGATCATTTCCATACAAATCTACAAGCTCACAACACATTGTGTTGTGAGCTTATAGATCTGCTATTTTCACTATTTGTTGTGTGATGAATTGTGAAATAATTAAATGTCTTAAGTGGTTAATTAAGAAGCTGTCAAAGTGAAAGTAAACAATCTTTTTCTCTGACAGGACTGACTGACCTCAGGATTGTGTTGTTGGGAAGGCGTTGGTCTGGGAAGAGTTCAGCAGGAAACACCATTCTGGGAGGAAGTGGTTTTAAAGTTAATCTGAGGTCAGTGCAGTGTGAGGTGAGACATGGTGAAGTAGCAGGGAGACATGTGACAGTGGTGGACTCACCAGGCTGGTACTACAACAGTCCACTACAGGACACCTCAGAGATGGACAAACTGGAGATCCAGAACAGTGTGTGTCTCTGTCCTCCTGGACCACATGCTGTTCTTGTGATGGTTCCTCTTCATGAAGCATTCACCAGAACAAAGAGAGTAGCATTAGAGGAACACATGACACTTCTGTCACAGAGAGTAGCATTAGAGGAACACATGACACTTCTGTCACAGAGCGTGTGGAGTCATGCTATAGTACTGTTCAACTATGGAGACTGTCTGGGAGACAGAAGCATTGAGCAGCACATTGAGGCTGAAGGAGAAGACCTCCGCTGGCTTGTTGACAAATGTGGGAACAGGTATCATGTCTTCAACAATCAGAAGACAGATGACACTCAGGTCACAGAGTTGCTGGGGAAGATAGAGGAGATGGTGACAGGAAACAGAGGTGGACACTATGAAGATGATGGAGATGTTTCAGAGACGTTGTCAGAGAGGAAGAAGATCACAGAGGAACATGTCCAGACATTCCTGACCAAGACACAGAGACAAAGAACTGCTCTGAAAGCTCTGTTTGAAGGTGAGGTTTATCTATTACAGTATGTTTATATATTACAGTATGTAAATAAAATACGCAAATATGTAAATCGTTCCCCCTAAGATACAGTATGTCACGAGGTGAACTTGAGAGATTAGGACAGATTGTAAACAACTTTATTTAACTTTGTTTAACCACTTGAACCCCAGCGTGCGTGTGTGTGTGTGTGTGTGTGTGTGTGTGTGTGTGTGTGTGTGTGTGTGTGTGTGTGTGTGTGTGTGTGTGTGTGTGTGTGTGTGTGTGTGTGTGTGTGTGTGTGTGTGTGTGTGTGTGTGTGTGTGTGTGTAAAGCATGGGTCTTCAACAGGGGGTCTGGGACCCCTAGTGGGTCCTCAGAGTTACTACAGGGGGGCCGCCAAGCCGATCGACAAGCTTGTAGATCGGCTATTTAAGACCAAGTACAGAGTCACAGGTCAAGTGTACTCAGTATTGAGGGTTTAAGTGGTTAAATGTCTGAACATACACATTAACATGAATCCAACATATTAATAGATAAGATAATGTATAAACAAACATTCATTTACACAACATTGATGATAGTGCTGTCAAACTAATCTATGAAGCTATCTATGAAATCTATGAAAAAGTTTAATCTGCAGCATAATTGTATCCATGTATTGGGGGTCCCTGCTTCATTTCTCTATCAGCTAAGGGGTCCTTGGCCTGAAAAACGTTGAAGAGCCCTGTTCTAACGGATGGTCGAAAGTAACTAACTAATTACAATTACTCAAGTACTAATGCAAATTGAGATAAATAATACATGATAAGCAATACATACATTAGGAGCATTATTAGATTAAGACCGAGTGCCGCGCTACGAGCTTGTATATCTGCTATTTTATAAAAATTGTGAAAATGTTTTCCAATCGTTGATTACTTTTTTTTATATATATATATATTTTTTTTTTACTCAAATCTTTGCTTCTGGTGGGTCCCTGGAACAACATATTTTGAGATGGGGGTCCGCGGCCAAATACATATCATTTTGTGGTCCTTGACATGAAAACCACTGATATTTTAGCAACAAGTTTTTTCTTCGAATTTTTGGTATAGGATTTAGACAATTGTAGAATCCCCAGAAGCAAAGATTTGAGTTAAAAATGTTTGCTTTAACAATATATATATATTCAAAGATTTGCAAAAAATCCCATGATTTTTCAAACAATAGCAGATCTACAAGCTCATAGCGTGGCACTCGGTGCCGCGTTATGAGCTTGTAGATCTGCTATTTTTGAATAGCCCAAAGAAATCTTAAAATGGCAGAGATGCGTCCCAGGTCTTAATGGGTTAAGTGAAAATGTCTATGCAGGACTTTTACTTTTGACAGTATTTGTACACTGTGGTATTTTTTACTCAAGTAAAATATCTGAGTACTTCTTCCTCCATTGAACTGATCTAATGACCAACAGATTGACACATTGGTGATTTAATTCATGTATTTTCAAGTCATTTGCATAATTGATCACATAATATTCAATATAACTTCACATTATTGATACATTATTTTTTACTGTTCTTTGGTCAGTTTAGTCAGAAGTGCTAAAAATGTATGTAATAACTCTGTTTAATAAATTCGTGTCAATAACACTGTCGTGTGTGTGTGTGTGTGTGTGTGTGTGTGTGTGTGTGTGTGTGTGTGTGTGTGTGTGTGTGTGTGTGTGTGTGTGTGTGTGTGTGTGTGTGTGTGTGTGTGTGTGTGTGTGTGTGTGTGTGTGTGTGTGTGTGTGTGTGTCAGGAGAACATCAGAGTCTACCAGATGTGAAGGTGATGTTGGTTGGTGGAGAACAGGATCAGAGGAGCAGCACTGGAGATCACATACTGCAGAAGTATGTGTTTAAACGAACTCCACTCAAGGTGAGTAATATTATATGAATGTGATGTTATAATGAATAACTTCACTCAAAGTAAGTAAACAGTAAAGTATTCAAATATGTTTTCTGAAGATAATGTAAAAGTATCTGCTGTCATGAATGTTCATTGATCATGTGATCAATGAACTGTCAGTGATCAATACACACAGATGTTCATTTTCAAATGAACATGGAGTCCAACACATGTAGATTCTCATCATGTCTGTAATCTTTAATGCAAATCATGACTGTGTGTTAGCTCTGTGGTTCTCAAACTTTTTCATGTCAAGGACCCCCAAAGCAATACATATTAGTCCGTGGACCCCCTTTGAAAAGATATGGCAGGGACCCCCAGAAGGGAACATTATTATAGCTATAGCAGTGATTCTCAACCATTTTAACTTCAAGGAGCCACAATCTGATATGCATTAAACCACTGTCCCCTGTTTATCTCTGGAACCCCATCTTAACAGTAAAATCATCAGTGTTTATTTAACTCTGAGAGTGTACAAATGGAACTAAATGGACCCGTGAGGGTTCATTTGGTTGCATTTGTACACTCTCTGAGTTAAAGACCCATAAGGTCCCATTTGGTTCCTAACTATCAATCATTTGGCTGGGTACCCCCTAGAACCCCCTCAAGGACCCCTGGGGGTCCCCGGACCCCACTTTGAGAACCACTGTGTTGGCTAACTTCATAGGAGTACACAGTAACAACAACACACTAATCAATTTATTTAAAAAAGGAAAAATCGATAATAGATTATTAAATAAAATAATACATTAATAATCATGACCTATTTTGAGCATATCATGGTTTAACCCATTAAGACCTCGAACGCAGGTTGTCACTTTTTATTTGTCACTGTGTCACTTTTTGATTTGAGCTAAAAGCATAATTTTACACTTTGGCTAATCTAAAATAGCAGATATACAAGCTCGTAGCGCGGCACTGAGTGCCGCGCTACGAGCTTGTAGATCTGCTATTTTTGAAAAATCGTGAAAATGTGTGCAAATCTTTTAATATATATTGTTTTAAAGCAAACATTTTTAACTAAAATCTTTGCTTCTGGGGGTCCCTGGAACAAAATATTTTGAGATGGGGGTCGGCGGCCGAATACATATAATTTTGGGGGTCCTTGAGATGAAAAAGTTTGAGCACCACGTATAGCAACATACGTTTTTCAGAGAACTATAGGGATGTAGAAGACATTTGTAGAATCTGCTTCAGGTCTTATTGGTTTAAAGTCTCAAAAACGTTTTAAAAAACTTAAAAGTTTGAAAATAGCCGATCTTCAAGGTCACAACGCGTCGCATCACGACGCGTTGTGAGCTTGTAGATTTGATATTTTCACTGTCTTTGCATGATATTGTTGTCTGATGAAGTATGAAATAACCCTTAAATGGTTAATCAATGTGGTAATAAATAACATTTTCTTATAAGAAAAAATGCCTGCACAACTCGATTATTTGATTAATTGAAAAAGTAATCGATAAAGTAAATCTGTCACTGTTAGTTATTCTGTTTACTTCCATACAGTAGCTCTTTGCTGGTACTGATCAATAACCTGTGTGGACAAAGTAGGCTACCCAACCTCAATATTTGAGTCGAAATACTCCTGGTCAAATATTTACTCAACTACAAATGAAAGTTGAATAATGATGCTCTCTGTTTCAGTGGTTTAAAGTAACTAAGTACATTTACTCAAGTGCTCAAAGTATAGTTTTTAGGAATTTTGACTTAGTAGTTAGTAGTAGCTTACTAGAGTATTTCCCATTTTCAGTACTTTTACTTCTACTCCACTACATCTCAGAGGCAAATATTGTACTTTTACTCCACTACAATTATTTGAAAATGTTACAATAGTTACTTTTCAGATATAAATTATGATATTATGAAACATACATTAACCACTCTTGCCCTATTTTATACATAGGCTATTTGAAAATAGCCGATGTTGTGAGCTTGTAGATCTGCTCTTTTCTTTTTTTTATCTGCTCTTTTCAAACATTTGAGTACTTTTAATGTAGGTACTTTAAGTATATTTTGATGCCAATACTTTTGTACTTTTACTCAAGTAACATTTAGAAAACAGGCATTTTACTTGTAACAGAGTATTTTTATATTGTGATATTGCTACTTAAGTAATATATCTGAGTACTTCTTCCACCACTGCTCTGTTTAATAAAGTGCTCTGAACATATTCTGTGGAGAAGATAGAATGTCAAATTGACTTATACACACCTGTATGTCAAGCTTTAAAACACAGAGTTTCAACTTTTAGAGCTTTTTTCAGTTTCAGAAGTCAGATTATGACATGCTATTAATCCCATATTACTGTGGCATTGTTAGACAAAGTGATGGAGAATAATATATTCACTGAGTTAATTTCTGGTAAGCTTGAAGAGGAACTCCAGTGAAGACAGAATAGAGTGAATGTTTTGATTATTATGACTAACATACAGTAAACTTCATATTCCAGGAGTTTAAAACCCAGACTAAACTGACAGAATGTGTCAGAGAACAGAGTGAAGTTGCTGGAAGAAAAGTGAGTGTGGTGAACTGTCCAGACTGGTCGACTACACCTCCATCACAGAAGATCAAAGACGTCCTTCTACACGGTGTGACTCTGTGTTCTCCTGAACCCCATGCTGTCCTGTTGACTGTTGATGTCAGGTCCAGTTTCTCTGAAGCTGACAGGAGATCAGTGGAGGAACACATGGAGCTGCTGGGGGACAGAGTCTGGAGACACACTCTGGTTCTGTTCACATGGGGATGGTGGCTCGGAGGGAGACGTGTTGAGGAGTACATAGAGTCTGAAGGAGAACCTCTGAGGTGGATCCTGGAGAAATGTGGATACAGATACCATGTTCTAAACTCCATCAAGTGGGACATTTCAGAAGTCACAGAGCTGATGGTGAAAATAGAAGACATGGTGATGAGGGACAGAGGACATTTTGGACCTTCGAGACAGATGACGCTGATTGAAAGACTGAAAGGACAGAAAACCTTATCAGAAAAAGAATGGAAGAAGAGAGAGCAGGAGATGGTAGAGAGGATGTTGAAGTCTGTGGTGACGGAGCCAGAAGAATCAACCCTTCCAGCTGTCAGGAGAAGGAACAACATGGAGGATGCACGGAGCATGGACTTTCCTCCCCATAGTGAGTATCAATGTGTGTGTGTGTGTGTGTGTGTGTGTGTGTGTGTGTGTGTGTGTGTGTGTGTGTGTGTGTGTGTGTGTGTGTGTGTGTGTGTGTGTGTGTGTGTGTGTGTGTGTGTGTGTGTGTGTGTGTGTGTGTGTGTGTGTTGTGATGTTGGAGCCTCAGAGTCTTATAAGTAAAATAATATTGGATGGGTCCATTTTCATGAAACTGGGAGGGAATGATCAGTAGACTGCTCTGAAGAGATGATGAACTTTTGGGTGTAAGAGTTCAAGGTCAAAATGACATCATGGTTGATATGTGAGGAACAGAGACATGTAGAGATGTTGTGCTGGGCTGCAGGGTTTTCACATCCAGGTGTGTTTTTATTATCACTGTAAATGTCTTGCTGTCTGTTGTCTTCTGTTCCAGTGAGTGGTGGAACACGCTCTTCAGGATATGACACCATGAGTGAAGCTCCTACCCAGACTGATGCTGATGTAAGAGTGAGAGATGAAGATGTTTCATAGTATCTTCATAGATAAACAATAATAAAACAAAGTTTTAATTATTTACTATATGTTTTTTTTTTTTAGCCTGTGATGAAGGAGCCAGTAGAATCAACCCTACCAGCTGTCAGAAGAAGGAATAGCAATCCATTGAGTCCTCCAAGCTTCTCCAAGTCTCTTCCTTCAAGCAGTGAGTATCAATATCCTGTTTACAGCATATCATCATGTCAGGTGGAAACCTTGTATGTTCAATACTGTTACTTTTCAGGAAATGGAAAAAAATAACCTGATTAAATGGGTAGTTATATTATTATTTACTCACTAGCTCGTTAATATTTTGTATTGGTTCAACATTTATAAAGTCAACGGACACACTATTTTACTACTTAGGGTATTCATTTAGGAAAAAGTTGAAATATGGAGAAACGGCTTCTGCCCGACAGCAATGATTTAGTAATCGTGTGTGTCCATGCGCGCGTGTGTGTGTGTGTGTGTGCGTGCGTGCGTGCTTGCGTGCGTTTGTGTATACAAATTACATGAGAATGGATGGGTGTATATTCCTTTAACTGGTAGGGAATGATCAGCAGGCTGCCATGAAAAGTGTTTGTGTGGAAGAGGTCAAGGTCAAAATGACATCGTGGTTCATATTATCATTGTAAATGTCTTGCTGTCTGTTGTCTTCTGTTCCAGTGAGTGGTGGAACACGCTCTTCAGGATTTGACACCATGAGTGAAGTTTCCAGCCTGGCAGACTCTGATGTAAGTCTGAGAGAGGAAGGTGTTTCATAGATGAAACTTAATTTGACATCAATCACACTCATGTTTATTCTTGCCGTATATTTTATATCATACATGATCCTTGTAATGGATTTATTTCGAATCATAATTGATGTTATTTCTCCATCATACATGATCATTGTAAGAACACTGTTTTCCATTTGGTTAAACATGTGTGTGATGTTTATTGATGTACAGTAATAATTTGTTGATAACCAAGAGCTTTGGTTAAAAATGTAAATATATTTGATCATATTTTTCCATTGTTGGCTGTATATAAAAGATACATCAGATTTAAGTACAGATGATTGATATACCATCTGGCTGATATATCGGGGTGATATTTTTTCAAGAATGACATATCAGTGAATGTTCTCTCTCTTATCTGTCAATAATGGTCACAAAAATCGCACATCAGTCAGGCTCTGGTCTAAACATGTTACATTTTATACGTTTACAACTATGAGCGTTCATTGAAGTGAACATGTACAGTATGTCAGCGTTATTACAATATTTGTACAAGCTCAAGTTTAGTGTTTTATGCCGTTTCATGGATCCTGTATTAATGTACACTGTTGTTTTTCAGTCTTCTTACAGAGGACACTTTGGACCTTCGTCTTCATCACATGAGACACGACAGAAGACACTGTTTCAAAGACTCACAGGAAAGAAAACTTTAACACCAGAAGAATGGAAGAAGAGAGAGGAGGAGGTGATAGAGAGGATGTTGAAGTTTGTGATGATGGAGCCACAAGAACCAAGTAGTGAGTCTTACTTTTATCCTCTTATGTGGACATTAATTGTATTACTAAAATGTGTGTGGGTATGTGCGTGCATGCATGTGTCCTTGCATGAGGGAATGATCAGTAGGCTGACTTGAAGAGATTATTAACTTTTGGGTGTAAAAGGTCAAAGGTCAAAATGGCATCATGGTGGCCTAGTGGTTAGAGGGGCGGCCTTGATACCGGAAGGTCCCTAGTTCGATTCCCCAATTCATCACATCAATCATGAATCACCGCTGAATAGCCCTTGAGCAAGGCTTCCATGCAGGGTCCGGCTGGAAACAAGTTTCGTACTTAGTCCGACACCCTGGGTAAACAACAAACTTTGCTTTGCTTTGCTTTGCTTTGCTTTGTTCATATGTGAGGAACAGAGACATGTAGAGATGCTGCAGGGTTTTCACATCCAGGTGTGTTTTTTATTATCATTGTAAATGTCTTGCTGTCTGTTGTCTTCTGTTCCAGTGAGTGGTGGAACATCGTCTGAAACAGGAAGTTTATACTGCTGGTCACCTGCCAAGGTCTCTGATTGGCTGACTACACATCCTGGACCAACAGCGCCCTCTTCAGGATATGACACCATGAGTATAGCTCCCAGCCAGGCAGACACTGATGTGATGAGTGTGAGAGATGAAGATGTTTCATAGATGAAACTTTAGGCTTGATTTATACTTTGATGCATGCCGGTGTCACGCGTCAAAATAGCAGATCTACAAGCTTACACTATGTCATGTGCATTGTTGTTTTTCTCAGTTTATTGATTCTGTCGAATCAGGGGGGTCGCTGGAAACAAAATATGTTGAGCTGGGAGTCCGTGGCCAAATATATATAATTTTGGGGATTCCTTGATGTGACATTTTTTGTCAAAAAACTGTTAGGATTTAGAAGACATTTGTAGAATCGGCCTCAGGTCTTAATGGGTTAATAAGAACATATGTCTACATTGGTTGGTGTATATAATAATAATAAATTAGATGTAAGCACAAGTAGGACCACTTGCTGGGCATTGCTGCCTGACACCTCTCCTCCAGTGCCATGGTGCTGCAGGGTCATCAGCCTTCACTGATGTTTCACTCCTTTCATCCTGGAACATCTCTGGGTGGTGGAGCAGAGACAGGGACGTCTGTCTGGTTCATGTTGATTTGGGCCTTTCTGATATCTTGATGTATCTGCTGATGACTAACACCTTTGTTTTCTCTTTGTTTTTCTATTTGTTTCTTTAAAAAAAGATATGTATACATTTATTTTATCATGTATATATTTCTATATGTTATATAGTAAAATAATCAGCTCTAAGTACGGAAGAAAATGTATTTAAACTAGAGCCCGACCGATACAGTATATCATCAGGCTGATGTTTGCTATTTCAGTGAAGGATGACATGTTGCTGGTGAATTTTCCCTTTCTTATATCTCTATTGGTCTAAAAAATTCCACATAGGTCACTGGGTCAGGCTCTGATCTAAACATGTTATAATTTATACATTTACAATTAGCTTTCATTGAAGAGATACATGTATTTCAACATTATTACATTTGTACAAGCTCAAGTTTATCGTTTAATGTTCCATGTTGTTTGTAGTATACTGTATATTAATGTACAGTGTTCTGTTTCATCTATCAGGAAATAAATCACTGCTTCATGTAAAAGTACAATACTGGAAATTATGATGTTCTAATCTGTTTCCTATCTATACCAATGATTAATAGACACATATTTGGTCAATTAGCAGACATAAAGGTGTTTGTTTTCACCAGGGTAATGTACATTACCCCTTCTGGTATAAAGGAGTTGTAGTTTGTAATAGGTGACATTTGCTAATAGGTGACATTTGATCTTTAAAAGTGCTTTACTGCTACATTAACACCATAGTATTATTAACTATTACTGTATTTGAGTTTATGGGGCTGTTGCTATGTTTGTTGTTGTGTTTACAGTTGGGAATAGTGTATTTACTAGATGAGTAGCTTTGATAGCACTGTTTTCAAGCATGGCATGTGTTTGCTAAAACTTCAGATACAGATGTGTGCACAGCTGGGAGGGCCAGGAGTCAGGACATCTGTTCCAGCGCTGCCCGTCAAGTCAGCAGGCTCACAACTCACTCTTTTAGCCTGGTGACTAGGTTACTTATCCTACCTGGGATTAGAACCTGGGTCCCCCATGAGAGAGCTGACATTTTGACTGTTGAACTATAATGGAGAGCATGTCTGGGAATGCTAGTTTTCCTTTGAATTTTATGCAGTACCTCTTGTCAACCAGTAGGTGTCCTACCTGACCACAGGATCTAAATGTCAGAGCAGGGAGTCCACCTCCAACCACTGCAGAAGTTCTAGTTAGATTGTATTATGATACAGGTGGTTTAAAATAATGTGTTATGTAATGTGTGACAGTGTGACCACACACTGTCACTGTCAATGTTTTGTGTTGTACATGGCACTTGCCTTTCAAGGGTACACACTTTCTGGGTAGTGTATAGACACAAACAGAAATGACAACATTTAAAGTTATTTATTTAAGAAAACAATAATAAACCAATCACAATCAACTCTCTCACTGTGGCTCTGCTCTGGAACTTAAAAGAGTCAAGGTTCAGGTGAATATATAGGTTTGCCCGTAAACACACCTGTAGCCAATCACTGATTGGGACCAAGTTGGGCCAAACCAACTGTCTGTGGTCAAGGTTTTGAATGTGTCAAAGAGGGACACTGGACTGTGCCGTGTCATTGTTCCGAAAGTTAAAATATCTATGACTTAAATGAAATGTACATAATGTATTTTTGTGCCGGTTTATTTCTAGTAAACAGAAGTGACATATTGTAGATCACCCTGATTATTTGGTCTGCCTAGTGGGAGGGGCCATGGGGTATATAAAGGGTGAGCTGCTACAGTATATGTTTGACAGTCTTCAGTGGAAAAAAAACACTATATTGTGTTTGGTAACAAGACAAATTAGGGTGAGGGTTTATATGTATGGGCAGGAAAAAGAGAGGGTTAAGGACTTAAAATGACCAGGAGTACATTTTGATGATATGGAATAATAAGCACGTAGACTGCATTGTAGGAAAGTGTGAAAAAGTGATTAATGTGATGAGGAGGTGTCTCTCTGGAAGTTTGTGGGGCGCTGACTATGGATGTTTGTGTTATGGAACAAACTCATTTGAGGAAACTAGATGTACTGCAAGCAAAGGTATTGAGAGTGTTGTGGAGCCCTCCGCACGGTTACATGGCGGCTTTCCGACATGTCGCCTTTCCGACGTTAACGAACCCTATACCTAAGCCTCACCCTAACCCTAACCGCACGCGGAAGCCACTAGTCGGAGTGGCGACATGTCGGCATGGAAGACGGTTACCCTCCGCACAACCTAGATTCTGCCTTTACAAATTGAAATGGGAGAGACACACTGGAGAGTCGGAGGCTAAAGTTGGCTATGCAATACATTTGCAAACTCAGGGGACACCTCGGGGAGAACCAGCTAAAGCAGTGGTGCAAGAGGCATGGTACTGAGGAGGGGCTAAACTAAAGCTCAGAAAGATTAATAAGGACGATCGAGACGCTGGAATTGGGAGAGGTGGGGATGGCTCCGATAGTACACTGGCCAGCGGTACCAACATTTGTTATTACCAACACCAAAGACCTAAGCATTCTGGAAACACTAAAAACACATGGTAGCACATCTTACAGTGACATTGTAGCAGAAAGGCTGGACAGCACGTGGGATCATGATCTTAAAATATACATATGGGGCCAAAGACCCTAATTCAGGGAAGGCAGGTTTTGCCTATGCAATTCCGGGGCGTGTCAGTGGCTTTCTGAAGGGGTGTCAGTCTTCACAACAGAGCTGATGGTCATAATAAAGGCCCTGAGGGGGTGAAGCCACTAAGCCCAGGGCAGGTAGTCATATGCTCAGACTCTTCATCTGTGCTTATGACCCTGGGGCAAGGAAAGCTGGGAGCCCGGTCAGGCCTGATGGTGGAGTTGTTGTTGATCCACCTACATAAATGGTGCATTTATATAGCGCTTTTATCCAAAGTGCTTCACATAGATTGTGCATTACATTCAGCCATTCACACACATATTCATACACCGGTGACGGAGGAAACCATGCAAGGCACCAACCTGCTCATCGGGAGGAATAGGGGTTCAGCGTCTTGCTCATCGCGTCGGTTGCCATCTGGCCACTCTACCGGCCACTCTACCCCTGAGCCACTGCCGCCCCAGCTTATAGAATATAGAATTGAGAAGGCAGGAGGGGAAAGTAGGATTTCTATGGGTACCAGCTCATGTGGGGGTGGAAGCGAACGAGATGGCGGATAGGGCAGCAAAAAGCGTATGAGTGCAGATCCATCATTAAAAGAAGCATAATGGCAAGGGTGGCAGCAGTGGGAAAGGGAAAAGAAGGGAAGGCACTACTTTAGCATCCAGAAGAGTGTCAAGAGAGGGCGGTGTTATCTGGGGGCAGAAAGAAGGCAGACAGTGACAATGACAAGACAGAGACTGGGACACTGCGGACTGGCATGGGACTTGGCAAAAATGGGGAAACATCCAGATGGACTCTGTAAGACATGTAGTAAGAAAGACCAAACTGTGAGACATGTCCTCATGGAGTGCAGCCGGTATGCGGAAGAAAGGAAAAGGATCTATGAAGCAGTGGCAAGTGAGCCAACAAGTAGTATAACACTCAAACGCCTCCTGAATCCCAATGAAAACCAGTCAAGGACGGTGAAAACAGTGCTGGAGTTCATCCCCACAAAATGAGTTCTACTCCTGACCGGTGGAGTCAGCAAAGGCATCCAGTCTGTCGGAAATCACATGAAGAAGAAGAAGAAGAAGTATCTGACAGTCTGCTGCTGTCTGTCTACTGAGGTGCCCAGGAGCTGTCACTGTCTCCAAGGAGGTGAAGTTTTGTTTTGTTATTTAGTTAAAACCATGGTTAAAATGCATTTCTGTTTCTTAGTATCGAATTGGGTTGGCCTATTCATTTGATCACTTGTTTTTATTTATTGTATTATGATAATACTTGATTTATTTGACATTTGATCGTTTGAAGTATTTGTTTTTGAATATTCTTTATTTTCTATTTACAGATATCTGATGGTCTCTTTTGTTTTTGCCACTTTATGATTCGACGTGACCAGAGCCGTTCTGAGCTGGGTGAAGTCGGGCCTCGTGGTGAACCAGTTTGAACTTGTACTCGGGGGCCGACTGGCGAGAAGGGGGAGGGGAAGAATGGGGCGGGGCGGAGGGAGGACAGCTCCCCACCCAACAAGCTCCCGGAGGAGGCCCCTCTGCACCCGAGGCGACGGAGGAGGCGGAGGAAGGCGGAGCGGGAGTACTGCCGGAGGACCTCGCTCAAGGTCAACTTCAAGGACATCGGCTGGGACAGCTGGATCGTGGCGCCGCCCGAGTACGACGCCTATGACACGGATGCTTTCCCGGTTTTAATGAGTTAACAACAACAGGGTTGTAAAAGTATATCCTGCTGGGAAACAACTGTTTAAATCATGTTTCATTCATAGCCTGTGCAGAATTATTATTATTTCAAAAACACTGAAGGGGCACTCCTCCTTGATGCCTAGACACAGCTGATGATCAGGAGCATGCTTCTGTGTGAAATGTGGTACAGCCTGTCAAAAAACTGTTGTTGTCATTTGACAACCCCATTTTTATTTCAAACATCTGTAGGAAAATGTCATTGCTTTTCCGTATTTTGTATAATGTACAGTAGGTAGGTCAAAAACAACCTTTCGCCTTGCACTCCCAGTCCTGGATGACAGTGCTATGTGCACAAGTTCCGAGCTACAGGGGAGAGATAGGAGAGGTCACAGATGGGGCTACGGGAGGGGTGGTAGCTGGGTTCAATGGTGATCATAAGTGTGGAACAGGGCTGAAACCTTACACAGTTAAATCCTGAGTGTTCATTTCACTCTTAGTGTGTACAAATATAACCAAATGGACCTATAAGGGTCCATTTGGTTACACTTGTACACTCTCATGAAGGCCTAGACTAGAGTATTGTCTCTCCTCATGCTAATGTTTAGTCTTGATGTACATTTTAGTTGTAAGTAGCATTTTGTTTTGTGTATTAACAAGTCAAGGCAAGTCAAACTTTTATTGTATAGCTGCACATTTCATACGCAGGATACTGACAGGAAATACATGTACAACAAGCGTGAGATGGCATGAGATCATCATGAAATCCCACACAGTTCATACAAACACAGTTCATGTTGTTCTTCATAGAATGTACAGGTGGTATTTGTGAAATGTTTGACTTTTTATACGGTTGCTACAGCTGCTGCTCTGCTGCTCCACCCTTGAGAGGAAATGTTTGGAAAATCCCATGTTACTAAAGCAGGATATTTACTGTATAGGAGGTGTATGTATCTTAAGTAATCTAAACTTAGAAACTATGTGTAGGTGTTCCAGAGAGTGGTTGAATTTTGTGGTATTTGATTTTATTATTTTTCTGAAAATACGAAAAGTGAATATTGTTTATTTTGGGTAATATACTGTATTGTATGTGCATGGAGTATGGTGATATAATGCCTTCTACTTTTCTCAGCATTGTGGCCTGCTGTAGCAGATATCACGTGACAGCAATCATGGCAGCATTGGGTTCACCTGAGTGAGCTTAGGTGCTGGTAATCAGAACAAACAAAGTTTCAGAGCTGTGAGGAGCTCTGTGTATGTCAAGAAGAAAATATATAAAATGATAAAAAGTACTAACACTCCTGAGCATATCTGGGCAGAAGGCGCACACGGTATGTCACTTGTTTATTTTGTTGGTCTGTACAATGATTGTTATTGTTGTTTTGTTGTGTGTGTTTATGCAACTAAAGATGGACATTTCATTTGTTATGTGGACATTTCATGGACATTTAAAAAGAATACAGCATGGCTGTCAACAAGCACATAATTCATGTGTATAATTCATTGTGGTTAAAAAATTGTATTTGTTTTATGTCATTTCATTTACAGTTTTTCACGTTGTCTACATTGGGGTTACGATAAAAAGCCCTCGTGAACATCAGTTGGAGCGTGGTCTACTCTGCCTCAGAAAAATACAGTTTAGGAGCAGTTATACTATGAAAAATGATGTACATATATGAAGCTTTTTGGTCTGTGTGCCTGCGTGTGTGCGCGTGTGCGTGTGTTGTGAACTCCTGGGTTATTTGTAGGAAGAAACGTTTTGTTTGGTGTTTTTTTACTGTTTCACACAGAATTCTCAAATTATGCACACCACTTGCGTATGTAACTTCTCTATGATTGTTATTTATCTTAATGTATGTTTTCTTTGAAGTACAGTAAAAAAAATGATTATGAATAATGTCTACAGTACATGTATGTTATTCTTTCATTCATTTAGATTTTCTTTCATTCAGTATAGCTCTTATTTTACCAGTAACTCAGATTCTAGACCACCTAGGTCATGATTCAGTGTCTATTTTCAAGGATAGAGAATACAGTGGTACTTTTTACACCATGCTGGCAGTTACAGTACTTAGCTGCATGTATCTGGTATCCAGGGAACTAAATAAGAGTAAAAACATAACATTTTAGCGAGCATAATTACATATATACATATTATACACATTTTCCTTAATTACAGAATCAGCCAATGACGTGTGCGGATGTGGTACCCCCAAGTTGTGGCCAGAGTGCCCATGGCCTCCCTGACAGAATTACTGACCACCTAAATGGCCAACCATGCCAGTCACAGACTTCTGTGTAATAGTCAGGACTGAAAATGGAAAAATGTTTTTATGGTAAAGTGCACAATATAACGCTTAGCCACCGTACCATAAATAGTGGACCAGAGGTGGACTTACCCATTAGGCAAGGCCTGGAGCCCCAGCAGTCATGGGCCCCATTAGAGTGGACAGTAACAAAGTACATTTACTTGAATACTGCACTTAAGTAAAAAAATAAAATAAAAAAAAATTGTATCTGTACTTTACTTGAGTATATGTATTGATGACTTTAACTCCACTACATTTCAAAGTCAAATATTGTATTTTTTACTCCACTACATTTGTAGGAAGTGGAAAAGCACATGAATAAACCATTTAAGCCCTAAGTTCAAATAGTGAAAATGGCAGATCTACAAGCTCACAACACATTGTGAGCTTGTAGATCTGCTATTTTCACTATTATTATTTTTGGGGAAAATGTCTGGGGGAAAAAGACAACTCACTTTCTGATTTGTACTCTTGAATACTTAAGTATTTTTAGGACACATTTTTGTACAAAGCACAAAATTACAAAGTACAAATTTGGCAGAGCAACTTTTTCATGTAGTTGAGTAATATTTGACCAGGAGTAGAGTACTGTGATTGAGTACTTCTTCCACCACTGATGAAAACAACATGGCCACAATGCAGACGACACAGAGACAGGGACACACATGATGAAAGCAGTGTCCAGACAAGCTCTGGAGATATATAATTATTGTCACCTTGCTAAACTAATGGCCTAAGTCATTTTTTGAGGAAAATTATATTTTTGCCTAAGTCAGCTTCTCATGACTCTGGCCACCTCTGGTAAAATCTCCTAATTGTAAAGGATCATGCTGTTCCCTCCCCTTTTAGTATAATGGCCTAACTCCCCAGTGTGACTTAGGGCAAAAAAATTGCTAAAGTCTGGAGAAAATCATCACATCATTTGGCCTAAGTCAGGTGTAATCCTATTTAAACCTATTTAAATCTCTTATGTTACATAACTGACAGACAGTGTTATTTTTATGTTAATAGTCATAATTTGTTATAAACGTTTTGGGTGAAATGATTAAGAAATATCATATAGTTTTATTTTAGATACATTTTTTATTTTTTCTGAAAACTTAAGAAAATGACTTAGGCCATTAGTTTAGCAGGGTGACGTTATGATCGGGTGACAAATTTATACATGAAGAACAATTTAGAGCTTATGGAGAGTAACCGTGAGTATTTAGCTAAATAGGTAGCTTAGTAAGACAATACAATGTAAAACAGTGTTCTAAAAATGTGTTAATTAAAATATATTTAGCTTGGTTTTCATGTGAACACGATCTTGTGTCAGTTGTAGAAATGATCAGTTGTTTAATCTTATGTGGGTAGAAAACCATTTTGACAACCTCTCTCTGTCTCCCCTCCCCTTGTATCAAGTATCAACTTGCATCTACTCCTGTGCACATACCTGTACAGCCGCACACACAGCTCTCTCTCTCTCTCTCTCTCTCTCTCTCTCTCTCAAACAGGGAAATGAAAGTTGTATCTGACGCAGTGTGACTACATCTCTCTCTCTCTCTCTCTCTCAAACAGGGAAATGAAAGTTGTATCTGACGCAGTGTGACTACAGCTCAACTACAAGACATTCAACAACTAGACTAGATCTCAATCTACAGACAAGAACCGTGGACAGACAGAACTCATTGACAGGTAAGAAAATCAAACACACGTTTGTTGGTGTTACAATGTACAATAGAACTGTATGTGACTCGATATGACTGTACGTTATACTAGTGTAAGATGATGTTGATAAAATCTTTTAAAATGTCTTCATCAAATACAAATGTAGTCTATTGGAAGCAGTTTGTGAAGACAAATAATATATATCAGGTGTTTCAGTGAGATGGGTGTGGCAGTGTGTGATACTGAACAATATAGACTGCTTTACAGGGAGCTGATCCACTCTGGGTCTGTAGAACGGATACGGAAACGGTGATGCATGTACTGTGTGTGTGTGTGTGTGTGTGTGTGTGTGTGTGTGTGTGTGTGTGTGTGTGTGTGTGTGTGTGTGTGTGTGTGTGTGTGTGTGTGTGTGTGTGTGTGTGTGTGTGTGTGTGTGTGTGTGTGTGTGTGTGTGTGTGTGTGTGTGCGTGCGTGCGTGCGTGCGCGCAAATTACAGGATACAGTAGGCGGGCTCTAGACCGGATCAGAGCTCTGAACAGTAAATAGAAACTAGTCTTTCCACAACACTGCAGAAAGCCTGGTGACATGAGGTTAGAACAACAAGGCAGACATCGAGGCCTTGAGGCCTGTGAGGCACAACCCAGTGAGCTGCTGTCTGAGTTGTTCTCTGTGTGTGAGGGGCGGTCCCCCATGGGTGAAACACCTGGTTTTTAGGCAAGTCACACCTGGTGGTAGATCAGGATCAAATTTTCAGTGTGATCTGTGTACAGTGATTACATTCAGCTGGTTCATGTTTGTATGTGGAGTAAATGACAGACAGTGAGGAATGTGTACTGACTATCACTGTAACAGTTTTGTTATTGGTTATGTTTATGGTTTATGTACTTATTATATTAACTAATGGTTGGTGAAATATGCAGGACAGTGAAGTTAACATTTTGAACATTGAGCTTTGAGGTATAGGCCCTACTGTATGTTACAATGTGTTTATATGATTAATATTATGAATATTATAAGTTGGCTAGTGTAGCTTCCACACCCCAGGCCTAGAGTAAAACATATTTTATTATCTACATAATGCTATTAAGTTAATAATGAGCTGACATTCATATTGTTATTGATGAACTTCTTGAGCTTCTTGAGCAACATGGAAGGAGAAGACAGTGAGTATTTAGTAGAGAATAATATCTACTAGTTTTTGAGTTTGGGACAACCAAACTCCTATCCACCTGTTTCTTGGCTGTGTGTTTTCCACTTCCTGTCGGATTTCATTGGATATCATTAGTCATCTGACCGGTTTCATTGGATTTCATTGGATCAAAAGACAGGAAGTGGAACACAGTGAAAAGCCTAGGAAACAGATGGATACACTAGCCTGGTAAACCCTCCCTCCGGAAATCTCATTTCCATTTGATTCCAGGAGTGAGTCTGGCCTGATTGCCCATTGTGGGAGTTTCTAGCGGAATTACAAACTAACTGAGCCAATCAGCGTCCTCGCTCATTGTTTTGTGATTGACAGCGGGGGTAGGCCAATCAGGTGGAACCAGAGTGGTTCACACGTCATTAATCAATACACCTTTCATAAAAGCTGCTCATTAACATCAGAGACAAACCAATTACTCCTGGTGATAATCACTGCAGCCTAAAGTGGCTTAATTTGACATCAAAGGGCCACTTGGACATCAAAGCTACATTACTCCCGCCCAGCTCCAGCCCACAGCCAAATTGCCCATATAGGTCTGCAGGCCAGACTCACTCCTGAAATAAAATACAATTGAGATTTCTGGAGGGAGGGTTTACCAGGCTACCTATACACAGGTTTGTGGTATGATCGGAATGTGGGAGTTAACCTCTGAAGGCTTATAAAGAGAGGCGGGGCGTCGGTGAAAAAGGGGCGGGGTTTGGTTAGGATAGCTCTGTTTATGGGAAAAAGGGGGAGGTTTTGCTAAAAAAGGGTCTGGAACGCGTCATCATTTGTTGGCCGTCCACCGATTGGTTGTGATATTGCCCTGACAACCAACAACAACCAATCAAACCCATGACTGTCCCTTCGGGCTATATAGTCTAGCTCCACAACATGCTAGTAGCCCCTCCCCCGCGGCAAGTGTGTGTGTGTGTGTGTGTGTGTGTGTGTGTGTGTGTGTGTGTGTGTGTGTGTGTGTGTGTGTGTGTGTGTGTGTGTGTGTGTGTGTGTGTGTGTGTGTGTGTGTGTGTGTGTGTGTGTGTGTGTGTGTGTGTGTGTGTGTGTGTGTGTGTGTGTGTGTGTGTGTGTGTGTGCGCGCGCGTGCGTGTGTGCCAGAGGTGTCATATTTTGGTTTGTTTGACAATGGATATACTATTGATCTTACGACGATCGTCTGTCACAACCGTCATGGATGAACTTCAACCTGGTGTTTGCACTTTCTCCATTTACGGTCCTACATCATAAACGTTCAGGTTTCAAATAAAGTACTTACCTCATGGCCACGGACGTTATAATTATGTACGGTTCCTCAACAGTATCCGTTTATTCCGTGTTGTTCAATAAAAAGCATTTTAATCCGATCGACGGCCATTTCCTCATACAGTTACAATGTATCAGAGTGCAATACACCTCCCAACCGCTAGGGTCGCTTAGTTGAAAGGGTGGAGAAAATTCAAAGAAAGAGGCCACTGATCGAATTAGAATGCTTTTCATTGAACAATACGGAAGACACGGATACTTCTGATGGCCCGTATATGATTGTAACATCCATGGCCATGGGGTAAGCACTTTATATTTGAAACCTGAACGTTTATGTAGATGTACGGGTTGTAATGGAGAAAGTGCAAAAACCAGGTTGAAGTTCAGCCATGACGCTGGTGACGGACGATGCGATCGTGTTTCCACTGTATGTGATGTGTTGTTTTTTTTCTGTATAGACAGTTATTGTTTTGACAAGGTGTCACCTGAACTACTACAGTATAGGCTAATGTTAAGCTTGCTAGTTATAGTGTTATGTGCTGCACGTGCATGTGTGATTGTTGCCTCGCGCATCGCCTCGCTGCGTGCATGCAGCCAGCAGCGGCTGTTAGAGGCATAGATATATGGTTAGAGGCACTCTTCACCGTGATGAACGCACCGTAACGGTGCAAAATATGCCGTGAGGGGTCCCAATCTGGCGGTTAAAAGCAGCGCAGCACAGCACAGGGCACCAACCTTGGGGGCTTCTCCTAACGGCGTGTGAGAGAAAAAACGACGAAAATCGGCGGAATTTGGAAGCAGAGCGTCCTTTTTTCTCGCGCAGCATAGTGGTAGATTATACTCGCCATATAAGGACGACCATAGAGCATAGCCATTTCATCTTGTATAGGGGGCATCTCCGTAATGTCTGTTTAAATATGGAAGGTTTACATTTTAATGGCTTCAAAGATAAGAATGAGATGGATGTGGTGTAATAATCACAGATGAACTAAGAATAATCACATATTATGTATCCTCACTACAGTTCTATATCACAACCAGTGGTGTTGTGGGGATCTTTTCACTGGGATAGCATTCATTTTATGTCTCTCACACGCACGCACGCACGCACGCACGCACGCGCGCACACACACACACACACACACACACACACACACACACACACACACACACACACACACACACACACACACACACACACACACACACACACACACACATACACAGCAGCGCTCTGTGGTCAGTTCAGTCTAAAAACAAATAATGTACAGTAAGTGTAATAATTAGTGTAGCAGAAGCTGAATGTGTGAATCCAGGCTCTAAATAGTTAAATCAGTAGGTCTAGTGTCAACACACTAATGTTGACATTCTGTCTGTCAGAGAACTATTACATGTTGGTTGATAGAGACCACATTTACAGTCTGTTAGTCCAGGGTTTCTCAAAGTGGGTGCTGTGGTAGCCTAGGGTGCTGTGATGCAAGTCCAGGGCAGGGTGCCACATAGAATACTTTGATAGTAGGCCTATTTGGAATAGATCAATATCACTTCAATTTAACCATTTATATCCTCTATACCAGGGGTCAGCAAGTAAGTTTGGCCTCGGGCCAATTTCTTTCTAAGTCATTAGATGATAGACCACAACACAATCAAAGGTTAATTTAAGATCTGAAACTTTGACAGACTGTCTCATACAATAATCAATATATGAATTGTTGTTTATTGTTATAAAAGTTATTAAAGAAAGATGTTTGTGTTTTAACTGCATACTGACTGATAGAACTGTGTGTTTAATCAAATGTCACAGGTACAGATAGAAATACTTGCGGTAATCATTTAGTGAAGGACACACCCTTGACTGAGGATGTTTAGCTAATTAACCCATTCAATCCGGGATCACATCTGTGTCATTTTAGATTTCTTTGGCTATTCAAAAATAGCAGATCTACAAGCTCATAGTGCCACGCTATGAGCTTGTAGATCTGCTATTTTAGAAAATTCTTGAAAATGTGTGCAAATCTTTGAATATATATATATTAATATATATAAAGAGAATATTTGTCTCTCAAATCTTTGCTTCTGGGGGGTCCCTGGAACAAAACATTTTCAGATGGGGGTCCGTGGCCAAATACATATCTAAACATGTTTTCTAAGTATGTTGATATGCAGTGCTGCTCCAACGTTTCCATGTCAAGGACCCCCAAAATGATATGTACATGGCCGCGGACCCCCATCTCAAAATATGTTCCAGGGACCCCCAGATGCACAGATTGGAATTATATTCAAAGATTTGCACAAAATAATCTTCCACAAATGTTCTAAAAATAGCATATCTACAAGCTCGTAGCGCGGCACTCGGTGCCGTGCTATGAGCTTGTATATCTGCTATTTTTGAATAGCCATAGAAATCTTAAAATTACACAGAAGCGTTCCAAGTCTTAATGGATTAAGTAAAACAACAAAAAAAGAACACCTGGGGAGACAGACAGACTCCCTTTTGAACAGAGATAAACAAGCTCTTTCATTGAATAGGAGCTCTAAGGTCTCTATTATGGAGAGAGACTTTATGAAACACATGCCTGTGAAGCACTCCTAACATTGATAAAAACATTCTTACGGTGGGTGTAGATTCTCTATTTTGACATGATGGTAGAGTGTTTCTCAAATGTTTTAATTAAAAGGATCTACAGTTTGGTGAAAGTTTAGGCCACGCCCCCCAGAACTCTGAGAGTGTCTCTCTCTGAGACGGAGGTACAGACCTTTTAAGGGTCCATTTAGTTACAAACTACAATTTAGCTGGGGACCCCCTGGAAGCCCTTCAATGACCCCGTGGGGGGCCATGGACCCCACTTTGACAATCACTATCATATGTGGACTATCAGATATTGTAAAGTATTCACAAAATCATTTGCCTGTCATCACTGGCGGGACAATTTTGGCCCACGGGCCACCTGTTGCCTAACACTGCTCTATAAAATCTACATCAAATCTCTTTGATCTACATTCTAGACAACGTGTTCTGTTGGGAGTGGGACGCGTTGTGAGCTTGTAGATCGGCTATTTTTGGTAAAAGTTATTTACAATCTGTCCTAATCGCTCAAGTTCACCTTGTGACGCATTGTATCTTGGGGGGAAAGATTTACATATTTGCATACTTTATTATATACTGTAATATCACATACATGTACAGTAAGGTGCTCTAAAGTAACAATGTGATTCAGGGGTGCCGTGGATGAAAAAGTTATTTACAGGGGTGTCCTGATCCAAAACAAGTTTGAGAACCAATGTGTTATCAAACATTTACATTTCAAGGACCCCTATAACCCTGAGAATGTACAACCACATGGAGCCACAAGGGTCCATTTGGTTCCATTTGTACACTCAGGGTTACAGACCTGTAAGGGTCCATTTACTCTCAAGGTATTCATTATATTGTCAAATATAATGATATTGTGTGATATAGCAGTAATAACAACAAAACTATAACTAGAAAAAGTGCTCCTCGGAGCACAGGTCTCCGCCAGGTCAGGTAGGCTATTGTGGCCTCCTGGTGGCGCTATAATAGGCCAACGTGAAAAGGGTGCCATTTCTTCTTAGGCCTTGCACGATAATCGGACACTGACTGCATTCATGATTTGAGGCATTTTGTTAAAAACATGTGTTTCGCTAAATTAGACCTGTTGGTGGCGCTATAACAGGCCAATGTTAAAAGGGTGGCATTTGTTCCTCAACATAGTGTGAATGTGCGTGCAAAGATTGAGCGCAATTGGACGGTGCGTTCATGATTTGCAGAATTTTGTTCAAAACAAGCCAATAATGCAAACTTTAGATGTCAATCTTAGCCAATCAGTATGGAATATGAAAAATCAAACACATCCGTCGTGATCACATGACTATAGAGATCACGTGTACCGATTTGCGTGAAATTTGGATACAATTGGAAGGAGTAGTATAAAAAAATGTGTTTTACACAAGTCGGCCTCCTGGTGGCGCTATAAAAGGCAGATGTGAAAAATGCAGGGCAAAGGTTTTTCCTTGACCTATAGGGAGTGTGCATACAAAGTTTTACACAGATCGGTGCAAGTATAGGTAAAAACACGAATCGGCCTGTTATAGCGCCACCATGAGGCTGATTTGAAAAAATTCAAATGGTAGTTCTTCCTCGGCCTAATGGGAATGTGCGTGCAAAATGTCACGGAAATTGCATGCTGTGTTCATGATTTGAGGCATTTTGTTCAAAACGGTGCACTCCTGCAAACTTTGAAAGACATTTTTAGCCAATCAGGATGGAATATGAGAAATCTGAAAGACCTGTTTCGTTTAATGACTATAGAGATACTGTGTACCGATTTGTGGGATTTTTGGACAAAATCTGTAGGAGTACTGTCAAAAAATGTGTTTAGCACAAATCGGCCTCCTGGTGGCGCTATAACAGGCCCCTGTGAAAAATTTGGGGCAGAGGTTCTGCTCTGGTATCCAGGGACTCTGTGTGCACAGTTTGGCTGCGAGCAAGCCAACGGTGCCGGAGATTAGCTGTACACAGACAGATCGAATGACGGACGGACGGACGGACGGACACACGGACGGACGGACAGGGGGTAAAACATACTCTCTCGCCATGCCTTTCGGCCTGGCGGAGACAATAACAGCAGATTATTGTGACTTACTGTATGTAACTGTTTTACAGTTCAAACAACAGCTGTAGACAGGATGGCCAGTGGAACCTCAGCTTCCATCAGAGGTGAGTTCTATTAAAACACATGAAACCAGCAAAATGACACTGGTTTAGTTACATCTGTGATCTTTATGAATATTATATTTATTCAGCTGGGAGACTGAACAAAACTGTCATTCATTACATTCCTCAACTATCACCTCATTAGCCCTGCTATGGCCCTGTTTTTTGCTTTCCCCAAATGTCACCTGTTTATTAGCGTTTTTATGTAAAAGAATTACGGCCGGCGTTTTTGCCGTTACTGCGCATGCATGCACAGGCATGTACGTGCGCATGCACGACCACGGGTTCCCCAGAGTATGTTGTTAGCTTTTGGTGCTAAGCGTTAGCGTCGTTTACTCACTGTCTGACACGTGCATGTGCAGCCATGTAGCATGCACAGTCTTTGCAACTTGAACATCAGTAGTGCAGCATGTGGTTACTCTCTCTCTCTCTCTCTCCCCTTCCGCCCAAACTGCCACTTTTTGTGAACAGGAAATAGAAACGTGCTGATGCTGTGTGACTACAGTTCATCTACTAAACAACTAGATTAAATCTCAATCTACAGACAGCGATCGTTGAAAGACAGAACTCGTTGACTGGTACACATGCTACATTGAATGTATATGACTGTACATTATATAGTAGCCTATAGATGATACCGATGAAATATTTTTAAATGTCTTCATTAAATACAAAAATGTAAAGTCTATTGAAAGCCGTTTGTAAAGTCATATCAGCTGTTTCATTGTGATGGGCATGGCAGTGCTCCCTACTGAACAATATAGACTGAGATCAGTTTGCTGATCCGGTGTGTGTGTGTGTGTGTGTGTGTGTGTGTGTGTGTATATTACCAGATACAGTAGACAGGCTCTACTGTAGTTTCTAGTATATTCTAATAGAAACAGGTACTGTGGAAAGCATGGTGTCACCCATAGACATGATGATGAGACAATGGACCCCTGGGCAGAGGGCTTATAAATCCTGGGCTGAGGCCCAGTAGGCCATCCCTGGTGACACGAGGTTAGAACAACAAGGCAGGCTGAGGCCCACAGTGAGGCTTTGAGGATGATGATGCTCACCTGAGTGAGAGTCAGAGTTGCATCAGCTATTACATCATTTTGTAGCAGATCTGATCACCTGCTGGTAGATCAGATCTGTGACAACATTTCAGTGTGATCTGTGTACAGTGATTACATTCCAGTTGGTTCATGTTTGTATGTGTAAATGACAGACAGTGAGGAATGTATACTGACTATCACTGTAACAGTTTTGTTGTTAGTTATGTTTATAGTTTATGTACTTATTTTATTAAGTATTGTTGGTTGGTGCAATCTGCAGGACAGTGAACTTAACATGTTGATGAAGTTGTACATCTGAGCTTTGAGGTATCCATTTTAAAAAAAAACACATGTTTCCATTTGTGTGAGCCACTCTTGGGCAGACTAAAATAATAGACGCTTGTTGCAGATTGAAGAATAGAATGTCCACTCCAGGTTTGGTTAGATTTCAAATTAAAGATGTTTATTTTTCTTCTGTTTACAAATAGATAAATGAAAAGAACTAAACTTGTCTTGTAGGCTAATAGAATAAAATTAAAGATCACAAAATAAATCTTCCACTCGCAAGCAAAGTCTAAAGACTGTTTGCTTCTCAGTCTGTCACGCCCCCTAGCATGACTCACCTCTCCTTATAAAGAGACCTGCGATGATGCTTGGGTGGTGCAGTGGTAAAGTCCCTGCCCACCACCAAGGAGGTTGCATCCGGCTTTGTCGAGTGTCTGCACGAACACACGTACGGGGGAAGCCGGGCTGGGAGGGTGATACTGGTCATTGCATGTACTCCTACGGCCTGGGGCGGCACCTGTCAGTGGGGAGCGTTGGGCGGGAGGAGAAGGACGAAGGTTCTACGTCCTCCTGGTGGGGGCTCCTCACTGGCAGGTGAGCCAGTAGGATAAATCAGCAGTGACAACACACAAATGTGTGTGGGGAGGAAATAATTGGCATAACGACTAAATTGGGGAGAAAAAGGGGTACAAAATGAAAATTATAATAATAATAAATAAATAAAGAGACCTGCGGAGGGTTGAGCACACTACAGCCATTAGTAGACACACACCACTATACAAGAAGGACAATACATAAATACAATATTATTATTGAATATAAACTAAAGAATTGGCTCCTACACTGTTTGTTACAAGCAAATGTGTTCATTATAAATATGATACATTTTATGAATATTATTGTGTAAGTAATTTAGTTTCCACACCCCAAGCATAGGGTAAACACATTTTATTATCTACACAAATAAAACACACATGCTATTAAGTTAATAATAAAAATCTGCCATTCATATTGCTTCAAACTACTTTTTGAGCTTCTTGAGCAACATGGAAGGAGATGACAGTAATAATAATAATAGCTCAGATTTATAGCGCTTAAATAAAAATAAAAATAAACCACTTTACATAAAGAAAAGGAAGGAACCACACACACACATGTGCGCCCCACATGACGCACGCGCACTCCACAGACACGCGCCGTCCTCGACACCTAAAACAATAGCCTCTACCTGGCTGCTTTGCATAACATTAGGCTACTCGAGAAAAGCCATGGACTTGAATTGAATGTGTGAGGAATGTATCCTCTCACAATGAGAGACACTAGTCTCTGCACTGCAGAGTGTGAAAGGGTTAATCGCTTAGCAGAGGACCCAAGAACAAGAGCTGTAGCCAACCAGACACTCACAAACGTATGCCTGTCCGTTGTTGCAAGTTCTTATGACTGTTCATATGATTGTTTTAAAACCTCTGTTTTGAAAGCAATGTAAGTCTTAAATTAAAAAAAAGTAATTCAAGTAAAGACAAGTTTTCTGATTATTTTAAGCACTTATGTGTGGGTGAGTCTATGTAAAGATCTTTTATATAAAACTAAAAGGAAAAATAATAATAATATATTGAAACGAAATGAAAAACAACACATTAACAATACAACTAAATAATAAGAAATATAATTACATACAAAATCACATGTTGAATACAGTATTTCAGCTAGCACTGAGCTGATTGGCTATGTGCACATGCGTGAGCGTGCGCATGCACGTGACGTCATTGAAAAGAGCCCCGCTAGCTCAAAAATCCACAGCTCATCACTGCGCACGCACAAACCCACGCACACACACACACACACACACACACGGACACACACGGACACACACACGGACACTTTGGGCATAGGCCCTACTTAACCTCGCGTCACCAGTCTTTCCACCTCAGAGGAAAGCCTGGTATGCGTTACGAAAGACCCGTGTGAGCCGGTCTAGGCCACGCCTACTGAAAAAAAAAGGGGGGGAAAATAATCCTCTTTCCGGATTGTCGCGATCCGGTTTTGCGGTGCCGCTTTGTTTTGGTTCCCCAATCCCTATTTAAATGGAATAGAATTTCCCTGTGGGATAATACGGATAATACAGACGCTAAATAGTTTCCGGAAAGTACACTCACATTTATTTAAAAAATAAGCTAAACTACGCAGCATCAAGGATTTTATTAGGACGGACCTATTTTGGGGTGACGTCTTTCCGGATTGTCGCGATCCGGTCGCCTGATGACGCGAATGACGCGCCTGGTGATGTAGGGCTACTTCCGCTCCCGACCAGATCATAGCTTCCCAGGCTAGGCCCTACTGTACAGTATGTTACAAGCAAATGTGTAGTTTATAAATATGATATACGTTGTATTTTGAATCTATATCTGTAATTTTTAAAGGAGAATTCCTGTCATTTTAAGTGTTATGTTTGATGTGTGTCAAATCACTTACCAACGTAGGAATGAAAATCGCGTAACTCCACAGAGCCCCCTATCGACCCCCACCGTTGTCATTATAGGAGGATATAGGATAGCCCAAATTCGCCTATTTTAACCAATGCAAAGTCTGTTTTTTTGCTTCTAGTACTCATTGTTGAGTCCCATGATAATGTAACAGGCGCTAAAACTCCCGACAAGCTAACGGCTAATAACAGAACGAGCTAATGCTGGTTGCTGGTTTCTCTCCCGACCTGGCAACCTGGGGCTGCCATGCAGAGAGATAAGCAGCCCCAGCGTTAGCTCGTTTGTTATTAGCCGTTAGCTTGTATATTTTATATTTTATATTTTATCATCTACATAAGGCTGTAGGTTTATTATAATCAGCTGACTTTCATGTTGGTATTCTTAAACTTCTTGAGCTTCTTGAGCAACATGGAAGGAGATGAGGATGAAAGTATTAAATATGATCTGTTTAGATATCATGGAAGGGTTAAGTTCTAAGAAGTTCACATCTATCCCTGTACAGTTCTATATCATAACAGTGGTGTAGTGGGGATTTTTTTTTTTTACAGGGATAGCGCTTTTTTAATGTTGCACATACACACACACACACATTCACACGCACGCACGCACGCACGCACGCACGCACGCACGCACGCACGCACGCACACACGCTTATGGAATGTAGCTTCATGAACTGTTCTCATAATTGTGTTTATGCTTTCTGCTGCTAGCATAAAAGGCCTCTCCATCTTAATGTCTTAATAATATCCAACTTAACACATTAAAACCGGGAAAGCATCCGTGTCATTTTAGATTTGAGCTATATACTGTACTGTATAGCAACATACGTTTCTCAGAGAACTCTTAGGATTTAGAACAGTGGTTTAGAACAGTGGTTCTCAAACTAGCAGATCTACAAGCTCACAGAGCGTCACTTTGTGCCGCGCTGCAAGCTTGTATCTGCTATCTTTGAAAAATCTTGAAAATGTTTGAAAAATGTTGAATAATTTTGATCATTTTGGGGGTCGTTGGCCCGAACATATTTGACATCTACTGGTTTGGTAGGAATTTGTAGAATTGGCCTCAGGTCTTAATGGGTTAATGTCTCTGTATCACCTTCTATGTGACGTTTCCTCTTTCAATGACAACTCCCCTGTTCTGTAGAGTCTTTGCAACATCAGTTCAGCATGTGTGGTTAACCATCTCTCTCTCTCTCTCTCTCTCTCTCTCTCTCTCTCTCTCTCTCTCTTTCTCTTTCTCTTTCTCTTTCTCTTTCTTTCTCTCTCTCTCTCTCTCTCTCTCTCTCTCACTCTCCGCCACTTTTTCTGAACAGGAAATGAAACGTGTATCTGATGCTGTGTGACTACAGTTCATCTACTAAACAACTAGACTAAATCTCAATCTACAGACAAGGACCGTTGACAGACAGAACTCATTAAAAGGTAAGGACTGAACCAGAAAATCAAACACAATTACATTGTACAATAGAACTGTATATGACTTTATAGTTTAAGATGATGCTGGTGAAATATTTTAAAATGTTTTCATAAGAACAAAAGTCTATTGAAAGCAGTTTGTGAAGACAAATAATATATATCAGGTGTTTCACAGGTGTGTGATACTGAATAATATAGACTGGGGTCAGTTTGTTTTGCAGGGAGATGATCCACTAGAACGGATAAGGAAACAGTGATGCATGTACTGTATGTGTGTGTGCAAATTACAGGATACAGTAGGCGGGCTCTAGACCGGATCAGAGCTCTGAACAGTAAATAGAAACTAGTCTTTCCACAACACTGCAGAAAGCCTGGTGACATGAGGTTAGAACAACAAGGCAGACATCGAGGCCTTGAGGCCTGTGAGGCACAACCCAGTGAGCTGCTGTCTGAGTTACATACTGATGGGTGGCAGAATCACTTACAATATAACTTTTAAATGTTATCATACTAAATACTTGAATAAACTTGACTTGATAAATGTATATTTGATTCAAAAACATCAACATGATTCAATGGAGCTAACTTAGCTTCTTAGCTTGACGAGAAGGATCAAGGAGAGTCAATGGGAATGCACATCACTGTGTGTGAGGGGCGGTTCCCTGGGCAGTCCATGTGTGAAACTCCTGGTTTTGTGACTTGCCTAAAATGTATCTAAAGGCAAGTCACACCATGGTGGTAGATCAGATCTGCGTCAACTTTTCAGTGTGATCTGTGTACAGTGATTACATTCCAGCTGGTTTAACGCTTATGGAATGAAGCTTCATGAACTGCTCTCATAATTGTGTTTATGCCTTCTGCTGCTAATATAAAAGGCCTCTCCATCTTAAAGTGTTATTAATATCCAACTTATTGTCCCATTCTTGTCCCAACTCCATTAGTGGTATGCCAAATACCACTAATGAAAATGTAAGACTATTTCAATACAAATGAATGACAAGAATGTATTACCCTGTTAATACATTTGATTTTACGTCCTCTGATACTGTATGTTTAAATGTGGCACGCAAAGGGAATTCTGGTACAGAGAGAAAGTTAGAAAAACTTGTGAGAATAGTTGTTTTTAATTTAGGAATTGAATATGCACAGTTGTGTTCACATCTATCATTTGTTAATTTCAAAATTTGGTGGAAATAAAATATTTAACAGGACGGAAAATAATGTTTTCATCCTTGGTATATAAAAATCTGAAACTAAAAAAATAAATAAAAAACTTCCATCCAAAACACTAATTGCGAACGCGGAAGGAGGCGGCGCGCCTCCGCCCAAGTGGAGCTTACTATGAAAGTCTGCTCGGCTTGTGTGTGTGTGTGTGTGTGTGTGTCTGTGTGCAGTGCACTGCCTGGGTGCGGCCGACAGAGGGCGCCAGAGTGCAGCTACAGTCAAAACACAAACACACACACACACACACACACACACACACACACACACACACACACACACAGAGTCCGTAAATACACAATATTTTCGAGCTGCGTTCGCTTCCAGCGTTCGCGCGTCTTACTTGTGAAATATTATTTAAGTTAAGTATCGAGTGAACAATGGCAGAGGACAGTAATGTATAAAAACAATTTAATGAACTATGAAGTTAAATTTATGAGGCCGTGTGTGTGTGTGTGTGGGTGTGTGTGTGTGTGTGTGTGTGTGTGTGTGTGTGTGTGTGTGTGTGTGTGTGTGTGTGTGTGTGTGTGTGTGTGTGTGTGTGTGTGTGTGTGTGTGTGGGTGGCAGGGTGGTAAGAATTAGGGTAGCCAACTACGCCACCTAGGGGATTGTGCCCTAGGAAATAGTTTTAGTAATCTAAAGTAAACCACCTGAGAAGTGAGAACACACTATATACTCCTCACACAGTTCGTTGTACTTAATAAGGCAGACACGTGGATAAGGTACCAAAATAGAATTCACTTTTATTCAATGTACAAAAGGGAATAGCAACAGTGGTCAGCAATCAATAGGTTAAAATGGTATGACAATGACTGTGGTTCAACAACAATATACATTGCACCTCTTCATTTATTTCTTCAGCTACTTTCAATAGGGAGCTAAATGCTACTAGTAGATAGATTGGAATGTAACAGGGAGGCCACAATATTCTGTTTGTTCTATTTTGTAGAATCCTGTATATGAGGTCCATCATGTAGTGTTAATGTAAAATATATACATATATACACACATATATACACACACATATATATATATATATATATATATATATATATATATATATATATATATATATATATATATATATATATATATGTGTGTGTGTGTGTGTGTGTGTGTGTGTGTATATATGTGTGTATATATGTATATATATACACACATATATATATGCATATATATATATATATATATATATATATATATATATATATATATATATATATATATATATATATTAGGGCCGGGACTTTATCGCGTTAATTTCGATCAATTAATTACAGAAAAATTATCGCGCTAAAAAAATTAACGCATTTTAATCGCACCCGTTTTTGCACCGCGGAACGTTTATCACTGGACGAGTTTCAGACGGACCGCTTATGCCAGCGCACCAAGCTGAAACGACGCAAGCTTGTCTAGCTGAAAGGACGTGGTTCTCACTTCTCAGACAACAACAAAGTTGACTGCAACCAGCACAGTGCATGAGCACTGCTTGATAATGTTGGCTGGGCATAAAATCTGTAATGGATGCCCCCCCCCCACGCGCGCGTTTGTCCCGTTTAGGGGGGTTGGTGGCGGTAAACTGGGGGGGGGGGTGCATGATGCGGTGCGGATCACATGCGCGCGTTTTTTATTAATAATGAATTAAACTACTATAAAACAACAGTAACAACAACACAATCTACCAGCCTCGAGTGGTGGAAAATAGCAGATCTACAAGCTCACTATGCCTTGCGATTGTAGATCGGCTATTTTCACATGGTTACCACCACATGTTTTATTATAATAATCGAAATCTACAAAGTAACTACTAACTAAAGTTTTCAAATAATTGTAGTGGAGTAAAAGTACAATATTTGCCTCTGAGATATAGTGGAGTTACTGGAGTAGAAGTAAAAGTATTAGAAATTGGAAATACTCTAGAGTCAAGTGCAAATACCTCAAAATTGTACTTAAGTACAGTTCTAGAGTACATGTACTTAAATACGTATGCCAAAATCCATTTAAAAAAATAGCTTTTCACTGTTTTCAGGTCAAATATTGATATGCGATTAAAATGCGATTAATTGCGATTAATTAATTACAAAGCCTCTAATTAATTAGATTAATTTTTTTAATCGAGTCCCAGCCCTAATATATATATATATATATATATATATATATATATATATATATATATATATATATATAAGCATATATATATATATATATATATATATATATAAGCATATATAAGCAGATCATAATACCCATCTGCTGCAGTCTATTTGTATGCCAATGCAGTACCATTTGCTGGTTTCTTTTGGCTTTTTATTTTTTTTCCAATAATAAATAAACTTTTGTAGATACCAAGCATATTTTCCACTCCCATGTTAATAGGGGTATAAAATATACCTCTAAGCTACATTGTGATCAGATAAAAGCGTATTACTTATTTGCGATTAATCGCACGATTAGCTATTCCAAAGCATGAGATCAGGGACGGATTATGGCTTGGGCACAGTGTGCACGTGCACAGGGCCCTGAGCCAATGGGGGGGCCTTGGATTTAATAGGCTTTTTTTTTTAAATAAATAATATATATAATATATATATATCGATGGCCAAAACGCAAAACCTCCTAAGTGCAAATTTCATGATTTTCAGATTTCACTGTGGATGAGGACTATAGGCTATGCTGCACATGCTCAGTCTGTCTGCAAGATAGTCCCGCCCCTCATTTTGTCAGAAAAGTCATTTGACTAAAACCTCCTATCTTGTTCAGTGCCAATTAGTGCTAAAATGTTGAAGCGCAAAACCTCTTATCTGCACCAGAACAAGTTGAGCAGCAGACAGAGCTGAAACTTTAGAATTCTGTGTTATGTAGACCATCTAAATGTCTTTCAGTTTGTACTAATCAATTATTTTCAAAATAAAAAAGTGTCTTCCACCCTTACTATTTAAGTATTTGTTAGTAACTGTCAAGTTAATTGCATTGCCTTGTTGATTGCTAATGATTAGTGTCAGGTGGTGAAACTTTTATCACACCAAGAGTGTGAGTTGATCAAAAATGTGATTGGTAATACTTGTTACAGTACTGTAGAATGTCTTGATCTCAAAATGAGCATTAAAAAAAACATTATTTATTAATTTGTAAGCCTAACTGTTTCTAGGTAAAAACCTCCTATGTGCATCTATGTAGATAGGAGGTCATTTTTAGGTATAGATAGGAGGTTTTGGCGTTGAACATTTTGAACTTGTGGTTAGAGGTTTTCATTGCTGCTTAGATGTGAACATCCATGTTGTCATTTTGGTAGCACTTGCTATGCATCCCATGTGTATATGGCATTATACACATACTTATAAGGCATTGTAATCTGATCATAATCCTTTATAATCATATTTATAAGAGCTTATAAATAATCATACTGCTGTATAACCATAACCATAACACATTATAAAACTTGTTATAATGACTTATAAGTTCAAGTATAAATGCATTGTATTATGCTTATACCACGTGATGATTACGGTTATATTCATAACAACGTATAATGGAATAATAACACATTATACAGCATGTTATAATGACTTATAATGTCAAGTATTATTATACTTCATAATTGCTACCCACTTGGTAACACTTGCTATGCAATCCAAAATGTATTCTCATAGTTATAATCCATTATAATCAATCCTTTATTATCACTGCTATAATGCATTATAATCACAGTTAAAAGCATTATAACTGATAACAAGGCATTATAACAGTGATTAAAATGCATTATAACAGTGAGTATAAGGCATTTTATACGTTATAATATAGCATTATTAAATTATCATAAAGTCACAAATGGCCACTTATAATAACTTATGATCATAGTGTAATGCATTATAACAGTAAGTATAATGCATTATAACAGTGATTTAAAGGCAATAAAAATTAATAATAACACCTTATAAAATGATCATAATGTCACAAATGTTCACTTTATAATAACTTATAATCACAGTATAACGCCTTATAAGTGATAATAAGGCATTATAAATGTGATAATAAAGCCTTATAAAATGATCATAAAGTAACAAATGACCACTTATAATGACTTATAATCGTAGTATAAGAGTATTGCAGGTGGTGGAGTTGGGGGGTAGAAGGTATGGGGGGGGATTTTGTTGAGGGGGGCATAGGCAAGTTAGGCCAGATCATTTAGTTTAGGGTCTTTGCGATGCGAGAGTGTGGTCTAGCCAACACCAACTCGGGACTCCTGAAGTGGAATGGGGTTTTGAGTTATGGAGGTGGAGAGGTGTGGGCTGGCAGTTAGGGGGGTGGGGTTTGTGGGAGTGGGGGAGTATTGCAGGTGGTGGAGTTGGGGGTAGAGGGTACGGGGGGGGGGGGATTATGTTGAGGGGGGCATGAGTCAGTTAGGCCGGATCATATAGAATAGGGTCTTTGCGATGCGAGTGTGGTCTAGCCAACACCAACTTGGAACTCCTGAAAAGCTGCCCTCCACACTCTCTTATCTAGCATCAGGGTTTTGAGCTCTACAGTGTTGTTGGCTAAGCTGTTACGCCGAAGTGCATCTACGTAGGTGGTGCACTTTCTGTCTTTCCTGGCTTTGCCCTGGGTTGGCTCCCATAGTGTCAGTTTGCTTGCCATTAGTTACAGTATGGGTGCCTGACGCAGTGCCCTGCCTCATCCTTCTCTCTCTGACTTTGTCTGTGACACATGGTAGGTTCCCGTAGAGGACCACATTTATGATTTGGTCCGTCCATGTGACTCCTAGTGCCATTCATAGCATTCTTGTGTAGACTCCATCCAAGGCCCTTTCCTGTTGTGCTGTGATGGTCCATGTCTCAGCCCCATACAGCAGTACTGACTCAACTGTAACTATATGAACAGCCACCTCTTGAGGTCTTTTCCCGTGTCTGATTTCCATACTCTCCTCATCCCATGCAAGGCATTCCAGTCAAGTGCCCCCCGGACCTTCAGGTCCTGCTCCATTGAAGCAGTCCAGGCCCAGGTTATTTGAAGGACTGCCTCAAGTCCTGGACTGAGGCACTGCCTGGACTGCCTCAAGTAGCGTGTCTCCATCATCTGAACCATCTTCTCAGGAACTCTGTAGGCCCGGAGAATGTTCATCAGTTTCCCCCGGTGGATGGTGCCAAAAGCCTTTTGGAAGTCATGAAGGTGATCACCACTGAAATATTCATCTCCTATTCCTTCCAGTATCCTCCTCAGCACCAGTATCTGCCCATCTGCTGTTCGCTCTGGGCGGAAGCCGTTCTGCGAGTTTCTCAGTACAGGGTCTAAGATGGGTCTAAGACGGTTGAGGATCATCCTGTTAGCCGCCTTGGCGACTTGTGAGCTCAGGTTAATGCCTTGGAGGTGTCCGTCTTGGTGAGGTCGCCTGACTTTGGTACTGGATCGATGATCATTTTGCTCCACAGCTTTGGCAGCTCACTAGACGTGTGTGCTTGATGAAATCCAACACCACTTTGTCTATGTGCACATACATCAGAACCTCTGCTGTCACTCCATCCTCCTCTTGCCTCACTTGATAGTAGCCTTGGCCCTCTGGTACTCATCCATGGTAAATGATCCATGATCTGGTATGGGAAGGTCATAGAAGACAAGAGCATCGAATCATCCTCTTCTTCTGCTGGTACCATGTTTCAACTCGTTCCTCTGCGCTTTCTCCCCAGATCTTGGAAGTCTGAGAAGAGCTTCTGCCAGAAATTTCATTGATGAGCTTCCAGCTCTTGCCATGCTTCTGTTTAACATGCACCTTTTTAATGTCCCTGATCTTTTGGGTCAGCTCCTATTTTTCGAGTTGCATACACTTGGTATAGCTCCTCCTTCCTCCGCTTATATTCCTCCCTCAGACCCTCTCCTTTTTGGTCAGCGACAAAGCCCCTGTGTGCTGCTCTCATCTCCTCCCTGGCTTTGGTGATTCTAGGGTCACGACATCCGTCTTTCCTCCTTGCTTATAGGCTCTTTAAGACATTCAATGATCTTACATACTATTCCACTATCCACACTGGACACAATCCAGTTGTATGAGCTAGGGGAGTTGGAGGGCATTAGGGTTTGGGGGGTGAAGTGTGCTGGTTGGGGGGAATGGGGGTTGTGGGAGTGGGGGGGTATTTCAGGTGGTGGAGTTGGGGGTAGAGGGTATAGGGGGGATTATGTCGAGGGGTGCCTGGGCCAGTTGTTTTTATAGTCCACCTAATTGTATTCCTGTTGTCCTTTTTGTACATTTTATTTGTAAGCACTTTCATTTTAGATTCTTGTTGTGAGCATTGCCGTGCAAACTTTGTTTTGTTTTTGAAAAAAATAAAAAAGCATTCAATGCAACTCAGTGATGTGTTCTACCGTGTTACGCTGTATACAGTGCAGATTTTTTTGGAAGAAGGCGTATACAGTCTACTAACCATTCCATCCATTGAAAACGCACTAGCGTATACCCACAGCCACGCGCATTTCGTGCAGGGAATGATTATTGTATACCTCAACAACAAAAAAACTAGACCACACCACTGATGCAACTGTTTTCAGCTGTAAATGTATGTATTTGCAGCTAGTACTATTTGTCATTATGTAGTTAAGCAATCACTTTACATTGAATGCAAAAGCTCCTATCTGCAGAATTATCCAGGAAAAGTGGGGAAAAACCTCCTATCTGCATTTACAATATGAAATCAGTGTAATTAACATATAATAATGTAATATAGTCCAGACATCCAGAAACGTTGTATTATGTGATGGGTTTCATAAAAAAATAGCACTGTGCAAAAAAAATACAACATTTTTTAGTTTTCTTTTTCATTTTCCCAACAATGAACATTTTTCAGATAGGAGGTTTTGCGTTTTGGCCATCGATATATACCCTAACCTAAAACCGAAATAAAGTAACCAAAAAACGCCCAATGTAACCGCAATAACTTTACCAATAATCGCAACCGTCCGTTGCGATTTTGTGCACAGGGCCCATTTTCATTTTAATCTTTCTATTCATGAGATTAATCGCAATTAAACGTTTTAATAGTTTGACAGCACTAATTAAAATACATGTCTTATTATCACAGGTAATAGACTGTGATATACAGTACACTCACAAAACTATAACTAGGCTCTACTCAATTTTATTGGTGAAACATTTTTACACTCAAAAATATTGAGTAAATTCTACTGGTATGAAATCATGTAAATGCTACTTAATTAATTGAGTAAAAGTAAGCAAAATAGTTAGGTAGATATTAACAACTACAATTGAGTACAATGACCTATAGAAATTGAGTAGATATAATTAAATTCTTAAGTCAATACCACTAAAAAATACAAGTAAATATAATCGAATATTAGAGTATGATTTAATAGATATTATTGAGTACAATGACCTATAGAAATTGACTAGATATAATTAAATTCTTAAGTCAATACCACTAAAAACTACAAGTAAATATAATCGAATATTAGAGTATGATTTAACAAAACAAATATCTTACATTTACTCTATTAATTTACTCGATTTAATTCATATAGTACTATTTACCCTATTCATTTACTCTAGTCTATAATTTCTATAAATTATTAAAACATTTAAATTATTTACTTACATTTTAAACATGTCTACCTTTGTATGTCAAATGAGAACAACGATTGTACAGACAATATATGTTTTTATTGTCCAAATGGAACAGTGCAACACATTAAACAATAACAGTGTGCAAAATGACATTTAAAAATGTCTGCAAAAACAAAGCTTCAAGCCAATGTTCAGTAACAGGGGTCTCCCTGTCTGGAGTGAAAAGAAATGAGTTTGTTAAATAGCTGGAGAGACAGGGAGACCCCCGTTACTGAACAGTGGTTTTCAACCCCTTTCATATCAAGGTCCACTTCAACAATAATTAACTCTTAGTGTTAAGTGTTAAAGATCTGTCGATCCATTTGGTTACCAGCTCTACATCATTTTGCTTGGGACCACCCGGTACCACTGGTTGAAAACCACTGCACTATGACACCTTCGATTGAACTCTGCATATGGGTAAGCAGCAGTCTAACAAACATTTACAAAGAACAATTATGAGCTCTTAAAATGAAAATCATTACCATACACACATTTTATAGTGCTAATCAATAAAGGCTGTTGACAATAACACATTTTAAATTCTAAACTTTTATGTAAACATAAACACTTTTTAACTGCACTCTTATGTAAAGTGTTAAAGATCCATAAGGATCCATTTGGTTACCAGCTCTTCATAATTTTGCTTGGGACCACCCCCTGAAGGACCGGTGGTCCCCGGTCCACTGTTTGAGAACCACTGCAGTATGACGTATACACTCAACACCTTGAATTGAACATTTATAAAGAATAATAATGAGCTCTTTAAACATTACCACACATACACACATTTAATAGAACCAATCAATAGAGGCTGTTTGAAATACTTTTCCAAAAGTGTTCTTAACTTGTGTGTAAACATTAACACTTTTAAAATCTGAACTTTTATGTTAACATTAACCCCTTTTAACTGCACTGCAATATTTAATGTAAACATTAGAATAATAGCTCCCTTCCCTTATTAAGACAATAAATGTACTTTTTGGCAGGTATAAATCAAATATCAAAATACAATGACCTAACCAATCACAAGAGTTGAGAGAGAGCTATTCCCATGACAGAAAATGTATGTTGACTTGCCACTGTTTCAACATCAAAATAAATCAACCTCCAGTGGGTATACCCACATTCAGACAGCATGTTCAGAGCATGTTTCTGATCAACAATCAGAAACTACATACGCAGACATTCTTTCAGTCTCTGAACCTTTGCTGTAAGCCGTCCAGAGTCCAGCTGAAGGAACAGCTTCTGAAACACCTCAAAACTATACTTGAGTTTCTTGGGGTACCTCAGGTCAAAAGCATAAGTCAGTCCCAGAAGATAGCAGCAGGCTCTGCTCACATCCCCGAGATCTTTGAGGACGGTGATGCCCTCAATCACGATACCGACATCTCTTGCGTCGCCTTCACCTTGGTTCCGCAGCTGGTAGATTGCCATCACCTTCTGTGCCAACTCCGCTTCCACACTGGCCGATGCATCCTGAGAATATTGTAAAGACAATTGATTAGAGCTCACTTTCAGGCTGCATGTTACCAGACAAGGACACAGATACACACTAAGCAAACCAAATTGCTTTTACACATGCATTGCAGCCTTGAGTGCATCTTGCTATTACCAAGTTGGGCTGTATGTGAGAACACAATGTCTTAATCACAACCTGATTCTCTGGACACTTTCCCATGAAACCATCCATAATCACATTCGTTTTTTAAAAAAAGCTTAATTTTACTCACTTCAATGTTCACGATCAATTCATTTGCATGTTCTCCCAGATGGTCCATTAGGCATCGGATGACGACCTCTCTGGTTTGCTGAATGGGGATTCCAGTCTGCAGATATAGCAACAATAAATTAAATATTACTTTTCATATTCAAGCAGGGTGTTTCTTTATTGCATAAACTTCAAAGGCTGGGAGACTGTCCTTAATCTTTATTAAGACTTCTAGCAGGGAATGAACAGGAGAGTATTGCACGGGATTAAGATGAGTTTAGGATACATTCATATATTATAAAGTAATTGGTGATTGTAATTGCATTGCATTGCATTTCACAAGAGAGAAGTGTGAATGAGACAGATGGGATCATAATTAAAACAAGTATTAACTGAATAGGTAGGCCTAAATGTTTAATACCTGAAGTAGAACACTCATTTGAGCACGATGTCTCTCTCCTACAGCACCCTTCTTTGACTGGAACAGTGACAGCAGTTTGGCGGTATGGTGGTCCAACATGGCCATGAATTTTTGTTCGAGATTCAATGAGGTGATCATCCTGAATTCGGCACCGACCTGAAAGACAGAAATGAGGGATTGAGAGATAAAGAACACATTGTGAGCTTGTAGATTAGTCATTTTCCACATGTTCATGTAGAATAGATGCTAGGGTGCAACGGGTTAAATACAATGTAAGTGGCTGTTACATGCAGGACATGTCATTTTTGTTGACCAAACCAGCAATACAATTTACTCACTTGTGAAACATTAAAGAAGGCAGGCCATCTCTCCTTGAAGTCTTTGACAGACATCTGCTGGCTGATAACATCTTGTCTCCTATGTGCAAAGGTTCTGCACATCAAGTCCTTGATGACTGTGCTGTTTTTCTTCTTTGATTCCTCGATTAGTTGGTGTCGGTAGAGCTCTTGCTGTTCCTTATTGTCTCCTGTGGGATAGTCTGGGAGATACATCACTTCTCCTTTCCGTGCTTTCTTTACATTCTTTGCAGGTTTACGGTCACTAGGCCTCTTGTTCTTTAGAGTGTTGCAGCTAACCTCTGAAAATCCAAGACCGCTGAGCTTTTTCCTAAAATTGTCCATCTTGTCTCTAAGAGTCACTTTCCATAAAAGCCAGCCATTACGAGATGTGTCTGTCAGACATGGGTGCTTCTTGACTAAAGCCTCTGCAACTGCTTCTAGTTCCAGGCCTGAGGGGTAGGGTTTGTAGCTGTATATGTAGTCTGCCAATTTTGCCCTAATGTCCCCGTTGATCCTAGAACTTTCGAGCAGAGTACCATTCGAGGCATATTCTTCATTGGCATTCTTCAGTACTGCCTCTGTTGGCACAGAGAAAGGTGGAATGACGATTACACTTGGCCACAAGTCCCTAGCAGGGCTTAGTATAATAGTGTCTCCCGAGCCTGATGATCCCTCGGTCTGGTCATCTGACCCCGTATCAGTACGAGGGGATAGTATAATAGTGTCGTCCGATCCTGATGCACCATCTCTCTGGATATCTGACCATGTATCACTAGCAGACACATAGCTTGTACTCGCCTGGTTATCTGGAGAGAATTCAAGTACTATTGATGGAGCGATTAAAACTCTGATTGTCCCCCTGTTTCCTATCTGGTCGGTGGAATGAAGTGCAAAGAAATCACCAAAGCCTACATCCAAGTACTCTAGAGAGAAACACTCAGTGAGTCCAAACGTGTCCTTGACAGTCTTTTGCAACTCTTCTATAGTGCTGGGTATTCCTGATGGCAGTGTAAGCTTCTCACTCCGTTGTTCTATTATAACCTTCAAGGCAACCAAATCCATCTAGGCAAAACAGAAAAAATACAAGAAAAAAAATAATTATTGCAGGTGTTTGACAGTCATTCTCCTCCCACCCCTAAAATGGACAAATGTGGCGCTTCAACGTAACCATGCGTTTGCCTCCCACACAATAGGCTGCCAAGGGATATGTGTCACCTAGTTCACCATGTTGTATCAGGGTCATTCTCCCAGAGTATTCCAAACTAAATGACCTAAAATGTTCATCATACTTGCCGTTAAGTAATTTCACAATGAAACTGAGATTTCTGTCTACAATAATCTGTGAAATCTCAACAAAGTCAGGGAGCCCACCAGTTGTTCCATAAGGCAAAACCATACCGGCAGCATATTTAGTTCCATGGTGTATCACAACATTGGTCAAGTTCACAGTGGTTTGTGTTGGATAAACTTTCTTGAAAGCCTGCTGTATCCCCAAATCAAGTATTTCTAATGGAAGAGCTGATATTTTAGTGACACATGTTGCAGGCTTTGCATTTGCTTGTGAATGATAAGCCATCATCCTTTGGTGCTTTGAGGCAAGTGACAGCGATATATTTATGAAGTTGTTTGTGTATCTAACAACTCTCTTAAAAAAAGAGTGTTTTGCCTCAAAGCGAAAAGTCCAGACACCAACTAAAGGACCAAATGCTCTTATCAGTTCCGGATAATGCTCCACAAAATGGTGCTTTGGAATTAATTTTTGCTCTGGGAAAACATCCAACAGTCTGCGGCGATGTTCTGATATCAATGTGTCTAGATGGCAAATTCTTTCCTCAGTAAGAATGGGGGATACTACAAGCTCAGTAATATCTTTTAAGATCATCAGAACTTGCCAAGCTGGATCATCCTGTGGTACTTTTGAACCAATAATGAAAGGTAAAATCCTTAATAATGTCCAATTTTCATGTGCATTCCCACCAATATTTTTGTTTTTTGCAAATTTTGTAGGGATTGGTTGGGGTCTATCAGTCTTATCAGTCCACTCGTAAGGAAACTCTGTTATGGACTGGTTAAGTTCTGTCAAGGTGAAATACTTGTTGCGGATGAACACATTAAGACATAGCGCCAATTCCTTTGGAATTATACCTTCAAAAAAATCGTGCAAAACATCTGGTGGGTACCCTGTTACAAAATGAAAATGGCTCAATTTTTCAGTTATAGGACAACCTTTCTTCACACCAAAACAGTGTCCTTGAGCAGGATTTTCTTTTACAGACCCAACATGTAAATCATAGTTCTCTTTTGTTCTTGGTGGAAAAGCTCCAGAACACACTTCTTTTTTCTGATATTCAGAATGTTCCCCAATACAAAATCTACAGATATAGTGTCCATTAAAGCTTTCTACAAGTCCACTTAAAGAATGAGCGCCAAGATTGTCGGCTGAAACACAAAACACAGTACCTCTAATATTTCTACCAAGCTGAGGCAAAAAAATACCTTCCTTCTCCAATGTTGAGAGGTCTTTTAAGAGAGGCTCCAGCACAGTTTCGTAGCCAAATTTCTTTACGTCGTTTGCTTTACAAAGAATGGCCAAATTAATTGAAGTTAGCTGTGATCTCAGCTCAGATGGTAAATCAGCAGGTTGCCAGTACACGGCTGTGATTTTGTGTTTTTTCCGGGAAGTTCCAAGAGGGTTGCAAGTCTCAAAATCATCTACATAAAGAATAAGGGGAATACTTAACTCTTCATTAGCATGAAATTCATTTTGCTTGAAATATTTACCATCACGGAAGGATGACAACTGTGAAATGTTTGAATGTCTAGTCAATACATTGTTAAGAATGTCTTCATTTTTCAACACTTGTTGTAAGGATGGGAGAAGGGGCACATACTGAAAGCTGCGGTTCTCATCTCGATCCAAAACATACTCTACTGGCTCAATTAAACTGAAGTTTTCCTTAAAATATTTCTCCCTCTTATGCTTTGAGGAGAAGGGACCCTTTGACCCAAGGGCTACATTAAGAGGATTAGAGTGAAACAATTTGTCAACCAATTCACTGACAGTAGCTTCATCAACAGCACAGCTATTCTTAGTAAAAATATCCCCAATTAGCTTCGGAATACACTGAGTTGATGATGTGCAGATAAACTGAAGCTGTTCCACCAAATCATCAATGCATTGCCTAGAGACATTGTAGATGCTGTCCAATTTTAACAAGAGAGAACCAATATTTGTCTCAATGTCATTTGTAGTCGAAGTAGTCTTTTCACAATCCAACTCTAAGGCATCTATGTCCTCATCATCATGAGATTCCAACAGTGGAAGGTCATTGTCATTTTCAATACAGACTGGAGGTATTGCAATCACTTCAGGCTTAAAATCTTTCAATGAATAGAATTTGTGTTTTCTACTTTTGTGTGTTGCATAAGCCTGATACGTGTTAGCTGTGGAATCACATCCATCAAAAACACATTCTATGGTTTCAAAGTTTTTCAAGTGGGAATTAATATGTTGAAAATAGTCTTTTGCATTAGAAGAGAATGAGTCACAAGTTTTACATCTGAGAGATTGCACAACTTCACACTCTTCAGTTTCGACAGTATTGTGGGTTCTATGCAAGTGTGTGCGCAGGCCAGACCATGTCTTAAAGGTGCAAGGACAGTTTAAATGAATACAGGGAACTGAATATCCATGTCCAAATGTACCGTGATTCACTCGATAATGCTTGAGAAGTGTCCCTTTTGATGAAGCCACGAATGTGCACAGCTTACATCGCCATTCCATAACCTGTAAAAAAAAGAAAAAGAAAAAAGAAAGAAATTAAAACTGATTGTAATGCTACTCTATAGATGTTCTCACCATACTCTACCATATTTACTTTACATTTCTGTTACTTCTACTCCATTAAATAAAGCATTTAACAGCTTTAGTTACATGTTACTGTGCAGATATTATTATGAAATATGGGGTTGAGCACAAAAAAGAAAAACATACATAATAAGGCTAGTTTGGTTACAGATGATGGAGCTGGACTTACTAGGCAGACAGAGATAGTTTCAACCCATAGCGTGCTTCTTTCTTGCACAGCAGTTGACTTGTGTCTATAGTAAAACACACACACACACACACACACACACACACCATTAAACATTAGCCCATGCATGCACCTTTTTTTTTTTACTTCTACTCCACTAAATACAGCATTTCACAGCTTTAGTTACATGTTACTGTGCAGACTGTATTATCAAATAGGGCTTTGAGCTTAAAAAAGGAAAAATAAACATACATAATAAGGCCAGGTTAGTTAGATGCTGGAGCTGGACTTGCTTCTTTCTTCCTCAGCAGTTGCTGTAGTCGTGTCTTTAAAAATATAGAAATACACACACACACACACACACACACACACACCATTAAACATTAGCCCACGCAAGCACCTTTACAACCACATTGCCACCCCAACACAGGCTTATTTTCTACCGTTTATATCGGTGATTTCCCGTTGTGGGCGCGTATGAACCATCCAGTTTAACTTTGATAAACAAATGAAAGTTATGGAGGCGCGCGCGCGCGGGGGCGATTTTACCGCTTACCACGCTTTGCATCATGGCCGTTGTAGTTTACTTTCAGTGAGCCAACAATGAGACGCAAGTCAAACGAACTACACACCACCAAACTAGCCCCGTTGTCGTCACTTCCTATATCCACGCAAGTTAACATGGGAAATGTATGTTGATAGTTCTGGGTCCACCTCAGCCTGGCTTTGAGCAATTCCTCACAATTTGCCGTTTACGTCTACACAAACGTTCAGATTTCAAAATAAATGTGCTTACTGGGCTCACGGATGTTACAATATTGTATGCTCGAGCAAAATTACCCGTATTTTCCGTATTATTTAATAAAAAGTATTTTAATCCAATCGGTTGGACATTTTCTCAGACCTTTGACCATTGCTTTCAACGATGCGACCCTATCGGTTGGGAGACGTACTGCACTCTGATACATAAAACGTTTTATAGAAAATGGCCGTCGATTGGATTAAAATGTTTTTTATTGAGTATTACAGAAAGATACTGGTAATTCTGCTATAGCGTGCATTATTGTGACATCCGTGAGCCTTGGTTAAGCACTTTTGAAATATTAACGTTTATGTAGAAATAAGCGGGAAATTGGGAGGAACTGCTCAGAAGTTGAAACAGATCGTGGGGAACCGTCATGGCTACGTCTGAAGGAACGCTTTATACACCATTAAACTAAAGGCGAAATAGCAAAGTCCGCATCAACACACTGTAACACGACGCACAGGTCCATTTGGTTAAACTCTCAAGACCGCCACCCGGCCCAGAATAACTGTTAGCAGCAGACCACTGAAGTTAGTTTCACTGTGAGTTTAACTAGCAGGAAAAACTGTAAAGTAAGAAGGTATTCCTGAAATTATACCATATAAAAACGTGATATATGCTACAAGACACGGTCAATATTCAATTAACATGTACTTACCACCAGTACTGCTGCTCTCTTCTCTTGTTATTTGTTGAAACAATGGCGAAAGTCTGGACGACGGACTGACAGCAGGTACAAGAAGATTTCCCATAAAGGATAGCAGTTTGGGCGCATTTAGAATTGCGTCTGACGTCATCACGTTCAGTGTGACATCTACTCAATTTATTAGGTTATTCTTACTACAGATGAAGAATATTGAGTTGGAATGAGTAATAATTATATTTATTTAAACTGATTTGTATAATTACTCCATTCTCAAATATTATGATGGAAAACTACCAAAACAGATTGGGTATATTTCATAAATATAATCAGTTTGTCAAATACCATTTTATTCTCATGACATTAACTAAAATAATAATGTACATCTTACTCAAAATCAACAGTTAGATTTTTACTCTTTTAGTTTGGTTTGTCCAACTCAAACAATCACGTACATGATATTCACTGATTTTATTGAGCTTATATAATTGTTTCTAATAGTGATATTTACATGGCCACTGATTTATTTACAACAGTGTAGGCGACCGGGGGTTTCACACAACATAATAAAAGGACCAAAATTAAACCCAAAACCAGGGCTGACGGTCAGGAGGTGAAACTACACCCAGGCAGAGCCGCATTAACCGCGGAACTTAGTGGAACTGGCGTTCCACGGCCCGCAGCCTGCAGGGCCCTGTGAGAATTGTGTATTTAATTTTTGTGTATTTAAAGAAAAAATGTTGATTTATATTGGTTAAATAGAACCGAAATAGACCGAATTAGACCCGAATTAGACCCGAAAATGTTTTGATTTTGTGGTGTTCCACGGCCCTGAGGGGTCTTAATGCGGCCCTGCACCCAGGCAAAGCAGCAGCGTTGTTCCTCTTCACCAAGCCCTGGAAACACAAGCAGCAGTATCAGCAGTGGCGTCGTTAGGGGTGGGCTTCGGTGGCTATAGCCACCAATGTTTTATCCAAAGCCACCAATAAAAAAATAAAAAAAATTAAAAGTTTTTTTTTATTTTTATTTTTTTATATATCTATCACCCTAACCTACCCCTAACCCTAAAACCGAAATAAAGTAACCAAAAACGGGGGGAAAAGCACCCAAATCCGCGGAAAAAAACGCACGCGCGCGGGAGGAGGGGCACATGCACGCGCGCTGCGTGCACGTGCATGTTCCCGTTGCCTGCGGGGCTAAGCCCCCGACCTAGTAGAGACCTAGCGACGCGTCTGAGTATCAGCCCACTATTCAATAGTGCTTAAGATCAATGAGACAAAACAGAGACAGACACATTTAAACCTACCGCGACATTCAACTGCAAAACGCACAGTTAATGCCCGCGGACACACTTCTCTGCGTTGTCCAGTCACACACACACAGCCAGGGGTAGACAGACAACCTGAGGGAGAGGGACACAGGGACTAAAACTACATAAAACAAACCGTCAAGTTCATGACCAGAACATACTATATGCACTGCAGGCTGCTCGCTAAACAACAAGATAGAAGACATACCAGCACTGATACATAGTGACAACAAACTAAACTGCAGCCCAACAGGCCAGCTTTGTTTGAGGAAGTTACACGCTCAGTGATGAAACACACACGACAAGCACGGCAGCTGAAGCCAAACGGGCCAGCTTGGCAGTGGTTGTAAAGTAACTAAGTACATTTACTCAAGTACAGTACTTATGTACACTTTTGAGGATTTTTTACTTTACTGGAGTATTTCCCATTTCCAATACTTTTACTTCTACTCCACTACATCTCAGAGGCAAATATTGTACTTTTACTCCACTACAATTATTTGACAACTTTAGTTACTAGTTACTTTTCTGGTTTAGATTATTATCACAAAACAACTTTAACCACTTCAGTCCTATATACATTTCGGCCTTTGAAAATATCCGATCTACAAGCTCACAATGTGTCGCATCGCGACACATTGTGAGCTTGTGATATTTTCAAAATATTTGTTATAATTTTTTAATACATTTTGAACTTATTTATTACTTATATTTTGATGCAAATACTTTTGTACTTTTACTCAAGTAAATTTTGATTACCGGACTTTTACTTGTAACAGAATATTTCTAATCAAAGGTACAGATAGAAATACTTGCGGTAATCATTTTGTGAAGGACACACCAATGAATGAGGATGTTTAGCTAATTAACCCATTCAATCCAGGAACACATCTGTGTCATTGTAGATATATTTGGCTATTCAAAAATAGCAGATCTACAAGCTCATAGTGCAGAGTGCAGCGCTATGAGCTTGTAGATCTGCTATTTTTTGAAAGATCTTGAAAATGTGTGCAAATATTTGAATATATTTTTAAAGTGGACATTTTTAACTCAAATCTTTGTTTCTGGGGGGTCCCTGGAACAAAACATTTTGAGACGGGGGTCCGCGGCCAAATACATATCTCAAAATGTTTTCCAAATCCTAACAGTATGTTGCTATATGCAGTGGTGCTCCAACTTTTCCATGTCAAGGACCCCCAAATAGATATGTTCTTGGCCACGGACCCCCATCTTAAAATATGGTGTTCCAGGGACCCCCAGAAGCACAGATCAGAGTTAAAAATGTTTGCTTTAAAACATATATATATATTGAACGTTTTTTACAAATCTTCAGCGATTTTTCAATATATTGAAGATCTAAGCTCATAGCGCGGCACTCGGTGCCGCACTATGAGCTTGTATATCTGCTATTTTTGAATAACCAAAGAAATCTTATAATGACACAGATGTGTTCACAGTCTTAGTGGATTAAGTACAAAAAAAGAACACCTGGGGAGACAGACAGACAGACTCCCTTTTGAACAGAGATAAACAAGCTCTTTCATTGAATAGGAGCTCTAAGGTCTCTATTTAGATATGGAGAGAGACTTTATGAAACACATGCCTGTGAAGCACTCCTAACATTGATAAAAACATTCTTACGGTGGGTGTAGATTCTCTATTTTGACATGATAGTAGAGTGCTTCTCAAACGTTTTAATTAGGGCTGGGACTCGATTAAAAAAAATAATCTAATTAATTAGAGGCTTTGTAATGAATTAATCTAAATTGATCGCATGTTTAATCGCATATCAATATTTGACCTGAGAAGCAATTTCTTTTCAGTTAAAACAGATTTTGGTATATGAGTGAATCAATGAGTGAATACACAAGTTTAAAAAATAGTTCTGCGCACAACCGTGTTTTTTTTATCCACGCTTCCATCAGAGAGTTTTTTAAATCTAAATTTCCCATCCACTGGGCCAAGCAAAGCAGTCTGATCGGCTTCTTGTCCCATTGTGTTGCACTGGGGTGTGTTGGCTGTTGGTTGGTGCACTGGTATGATCGGTACGCCTGAAACTCGTCCAGTGAAATGCGATAAATTTTTTTAATCGCGTTAATTTTCTGTAATTAATTAATATAAATTAATCAGTTAAAGTCCCAGCCCTAGTTTTAATTAAAAGGATCTACAGTTTGGTGCAAATTTAGGCCTGTTGCCTTTTAATTTGAAGGACCCCTATAACTTTGAGAGTGTAAAAATGGAACCAAATGGACCCACAAGGGTCCATTTGGTTCCATTTGTACACTCTCAGAGTTACAGACCTGTAAGGGTCCATTTAGAACCCTCTCAAGGAACCCAGAGGGTCCCTGGACCCCACTTTGAGAACCACTGGTCAGATAGTATTCATTATATTGTCAAATGTGTGATATAACAGTAATAACAACAAAACTATAATAACAGCACATTATTGTGACTTACTGTATGTTACTGTTTTACAGTTCAAACAACAGCTGTAGACAGGATGGCCAGTGGAACCTCAGCTTCCATCAGAGGTGAGTTCTATTAAAACACATGAAACCAGCAAAATGACACTGGTTTAGTTACATCTGTGATCTTTATTAATATTATATTTATGTATTTATCCAACCAGGCAAGAACAGAGAACCAACAGAACTGAGAATTGTTCTGATCGGGGGAAGAGATGGATATAAACCCAGTGGAAAGAGTTCAGTAGGAAACATCATCCTGGGCAGAGATGTTTTTGAAACAAACAAAAGAACAGTCAAGAGTGTCATGAGACAAGAGGTAGTGTCTGGTAGACAGGTCACTGTGGTCGACACTCCAGGATGGAGATCTGATCTACCCCTAGATCTGACCCCAAAACGGACCCAGTTAGACATCCAGCAGAGTGTGAATCTGTGTCCTCCAGGAGGACCCCATGCCTTTGTCCTAGTGATGCCATTGGACAACCCATATGTAGGAACAGATATGTCAGTAGAGGAGCATTTGAGTCTTCTCCTCAGTGACCGAGTGTGGAAACACACTATTGTAGTGTTCACTGTAGCTGATAAAAACAAAATGAGACCTGATCTCATTAGATCTGACCCCAACTTAAGATATCTTACTGAGAAATGTGAAGGCCGCTTCCATGTTCTTAACATTAGTGACAGAGGAGATAGAAGTCAGGTCACAGAGCTGATGGAGAAGATAGATCAGATGGTGACTAGTAATGGTTGTCACTATGAGACAGAAAAACACGTCTCAGAGGAACTGAAGGAGATGGAGAGAACTATCAGCAGAAGAGCAGAACAAAGGAGGGCAGACGCTCAGAAACAAACAACTGGAAAAGATACTGGTATGTTTTGTTTTACTTTAATAATGATAATATTTCATTAATCTCTGCCAGGAGGTTTATGAGTTTCTGTCTGTCTGTCTGTCTGTCTGCCTTCTCTCTTGAATGTGTGTGTGTGTGTGTGTGTGTGTGTGTGTGTGTGTGTGTGTGTGTGTGTGTGTGTGTGTGTGTGTGTGTGTGTGTGTGTGTGTGTGTGTGTGTGTGTGTGTGTGTGTGTGTGTGTGTGTGTGTGTGTGTGTGTGCAACATATCACTACTGTTGGGCAGAAACCTCATATCTCCATATTTCAACTTTTTTATCTTATTCCTTAAATGAATGCCTTACTTTGTCACACTACAGTTTCACACAAAAGTAGCAAAAATATCAGATCTACAAGCTCACAACACGTTGCATCGTGACGAGAGGGAAGTTGTTAATTCTGTCTGAGGGTTTTATAAATATTTAACCAGTGGAAAGCTTTAACCCATTAAGACCGGATCTGTGTAAACACTTTAACCATTATTTTATACTTGCTATGAGCTTTTAGATCTGCTATTTTTTTAAATCATGAAAATTTGTGCAAATCTTTGAATATATATTTTTAAGAGAACATTTTTACCTCAAATCTTTGCTTCTGGGGGTCCCTGGAACAAAATATTTTGAGATGGGGGGGGTCCGCAGACAAATACATATTATTTTGGATGAAAAAAGTTTGAGAACCACTGATATATAGCAACATAAGTAAAACAAAATAAAAACTGTTAGGATTTAGAAGACACGTGTAGAATTCCCAGAAGCAAAGATTTGAGTTACAAATGTTTGCTTTCAAAATATGTATATATATTCAACGATTTTCACAAATTTAATGTTCACGATTATAAAAAAATAGCAGATATATAAGCTCATAGCGCGGCACTCGGTGCCGCGCTATGAGCTTGTATATCTGCTATTTTTGAATAGCCAAAGAAATCATAAAATGACAGATGCGTTCCCGGTCTTAATGGGTTAACAAGAGCTTGTGACTAAATAATAATTACATTACAGTAAATACATTGGAACACAGGCTGTTTTTTCTATTTCATATCAAGCAGTGTTCATTTTGCCGACTAAAACTATGACGAAAAATGTTCATCCACTACCTTTTACACTGACGAAAAAAAAAAAAAAACATGAAATAAAAACTAAGCTATGATGACTAAAACTAGAACCAAATATATTTACAATTTCGTCAACAAAGAAAAAAAAGAATGACTACAATGTTAGATGGAGGGACTGGTGTTCTTTCATGTCATTTTATTATGTCATTCTACAAGCTCACAACACGTCACAGACTTGTTGTGAGCTTGTAAATCGGCTATTTTGGGCACACAGCTAATTATAAATCAGGCATTACAACGCTATCACAGCCCGCTAAAATACATATTTTTGTTGTCTAAATTAACTATAGATCTAGTTGACTAAAATCCTATGATACTAAAACTAAAACTAAAACATTTCAAATTACTTAAATATGACTAAAACTAAATGGAATTTTATTCTAAAGACTATGACTAAAACTACAAACTAAAACTGATGACAAGTAATGGTTTTGGACATACAAGGTTTCCACCCGACAATGAGGATATGTGAAAAATAAATGGAGGTACTTCCTGGTTCTACTGGCAGTTTGTACTAGATAGATGAAGCTGATCAGTCCTGCACACACGCACGCACGCACGCACGCACGCACGCACGCACGCACGCACGCACGCACGCACACACACACACACACACACACACACACACACACACACACTGTTGCATGAGTCTAGTCTAGGTAGTAATGTACATTATTATTATTCTATGATGTCTCCTGGTGGATATTTGTTATGAACTGTACACTGAACACACCTTTCGGCTGTTAATATGTTCAGCACTTTCATTATTAGATATTAAGAACAACATATAGACCCGGACATTTTAGCCTTGTTTCTTAATCATATCAATGGCATGCCTAATTTGTGCATGTTGTTATGCTGTAGGTGATCATTTCCATACAAATCTACAAGCTCACAACACATTGTGTTGTGAGCTTATAGATCTGCTATTTTCATTATTTGTTGTGTGATGAATTGTGAAATAATTAAATGTCTTAAGTGGTTAAATAAGAAGCTGTCAAAGTGAAAGTAAACAATCTTTTTCTCTGACAGGACTGAATGACCTCAGGATTGTGTTGTTGGGAAGGCAGTATTCTGGGAAGACTTCAGCAGGAAACACCATTCTGGGAGGAAGTGGTTTTAAAGCTGGTCAGAGGTCAGTGCAGTGTGAGGTGAGACATGGTGAAGTAGCAGGGAGACATGTGACAGTGGTGGACTCACCAGGCTGGTACTACAACAGTCCACTACAGGACACCTCAGAGATGGACAAACTGGAGATCCAGAACAGTGTGTCTCTCTGTCCTCCTGGACCACATGCTGTTCTTGTGACGGTTCCTCTTGATGAAGCATTCACCAAAGCACAGAGAGTAGCATTAGAGGAACACATGACACTTCTGTCACAGAGCATGTGGAGTCATGCTATAGTACTGTTCACCAAGGGAGACTGTATGGGAGACAGAAGCATTGAGCAGCACATTGAGGCTGAAGGAGAAGACCTCCGCTGGCTTGTTGACAAATGTGGGAACAGGTATCATGTCTTCAACAATCAGAAGACAGATGACACTCAGGTCACAGAGTTGCTGGGGAAGATAGAGGAGATGGTGACAGGAAACAGAGGTGGACACTATGAAGATGATGGAGATGTTTCAGAGACGTTGTCAGAGAGGAAGAAGATCACAGAGGAACATGTCCAGACATTCCTGACCAAGACACAGAGACAAAGAACTGCTCTGAAAGCTCTGTTTGAAGGTGATGTGTGTGTGTGTGTGTGTGTGTGTGTGTGTGTGTGTGTGGTGTGTGTGTGTGTGTGTGTGTGTGTGTGTGTGTGTGTGTGTGTGTGTGTGTGTGTGTGTGTGTGTGTGTGTGTGTGTGTGTGCGCGCGCGCGCGTGCGACCACGCGTGTCTGTCAGTGTGTCTCTCTCTCTCCTTGACCTTGATTTTTATATTGATTAATAATGTATATTCTACATTAACCACTTGAACCCTAGCATCCCTATTCTGAGGGGAACATTGGCCAAAAACAGCAGATCTACAAGCTTGTAGATCTGCTATTTTCGACAAAGAGGTTTGGTGTAGACAGAGGGGGGAAAAAGAGAAGACCAAGTACAGAGTCACAGGTCAAGTTTACTCAGTATTGAGGGTTTAAATGGTTAAATGTCTGAAAATACACATTAACATGAATCCAACATATTAATAGATACGATAATGTATAAACAAACATTCATTTACACAACATTGATGATAGTGTCAAACTAATCTATGAAGCTATCTATGAAATCTATGAAAAAGTTTAATCTGCAGCATAATTGTATCATGTATTGGGGGTCCCTGCTTCATTTCTCTATCAGCTAAGGGGTCCTTGGCCTGAAAAACGAAGAGCCCTGTTATAACGTATGGTCGAAAGTAACTAACTAATTACATTTATTCAAGTACTAATGCAAATTGAGATAAATAATACATGATAAGCAATACATACATTAGGAGCATCATTAGATTAAGACTGAGTGCCGCGCTATGAGCTTGTATATCTGCTATTTTATAAAAATTGTGAAAATGTTTTTCTTTTTTATATATATATTCTTTTACTCAAATCTTTGCTTCTGGGGGGTCCCTGGAACAACATATTTTGAGATGGGGGTCCGCGGCCAAATACATATCATTTTGTGGTCCTTGACATGAAAACCACTGATATTTTAGCAACAAGTTTTTTCTTCGAATTTTTGTTATAGGATTTAGACAATTGTAGAATCCCCAGAAGCAAAGATTTGAGTTAAAAATGTTTGCTTTAAAAATATATATATTCAAAGATTTTCAAAAAATCCCATGATTTTTCAAAAAATAACAGATATACAAGCTCATAGCGCGGCACTCGGTGCCGCGCTATGAGCTTGTATATCTGCTATTTTTGAATAGCCCAAAGAAATCTTAAAATGACAGAGATGCGTCCCAGGTCTTAATGGGTTAAGTGAAAATGTCTATGCAGGACTTTTACTTTTAACAGTATCTGTACACTGTGGTATTTTTTACTCAAGTAAAATATTTGAGTACTTCTTCCTCCATTGAGCTGATCTAATGACCAACAGATTGACACATTGGTGATTTAATTCATGTATGTTCAACTCATTTGCATAATTGATCACATAATATTCAGTATAACTTCAAATTATTGATTCATTTTTTTTACTGTTCTGTGGTCAGTGTTGTTGCAGAATTATTATACATGTAATAACTCATTTAGCTGAAGCTGTGAATCCAATCCTAAATCAGTGTAAAGTGAACTAATGCTGTGTGTGTGTGTGTGTGTGTGTGTGTGTGTGTGTGTGTGTGTGTGTGTGTGTGTGTGTGTGTGTGTGTGTGTGTGTGTGTGTGTGTGTGTGTGTGTGTGTGTGTGTGTGTGTGTGTGTGTGTGTGTGTGTCAGGAGAACATCAGAGTCTACCAGATGTGAAGGTGATGTTGGTTGGTGGAGAACAGGATCAGAGGAGCTGGGCTGGAAATCACATACTGCAGAAGGCTGTGTTTAAACGAACTCCATACAAGGTGAGTAATATATGAATGTGATGTTATATTGAATGACTTCACTCAAAGTAAGTAAACAGTAAAGTGATCAAATATGTTTTCTGAAGATAATGTAAAAGTATCTGCTGTCATGAATGTTCATTGATCATATGATCAATGAACTGTCAGTGATCAATACACACAGATGTTCATTTTCAAATGAACATGGAGTCCAACACATGTAGATTCTCATCATGTCTGTAATCTTTAATGCAAACCATGACTGTGTGTTAGCTCGGTGGTTCTCAAACTTTTTAATGTCAAGGACCCCCAAAACGATACATTTTAGTCACGGGACCCCCATTTGAAAAGATATGGCAGGCAGGGACCCCCAGAAGGGAAGATTATTATAGCTATAGCAGTGATTCTCAACCATTTTAACTTCAAGGAGCCACAATTTGATATGCATTAGACCACTGGCCCTCGTTTGATGGCATTTTTGCCCGTGAGGGTTCATTTGGTTGCACATTCTCTGAGTTAAAGACCCATAAGGTCCAATTTGGTTCCTAACTATCAATCATTTGGCTGGGTGCCCCCTAGAACATACATGGGCAACTGGCGGCCCGGGGGCCACATGCGGCCCCCACTTTCACTTAATGCGGCCCACAGGTTAATATCGGATTACTGATATATTATTGATTTCAGCTGTTACAATTCCAAACATGCAAACATGACCCGCTTTAATTACTTCAGTCTATAGTAGTAGCTTAATGTCTTTTTTATGTCCAATGTATTTGTATTTAAGTTCATAAAGTTAACATAAGTATAACTAAATGCATTTGAAATAAAATGGAAATGTTACTTTTCAGGATTTTCATTCAAAAATAGCAAAAAAAAAATCTGGATTCCAATTCAAAAATAGCAAAAATAGCAGATCTACAAGCTCAAAACGCGTCGCGCTACGACGCGTTTTGAGCTTGTAGATCGGCTATTTTTGCTACTTTTGTGTGACATGAATTGCGAAAAAAGTTAAAATACGGAGAGACAGTTGTTAGGCTATATGCAATGTGGCCTTCTGGAGTGAGTGTGGAAATATAGTGGCCCTCTACATCATCAAAGTTGCCCACCCCTGCCCTAGAACCCCCTCAAGGACCCCTGGGGGTCCCCGGACCCCACTTTGAGAACCACTGTGTTAGCTACAGTACAGTACAGTAACACAGTAACAACAGAAAACGAATCAATTTATTTATTCAAAACAATAATACCTATTTGATAATCGATTGTTAAATAAAATCACACATTAATAATCATTACCTATTTTGAGCATGTCATTGTAGGTTTAAAGTTTCAAAAACTTAAAAAATATATATTGAAAGTTTGAAAATAGACGATCTACAAGGTCACAACGCATCGATTCGCGTCACGTTTGGAGCTTTTAGATTTGCTATTTTCACTATCTTTGCACAATACTGTTCTGTGATGAAGTATAAAATAACCCTTAGATGGTTAATACATTTGTTGATACATAGCATTTCTTCATATTAAAAATAATCCACACAAATCTATTATTTTATTTTTGATTTTTATTTTTTTTATCTATAATTTTTATCCCACGATTTTGTAACCCACATTTTTTCACCCAGTGCCAATTGCCTATGTAATCCTGGGCACTACCTACCCTCTGCCAGCCTAGGGAGAGCCCAAGCTGAAGCTCATGCCTCCTTCAATGCATGAGGAGCAAGCAGGCCGCTTCTTATCACCCGACAGGGGGGAGTTTCCCTGGTTGGACATAGCGCGTGGAAGGAACACGTTATTCCAACCAGTTCCCTTCTCCTCCATCAGGCGCCCCGGCTGACCAGGGGGAGGCAGTATAGTGACCAGGATTACTACATGTTTTTGTGAGGGTATTAACTACCCTAGGAGACACGGGGAGAACATGCAAACTCCACACAGAGTAGGCCCCTTCACCAACCCCACCTAGGGTATGGGCGCCGATGACGTGGAGGAGAGAACACGCCCCCAGCGCCCACAGCTTCCCTGGCGGGAATCGAACCCAGGACCTTCTAGCTGTGAGGCGACAGCGCTACCGACTGCACCACTGTGCCCCCTAAAAAAATCTATTATTTGATTAATTGAAAAAGTCATCGATAATAAATTCTACAGAAATAACTCATATTTCTTTGCAGCCCTAACTGTCTCTGTTATTTATTCTGTTTACTTCCATACAGTAGCTCTATGCTGGTACTGAATACTGATTATTAACCTGTGTGGACAAAATACTCAACCCCAGTATTTGAGTCAAAGTATAGATACTCCAGTTCAAATATTTACTCAACTACAAATGAAAGTTGAGTAATGATGCTCTCTGTTTAATAAAATGCTCTGAACTTCCCCTGTGGAGAAGGTAGAATGTCAAATTCACTTATACACACCTGTACGTCAAGCTTTCAAACACAGAGTTTCAACTTTTAGAGCTTTTTTCAGTTTCAGAAGTCAGATTATGACATGATATTAATCCCATATTACTGTGGCATTGTTATGCAAAGTGATGGAGAATAATATATTAAGTGAGTTCATTTCTGGTAATCTTGAAGAGGAACTCAGTGAAGACAGAATAGAGTGAATGTTTTGATTATTATGACTAACATACAGTAAACTTCATATTCCAGGAGTTTAAAACCCAGACTAAACTGACAGAATGTGTCAGAGAACAGAGTGAAGTTGCTGGAAGAAAAGTGAGTGTGGTGAACTGTCCAGACTGGTCGACTACACCTCCATCACAGAAGATCAAAGACGTCCTTCTACACGGTGTGACTCTGTGTTCTCCTGAACCCCATGCTGTCCTGTTGACTGTTGATGTCAGGTCCAGTTTCTCTGAAGCTGACAGGAGATCAGTGGAGGAACACATGGAGCTGCTGGGGGACAGAGTGTGGAGACACATTCTGGTTCTGTTCACAGAAGGATGGTGGCTGGGAGAGAGACGTGTTGAGGAGTACATAGAGTCTGAAGGAGAACCTCTGAGGTGGATCCTGGAGAAATGTGGATACAGATACCATGTTCTAAACTCCAACAACTGGGACATTTCAGTGGGACAAGTCACAGAGCTGATGGAGAAAATAGAAGACATGGTGATGAGGGACAGAGGACGCTTTGGACCGATGTCACTGATTAAAAGACTGAAAGGAAGAACAGAAAAAGAATGGAAGAACAGAGAGCAGGAGATGATAGAGAGGATGTTGAAGTCTGTGGTGACGGAGCCAGAAGAACCAACCCTGCCAGCTGTCCGGAGAAGGAACAGCATACAGCATCTTCCTCCGAGTAGTGAGTATCAATATCCTGTCTGCAGCATTGTGTGTGTGTGTGTGTGTGTGTGTGTGTGTGTGTGTGTGTGTGTGTGTGTGTGTGTGTGTGTGTGTGTGTGTGTGTGTGTGTGTGTGTGTGTGTGTGTGTGTGTGTGTGTGTGTGTGTGTGTGTGTGTGTGTGTGTGTGTGTGTGTGTGTGTGTGTGTGTGCGCGTGAAGAGATGATGATGTGTAAGAGGTCAAGGTCAAAATGACATCATGGTTCATATGTGAGGAATAGAGACATGTAGAGATGTTGTGCTGGGCTGCAGGGTTTTCACATCCAGGTGTGTTTTTATTATCATTGTAAATGTCTTGCTGTCTGTTGTCTTCTGTTCCAGTGAGTGGTGGAACACACTCTTCAGGATATGACACCACGAGTGAAGCTCCTACCCAGACTGATGCTGATGTAAGAGTGAGAGATGAAGATGTTTCATAGATGAAACTTTAGGCTTGATTTATACTTTGTTACTTGCTGGTGTCACGTGCCAAAGTAGCAGATCTACAAGCTCACAACTAGTGATGGGCATTGTTGTTCTTTTCAGTGTACTGAATCATTCAAATCAGTTCACTAGACTGAGCCTTTGAGTTTTGTACAGATGAAAATTGTATTATTTTGAACATAATTTCTACATTGATTGGTGTTGTAATCAGTTTAGGTTCATTTAGGTTTAGAGAGATTTTATCTTGTATATATTTCCTTTATGTTGTTAGCAAATAAGTCAGCTTTAAGTACAGAAGAACATGTATCTAAACTAGAGCCAGACCGATACAGTAAATCATCAGGCTGAAGTTTTTCCAGTCAAGGACGACATGTTGCTGGGGAACATCTCACTTTCTGAAATCTCTATTGGTCTAAAAGATCACACATGGGTCACTGGGTCAGGCTCTGATCTAAAAATGTTATTTATACATAATCTATAGATTTACACCTATATCAGCTTTTATTGAAGACAAAATGTATTTCCTCATTAGTACAATATTTGTACAAGCTCAAGTTTATCGACTTATGTTTTATGTTGTTTGTAACAACAACACTTTTCTTCCAGCTGTATATTACTGTACACTGTTCTGTTTCATCTATCAGGAAATAAATCACTGCTTCATGTAAAAGTACAATACTGGAAATGATTTTGTTCTAATCCTTTTTACTAAAATATGCTATCTATGCCAATGTAGACACACAGTTTTGGTCAATTAACAGAGGTAAAGGTGTGTGTTTTCATCAGGGTTAAGTACATTACCCCTTCTGGTATAAAGGACACAAACAGTTGTAGTTTGAAATAGGTGACATTTGCTTCAGATGCACCCCAAAGACTCAACGCCAAACACCTATAAAAGTGCTTTACTGCTACATTAACACCATAGTAGTATTAACTATTACTGTAACTGAGTTTAAAGGACTGCTGCTATGTTTGTTGTTGTGTTTACAGTTGGGAATAGTGTATTTACTAGATGAGTAGCTTTGATAGCACTGTTTTCAAGCATGGCATGTGTTTGCTAACACTTCAGATACAGATGTTTGCACAGCTGGGAGGGCCAGGAGTCAGGACATCTGTTCCAGTGCTGCCCGTCAAGCCAGCAGGCTCACACCTCACTCTTTTAGCCTGGTGACTAGGTTACATATCCTACCTGGGATTGGAACAAAATGTCAGCTCTCTCATGGGGGACCCAGCCCCCATGAGAGAGCTGACATTTTGACTGTTGAACTATAATGGAGAGCATGTCTGGGAATGCTAGTTTTCCTTTGAGTTTTATGCAGTACCTCTTGTCAACCAGTAGGTGTCCTACCTGACCACAGGATCTAAATGTCAGAGCAGGGAGTCCACCTCCAACCACTGCAGATGTGCTAGTTAGATTGTGATACAGATTGGTTAAAATAGCACGTTATTCACACACACACACATGGACTGCAGCTTTTTATGTGCCTAGCCCATAATTTAAGACCACTTTCAACCTGGTGTTCATATTTTGGCCATGTCATTGTAGGCGAAAAACTTCAAAATGTTTCACATTTCACAGGGCGCAATGATCTTGTAGATCGGCTATTTTCCCATGACACTCACACCAATTATAAAACAGGCCTTAAGTGTTTTTAAACCGTGTGGGCTGACATAGCTGTGGTGGTTGTAGAATGTGATTTAGAGCAGTGCTGCCTTAAAGGCATTGTAGGGAGTTCAGACATAATCAAAGAAAAAAACTGTTGTCAAACACCGCCCCTCCAGCAGTTCTTTTCCCCGACCACCAGGGGGTGACGCAGGGGGGACTTTTTAAATGAGTCATGCCCAAAATAGGTTGCCTTATGCGGATACAATTCGCGGAAATGCCCGACCCTACGGTTCTCTGAATTTATATTTTTAAATAGGCTCTTTCATGATAAATTGACCACATATATGAAGCTAAAGAACTAAATTCTATCCAAACGATTTTTTAAAAGTAAATTATGTGCCTCAAAAAAGAAGTTTGAGAGCGTTTTAAAACCGAAAGTAAAAAGTTGATACGGGCACGGACGCGCACGGACACGCACATGCGTGCGTTAATTTACGACCCGGACATAAACAACATGAACATAAACATTAGGGAAAATACGGATTTCAGACAGAGGACTGTGTTTCAATGAAGGAAAACACCCCAGCATCATTATATAGTGGCTGATAGAGGGGAGAAAATTCAAAAAAAATATATATACATATTTTTTAAATTTAGGCTTAATGTTCCCTACAATGCCTTTAAGTTTTACAGCAGAGTGGGAGCAGACAGACGACAGAGACATGTCATGTACTTTTCCTCACAAGTCTTACCAATACGGCTCTGTTCCATTCTGGTCAAACAGAGTCATGGTGCTGATATTGTACATGTTGTTTCACTGGAAACACTCTGCTACACCAGTGGGTCTCAAAGTGTGTAACTCTAAGAGTGTACAAATGGAAGGCTCCCTCTTTACTAGGAGTTAGAGGTGTCATTCAAAGCTATAGTTTGTGCACGCCCACACAAACAGCCCTGAGAAGAAGTGTAAATTTGAATGCAGGCCGCTGAGGAAGTGTAATCACCAATCAGAGTAAATGAAAACACCTGTATGAGTGTTCAGGCCATTTATATATGAGTTGAGTGTTCAAAGCATTATTATCAGGGTTGCATTGCTCAGGGGACGGACAAACATGCCGTGCAACAACCTTTTTGAACAGGAGCACGCGCACGCACATGCATAGATTTAAAACAACTTTAAATTCTTTCTGGGTTTGCTGAATGTCCCGGTGACTATTCCTAAATTGCACATTTTCCAAAAAAAGATTACTTTTACTTTGGTACTTTTGAGTATATTTTGATGCCAATACTTTTGTACTTTAATCAAGTGAAATTTTGAATGCAGGCCGCTGAAGAAGTGTAATCACCAATCAGAGTAAATGAAAACACCTGTATGAGTGTTCAGGCCATTTATATATGAGTTGAGTGTTCAAAGCATTATTATCAGGGTTGCATTGCTCAGGGGACGGCCAAACATGCCATGCAACAACCTTTTTGAACAGGAGCACGCGCACGCACATGCATAGATTTAAAACAACTTTAAATTCACACCTCAACAAAGTTAACAAAAGCTGCCGACCACCGGTTGTCACACCAGCATGAATTAACATAGGAATGAGCCTAGATGCATATCAGTTGTCCATTGTGTGACCTGTTGTAGTGTAGGTGTTAAGCGATGTGCGCGTTATGTCATAAAATAGAGTGCAACCACTTTCCAATTCAACAATAAAACACTGATTATTACACAGCATTTATCAAGACAAGACAGCAGTAAAATGGCACAGCGAGTTGAACTGGACAAGCAACAGTTTTACTGTGCTATCTGCCTGGGTTTGCTGAATGTCCCGGTGACTATTCCTAAATTGCACATTTTCCAAAAAAAGATTACTTTTACTTTGGTACTTTTGAGTATATTTTGATGCCAATACTTTTGTACTTTAATCAAGTGAAATTTTGAATACAGGCCGCTTTTTTAATACATATCTTTTTAATGACAGTATTTTTTGTATTGCATTGCTTCTTTTGCCTCCCAGTGTAAAGGAAGAATTCTTAGAATGTGTAGTGACTATTTTTACATTTTTTACTCCTTGGATTCTGTAACTGATCCCAAACCAACTGGTTTGTGTTCTCCGACCAGCTGCTAAATGAATGTTAACGTGTCATTTTAACTCCACAGGTTGTGCACAGACTGACGCAGACAGGAGCCCAGGCTGATCCTCCTGAATGCCTTGTTGGAGCCGCAGACGTGGCCTGTGAGTCACCATGACTCACCATGACTTTTCAGGTGTCCCACAAATTGAGACGCTGTCCCACATTGTCACTGGCAGGCTCCAGTGTACAGTAATGCACAGGTGCGCTGATTGTTGCTGATCTTAACATGAGCACACAGCAAACTAGACTGAACCACACAGGACACAGCACTGCTCAAGCAGCACGTGGATAAATTATACGGCCCAGATTGACGCTGTTGTCTTTGTATGCATTTGCCCCATTATTTCTTGTTTTGTTTGTATTGCCTGTTTGAAAACCAAGGACCACAATGGAAATAAGTCTTCACCTTGTGTTCATCCTCATTTAACACCTAAAAATCAGTTTCACGTGTTTATCCTGTAACATATTGGCAACAGTTCCGCGGCTTGGTCGCCTGGACTCACTTCCCTCTGTAACCATGGCAACGCCGGGTCTGCAGGCCGCAGCTCACCACTATGACGTTAGTGGCGCTCCCCTAGAGTTAGTGTCGAAGTGTCCTTGAGCAAGACGCTGAACCCCTAATTGCTCCCGATGAGCAGGTTGGTGCCTTGCATGGTTTCCTCTGCCATCGGTGTATGAATGTGTGTGTGAATGGGTTAATGGCACAATCAATGTAAAGCGCCTCGGATAGTCTGGAACTGAAATAACACTTTGTGCAGCGGAGTCTCGGTTCCTCTTTCTCCTAAACAACCTCTAATCCCAACCAGTGACTGTATTCAAGTTATCATGTGTTAAAAGATCCTTTTGGGGAATCTTACTTTTGTTTAGTTTGTTTATTTCCTGTTAGTTAGCTTGATTTAAGTTTGTACCAATTCTATTTAATTTCTGTAAATGCAATTATTTCTGTTAATACATGTACTTAGTTATGCAAAAGCTGTTGTCCTCCTTTGATTATGTTAGATCCTTTGCACTAGACAAAGGTGACCGTAACATCAGGTTTTGTAATTTGCAGCAATTGTAGAAATATTACACCTTAATTGTCGAATGTTTAAGCATGTTCTAATCATGTATAGGCTACTTTACTTTACTTATTTTTCAAAAAATATTTTTTTTTACATTTTGGACAAAATAGCCAATTTTACATCGAGGTGCCCAGATGTCCCTAGTGCCCACCTATCCTGTTACCGTCCAGAGGCATCAGTAGATGTAAGTACACAGCGAAGCAGACAGAGCACTGATTAGGACACTAGATGTAAGTGTCTCTATTGTATTTCAGACATTGTTGCAATTATCTCTCTCTCTATCTGGATCATTTATGGGCGCTTTATGAACTGTTCTCATAATTGTGTTCATGCCTTCTGCTGCTAGCATAAAAGGCCTCTCCATCTTAAAGTCCTAATAATATCCAACTTAATATCCCTGTATCACCTTCTATGTGACACTTCAGCTTGCAATGACATTGACATGACAATGTCTCTCTCTCTCTCTCTCTCTCTCTCTCTCTCTCTCTCTCCCCCCCTCCCCCCCACCACCCAGACTGCACGAACAGGGAAATGAAACTCATCAGAACTCATTGACAGGTAAGGACTGAGCCAGAAAATCAAACACACGTTAGATGGTGTTACATTGTACAATAGAACTGTATATGATCTTTTAAAATGTATTCATTAAATAGAAATATAAAGTCTATTGAAAGCAGTTTGTGAAGACATAATATACAGTATATCAGTTCATCCAGAAACGGTGCAGCATCTACAGTATGTGTGCGTGCAAATGACCAGATACAGTAGATAGGCTCTACTGTAGTTTCTAGTATTTTCTGATAGAAAGAAACTAGTCTTTCCACAGGCACTGTGGTACTGTGAAGAGCCATGGTGACACCCGTAGTAGTTACATTATGAGACAATGGGCCCCTGGGCAGGGGCACAGGCTTTTAAAATACACCCTCAGTGACTGGCTGGTACACTGTTATGGGCCCAGTGAGGCCTTGAGGATTATGAGGCATGCCCAACTGAGCTGCCGTCAGAGTTGTATCAGTTAAAATGTAGAAATTGCATCATACTGTAGGCTAATACTTAACTATTGATAATACATGTTTTTTTTTTGGTTAAATGTCAACATGATTCAATGGAGCTAACTTAGCTTCTTGAGCAATATGGAAGGACATGACAGTGAATGTATTTAATAGAAAATAATATTAATAGTGTCCAGGTAGCTCATTCGGTAGACCTCTGGCCTTTGGACCAAAAGGTCATAGGTTCAATCTCGGCACCACTAACTCAGTATATGAATAGCACGGCTAGGGTGTGGTCAGTCGTGCGGCAAGTACTGGGAGCTGATGGTAGGTGTTGCGCTCCACCTTAGCATTCCATCTCCCAGAGCTCTAGTGCTTTGTAACGGGGATAGACTCCTGTGTTCTCGGCTGATACTGACAATAAGCCCCCCCCGACCTACTTATTTAATGCTATTATAAATACTAGACCATACCCGGTCGACGCATCCGTGGGGGGATATGCGCACATGATCTGGCAACCCGGGAGGCAGTTCGTCCCATAGCTGGGCAGCCCCGTAACCATGGCGACAGTGTTTGACACAAAAACGCTAATAAGAAGCTGAGATTTGGTGAAATTGAAAAACGGGCTTCACAGTTAAGTTCAGATGGTAATGGTCAATGGCTGTGTGCAAAATCAGAGCAATTGCTCCAGCCACTGAGGAGAACCGGGTAGCTTCACCTACTCACCACTACGCCCTTACTAGAATTATAGTATGATAAGTTTTAATCACAGTTTTACATGTAGTCTCTTTGACATATTGTTTACTTTCATCAAACGTAATCAACTTGATTGGTGCGGTATAATAATAATCTACTGTATGAACTAACAGGGCTATTTTAGTGATGACACACACACACACACACACACACACACACACACACACACACACACACACACACACACACACACACACACACACACACACGCATCTATGTGGTCAGTTCGGTGTAAATAGTTCACTTCACACTGCGTGAAAAGAAATGATTGTGGGAGGGCATTCCTCAGGCAGACCCCAGTTATTTAAGGGAGTAAGTGTGTGTCTGCTGTGTAAGAGCTGGACAAACACTCTATAGAAATGATTACTATAATATAGAGAATATAGGGCCTTTAAACACTTATTTGAACAAAGAAATATGACTTACTCTACCTATAATTCCTAATGAATTAAATGATATTTTAACCAATCTGTAGAGACTACTGTATGTTAATGTAACTAGCACATGTACAGTGGTTGAAGGTCTCTCTACTCTTCTATTGAGACATTTAGACTCTGGTGTCAGGTAGGACACCTACTGGTTGAAAATATCAATAAAGTTATTTCTGAAGATGTGTCCAGAGGGATACAGGATAGGTGGGCACTAGGGACATCTGGGCACATCAATGTAAAATTGGCTATTTTGTCCAAAATGTTAAATATTTGAATAATGGTAAGTAATGTAGATTATTTGACTATTCCACACGTGGGGAATTGATCAGCCCTGCGGATCGGTCTCCTGGACTCACTTCCCTCTGTAACCATGGCAACGGTGGGCTGGCAGGCCACAGCTCACCACTATAACGTTCAGTCTGGAACTGAAACAACACTTTTGAGTCTCGGTTCCTCTTTCTCATAAACAACCTCTAATCCCAACCAGTGACTGTATTCAAGTTATGATGCGATAAAAGATCCTTTTGGGGAATCTTACTTTTGTTTAGTTCGTTTATTTTCAGTTTTTTAGCCTGATTTAAGTTTGTACCAATTCTATATAAATTCTCTAATTATGTATGTTAATTATTTCTGTTTATAAATGTACTTATTTGTGCAAAAGCTGTTGTCCTCCTTTGATTATGTTATGATCCCTTGCCTTAGACAAAGGGGGTCGTAACAACAGGTTTTGTAGCAATTTGCAGCAATTTAAGCATGTTCTAAATATGTATACTTTACTTTACTTAAGACCATTTTTCAAAGATTCTATTTTTTTTTTTACATTTTGGACAAAATAGCCAATTTTACATCGAGGTGCCCAGATGTCCCTAGTGCCCACCTATCCTGTTACCGTCCAGAGGCATCAGTAGATGTAAGTACACAGCGAAGCAGACAGAGCACAGATTAGGACTCTAGTTGTGTCTCTATTGTATTTCAGACATTGTTGCAATTATCTCTCTCTATCTGGATCATTTATGGGCGCTTTATGAACTGTTCTCATAATTGTGTTCATGCCTTCTGCTGCTAGCATAAAAGGCCTCTCCATAAAGTCCTAATAATATCCAACTTAATGTCCCTGTATCACCTTCTTTGTGACACTTCAGCTTGCAATGACCTCTCTCGCTCTCTTGCTCTCTCGCTCTCTCGCTCTCTCTCTCTCTCTCTCTCGCTCTCTTACCACCCAGACTGCACAAACAGGGAAATGAAACGTATCTGATGCTGTGTGACTACAGTTCATAACAAACAACAACTACTAAATCTCAATACAGACAAGGACGGTGGTGTGGACAGACAGAACTCATTGACAGGTAAGGACTGAACCAGAAAATCAAACACACGTTTGATGGTGTTACATTGTACAATAGAACTGTATATGATCTTTTAAAATGTATTCATTACATACAAATGTAAAGTCTAAAGTCAGTTTGTGAAGACATAATATACAGTATATCAGTTCATCCAGAAACGGTGCTGTGTGTGTGTGTGTGTGTGTGTGTGTGTGTGTGTGTGTGTGTGTGTGTGTGTGTGTGTGTGTGTGTGTGTGTGTGTGTGTGTGTGTGTGTGTGTGTGTGTGTGTGTGTGTGTGTGTGTGTGTGTGTGTGTGTGTGTGTGACCAGATACAGTAGATACTGTATATAGGCTCTACTGTAGTTTATGGTATTTTCTGATAGAAAGAAACTAGTCTTTCCACAGGTACTGTGGTACTGTGAAGAGCCTGGTGACACCCATCGTAGTTACATTATGAGACAATGGGCCCCTGGGCAGTGGGCACAGGCTTTTAAAATACCCCCTCACTGACTGACTGGTACACTGTTAGGGGCCCAGTGAGATCCTGGGGCCACTGGGCTGAGGCCCAGCAGGCCATCCCTGGTGACACAAGGTTAGAACAACAAGGCAGGCTGGCCGACAGCGAGGCCTTGAGGATTATGAGGCATGTCCATCTGAGCTGCCGTCAGAGTTGCATCAGTTAAAGTTTTGAAATTGCATCATGCTGTAGGCTAATGCTATTGTTAATAAAAATATATATATGTTTTTGGTTCAAAAACATCAACATTATTCAATGAAGCTAACTTAGCTTCTTAGCTTAGCTTGACAAGTTCAGTTCAGTTTATTTCCAGCTCTTTTGTACAACAGAAAGATACATATATACAAGTGCATTTATGCAAATTTGAAAATCATAATGACAAGAAAAAAGGAGGTCCAAGGCACAAGTTCGTGTACATAAAGTGTCCAAGAAGCTGGAAAAGGGGACAGGGAGAAGCATAATGCTTATCGAGCCCTTCCCCTGGCTCAGTTTGCAAAAGGAAATAAATAAGAAATAAGGTACAGTGTTTGCAAACACGATTCATATGAAAAGAATATACGTACATATACAAGATGGATCAATGGGAGCCAGTGGGAATGCACATCACTGTGTGTGAGGGGTGGTATTAGGTCTAATAAATTCTGCAAATGGGAGCATTATATTAGCATGCAGATTTCATCATTTTTTCCACAGCTATAAATGTGCATATTGTTAAACTTCTTGAGCAACATGAAAGGAGATGACTGTGAATGTATTTAGTAGAAAACAATATTACTATAAATATAAGTATTAATCACAGTTATAAAATGTAATCTCTTTGACATGCTGTTAACTCTTATCAAACATAATCAACCTGATTGGTGTGATATGTTAATGATAATCATCTATGAACTAACAGTAATCACATCTATGAAGTCTCTGTGCAGTTCTGTATCACGGCCAGTGGTGTAGTGGGGATTCTTTTCACAGACAAGTCTCTATTTTAGTGACGTCAGACACACACATTCACAGGCACGCACACACGCAGAGTCAAATAGTCTATTGTATTCGGCTGCAGCGCAATTATTAATAATTTTAACCACACTTAATTTTCTTGATTTTACTACTCTTGATAATACCTTCAAAGTTAATGGGATTAAGCAGTTCCTAAATAATCCTTCTTTGATTTGGAACTTTATACCTACCTGTAAAAAATGCCAACTGTAACATACAGGCTTTATTCCAGAAAAATATTATTAGTATACCTTATATAGTATCCTACTGTATTGGTCCAGATTTGTTGATGGCTTGATTTGGAATATTCCATATAAATATGTTCTTATCAATAAAGTGAGGGAGGTTTCGTTTAAAATCCTGCATAGGTTTTATCCTACAAGTAATTATCTTAAGTTCAAGAAAGACATCTATGTGAACTGTTCATTGTGTGAAATGTACCCAGAGACAATGCTGCACTTATTTTGGAATTGTACCCACACTAACACGTTTTGGAAGGGTGTATCTCTGTATACTGTTGAGAATGATGACTCTGACTTTTGTCTTTACTGGCAAAAGGTTTGGCTTCAATAATAATAATAATAATAGAACAGTGAGGTATTCATAATTCATTTGATAATTATTAGCTAAATTTCATATACATAAATCCAAATGTAGTCATTCCAAACCCTCTTTCATCATACTTGGAATTGAAGTCAAGCTGAACTTTAAAACAATTTATGAAAAGAAAAACGTATGTAACGTATACTGTATATGCACGCACATGCGTGTGTGTGTGTGTGTGTGTGTGTGTGTGCTGTCACAACTTGAACATCAGTAGTGCAGCATGTGATTACCCCCCCTCTCTCTCTATCTCTCTCTCACCGCCCAAACCGACACTTTTTCTGAACAGGGAAATGAAACTTGTATGATGCCGTGTGACTACAGTTCAACTACAAAACAACTAGACTACATCTCAATCTACAGACAACGACCGTTGACAGACTGAACTCATTGACAGGTAAGGAACCAGCAAATCATGTTTATTGGTGTTACATTGTAGCCTACAATAGAACTGTATATGACTGTATATTATACTAGTATAAGATGATGCTGATAAAATCTTTCAAAATGTCTTCTTTAAGTACAAATGTAGCCTCTTGAAAGCAGTTGGTGTAGAGTAGACATATAATATATATCAGGTGTTTCACTGGGGTTCATGGCAGTGCACGCTAGAGCTCTTCACGGGCCCCCGATTCTGAAAATACCCGACAGGACCCGAGACCCGCACGGGTCGGAACCGTGTTTTATCATAATCACTCGGTACCGGGTCGGAATCGGCGTTATTACCTCGGAACTCGGGTCTGTCCATCATTATGTGTAATGCCTGAGTGGATCCAAGAAGACCCGTAGTATGCCTACTGTGTGTGTGCGCTATCGGGAGACCAGATGTCTCCCTTTGCGTGGGACAGTCCCACATTTCCGTTACCTTTCAGGCATCCCACACATTGAGACTCTGTCCCACATTGTGACTGGCAGGCTCCAGTGTACAGTAATACATCAATGTGCAGGTGTTGAGAGGTGAGCTGATTGTTGCTGAAGCTCTTAACATGAGCACACAGCAAACTAGACTGGACACAGCACTGCTCAAGCAGCACGTGAAAAAATGATAGGGTAGGCTATGCTTTTATTGATGCGGTCACGGACAGATTTATTTTGTTGAGAGACAATGTTCAAAGGAACTGCTGCATCATCGTTGATCTAAACACAAGCAAAATAAGAGTAGTCTACTACAGAATCAAGCTAGAACACACAGTTATTTACAAGATTGTTGAAACAATGTAATTGTTGCATTTTGAACCTATCCTCCTAATAGTTGGCTTTCCACTTGTAAAGCAGACTATTGTCTCTTTTCCTGCAAGAAATGTTTTTAAGCCTGTTAAAATAATATGATAAATATCCCCTAGACTACAGCAGGTTAATAACAAAATAATAGGCATCATCAGGCCTATGGTCGAATATGACATCAAGGCATTTAATAGCAACTTAGGCAATAAGTTGCTATTAATAGCAACAATCCATGATTTGCACACTTGATGAGACAATGGACCCCTGGGCAGTGGGATTATAAATCCTGGGCTGAGGCCCAGTAGGCCATCCCTGGTGACACGAGGTTAGAACATCAAGGCAGGCTGAGGCCGACATGAGGCTTTGAGGATGATGACGCACACCTGAGTGAGAGTCAGAGTTGCATCAGTTATTACATCATTTTGTAGCAGATCTGATCACCTGCGGGTAGATCAGATCTGTGTCAACATTTCAGTGTGATCTGTACAGTGATTACATTCCAGCTGCTTCATGTGTGTATGTGTAGTAAATGACAGACAGTGAGGAATGTGTACTGACTATCAATGTAACAGTTTTGTTGTTAGTTATGTTTATAGTTTATGTACTTATTTTATTAACTATTGTTGGTTGGTGCAATCTGCAGGACTGTGAACTTAACATGTTGATGAAGTTGTACATCTGAGCTTTGAGGTATACCCCCCCCCCTTTGTTGTAACCACTATCATTTTTTTTTAAAACACATTTTCCATTTGTGTGAGCCACTCTTGGGCAGACTGAAATAATAGACGCTTGTTGCAGGTTGAAGAATAGAATGTTCACTCCAGGTTTGGTTAGATTTCAACTTAAAGATGTTTATTTTTCTTCTGTTTACAAATAGATAAATTGAAATAAAACTAAACTTGTCTTGTAGGCTAATAGAATCAAATAAAAGATCACACAATAAATCTCCCGCACGCAAGCAAGGTCTAAAGACTGTGTGCTTCTCAGTCTGTCACGCCCCCTAGCATGACTCACCTCTCCTTATAAAGAGACCTGCGATGGTGCTTGGGTGGTGCAGTGGTAAAGTCCCTGCCCACCACCAAGGAGGTTGCATCCGGCTTTGTCGAGTGTCTGCACGAACACAATTGGCCCGTGTACGGGGGAAGCCGGGCTGGGAGGGTGATACTGGTCATTGCATGTACTCCTACGGCCTGGGGGCGGCACCTGTCAGCGGGGAGTGTTGGGCGGGAGGAGAAGGACGAAGGTTCTACGTCCTCCTGGTGGGGGCTCCTCACTGGCAGGTGAGCCAGTAGGATAAATCAGCAGTGACAACACACAAATGTGTGTGGGGAGGAAATAATTGGCATAACGACTAAATTGGGGAGAAAAAGGGGTACAAAATAAAATTTTTAATAATAATAAATAAATAAAGAGACCTGCGGAGGGTTGAGCACACTACAGCCATTAGTAGACACACACCACAATACAAGAAGGCTAATAAATACAGTATACAACATTATTATTGAATATAAACTAAAGAATTGGCTCCTACACTGTTTGTTACAAGCAAATGTGTTCATTATAAATATGATACATTTTATGAATATCATAAGTAGTTTAGTTTCCACACCCCAGGCCTAGGGTATTTTATTATCTACACAAATAAAATACACATGCTATTAAGTTAATAATAATAATAATCTGCCAGTCATATAGCTTCAAACTTCTTCTTGAGCTTCTTGAGTAACATGGAAGGAGATGACAGTAATAATAATAGCTCAGATTTGTAGCGCTTAAATAAAATAAAATAAATCACTTTACATAAAGAAAAGGAAGGAACCACACACACATGTGCGCCCCACATGACGCACGCGCGCTCCACAGACACGCGCCGTCCTCGACACCTAAAACAATAGCCTCTACCTGGCTGCTTTGCATAACATTAGGCTACTCGAGAAAAGCCATGGTCTTGAATTGAATGTGTGAGGAATGTATCCTCTCACAATGAGAGACACTAGTCTCTGCACTGCAGAGTGTGAAAGGGTTAATCGCTTAGCAGAGGACCCAAGAACAAGAGCTGTAGCCAACCAGACACTCACAAACGTATGCCTGTCCGTTGCTGCAAGTTCTTATGACTGTTCATATGATTGCTTTAAAACCTTTGTTTTGAAAGCAATGTAAGTCTTAAATTAAAAAAAAAGTAATTCAAGTAAAGACAAAGTTGTCTGATTATTTTAAGCACTTATGTGTGGGTGAGTCTATGTAAAGGGCTTTTATATAAAACTAAAAGGAAAAATAATAATAATATATTGAAACAAAATTAAAAACAACACATTAACAATGCAACTAAATAATAAGAAATATAATTACATAAAAAATCACATGTTGAATACAGTATATCAGCTAGCACTGAGCTGATCGGCTATGTGCACATGCGTGAGCGTGCACGTGACGTCATTAAAAAGAGCCCCGCTAGCTCAAAAAACCACAGCTCATCACTGCGCACGCACACACACACACACACACACACACACACATGGACACACACGGACACACACACGGACACACACACGGACACACACGGACACTTTACTTGTACATCTGAGCTTTGGGGCATAGGCCCTACTTAACCTCGCGTCACCAGTCTTTCCACCTCGGAGGAAAGCCTGGTATGCGTTACTAAAGACCCGTGTGATCCGGTCTAGGCCACGCCTACTGAAAAAAAAAATGAAAAAAAAAGAATCCTCTTTCCGGATTGTCGCGATCCGGTTTTGCGGTGCCGCTTTGTTTTGGTTCCCCAATCCCTATTTAAATGGAATAGAATTTCCCCGTGGGATAATACGGATAATACAGACGCTAAATAGTCTCCGGAAAGTACACTCACATTTATATTTAAAAAATAAGCTAAACTACGCCGCATCAAGGATTTTATTAGGACGGACCTATTTTGGGGTGACGTCTTTCCGGATTGTCGCGATCCGGTCACCTGATGACGCGGATGACGCGCCTGGTGATGTAGGGCTACTTCCGCTCCCGACCGGATCATAGACCCGAAAAGCTTTGCTTCCCAGGCTAGGCCCTACTGTATGTTACAAGCAAATGTGTCGTTTATAAATATGATATACATTGTATTTTGAATCTATATCTGTAATTTTTAAGTAGTTTAGTTTCTCCACCTCAGGCCTAGGGTAAACATATTTTAAGGCTGTAGGTTTATTTTAATCAGCTGACTTTCATGTTGGTATTATTAAACTTCTTGAGCTTCTTGAGCAACATGGAAGGAGATGAGAATGAAAGTATTAAATAATATCTGTTTAGATATCTTGGAAGGGTTAAGTTCTAAGAATAATCACATCTATCCCTGTACAGTTCTATATCATAACCAGTGGTGTAGTGGGGATTTTTTTTTTACAGGGATAGCGCTTTTCTAATGTTGCACATACACACTCACACACACACGCACGCACGCACGCACGCACGCTTATGGAATGTAGCTTCATGAACTGTTCTCATAATTGTGTTTATGCTTTCTGCTGCTAGCATAAAAGGCCTCTCCATCTTACTGTCTTAATAATATCCAACTTAACACATTAAAACCGGGAAAGCATCCGTGTCATTTTAGATTTGAGCTATATACTGTATAGCAACATACGTTTCTCAGAGAACTCTTACGGTGCGTTTTAACAGCGGGCAACTCTCGGGCGACATCGCCCAAAATATAAAGTAAGTCTATGAGAGCCGGCAACTACTGGCGATCGGGCGAAGTGGGCGGGGGGGCGATGAAAGATGGATTTTCTTTATCTTTTTGGACGATATCGCCCGGCATCGCCCGAGAGTTGCCCGCTGTTAAAACGCACCGTTAGGATTTAGAACAGTGGTTTAGAACAGTGGTTCTCAAACTAGCAGATCTACAAGCTCACAGAGCGTCACTTTGTGCCGCGCTGCAAGCTTGTACATCTGCTATCTTTGAAAAATCTTGAAAATGTTTGAAAAATGTTGAATAATTTTGATAATTTTGGGGGTCGTTGGCCCGAGAATATTTGACATCTACTGGTTTGGTAGGAATTTGTAGAATTGGCCTCAGGTCTTAATGGGTTAATGTCTCACCTTCTATGTGACGTTTCCTCTTTCAATGACAACTCCCCTGTTCTGTAGAGTCTTTGCAACATCAGTTCAGCATGTGTGGTTAACCATCTCTCTCTCTCTCTCTCTCTCTCTCTCTCTCTCTCTCTCTCTCTCTCTCTCTCTCTCTCTCTCTCTCTCTCTCTCTGCCACTTTTTCTGAACAGGAAATGAAACGTGTATCTGATGCTGTGTGACTACAGTTCATCTACTAAACAACTAGACTAAATCTCAATCTACAGACAAGGACCGTTGACAGACAGAACTCATTAAAAGGTAAGGACTGAACCAGAAAATCAAACACAATTACATTGTACAATAGAACTGTATATGACTTTATAGTTTAAGATGATGCTGGTGAAATATTTTAAAATGTTTTCATAAGAACAAAAGTCTATTGAAAGCAGTTTGTGAAGACAAATAATATATATCAGGTGTTTCACTGGGATGGGTGTGGCAGTGTGTGATACTGAATAATATAGACTGGGATCAGTTTGCTCTGCAGGGAGATGATCCACTAGAACGGATAAGGAAACAGTGATGCATGTTACTGTATGTGTGTGTGCAAATTACAGGATACAGTAGGCGGGCTCTAGACCGGATCAGAGCTCTGAACAGTAAATAGAAACTAGTCTTTCCACAACACTGCAGAAAGATATGAGGTTAGAACAACAAGGCAGACATCGAGGCCTTGAGGCCTGTGAGGCACAACCCAGTGAGCTGCTGTCTGAGTTACATACTGACTTACAATATAACTGTTAAATGTTATCATACTAAATACTTTAATATTGATAAATGTATTTTTGATTCAAAAACATCAACATGATTCAATGGAGCTAACTTAGCTTCTTAGCTTGACGAGAAGGATCAAGGAGAGTCAATGGGAATTAGGGCTGCACGATTCTTGCTCAAATGAGAATCACGATTTTCCTCCATAAGAATTGAGATCACGATTCTCACACGATTCTCTTGTAAATATATATTTAAAAAAAAAATCAATGTAAAAAAAAAAAAAAAAAGATTTTTTTTTTTTTTTTTTTTTTTTTAGCATTGAAAAAAAAATCGCCATAATTTAAAATCGAGATTGCATAGGTGTCTGAATCGAGATCACGATCTTTTTTCGATTAATTGTGCAGCCCTAATGGGAATGCACGTGTGTGAGGGGCGGTTCCCTGGGCAGTCCATGTGTGAAACTCCTGGTTTTGTGACTTGCCTAAAATGTATCAAAAGGCAAGTCACACCATGGTGGTTGATCAGATCTGTGTCAACTTTTCAGTGTGATCTGTGTACAGTGACTACATTCCAGCTGGGTTTAACAAGCTTCATGAACTGCTTTCATAATGGTGTTTATGCCTTCTGCTGCTAATACAAAAGGCCTCTCCATCTGAACGTCTTATTAATATCCAACTTATTGTCCCTGTATCACCTTCTATGTGACACTTCCTCTTTTATTGACAACTCCATTAGTGGTATGCCAAATACAACTAATGAAAATCCACTAATGACAATGTAAGACTATTTCAATACAAATGAATGACAAGAATGTATTAAACTGTTAATACATCTGATTCTACGTCCTCTGATATGTTTACAGGTGGCACGCAAAGGGACTTCTGGTACTGTGAGAAAGTTAGAAAGACTTGTGAGAATAGAGGTTTTTAATTTAGGAATTGAATACGCGCAGTTGTGTTCACATCTATCATTAATTTTGTTTCTTTCAAAGTATAGGGGAAATAAAATATTAACAGGACGGCAAATAGTGTTTTCATCCTTGGTATATAAAAATCTGAAACTGAAAAAACGAAGAAAAACTTCCATCTAAATAATGAAATATTACTTAAGTTAAGTATCGAGTGAACAATGGCAGAGGACAGATAATGAATAAAAACAATTTAATGAAGTATGGAGTTACATTTATGAGGCTGTGTAGATGGAACGGAGCTGGTGTGTGTGTGTGTGTGTGTGTGTGTGTGTGTGTGTGTGTGTGTGTGTGTGTGTGTGTGTGTGTGTGTGTGTGTGTGTGTGTGTGTGTGTGTGTGTGTGTGTGTGTGTGTGTGTGTGTGTGTGTGTGTGTGTGTGTGCGTGTTTGTTGGTGTTACGTTGTACAATAGAACTGTATATGACTGTACATTATTTCATCATAAGTTGCTGATGAAACCTATTAAAATGTCTTCATTAAAGGAGTAGTTTACTCAAACAAAATCTTATTGTCTCTCAATTACACACCCCATGAAGCCTTGAATTCATGGAGATGTTTTAGTTTTTGTTGCATTAAACCAATATTTAGATGACCGGTGGAGACTCAATGGAGACTCTTTGTGTCTCCTACCAGACATTAGCATCTTTCCGCTGGTCATCAAAATATTGGCTTAGGAATGCGACAAAAGCGAGAAAAAAAATCTCCATGAACTCAAGGCTTTGTGGGGTGTGTAATTGATAGAAAATAAGTCATCTTTTGGGTGAACTACTCCTTTAAGTACAAATGTAAGTCTTGAAAGCAGTTTGTGTGACAACTAATATATATCAGCTGTTTCACTGGGATGGGCATGGCAGTGCTCGCTACTGAATGATGATAGACTGGGATCAGTTTGCTGATCTGGTATGCATGGGTCTAGAGTTCATACAGAAACGGTGCATGCATGTACTGTGTGTGTGTGTGTGTGTGTGTGTGTGTGTGTGTGTGTGTGTGTGTGTGTGTGTGTGTGTGTGTGTGTGTGTGTGTGTGTGTGTGTGTACGCTATAACTCCTCACACAGTTTGTTGTACTTAATACGGCAGATATGTGGATATGGCACCAAAATATAATTCACTTTTATTCAATGTACAAAAGGGAATAGCAACAGTGGATGATGCAACAATCAATAGGTTACAATTGGTATGACAATGACTGTGGTTCAACAACAATATACATTGCACCTCTACAATGGGTCGATGCTGAGGCTTGCCAAGGGGAAGAGAGAACTGGCTAACCAGCCCAGGGCAGTGACAACCCAAGCCACAGCACACACAAAGAACATTGTAAAATATTCTAATCAGAACAAAAAAGAAAAGGGGATTCCACCACCACTGGAGCGGGCATCACCAGGTCCTGATTTGGGGCCTCAGCACCAGAACTAAACAGAGTGGGAAACAATACATTAGTGCGGCACAGGCACAATACATTGGATTATAATTATGGCTGTCAAAGTTAACTTGAATAATCGCAATTAATTCACCATTAACTCGATTAATTTTTTTAATCGCAATTTTTCATTTTTATTTATTTTTGCCATTTGGACTATATCCGTAGTTTAGGACACAGCTCTCTATGTCTGTGAGCATGCTCCTTATGTTTTGCTGTTATGTGTTGTTGATTTCTGGTCATTGTACAGTAGATGTTGATTACAGTACCATTACTGTTGTTACCCCACAACTCATTAGGCATTACATTTATTTCTTCAGCTACTTTAAATAGGGAGCTAAATGCTACAGTGTAACAGGGAGGCCACAATATCCTGTGCTCAATTTATGTTTGTTTTATTTTGTAGAATCCTGTATATGAGGTCCATCATTTAATGTTAATGTAAAAAATATATATATATATAAACATAAAGGTGGACACTACAGTACTCTTATTAGTAAATTAAGCAGATCATAATACCCATCTGCTGCAGCCTATTTTATGCCAATGCAGTACCATGATGTTTTTTTTTGGCTTTTTTATTTTTTTCCAATAATAAATAAACATACTTTTGTATATGCTAAGCATATTTTTCACCCCCATGTTAATAGGGGTATAAAATATACCTCTAGGGTACATTGTGAACGGATAAAAGCGGATTACTTATTTGCGATTACTCGCGCGATTAACTATGCCAAAGCATGAGATTAATCGCAATTAAACATTTTAATAGTTTGACAGCACTAATTAAAATACGTGTCTTATTATCACAGGTAATAGACCGTGATATACAGTAGGCGACCGGGGGTTTCACACAAAATAATAAAATAACCAAAATTAAACCCAAAACCAGGGCTGACGGTCAGGAGGTGAAACTACACCCAGGCAAAGCAGCAGCGTTGTGTTCCTCTTCACCAAGCCCTGGAAACACAAGCGTCAGTATCAGCCCACTATTCAATAGTGCTTAATATCAATGAGACAAAACAGAGACAGACAGATTTAAACCCACCGCGACATTCAACGGCAAAACGCACAGTTAATGCCCGCGGATGTTACGCTCGACCGGTGCTGCGTAGCCAAAAGTGCCGGGGACCCAAAGGCAAAGACACAGAGACAGTAATAGGGGTAACCAACTCCAACTGGCTACCGATTAAATACCGCATAGACTTCAAGATCCTCCTCAACACTTTCAATGCCATCCACAAACTCTCCCCCCCATACCTGTCTGATCTCATCCATATCAAAACTCTCACCCGGTCACTCAGGTCTTCCTCCTTCACCAACCTCACTGTTCCCCCAGCTGCTCGTTTGTCCACCATGGGGGGTAGAGCCTTCAGCCGCTCTGCCCCTGGCCTCTGGAACAGCCTTCCCCCCGACATTCGAAACATGGACTCACTCCCCACCTTCAAATCCCACCTCAAAACTCACCTTTTCAAACAGGCCTATGCTCACCTTGAGTAAGGGTCTGCTGCAGGCCTTATGTGTATTTTGTGTGTATTTTAAACTTGCTTTATTGTTTGTATTTCTTTTCTGTTTTGTTAGGCGACCTTGGGTGACCTGAAAGGCGCCATATAAATAAAAAAAATGTATTATTAAAAGGAATTTTATTAAACAATAACGTTACGGTGGGAGGAAAAGTCCTGGGGAGGTGGAGAAGGCTGAGGAGCGTGGATGGAGCTGGGAGACACTGGGTTTTAGGTGGAGGGAGCCTGGAACAAAAAGAGACAAAGGTTAGCATCAAACAAAAGTAGCTTTAGAGATTCACTCAGGAACACTGGTAAACTAACAGCCGGCAACACTAACCACAGTAGTTAATATCCAAGCATCGGGCGTCGGTTCCCAGCAGCTTATATTGGCCAGCTCCTGATGATGGTGATGTGGAGCAGCCGGGCTGATTAGGACCAGCCACACCTGTGCTGGCTGCTGGCTGAGGGAGACGCCCGGCCCTTGCCCTTATATGGCGTGCAGGGGAGGGACCAGGGACGTGTGGCACAACAGTACCCCCCCCCTTAGGGGAGGCACCGGACGACCGTCCTGGGACGCCTGGATTGTCCCGGTAGAAGTCGTCCAACAGGGAGGGGTCAGCAAGGTAGGACCGGGGCACCCAGCTGCGGTCTTCAGGGCCAAAGCCCTCCCAGTCCACTAAGTACTGGAAACCTCTCCCCCGACGACGGACGGCGAGGAGCTTCCGAACCGACCAAACAGGGTCACCGCCAGCCAGGAGTCGAGGGGGCGGAGGAGCCGAAACCGGCGGAGACAAGGAGCTGGTGGCCACAGGCTTAAGCTGGGACACATGGAACACGGGAGGAACCTTGAGAGCCGGAGGAAGATCCAGACGAACCGCAGTGGGGCTGATGATACGGCCCACGGTATAGGGGCCGACAAACCGGGGATTCAACTTGCGGGTAGAAGTCTGGGAGGTCTGGAGGGGCAGGTCCCGGGCCAACAGCCAAACCTTGTGGCCAGGCTGGTAGACAGGAGCACGCACCCTCCGCCGGTTGGCACCACGCTGGGCACGCACAGAGGCACGGAGTAGCGCAGCCCGGGCAGTTTTCCAGATGCGTCGGCACCGGCGGAGGTGGGCCTTGGTGGACGGGACCGCCAACTCCAGCTCCTGTTGGGGAAACAGAGGAGGTTGGTAACCCAGCGAGCATTGAAAAGGTGACATACCGGTGGCGGAGCTCTCCATGGTGTTGAGGGAATACTCCACCCAAGCTAGGTACTTGGCCCAGGAAGAGGGGTTGTTGGAGGCCACGCAGCGAAGAGCCGCCTCGACTGCCTGGTTGGCACGCTCCGCCTGCCCATTGGACTGCGGATGGTACCCAGAGGAGAGGCTGGCCGTGGCCCCAATTCCCTTGCAAAAGGCCTGCCACACCTTGGAGATGAATTGGGGGCCACGGTCGGACACGATGTCAGCAGGGATTCCGTGGAGGCGGACGACATGGAGGGTGAGGAGGTCCGCCGTCTCAGCAGCAGAAGGGAGCTTGGGGAGAGAAACAAAGTGGACAGCCTTAGAGAACCGGTCGACCACGGTCAGGATGGTGTCACAGCCCTGGGACACCGGGAGCCCAGTAACGAAGTCCATGGCTATGTGTGACCAAGGTCGACTCGGAATGGGGAGGGGCTGTAGGAGACCTGCCGGAGGACGATGGGACGCCTTACTACGGGCACAGACGGTGCAGGCGGCTACAAACTCCCTGACATCCTTCTTAAGGGTGGGCCACCAGAACCTCTGGCCGATGAACCTCGCTGTCCGGCGCTCCCCGGGATGACAGGCAACACGACTGGAGTGACCCCACTCCAACACCTGTGGACGGACAGCATCGGGGACAAACTGCTTGTTCTGAGGACCATTGCCCGGGTCGGGCTGGGTCAGAAGGGCCTGTCTCACCACCGAGTCGATGGCCCAGGTGATAACACCTACCACCCGGGCAGAGGGAACGATGGTGTTGGAACTCTCCTGAACAGTGGGGTTATCGCCAGGGAACTGTCGGGATAGAGCGTCAGCCTTGACGTTCTTGGAGCCCGGGCGGTAGGTGAGAGTGTAATCGAACCGGCTGAAGAATAGGGCCCAGCGGGCCTGCCTGGAGTTAAGCCTCTTCGCCGCCCTCAAGTAGGTCAGATTCTTGTGGTCTGACCACACGATGAACGGCAGCTTCGCTCCCTCCAACCAGTGTCTCCACTCCCTCAGAGCGTCGTGGACTGCCAGCAGCTCCTTGTTACCCACGTCATAATTCCTCTCAGCGGAGTCGAAGGTCCTAGAGAAATAAGCGCACGGATGCACCCTTTGGTCCTCCTCAGACCGCTGGGAGAGGATGGCTCCGATGCCCGTATCTGAAGCATCCACTTCCACGACGAATTGCCTCTCCGGGTCAGGGTGGACGAGCACAGGAGCCGTAGAGAACAAGCCCTTGAGCTTGGAGAAGGCTGCCTCAGCTTCGGGGGTCCAGGAAAAGGGGCATGAGATGGAGGTAAGGGCATTGAGAGGGGCAGCAATCTGACTGAATCCCTTGATGAACCTGCGTACAAAACCGACGAAACCCAGGAAGCCTCTGAGCTGAGTCCGGTTAGTAGGACGCGGCCACTCCTCCACTGCCTTGACCTTGGCGGGATCAGCACGCATCTGTCCAGCTTCCACAACGTTTCCAAGGTATGTCACAGAGTCAGAGTGGAACTCACACTTTTCGGCTTTGACAAAGAGGCGGTTCTCCAACAGCCGCTGGAGAACTAGGCGGACATGCTGGTGGTGTTCCTCCAAGGACCTGGAGAAGATGAGGATGTCGTCTAGGTACACCACCACAAAGACGTTTAACATGTCTCTTAGCACGTCGTTCACGAGGGCTTGGAAGACTGCCGGAGCATTGGAAAGGCCAAAGGGCACAACGAGGTACTCGAAATGGCCGAGATGGGTGTTGAAGGCCGTCTTCCATTCGTCGCCCTCCCTGATCCGGACTAGGTGGTAGGCGTTGCGGAGATCTAGCTTAATGAACACCCGGGCGTGAGTAAGTGGCTCAAAAGTGGAACTAATCAGGGGGAGTGGATACTTATTCTTCACCGTGATGTCATTAAGACCGCGATAGTCAATACAAGGCCTCAGGCCGCCATCCTTCTTAGCCACAAAAAAGAAGCCTGCCCCAAGGGGAGAAGACGATGGTCTAATTATGCCTGAGAGCAGGGACTCTGCAATATAATTGCGCATCGCCTCCTTTTCCGGAAGGGAGATGTTGTAGAGACGCCCCTTAGGATGGGACGCCCCAGGGAGGAGGTCGATGGCACAATCATATGGCCGGTGAGGGGGAAGTGAAAGGGCCTTATCCTTACTAAACACCGGGGCAAGGTCAAGATAGACAGGAGGAACACCAGTGATATCAGGGGGAGAGGACATGGGCTTGGGACCACTGGGCGGACACAGCGCGGAGCGCAGACAGGCCGCATGGCATGCTGTGCTCCAACCCAGGATCCGGCCAGAGGCCCAAGAGATGTGAGGCTCATGCCTCTCCAACCAAGGTCTACCTAACACCAGAGGCGCAGTGGGGGCGTGCAGAACAAAAAAACGTATGGACTCAGAGTGGTTACCAGAAAGAGTGAGCGTGAGCGGTTCAGTGGAAAAGGAAATGGTACCCAAGGAGTGCCCGTCGATAGCCCGGGGAGACAGAGTGCGATCTAAGGGAACTAAAGGGATGCCCGACTGGCGAGCTAAGGAAATATCCATTAGGCTCTCGTCTGCCCCAGAGTCAATGAGGGCACTAACAGTCAGTGTTTCCTTGTCCCAGGCCAGGGTTGCGGGGAAAAGGCGGTTGGGACTACTATTGGGCTGGGAAAAGGCTGCTTTGCTCACCAGTATAGCCCCTACCGGCGAGCTCGGTCTTTTGGGCGGGTTGGGCAGGCCTTGATGTAGTGCCCTGGCTCTCCACAGTAGAGACACAGCTGGTTATTCAGCCTCTGTTCCCTCTCCGCTCGTGAGAGCCGTGCTCGGTCGATCTCCATGGGCTCTCCAGGCCCGGCTGTAGGAGGAGGCGGGGGAGGCGGAGTTGAGCTGGAAGAGGGTGAACCGGTGGACACCGAAGCAGAGCGATTGGGCATAGGGTGAAGAGAGCTTCGTTGGGCTCGGTCCGCACGGCGCTCCTGAAGCCGAGTGTCCATCTTGAGGCCAGGGCTATGAGATCACAAAGGGTCCTTGGGCTATCACGGACAATGAGATCCTTAACAGCATCACTCAGCCCCTTGCGATAGACACTTAGGAGGGCGTGGTCATTCCAACGGCTTTCGGCAGCAAGGATCCGGAACTCCAGCGTATACTGGGCCACTGAACGCGCCCCCTGGCGGATAACGAGCAGACGGCTAGAAGCGTCCTGTCCGTCTGCAGGGTGATCAAACACAGCTCGGAACTCACTCTTGAACTGTGAGTAGACAGTGGCAAAAGCTGGGTTGTTCTCTACTGCTGCAATAGCCCAGCTGAGGGCCTCGTCGACCAGGAGGGACATGACCAGAGCAATCTTGGACCCATCGGAGGAGTATCTGGAAGGCTGATGTGTAAAGAGTAACTCACACTGTGCCAAGAAGCCCCTGCTCTGATCAAAATTTCCATCGAACGGCCTAGGGCTAACTAAGCCAGGCTCAGACCGAGGGCGCTGTGGGGCGGGGGGAACGGGGATAGCAGGCATGTTGGAAGCACTGGGGCCAGAGCCGAGAACGGGAGTAGGATTTCCTCCGGCAGAGACATGGGCATTAAGGGCATCCAGGGACTGTTGTATGCCTGCCAAGGCTCCCGCTAAATCGTTAACCTGGGTAGATAGTGTAGCCAGTACCAACGGTGGTTTGGGATGTCTTCTCAAGAATAGCAATTTGGGACTGGACAGTGGGGAAGGCCTTACTTAAGTCTTGCTGCAAAACTGATAATTCTGTAGCCTGGCCAAATACAAATTCACATAATTCTGGGGGGGCTTTGTTCTCTGCCCCTGGAGCCCCGGCTTGGCTCATGATGGCTTGGATATTCTGTTACGCTCGACCGGTGCTGCGTAGCCAAAAGTGCCGGGGACCCAAAGGCAAAGACACAGAGACAGTAATAGGGGTAAAAGGAATTTTATTAAACAATAACGTTACGGTGGGAGGAAAAGTCCTGGGGAGGTGAGAGGGTTTTTGTAATCCAGGGAGTAAGGAAGTGGAGCGCTGGTGGAGAAGGCTGAGGAGCGTGGATGGAGCTGGGAGACACTGGGTTTTAGGTGGAGGGAGCCTGGAACAAAAAGAGACAAAGGTTAGCATCAAACAAAAGTAGCTTTAGAGATTCACTCAGGAACACTGGTAAACTAACAGCCGGCAACACTAACCACAGTAGTTAATATCCAAGCATCGGGCGTCGGTTCCCAGCAGCTTATATTGGCCAGCTCCTGATGATGGTGATGTGGAGCAGCCGGGCTGATTAGGACCAGCCACACCTGTGCTGGCTGCTGGCTGAGGGAGACACCCGGCCCTTGCCCTTATATGGCGTGCAGGGGAGGGACCAGGGACGTGTGGCACAACAGCGGACACACTTCTCTGTGTGGTCCAGTCACACACACACAGCCAGGGGTAGACAGACAACCTGAGGGAGAGGGACACAGGGACTAAAACAACATAAAACAAACGGTCAAGTTCATGACCAGAACATACTATATGCACTGCAGGCTGCTCACTAAACAACAAGATAGAAGACATACCAGCACTGATACATAGTGACAACAAACTAAACTGCAGCCCAACAGGCCAGCTTTGTATGAGGAAGTTACACGCTCAGTGATGAAACGCACACGACAAGCGCGGCAGCTGAAGCCCAACGGGCCAGCTTGGCAGTGGTGTAAACTAACTAAGTACATTTACTCAAGTATTACTTATTTACACTTTTGAGGAATTTTTACTTTACTGGAGTATTTCCCATTTCCAATACTTGTACTTCTACTCCACTACATCTCAGAGGCAAATATTGTACTTTTACTCCACTACAATTATTTGACAACTTTAGTTACTTTTCTGATTTAGATTATTATCACAAAACATACATTAACCACTTCAGCCCTACATATATGCATTTCGGCCGTGAAAATATCCGATCTACAAGCTCACAATGTGTCGCATAACGACGCATTGTGAGCTTGTGATGTTTTCAAAATATTTGTTATAATTGTTTTATAAATGTATTACTTATATTTTGATGCAAATACTTTTGTACTTTTACTCAAGTAAATTTTGATTACCGGACTTTTACTTAGAGTATTTCGAATCAAAGGTACAGATAGAAATACTTGCGGTAATCATTTTGTGAAGGACACACCAATGAATGAGGATGTTTAGCTAGTTAACCCATTCAATCCAGGAACACATCTGTGTCATAGTAGATTTATTTGGCTATTCAAAAATAGCAGATCTACAAGCTCATAGTGCAGAGTGCAGCGCTATGAGCTTGTAGATATGCTATTTTTTGAAAGATCTTGAAAATGTGTGCAAATCTTCTGAATATCTGAATATATATATATATATATATATATATATATATATCTTTAAAGTGAACATTTGTAACTCAAATCTTTGTTTATGGGGGGTCCCTGGAACAAAACATTTTGAGATGGGGGTCCGCAGCCAAATACATATCTAAAAATGTTTTCTAAATCCTAACAGTATGTTGCTATATGCAGTGTTGCACCAACTTTTCCATGTAAAGGACCCCTAAAATTGATATGTACTTGGCCACGGACCCCCATCTTAAAATATGTTGTTCCAGGGACCCCCAGAAGCACAGATCGGAGTTAAAAATGTTTGCTTTAAAACATATATATATATATATATTGAAAGATTTGCTCAAATCTTCAGCGATTTTTCAATATATTGAAGATCTAAGCTCATAGCGCGGCACTCAGTGCCGCGCTATGAGCTTGTATATCTGCTATTATTGAATAGCCAAAGAAATCTTAAAATGACGCGTTCCCAGTCTTAATGGATAGTACAAAAAAGTACAAAATAGAGAGCACCTGGGAGACAGACAGACAGACTCCCTTTTGAACAGAGATAAACAAGCTCTTTCATTGAATAGGAGCTCTAAGGTCTCTATTTAGATATGGAGAGAGACTTTATGAAACACATGCCTGTGAAGCACTCCTAACATTGATAAAAAACATTCTTACGGTGGGTGTAGATTCTCTATTTTGACATGATAGTAGAGTGTTTCTCAAACGTTTTAATTAAAAGGATCTACAGTTTGGTGCAAATTTAGGCCTGTTGCCTAACACTGCTCTAAAACAAACTTGAGTTTCACTGTACTTTCTGCATTCTTTTTTGATCTACATCAAATCTCTTCGCCAAAAATAGCCGATCTACAAGCTCACAAAGCATCCCGCTGGGAGTGGGACGTGTTGTGAGCTTGTAGATCGGCTATTTTTGGTGAGTGTTCCACCCGGAATAGGGATGCTGGGGTTCAAGTGGTTAAACAAAGTTATTTACAATCTGTCCTCATCTCTCAAGTTCACCTTGTGACATACTGTATCTTAGGGGGAAAGATTTACATATTTGCGTACTTTATTTACATAATATCACATAAATGTACAGTAAGGTGCTCTAAAGTAACAATGTAATTCAGGGGTGCCGTGGATGAAAAGGTTATTTACAGGGGTGTCCTGAGACAAAACAAGTTTGAGAACCAATGTGTTATCAAACGTTTTAATTTTAAGGACCCCTATAACCCTGAGAATGTACAAATGGAACCAAATGGACCCACAAGGGTCCATTTGGTTCCATTTGTACACTCTCAGAGTTACAGACCTGTAAGGGTCCATTTAGAACTTCTCAAGGAACCCAGAGGGTCCCTGGACCCCACTTTGAGAACCACTGGTCAAATAGTATTCATTATATTGTCAGATGTGTGATATAACAGTAATAACAGCAAAACTCTAATAACAGCAGATTATTGTGACTTACTGTATGTTACTGTTTTACAGTTCAAACAACAGCTGTAGACAGGATGGCCAGTGGAACCTCAGCTTCCATCAGAGGTGAGTTCTATTAAAACACATGAAACCAGCAAAATGACACTGGTTTAGATACATCTGTGATCTTTATTAATATTATATTTATTTTTCCAACCAGGGAAGAACAGCGAACCAACAGAACTGAGAATTGTTCTGATCGGGGGAAGACATGGAGGTGAACCCAGTGGAAAGAGTTCAGTAGGAAACATCATCCTGGGCAGAGGTGTTTTTGAAACAAACAGAAGAACAGTCAAGAGTGTCATGAGACAAGAGGTAGTGTCTGGTAGACAGGTCACTGTGGTTGACACTCCAGGATGGAGGTCTGATTTTCCCCTAGATCTGACCCCAAAACTGACTCAGTTAGAAATCCAACAGAGTGTGTATCTGTGTCCTCCAGGAGGACCCCATGCCTTTGTCCTAGTGATGCCATTGGACATCCCCTATACAGGAACAGATATGTCAGTAGAGGAGCATTTGAGTCTTCTCCTCAGTGACAGAGTGTGGAAACACACTATTGTAGTGTTCACTGTAGCTGATAAAAAGAAAATGAGACCTGATCTCATTACATCTTACTCTGACTTAAGATATCTTACTGAGAAATGTGAAGGCCGCTTCCATGTTCTTAACATTAGTGACAGAGGAGATAGAAGTCAGGTCACAGAGCTGATGGAGAAGATAGATCAGATGGTGACTAGTAATGGTTGTCACTATGAGACAGAAAAACACGTCTCAGAGGAACTGAAGGAGATGGAGAGAACTATCAGCAGAAGAGCAGAACAAAGGAGGGCAGACACTCAGAAACAAACAACTGGACTTCCAAAAGATACTGGTATGTTTTGTTTTACTTTAATAATGATAATATTTCATTCATCTCTGCCAGGAGGTTTATGAGTTTGTGTGTGTGTGTGTGTGTGTGTGTGTGTGTGTGTGTGTGTGTGTGTGTGTGTGTGTGTGTGTGTGTGTGTGTGTGTGTGTGTGTGTGTGTGTGTGTGTGTGTGTGTGTGTGTGTGTGTGTGTGTGTGTGTGTGTGCGCGCGCGTGCAACATATCACTACTGTTGGGCAGAAACCTCATATCTCCATATTTCAACTTTTTATCTTATTCCTTAAATGAATGCCTTACTTTGTCACACTACAGTTTCACACAAAAGTAGCAAAAATATCAGATCTACAAGCTCACAACACGTTGCATCGTGACGAGAGGAAAGTGGTTAATTCTGTCTGAGGGTTTTATAAATATTTAACCAGTGGAAAGCTTTAACCCATTAAGACCGGGAAAACATCTGTGTAAACACTTTAACCATTATTTTATACTTTGGTTAAGCTCATAGCGCGGCACTCGGTGCCGCGCTATGAGCTTTTAGATCGGCTTTTTTTTTTCAAATTATGAACATTGCAAATCTTTCAATATATTTTTTTAAGCGAACATTTTTAACTCAAATCTTTGCATGTGGGGGTCCCTGAAAAAAAAAAATTGAGATGGGGGGGGGGGGGTTACAAATGTTTGCTTTAAAAATATGTATATATATATTCAAAGATTTGCACAAATTTAATGTTCACGATAAAAAAAAATAGCAGATATACAAGCTCATAGCGCGGCACTCTCGGTGCCGCGCTATGAGCTTGTATATCTGCTATTTTTGAATAGCCAAAGAAATCGTAAAATGACAGATGCGTTCCCGGTCTTAATGGGTTAACAAGAGCTTGTGACTAAATAATAATTACATTACAGTAAATACATTGGAACACAGGCTGTTTTTTCTATTTCATATCAAACAGTGTTCATTTTGTCGACTAAAACTATGACGGAAAATGTTCATCCACTACCTTTTTAAACTGACGAAAAAAAACCCAACATGAAATAAAAACTAAGCTATGATTAAAACTAGGACCAAATATATTTACAATTTAATCCAAAAAAAAAAAACAATAAAATGACTACAATGTTAGATGGAGGGACTGGTGTTCTTTCATGTCATTTTATTATGTCATTCTACAAGCTCACAACACGTCACAGACTTGTTGTGAGCTTGTAAATCGGCTATTTTGGGCACACAGCTAAGTATAAATCAGGCATTACAACGCTATCACAGCCCGCTATAATACATATTTTTGTCGTCTAAATTAACTGTACTAGTTGACTAAAATCCTATGATACTAAAACTAAAACTAGACTAAAACTAAAACATTTCAAATGACTTAAATATGACTAAAACTAAATGGAATTTTATTCTAAAGACTATGACTAAAACTACAAACTAAAACTGATGACATGTAATGGTTTTGGACATACAAGGTTTCCACCCGACAATGAGGATATGTGAAAATAAATGGAGGTACTTCCTGGTTCTACTGGCAGTGTGTACTAGATAGATGAAGCTGATCAGTCCTGCACACACACGCACACGCACACACACACACACACACACACACACACACACACACACACACACACACACACACACACACACACACACACACACACACACACACACACACACACACACACACACACACACACACACACACACACACACACACACACAGAGTAATGTACATTATTATTATTCTATGATGTCTCCTGGTGGACATTTGTTCTGAACTGTACACTGAACACACCTTTCTACTGTTAATAATAACAGTAATAATAATAATGATAATACATTTTAAGCAATTTCATTATTAGATATTACAGTTTTTCACAATTGTTAACCGAGTGCCGCGCTACGAGCTTATAGATCTGCTGTTTTTGAAAAATCTTGAAAATGTGTGCACATCTTTGAATATATATATTTTTAAAGCAAACATTTTTAACTCAAATCTTTGCTTCTAGGGGTCCCTGGAACATTTTTGATGGGGGTCCGCGGTCAAATACATATAATTCTGGGGGTCCTTGACATGAAAAATATTGAGCGCCACTGATATACTATACAAATATACGTTTTTCAGAATACTGTTGAGATTTAGGAGACATGTAGAATCAGCTTCAGGTCTCAATGGGTTAATCATATCAATCCTGGCATGCCTAAATTGCGCATGTTGTTATGCTGTAGGTGATCATTTAAATACAAATCTACAAGCTCACAACACATTGTGTTGTGAGCTTATAGATCTGCTATTTTCACTATTTGTTGTGTGATGAATTGTGAAATAATTTAATGTCTTAAGTGGTTAAATAAGAAGCTGTCAAAGTGAAACTAAACAATCTTTTTCTCTGACAGGACTGACTGACCTCAGGATTGTGTTGTTGGGAAGGCAGTGGTCTGGGAAGAGTTCATCAGCAAACACCATTCTGGGAGGAAGTGGTTTTAAAGCTGGTCAGAGGTCAGTGCAGTGTGAGGTGAGACATGGTGAAGTAGCAGGGAGACATGTGACAGTGGTGGACTCACCAGGCTGGTACTACAACAGTCCACTACAGGACACCTCAGAGATGGACAAACTGGAGATCCAGAACAGTGTGTCTCTCTGTCCTCCTGGACCACATGCTGTTCTTGTGATGGTTCCTCTTCATGAAGCATTCACCAAAACAAAGAGAGTAGCATTAGAGGAACACATGACACTTCTGTCACAGAGCGTGTGGAGTCATGCTATAGTACTGTTCAACTATGGAGACTGTCTGGGAGACAGAAGCATTGAGCAGCACATTGAGGCTGAAGGAGAAGACCTCCGCTGGCTTGTTGACAAATGTGGGAACAGGTATCATGTCTTCAACAATCAGAAGACAGATGACACTCAGGTCACAGAGTTGCTGGGGAAGATAGAGGAGATGGTGACAGGAAACAGAGGTGGACACTATGAAGATGATGGAGATGTTTCAGAGACGTTGTCAGAGAGGAAGAAGATCACAGAGGAACATGTCCAGAAATTCCTGACCAAGACACAGAGACAAAGAACTGCTCTGAAAGCTCTGTTTGAAGGTGATGTTTATCAAATGTGTGTGTGTGTGTGTGTGTGTGTGTGTGTGTGTGTGTGTGTGTGTGTGTGTGTGTGTGTGTGTGTGTGTGTGTGTGTGTGTGTGTGTGTGTGTGTGTGTGTGTGTGTGTGTGTGTGTGTGTGTGTGTGTGTGTGTGTGTGCGCGCGCGTGTCTGTCAGTGTGTCTCTCTCTCCTTGACCTTGATTTTTACATTGATTAATAATGTATATTCTACATTAATCACTTGAACCCTAGCATCCCTATTCTGAGGGGAACATTAGCCAAAAACAGCAGATCTACAAGCTTGTAGATCTGCTATTTTCGACAAAGAGGATTGGTGAGGGGGGAAAAAGAGAAGACCAAGTACAGAGTCACAGGTCAAGTTTACTCAGCATTGAGGGTTTAAGTGGTTAAATGTCTGAAAATACACATTAACATGAATCCAACATATTAATAGATAAGATAATGTATAAACAAACATTCATTTACACAACATTGATGATAGTGCTGTCAAACTAATCTATGAAGCTATCTATGAAATCTATGAAAAAGTTTAATCTGCAGCATAATTGTATCCATGTATTGGGGGTCCCTGCTTCATTTCTCTATCAGCTAAGGGGTCCTTGGCCTGAAAAACGTTGAAGAGCCCTGTTATAACGTATGGTCGAAAGTAACTAACTAATTACATTTACTCAAGTACTAATGCAAATTGAGATAAATAATACATGATAAGCAATACATACATTAGGAGCATTATTAGATTAAGACTGAGTGCCGCGCTATGAGCTTGTATATCTGCTATTTTATAAAAATTGTGAAAATGTTTTCCAATCGTTGATTACATTTTCTTTTTTATATATATATTCTTTTACTCAAATCTTTGCTTCTGGGGGGTCCCTGGAACAACATATTTTGAGATGGGGGTCCGCGGCCAAATACCTATCATTTTGTGGTCCTTGACATGAAAACCACTGATATTTTAGCAACAAGTTTTTTCTTCGAATTTTTGTTCTAGGATTTAGACAATTGTAGAATCCCCAGAAGCAAAGATTTGAGTAAAAAATGTTTGCTTTAAAAATATATATATTCAAAGATTTGCAAAAAATCCCACGATTTTTCAAAAAATCGCAGATCTACAAGCTCATAGCGCGGCACTCGGTGCCGCGCTATGAGCATGTAGATCTGCTATTTTTGAATAGCCCAAAGAAATCTTAAAATGACAGAGACGTGTCCCAGGTCTTAATGGGTTAAGTGAAAATGTCTATGCAGGACTTTTACTTTTAACAGTATTTGTACACTGAGGTATTTTTGACTAAAGTAAAACATCTGAGTACTTCTTCCTCCATTGAACTGATCTAATGACCAACAGATAGACACATTGGTGATTTAATTCATGTATGTTCAACTCATTTGCATAATTGATCACATAATATTCAGTATAACTTCAAATTATTGATTCATTTTTTTACTGTTCTGTGGTCAGTGTTGTTGCAGAATTATTATAATCACTAATTTAGCTGAATCTCTGAATCCAATCCTAAATCAGTGTAAAGTGAACTAATGCTGTGTGTGTGTGTGTGTGTGTGTGTGTGTGTGTGTGTGTGTGTGTGTGTGTGTGTGTGTGTGTGTGTGTGTGTGTGTGTGTGTGTGTGTGTGTGTGTGTGTGTGTGTGTGTGTGTGTGTGTGTGTGTGTGTGTGTGTGTGTGTGTGTGTGTGTGTGTCAGGAGAACATCAGAGTCTACCAGATGTGAAGGTGATGTTGGTTGGTGGAGAACAGGATCAGAGGAGCAGAGCTGGTAATCACATACTGCAGAAGGCTGTGTTTAAACGAACTCCATTCAAGGTGAGTAATATTATATGAATGTGATGTTATAATGAATGACTTCACTCAAAGTAAGTAAACAGTAAAGTGATCAAATATATTTTCTGAAGATAATGTAAAAGTATCTGCTGTCATGATCATTGATCATGTGATCAATGAACTGTCAGTGATCAATACACACAGATGTTCATTTTTAAATGAACATGGAGTCCAACACATGTAGATTCTCATCATGTCTGTAATCTTTAATGTAAACCATGACTGTGTGTTAGCTCGGTGGTTCTCAAACATTTTCATGTCAAGGACCCCCAAAACAATACATATTAGTCCGTGGACCCCCTTTGAAAAGATATGGCAGGGACCCCCAGAAGGGAAGATTATTATAGCTATAGCAGTGATTCTCAACCATTTTAACTTCAAGGAGACACAATTTGATATGCATTAAACCACTGTCCCCTGTTTATATCTGGAACCCCATCTACACAGACACACACAAATGGAACTAAATGGACCCGTGAGGGTTCATTTGGTTGCATTTGTACACTCTCTGAGTTAAAGACCTATAAGGTCCCATTCGGTTCCTAACTACAGATGTGCCATTTCAAAACTTCACATGTCCTGCCATCGCCAAGACAGTACATTTTCAGGGGATTCCCAGGGCAATAAGAGGGACAAAGAAGGGAATTTAAAATGCTGAATTATTTTGGTGATCACTGCTTTTATGATGCTAATTAATTTGAGCAACTCTTCAAATCACCTTTCGCCTCATAATGAGTCTGACACCTTGTTCAACACACATTCTTTTGTTCTCATGTATATGGGTGTCTGTTGAAGGGAAAAACGGGGGTGTGTAGTGACAACTTCTTTTCAGGGGCAAAACAGTGCAATTTTAAGGGCAGAACAGGGAGAAAAAAATGCCTTTTCAGGGCACTTTCAGGGAAAGAACAGTAACGTGTGAAGTTTTGAAGTGGCACATCTGTATCAATCATTTGGCTGGGGACCCTCTAGAACCCCCTCAAGGACCCCTGGGGGTCCCCGGACCCCACTTTGAGAACCACTGTGTTGGCTAACTTTATAGGAGTACACAGTAACAACAACACACTAATCAATTTATTTAAAAAAGGAAAAATCGATAATCGATTATTAAATAAAATAATACATTAATAATCATGACCTATTTTGAGCATATCATGGTTTAACCCATTAAGACCTCGAACGCAGGTTGTCACTTTTTATTTGTCACTGTGTCACTTTTTGATTTGAGCTAAAAGCATAATTTTACACTTTGGCTAATCTAAAATAGCAGATATACAAGCTCGTAGCGCGGCACCGAGTGCCGCGCTACGAGCTTGTAGATCTGCTATTTTTGAAAAATCGTGAAAATGTGTGCAAATCTTTTAATATATATTGTTTTAAAGCAAACATTTTTAACTAAAATCTTTGCTTCTGGGGGTCCCTGGAACAAAATATTTTGAGCTGGGGGTCGGCGGCCGAATACATATAATTTTGGGGGTCCTTGAGATGAAAAAGTTTGAGCACCACATATAGCAACATACGTTTTTCAGAGAACTGTAGGGATGTAGAAGACATTTGTAGAATCTGCTTCAGGTCTTATTGGGTTAACGTCTCAAAAACGTTTTAAAAAACTTAAAAGTTTGAAAATAGCCGATCTTCAAGGTCACAACGCGTCGCATCACGACGCGTTGTGAGCTTGTAGAATTGATGTTTGTACTGTCTTTGCATGATATTGTTGTCTGACAAAGTATGAAATAACCCTTAAATGGGTAATCAATGTGGTAATAAATAACATTTTCTTATAAGAAAAATACCCGCACAACTCGATTATTTTATGAATTGAAAAAGTAATCGATAAAGTAAATCTGTCACTGTTAGTTATTCTGTTTACTTCCATACAGTAGCTCTTTGCTGGTACTGATCAATAACCTGTGTGGACAAAGTAGGCTACCCAACCTCAATATTTGAGTCGAAATACTCCTGGTCAAATATTTACTCAACTACAAATTAAAGTTGAATAATGATGCTCTCTGTTTCAGTGGTTTAAAGTAACTAAGTACATTTACTCAAGTACTCAAAGTATAGTTTTTAGGAATTTTTACTTAGTAGTTAGTAGTAGCTTACTAGAGTATTTCCCATTTTCAGTACTTTTACTTCTACTCCACTACATCTCAGAGGCAAATATTGTACTTTTACTCCACTACAATTATTTGAAAATGTTACAGTAGTTACTTTTCAGATATAAATTATGATATTATGAAACATACATTAACCACTCTTGCCCTATTTTATACATAGGCTATTTGAAAATAGCCGATGTACAAGCTCACAACGCGTTGTGTTGCAAAGCGTTGTGAGCTTGTAGATCTGCTCTTTTCTTTTTTTTATCTGCTCTTTTCAAACATTTGAGTACTTTTAATGTAGGTACTTTAAGTATATTTTGATGCCAATACTTTTGTACTTTTACTCAAGTAACATTTAGAAATCGGGCATTTTACTTGTAACAGAGTATTTTTATATTGTGATATTGCTACTTTTACTTAAGTAATATATCTGAGTACTTCTTCCACCACTGCTCTGTTTAATAAAGTGCTCAGAACATATTCTGTGGAGAAGATAGAATGTCAAATTAACTTATGCACAAATGTACGTCAACTCCAGTGAACACAGAATAGAGTGAATGTTGTTATTAGTATGACTAACATACAGTACACTTCATATTCCAGGAGTTTAAAACCCAGACTAAACTGACAGAATGTGTCAGAGAACAGAGTGAAGTTGCTGGAAGAAAAGTGAGTGTGGTGAACTGTCCAGACTGGTCGACTACACCTCCATCACAGAAGATCAAAGACGTCCTTCTACACGGTGTGACTCTGTGTTCTCCTGAACCCCATGTTGTCCTGTTGACTGTTAGTGTCAGCTCCAGTTTCTCTGAAGCTGACAGGAGATCAGTGGAGGAACACATGGAGCTGCTGGGGGACAGAGTCTGGAGACTCACTCTGGTTCTGTTCACAGAGGGATACTGGCTGGGAGGGAGACGTGTTGAGGAGTACATAGAGTCTGAAGGAGAACCTCTGAGGTGGATCCTGGAGAAATGTGGATACAGATACCATGTTCAAAACTCCAAAAAGCAGGACATTTCAAAAGTCAAAGAGCTGATGGTGAAAATAGAAGACATGGTGATGAGGAACAGAGGACACGTTGGACCCTCAATACAGATGACAATGTTTGAAAAACTGAAAGGACAGAAAACCTTAACAGAAGAAGAATGGAAGAAGAGAGAGCAGGAGATGATAGAGAGGATGTTGAGGTGTGTGGTGACGGAGCCAGAAGAACCAACCCTGCCAGCTATCAACAACATGGACCTAGTCCTAGAGGATGCACAAAGCATGGACTTTCCTCCCCATAGTGAGTGTGTGTGTGTGTGTGTGTGTGGGTGGGTGGGTGCTTGCGTGCACAGCTTGGAGGGAATGATCTGTAGGCTGTCTTGAGGGGATGATGAACTTGTGTGTAAGAGGTCAAGGTCATGACATCATGGTTCATAATGAGGAACAGAGACATGTAGAGATGTTGTGCTGGGCTGCAGGGTTTTCACATCCAGGTGTGTTTTTATTATCATTGTAAATGTCTTGCTGTCTGTTGTCTTCTGTTCCAGTGAGTGGTGGAACACGATCTTCAGGATATGACACCATGAGTGAAGCTCCTACCCAGACTGATGCTGATGTAAGAGTGAGAGATGAAGATGTTTCATAGTATCTATATAGATAAACAATAATAAAACAAAGTTTTAATTATTTGCTATATGTTTGTTTTTTGTTTTTATTTTAGTCTGTGATGAAGGAGCCAATAGAATCAACCCTACCAGCTGTCAGAAGAAGGAATAGCAATCCATTGCATCCTCCAAGCTTCTCCAAGTCTCTTCCTCCAAGCAGTGAGTATCAATATCCTGTTTACAGCATATCATCATGTCAGGTGGAAACCTTGTATGTTCAATACTGTTACTTTTCAGGAAATGGAAAAAGATAACCTGATTAAATGGGTAGTTATATTATTATTTACTCACTAGCTCGTTAATATTTTGTATTGGTTCAACATTTATAAAGTCAACGGACACACTATTTTACTACCTAGGGTATTCATTTAGGAAAAAGTTGAAATATGGAGAAACGGCTTCTGCCCGACAGCAATGATTTAGTAATCGTGTGTGTCCATGCGCGCGCGTGTGTGTGTGTGCGTGCGTGCGTGCGTGCGTGCGTGCGTTTGCGTGCGTTTGTGTATACAAATTACATGAGAATGGATGGGTGTATATTCCTTTAACTGGTAGGGAATGATCAGCAGGCTGCCATGAAAAGCTTTTGTGTGGAAGAGGTCAAGGTCAAAATGACATAAAGGTTCATATTATCATTGTAAATGTCTTGCTGTCTGTTGTCTTCTGTTCCAGTGAGTGGTGGAACACACTCTTCAGGATTTGACACCATGAGTGAAGTTTCCAGCCTGGCAGACACTGATGTAAGTGTGAGAGAGGAATATGTTTCATAGATGAAACTTAATTTGACATCAATCACAATCATGTTTATTCTCGCCGTATATTTTATATCATACATGATCCTTGTAATGGATTTATTTCGTATCATAATTTATGTTATTTCTCCATCATACATGATCATTGTAAGAACACTGTTTTCCACTTGGTTAAACATGTGTGTGATGTTTATTGATGTACAGTAATAATCTGTTGATAACCAAGAGCTTTGGTTAAAAATTTAAATATATTTGATCATATTTTTCCATTGTTAGCTGTATATAAAAGATACATCAGATTTAAGTACAGATGATTGATATACCATCTGGCTGATACAGATGTGCCACTTCAAAACTTCACATGTCCTGCCATCGCCAAGACAGTAAATCTTCAGGGGATTCCCAGGGCAATAAGAGGGACAAAGAAGGGCATTTAAAATGCTGAATTATTTTGATGATCACTGCTTTTATGATGCTAATTAATTTGAGCAACTGGTCAAATCACCTTTCGCCTCATAATGAGTCTGACACCTTCTTAAACACACATTCTTTTGTTCTCATGTATATGGATGTCTGTTGAAGGGAAAAACGGGGGTGTGTAGTGACAACTTCTTTTCAGGGGCAAAACAGTGCATTTTAAGGGCAGAAAAGGGAGGAAAAGAATGCATTTTCAGGGGACTTTCAGGGAAAGAACAGTAACGTGTGAAGTTTTGAAGTGGCACATCTGTATATCGGGATGATATTTTTTCAAGAATGACATATCAGTGAATATTCTCTCTTATCTGTCGATAATGGTCACAAAAATCGCACATCAGTCAGGCTCTGATCTAAACATGTTACATTTTATACGTTTACAACTATGAGCTTTCATTGAAGTGAACATGTACAGTATGTCAGCGTTATTACAATATTTGTACAAGCTCAAGTTTAGTGTTTTATGCCGTTTGATGGATTCTGTATTAATGTATACTGTTGTGTTTCAGTCTTCTTACAGAGGACACTTTGGACCTTCGTCTTCATCACATGAGACAAGACAGAAGACACTGTTTGAAAGACTGACAGGAAAGAAAACTTTAACACCAGAAGAATGGAAGAAGAGAGAGGAGGAGGTGATAGAGAGGATGTTGAAGTTTGTGATAATGGAGCCACAAGAACCAAGTAGTGAGTCTTACTTTTATCCTCTTATGTGAACATTAATTACTTACTAAAATAATATTTTATTTTATAATGTGTGGGTATGTGCGTGCATGCATGCGTCCTTGCATAAAATAACAAGAATGGACGAGTGGATTTTCATGAAACCTGGAGGGAATGTTCAGTAGGCTGCCTTGAAGAGATGATTAACTTCTGGGTGTAAACTATCAAAGGTCAAAATGACATCATGGTTCATATGTGAGGAACAGAGACATGTAGAGATGTTGTGCTGGGCTGCAGGGTTTTCACATCCAGGTGTGTTTTTATTATCATTGTAAATGTCTTGCTGTCTGTTGTCTTCTGTTCCAGTGAGTGGTGGAACACCGTCTGAAACAGTAAGTTTATACTGCTGGTCACCTGCCAAGGTCTCTGATTGGCTGACTACACATCCTGGACCAACAGTGCCCTCTTCAGGATATGACGCCATGAGTATAGACGGGTTTCCTGTTAGTAAACATGAGAGGAATATGACCGCGCAGCTGCGGGGGGAAGCCTATGGGTGCGTTTGGAAATTACGCACCGGAGCACACTCGCCTATTAGTTTGTATTGGCCAGTGCGCTCACTGCCGCTCAGGGCTGTATTTTCGAACGCGCCTTTCCCCCAGGCATGCGCAGATTGCGCATTCTGCTCTGTGATGACGTCGCGCGGAAATCCGTCTATAGCTCCCAGCCAGGCAGACACTGATGTGATGAGTGTGAGAGATGAAGATGTTTCATAGATGAAACTTTAGTTTGACATCAGTCTCACACATGTGAATTCTTATTTATTTCATTAAGAGAAACATTAGCACCTCCAAATTAATTCTTGGTTATAAAAATATAACCCAACACACGTCTCATAACAACACATTAAATGTCACATTAATTCTGACCATTCCAAAAAGCTCACAATTCAACTCTTTTAACAACAATCTCAATAATCTACTATATTAAGTGTTATTATTATAGTTGCTTGTATAGCAGACTCCCTACTTCCCTTTAATGTACACAAGCGGTGTGTACATTAAAGGGAAACCCTGCCGACCCTCAGCCCATAACCCACCAACTCCGATGTGAGGAGAACAACAACTCAGTGCAGCAAGAAAGACCCAATGCATTTACTCAACATGATATACTTACTGTATGTATTGCTGTTGGTGATCCTAAATGATCTTGTTTTTTTTAGATGGAATACCAAGGAGCGGTGCTGATCTACGAGGATCTGCAGAGTAGTGATGGTCACACTTTCCGCATCTACCTCACCCACAGCTGCAGTTCAGACTATGAAGTGAGTATGGCACCAAGATGAAGAAAGAAGGATTTCATGTGTGCTTCCACTTTAGCATTGGGCCAAAAATCGGGATATTCTTTTCTATCATAATCACAAGATTACACACACGCACGCACGCACGCACGCACGCACGCACGCACGCACGCACGCACACACCCACGCGCGCACACACACACACACACACACACACACACACACACACACACACAGAGACTGTATATACAGTGGTGGGCAGGTGTTATCTGTCTCTCTGTGGGTATGTCTGTGGCGGTCATGCAGATAGCCATATAGGGACTGGTGCAACGCATTGTCAATGCAATAACCCATCAAGGACGGGCACGCCTGACTTTATTTCAACTATTTCAACATGGTATTATGATAACCTGTCAATCTACAGTATCTTCTAATTGGCTAGGATCTACAGTATTGTTTTTTTCTACCCTACTCTTTCTACCCTGACTCCTGTCTTCCCTCCTTGTTTCATTTTGTCATCACCTTGTCCATCTGTTGCCCTTGTGTGTGCAGGACATAAAGAGGGAGTTGGAATCAGAGAAGGGGCGTTTCAGCAGAGTTCAAAAGAATGCCAATTGTACACTGGTAGATGGGAAGTACCATCTCACCAGTGAACCAAGAGGGGAAATTGACCCCGAGGTGTGTTTGTCTCTATGGTAACTTAGCTAGGACCACAGATAGGACCACAATGGAAGTGTTTTACTTCTTTGTTGTTTGCATTTTTGTCTAGTAAAGTTTTCAATCAATCAATCAATCAATCAATCAAAATCAATCAATCAATCAATCAATCAATCAATCAATCAAAAGCTTACCATAATTAATGGCAGCGCCATGTTTTATAAAGGTGGAGATAGGTGTAGCTATTGACATGTACAGTATGTAATTATTGAGAATGCTTGATACAATTTCATGTAATTATACGCATTTAATAATATGTGTGTGCAGGTCTTGCCTTTCACCCTGGAACAAACATTGTTCAAAGGTTACTTTGAAGTACACTATGACTATGAGCTGTCACCTCCCTTCAAATTTAATCTTAAAGCGAGTGGTACTGATGATCCTGCCTGGACTGCAACCATTCAAGAAGGTACCTATGTACACTGTTGCCTGTCTACTTGAATGTCTGTTCATTGATTCTTGATCATCATAGTATATTTGTATATTTGTAACTTTGCAGTGCATTTCTGAATGATGATGCCTGTCTTTTGTTCTCGTATCAGGTGACCTGGGTATTAAGGAGAAAAACACAAGCAAAAGGGAAAACAAGTGTAAGTATGATTATTTTAGTTTACTTTTTTGATATCAGGATTTCCACCATTATAGAACCAGACAATAATGTTCAGGTGATTTTGCATTCAGTATCCTTATTCATGAGATACAGTATAAAGCATTAAGCCACTAGAAGTCACCGTTTACCACGGATTTTGTACAATGGCTGAGAGGCGTAGTGTTAGAGAGGATTCCACGTTACCAGAATGAATTAGATCGTCATGATTACACCAAAGGTTAGGCTGACACGACCTGTTCTGAAGAGGGTTTGTCCTGTCTGATAGAGATGACTAACAGTTAGCTCTGGAACTCTACGATAAAGACCATGTACAAGATACCCATAAATGGAGCCGGCCGAGATACCCATACAAGGCGCCAGGTCGAAGAGACTGGAGTCATGGACAGAATGGATGTAAAGTGAAACCTAATTGTTAAAAAATACATTAGATTTAAATTAGTCAAGATAACATTCTGATACACAGCATATTGTTGTAAGGTTAAATAAAATCGGGGGGGGGGGGGGGGGGTGCTTTTGACATAGTATGTCATATCCTGTATTAATTTTAACAGGGGGTTTGATTGCCCAAAAAACAGGACAAATTCAGGATACATTTCAATTCAAGAGCCAAGAAGGAGTCTCCTGCTAAAATCAGGAGTGTTGGCAGAGAGCCTCTGACCCTCTCAGCCATTTGTAAAACGGTTACAAATATGGGACCATGAAAATCATGGACAAATCCCAATTAAAACACTACTATAACTACTCACTACTAAAACAATTGCTACAAGAAATTAGTTGTACAAACACTTCCCATGTGGGCTCATTTTTACTTCCACAAACAGTTCCATCGTGCGACTGACAACTTCCTGGTTTGTGACAAAGTATGTTAAAATAATGTATGTAATAATTATTGCCTCATCGACTGTCTTCCTGATTGACTTCCTATGCATATTATGTGCCTTGTTCTAATTTTCTTAGTTCCTATCATCATGAACTTAAGCACAATACATTTTCGGCAAATAAAATGTGGAATTGACTGTCTGTGGAGTACAGTGGACTCTCCACTTATGTACTGTACGTGTATGCTTGGTTCACACCATTGAACATCACAAGGTCATGCGCCAAGGCTAAATAATCAATAATAATTATGTTTGTTTAATTGGATTGAGTTTTTTAACCACCAACACCAAATGATCGCCATGACTGTAGTGTGCCATGACTCTAGCAGAACTTTTATTCCACCATTGGGATTTTTTTCTGCGACAATGCTCTTGAAAAGTCGTTTAGAGTATGACTGTTGTTTGTTGTTCTGGATACGCCTTACATTTCCATGATTGGTTGTATGTTATCACAAACAAGTATTAGTTTGATAAAAAAAAAAGGGATATTTGTCTTTTGAGAAATTATTTGAGCAGGCCTCCCTTCAAAATGATAGGAGCTTCTTGGGACCCCACCTCATGGGTTCTGGTTCAGGCTACTAATCACAGCTGCTAGTGAGAGGGAAAACTTACTCGGGGTACAGTGGGTGACCATTGATTTTGTCGCTTTTCATAAGAGAATCACTTCACTCATTTGCCTCACCCGCTTTGCAGTAAATTTAAGTTCCAAATACTACCACAAGGTGCCGCTTTGGAGTCACTTTTTTTGTGACAGAGAGACAGACAGACAGACAGACAGACAGACATACATACAGACAGACAGACAGACAGACAGACAGACAGACAGACAGACAGACAGACAGACAGACAGATAGATGTCTTATATTAATAATAATAATAATAATAATAATAATAATAACTAGCAATAATTACGTGTGCTTAGAGCGTTTAAATTGGGTTTTCTGTTCAGCGTCGGACAGTCAGGAACGCATCTCTGTCATTTTAGAAATGTTCAGACACACATTGGTTTCTGTCTGTCTGTCTGTCTGTCTGTCTGTCTGTCTGTCTCAAAAGTCCGTGGAGAGAGAGAGAGAGAGAGACAGACAGACAGACGTCTTATATGTTTTTTTTTCTCGCATCAATTTCTGTATAGTATCATTTTACCTCTTTCCTCTGTAAATGAAATAGTCTAGTTAGTGTAGCGGTTAAAACTGATGTTGCGTGATTTTACGACCCGGGTTCGAATCCCACGCTATAAGCATGCTGATCTGCTATTTTTACTTTTACTTCTACTCCACTACATCTCAGAGGAAAATATTGTACTTTTACTCCACTACCATTATTTGAACGCTTTAGTTACTAGTTACTTTGCAGATATAAATCATTACATTATAAAACATACATTATTTGCCCTATTTCACATAGTCTATTTGAAAATGGCCGATCTACAAGCTCACAACGCATTGCGACGCATTGTGAGCTTGTAGATCAGCTATTTTCAAATATTTCAGTACTTTAAGTATATTTGCCAATACTTTTGTACTTTTACTTTGATTGAACTCAAGTAACATTTTGAGTTCATCCATGACCGTAACAGACGACCGTCATGTGATCCATGGCCAACAGCGAGGCGTTTGTTTTCATTCTTATAAAACCGCGTGGCTCATTTATATGCACGTGAAAGTAACTAAGCGGAAAGTAACTAAGTACATTTACTCCATGTCCACTTGTTGCTGACGGTGCGTGGTAGTGTAGGAGCAGCGCTGTAAAAGCCCCAAGCGTCATCGGTGCAGGAAAGATGCGTATTTGGTTGTACACACGGAGACGCAAGGGTGGCGTTTTCAGTCGGAATTCAAATCATGATGCAACACTTTGTGAGCTTTTATGGGACACTGTTGTACAACAAAGTAGAATTCATTTGTGAAGAAAGAAAAACCCATTAACAGTTGAAAATAGCCTACACCCTACACCATTTCTGCCCATCCCTCTAACTTCATGTAGGCGCATTAAAAATATCAAAATTGGCCGCTCTGAATTTGTATCTGAACAAATACTTTGATAGAAGAGATAGGCCTACAGAGGTACTGTAGGGGGGAGGGGGAACCTGATAGCAGAGTTCCTCACTTGGCTTATTTGGAATAGGCTGCAAACATTAACATAACCGGTTTGGCAAGAGACTGGGCCAGTGTTGTAGGCTAGTGCTAATTTTGGAAGTGGGGGAGCGCGGTTCTTGAGCGGATTGGAGTTTTTTTTGTTACTTTATTTCGGTTTTAGGGTTAAGCTCTGATCCACCCGTCCCCCCCTCCCACGAAAGCCCCCCGACCCCCCGCACGCAACCACTCCGCCGCGCTGCGCCAGGCCGCGCTGCGCTAAAACGCACTGTCTGTGCCTGTGGTGGCCAACTGAAAGCTATAATAACATAGTAGTATGACAAGGGTGCCATTATATTCAATGATATTCAATTGTTTTGTGGAAAACACATGGCTCATCATGCTTAATTAAAGAGAGACTCACTTGCCTTTTCTAAGTGCTTTTCATTGTTTGGACAGAAGAAATTGTAAACATTTAGCCAATATTCGATCATCATTAAATAACAGACAGTGAACTGGTAAACTGGTGACAGCATGTCATGGATAGCACATTAATTCTTAAACAATATTGAGGAGGAAATAATTATAAACGAGGAAATAAAATAAAACAAACCAAAAAGACGCCAATAACCCCTGTCTTATAAAAACTGCCAAAGTGGCTCGGGGTTATCTGACATGACAGGCTGTGCCACTTTGGTTTTTGTGCTTTCTGCCGTGCGATGTGCTCGCAGCCAAGTCTTGACATAAGGCTCTGGATTCCAGGACCTGAGCGGAGGTCCATGCTGTCTAATAAACATCAGAGCCGACACACGTTCTGTATGCAGTCGCGAACGGAGTGATGTTATTATGAGGTTCAATGTTCATCAAACTAAAGAGAGAGAGAGAGAGAGAGAGAGAGAGCAGTGTCCCATAAAGTAGTAGTGGAAATAGCCGATCTACAAGCTCACAAAGTGTTGCACCATGATGCTTTGCGAGCTTGTAGATCTGCTATGTTTTAAAATAAAAGTCTGTCTGTTGGTTTTATGAATATTAATCCATTATACATACATTATATATATATATAACGCACTGGCCAATACAAACTAATAGACGAGAATGAATAATTTGTATGCTCATCGCGTGGGATTCGAACACGGGTCGAAAAATCACCGGACATCAGTTTTAACCGCTACACTAGCTGGGCTGTTTCATTTATAGAGGAAAATGTTGGAATATCACTACACAACAATTGATGTGAGAAAAAAAAAACATATAAGACGTCTGTCTGTCTGTCTCTCTCTCTCTCTCCACAGACTTTTGAGACAGACAGACAGAAACCAATGTGTGTCTGAACATTTCTAAAATGACAGAGATGCGTTCCTGACTGCCCGACGCTGAACAGAAAACCCAATCTATTGGCAAGAGAAAAAAATACGTTTATTTTCCCGTCTCGTTTTATCAATTAAGACGTTAAAATTAAACTAATGTTAAGCGCAGCATCATGCTATCTAACTTTATTTGCTTAATATTTTGCTTAATATAAATGTCACATCTTGTACTGTAAGCAACATACAGGATCTTTCTCTTGTTGTATATTTTCGATCACAAGAGCGGGCATTTAATACCGGTTTCCTGAAGAAAGCTTAAAGTTGAAAGAAGTCCAGAGTCCAAGGATTTAGGTCAGAGCATCTTTTTATTTCAGCCTGACCGGGACGTCTGCCATGTGGGTTCCGATCAGCAGCGCGCCCAGTCACATACAAAGCACATTATTTATACAAAGCTCACCTTCTACAACAAGGAGGGGCTAGGTGGTTTAAGCCCAGCCCCCCAACACACATACATGTATTCTAACACAGTTGTCGGGCCGAGTCCCCGCCTACATCTTGGTATCCCACATTTAGCAGTTATACAGTGTAACAATCTTGTCTTATTTCTATTTATCAAACTTTATCTTTACACAAAAGCTGGTATAGTAATTCTTGTCCAACATCTCTCAAGCTTTAGAATGAATTCACACACTCTATACTTTCATGGTTACAAACCGCAGTTAGACATACATCAGTAAAGCAACATTTACTCCAGACTGAATCTTTTCCTTAATGACATTTCTCTTGGTTTACAGCACAGGTCAGAGTTATCCACTTTATTCCTCTCATATGTTTTCACACTGTGCTACTTAATACAAAATAAGCTTTTACCAAGAAATCAGAATAATACAGTGTAAATTCAATCTGCAGTCTGCATGCCCTTACCTAACTTCATCTCTGCCCCCTATCTTAGAGACCGAGTAACAGATGTTTCACTTTGACCACCACCCTTGCATAAAAACAATGGTACTGAAATCAACCTCCTGATTAACAAAAGAACTTGGCTCTGTGATTTGTTTTGAGTTCACACCTAAAGCTGGGTTCTGCTGTTGCAGAACAAAGACCAGGATCCTCAGGGTGTGACTGATTTAATCAGACTTCAAATCTCTTCCTGCCCAGACCCCCACTCACCTGGGCTTCGAAACTTAAACAATGACCAGAACTTTTAGAGTGCTTGGGAATGCAAATTGATGATCACATCCCCCCAGATGGCACAAACAACTGCAGAACTCAAAAATCACCCAGTTACAATATTAGACCTTCCAGCGTTTACCAATTTAGAGGGAATATTGTGGTTATATCATGTTGCCATGTTTGAAACGATACCACATTCCCCTCTTGGTAGACTTGATAACGTCTACCACAAAGGAACTTTCAAACATGGGAAATAACAAAATAATGATCGATAAAAAGGCTTCTTCCAATCACCCACCCCCTGATGGGTCTGCAGAACCTGAAAGGAATCAACACTTAGTACTTATGTAGACAACTGAAGCTGAAAAGGCAATCATCATAGGGTTACTGGTCAAAACACCTCATATCACAGATTTTAACAATAAGTGTTCATGTCCACGCGTACAGAAATTATATTCTGTTTTTCTTTTTTCGCCTAAGCTAACAAAGCGCAGTTGCTGGATTCTTCTTCTTTGAATGTCCATGTTTTGCACACCGATTCCTCAGTTCATTGAATCAGAAACTGTTCACAGCTTGGGATAGGGGGAAGAAAGGGGTTTTGTGGAAATGAAGGGTGAGGGTATAGTGTCATTTTCCAATGACACCTGATGGGGCATGAGTAAGAGGAAAGTGGGGTATGGAATTGATATGGGGAGGTGGCGTAGTAGTTGGCAACTTGTGCGGCCTCTCTATAGTGGCGTCGATGAAAAGGCATATCAACCATGCGCGGGCTTCCAGGGATTAACTCTCTGTGAGAGAGCATACGACTTTCACCTGGACACAGCAACTTGGTTGAATCTCCAAGGCCTGCAGATCTGGACTCTGGGACCATCTAGCCGTCCGCTTGACGTCTCCTTCTGCCGTCCTGTAGTTCGATGAGTAGACAGATGAGACACGTCTGGCCCTCCTCTCTGATGAGTGACGAGCTGATGAAGATTCACACCACCCCTGGTTTGCTCCTGTCGTCTCCTGGTTCACTGCCTGGGACGACTTGTAGAGCTGAGTTGAAACGGTAGACCTTCTCGTGGTTGTAGCAGTCATCTCCTTGACCTGGGGCCCCCTTCGTCTGGTCTAGTGTCATCTGGGACCCTTCTGTACTCCTGGTGCCCTGTAGCGACGCGTTAGATGAGCCAATGCTGATGAGTAGACCGACGGCCTGGCGATCGATGCTCCTTTCTCCGCTGATGCCGTGACACTAGGGTTGAGATGACTTCAGGTTGAAGGGCCTCGGACCAGCACAGCTTTCCTGGTGTATCGATTTCTTTGACTTTGGCTCCATTTGACATCCCACCGACTCCATCTTGCAGCCCTGGACACCATCCACTCAGCCATGATCCCCTCTGGATTATCAGCCATCTGTGTCTCCAAGTTCCTCCAGCTTTCTCCAACTCCATTCCTGACATGAAAATACTTGGCAAAACTTTCCCTAAACTTTTCCTAATAAATCAAACATTTATCAATGACAATAGATGTGTCCAAACAGATAATACATTTTAACTAGGTCTTAGCCAATTGATTCCTACATAAATGACTCTAGCTCAATTTTCCTTTTAACTCTATTTTAACAAAAAATCAAAATGTATACTATAGTACTCTCTGTACAAGCATTCCCCTCTTGGTCCTAGATTTAGTAATACCAATCTACAAAGATCAGTGTAAGATCAGTGCTGGGTGATGTTTCGTCACAAGGGTGTGACGTCTCTTTAAACAAGATGAAGCAGACCACCCTATCTGTCTGTCAATTTCTATCTAATCTGTCTACCTTTTCCTATCCTGGCGTCTCGAGCCTGAGGATAAACTCCCCTCCAGTCACCTAATTGTGACCCTCAAGGTTCTGCCAAAACTATACTAATTATTAGGTCTGCACCAGAAAAAGACTTCTTCCACCCCTGGTAACTCACATCAACCAACACTTACCTTAAAACTGCGTCAGATTCTCTTTCTTTCCCTGGTTCCTAACAAAAACAAACAAACAAACAAAATGTGGTAATTTCAAAGCAGACACAGACATCTCCTATTAAATGCTTGGATTTTGTATATTGTTCTGTTACCTTATATAAACGAATTTCAGCCTATTTTTAGCCCCAGTGGTGAACCACTGAATTAAGTATTTAGTTCACTTATCGAAACTCTAAATATTATACTCGATCTGTGAGATTAAAAAGGATAGTGATCCAGACCGGGAACTGTCTATACGCTGTCACTCAATTTAAGGCAAATTTTACAGTTACACTTTAGCACAAAAGAGAAAAGTCTATGTCCTTTTAAAAACCTGAACAAAAAAGTGTAGTCCCTTCTCTTGGCCCTCAAAAGCCACCAATGACTCTGTCCTAAGATCTCCTATTTAATAAACTAAAATCTAATTCACTTTAGCAAAATAAGAATCACAAATATCTCCCTGTTGCAGTAGTTCAGGTGTTTTTTTTGGAATGAACCCCCAAACCCCTGCAATCAGAAAGCCAGTGAAACCTCTACTTTACGGTTTCTCCATTTTAACCTTCAATTATATCCAAACCATTACTTTTAAAATCAGCTGCGCATCATGGCTTAGTACAAATGAATAAGGTATCTATCAATCAAAGCACGTTTGTGTAGCTAAGACATCCGTTCTTTAACTTCTAGGCACCTTTTAACCGATCCAATACATTGCTATGTCATGGTATTCCAGCCGTGTTCAACCTCAGCGTCTCCCCAGAAAGAACATGAGCGACTGCGTGTCTTGGCCAAAGTCACGCATATCTTTCAGGCGTGCACTCCTGAGTCAACCTCTCTGGAAAAAGCCTCGATCCAACACCGACAGGGACACCACGACCACAACAACACACTAGACCAGCCAAATAATTAAACCCGCCATTAATAAAGCACAAATCAAACCGAATCAATCCTAAATAATAAAACCTTAACTCTCAATATTTAAATATCTTCACACGGACATCTACAAATCTATAGTTGATCAAATTTAACCTTTACTCATATTATTCCAATTACATCTCAATTTCTTCTCCTAAATTCACTCTTTACTGTCCTCTTTTGTAGATTACTTTAACAGTTCAAAGATTATTTTCACTATCATTTAGACTAAATCGTTATATCAGTTCAAAATATTGAAACAATCATTTCATCTCACCCCTCTACAGCACTCTTTGCAGAAGATGTGCTGTACAAAAATGAAATCCACCAATCTATCTCAAGCACACAGAAGCACCGAAAAACTCTCAACATCCAGTCCAACAAGAAATAAAAATAAAACTACCTCCCCAAAACGCAAAATGCGCCACAAACACACGACCGCTCGCCGACACACATTCACACACACACTTTTCCCCAACATACACACACGCTCTATCACAGACCATTCGTCAAAAATCCACGCACGAGACAAACACAGACACAGAATCACACTCACATCTCCATTGTCCAGTCCAAGAAAAAATTGCATCACCACGAAAGTGATAATTTAAGAAAGCAGTACGCAGCCGAAAAGCCACAAAGTAACCTCAAAGTAAGAGTGATCACACGCCCCTTGCGTCCAGCGCGCGCAGCCTCTGATCATCTAAATCTCCTCCTTGTACCTCCAACACACATACCCACAGACATGCCACTCGCCCCTACAACAAAGACTCATCACATACCTTCACAAGACCAACATTAAAAGAACAGTAACATTACCACGAATGTGATAATTAAGATATCATTACACAGCCGAAAAGCCATGACCCCACAAAGACGTCCCCAAGAAAGTCGCATTACGAACGTAACACATACAAAATTCAACCCCAAAAAAAACTCCCATGCGATCACAAAATAAACAATGCCTTGTACCTAAATGTATCTCTTTTCTCCCTACACGGTAGAACACTACAAAATACATACTCATAGGAAGAAACCATATTCTGCTATACTACTCAACGATTTGATTCGACTAATTGTTAGACTTATGCCGATAGTAATTTTCATAATTACAAGTATTTTGCAATGTTCCCAAGATATCTACAAGGCTCACTCTTATACACTTTAAACTGAACCCAGGATTTCTGTCGGGCTAATGGCACTCGGAGTCCATCGCGCGCCGATATCTGAAAAGCACTTGTACACGTACTTTCAGTGTATAATCGGACCCTGGGCCCAGTCTACATGAGGTTTGTATTATTACATGTAAGTTTCAAACTTTTCCAAACGATATAGCGGTAATTGTTTTACCTTAAGATTCCTTGTCTCATACTTCTCCAAACGTTATAGCGGTAATTGTTTTATTGTAAGCGGCCTTGTACGTATACTTCTCCAAACGTTACAGTAGTATTTGTTTTATTGTAAGCGGCCTTTTACTTATACTTCTCCAAACGTTACAGTGGTAATTGTTTTATTGTAAGCGGCCTTGTCCTTATACTTTTCCAAACGTTACAGTGGTAATTGTTTTATTGTAAGCGGCCTTGTACTACACTTCTCCAGACGTTACAGTGGTAATTGTTTTATTGTAAGCGGCCTTGTACGTATACTTTTCCAAAATCAAATAATAGGTTTGTTTAGCCATAGTTAAATGATCTTGAATGTTGAAAAGATGTTCGAATCGCAGCCAAAAAACAAATACAATAAACCCATCCCCGCTCCCAGACCCACTAAATGAGTCAAGAACACGGAGGGCCATTACACCGTTATAATAAGTACGATCAGAACATCACCCTTCAGGCCTTTAACGGCTTCAGAAGCGTTCCTGTGTTACAAAACACTTACCTGAGGCCCCGGGTTCTCCCCCCAAAAAACCTCCCCCTCAGGAAACCAGCCATTCGCCCTTAAAATCAAAAATAAAACCACACAAAAAATCAGGTTCTTTTCGTATACCCTTCTCTCCAAAAAGAAGAAAAGAATATTAAAAACGACTGCCGACGACGCCATTATATGTAGTATATTTTTGATCCCAAGAGCGGGCTATTAATAACAGTTTCCTAGAAAAGGCAGCTTAAAGCAGGAAGAAGTCCATGGGTCCAAGTTTCAGGTCAAAGCATCTTTTTATTTCAGCCTGACCGGCCGTCTGCCATGTTGTCCGATCGGGCAGCGCGCCCAGTCACATACAAAGCACATTATTTATACAAAGCTCACCTTCTACAACAAGGAGGGGCTAGGTGGTTTAAGCCCAGCCCCCCAACACACATACATGTATTCTAACACAGTTGTCGGGCCGAGTCCCCGCCTACATCTTGGTATCCCACATTTAGCAGTTATACAGTGTAACAATCTTGTCTTATTTCTATTTATCAAACTTTATCTTTACACAAAAGCTGGTATAGTAATTCTTGTCCAACATCTCTCAAGCTTTAGAATGAATTCACACACTCTATACTTTCATGGTTACAAACCGCAGTTAGACATACATCAGTAAAGCAACATTTACTCCAGACTGAATCTTTTCCTTAATGACATTTCTCTTGGTTTACAGCACAGGTCAGAGTTATCCACTTTATTCCTCTCATATGTTTTCACACTGTGCTACTTAATACAAAATAAGCTTTTACCAAGAAATCAGAATAATACAGTGTAAATTCAATCTGCAGTCTGCATGCCCTTACCTAACTTCATCTCTGCCCCCTATCTTAGAGACCGAGTAACAGATGTTTCACTTTGACCACCACCCTTGCATAAAAACAATGGTACTGAAATCAACCTCCTGATTAACAAAAGAACTTGGCTCTGTGATTTGTTTTGAGTTCACACCTAAAGCTGGGTTCTGCTGTTGCAGAACAAAGACCAGGATCCTCAGGGTGTGACTGATTTAATCAGACTTCAAATCTCTTCCTGCCCAGACCCCCACTCACCTGGGCTTCGAAACTTAAACAATGACCAGAACTTTTAGAGTGCTTGGGAATGCAAATTGATGATCACATCCCCCCAGATGGCACAAACAACTGCAGAACTCAAAAATCACCCAGTTACAATATTAGACCTTCCAGCGTTTACCAATTTAGAGGGAATATTGTGGTTATATCATGTTGCCATGTTTGAAACGATACCACACTCTGTCTTTCTAGGAAAAACAGTGCCTAAAAACCCCAAAACAAACAATTTTGCTATTCAAATGAGCTATTGGCATGATAAAACATACGTTTACATTTTCCAAAGCAAGTGTCAAAACATAATACAAAAGTGTAAAGTAATGTATGTACAGTTTGGAGAGGATATACAGTAACTAGTAACAAATATATTCTTGCTGTCTGCTGTGGGCTGTAGGCAGTAGACCGCTGCTGCCCCTAGTGGCACAGAGTGGAAATCATACATGCCCTGCATGAAACGCATGAGAAGAATGAAAAAAAACGACAAAGTCAATGGTCACCCACTGTATGTTATAGTTGTCGCTGAACACAATCATCAAATGACCAAATATGTTTTTCTCTCAGATGCCTCAGGTGTGGAAGAACCTCAAATTACCCAGACAACAGGTAAAACCTTAATTTATCTCTGACCTGTGTATTTGACCCTGAAATCAAACTAGGAACTAGGGGGGTCTTGTGCACTCGGGGAGAAAAAAATGTCCAGCCACGATCATCCATTCCATAGATATGGGCAGTTGAATGAGGGGTTGTTTTTTGTGATCACGTGGTTTTGCTGCCTCTGTGCCTCTGAAGGACTCAGATGGTGATCGCTGGTTTGCAAAACAGCGCCATCTGATGGAAAAACACAGAAAACACAGAAAACACCAAAATTTGTCAAACACGTCTTTGGCACGTTGAGCCTTTGGGAAAAGACACGTAAAACACGTCAATGGTACTGGATGAGTTAAAGGATCTACACCATGAATTTAAACAAATATATGTATATTTAATATCATATTGTTTATGTCCCTCAAACGTTTTTCAACGGGTTTGAGTCTAAATCAAGCCTCAGATATACTCATTCCAACTAACTTCTCTCTGGCTTATAAAGCACTTTCACCTGCAATACCACATTGTCCTGATTTGGCAAAGTACAAAAAGAAAAAAACAAAGAAAAACAAGAAGAAAAAAAAATTATATCTTTATTTGTTTTATGTTTTATGTTGGAACTGAAAAACGGGAAGGATTGTATCGCTTGTGACGTCACGTGCGGGGGCAAATCAGTTTGGCCTGTTTTACATAAAACCCCAAATATGCTGTGAAAGCCTGAGTGCTCAAACTGGGGTATTTTTGGGGATAGAAGAGGTAGGGGAGACCAAAAACACACAAAAAAGGACAAGTTAAAATTCATGGTGTAGTCCCTTTAAGAGAAGACTGCGCAAGCCATTATCCCCAATGCAATCGTATGCTCTCTCCCTCTCTGCCAGTGTTGCCAGGTCTGCTTATTAAGCCATTGCGAGCCATTGCGATTTATTATTTTAAAATAGCTGACATATATATGTTTGAAGTGCTCAGGTGGCCTATAGTTGCTTCTTTTGGACTTGTTTTCATAGACCTAGTTGCTCATTCCTCTCTCAAAATCTGCTCTCTGCCCATGGAAGAGAGACGTTGCCTTGGAATAAATTTATATTTGATACACAGAATTATCACTCACACATTGCTGGTTGTAGAGAACTTTAAATTACAGCAATCTGCTTGTGTTCTGGATTAATCTATACTCTTCTTAACTCCGAAAGCATTGGACACTATATCTGACATTTGCTTCATACGCTGTAGCTTTTGATTGCCTTTGAATAAAACCATATTTGTTCGACATAATTATCACCCACATGTTGCTGATTATAGATAATTTTATATTATTGTGATCCGTTCATTATTTCCTGGGCAGTGGATTAATGAAACTGAATGTAACGAATGGCATCGTGCGATGGAAGGCACAAATCATAGTCTGCTTTGATCATCATCTATCATCTTATATAAACACAGTTGACACAAGGAATTGACACTCTCACTTCTGCTGATTATAGGAAAATTAGAATCACAGAGATTTGTTCAGAATTAGGAGAGAGAGCCTTTGCATGTTGTGCTATTGAGCGCCCGGCCGACTCCCGACATGTCAATATGCATTTCTCGCTAACATTTTATAAGACACTGTGGAGCGTAAATCTTTGCATTGAAATAGTAGCTCTCTTCTGCCACACAAGACTAGACTTCCTGTGAGAGACATCCTTCTTTATTTACTTAATCAATTATACAATGGACTCTAAGTCTTGGGATATTTGGCGGCTACCAATGATATAAGAGGTTGCACCAGATTCTTCAAGCCGTTTAGCTGCTTTTTTGGCATCCCAAGTTGTTGGACGCCTCTTACAACCAACCTACAGTATGTACATGTCCTAGGCTGCCAAAGATAAAGACAAGTAGATTGTACCTATAATCTAGCTCTGTGATGGTATGGAGGAGCGGCTGGCATTTAGCTCGCACGCACGCACGCACATGCACACGCACACACGCACACACACACACACACACACACACACACACACACACACACACACACACACACACACACACACACACACACACACACACACACACAGTGATAAAAACAAAAATGTTGACTATCTGTCCCAAACCCCAATCTCATTTGTCTATATTATCCTTGCATCCAAGAATCTAATGCTCAGGAATCCAGTCATTGTCCTGGGGCCTCTTTGAAACACAGAGGAGACCACAGACCCCTGCCTCGTTCCCACAGTGTTATTGACATCACCAGTAAGGAGAGAGAAAAGACTCATAGAGGATTCACTCGGTCTCTCAGCTCACCTCACTTGGTTTTAGAGGTACGCTTTATTTTGAGGAGCAACCTTTACTTCGACCCCCCCCCCCCCTAAGATTACAATGTTGCAATATTTAACAATTAACAATTATAACTAATCAATATCTTTATTGTTTTCTATTTTAAGCCCATTACAGAATTTGCACCAGAAATCTGTGAAGACGAGAGAGAGAAAAGATACCGGTATCAACCATTTTTTCCCCCTAATGTTCATCTTATAATGTAGATGAGAGCTTCAGCTTTTTTATTATTATTATTATTATTACACTAATATATTTCTTTCTTTCTTTCTTTCTTTCTTTCTTTCTTTCTTTCTTTCTTTCTTTCTTATTTACAAAAAAAATCTTTATTTCTTACAATAAAATCACTTAAAACTCCTTTTCAATTATGTCCTGTTCCGGTTCAGATGCCACCACCAGGCTGGCCTGTTCCATTGCAAGGAGACAAACTTGGTGTTTGGGATGGAGGGGGAGGGAGAGGTGCTCTATAAGACAGCTCACTGGAACCCAGGCTTTCTACATCACACAGGAAAGAGGCCTGCTGGGCCGCTCTATCAGATTACCTGTGTGAGAGGCTCTGCCTATCAACTGCACCTCCCTCACTGTGAATTCTTAGATATACTCTCAAGTAAGTCATATATTTTTGTCAGAGAACGTAAGGGCTACAGTTAAACTTTGTAAAGAGGATCACAGTTCACAGTTGCTGCTGATTGGCTCAGCAGCAGAGTTGAACACATGGAGGTGTCATATGGGTTTTCTGTTCAAATCTGCTGCTGAGCCAATCAAATTAAACGACGGTAAACTGAACCGGAACAAGAAATGGGAATGCCACCTTCTGGAAAAGGGATCTACAGTTATGCACAGAGTTTATTGGCAGTCTAACACAAGCCCTGGTTAATGGTTGCTAATCCAAAAAAAATCTTTTTATTTGTCTCCCCCCCCCATAGAGTACAGGCAGCAGTTATTTCATGTCGCTCACATAACCAAAAAGGGACGTGTGACATTCATACGGCCCAACATGTTAACAGAGACGCACGTTATAATCAACATCATGGGGTTCTGTGAATGTGGTCTGGTCAAGGACAAGGATGCTCCCATCAACCCTGTTAGAGCTCTGGTGTATCTGCTGTACCAGTATGACCCTGATGATGAGGAATCCACTATTAATGTGTTGATGCTGACGGCTCAAGTTGCCATCAAGGAGGTGAGCTGTTCTGAACATAAAAAAATAAATAAAAAAATACTAATTTAGGGGAATATAAACACAAAAACAAATGAACATTAATTAATGTGAATGTCCCCTACCCTAAATGTGATCAATCTTCTCTAGGTTATAGCTGACAGGGAGTCGATGTGTCGTCTTAAAGAAACTTTAATCAGCGTGTCTCCGCAGTGTAAACTGATCCCTGAACAGAACTACTGCCTGACTGTTCATCCAGAATATGAATTGGAACCTAAGGTAAAATAAATGACTGTATTCTCTATGTTGAAGATAAAGTTACGTAGCAGCCGACAATGTAAAATCCTCCAATAATGTAACTTGGCATTGATTTTGGGGCCAATCTTCCTGTAGGACTCCTTTACTATTGCCAGTAGTTATTTTCCTTTCCCTACTGAGTCTGCAACCAGAGCAATGTCATCTACGTAGTCGAGGTCGGTAATCATGATGGGATGTACTCGCTTAGTCTTCCTCGGGACCAACGCGACCCCAGTGCCTCCTCCCTGCTACCGATTGCGAACCTCAGGCCATGGTCCAGGGGCCTAGGGTATCACTTTTACTACAGTCAGGCACGTTGTGGGGAAATTAGCCACGGGGGGGGGGGGGGGGGGTCAGCCACTTATAATATAGCATATGATGTCAGCGGGCCACGATAATAGAGACATTTCTGTTATCGCTATTCGCTATACTGCGATGTCAATATCATTAAATGCAAGCAAGTCATTGTTGTGCTTCAAAACAAAACAGTATAGCTCTACTCGTGTTTTCTGCAGTTCTTAATTCTGAGAGAAATACAGACAGAGTTTAGCTGCTGGGGCCCCTGTAGAATATAATAGTTGTTATTTATTTAATATGTTAATAAAAACACGCATGTCTATTTGTTTGACACAGGAAGCAGAATTCTATGAGGATCACAACAACTGTTGTGCCCCCAAATTTGTGGTGACGTTGACAGACAAATGTAAATGCCTGGAAATGAGGCTGACTGAAATGAAAGGTTCAGGAAACAAACAGTCCCAGAACCCTGCAATTGTGTGGAAACGCCGGGTTAAAATACCAAATGGCCCATGGAACAATACACCTCATTCTGGTGAGAATACTGTGGATAACCAATGAATTGAAAATAATGCATTTGTTTATGATAGAATTTTGATTATTGATTGGTCCAGCGGTGCCAGAGATGAACCGTTCACAGACAGACATTAAAATTTAGAAATTAGATCACAGGAAGCGGAGACGTTGCGGTCCGTGCGAACAGAGTTTGTTGCGCGAGTGTCAGATCCCGTGCTCAATGGTCTGACAGGAGACAGGAATACTAGGAACATAACTACACAATAAAAGTACAAGGAGAACCAAGGCAAATGGCAACAGAGTTACAACAATGCAAGATAAATACAGAACATAATTAACAACGGCCTACACAGGCCTAAAGAACAGCCCTTAAGAGTCCAACACCATATAAGGGCATTCAAGGTCCAAATAATAAGGGCACAGTCCACGGCCCGAGGAGCGGACCGTGACACGCATGTGTATAATTTAGTTTTTTTGTGTGACTATGACTAGGATCTTTGATGATCTGGACTTTCCTTTGGAACTTTTCCCTACTTATTATTGACTGTTATAAATTAATTTGATTTGATTACTCCTCTGGGTGTAGAGGTCCTGCATGGCTGGAAGCTCAGTTCTGTTTGATGTGCTATGCTGTTTTAACCACCCTCTGACTGTAGAGCCTCAAGGTCATATTATGAACATTTTCAGCACCAGGCAGTGATGCAGGCCAATAATGGTGGTTGTGCTGTACGGTGTCTCAAACCATTAATCGACAGCCAGCCAAACTCCCTTAAAACAACAGGCGAGAGTCAGGATGTAGTTTTCTAGCTCCAGCTTTTCATGACTCATGATTGTATATGAACAAGGAGTAAACTGAAATACAGGAACAAAAAACTGAAATACAGTAAATAACTTACAGGTAATGCATGGGATGGTGAAATCAGGTAATAGCAACATAATAGTGGCACAAACTCTGATGTGCTCTCTAGAAGTGTGCTTTTAAAATGACTGAGCATTTTGGCCATGTGCTTTAATACACAACAGACAGTTTTGCAAGGTGTGACTTTCTAAATCAACCATCCCCCAGTCCTACTGCAATGCCACATTAACTCAAAGCATCAAAATAACTGCCTGGAGGGTGGTAAAGTGGTGGGCAGGATGTGCTGCTGGTGCCATTCCGGTGCCATTCCACACCAGCTGGGGTCTGTCTGTCGGGAAGTCCAGGATTCAGTTACACAGGGTGGTGCTGAGTCCTTGGTCACTGAGTTTAGTGACTCTTTCCTCAGTGTCTCGTCTACCATGTGCCTTATTGTCCCTCTCATTCAGTGTTGTGTCTGCCATAGGCCATAAGCCTGTCTTTAAAATGCTTTGAGTACATGGGACAGAACCAACAACACAGCAACCCAACAACACAGCTTAGATTTAGTTTTAGCCACCTCACACCAAACAATCGAGCTGATGGGATTCTAGCAAAACTCATGGTTTTATCCTGACATTGAAACTTTTCTGCAACAGTGAATTTGCTTCAAAGTTTTTTTTGTGTAAGGCTGGCATAAGTCATATTTTTATTGTTTATATACACCTGCCATGATTGGGTGTATGTGATCACATATGAATTAACTAATATATTTTATAAAAGGGAGATTTATCCGTTAAGGCATTTTTCATCCCAACAAAATGATGAGAGCAACTTGTGACCCCACCTCAGGGGTTCTGATTCAGGGCTACTAATCACACAGCTGCTAGTGATAGGGAACACAGCTATAGATGAACACAACCGTATCATCAAATGGACAAATATCACAATATGTTTTCCTCTTAGATGCCTCGGGTGTGGAAGAACCTCAGATTACCCAGACAACAGGTAAGACATTTACTTCTCTCTGACCTCTATATTTGACCCTGAAATCAAAACAAGATCTTCAGTATAATGAAAATGACAATGAGCTCATGTTTGACATCCTTTTTGTCTCAGTCACACTGCCATTAAACTTTTACTTCAGTGCACATCTTCTTTTCTGATGTCAGACTTGTGTAAGTAACAAAAGTTCTTGTTTTTTTTTACAGGCATGAAAGCTAACTTTGTGAAGCACAACATGAGGACCCTAATTCAGAGCGTCACAGCTGTAATGCCTATAGCAGATGACCTGCGTGACAAAGGCATTCTCACATTTGAGATGTATAACACAATCAGGGAAGCAAAACCCAGGCAGGAGCAAATGAGAATGCTGCTTGATGTTACCTGTACAAAAGGAAAAAGAGCAATGTCAGAATTCTACGATGCTCTGCAGGAGCATGAGCGGTGGCTTGTCCAAGATCTGGGTAAGAGCCAACATCGACCTTCAAATCCCTCTTTTAGTCCATTCTGTTGGAGTTCTCTCTGACATGCTTTTTCTTTGTGTTTCTTTTCAAATTTCAGAACATCCCAGCTGATTATCATGCACCTCACAGGTGAGGAGACAACAACTAGTCCACTGAGAAGTCTCATTGATTTCAACACAGAAACTCACATAAACAGTAAAACATAAACAGTAGTGTACTAAACACATCAACTTGAAGACTGCTGAACAGCCTGTCGTCAGGCTGGTCTTAGACTTTTGCTCTTCGTCTTGGACCTACAGTACCTGTGGATTATACCAGGGACGGTGACTTGGACTCATCATGGACCTGTCAGCGGATTATGCCAGTGTCAGTTTACTTTATGTGGATTATGCGGTCGACACACACTGGCATTTTGCACCTTAATCCCATGTACAACGTTCTGACTTTCTGACTTTTGTTTTTATGTTTTTCTCGCACCTTAACTAATGTTCATAGCATATCATGTACAGTATACATATGCTGCTATGCTCACAAACCTTTATGTGTTACTTCAGGTTTTACCGCACCTTATGTCTAACTCAGGTACTATGTGTAAATATGTAGATAAATGTGTTAGTTTTCTTAGATTTATCCCTTGCTCCCCCTTCTTCTTCTTCCCTTTCTTTTCTTATGGAAATAACAAAAAATGATGGAGCTTGCACAAAAACAAATATAACCCACTGTTTTACACAGAAACCTGTGATGTGACAATAAAGCTGATTCTGATCCTGATAAAGGCAATACATTCCAGGACATTTTCATTAAGATAATATTGACAATGATATCATTTGCAATCTTGTGTGCTTTATTTTTTTTAATCATGTTATAGCCATATCTGGTGCTTTTATTTGCACAGACTGAGGAAATCAGTAACTTTTGGTCTTTATTACACAGTTCATATACTGTATATTTGTTTCGATATAATATATTTTTACACTTACTCTCATTCAAAATGTAACTGCAATTTGTGGATAGCTTGCACAAACATGTTTACACCTGTAAATGTGTGATTTTATTATAAAGTGAAGTTTTATATTCGTCAGAGAAAGTATTCAAATATAATGATGTGGGTCGCTGTTAATCACTGACTGTCTATTTACTGTAGCTGTGTGACAGAATGCAGAGAGACAGACGGTGTCTATCTTCTGTAGTTGTGAGAGCATGCAGAGAGACAGACATTGTGACTATCTACTGTAGCTGTGTGACAGAATGCAGAGAGACAGATGGTGTCTATCTTCTGTAGTTGTGAGACAGCATGCAGAGAGACAGACATTGTGACTATCTACTGTAGCTGTGTGACAGAATGCAGAGAGACAGATGGTGTCTATCTTCTGTAGTTGTGAGACAGCATGCAGAGAGACAGACATTGTGACTATCTACTGTAGCTGTGAGACAGAATGCAGAGAGACAGACGGTGTCTATCTACTGTAGCTGTGTCACTGAATGCAGAGAGACAGATGGTGTCTATCTTCTGTAGTTGTGAGACAGCATGCAGAGAGACAGACATTGTGACTATCTACTGTAGCTGTGAGACAGCATGCAGAGAGACAGACGGTGTCTATCTACTATACTGCCCTGCCAAGCCAAAGAGCAGTAACTACGTTTTTGGACACACCGACTTATTTGGGTTGCCCAAAGGTCAAATTAGCCTTTGTGATGTTGGGGGATAAACAATTACCTCAAGAACAGATGTACAATTAGTGTAATATCACTTATATGCCAATATCTCATTTGGCTGACCAGTTGAATCACTTTTAAACCCATTTTTCAGTGATTTTTGTTTTCGTAGTTACTGCACTCTGCCTTGGCAGGGCAGTATAGTTGTGAGACAGCATGCAGAGAGACAGACATTGTGACTATCTACTGTAGATGTGAAACAGCATGTAGAGAGATGGGGTGAGGATGGATGTTGGTAAAGACCATTACGTGGGTCTTTACCGACACTAACTGTGAGAAAAGAATCGAACTCCATGTTGAGGCCATTAGGGGCACAAAAGAAAATGTTTTAACAACGTGTCATGGAGATCACCTCCTCTTCTGGGGACAGGCACCTTCTCTACACCTAAGCAACAGAGAGAGGAGATGGAGTGACCAGCTTCAACAAAATGTGACGCAACAGGATAACATATTTGCAACAACTAAACTGCAGTGTTCTGCTATACGCGCATGGTTTTACCAACATAGTATTACCACAAGGACAATAGATCACATACATCACACCTTTGGTATAAGAAATAATGCCCTTTGTTGCCCTAGTTGTTTTGAAGGTTTTGAATGAATGAATGAATAGTTTATTTAGATACTCTTTGAACAATGCACTGAGACAAAAGCTTTTTTTTTTTTTGCCTGATCGAAAAGGTATAGGCTAAGCTTGTAGATTATTAGTGCCTATACTTTATACATGTTATTTTTTAACAAGAAAGATGAATTGTGAAGAACAAACACACATAACAGACAAAACGAAAACATAAATCCATGATGTACATAAATAGAACGTAAATCTGTCAATGCAACATTTGATCAATTAACAAGTTTGGTCAATAAATCCATCAATCACTCAATTAGGTATTTGTCCAGAATAGTCTGTTTGAACTATTATTTTTGAATTGCATTACATGTACTACGTATGTTTCACAATATCAGGCAAACCATTCCACAGCTTCACACCACGGACAGAAATACTTTTCAAAGTAGTACAAACTACTTCAATTTAGTTCCCCTTTCAACTCATACCTACCCTTCCTATCCTTAAACATTTTTTGTATGTTGCCAGGAAGCCGATTATGTTTATTATAAATTATTTGTCCAGTTTTAAAAATACACAAAATCTAAAAACTTGAATGTATATGTGAGTTTACTGTTGCATTGCGCACACGTGCCACACTTATAATTCCCATCTGGTATCGGGCTAAGAGTGCGTTGTGGTTTAATGTCTGGAGAGGGAGGTCAGAATGGACCAACGAATCTCTCACATTTCTGCCCCAGGAAAAAAACACTGTGGGTCAGTAAATATATTGGGAAGCTGAGGGTCAGATTTTAATATATGCCAGTACCTGTTTAGAATGGGATTGATACATTCAGCAGCTCTGTAGTATTTTGTAATGAACAATGGGACCTCTTTGACTTTTAGAAAGTCAGCTCTGGATCTCTGATTAATTAGATCAACAGCAGTATGAAGTAGTTTTTCTGTATAACCTCATCTGAATTTATCAATCATTGTATACAAGTGTTTGGTGAAATCATTCAGGTTTTTGTAGATGTATTTTTTTGGTTTCATTTTTATTGATTTTCACATAAAATCAAATATGCATTCAGAATACAAAACCAACAACATTGAACTCAGTATTCAATGCCATGCAAAAGTTTCAGAGAGCGAGACTCATTCAAATGGATGAGAAGTGATCTGTTATCTGACGCTTATATGAATGATGGAATTCATTGTTAGAAGTGTGGAATTAGTCATAATAACTGATTGTTTTATGTTGACAAAATGAAATCTGTATTGTGGTTTGTTTAAAACATTAGCCTTTAAAGTGATGATGGGAGATAATTAGACTACAGGTCATTTGGATATGGGATATCAGCCCAAAAGGTATGACAAACAGACATCCCACCCTGGGAAAAAAAAAACATTTTAGGGAGGTCAAGAAAATATGAACATACATATGTTATATATATATATATATTCCACATATATGTTTAGCATATATGTGAATATATATGAGCTATATATGACACATATATATAAAATAAATCCACATATATGAACCTAAATATGACATATATGCAGCATATATGCCATATTCAGGTTCATATGCAGTGACACCTGCCACTGTATCACCTTCTATGTGACGGTTCCTCTTTCAATGACAACTTCCCTGTTCTGTAGTCTTAGTAACTTGAACATCAGTAGCTCTCTCTCTCTCTCTCTCTCTCTCTCTCTCTCTCTCTCTCTCTCTCTCTCTCTCTCTCTCACACTAGTATACTATGATGCTGATGAAATCTTTTAAATATCTTCATTAAATACAAATGTAAAGTATTTTGAAAGCACTTTGTGTTGACAAATAATATATATCAGCTTCTTCACTGGGATGGGCATGGCAGTGCTCCATACTGAACAAATAGACTGGGATCAGTTTGCTGATCCGGTCTGAGTCTAGAGTTTATACAGAAATGGTGCAGAATGTACAGTATGTGTGTTTGCAAAAATACAGTAGGTGGGCTCTATGGTAGTTTCTAGTATTTTCTAATAAATAATAAACTAGTCTTTCCACAGTTACTGTGGGAAGCCTGGTGACACCCATAGTAGTTATTATGAGACAATGGGCCCCTGGGCAGTGGGCTTATAAAGACCCCCCTCACTGACTGACTGGTACACTGTCTTGAAGCCAGCACAATAACCATATTAACCGAATACAAGAACAGTCGCCCCAAAAACACGCTCGCCTCTGGTAAAATCCGGCGACGTCGGAACGGTCGGATCCGCAAATCCGGCGATCTGGGAACGGTCGGACCCACCAGGAATTTCTGGCCACCAGAACCTACTTGGCCAACGTTTGACGTCTCGGGGGGGATGATTTACGATTGTGTTCCTATCGGGACGTAACTCGAACGCCACTCCTGTTTTCTTTCTAACTTGTTAGGGGCTGTAGCAAAGAGGTTCTGGCTGTAGTCTGTCCTCACCAAGCGGGCGAGTGTTCTACACCGGCGGGGCGATTTCCGGGCGAGTGTTCTGCACTGGCGGGGCAAGTGGTCTGCCGCTGGGGGCGAGTGGTCCGCTCAAAAAATGGGGGTGAGGGTGATTTGGGGCGAGCATTCCGGTTACCTTCAACCTGTATACGTCAGCAGAATAAACAACACACCTACACAATTAGCTGCAAAAGCATAATATTCTCCATTGTATGATGGTGTCACATGCCAAAAATAGCGTTGTGTATGCAACTCCTTGTGAGCTTGTAGATCAGTTACTTTTGATATGTGACCATCATATATAGGACAAAGTATGAATCAGGCTTAATACAATACACACTTGCTTAAATGTTATTATGGTTGTTTGTTTCTTGTGCTGTGACATCTTCAAAGTGAATGTTTAGGCTATTCCTTAAGTTTTCAGTAGGACTCCGTTATCGACATTTAACAAAGCATAGGGCAGAGCTTTAGCAGCAGCATGGTGCCCCTGACTTTACTGAATCAGGCCTGAAACTAGACTGACTCATATCATCTCTACGTGTATGGCTTCTACATAGTGGCCTCAACCATGTCTTAAAAGGACAGGTAACATCAACACATTCACCTAGAACACTAGTGAACTCAAACAAAGAAAACATTTTCCAAACTTTACAAAAATCATTAATAATCCCAAAAGGTAAGTATTAAACATGTTTTAGTAACACCACTCTTTTCAATCATAATATTACACAGATCCCACACTCCCCTGTCAAATGGTACTGTATGTCCCAATTCCCATACTCCTCCATATAAGGAGCACTGTGGTCATGGGTTACTCTTTTCAGATCCTCAGACCAGGAAGAGGACATGGCAAGTATGTGTTTGTTTGGTGTGGTGAGGAGCTTTAAACTGTTGATAAAATAAAGTGGTTATGTTTTAAACAAACAATTGTCTTGTCTCTGTGTTTGTATAAATGAAATGTATATGAAATGAGTAGTATGATAAATGCATGTTAAACAGAAATTAATGAAAATAATGTGAGGAACATGTGAGGCTATAAAGGTAAAGTGAGAAAGGCAGGGTCTGTCTTTACCACACTGCATTGTTATACCACAATGGACATAGTACAATCACACATTCAACACTACAACAGAAGCTTTAAACACTAAGGGAGCAACACAAATACTGTAAGTGAAACACACTACATGTTCTCAAACGTTTTCGTGCCAAGGACCCCCACATTTCAGATGGGGGACCCCCATCTGAAAATGTGTCGTGTCAGGGACCCCCTGAAGATTTGTGTTATAAAAAAATCTAAATTATACACAAATGTCCATTTTCAAAAATAGCAGATGTACAAGCTTGCAGCGTGCCAAGAAGTGACGCGCTGTGAGCTTGTAGATATGCTATTTTTGGATAGCCAACAAATAATGGATAAAGTGGTGAAGATGATTGTGATGCTATTTTTTGCTGGGGACCCCCTCGTACCCCTTCAAGGACCCCTGGGGGTCCCCGAACCCCACTTTGAGGACCAATGCACTACAGGACATGTTTGTGATACTCATTCATGTTTTATGTTCTAATACTTCATTCACCTGAACTATTGTGCATCTGAAAAAAGAAACAACATCTGACCATCTAAAACAACCTGTCTATCAGGTGCATTTGCCACCTTGTGGTGAAAAGTGGGATAGGTCTGTTCCCTAAAATATAAACTATCTGCTTATTCCAAGACACAATAAGGCTCTTAAACATACAAGAAACATTCATAATAAAACAAAAATGTTACTACAAGTTTGTGTATGTCACACACGCTTCTGTGTGAAATGTGGTACAGGCTGTCAAAAAACCCAATTTAAACAGTTATTTCACAGTGTAATGTCATTTTACGACCCCATGTTTACTTCAGATATCCGTACTCAAGTATATTTTGATGCCAACACTTTTGTACTTTAATCGAGTAACATTTTGAATAACGGCCTCTTTTTCTTTCATATTTTTTTAATGACAGTATTTTTATATTTCATTGCTTTTCTGCCTCCCAGTGTGAATGAAGAATTCTTGTACTTTTTTTTTACTTCACAGGTTGTGCACAGACTGAAGCAGACAGAAGCCCAGGCTGATCCTCCTGAATGCCTTGTTGGAGCTGCAGACGTGGCCTGTGACCTATATGCACCAGTATGAAACTGAAGGCTGTGAAAACCTGTCTCCAGTGTCTGCTGTCATATTGTGACGGCCATCTCCAGTCTCACCATCAGCTGCCTGCCTTCAACACACACCAGCTGGTCCAAGCCTCCGCGTCTCAGGAGCACATCTGCCCACGTCACCACCACATCAGGAAAGTGTTCTGCCGCACCGACCAGCAGTGTGTCTGCTGTCTGTGCGCCGTGGAAGAACACCAGGGCCACCAGACCATATTGGCCGCCGCAGAACGGACCGAGAGACAGAGGGAGCTTGTCTCCAGTCTCCTCCTCAGCTCAGAGACCTCCTGCTCCACACACTTTGTCACACTTTGTCCCAGTGTGGGTAGAATATGGCACAATTAATGGAATCGAACACAGTCCGTCGGTGCAAAACAAGTGTTTTATTTGCCCTTTTTAGAGTCCCAGGGAAACAAAATACATAACAACAAAAAACAATACTGGCCCGATTGGCTCTAGGTCTGCTTTTTACGGCAGCCCTTCACAGTGGTAGGCACCCTTGTTTTAAAGGCTAAGCCCCTCCCACTGGACCATACCAATCTCAATTGACTCAATCAATTTACACATAAACCAGTTATTTCATCTATGTCCAAAGACATTATACTTCACATTTAACACATTTAAAGTGTCCTCACATTACCACATTTCCCACAATAATAATAATTCACAATAACAATTAGAATACCCCCTTTTACTCAAACCCACAGTTGGTATGGTACAGCAGGTATGGACTGAGCATGCTCATTACAAACAGACAGGCACTATAAAAGGCTGCCTGCAGCTACACTCGGGTCCTTCATCACTGCCCAGAACCAGGAAGCACTGTGGTAAGAGAAAGAAAGAAAGAACAGTCAAACATTTGCCAAAAGAACATTCCCTGCAACTTAAAAATAAAGAACAATTTTACAATTTAACCCTGTGTTGTGTGAAATTATTTAAGTCATACTTGAAAAGAACAATAATACAGGAAACATACTAAAAGCTGTTAAATGGAGTTCAGTGTGTGCACCCACCAAACTATCCTAGCATGCTACCTGGCTATTGTGTATGGTGTATTGTGTAGTGTTGATGTGGTTATGATGTGGTGTTAGTCGCAGGGTGAACTGCCACACACTTCCTCCGGTCTTCAGTGCGACTCTCTTCTCGTCCCCGCCAGCCTCTGATCAGCTCCCTGGCCCCAGATCCTCTTCTCTAAAGAGCAGCCATCTTCTCCTCAAAGGCAGCGTCGGTCTCCTCAACTGTTCTATCACCAAAGCGGCTGATGGACCCCACTGACTGGTGAAGTGTATTCAGGTATTCCTCCTCCTCTTGGAGTCTCTGCTGGATGTTACTCTGACCCTCTCTAACAAACACAGACACCGTCAGTGTCCGGCCTCCTGAAGACGATGTGTTGATGGCTGTGTCACAACTATTTTTTTTATATTGTATTACATTTCTTTTTTGTTTATACATATGCCACTTATGGCTTGTTAAATATGACCTATTTTGATTTAACATAAGTGCATGTGTTAAACGAGGATGAACACAAAATCAAGACTCCTTTCCATTGTGGTCGTTTGGTTTCAAACAGGCAAAACAAACAAAACCAGAAATTATGGGGAAAATGCAAGACATTAGACTAACATTTTCTTAAAAAGGTATCTGGAGGGGGAATATCCCAGTTTGAGGCTCCAATGAACTTGGGTCCCCACCAACATTACATAATATAACCAATATTTTAACAATTTTTAATTGAAAAATAGCAGATCCACAAGCTCACAATGTGTCGCTTGCCATGCGTTGTGAGCTTGTAGATGTATTTGTAGAGCTTGTAGATATATTTTTGGCAACATAAATTTGAACATGTTTTACCACACAAATCTTCTGGGTGTCTCTGGCACAATCTTTTCAAATGGGGGTCCGCAGCCAAATATTAATTTGAGGGTCCTTGACATGAAAACATTTGTAAACACTGGGTTTTTAATTGGGTATAAACAGGTGGGCAGCACTGGCTCTGGTGTTACCCACTCTCTGAAAGAGATGTGAGTTACTGGTGGTTGTAAATGTTGTGAACCATGTTGAGTTGGTGAACAATCCTAGCCTCCAGAGGGAGCCAGTAAACTGCTGGAAGTGTACTTTGACCATACAAGTAAAAGGCCTGTATTTAAAATAGTATTGGGATCAAAAAAATACTTGTAGTACAAAAGTAAGTAGGCCTATTTTTTTTTTTTTTTACCTGACCACAGGATCTAAATGTCAGAGCAGGGAGTTGCCCTCCAACTACTACATTATGATAGATTGTTTAAAATGTTTTATTCACACAAGTTATGCATTTTACCTGAGGAAGAATCCATGGATACATAGCCCTTTACTTCTCAACCTGGCGTCCATATTTTGGCTATGTCATTTAGGTAAGAAGTTTTCACATTGAACTCATTGGACATACATGACAATGAGTGCTTTGATCCCCAGAGTGCAAGGCCATGCTTGGTTTATTATGATTATACAACTCGCCCGCAGCAGCTCAAGGTCCAGTAATTGTTAATGATGCTGCCTGCTGCCGAACAGATAAATATTCAGTCGTCTTAATCAGAACGATTTTTAGAACTGACTTGTCATGTCTGTTTGGATCATTGTGCGCAATGGAGCTGTTTGTTGCAATAGCCAGAAATTCAAATGTGATGTATGCGGTTATATGGTGCAGTTGCTTGCTATATAGGTTTGTGTCATTGAATTAAACCTCACCTCATTGCCATGTTATGGCATTCTTTTGCATTGTGCGCAATAGCATGTGTTTGTGAAACTAATTGCAGTGTTTTGTATTGTGGATCAGTTATGGTACCTGTGGGGTGAATATGTGTTTATGCGGCCTGAGGTAATGCTCCTTGAGTAAACATGACGAACGTGACACGTTAGTCAGATGGCTTTGCTGTGGTGTTTTATTATCACGACACTAGATTTGTCTAATCACGGCATGGATGATTTAGGAACAGTTGCTGTCCGGTGCCTGCGTGCAGTGACCCCCCCCCCTCCCCCCATAGAAAACAAGAAGCAAAAAATGTTTTTACTACAGCACTCCTAACATAACTCATTCACTGCCGGGAATTAATTAATTAATCCGTCTACCGCCCCCTTGCCAGCGAAAACGGCAGCTGTCCTCACAGACATTGGCACGTTACACACGGGGGTACGAAAACAATGTCAAAGCTAAGAATTATTTAATGGTGCAATTTCATATGTTTTTAATCCATTATGTTCATTGCTTGTTTATAAAGTGATGTAATTGTTCAGTGGTAATCAGGAGTGCGTACCATATCTGAAACCTTAGTAAATGTCAACGTGAGTCATTTATCAAATGAACTGTAATATCCTCAGTGTTCATTTAAATCCATTGTGATTTGATGACACCCTTTCCAGTCGGCTAAAACCATAGCCTGTAAAAGTAAACTCTGTTTAAAGTGCTCTTGCTGTCAATGAAGAGCAATTTTGTTGAATGGCTCTGGTCCTTCAGATGAGGAAAAATGTTCAGTGTCTTTGGTGATTTGTAGCACTTTTAAATGCATGTTTAAATGTACCTTTACATTAATAGGACTGTTATAAAAGAGAAAGATGAGGCAGTGCTGCATTGTTGTGGTTTCACGTTATGACTCTAGGCTGATGAGGTCACACAACCCCCTCCCTCCCTCCAGAAATGCCTTTTGCTATAAACACCACTACTTGCTGTCCTCCGCATTTCTCTCCTGTTACTGCTGCTGTGGCTGATGTGAAATGCATTCTGGGAAGTAGGCCTGAATGTTCTGATCAGATGCAGATGAACATTAGCTGCATTTGAAGGAGCCTATGACATGGGACAAGCCTTGGCATGCCGCTGTGATGCAATCGGCCTTCGAATGCAGCCTTCGAAGTATGTGGACCCTGAATTGGGAGTGAGACAGGGATTGTATTTCTGTACAGCACCAAAAACCTACATTCACCTGCTTATAATAGTGTGATCACACCCAGCTCTGAGTCTAATTAGTTTAACTCAGGCCAGGTGAGACTGCTTAGCATCCACTCTGCCTTCACCAACCCTAGAGTCTACTTTTGGGGGACTGTGATTGGTGTAGCAGTGTATACAGAAATACATAGCCTACCTAACTTTGATGCCACGCTGTAAAGAGTCCAGAGTCATTCAGCAGGTTAATGATTACAGTTTACTGTTGATTTACATGAATCACTTCTCAGTGCATGTCGACACTGCAGGACTGAAGTTTAGTCAGGACTTGTAACTTCAACAGCACACCTTGTAGGCAGGTAAGCATCCTCAATATGAGAAAAAAATCTTTTAACATAGACTTACGAATCTGATATCTGACTATATGAAGTTACTTACTGTGCATACTGTTAAACGTATGTGTTTAAAATGTGGACAGCAGGTGAAGAGCCGTATTGAAATGTTTTAATCACTTCATCCCTCTCCACGGCATTTAAAACTAATAAACAGATTACACAGATTAATTATTTTACAGACTAACTTGTCTATATTTCTCACTAAGGGACAAGTTGACATTTAGGACACTTGGGGCCTGGAGGAAAATAGGGGAGGGTCATGCATTTTTAATTTTAGTCCGGGGGAGGGTCAGCTAATTTTACTTTGAGTCCAAGGGAGGGTCATACAATTTTGAATTCATAAAATAGTCCGGGGTTTTATATATATTCTTTACTACAGCTTTTCTGAATTCAAGAGAACTATGGTCAACGATACCCCTCCGTTGCTTTCTCAATGGTACTTCCGAACAACACCGCTTCCCCCTATGTGTCAATCATTGTGCTTGGCCTATCCAGACAGTGGGCGTGTGCAGTATTTGGCCAATCAGTGACGCTCTTCCTTCTTGGTGACGACAATTTTAGCTCGTTGTGGACAACGTGCTCTCTCTCTGTGGGTTTGGTTGGTTGCACAGAACAACAACAAACATGGCGTCGCACAACAGCGGGAGAACAAATGTCCGTAAGGGACAAATCAAAATTTATCTAGCGGTACCCCTGGAGGAAATGTATGTATGTGCCCTGACTTAAAATGCCATGAAAAATAACAAAAAGAAAGACTAATAGTCTCTCTTTTTTTCACTTGGGGAGGGTCATTTTCACTTGGGGAGGGTCATTGACTTTTTTCCCCCATTCAGAGGGACGGTCATGGCATTTTGAATCAGGGCACATACATTTCCTCCAGGGGTACCCCTAGATAAATTTCGATGTATCCCTAACTGAACTGTACATTAGAGCAAGCAATATTAGTCAATAATATAATCCTACCTACCTTCCTTCCTTCCTTCCATCGTATATTGTTTTTTTAAACTCTACAAGTGAGGGCAAAACAATAGCACTAAAGAGTCCCAGATCAACTTTGACTAGCAGGCCAGAGAAATTCTGTTGATGTTTAATCTTATTTTATTGCAGCTGCTACTTTATCTGTTGGACATTGTATCCTGATCTGACTTGATTTGAAATATTTATTATTTTATTTTGTCTTGGACTCTGTCTTGTGGCTGCATGGTTTTTATGAGCAGATTTATACATCTAATCCCTTAATAAATGTTGAAGTTGATGTCGCTATCGACCTTTTCACGCACACGCACACACACACACACACACACACACACACACACACACACACACACACACACACACACACACACACACACACACACACACACACACACACACACACACACACACACACACACACACACACACACTGAAGTGAAGCTGAATGTGTGAATCCAGGCTCTAAATAGTTAAATCAGTAGGTCTAGTGTCAACACACTAATGTTGACATTCTGTCTGTCAGAGAACTATTACATGTTGGTTGATGGAGACCACATTTAGAGTCTGTTAGTATATAGCAGTGGTTCTCAAACTTTTAATATCAAGAACCCCCATAACTCTGAGAGTGTGTCAATGGAACCAAATGGACCTGCAAGAGTCCATTTGGTTCCATTAGTATACACTCTCAGAGTTACAGACCTGTAAGGGTCTATTCAGAACCCCTCAAGGAACCCAGAGGGTCCCTGGACCCCACTTTAAAAAAACGTTGGTCAATTAGTATTCATTATATTGTCAAATGTGTGATAAAACAATAATAAACTGTATGTTACTGTTTTACAGTTCAAACAACAGCTGTAGACAGGATGGCCAGTGGAACCTCAGCTTCCATCACAGGTGAGTTCTATTAACCCATTAAAACTGGGAAAGCATCATGTGTGATTTTAGGTTTTAGCTGAACATCCTGCATCAGAGCTATGATGCTGCGTTCACACGGGCAGATACAAAGACACAAAGATACACAGCATATCTGTCACTCTGTGGCTTTGTATCTTTTGTAGCAGCTACAAACGTCGGATGTATCTTTATATCTTCATGTCCCTGGCTTCCATTGAAAATGAATGGTAGCATGTATCTTTGTATCTGCCTGTGTGAACGTAATCTGAGCTCCCAGAAGTTTTCGCCAGCTCTGGCGAGGAACTTCTGGGCCACAGCCCTGGTATTTCTGGGCGGGATGTACGTCACGCTCTGAATCTGAGCGGACACGCCTCTTACCGGTCTGAGAGCTGTGCAACTCGTCTAAAAAGTCCGACGAGAGGCAAACAGCAGTACACAACAATGGCGGCCGAAATTTCTCAAGGGGAAATTGCTTCCCGTCGATCCTATTTAGATGCATCACCCACTGCATGTGGATCCCGCCCCCTTTTCTTCATTGGCTGTTGATTTGAATCACAACGCAGTGGCCGCGCCCCTGCTGTCCAAGCTCCGACGCTAACCCTCCCAGACTAGTGTGAACGCAGCATTAGTGTGCGGCCTTTTCCTCACTTTTAGACGTATTTACCAAAGTCAGCAGCACCTCATCAATACTGGTGTGCGGCCTTCTCCTGTTTGTTTGAGTCCATATTTATAACATAATGCAATGTGTTTTATCAGTGACCTATGGAGTGGTGCATATCAGATAAGATATGATACTGTATACATTTATAGGCTCATTTGAAAGTTGATATACGGCATTGACGCGGATTGTTTGTTGAGTCCAGAGTACACCAGAGTGATACAGTACAGTACAGCTGGGAAAAAAAGAAGAAAGAAAAAGAGGTCAACATTTTGTAACTTCTTGTTGTGAAAGCAAGGACCTTATTGTAAAGTAGTCTGACATGTCTACCAAATTCATGCAGTTTTAACATAATTCAGCACTATGTGTTTGACGTTTCAATTCAATTGTACAATTATCAGTGGCGTCGTTAGGGGTGGGCTTCGGTGGCTATAGCCACCAATGTTTTGTCCAAAGCCACCAATAAAAAAAAATGAAAAATAAAAAAATTAAAAGTTTTTTTTTTTTTTTGGAATTATATATCTATCACCCTAACCTAACCCTACCCCTAACCCTAAAACCGAAATAAAGTAACAAAAAACGGGGAAAAAAGCACCCTAATCCGCGAAATCCGCGGAAAAAATCGCGCGCGCGCGCGGGAGGAGGGGCACATGCACGCGCGCTGCGCGCGCGTGCATGTGCCCGTTGCCTGCGGGGCTAAGCCCCCGACCTAGTAGAGACCTAGCGACGCGTCTGGTACAATATGTGGCCCTTCACTCACTTTATCTCTGGAAATAAATGCTGCCCACCCCTGTGTTGGAGTGAGGCTGCAGGTAGTGTGTGTGTCAGGGGCGGAGCTATGCGGGGGCTTTGGTGGCTATAGCTATCAATGTTTTCTCCAAAGCCTCCAAAGATTGTTTTATTATATGAATGACAGGGGTCACAGGGCGGTTTTATTTGAGAAATGAACGGCAATTTCGCTGTCCTGCTCGGCTGCTCCCATTCCTGTCTCTCTCTCATTACTGTGTTTACTGTGTGAGCTCCATGTGAGAGTCTGGGGGGTCTGGTGCCGTCAGCTCATTGCATCCAGCTCATTGGCTCATGACACGACCAATCATAAATCGCTTTCAGTGTTACTAAGATATGACAGCCCTTCCTGTCTATAGGATATTAGGCTGCGCCCCTCAATTCAAAACACAACACAGTCAAGCATGGATTAACGTAGCCAGCACTACCGCTCAGAACCAAAGTGTCATGTCTAAAGGAAAAACAAAAGAGACGTCAGAAGAATATACTAATAGAACTAAGTGGAGAAAAAACAAGTGTGGCTAGAAAGAACGTGTGACAGTTTACAGTCAAATCCATGATGTCATTTTAAACATGGATCACAAGAAAAGTGAGAAGCAGAAGCAAGGGGGCGCTGACACAGTTCATTGTTTGCCAAGCGACCACAGAGGCTAACATGGTATGTGAAATAAGCATGTTGATGTTGTTTTTAAAACCCACTTTTACTTAGGGCTATGCAAATATGACTAGTTAAACTACTAGGTAACCAGCAGAGTGGGCACATGAGAAGGTAACAGGATAGGTGGGCACTAGGGACATCTGGGCACCTCCATGTAAAATTAGATATTGTGTCCAAAATGTTTACAAAGAAAAGTAAAGTGTACATGATAAGAACATGCAAACATTCGACAATTAATGTTTCTACAATTGCTACAAATTGCTACAAAACCTGTATATCCAGTCATGTTGGGGCATAAACAAGAAATTGAAGGATAAAATTAAGTCTGATAATACCACATCTTGTATGCTGTACATTACTAAAGACTTACTTATTGTTTTACATTTTGGACAAAATAGCTAATTTTACATCAAGGTGCCCAGGTGTCCCTAGTGCCCAAACTTGTCAAATTGGGAAATGGTCTGAAATAGGGTAAAGTTTACATGATTTGAACATGCTTGTTAAACATTTGACATTAAGACCTAATTTCAACAATTGCTATAAAACCTGTGGATGTCATTATGGTTGAAGGGTACATTTTGCAGGGTTCAAATCATGTATGCTTTACATTATTTCATACCATTTCCCAAAGCATACTTTTATTATTTACTTTTTCACATATTGGAAACAATTGCCAATTTAAAACTGCAAAACATACACAATACATGATCTGGTGTATGGCTGAAGCATTGTATTTCCTTGTGATTATGGTATAAAGAGGACTTGTTACGCACATGTTACAGTAAGAGTAATGCAGGTGTAAGACCTGCTGTGTTTGTATTGTGTGTTATATGGTTTCAGAGAGGCTATGTGAATCTGCAGCTGATAAAACTCTTACATTGGCTTGACATGTTTCAATTTTCATAAATCTCCCATGGGGATCACATGCTTCTTAAGGGACTTCAGGGCTTACTTACTGCTTGAGGCACCCCAGAGAGCCTATAGAGTATTTCTGTAGGTTTGTATATATTTGGTGAGAGGAGATTACTGTGTGAGGACTGATGAGGCCAGGAGGAGAGTTGTAGTTGGTGTGGTTTAATTGGTGAGCAGATAAGAGAAATGTTGTCAGAAACGTCTTTATACTTTTTTGTTTATTATGTCATTGGAGATTCATGGCTTCTGCATCATAATCTGAACAGTGACATTAACAAGCTGCTGATTAGACTCTAAGTGATTGTATATCAACTCATTAATCGTGAAACCTTAATTAATTAACTATTTTTTATTTTTGTACACCTCCTAGGCCCTGGCCACCGACCTGTGTGTGTGTGTGTGTGTGTGTGTGTGTGTGTGTGTGTGTGTGTGTGTGTGTGTGTGTGCCTCAAGAAGAGTCCAAGTAAATGTAAAAGTGTTGTATTTATGCACACTGTAAAATCCTCAATGTTCATTTAACCCCATAGAGTGTGATTTCATTCCAGTCGGCTGAAACTATAGCCTGTGAAAGAAAGCCCTGTTAAACGTGCTCCTGCTGTCACCAACGAGCAATTCATTGTCATCTCCTGTTCTTCAGATGAGGAAAAACTGGTAGATGGATTCAGCACAACCCATAGTAGCCGCTTTATTTTGATTAACTGACTACCTTTACTCTTTTTTGTCTCCGCCAGGCCGAAGGCATGGCGAGAGAGTATGTTTTACCCTCCGTCCGTCCGTCCGTGTGTGCGTGCGTGTGTCCTGTCTGTGTGTTACCAGCTAATCTCCGGCACCGTTGGTCCGTTCGCTCCGAAACTGTGCACACACACTCCCTGGATGCCAATTCAGAACCTCATGTGAATGATTTTTTCACATGGGCCTGTTATAGCGCCACCAGGAGGCCGATTTGTGCAAAACACATTTTTTTACATTACTCCTACAGATTTTATCCAAATATCATGCAAATCGGTACACAGTATCTCTATAGTCATGTGATCAACACGGATCTGTCCGATTTCCCATATTCCATCCTGATTTTCTATGGTTGGCTTCCAAAGTTTGCAGGATTGGTCCGTTTTGAACAAACTGCCTCCAATCATGAACGCAGCTTGCCATTTCCATAAAATTGCACACGCACATTCCCACTAGGCCGAGGAAGAAATGCCACTTGAACATTTTCAAATCAGCCTCATGGTGGCGCTATAACTGGCCGATTTGCATTTTTAACTATAACTGCACCGATCTGCGTGAAACTTTGCACGCACACTCCCTAGAGGCCAAGGAAAAACATTAGACTGCAATTTTCACATCTGCTTTTTACAGCGCCACCAGGAGGCCGACTTATGTAAAATACATTTTTGGAGATTATTCCTTCAGATTCTGTCCAAAAAACACGCAAATTGGTACACTGCATCTCCATAGTCATGTGATTCTGATGGATCTGTCCGATATTTCATATTCCATCCTATTTGGCTTACAGTGGCTTCCAAAGTTTGCAGGATTGGTCAGTTTTAAACAAAATGCCTCAAAACATGAATGCAGTGTGCAATTTCCGTGAAAGTTTGCATGCAGATTCCCACTAGGCCGAGGAAGAAATGCCCCCCTTTTCACATTCACATTGGCCTTTATAGCGCCACCAGCAGGTCTAATTTAGCAAAACACAATTTTGGAACAAAATGCCTCAAATCATGAATGCAGTGTCCCATTGAAAGGCCTAAGAAGAAATGCCACCCTTTTCACATTGGCCTATTATAGCGCCACCAGGAGGCCACAATAACCTACCTGACCTGGCGGAGACAGGTGCTCCGAGGAGCACTTTTTCTAGTTTATTAGTATTATTACATGACTTTGATTTTTGTGATTTGTAGCACTTGATGGAGAGCATGTGAGCGGAGTGGAGCGTGGAGTAATGCCAACCACGAGTGTGGTTCGTTAATATTGTAAAAATAGCCAAACTACAAGCTCACAACAAGCTTGTAGATCGGCCATTTTTACAATATTTTCTTCTATTTTACTTCATATTTGACAATTTTGACAATTTGGTATTGAAAAGGTCTTAAAGGTCATTCAATTGTAACTTTAGAAATGTGCAAATCCTCCCCTGTATACCCTTATACTGTATGTTGGTTTGTTTACTGTTGAGTGAGAAAACAATTAAGCCAATCATCTTGGGACCCCTCAAAATAATTTGGGGACCCCCTGGGGGTCACGCCCCCCAGTTTGAGAACCAGTGGTTCTGAACCACTGTGTTAGAAAACAGGTGAAGAGCCATGTGTTCAAATGTTTTAGATTTGGTTAATATTTAGACAGATGCTTTTACAGGCCAGAAGCCAGTGATTCAAGTCCTTTAATGATGATGTCAGGGCATTCCACATCATGGTGGCAGAGCAGTAGAATGAATACTAACCCATGTTTGTGCTAAGTTTGGGGGGAACCACATCATAGACGCTCCCTCTGGTGTTATAGATGTGGGTGTCAGTCACTTTGTAAAAGTATTTAGGACCATCATGTTCAAAGGTTCATTCATATGCTGGAACTCAAGTGAATATTCTGACATGACTCTGGAAATACTCTCTTGTGAATCCTCAGTGTAGTCTAAACCTGAACCTTTTATGAACCTTTTCTGGATCCAGGCCCACTTGAACATCTTCAAAGTGTTCGCAGCCCACCCATCTGACCTAGTGGTCAGATGGGTGGGCCGCGTGCCTTTACAGAATATTTAAAATTTGAATGATTGATCAATGGAACTAACATATAAGTTCCTATTTATTGGTATCATTATGAAAACACATTTTTAAAGGCTTTAACGACTTTTTACATCATTATTGTCATTATTATTATTATTAGTTGTATTTTTTATGTTTATATCATTAAAATCTCAGTGTTTTGCCAGTTATTTGGGGGCCCACTTGCAGTATTGTCCAGGGCCCCGCCCACAGGTTGAGAATGTCTGGCCTAAACAACAAAGTGCTCTGAACCCCTCCCCCTTTACCATGGGATATCAGAGTACAGTAGAGTGACTGTATACCCCCAGACACCACTGGAATCATGTTCTCACACACATAGAATGATAATATTAGCCTGTATTGGAGGCACAATTACACCTCTCTCTCTCTCTGTGTGTGTGTGTGTGTGTGTGTGTGTGTGTGTGTGTGTGTGTGTGTGTGTGTGTGTGTGTGTGTGTGTGTGTGTGTGTGTGTGTGTGTGTGTGTGTGTGTGTGTGTGTGTGTGTGTGTGTGTATATATAGTGTTTTACTCATACTACAAGTAACGGAAAATCAATAGCTCTAGAGTGTCCAGATCAACTGTATTGACTATAATCCCTTCAGGCCAGAGATGTTGTGTTAATGTTTAATCATGTTTTATTGCACCTGTCACTTTACCTGTTGGACTGATTTGATTTGAAATGTTTATTATCTTATTGTCTCCGCCAGGCCGAAGGCATGGCGAGAGAGTATGTTTTACCCTCCGTCCGTCCGTGTGTGTGTCCGTGTGTGTGTGTCCGTGGGTCCTGTCCGTGTGTTAGCAGCTAATCTCCGGCACCGTTGGCCCGGTTGCTGTGAAACTGTGCACACACACTCCCTGGATGCCAATTCAGAACCTCTGGCTCAAATTTTTCACATGGGCCTGTTATAGTGCCACCTGGAGGCCGATTTGTGCAAAACACATTTTTTTTACATTACTCCTACAGATTTTATCCAAACGTCATGCAAATCGGTACACAGTATCTCTATAGTCATGTGATCAACACGGATCTGTCTGATTTTCCATATTCTATCCTCATTGGCTAAGGCTTGCTTCCAAAATTTGCAGGATTGGTTCATTTTGAACAAAATGCCTCAAATCATGAACGCAGCTTGCGATTTCCATGAAATTTCACAAACACATTCCCATTAGGCATTGGCCTGTTATAGCGCCACCAGCAGGTCTAATTTAGCAAAACACATTTTTGGAACAAAATTCCTCAAATCGTGAATGCAGTGTCCGATTGCCGTGAACGACCTAAGAAGAATTGGCACCTTTTTCACATTGGCCTATTATAGCGCCACCAGGAGGCCACAATAACGTACCTGACCTGGCGGAGATCTGTGCTCCGAGGAGCACTTTCTCTAGTTTGGTCTTGGACTCTGTCTTGTGGCTGCATGGTGTTTATGAGCTTATTTAGTGTAGAGTAGGTCTAGTGTCAACACACTGATGTTGACATTCTGTCTGTCAGAGAACTATTACATGTTGGTTGATGGAGACCACATTTAGGGGTCCCTGACTCCCTGGAACAAAACATTTTGAAATGGGGGTCCGCGGCCAAATCCATATCTAAAAATGATTTCAGTATGTTTCAGTATGTTGCTACATGCAGTGGTGCTCCAACTTTTCCATGTCAAGGACCCCCAAAATGATATGTATTTTGCCACGGACCCCCATCTCAAAATATGTTGTTCCAGGGACCCCCAGAAGCACAGATCGGAGTTAAAAAAATGTTCGCTTTAAAAACACATATCAAATATTTGCAAAAGTGATTGAAGTAGCAGATCTACAAGCTCATAGCGCGGCACAGAGAGCCGCGCTATGAGCTTGTAGATCTGCTATTTTTTCATAGCCAAATAAATCATAAAATGACACAGATGCATTGCCGGTCTTAATGGATTAAGTACACAAAAAAAGAACACCTGGGAGACAGACAGACAGACTCCCTTTTGAACAGAGATAAACAAGCTCTTTCATTGAATAGGAGCTCTAAGGTCTCTATTTAGATATGGAGAGATACTTTATGAAACACATGCCTGTGAAGCATTCCTAACATTGATAAAAACATTCTTACGGTGGGTGTAGATTCTCTATTTTGACATGATAGTAGAGTGCTTCTCAAACGTTTTAATTAAAAGGATCTACAGTTTGGTGCAAGTTCAGGCCACGCCCCCCGTAACTCTGAGAGTGTCTCTGTCTGAGACAGAGGTACAGACCTTTTAAGGGTCCATTTAGTTACAAACTACAATTTAGCTGGGGACCCCCTGGAAGCCCTTCAATGACCCCTGGGGTTCCCTGGACCCCATTTTGACAATCACTAGCATATGTAGACTATAAGATATTAATGATACACGGGCCCACAGGCCAGCTCTTGCCTAACATTGCTCTATACTTAGTAAAACCGAGTTTCACTGTACTTTGTGCATTTTTTTCTTATCTACATCAAATCTCTTCACCAAAAATAGCCGATCTACAAGCTCACAAAGCATCCCGTTTGGAGTGGGACGCGTTGTGAGCTTGTAGATCTGCTATTTTTGGTGAATGTTCCATCCAGAATAGGGATACTGGGGTTCAAGTGGTTAAACCAAGTTAAATAAAGTTATTTACAATCTGTCCTAATCTCTCAAGTTCACCTCGTGACATACTGTATCTTAGGGGGAAAGATTTACATATATGCGTACTTTATTTATACTGTAATATCACATAAATGTACAGTACGGTGCTCTAAAGTAACAATGTAATTCAGGGGTGCAGTGGATGAAAAAGTTATTTACAGGGGTGTCCTGAGGCAAAATAGTAATAACAACAAAACTATAATAACATCAGATTATTGTGACTTACTGTATGTTACTGTTTTACAGTTCAAACAGCTGTAGACAGGATGGCCAGTGGAACCTCAGCTTCCATCAGAGGTGAGTTCTATTAAAACACATGAAACGAGCAAAATGACACTGGTTTAGTTGCATCTGTGACCTTTATTAATATTATATTTATTTTTCCAACCAGGGAAGAAAAGCGAACCAACTGAACTGAGAATTGTTCTGATCGGGGGAAGAGGACGTGATGATAAACCCATTGGAAAGAGTTCAGTAGGAAACATCATCCTGGGCAGAGATGTTTTTGAAACAAACAGAAGAACAGTCAAGAGTGTCATGAGACAAGAGTTAGTGTCTGGTAGACAGGTCACTGTGGTTGACACTCCAGGATGGGAGTCTGATTTACCCCTAGATCTGACCCCAAAACTGACTCAGTTAGAAATCCAACAGAGTGTGAATCTGTGTCCTCCAGGAGGACCCCATGCCTTTGTCCTAGTGATGCCATTGGACACCACATATGTAGGAACAGGGATGTCAGCAGAGGAGCATTTGAGTCTTCTCCTCAGTGACCGAGTGTGGAAACACACTATTGTAGTGTTCACTGTAGCTGATAAAAACAAAATGAGACCTGATCTCATTAGATCTATATATAGCTTAAACTATCTTACTGAGAAATGTGAAGGCCGCTTCCATGTTCTTAACATTAGTGACAGAGAAGATAGGAGTCAGGTCACAGAGCTGATGGAGAAGATAGATCAGATGGTGACTAGTAATGGTTGTCACTATGAGACAGAAAAACACGTCTCAGAGGAACTGAAGGAGATGGAGAGAACTATCAGCAGAAGAGCAGAACAAAGGAGGGCAGACGCTCAGAAACAAACAACTGGACTTCCAAAAGATACTGGTATGTTTTGTTTTAGTTTAATAATGATAATATTTCATTAATCTCTGCCAGGAGGTTTATGAGTTCATGTCTGTCTGTCTGTGAAATGTGTATGTCAAAATTGAAAAACTAGTGTTACCGAGACAATCTTTCTCCTAGGCTCATTAAAAATTGCCTTATCGCCTTCTCTCGTGTGTGTGTGTGTGTGTGTGTGTGTGTGTGTATGTGTGTGTGTGTGTGTGTGTGTGTGTGTGTGTGTGTGTGTGTGTGTGTGTGTGTGTGTGTGTGTGTGTGTGCGCGTGCGTGTGAGCGTGTGTCACATCACTACTGTTGGGCAGAAACCTCATATCTCCATATTTCAACGTTTTATCTTATTCCTTAAATGAATGCCTTACTTTGTCACACTACAGTTTCACACAAAAGTAGCCAAAATATCAGATCTACAAGCTCACAACACGTTGCATCATGACGAGAGGAAAGTGGTTAATTCTGTCTGAGGGTTTTATAAATATTTAACCAGTGGAAAGCTTTAACCCATTAAGACCGGGAATGCATCTGTGTAAACACTTTAACCATTACTTCATACTTTGGTTAAGCTCACAGCGCGGCACTCGGTGCCGCGCTATGAGCTTTTAGATCTGCTATTTTTTTTTTTTCAATCATGAAAATTTGTGCAAATCTTTGAATATATATTTTTAAGTGAACATTTTTAACTCAAATCTTTTCTTCTGGGGTCCCTGGAACAAAATATTTTGAGATGGGGGGGGGGGGGGGGGGGGGGTTCGCAGACAAATACATATTATTTTGGGTGGTCCTTGACATTTGAGAACCACTGATATATAGCAACATAAGTAAAAAAATAAAAAACTATTAGGATTTAGAAGACACATGTATAATTCCCAGAAGCAAAGATTTGAGTTACAAATGTTTGCTTTAAAAATATCTATATATTTTCAAAGATTTGCACAAATGTAATGTTAAAAAAAATAGCAGATATACAAGCTCATAGCGCAGCACTCGGTGCCGCGCTATGAGCTTGTATATCTGCTATTTTTGAATAGCCAAAGAAATCTTAAAATGACAGATGCGTTTCCGGTCTTAATGGGTTAACAAGATCTTGTGACTAAATAAGAATTACATTACAGTAAATACATTGGAACACAGGCTGTTTTTTCTATTTCATATCAAGCAGTGTTCATTTTGTCGACTAAAACTATGACGAAAAATGTTCATCCACTACCTTTTTACACTGATGAAAAAAGAAAAAAAACATGAAATAAAAACTAAGCTATGATGACTAAAACTTTACAATTTCGTAAAAAAAAAAAATAATAAAATGACTACAATGTTAGATGGAGGGACTGGTGTTCTTTCATGTCATTTTATTATGTCATTCTACAAGCTCACAAGACGTCACAGACTTGTTGTGAGCTTGTAAATCGGCTATTTTGCGGCACACAGCTAAGTATAAATCAGGCATTACAACGCTATCACAGCCCGCTAAAATACATATTTTTGTCGTCTAAATTAACTGTAGATCTAGTTGACTAAAATCCTATGATACTAAAACTAAAACTAGACTAAAACTAAAACATTTCAAATTACTTAAATATGACTAAAACTAAATGGAATTTTATTCTAAAGACTATGACTAAAACTGCAAACTAAAACTGATGACAAGTAATGGTTTTGGACATACAAGGTTTCCACCCGACAATGAGGATATGTGAAAATAAATGGAGGTACTTCCTGGTTCTACTGGCAGTGTGTACTAGATAGATGAAGCTGATCAGTCCTACACACACACACACACACACACACACACACACACACACACACACACACACACACACACACACACACACACACACACACACTGTTACATCATACATGAGTCTAGTCTAGATAGTAATGTACATTGTTATTATTGTCTCCGCCAGGCCGAAAGGCATGGCGAGAGAGTATGTTTTACCCTCCGTCCGTCCGTCCGTCCGTCCGTCCGCCCGTGTGTCCGTGTGTGTCCGTCCTTCTGTCTGCGACCAGCTAATCTCCGCCACCGTTGGCCCGGTTGCTGTGAAACTGCACACACACACTCCCTCGATGCCACAGCAGAACCTCTGCCCCAAATTTTTCACATGGGCCTGTTATAGCGCCACCAGGAGGCCGATTTGTGCAAAACAATTTTTTTTACATTACTCCTACAGATTTTATCCAAACGTCATGCAAATCGGTACAAAGTATCTCTATAGTCATGTGATCAACACGGATCTGTCCGATTTCCCATATTCCATCCTCATTGGCTAAGGTTCGCTTCCAAAATTTGCAGGATTGCTCCGTTTTGAACAAAATGCCTGAAATCATGAACGCAGCTTGCGATTTCCGTGAAATTTCACAAACACATTCCCACTAGGCCGAGGAAGAAATGCCACCCTTTTTCACATTGGCCTGTTATAGCGCCACCAGCAGGTCTAATTTAGCAAAACACATTATTGGAACAAAAGCCTCAAATCATGAATGCAGTGTCCGATTGCCGTGAACGACCTAAGAATAAATGGCACCCTTTTCACATTGGCCTATTATAGCGCCACCAGGAGGCCACAATAACGTACCTGACCTGGCCTGACCTGTGCTCCGAGGAGCACTTTTTCTAGTTCTATGATGTCTCCTGGTGGACATTTGTTCTGAACTGTACACTGAACACACCTTTCTGCTGTCAATAATAACAGTAATAACAATAATAATACATTTTAAGCAATTTCATCATTTAATATTACTTGACTTAATCCTCTTCACCCCGTCGAGGGGCATAGGGCGTCCACCAGAGCTCTCCATCTCACTCTCTTCTGGGCCTGGGCTTTTGCTTCCTGCCAGCTCATTCCAATGTCCTTCAGATCTTGGAGAGTGGAACGTCTCCAGGTGTTTCTCGGCCTGCCCTGTTTCCTCTTCCCCTGTGGGTTGTAGTCCAGGGCCTGTCTTGTGGTGTTATTGGTGTCCTTTCTAAGGGTGTGGCCTATCCAGTTCCACTTTCTCCTTTTTATGGTGCTAACTATGCTGTCCTGTTTAGTGATCCTCCATAACTCCTCATTTGTGGTTTTGATGGGCCACCATAGCTTGAGGATGTACCGCAGGCATTTGTTAACAAACACCTGGAGCTTGTTTGTTAAGCCATCGGTGGTCTTCCATGTTTCGGAGCCATAGAGCAGGACGGTCTTCACGTTGGTGTTGAAGATCCGTAGCTTGGTGTTATTAGAGAGCTGTTTGGATAGCCAGATGGGTCGCAGGATCCAGAATGCCTGCTGTGCTTTGCTGATCCTGAGCTCTATGTCCCTGTCGGCTCCTCCATCCCTGCTGATGTTGCTCCCCAGGTAGGTGAAGTGTTCCACGTCTTCTATGTCCTCTCCTCTAAGTTTAACAGGGTCTTGTATTCTCGGATTTATCCTCATGGTCTTTGTTTTGCCGGTGTTGATGTTGAGCCCAAGCTGTCCGCTGTTTGTCTGCAGTCTGTCTGTCTTCTGTTGCATGTGGGTGTGGTTTTCAGAAAGTAATGCAAGGTCATCTGCGAAGTCCAGGTCCTCGAGCTGTGTAAACAAGGTCCACTGGATTCCTGTCCTTTGATCTTTAGTTGTTGTTCTCATTATCCAGTCAATGGCAATGAGGAAGATCAGAGGAGAGAGAAGACAGCCTTGCCGTACTCCTGTTGTGATGGCAAAGGTGTCTGACAGTTTGCCCTTGCTGATCACCCGGCCACTGAAATCCTGGTACATGTTCTTTATTAAATTGATGATTTTAGAGGGGAGGCCATAGTATCCAAGCAGTTTCCACAACACTTCCCTGTCTAGGCTATCGAAAGCTTTTTCAAAGTCCACAAAGTTTACATAGAGGGGGGTTTGCCACTCCACGCACTGCTCTATAATGATTCTCAGGGTTGCAATGTGATCTGTACACGATTTATCTTTCCTAAACCCAGCTTGCTCTTTTCTTAGCTGTTTGTCCAGGGCTGATTGTATCCTATCTAAAATAATCCTGCAGAAGACTTTGCTAGGGATAGACAATAGCATTATGCCTCTCCAGTTGCTGCACTCACTAAGGTTTCCTTTTTTAGGAAGGGTGACCATTAAACCGGTCTTCCACTCTGCTGGGATGACTTCCGTCTCCCAGATGTTGTTAAAAAGGTGGTACAAAACCTCAGTGGTTGCCTTTGGGTCAGCTTTCAGGATGTCAGGGGTGATGTTGTCAACTCCCGGAGCTTTTCCAGCCTTCAACTTTTTGATGGCTCTTGTTATTTCGTCCTTTGAGATCCTCCCACAATTGATCCTCAGGGTTTCGGTTGGAACCGTGGGGATCTCTGGTGTTACTTCTGGAGGAGGTCTGTTAAGGAGTTCATGGAAGTGTTCCCTCCAGCGTTCCAGCTGTTGGGTTTCCAGTGTGAGGAGTTGCCCCTCTTTGTTTTTGACTGGTCGGCTGATAGTCCTGTTCTTCCCCGCCAGTTGCCTTGTGATCCTGTAAAGGTCTTTCATGTTCCGCTGTCCAGCTGCTACCTCTGCCTCACATGCCAGGTCGTTGACATATTTCCTCTTGTCCCTTCTTGTCTTCTTTTTCACTACTCTGCTCTGTTGTTGGTATTCTCGTCTACACTGTTCCTTCTTTTCCCTATCAGGTTCCCTGTTGCACTTAGCTTTGAGGCCCCTTCTATCCTCTATGGCTTGCCATGTGTCATCCGCAATCCAGTCCTTTCTTTCATTCTTCCTATACCCCAGGACCTGTTCGCATGTTTCTATGAGGGATTTCTTACAGTTCCCCCATTCTCCCTCCACCTCGCCTGTTCCTGCTAGTGCTGCAAATCTGTTCTTCAGAGTCAGCCCTGCATCTTTTTTGACCTGGGGATGTCTTAATTTCCTGACATCAAACTTTCTCTGTGCCCTGTTTTCTGTTCTTGCCTTAGCAGCTAGCTTTAATCTAAACTCTCCTATCAGTAGGTGGTGGTCTGAGTCAATGTCAGCTCCTCTCTTTACCCTAACATCAAGGAGTAGCTTCCTCCATTTTCTTGCTATGGTTATGTGGTCGATCTGATTCTCTGTATTTAGATCGGGGGAAATCCACGTGGCTTTGTGTATGGGCTTGTGTGGAAATAAGCTTCCTCCGATGATCAGGTCATTGAAGGTGCAGAAGTCGGCAAACAGAGTTCCATTTTCGTTCACTTCTCCGAGACCTTCTTTTCCCATGATGCTTGTCCACTTGGTGTTATCCGTTCCGATCTTAGTATTCATGTCTCCCAGAACTATTTGGATATCTCTCTTTGGCGGCTTCTGTGTTTGAGCTTGTAGTTGTTGGTAGAACTTCTCCTTTTCTTCATTTTCAGCCGAGTTTGTCGGTGCGTAGCACTGAATGATGGTGATATTTCGGCCCTTAGATGCAAATCTAGCCGTGATGATCCTTTCAGAGACTGGTTCCCATTCCAGGAGGCTTCTGGCAGCATCTTTCGAGAGAATTAAGCCCACACCATGCATATGTGGATCATCTTCTCTCTCCCTCCCTGAGTACAGAAACCTCTCTCCTGTGGCCGTGGTGACTTCCCCAAAGGTGTTCCATCTACATTCACTAACTCCTATTATACTAACCTTGTACCTTCTCATCTCCTTGGCTAGTTGTGCTAGCTTCCCTGCTTGATGTAGAGTTCTCACGTTCCAGCACCCTATTCTGGACTTGGACTTGAACTGTAGAAGGCTTTTCCTCCCTTGGGCTTCGCTATGGGTTTGGCCCAAGGGATTCATCCGTACCCTACTAGTAGGGTGGCTTTCTTGATTCAAGTGGGTATGGTTACTTGTTAGAGCCATTTTCTATTTTATCTGAATTATGTTTATTCTGATTATTATTCAGAGTTATTATTCTGATATTCTTATTTATTGCCTGCTATATGAATTGCATATTTTTTAGTTATTCATTCTATGTATCAGAATGGTTGGAATTGAGGGCTACTCCCCCTGGGAATGAAATGACTTGTGGGTGCTGGCCACCTGGGTGATAAGGAATGGGTGACACCCTGACAGGAAATAATGTGAGACGGGGAAGCGTCACAGTTTGTTGACCGTGCAGGCTCTTTTTGTTTTATAATTATCAAAGTTTATGTTTATGCAACGGAATGACCGTCAGCTAATAAATCTTTTGTTTTGATGCAACTCTCGGATCTCCGTGCTGATTGATGTTTGTAAACAACAAGAGACGCGAGTATTACAATAGACTGCAACACCACCCCGACCAACAGTGGCTTTATTTATTTGATAGAAAGGCCACAACATTAGTCAACAAACTCGAGATCGTGCGGTGGAACAGGCCCCCTTTGAACTGCAGAGCGGCTTGGAAACGGCGACATTGAATGAAACTTGAACTTGGACTTGACGCTGTTTCCGTGTGAAAGGCCGTGAGTAGTAGCGTAGTAGACAAAGGAAATCATGAATGAGACGCTGCGCTCATTAACTGTTGTCAATGGATGCTTTGAATAGGATGGAACGATCAAAGCAAATGCTGCGCAAATAAACTGTTAATGGATTGGATGCTTTAAAATGAATTGAGCGAAAAGCAAAATGAAATGAAATGAAATGAGTGGAGGAATGCTTTGCATAAAATGGAGAAAGCAAAAGGAAGTGCTTAAATAAGGATGTCTTGGATCAAACTCAAACTGAGTGGAGAATCTAAATAAAACTGACAATGAATGGAGACGCTGAGCCTGCGGAGGACTCCGCTACGGCGGAGGACAGGCTTAAATCACTGCGCGCAACGCGCAGAGGAAAACTGGGCGTTTGCACTCGCAAAATGAATGAGATTCAAACTGTGCTGGTACCAGGTGGAAATGTAAAAAATGTGAATGACGATGTTGCCTCATTTAAAGGGTCACTTGATGAATTCAATGAATATCATGCGCTGGTTCAAAACCTTCTGAAGGACACAATAAAGGACGAGGATAGAACGCAATGGTATGAGCCAAAAGCGTCCGTTTTTATTGAATTCCTAAAGGAAGTGGAAATATGGAAAAATGAACAAAACCAGTTGACTGTGCAGCCCCAGGACAGTATCTCCAATATTTCAAAACGCTCAAAAGCGAAATCAACAAAATCAACCACTTCATCAGTTACCGCAGCCAGACTCAAGGCTGAGGCTGAGAAGGCTGCACTCCTTATAAGGGCATCGACTTTAAAGGCAAAGCAGGCTCTGGAATTAGAGCAGGCTAAAATGCAAGCCAGACTGGAACAAATGGAACTGGATATATGCCTGGCCGAATCCGATGCTAGATTAAAAGTTCTGGCGGATCTTGACTCCATTTCACAACCACCAGCATCATCACTGCTCAAATCACAATCACAAATGTTACAGCCAAAATCACAGGATGATGCCATGAATGAGTACCTGGAAAATACTAAAACCCCAAGCATCAATATGGACTCAGAACCATTTCCAATTAACTCACTTGGAGCCAGACAAAAAATAAAAGTACAAGGACCATCAAACCCAGGCCCAAGGCCACCAGAAATCACATCAACTCACACCCAACAGCAACCAATAGGAATTGGAATTACAGTGTCGGACAATGATGACAGATTCTTGACTGTAATACAGAGGCAAAATGAGATTGCTGATTTACTGGTTGTCCAGCAAAAATTGACCTCACTTCCCTCTAAGGAAATCCAAGTTTATGATGGTAACCCTCTAGATTACCAGGCATTTATGAGGGCATTTGAGCATGGTATTGAGGAGAAGACCAGAAGCCACCAAGATAGGCTATATTACTTGGAACAGTACACCTCTGGACCCTGCAGAGAATTGGTTAGGAGCTGTCTCCATATGGATGCCAACACAGGCTACATTCATGCTAAAACACTGTTGAAAAAGCATTTTGGAGATAACATCAAAATCTCAAGTGCCTATATGGAGAAAGCTCTTAATTGGAAAAGTATTAAGGCAGAGGATGGAGATGCACTGCATGGTTACGCACTCTTTCTGAGAGGCTGTTGTAACGCAATGAGAGATTTGGAGGATATAGAGGACCTGGATCTGACCTCTAACCTGAAACTCATTGTGTCCAAACTGCCTTATAAATTGAAGGAAAATGGAGAACAACAGCTTGTGATCTTCTAGAGCAAACACAAAGGAGAGCAAGATTGAGCCACTTGGTACTATTTATGGAAAAACAAGCGAGAATACTCCAGGACCCACTTTTCGGTGACATTCATGATCCTCTTGCCAATGTGAAAGTCTCAAAACCCAGGACTGCTGGTGAAGTGAACTCCAGCAGATTTAAGAGCAAGGGAAGTAGTTTTGCTACTACGGTGGCAACAGTGTCTGACAGCAAAACCGAAAAGTCACCTGTCAAAAGCAACATGCATTTTGGTGCATATGATTTCACATGTCTTTTCTGTACCGGCAAGCATCCCTTACCTGAATGCCAGAAAATGAATGCACAGGCACATGAAGACAAAGTTCAGTTTCTCAGGGAAAAAGGACTATGCTTTGGATGTTTGAAAGTGGGACATTTGAGCAGAAATTGTAAAAGAAGACTGACCTGCCAGAACTGCCAGGGCAGACACCCTACTATTCTGCACATTAATAGATCCAAACCAGAGCTGGTCAAATCTAATAAGGTAGAGCAGCATGCTGTGAAGCCTGAGGAGACGTCATCTGTGACCAGCGCTCTGGTGTCACTAGGAGAGGGTGAAGGAACCGGGGCTGGTAAAGACTGCATACTTGCTATAGTGCCAGTTCAGGTGAAACTTCGCAATGGAAGTAAAAGTGTACTTGCCTATGCCTTCCTGGACCCAGGAAGTACAGATACATTCTGTACAGAGAAGCTCATGAGACAGCTTAACGCCAAGGGACGGAGAACTGAGGTTCTACTGCAGACCATGGGAACAGAGAAAACTGTCAAGAGCTATGAATTGACTGGTCTAGAAGTAGGCAATATGGAAGGCGATACATATCTGCCATTGCCCAAGTTGTACACCCAAAACAAGATAACTGTTACAAAGAGAAACATACTTACCCAAATGGATCTTGACAAATGGCATTACCTGCAGGAGATCAAGGTAAAGGAGATTGATGCTGATGTGGAGCTTCTTATTGGAGTGAATACTCCAAAAGCTATGGAGCCATGGAAAATCATCAATAGCCAGGAGAACGGCCCCTACGCAGTGAAAACATTGTTAGGATGGGTGGTGAATGGACCACTTCATGCTTCCACTGCTATGGAGGAGAAACGTCCTATGGCCTTAGTGAATCGTATCTCAATTGTTCACCTCGAGAACCTCCTCAAAGAACAATATGCTCATGACTTCCCTGAGAAGGAGTATGATGAGAAGAGGGAGATGTCAGTTGAGGACAGAAAGTTCACACAGATTGCATCAAGCTCTGTTGCACTCAAAAATGGTCACTACCACTTACCTCTACCACTCAATGATCGGAATACCATCATGCCAAACAACTACCAAATGGCAGAGCAACGAGCATTGTACCTCATAAGAAAATTCTTAAAGGATGAGGTCTATGCAGCTGAGTATAAAGAGTTCATGAGTGACATCATCATGAAAGGATATGCAGAGAAAGTACCACCAGAAGATCTACACCAGGAAAATGGTAAACTGTGGTACATACCACACCATGGTGTCTACCACAAACGCAAGAAAACTATCCGTGTGGTTTTCGACTGTGCATCATCCTATAAAGGTACATCACTCAACAAGGTACTCCTTCAGGGCCCTGATCTGGCCAACTCGCTCATTGGTGTTCTGCTCAGGTTCCGGCAGGAACCCATTGCCGTTATGGCAGATATCGAGAGCATGTTTCACCAAGTGCGTGTTAAAGAAGAGGACGTAGACCTGCTCAGGTTTCTGTGGTGGCCAGATGGCGACACCAGCAAAAGTCTGGAGGAGTACCGAATGAGAGTTCATCTCTTCGGCGCCGTATCTTCTCCAACCTGTGCCAACTATGCGTTGCAAAAGACTGCTGATGACAACGGTGAGAAATTTGATCCAGAAGTGGCTGACACAGTCAAATCAAATTTCTACGTCGATGACTGCCTCAAATCGGTAACGACAGGGGAACACGCTATAGAGCTTGTTAAAGACCTGAGACAAATCTGTTCTCTCGGAGGATTCAGCCTGACCAAGTGGGTTAGTAACAGTCGAGCTGTGCTGGCATCAATCCCTAACGATGACAAGGCAAAACAAATGAAGAACTTGGATCTGGACAGGGAGAAGTTGCCTAATGAAAGAGCCCTAGGACTGTACTGGGACATTGAGAGTGATATAATCAGTTTTCGTGTTGCTGTTAACAACAAAACACTTACCAGAAGATCTATACTCTCTACTGTCAGCTCTGTGTATGATCCCCTCGGTCTTCTTGCCCCTTTCATACTGAAGGCAAAGCAAATCCTTCAGCAACTCTGTAAGGACAAATATGGATGGGACGAAGTAGTTCCAATGGAACTGTCAAAACCATGGCAGCAATGGCTCAAGGATCTAGACCAGCTGGCCAGGTTTCAAATTGACAGATGTGTTAAACCAAAAAACTTTGGTCAAGTAAAGACTGCAGAATTGCATCACTTTTGTGATGCAAGTGAACAAGGCTATGGTACGGCAAGTTACCTGAGGTTCACAAATAGCCAGGATGACGTTCACGTGGCATTTGTGATGGGGAAATCGAGAGTTACTCCTCTTAAAGTGATAACAATTCCCAGATTGGAACTCACGGCGGCGACACTGGCTGCAAGGATGGACAAAATGCTTCGATCAGAGCTCCAAATAGGGCTCCAACAATCCACCTTTTGGACTGACAGCCAGTCTGTGTTGAAATATCTGCGAAACAAGACCAGGAGGTTCCACACCTTTGTGGCCAACCGGATTGCAGTGATCCACAACCTGTCAGAAGTCAACCAGTGGAGGTTTGTGGACTCCAAACAGAATCCCGCTGATGATGCATCGCGAGGACTAAACATTGACTCCTTCCTCAGTTCTAAAACATGGCTTCAAGGACCAGAGTTTCTGGGAAAAGCTGAATCACAATGGCCAAGAACTCCAGAAAACCTTGGATCTGTTCTCTCAGAGGACCCTGAAGTGAGGAGAGAAGCAATTGTTTCAAGCATTGTTACCAATATGATGGACAAAAGTCCAACAAGCAAGCTCATTGAGTACTACTCATCCTGGCATAGCCTAAAGAGAGCTGTAGCTTGGATGATGAAAATAAAGAAACTTCTTTTGGAGAGGAGTCAGAAGAGGAAAGAGACTTATTGGCTTAGGTCAAGTCACAACAAAGGAAAGTCATTGAAAGACCAGAACCTTTCAGTGGAGGACTTGGAAAATGCTGAAAACGCCATTATTTGTCATTAGCAAAGACAGCATTTCAAGGAGGAAATGTCCTCACTGGAGAAAGGGAAACAGTGCAATAAAGGAAGCTCCCTATACAAACTGGACCCTGTCATTGACTCTGGAATTCTGAGAGTTGGAGGAAGGATTAGGAGGATGGCCATGCCAACTGAGCTTAAACACCCTATGATCCTACCTAAACTTTCTCACGTTTCACAGTTAATATTGAACCACATTCACCATCAAGTTGGACATGCTGGAAGAGGACACATGCTGTCTAAACTTCATCAGAAGTACTGGCTGTCCGGTGCGAATTCTTCATCAAGGAAGATTATTAAGAACTGTGTTTTCTGCAGACGACTACAGGCCAAAGCCGGAGAGCAGAAAATGGCTGATCTCCCCTTAGATCGCATAACACCTGATCTTCCGCCTTTCACCCATGTGGGTATAGATTACTTTGGACCCATTGAGGTGAGACGTGGCCGTGCTCATGTCAAGAGGTGGGGAGTAATCCTTACTTGCCTAGTAAGCCGGGCTGTGCATCTGGAAGTTACCAGTCACCTGAATACAGATGCATGCATTAATGCTCTTCGTAGGTTCATCTGTCGTCGAGGCTCAGTAAGAAGCATCAGATCAGACCGAGGAACCAATTTCATTGCATCGCAAAAGGAGTTGGAGGAGTCTGTAAAATTACTGGACAATAACAAAATCCAGAAAACGCTACTCAAAAAAGGAATTGACTGGATATTCAACCCTCCCTCAGGACCTCACCACGGTGGAGCGTGGGAGCGGCTAATTCGACTGGTCAAAAAGATTCTCTATTCAGTCCTGAAAGAACAGACACTGGATGACGATGCTCTACACACAATCCTGTGTGAGGTCGAAGCTATCATGAACGATAGGCCCATCACGACGGTGACAAATGACCCAAACGACCTTGAGCCGCTAACACCAAATCATCTACTTCAGTTGAAAACAAATCCAATAATGCCCCCAGGACTGTTTCGAAAAGAGGACCAATATTCAAGGAAGAGATGGAGGCAGGTACAATACCTCGCCGACCTATTTTGGAAACGTTGGACCAGGGAATACATTACACTTATGCAAGAACGTCACAAATGGAATAAAATCAGAAGGAACTTCATCCCTGGAGATCTCGTTGTCATTATTGATGACAACGCACCGAGGAACTCGTGGCCCCTGGGACGAGTAGTCAAGACCCTTCCAGGACCAAAAGGACTTGTCCGCAGTGTCCTGGTAAGGACCAAGACCAACATCATCCAAAGACCCATCACCAAGCTCTGTCTGCTCCTGGAGGCAGCTGACTGAGCCTACTAAGCCCTATTGTACTGGTCAAGTGCACCTCTGACCGGTGGATAAATGGACTTAATTCGACTCTTGTCTGCCCCCCCCCCCCCCCCCCCCCCCCCTCCTCAGACCAATGAACTAATGCACACATGCACACTCCGTGCTGGTCGCTTGGATCGTACATTCGTACATGAACTTTTTGATCGTACACAGACTTTGGTCTCTTGAATTATGAACTTATATACAAAGAAAAAGAAGAAAAAAGAAATGGACTTGAGTAAGCATACTGCATGTGGATAATTGTAATGGCTCTATGATTTATTAGTTAGTAATTGCCATGTAATAAGCAATTCGGGGCTGGTATGTTAGAGCCATTTTCTATTTTATCTGAATTATGTTTATTCTGATTATTATTCAGAGTTATTATTCTGATATTCTTATTTATTGCCTGCTATATGAATTGCATATTTTTTAGTTATTAATTCTATGTATCAGAATGGTTGGAATTGAGGGCTACTCCCCCTGGGAATGAAATGACTTGTGGGTGCTGGCCACCTGGGTGATAAGGAATGGGTGACACCCTGACTGGAAATAATGTGAGACGGGGAAGCGTCACAGTTTGTTGACCGTGCAGGCTCTTTTTGTTTTATAATTATCAAAGTTTATGTTTATGCAACGGAATGACCGTCAGCTAATAAATCTTTTGTTTTGATGCAACTCTCGGATCTCCGTGCTGATTGATGTTTGTAAACAACAAGAGACGCGAGTATTACAATAGACTGCAACACCACCCCGACCAACAGTGGCTTTATTTATTTGATAGAAAGGCCACAACATTACTTCTGGTTTCAGATTCTGTAATCGTTTTTTTTTTTTAAGATTTTTTTAAGATTTATTAAGATAAACATAAAGACTTGGACGCCTTGTTTCTTAATCATATCAATCCTGGCATGCCTAGTTTTGGCATGTTGTTATACTGTATAGGTTGAACTTTCCAAAGAAATCTACAAGCTCACAACAGCTTTTAGATCTGCTATTTTCACTATTTGTCGTGTGATGAATAATGTATTAATTATATGTCTTAAGTGGTTAAATAAGAAGCTGTCAGTGAACAATGTTTTTCTCTGACAGGACTGACTGACCTCAGGATTGTGTTGTTGGGAAGGAGTTGCTCTGGGAAGAGTTCAGCAGGAAACACCATTCTGGGAGGAAGTGGTTTTAAAGTTAGGCCGTCAGGTCAGAGGTCAGTGCAGTGTGAGGTGAGACATGGTGAAGTAGCAGGGAGACATGTGACAGTGGTGGACTCACCAGGCTGGCTCTACAACAGTCCACTACAGGACACCTCAAAGATGGACAAACTGGAGATCCAGAACAGTGTGTATCTCTGTCCTCCTGGACCACATGCTGTTCTTGTGATGGTTCCTCTTGATAAAGCATTCACCAAAGCACAGAGAGTAGCATTAGAGGAACACATGACACTTCTGTCACAGAGAGTGTGGAGTCATGCTATAGTACTGTTCAACTATGGAGACTGTCTGGGAGACAGAAGCATTGAGCAGCACATTGAGGCTGAAGGAGAAGACCTCCGCTGGCTTGTTGACAAATGTGGGAACAGGTATCATGTCTTCAACAATCAGAAGACAGATGACACTCAGGTCACAGAGTTGCTGGGGAAGATAGAGGAGATGATGACAGGAAACATAGGTGGACACTATGAAGATGATGGAGATGTTTCAGAGACGTTGTCAGAGAGGAAGAAGATCACAGAGGAACATGTCCAGAAATTCCTGACCAAGACACAGAGACAAAGAACTGCTCTGAAAGCTGTGTTTGAAGGTGAGGTTTATCTATTACACTATGTTTATATATTACAGTATGTAAATAAAGTACGCAAATATGTAAATCGTTCCCCCTAAGATACAGTATGTCACGAGGTGAACTTGAGAGATTAGGACAGATTGTAAACAACTTTATTTAACTTTGTTTAACCACTTGAACCCCAGCATCCGTGTGTGTGTGTGTGTGTGTGTGCGTGTGTGTGTGTGTGTGTGTGTGTGTGTGTGTGTGTGTGTGTGTGTCTCTCCTTGACCTTGATTGATTAATAATGTATATTCTAAATATTGCGACACATTCTACATAAAAAAATATGCTGTAAAAAGTAAAAGCTTAATATTATAAAGCATGGGTCTTCAACAGGGGGTCTGGGACCCCTAGTGGGTCCTCAGAGTTACTACAGGGGGGCCGCCAAGCCGATCGACAAGCTTGTAGATCGGCTATTTAAGACCAAGTACAGAGTCACAGGTCAAGTGTACTCAGTATTGAGGGTTTAAGTGGTTAAATGTCTGAACATACACATTAACATGAATCTAAAGTAAAATATCTGAGTACTTCTTCCTCCATTGAACTGATCTAATGACCAACAGATTGACACATGGTGATTTAATTCATGTATTTTCAACTCATTTGCATAATTGATCACATAATATTCAGTATAACTTCAAATTATTGATTCATTTTTTTTACTGTTCTGTGGTCAGTGTTGTTGCAGAATTGTTATACATGTAATAACTCATTTAGCTGAATCTGTGAATCCAATCCTAAATCAATGTAAAGTGAACTAATGCTGTGTGTGTGTGTGTGTGTGTGTGTGTGTGTGTGTGTGTGTGTGTGTGTGTGTGTGTGTGTGTGTGTGTGTGTGTGTGTGTGTGTGTGTGTGTCAGGAGAACATCAGAGTCTACCAGATGTGAAGGTGATGTTGGTTGGTGGAGAACAGGCTCAGAGGAGCAGAGCTGGAAATCTCATACTGCAGGATAATGTGTTTAAATGGACTCCATTCAAGGTGAGTAATATTATATGAATGTGATGTTATAATGAATGATTTCATTCAAAGTAAGTAAACAGTAAAGTGATCAAATGTGTTTTCTGAAGATAATGTAAAAGTATCTGCTGTCATGAATGTTCATTGATCATGTGATCAATGAACTGTCAGTGATCAAAACACACAGATGTTCATTTTCAAATGAACATGGAGTCCAACACATGTAGATTCTCATCATGTCTGTAATCTTTAATGCAAACCATGACTGTGTGTTAGCTCGGTGGTTCTCAAACTTTTTCATGTCAAGGACCCCCAAAACAATACATATTAGTCCGTGGACCCCCTTTGAAAAGATATGGCAGGGACCCCCAGAAGGGGAGATTATTATAGCTATAGCAGTGATTCTCAACCATTTTAACTTCAAGGAGCCACACTTTGATATGCATTAGACCACTGTCCCCCGTTTGATGGCATGTTTTATCTCTGGAAGCCCATCTACACAGTAAAATCATCAGTGTTCATTTAACTCTGAGAGTGTACAAATGGAACTAAATGGACCCGTGAGGGTTCATTTGGTTGCATTTGTACACTCTCTGAGTTAAAGACCCATAAGGTCCCATTCGGTTCCTAACTATCAATCATTTGGCTGGGGACCCCCCTCTAGAACCCCCTCAAGGACCCCTGGCCCCACTTTGAGAACCACTGTGTTGGCTAACTTTATAGGAGTACACAGTAACAACAACACACTAATCAATTTATTTAAAAAAGGAAAAATCGATAATCGATTATTAAATAAAATAATACATTATTAATCATGACCTATTTTGAGCATATCATGGTTTAACACATTAAGACCTCGAACGCAGGTTGTCACTTTTTATTTGTCACTGTGTCACTTTTTGATTTGAGCTAAAAGCATATAATAATAATAATAATAATAATAATAATAGCAGATATACAGCAGATATACAAGCTCATAGCGCGGCACCGAGTGCCGCGCTACGAGCTTGTAGATCTGCTATTTTTGAAAAATCGTGAAAATGTGTGCAAATCTTTTAATATATATTGTTTTAAAGCAAACATTTTTAACTAAAATATTTGCTTCTGGGGGTCCTTGGAACAAAATATTTTGAGATGGGGGTCGGCGGCCGAATACATATAATTTTGGGGGTCCTTGAGATGAAAAAGTTTGAGCACCACATATAGCAACATAAGTTTTTCAGAGAACTGTAGGGATGTAGAAGACATTTGTAGAATCTGCTTCAGGTCTTATTGGGTTAAAGTCTCAAAAACATTTTAAAAAACTTAAAAGTTTGAAAATAGCCGATCTTCAAGGTCACAACGCGTCGCATCACGACGCGTTGTGAGCTTGTAGAATTGATATTTTCACTGTCTTTGCATGATATTGTTGTCTGACGAAGTATGAAATAACCCTTAAATGGTTAATCAATGTGGTAATAAATAACATTTTTTTATAAGAAAAATACCCGCACAACTCGATTATTTGATTAATTGAAAAAGTAATCGATAAAGTAAATCTGTCACTGTTAGTTATTCTGTTTACTTCCATACAGTAGCTCTTTGCTGGTACTGATCAATAACCTGTGTGGACAAAGTAGGCTACCCAACCTCAATATTTGAGTCGAAATACTCCCGGTCAAATATTTACTCAACTACAAATGAAAGTTGAATAATGATGCTCTCTGTTTCAGTGGTTTAAAGTAACTAAGTACATTTACTCAAGTACTCAAAGTATAGTTTTTAGGATTTTTTACTTGGTAGTTAGTAGTAGCTTACTAGAGTATTTCCCATTTTCAGTACTTTTACTTCTACTCCACTACATCTCAGAGGCAAATATTGTACTTTTACATTACATTACATTACATTACAGTCATTTAGCAGACGCTTTTATCCAAAGCGACTTACAATAAGTGTATTCAACATAGGTAGGGAACGAAAACTACTAATCACCAGAAGTTTTAAGTACATTTCCTGCAAAAACAAGCAACCAAGAGTATACCTAGCGCTAAGGTAAAAGTGCAATATATCAGCTACCTACTTTCTTAAACAGATGAGACAAAAATGGCAAAATCAAATGAGCACGAGCTAAAACAAATAAGTGTATCGACTAAACAAGATCCAATAAAACAATACAAAAATAAAACAAGAGTTCGTACAACTAGTTAACAACAAGTAGGCCAGGCAAAGAGGAAGGATAGTGTTTCCTGAAGAGGTGGGTTTTCAGCCTGCGGCGAAAGATGGGCAGTGACTCTGCTGTCCTGACATCAGTGGGAAGTTCATTCCACCACTGTGGGGCCAGAACAGAAAAAAGTCGTGACCGTGTCGATCGACCAGAAGGACCGTTGAGTGGCGAGGGAGTCAGTCGCCCCGAGGTGGCAGACCGGAGTGGTCGGGCAGGGGTGTGGGCATTGACCAAAACCCGGAGGTAAGAAGGAGCTGTTCCTTTCACTGCTCTATAGGCTAGCACCAGGGTTTTAAACTGAATGCGAGCTGCTACGGGGAGCCAGTGCAGAGAACGGAGAAGGATAGTTGTGTGGGAGAACTTGGGGCGGTTGAACACCAGACGAGCCGCAGCTTTCTGAACAAGCTCCAGAGGTCTGATGGCTGATGCCGGAGCACCAGCAAGGAGGGAGTTGCAGTAGTCCAGGCGGGAGATGACAAGAGCCTGGATGAGCACCTGGGCTGTTTTCTCCGTGAGGAAGGGGCGAATCCTCCTGATGTTGTAGAGGAGGAATCTGCAGGACCGTGTCACTGATGCGATGTTAGCCGAGAACGACAGTTGATCGTCCAGGGTCACACCCAGATTCTTCGCAGTCCGAGTTGACGTCACCACAGCATTCTCAATGGTGATGGCCATGTCTCGGTGAGGACAGCCCTTCCCCGGGATGAACATCAGCTCGGTCTTGTCCAGGTTGAGCTTCAGGTGGTTCGTCGACATCCACTCCGAGATGTCAGCCAGACAAGCAGCAATGCGTGCCTCCACTTGTGTGTCAGAGGGGGGGAATGAGAGGATCAGCTGGGTGTCATCGGCATAGCAGTGGTAGGAAAAGCCATGGGAGTGGATGACAGCACCAAGAGATGTAGTGTAGAGAGAGAAAAGAAGAGGACCCAGAACCAAGCCTTGGGGAACCCCAGTAGTGAGCCTGTGTGGTTCTGACACAGACCCTCTCAGCATCACCTGGTAGGAGCGACCCGTCAGGTAGGATGCAAACAGGGAGAGTGCAGAGCCTGAGACACCCATCCCCTCGAGGGTGGAGAGGAGGATCTGGTGGTTCACTGTGTCGAACGCTGCAGACAGGTCCAGGAGTATCAGGACGGAGGAGAGAGAGTTCGCTCTAGCGGCATGGAGCGACTCCGTCACTGCCAGGAGGGCAGTCTCCACTACAATTATTTGAAAATGTTACAATAGTTACTTTTCAGATATAAATTATGATATTATGAAACATACATTAACCACTCTTGCCCTATTTTATACATAGGCTATTTGAAAATAGCCGATGTACAAGCTCACAACGCGTTGTGTTGCAACGCGTTGTGAGCTTGTAGATCTGCTCTTTTCTTTTTTTATCTGCTCTTTTCAAACATTTCAGTACTTTTAATGTAGGTACTTTAAGTATATTTTGATGCCAATACTTTTGTACTTTTACTCAAGTAACATTTAGAAAACGGGCATTTTACTTGTAACAGAGTATTTTTATATTGTGATATTGCTACTTTTACTTAAGTAATATATCTGAGTACTTCTTCCACCACTGCTCTGTTTAATAAAGTGCTCAGAACATATTCTGTGGAGAAGATAGAATGTCAAATTGACTTATGCACACCTGTATGTCAACTCCAGTGAAGACAGAATAGAGTGAATGTTGTTATTATTATGACTAACATACAGTAAACTTCATATTCCAGGAGTTTAAAACCCAGACTAAACTGACAGAATGTGTCAGACAACAGAGACGAGTTGCTGGAAGAAAAGTGAGTGTGGTGAACTGTCCAGACTGGTCGACTACACCTCCATCACAGAAGATCAAAGACATCCTTCTACACGGTGTGACTCTGTGTTCTCCTGAACTCCATGCTGTCCTGTTGACTGTTGATGTCAGGTCCAGTTTCTCTGAAGCTGACAGGAGATCAGTGGAGGAACACATGGAGCTGCTGGGGGACAGAGTCTGGAGACACACTCTGGTTCTGTTCACACATGGATACTGGCTGGGAGAGAGACGTGTTGAGGAGTACATAGAGTCTGAAGGAGAACCTCTGAGGTGGATCCTGGAGAAATGTGGATACAGATACCATGTTCTCCAGTTCATCAAGTTCAACATTTCAGAAGTCAAAGAGCTGATGGTGAAAATAGAAGACATGGTGATGAGGGACAGAGGACACTTTGGACCTTTGAGACAGATGACCCTGATTGAAAGACTGAAAGGACAGAAAACCTTAACAGAAGAAGAATGGAAGAAGAGAGAGCAGGAGATGATAGAGAGGATGTTGAAGTCTGTGGTGACGGAGCCAGAAGAACCAACCCTTCCAGCTGTCAGGAGAAGGAACAACATGGACCTAGAGGATGCATGGAGCATGGACTATCCTCCCAATAGTGAGTGAGTGTGTGTGTGTGTGTGTGTGTGTGTGTGTGTGTGTGTGTGTGTGTGTGTGTGTGTGTGTGTGTGTGTGTGTGTGTGTGTGTGTGTGTGTGTGTGTGTGTGTGTGTGTGTGTGTGTGTGTGTGTGTGTGTGTGTGTGTGTGTGCGCGTGCGTGCGTGCATGAATAGATGATGATGTGTAAGAGGTCAAGGTCAAAATGACATCATGGTTGATATGTGAGGAACAGAGACATGTAGAGATGTTGTGCTGGGCTGCAGGGTTTTCACATCCAGGTGTGTTTTTATTATCATTGTAAATGTCTTGCTGTCTGTTGTCTTCTGTTCCAGTGAGTGGTGGAACACGCTCTTCAGGATATGACACCATGAGTGAAGCTCCTACCCAGGCTGATGCTGATGTAAGAGTGATAGATTAAGATGTTTCATAGATTAAACTTAAGACTGACATTAATCACACACATTTTAATTATTATTTATTGACTTTGTTGCATTTTATTTTAAGTCTTTGGTGACTGGCCCAGTAGAATCAACCCTACCAGCTGTCAGGAGAAGGAACAGCGTGGATCGACTTCCTCCAAGTAGTAAGTATCAATATCCTGTTTACAGTATAGTCACTGTCATGTGGAAACCTTGTACGTACAATACTTTACTTCAGGAAATGGAAAAAATAATCTGTGTTACAATAGATCCAATGTAGGTATTTATTGAAAATATGGAGATACGGTTTCTGCCTGACAGCGATGATTTTGTAATTGTTCTTGCTGTTTGTTGTCTTCTGTTCCAGTGAGTGGTGGATTTCACACCATGAGTGAAGTTTCCAGCCAGGCTGACCCTGATGTAAGTGTGAGAGAAGAACATGTTTCATAGATGAAACTTTTGTTTCACATCAATCACACATATTTGAATTCTTATTTCTTTAATTTATATTTTAACAATATATGGAGCTGACTGACTTGTTTGTGCCTCATGCCATTACGACATTGAGGTTAGACAATACATTCCCTATTTGGCCGTAGATGCATTGGGAACTCCTTATATGGTTATGGCTAAGTCATGGTGACATGAGCGTGACATCAGAGGACATCACAAAAAATACAAATATGTATATAACTATATATTTGTATTTTTCAAGAATTACGATAATGGTGATGAAAATCGCACATTAGTCAGCATCTGGTCTACATAGGCATGTCACATTTTATCTATCTATATATACAATTTGAATCCTGCGCCATGTCGGTTGTCAGTATGTACGAACGTTGTATGTGGCCAGTGTGGCGTCATATGACATCACGGTCGTGACATCACGATGAGACACGCCAGTGTGACGTAATCTCACGACAGCATGACATCACATCCTACCTATAAATAGGTAGGATGCACCAGTTCGACGGCTTCCATCCTCAACACAACCCACGCCGACGACCCTTTACACAAATAAACTGCTAACTTCATCTCCTGCGATTTCAACTATCTTTTCACATTGTACACCACTGCACACTCCCCACAGGTCTGCCATACCAGGTCTGAGTAATCACAAAGTGGGTTTTGGTCATTGGAGAGGTGATGCACGTCACCTCTTTCTGAAGTGGGTACTTTCAAAGCCTGCCGTGGATTTAGGAGCGCACAAAACTCTCTCTCACACTGTGAGGTGCCTGTAAGGTGGCACTGCAAAGTGAACGACGCGTCACGCGGCCCGAACTTCTAGTATATATATACAATTTGAATCCTGCGCCATGTCGGTTGTCAGTATGTTGTATGTACGTTGCATCACTCCGAATATGGACACAACGCCAGTGTGACGTAATCTCACGACAGCATGACATCACGCATGACATCACATCCTACCTATAAATTCTAGGATGCCGTCAGATCGCACCAGTTCGACGGCTTCCATAGTGGGTTTTGGTCATTGGAGAGGTGATGCACGTCATCTCTTTCTGAAGTGGGTACTTTCAAAGCCTGCTGTGGATTTAGGAGAGCACAAAACTCTCTCTCACACTGTGAGGTGCCTGTAAGGTGGCACTGCAAAGTGAACGACGTGTCACGCTAGACGTTGAGCTTTCATTGAAGTGAACATGTATTTCAATGTTATTACAATATTTGTACAAGCTCAAGTTTATTGTTTCATGTAGTTTGATGGATCCTGTATTAATGTACACTGTTGTGTTTCAGTCTTCTTACAGAGGACACTTTGGACCTTCGTCTGTCAGAGACACAGGACACGACAAGGTGACACATGACAAGACACGACAGAAGACACTGTTTGAAAGAGTGACACGAACTTTATCACCAGAAGAATGGAAGAAGAGAGAGGAGGAGGTGATAGAGGGGATGTTGAAGTTTGTGGTGACGGAGCCAGAAGTACCAACACTAAACACCATGGACCTAGAGGATGCATGGAGCATGGACTATCCTCCAAATAGTGAGTATCAATGTGTGTCTGCGTGCTTAAAATAACAAGATTGGATGGGTGCATTTTCATGAGACTGGGAGGGAATGATCAGTAGTCTGTCCTGAAGAGACGATAACATTTAGGGTGGAAGAGGTCAATGTCAAAATGATGGTTTTCACATCCAGGTTTGTTTTTATTATCATTGTAAATGTCTTGCTGTCTGTTGTCTTCTGTTCCAGTGAGTCGTGGAACACCGTCTGAGACAGGAAGTTTATACTGCTGGTCACCTGCCAAGGTCTCTGATTGGCTGAAGAAACATCCTGGACACATAGCGCCCTCTTCAGGATATGACACCATGAGTATAGCTCCCAGCCAGGCAGACAGTGGTGTGATGAGTGTGAGAGATGAAGATGTTTCATAGATGAAACTATAGGCTTGATTTATACTTTGTTACTTGCTGGTGTCAAGTGCCAAAATAGCAGATCTACAAGCTCACAACTAGTGATGGGCATTGTTGTTCTTTTCACTGTACTGAATCATTCAAATCAGTTCACTAGACTGAGCCTTTGAGTTTTCTACAGATGAAAATGTATTATTATGAACATAATTTCTACATTGGTGTTGAAATCAGTTTAGGTTCATTTAGGTTTAGAGAGATTTTATCATGTATATATTTCCTTTATGTTGTTAGCAAATAAGTCAGCTTTAAGTACAGAAGAACATGTATCTAAACTAGAGCCAGACCGATACAGTAAATCATCAGGCTGAAGTTTTTCCAGTCAAGGACGACATGTTGCTGGTTAATTCTCACTTTCTTAAATCTCAATTGGTCTCAAAAATCCCACATGTGTCACTGGGTCAGGCTCTGATCTAAACATGTTATAATGTATACATTTACAACTGTATGAGCTTACATTGAAGACAAAATATATTTCATCATTATTACAATATTTGTACAAGATGAAGTTTATCGTTGTATGTTGTTTGTTGCATCCTGTATATTAATGTATAATGTGTGTTCTGTTTCATCTATCAGGAAATAAATCCCAGCTTCATGTAAAAGTACAATACTTGAAATGATTTTGTTCTAATCTCTTTTACTAAAATATGTTTATTATCTAATGATTAATAGACACACAGGTTTGGTCAATTAACAGATGTAAAGGTGTATATTTTCATCAGGGTAATGTACATTACCCCTTCTGGCAAAAAGGAGTTGTAGTTTGTAATTGGTGACATTTGCTTCAGATGCACAAGATTCAACCCCAAACACTTGTATTTATGTTTTTACTGCTACATTAACACCATAGTATTATTAACTATTACTGTATATGAGTTTAAAGGACTGCTGCTATGTTTGTTGTTGTGTTTACAGTTGGGAATAGTGTATTTGCTAGATGAGTAGCTTTGATAGCACTGTTTTCAAGCATGGCATGTGTTTGCTAACACTTCAGATACAGATGTGTGCACAGCTGGGAGGGCCAGGAGTCAGGACATCTGTTCCAGTGCTGCCCGTCAAGCCAGCAGGCTCACACCTCACTCTTTTAGCCTGGTGACTAGGTTACATATCCTACCTGGGATTGGAACCTGGGTCCCCCATGAGAGAGCTGACATTTTGACTGTTGAACTATAATGGAGAGCATTGTCTGGGAATGCTAGTTTTACTTTGAGTTGTATGCAGTACCTCTTGTCAACCAGTAGGTGTCCTACCTGACCACAGGATCTAAATGTCAGGGCAGGGAGTCCACCTCCAACCACTGCAGATGTGCTGGTTATATTGTATTATGATACAGATTGGTTAAAATAGCAAGTTATTCACACACACATGGATTGCAGGTTTATGTGCTTAGCCCATAACTTAAGACCACTTTCAACCTGGTGTTCATATTTTGGCCATGTCATTATAGGCGAAAAACTTCAAAATGTTTCACATTTCTTTAAACATGTTAAAACATTTAGAAAATAGCCGATCTACAGGCTCAAAACACATAGCAGTACAGGGCGCAATGATCTTGTAGATCGGCTATTTTCCCATGACACTCACACAAATTATAAAACAGGCCTTAAGTGTTTTTAAACCTTGTGGGCTGATATAGCTGTGGTGGTTGTAGAATGTGATTTAGAGCAGTGCTGCCTTTAGTTTTACAGCAGAGTGGGAGCAGACAGACGACAGAGACATGTCATGTAATACTCACAGGTCTTACAACAAGGCACTGTTCCATTCTGGTCAAACTTTGTCAGGGTGCTGATATTGTGCATGTTGGCTCACTGGAAACACTCTGTTACACCAGTGGGTCTCAAAGTGTGGTCCAGACACAGACACCCTCATGGTCACTGAGGGTTCCAAATGGCCCTTTATGGGTGTAACTCAATCAAAGCTATAGTATGCACACCCACACAAACAGGCCTGAGAAGAGGTGTAATCACCCATCAGAGTAAATGAAAACACCTGTATGAGTGTTCAGGCCCTTTATATATGAGTTGAGGGTTCAAAGCATTATTACACAGCATTTATCAAGACAAAACAGAAACAAATTACACAGTGAGTTGAACTGGACAAGCACCAGTTTTGCTCTGCTAGCTTCCTGGGTTTGCTGAATGTCTGTGACTATTCCCTGTGGACACAGCTACTGCCGAAGGTACTTCTTACTCATTCTAAATCTTTCTATTTTTATTTCAAGGACCCACCTGTTTGTTATGTATTAGGCCACAGATGCTCCCCCTGGCTCCTCGTGAGTTTAAAAAACACCCTTTACAGGCCTGTAAGGGTCCATTTGGTTCTTAACTATCAGTCATTTACATCTGACCTTTGAAGTGTAGGCCCTACTGTATGTTACAAGCAAATGTCTTGATTATAACAAATATATATGATTTATGAAAAATAAACATGAATTATTTGCATTATCATGAAATCAATCAGAAGTCACTTCCTAAACATTGACCCAAAAGGTTCATACTGCACTGTTATACCACAATGGACATCAGCAGTGGCTCTCAAACTTTTTCGTGCCAAGGACCCCCAAATTGATAAATTGGCCGCGGACCCCCATCCGAAAATGTTTCGTGTCAGGGACCCCCTGAAGAGAATATTTGTGTTATATTTTTAAAAATAGCAGATGTACAAGCTTGCAGCCCGCTCTGAGCTTGTAGATCTGCTATTTTTGGATAGCCAACAAATGATGGATAAAGTGGTTAAGATGATTGTGATGCTATGGTAACTACTTTTGCTGGGGACCCCCTCGTACCCCTCCAAGGGGTCCCAGACCCCACTTTGAGGACCAATGCACTATAGGACACATTTGTGAGCAGCAGTAATGGCTGCCATGAATCTGACTGCATAGGCCTGATTTGTATGCATTTGCCACCTTGTGGCGAAAAGTGGGATAGGTCTGCTAAAATATAAATTCTCTGCTTAATCCAAGACAAAAAAAGGCTCTTAAACATACAAGAAACGTTCATAATAAAACAAAAATGTGACTATACGTTTGTGTATGTCACACATGCTTCTGTGCACAATTTGGTACAGGCTGTCAAAAAACTCAATTTAAACAGTTATTTCACAGTGTAATGTCATTTTACGACCCCTTATTTTACTTCAGATATCCGTACTCAAGTATATTTTGATGCCAATACTTTTGTACTTTAATCAACATTTTGAATACCGGCCTCTTTTTCTTGAATATTTTTTTAATGACTATTTTTAAATTGCCGTTTTTGCCTCCCAGTGTGAATGAAGAATTCTTGTACTTTTTTTTACTCCACAGTTTGTGCACAGACGGAAGCAGACAGAAGCCCAGGCTGATCCTCCTGAATGCCTTGTTGGAGCTGCAGACGTGACCTGTGACCTATATGCACCAGTATGAAACTGAAGGCTGTGAAAACCTGTCTCCAGTGTCTGCTGTCATATTGTGACGGCCATCTCCAGTCTCACCATCAGCTGCCTGCCTTCAACACACACCAGCTGGTCCAAGCCTCCGCGTCTCAGGAGCACATCTGTCCACGTCACCACCACATCAGGAAAGTGTTCTGCCGCACCGACCAGCAGTGTGTCTGCTGTCTGTGCGCCGTGGAAGAACACCAGGGCCACCAGACCATCTCGGCCGCTGCAGAACGGACCGAGAGACAGAGGGAGCTTGTCTCCAGTCTCCTCCTCAGCTCAGAGACCTCCTGCTCCACACACTTTGTCACACTTTGTCCCACTGTGGGTAGGATATGGCACAATTAATGGAATCGAACACAGTCCGTCGGTGCAAAACAAGTGTTTTATTTGCCCTTTTTAGAAAGTCCCAGGGAAACAAAATACATAACATAAAAAAACAATACTGGCCCGATTGGCTGTAGGTCTGCTTTCTACGGCAGCCGTTCACAGTGGTAGGCACCCTTCTTTTAAAGGCTAAGCCCCGCCCACTGGACCATACCAATCTCAATTGACTCAATCAATTTACACATAAACCATTTATTTCATCTATGTCCAAAGACATTATACTTCACATTTAACACATTTAAAGTGTCCTCACATTACCACATTTCCCACAATAATAATAATTCACAATAACAATTAGAATACCCCCTTTTACTCAAACCCACAGTTGGTATGGTACAGCAGGTATGGACTGAGCATGCTCACTACAAACAGACAGGCACTATAAAAGACTGCCTGCAGCTACACTCGGGTCCTTCGTCACTGCCCAGAACCAGGAAGCACTGTGGTAAGAGAAAGAAAGAACAGTCAAACATTTGCCAAAAGAACATTCCCTGCAACTTAAAAATAAAGAACAATTTTACAATTTAACCCTGTGTTGTGTGAAATTATTTAAGTCATAAGTGAAAAGAACAATAATACAGGAAACATACTAAAAGCTGTTAAATGGAGTTCAGTGTGTGCACCCACCAAACTATCCTAGCATGCTACCTGGCTATTGTGTGTATGGTGTATTGTGTAGTGTTGATGTGGTTATGATGTGGTGTTAGTCGCAGGGTGAACTGCCACACACTTCCTCCGGTCTTCAGTGCGACTCTCTTCTCGTCCCCGCCAGCCTCTGATCAGCTCCCTGACCCCAGATCCTCTTCTCTAAAGAGCAGCCATCTTCTCCTCAAAGGCAGCGTCGGTCTCCTCAACTGTTCTATCACCAAAGTGGCTGATGGACCCCACTGACTGGTGAAGTGTATTCAGGTATTCCTCCTCCTCTTGGAGTCTCTGCTGGATGTTACTCTGACCCTCTCTAACAAACACAGACACCGTCAGTGTCCGGCCTCCTGAAGACGATGTGTTGATGGCTGTGTCACAACTATTTTTTTTATATTGTATTACATTTTTTTTTGTTTATACATATGCCACTTATGGCTTGTTAAATATGACCTATTTTGATTTAACATAAGTGCATGTGTTAAACGAGGATGAACACAAAATCAAGACTCCTTTCCATTGTGGTCGTTGGGTTTCAAACAGGCAAAACAAACAAAACCAGAAATTATGGGGAAAATGCAAGACATTAGACTAACATTTTCTTAAAAAGGTATCTGGAGGGGGAATATCCCAGTTTGAGGCTCCAATGAACTTGGGTCCCCACCAACAGTACATAATATAACCAATATTTTAACCATTTTTAATTGAAAAATAGCAGATCCACAAGCTCACAATGTGTCGCTTGCCATGCGTTGTGAGCTTGTAGATTTATTTGTAGAGCTTGTAGATATATTTTTGGGAACATAAATTTGAACATGTTTTACCACACAAATCTTCTGGGTGTCTCTGGCACAATCTTTTCAAATGGGGGTCCGCAGCCAAATATTAATTTGAGGGTCCTTGACATGAAAACATTTGTAAACACTGGCTTTTTAATCGGGTATAAACAGGTGGGCAGCACTGGCTCTGGTGTTACCCACTCTCTGAAAGAGATGTGAGTTACTGGTGGTTGTAAATGTTGTGAACCATGTTGAGTTGGTGAACAATCCTAGCCTCCAGAGGGAGCCAGTAAACTGCTGGAAGTGTACTTTGACCATACAAGTAAAAGGCCTGTATTTAAAATAGTATTGGGATCAAAAAAATACTTGTAGTACAAAAGTAAGTAGGCCTATTTTTATTTTTTTTACCTGACCACAGGATCTAAATGTCAGAGCAGGGAGTTCCCCTCCAACTACTACATTATGATAGATTGTTTAAAATGTTTTATTCACACAAGTTATGCATTTTACCTGAGGAAGAATCCATGGATACATAGCCCTTTACTTCTCAACCTGGCGTCCATATTTTGGCCATGTCATTTAGGTAAAACGTTTTCACATTGAACTCATTGGACATACATGACAATGAGTGCGTTGATCCCCAGAGTGCAAGGCCATGCTTGGTTTATTATGATTATACAACTCGCCCGCAGCAGCTCAAGGTCCAGTAATTGTTAATGATGCTGCCTGCTGCCAAACAGATAAATAATCAGAACGATTTTTAGAACTGTGACTTGTCATGTCTGTTTGGATCATTGTGCGCAATGGAGCTGTTTGTTGCAATAGCCAGAAATTCAAATGTGATGTATGCGGTTATATGGTGCAGTTGCTTGCTATATAGGTTTGTGTCATTGAATTAAACCTCACCTCATTGCCATGTTATGGCATTCTTTTGCATTGTGCGCAATGCGCAATAGCATGTGTTTGTGAAACTAATTGCAGTGTTTTGTATTGTGGATCAGTTATGGTACCTGTGGGGTGAATATGTGTTTATGCGGCCTGACTTTGCACTAGAGGTAATGCTCCTTGAGTAAGCATGACGAACGTGACACGTTAGTCAGATGGCTTTGCTGTGGTGTTTTATTATCACGACACTAGATTTGTCTAATCACGGCATGGATGATTTAGGAACAGTTGCTGTCCGGTGCCTGCGTGCAGTGACCCCCCCCCCCTCCCCCCATAGAAAACAAGAAGCAAAAAATGTTTTTACTACAGCACTCCTAACATAACTCATTCACTGCCGGGAATGAATGAATTAATCCGTCTACCGCCCCCTTGCCAGCGAAAACGGCAGCTGTCCTCACGGACATTGGCACGTTACACACGGGGGTACGAAAACAATGTCAAAGCTAAGAATTATTTAATGGTGCAATTTCATATGTTTTTAATCCATTATGTTCATTGCTTGTTTATAAAGTGATGTAATTGTTCAGTGGTAATCAGGAGTGCGTACCATATCTGAAACCTTAGTAAATGTCAACGTGAGTCATTTATCAAATGAACTGTAATATCCTCAGTGTTCATTTAAATCCATTGTGATTTGATGACACCCTTTCCAGTCGGCTAAAACCATAGCCTGTAAAAGTAAACTCTGTTTAAAGTGCTCTTGCTGTCAATGAAGAGCAATTTTGTTGAATGGCTCTGGTCCTTCAGATGAGGAAAAATGTTCAGTGTCTTTGGTGATTTGTAGCACTTTTAAATGCATGTTTAAATGTACCTTTACATTAATAGGACCGTTATAAAAGAGAAAGATGAGGCAGTGCTGCATTGTTATGGTTTCACGTTATGACTCTAGGCTGATGAGGTCACACAACCCCCTCCCTCCCTCCAGAAATGCCTTTTGCTATAGACGGGTTTCCGAGCGACGTCATCACAGAGCAGAATGCGCAATCTGCGCATGCCTGGGGGTGGAAGGCGCGTTCGAAAATACAGCCCTGAGCGGCAGTGAGCGCACTGGCCAATACAAACTAATAGGCGAGTGTGCTCCGGTGCGTAATTTCCAAACGCACCCATAAGCTTCCCCCCGCAGCTGCGCGGTCATATTCCTCTCAATGTTTACTAACAGGAAACCTGTCTATAAACACCACTACTTGCTGTCCTCCTCATTTCTCTCCTGTTGCTGCTGCTGTGGCTGATGTGAAATGCATTCTGGGAAGTAGGCCTGAATGTTCTGATCAGATGCAGATGAACATTAGCTAACAGTAGACTGCATTTGAAGGAGCCTATGACATGGGACAAGCCTTGGCATGCCGCTGTGATGCAATCGGCCTTCGAATGCAGCCTTCGAAGTATGTGGACCCTGAATTGGGAGTGAGACAGGGATTGTATTTCTGTACAGCACCAAAAACCTACATTCACCTGCTTATAATAGTGTGATCACACCCAGCTCTGAGTCTAATTAGTTTAACTCAGGCCAGGTGAGACTGCTTAGCATCCACTCTGCCTTCACCAACCCTAGAGTCTACTTTTGGGGGACTGTGATTGGTGTAGCAGTGTATACAGAAATACATAGCCTACCTAACTTTGATGCCACGCTGTAAAGAGTCCAGAGTCATTCAGCAGGTTAATGATTACAGTTTACTGTTGATTTACATGAATCACTTCTCAGTGCATGTCGACACTGCAGGACTGAAGTTTAGTCAGGACTTGTAACTTCAACAGCACACCTTGTAGGCAGGTAAGCATCCTCAATATGAGAAAAAAAATCTTTTAACATACTGTAGACTTACGAATCTGATATCTGACTATATGAAGTTACATACTGTGCATACTGTTAAACGTATGTGTTTAAAATGTGGACAGCAGGTGAAGAGCCGTATTGAAATGTTTTAATCACTTCATCCCTCTCCACGGCATTTAAAACTAATAAACAGATTACACAGATTAATTATTTTACAGACTAACTTGTCTATATTTCTCACTAAGGGACAAGTTGACATTTAGGACATTTGGGGCCTGGAGGAAAATAGGGGAGGGTCATGCATTTTTAATTTTAGTCCGGGGGAGGGTCAGCTAATTTTACTTTGAGTCCAAGGGAGGGTCATACAATTTTGAATTCATAAAATAGTCCGGGGTTTTATATATATTCTTTACTACAGCTTTTCTGAATTCAAGAGAACTATGGTCAACGATACCCCTCCGTTGCTTTCTCAATGGTACTTCCGAACAACACCGCTTCCCCCTATGTGTCAATCATTGTGCTTGGCCTATCCAGACAGTGGGCGTGTGCAGTATTTGACGCTCTTCCTTCTTGGTGACGACACTATTTTAGCTCGTTGTGGACAACGTGCTCTCTCTCTGTGGGTTTGGTTGGTTGCACAGAACAACAACAAACATGGCGTCGCACAACAGCGGGAGAACAAATGTCCGTAACCGTAAGGGACAAATCGAAATTTATCTAGCGGTACCCCTGGAGGAAATGTATGTATGTGCCCTGACTTAAAATGCCATGAAAAAAAACAAAAAGAAAGACTAATAGTCTCTCTTTTTTCACTTGGGGAGGGTCATTTTCACTTGGGGAGGGTCATTGACTTTTTTCCCCCATTCAGAGGGACGGTCATGGCATTTTGAATCAGGGCACATACATTTCCTCCAGGGGTACCCCTAGATAAATTTCGATGTATCCCTAACTGAACTGTACATTAGAGCAAGCAATATTAGTCAATAATATAATCCGCCTGCCTGCCTACCTTCCTTCCTTCCATCGTATATTGTTTTTTTAAACTCTACAAGTGAGGGCAAAACAATAGCACTAAAGAGTCCCAGATCAACTTTGACTAGCAGGCCAGAGAAATTCTGTTGATGTTTAATCTTATTTTATTGCAGCTGCTACCTTATCTGTTGGACATTGTATCCTGATCTGACTTGATTTGAAATATTTATTATTTTATTTTGTCTTGGACTCTGTCTTGTGGCTGCATGGTTTTTATGAGCAGATTTATACATCTAATCCCTTAATAAATGTTGAAGTTGATGTCGCTATCGACCTTTTCACACACACACACACGCACACACACACACACACACACACACACACACACACACACACACACACACACACACACACACACACACACACACACACACACACACACACACACACGTGTGTGTGCGTGTGCGTGAAAAGGTCGATAGCGACATCAACTTCAACATGAAGTGTGTGTGTGTGTGTGTGTGTGTGTGTGTGAAGCTGAATGTGTGAATCCAGGCTCTAAATAGTTAAATCAGTAGGTCTAGTGTCAACACACTAATGTTGACATTCTGTCTGTCAGAGAACTATTACATGTTGGTTGATGGAGACCACATTTAGAGTCTGTTAGTCTATAGCAGTGGTTCTCAAACTTTTAATATCAAGAACCCCCATAACTCTGAGAGTGTATCAATGGAACCAAACGGACCTGCAAGTGTCCATTTGGTTCCATTAGTGTACACTCTCAGAGTTACAGACCTGTAAGGGTCTATTCAGAACCCCTCAAGGAACCCAGAGGGTCCCTGGACCCCACTTTAAAAAAACGCTGGTCAATTAGTATTCATTATATTGTCAAATGTGTGATATAACAGTAATAAACTGTATGTTACTGTTTTACAGTTCAAACAACAGCTGTACACAGGATGGCCAGTGGAACCTCAGCTTCCATCACAGGTGAGTTCTATTAACCCATTAAAACTGGGAAAGCATCTGTGTGATTTTAGGTTTTAGCTGAACATCCTGCATCAGAGCTATGATGCTGCGTTCACACGGGCAGATACAAAGACACAAAGGTACACAGCATATTTGTCACTCTGTGGCTTTGTATCTTTTGTAGCAGCTACAAATGTCGGATGTATCTCTATATCTTCATGTCCCTGGCTTCCATTGAAAATGAATGGTAGCATGTATCTTTGTATCTGCCTGTGTGAACGCAGCATTAGTGTGCGGCCTTTTCCTCACTTTTAGACATATTTACCAAAGTCAGCAGCACCTCATCAATACTGGTGTGCGGCCTTCTCCTGTTTGTTTGAGTCCATATTTATAACATAATGCAATGTGTTTTATCAGTGACCTATGGAGTGGTGCATGTCAGATAAGATACTGTATACATTTATGAGCTCATTTGAAAGTTAATATACGGCATTGACGTGGATTGTTTTATGTAGAGTCCAGAGTACACCAGAGTGATACACTACAGTGCAGGTGATTTTTTTTTAAAGAGATCTACATTTTGTAACAGTAACAATTCTTGTTGTGAAAGCAAGGACCTTAAGTAGTCTGGCATGTCTACCAAATTCATGCAGTTTTAACTTAATTCAGCACTATGTGTTTGAATTTTAAATTGAATTGTACAATGTGTGGCCCTTCACTCACTTTATGGAAGTCATGGCCCTCTGGAAATAAATGCTGCCCACCCCTGTGTTGGAGTGTGGCTGCAGGTAGTGTGTGTCAGGGGCGGAGCTACGGGGGGCTTTGGTGGCTATAGCCACCAATGTTTTCTCCAAAGTAAGCCACCGATCAAAAAAATAACGTTTTTTTTATTATAGGAATGGCAGGGGTCACAGGGCGTTTTTATTTGGGAAATTAATGGTAATTTTTTTTTTGCCCTGCTCATATCTCCGCACCCATTGCCCCGATCCATGACACATTTTGCACACACACTCCTTACCTGCCAAACTACACCCTCCAAGGACCCCCGGAGCTCCAGGGACCCCCAGCTGCCTCGGGGACCCCCAAGTGTAAAAAATGAGCACATGTGGACAAATTACCAAATGACCACCCCAACGGGGCTGCTCACGGGGCATTCCCGGGGACCACCCACTCCTGGTGCTCCAGAACGGATGCAAAAGTGGTGGCGCCCCCAGTGGAGGACCCCCTGCCACTGCAGCTCACATAAAATGCCGTAACTCGGGGGCTTGCCCCCCACAAACAATCCCTCCTTTCCCCTATAAACACACTCTCTCTCCCACACCACACACACACACACCAACAGCTCTTGCCTGCACACCTTTGCTTTTGGTCTGCCATACGACTAAACGCCACCATGTCACAGCTAACCCCACATTTAGACCACCAAACAAAACTATCCATTGCCCACACAACTAGGAACCAATCGCCGTTACAGCCCTCTTCTGTATACATGTGACCTACGGTCGCTTATCTCCCGATTAGGGAGTCTTACTGGTTACTGTGTTTACTGTGTGAGCTCCATGTGAGAGTCTGGGGGGTCTGGTGCCGTCAGATCATTGCATACAGCTCATTGGCTCATGACACGACCAATGATAAATCGCTTTCAGTGTTAGATACGACAGCCCTTCCTGTCTATGGGATATTAGGCTGCCGCCCCTCAATTCAAAACACAACACAATCAAGCATGGATTACTCAGAACAGAAGTGTCATGTCTAAAGGAAAAACAAAAGAGACGTCCGAAGAATAAATGAATAGAACTGAGTGGCTAGAAAGAAAGTGTGAAAAAGGAGGAAGTCCGCACACTGTTTCTTAAGCCCCAAGAAACTCGCTTTTTATTATTACTGCAACATTTCGACCTTCTAATCTAGGTCTTCATCAGGCAAATATTATAATGACAGACAAAAGCATCATAAATATACACAAACGTTGACTAATGATGAGTTACCTGGGAGTCAGTAGGAGCAAAAAACACCCTTCTCCAACCCCAGGGACAAAAAAACTTGGCTTCACCCCTCTGGGGAGTGTTCAATGCATGGGCAGAAAATACTTTTCACATTTAATTAAACATATTAGACACTAATAGCCAGTCAATACATTTCTGAAAAAAACAACAATAAGAACAGTTAAAAGTCATAAATGGTGATATAATGTATATTTTAATATTAAACCTTTCCTCTAGTTTGTTGTTTAGCTTATACATTATATCACCATTTATGACTTAACTGTTCTTACACACCCCAGAGGGTAACCGCCTTCCATTCCGACATCTCGCCACTCCGACTAGTGGCTTCCACGTGCTGTTAGGGTTAGGGAATGGTTAGGGTTGGACTTCAGTGCTAAGCCTTTTTAGAAAGGTCCCCCTTTCAGAAAAAGGCAGAGCAAGGAATTTTTGCTCTCGCCATCTTACCTTTGAAAGAAAGTCTTTTTGGGATCCTGTTACTCTTTAATTTTAAGGTCTTTATGATTTCACATTCTGTTTAACTAAGTCTTTAACCTACATTCTAAATCTTTGCCATAAGTTATTTTTGGCTGTTTCCCCTTTCCTAGAGGGGGGGGGGGGGGGGGATTCCCAATTAGGGTTAACCATTTAACCTTTCTTTAAGGTTTAGGTTTTTAGGCATGTTTACAAACTATAAAATAAAATTAAATTGCCAGTGAACTTTGTGAGAAGTGTTCACTGGGGACTGTGCATGGCAGGTAAGTCCAGTCATCCTGAGACCCACCTGGACCGCATACCATAAAATCATCCATAATCTCATTATAAGAATGGTACAGGATTAGGACTCAATAAAAGATTTAAGAAAACAAATATAGTTTTGGACCATGACGGAGGCGCGCCGACTCAGCAGACCTTGAGGCTGAGGAGTCGCGCCCGAGCGCCTCCAGGCGCGAGTGCCCGCGACGACCAGCCGATGGGCTGCAAGTCGACTCAGCGCTGTCCGAGTTATGTACCGATAGGCACAGAATCGTAAATGATGTTTGTGGGGACTGCGTTTGCCCCAACTGACTTTCCCAGTGACTGCTGAGGGCAGGATTGTCCAGATTCCTGAGTCTTTTCTATATTAGACCGCATACCAAAAGGTCCTATTTTAACTGGCTAAGTTTTCACATTTGCAAAAACATATTCCAACTCTCATGTTGATCCTATTTTAAATGGCTAAGTTTTCACATTTGCAAAAAGATTTTATTATTATTATCATCCTCTCACCTCTGGGTGTGGAGTTCCTGTTTACAGGGAGGGACTTTTGAAGTACCCTCTCCCCTCTGGGTGTGAAATTAACGTTTTCAGTTGCTCTAATCTCTCACCCCCTTCCTCCCTTTGAAGGGCTGAGTGGGTTGTTTTTTAAGGAAGGGAGTGCCTTCACACCTCACACCTGTGGGTGTGAAGTTCTGTTTTACAAGCAAGGACCCTTTAGGTTCAGGGAGGGGTTGAGGGGTGTGAGAATTGAGTTCACCTAGTAATCACACACCCCTGCTTACACTAAGTGGTCCCCACTCATTGATAACACCTAATGGTCCTAAAATGTAAGGGTCTCCACTGATTTCACATTCCTAGTCACCCTCTACTACGGTTAAGGTCAGGGTGAAGGTTTGGGTATTCTTTCCTATTTTAACTGGCTAAGTTAAGGCTTTTAAAATCTACAATCCACAAGCCAAGAGGAGAGGTGGTGCTGCTCACTGTGTTCAGTACTCACTGCTTAGGACTCACTGTTCAGTACTCACTACGCAGTACAATATATTGAAAAAATACAATATTTTTTCCTTGTTCAGTACACACTGTTTTCCAGTATTCCCTGTGCCCAGTATTACATGCCTTTGCAGGGCTGCACTGTGCTCCGTACTAACTGTCAGTACTCACTGCTCAGTACTTTTTGCATAGTACTCACTGCTAAGTTCTCACTGTTCTGTACTCCCTGTCAGTACTCACCGCTTAGTCACTGTGCTCAGTACTCACTGCTTAGGACTCACTGTTCAGTACTCACTACGCAGTACAATATATTGAAAAAATACAATATTTTTTCATTGTTCAGTACAGACTGTTTTCCAGTATTCCCTGTGCCCAGTATTACCTCCCTTTGCAGGGCTGCACTGTGCTCCGTACTCACTGTCAGTACTCACTGCTCAGTACTTTTTGCATAGTACTCACTGCTAAGTTGTCACTGTTCAGTACTCCCTGCTTAGTACTCACTGCGGTTCCCTAGGCCCCAATGGTTGTGGTGATCTCCTCCATGGTTCCAACTCTCATGTTGATCCTATTTTAATTGGCTAAGTTTTCATATTCGCTTTTAATTGGCTAAGTTTTCATATTCATATAATATTTGCCTGATGAAGACCTAGAAGGTCGAAAAGTTGCAGTAATAATAGAAAGCGAGTTTCTTGGAGCTTAAGAAACAGTGTGCAGACTTTCCTCCTTCTTTTTCTTGATTCCTCCTTGATGTCCAGCACCTGGCCTAAATACAGGCGTGGGATGTGCACACAACCTTCTCTTAGAAAGGAAGTGTGACAGTTTTACAGTCGAATCCATGATGTAATTTTAAACATGGATACAAGAAAAGTGAGAAGCAGAAGCAAGGGGGTACTGACACAGTTCATTGTTTGACAAGCGACCACAGAGGCTAACATGCTTTGTGAAATAAGCATGTTGATTTTGTTTTTAAAACCCACTTTTACTTAGGGCTATGCAAATATGATTAGTTAAACTACTGGGTAACCAGAAGAGTGGGCACATGAGAAGGTAACAGGATAGGTGGGCACTAGGGACATCTGGGCACCTCCATGTAAAATTAGCTATTGTATCCAACATGTTGAAAATATATATATTTGAAAAATGGTCTAAAGTAAAGTATACATGATTAAAACATGCAAACATTTGACAAATACGGTTTAATATTTCTACAATTGCTACAAATTGCTACAAAACCTGTATATCCAGTCATGTTGGGGCATAAACAAGAAGTTGAAGGATAAAATTAAGTCTGATAATGATGTACCACATCTTGTATGCTTTACATTACTAAAGACTTACTTATTGTTTTACATTTTGGACAAAATAGCTAATTTTACATCAAGGTGCCCAGGTGTCCCTAGTGCCCACCTATCCTGTATCCCATGAGAAGCATGCTTTGGGAAATGGTCTGAAATAGGGTAAAGTTTACATGATTTGAACATGCTTGTTAAACATTTGACATTAAGACCTAATTTCAACAATTGCTATAAAACCTGTGGATGTCATTATGGTTGAAAGGTACATTTTGCAGGGTTCAAATCATGTATGCTTTACATTATTTCATACCATTTCCCAAAGCATACTTTTATTTACTTTTTCACATATTGGAAACAATTGCCAATTTAAAACTGCAAAACATACACAATACATGATCTGGTGTATGGTTGAAGCATTGTATTTCAATGTAATTATGGTATAAAGAGACTTACGCACATGTTACAGTAAGAGTAATGCAGGTGTAAGACCTGTTGTGTTTGTATTGTGTGTTATATGGTTTCAGAGAGGCTATGTGAATCTGCAGCTGATAAAACTCTTACATTGGCTTGTCATAAATCTCCCATGGGGATCACATGCTTCTTAAGGGACTTCAGGGCTTACTTACTGCTTGAGGCACCCCAGAGAGCCTATAGAGTATTTCTGTAGGTTTGTACATATTTGGTGAGAGGAGATTACTGTGTGAGGACTGATGAGGCCAGGAGGAGAGTTGTAGTTGATGTGGTTGATTTGTCAGCAGATAAGAGAAATGTTGTCAGAAACGTCTTTATACTTTTTTGTTTATTATGTCATTGGAGATTCATGGCTTCTGCATCATAATCTGAACAGAGACATCAACAAACTGCTGATTAGACTCTAAGTGATTGTATATCAACTCATTAATCGTGAAACCTTAATTAATTAACTATTTTTTATTTTTGTACACCTCCTAGGCCCTGGCCACCGACTGTGTGTGTGTGTGTGTGTGTGTGTGTGTGTGTGTGTGTGTGTGTGCCTCAAGAAGAGTCCAAGTAAATGTAAAAGTGTTGTATTTATGCACACTGTAAAATCCTCAATGTTCATTTAACTCCATAGAGTGTGATTTGATTTCATTCAAGTCGGCTGAAACTATAGCCTGTGAAAGAAAGCCCTGTTAAACGTGCTCCTGCTGTCACCAACGAGCAATTCATTGTCATCTCCTGTTCTTCAGATGAGGAAAAACTGGTAGATGGATTCAGCACAACCCATAGTAGCCGCTTTATTTTGATTAACTGACTACCTTTACTCTTTTTTTATTAGTATTATTACATGACTTTGATTTGTGTGATTTGTAGCACTTGATGGAGAGCATGTGAGCGGAGTGGAGCGTGGAGTAATGCCAACCACGAGTGTGGTTCGTTAATATTGTAAAAATAGCCAAACTACAAGCTCACGACAAGCTTGTAGATCGGCCATTTTTACAATATTTTCTTCTATTTTACTTCATATTTGACAATTTTGACAATTTGGTATTAAAAAGGTCTTAAAGGTCATTCAATTGTAACTTTAGAAATGTGCAGATCCTCCCCTGTATACCTTTATACTGTATGTTGGTTTGTTTACTGTTGAGTGAGAAAACAATTAAGCCAATCATCTTGGGACCCCTCAAAATTATTTGGGGACCCCCTGGGGGTCACGCCCCCCAGTTTGAGAACCAGTGGTTCTGAACCACTGTGTTAGAAAACAGGTGAAGAGCCATGTGTTCAAATGTTTTAGATTTGGTTAATATTTAGACAGATGCTTTTACAGGCCAGAAGCCAGTGATTCAAGTCCTTTCATGATGATGTCAGGGCATTCCACATCATGGTGGCAGAGCAGTAGAATGAATACTAACCCATGTTTGTGCTAAGTTTGGGGGGAACCACATCATAGACGCTCCCTCTGGTGTTATAGATGTGGGTGTCAGTCACTTTGGAAAAGTAGTTAAGATCATCATGTTCAAAGGTTCATTCATATGCTGGAACTCAAATCAATATTCTGACATGACTCTGGAAATACTTTCTTGTGAATCCTCAGTGTAGTCTAAACCTGTCCTGAACCTTTTATGAACCTTTTCTGGATCCAGGCCCACTTGAAAATCTTCAAAGTGTTCGTAGCACGCCCTAGTGGTCAGATGGGTGGGCCGCGTGCCTTTTCAGAGTATTATTATTGTTAATGATTGATCAATAGAACTAACATTGTATAATTAAGTTCCTATTTATTGGAATCATTATGAAAACACACTTTTTCAGGCTTTAAAGAAAGAAATACCAGGACTTTTTACATTTTATTATTATTATTATTTTTATTTTATATTAACGTTATATTATCATTAAAATCTTAGTGTTTTGCCAGTTATTTGGGGGCCCAGTTTGCAGTATTGCCCACAGGTTGAGATGTCTGACCTAAACAACAAAGTGCTCTAAACCCCTCCCCCTTTACCATGGGATATCACAGTACAGTAGAGTTACTGTATACCCCCAGACACCACTGGAATAATGTTCTCACACAGATAGAATGATAATATTAGCCTGTATTGGAGGCACAATTACACCTCTTGATGAAATGAAACAATTCCAATATATATTTTTAAATCACCCTTTGTTTTGGGTCAGAATCATCAAAAAACTATAGGGCCCAGCTATAGAACACACACACACACACACACACACACACACACACACACACACACACACACACACACACACACACACACACACACACACACACACACACACACACACACACACACACAGTTATGTGGTCAGTTCAGTCTAAATTGTTGTACTATAAGTGTAATAATTAGTGTAGCTGAAGCTGAATGTGTGAATCCAGGCTGTAAATAGTTAAATCAGTAGGTTAACACACTAATGTTGACATTCTGTCTGTCAGAGAACTATTACATGTTGGTTGATGGAGACCACATTTAGAGTCTGTTAGTCCAGGGTTTCTCAAAGTGGGTGCTGTGACACAAGTCCAGGGCAGGGTGCCACATAGAATACTTTGATAGTATTTGGAATGTATCAATATCACTTCAGTTTAACCATTTATATCCTCTATTCCAGGGCTCTAGCAAGTAAGTTTGACCTCGGGCCAATGTCTTTCTAAGTCAGATGGACCAGAACACAATCAAAGGCTAATTTAAAGAGCTGGTGCCATGTTTTTGCACTTTTCTTTCCTGTTTTTCATGTGTCTATGAGGTTGATAGAACTTCATTAAGCCCCCCGGTGGTGGTTTTATGGTGTTTTATGTCTTCTCTGACTATTTGGAGTTTCTTCCTGGAGGCTGACACCTTGAGGGTCAAACCTGCCAATAGAGAAACAGCGCTTTAGTGACATAGTAAAAACATAGCCTCATTATCATAACACAACAGGTGTGGGCATGAGGAGGAGGAGGGACTAGGACAGGTGGGTGGTGCTAAGGTGGTGGAGGAGGTGCTAAGGTGAGAACCAGGTATACTTAATGAACTGGAGGCATGTCCACATAAAAACATAATTTTAACAATTTCTGTACACTTTTTTGAAAAAAAAATCTTCCTCCTAGTATAACCATAATACCTGATGATTATGTTTTGGGGGGGGGGGGGGGGGATCACGGCACCCCGTCTTTAAGATCTGAAACTTTGACATTCTGTCTTGTACAATAATCAATAATATGAATTGCTATTTATTGCTATACAAGTTACTAAAGAAAGATGTTTTTGTTTTCACTTTATACTGACTGATAGAGCTGTGTGTGTAATCAAATGTCACAGGTACAGATAGAAATACTTGTGGTAATCATTTTGTGAAGGACACATCCTTGAATGAGGATGTTTAGCTAATTATTAATTAGTAATTAACCAATTCAATCCGGGAACACATCTGTGTCATTTTTAGATTTCTTTGGCCATTCAAAAATAGCAGATCTACAAGCTCATAGTGCCACGCTATGAGCTTGTAGATCTGGTATTTTTGAAAATTCTTGAAAATGTGTGCAAATATTTGAATATATATATTTTTAAAGCAAATATTTGTCACTCAAATCTTTGCATGTGGGGCTTCCCTGGAATAAAACATTTTCAGATGGGGGTCCGTGGCCAAATACATATCTAATAATGTTTTCTAAATCCTAACAGTATGTTGCTACAGTATATGCAGTGGTTCTCTGACTTTTCCATGTCAAGGACCCCCAAAATGATATGTACTTGGCCGCGGACCCCCATCTCAAAATATGTTGTTCCAGGGACCCCCAGAAGCACAGATCGGAATTAAAAATGTTTGCTTTAAAACGTATATATTCAAAGATTTGCAAAATGTTCCACTATTTTTCAAAAAATAAGAGATATTCTTCTTTTTTTATCTACATCAAATCTCCACCCAGAATAGGGATGCTGGGGTTCAAGTGGTTAAACAAAGTTATTTAGAATCTGTCCTAATCTTTCAAGTTCACCTCGTGTACACACACACACACACACACACACACACACACTGTACACCCAGAATAGGGATGCTGGGGTTCAAGTGGTTAAACAAAGTTATTTAGAATCTGTCCTAATCTTTCAAGTTCACCTCGTGACATACTGTATCTTAGGGGGAAAGATTTACATATTTGTGTACTTTATTTACATACTGTAATATCACATAAATGTACAGTAAGGTGCTCTAAAGTAACAATGTAATTCAGGGGTGCCGTGGATGAAAAGGTTATTTACAGGGGTGTCCTGAGACAAAACAAGTTTGAGAACCAATGTGTTATCAAATGTTTTAATTTTAAGGACCCCTATAACCCTGAGAGTGTACAAATGAAACCAGATGGACCCACAAGGGTTCCATTTGGTTCCATTTGTACATTCTCAAAGTTACAGACCTGTACACTTTGAGAGCCACTGGTCAAATAGTATTCATTATATTGTCAAATGTGTGATATAACAGTAATGACAACAACACTATACTAACAGCAGATTATTGTGACTTACTGTATGTTACTGTTTTACAGTTCAAACAAAAGCTGTAGACAGGATGGCCAGTGGAACCTCAGCTTCCATCAGAGGTGAGTTCTATTAAAACACATGAAACCAGCAATATGACACTGGTTTAGTTACGTCTGCGATCTTTATGAATATTATATTTATTTTTCCAACCAGGGAAGAACAGTGAACCAACAGAACTGAGAATTCTTCTGATCGGGGGAAGACGTTTAGATAAACCCAGTGGAAAGAGTTCAGTAGGAAACATCATCCTGGGCAGAGATGTTTTTGAAACAAACAGAAGAACAGTCAAGAGTGTCATGAGACAAGAGGAAGTGTCTGGTAGACAGGTCACTGTGGTCGACACTCCAGGCTGGAGGTCTGTTTTCCCCCTAGGTCTGACCCCAAAACTGACTCAGTTAGAAATCCAACAGAGTGTGAATCTGTGTCCTCCAGGAGGACCCCATGCCTTTGTCCTAGTGATGCCATTGGACACCACATATGTAGGAACAGATCTGTCAGTAGAGGAGCATTTGAGTCTTCTCCTCAGTGACCGAGTGTGGAAACACACTATTGTAGTGTTCACTGTAGCTGATAAAAACAAAATCAGATCTGATCTCATTAGATCTAACTACGTCTTTAGATATATTACTGAGAAATGTAAAGGCCGCTTCCATGTTCTTAACATTACTGACAGAGGAGATAGTAGTCAGGTCACAGAGCTGATGGAGAAGATAGATCAGATAGTGACTAGTAATGGTTGTCACTATGAGACAGAAAAACACGTCTCAGAGGAACTGAAGGAGATGGAGAGAACTATCAGCAGAAGAGCAGAACAAAGGAGGGCAGACGCTCAGAAACAAACAACTGGACTTCCAAAAGATACTGGTATGTTTTGTTTTACTTTAATAATGATAATATTTCATTAATCTCTACCAGGAGGTTTGTGTGTGTGTGTGTGTGTGTGTGTGTGTGTGTGTGTGTGTGTGTGTGTGTGTGTGTGTGTGTGTGTGTGTGTGTGTGTGTGTGTGTGTGTGTGTGTGTGTGTGTGTGTGTGTGTGTGTGTGTGCGCGCGCGCGTGTGTGTGCAACATATCGCTACTGTTGGGCAGAAACCTCATATCTCCATATTTCAACGTTTTATCTCATTCCTTAAATGAATGCCTTACTTTGTCACACTACAGTTTCACACAAAAGAAGCAAAAATATTAGATCTACAAGCTCACAACACGTAACATTGTGACGAGAGGAAAGTGGTTAATTCTGTCTGAGGGTTTTATAAATATTTAACCAGTGGAAAGCTTTAACAAGAGCTTGTGACTAAATAGTAATTACATTACAGTAAATACATTGGAACACATGCTGTTTTTTCTATTTCATATCAAGCAGTGTTCATTTTGTCGACTAAAACTATGATGAAAAATGTTCATCCACTACCTTTTTACACTGATGAAAATAAAATAAAAACATGAAATAAAAACTAAGCTATGATGACTAAAACTAGGACCAAATATATTTACAATTTCGTCAACAAAAAAATAAAAATAAAATGACTACAATGTTAAATGTGTTCTTTCATGTCAGCTTTTCATGTCATTTTATTATGTCATTCTAAGCTCGCAACACGTCACAGACTTTTTGTGAGCTTGTAAATCGGCTATTTTGGGCACACAGCTAAGTATAAATCAGGCATTACAACGCTATCACAGCCCGCTAAAATACATATTTTTGTCGTCTAGATTAACTGTAGATCTAGTTGACTAAAATCCTATGATACTAAAACTAAAACTAGACTAAAACTAAAACATTTCAAATTACTTAAATATGACTAAAACGAAATTTTAGTCAAAAGACTATGACTAAAACTACAAACTAAAACTGATGACAAGTAATGGTTTTGGACATACAAGGTTTCCACCCGACAATGAGGATATGTGAAAATAAATGGAGGTACTTCCTGGTTCTACTGGCAGTGTGTACTAGATAGATGAAGCTGACCACACGCACGCAGGCACGCACGCACGCACGCACGCACGCACGCACGCACGCACGCACGCACGCACGCACACACACACACACACACACACACACACACACACACACACACACACACACACACACACACACACACACACACACACACACATACTGTTGCATGAGTGTAGTCTAGGTAGTAATGTATATTATTATTATTGTATGATGTCTCCTGGTGGACATTTGTTCTGAACTGTACACTGAACACACCTTTCTGCTGTTAATATTTTAGCAATATTTAACATAATTTAGCAATTTCATTATTAGATATCCTACTATAATTCTAGTAACCTCTGTCTGTAGTGGTGAAGCCTCAGTGGCTGTCTGTAGTGGTGAGTGAAGCTACCCGGTTCTCCTCAGTGGCTGGAGCAATTGCTCTGATTTTGCACACAGCCATTGACCATTACCATCTGAACTTAACTGTGAAGCCCGTTTTTCAATTTCATCAAATCTCAGCTTCTTATTAGCGTTTATGTGTCAAACAATGTCGACTCCCGGGTTGCCAGATCATGTGCGCATATCCCCCCACGGATGCGTCGACCGGGTATGGTCTAGTTAAGAACAACATATAGACCTGGACATTGTAGATTTGTTTCTTAATCATATCAATCCTGGCAGGCCTAATTCGGGCATGTTGTTATGCTGTAGGTGGAAATTTCCAAACAAATCTACAAGCTCACAACACAACACATTGTGCTGTGAGCTTTTAGATCTGCTATTTTCACAATTTACCGTGATTAATTATGAACTAATTATGTCTTAAGTGGTTAAATGAGAAGCTGTTAAAGTGAAAGTAAACAATGTTTCTCTGATAGGACTGGCTGACCTCAGGATTGTGTTGTTGGGAGAGGAGTGGTCTGGGAAGAGTTCAGCAGGAAACACCATTCTGGGAGGAAGTGGTTTTAAAGCTGGTCAGAGGTCAGTACAGTGTGAGGTGAGACATGGTGAAGTAGCAGGGAGACATGTGACAGTGGTGGACTCACCAGGCTGGTGGTACAACAGTCCACTACAGGACACCTCAGAGATGGACAAACTGGAGATCCAGAACAGTGTGTCTCTCTGTCCTACTGGACCACATGCTGTTCTTGTGATGGTTCCTCTTAATAGAGCATTCACCAACACAAAGAGAGTAGCATTAGAGGAACACATGACACTTCTGTCACAGAGCGTGTGGAGTCATGCTATAGTACTGTTCAACTATGGAGACCGTCTGGGAGACAGAAGCATTGAGCAGCACATTGAGGCTGAAGGAGAAGACCTCCGCTGGCTTGTTGACAAATGTGGGAACAGGTATCATGTCTTCAATAATCAGAAGACGGATGACACTCAGGTCACAGAGTTGCTGGGGAAGATAGAGGCGATGGTGACAGGAAACAGAGGTGGACACTATGAAGATGATGGAGATGTTTCAGAGACGTTGTCAGAGAGGAAGAAGATCACAGAGGAACATGTCCAGACATTCCTGACCAAGACACAGAGACAAAGAACTGCTCTGAAAGCTCTGTTTGAAGGTGATCAAGTGTGTGTGTGTGTGTGTGTGTGTGTGTGTGTGTGTGTGTGTGTGTGTGTGTGTGTGTGTGTGTGTGTGTGTGTGTGTGTGTGTGTGTGTGTGTGTGTGTGTGTATAATGTATATTATCAATATTGCGCCACATTCTATGTAAAAAGATGCTGTACAAATAATATGGGTCTTCAACAGGGGGTCCGGGACCTCTAGGGTCCTCAGTGTTACTACAGAGGGGCCGCTAAATCTTTCTGTGATCGGTACTGTTTTTTTTACATTAACCACTTGAACCCTAGCATCCCTATTCTGAGGGGAACATCAGACAAAAACAGCAGATCTACAAGCTTGTAGATCGGCTATTTTCAGCAAAGAGGTTTGGTGTAGACAGAGGAAAAAAAAAGAGAAGACCAAGTACAGAGTCACAGGTCAAGTTTACTCAGTATTGAGGGTTTAAATGGTTAAATGTCTGAAAATACATTAACATGAATCCAATATATTAATAGATAAGATAATGTATAAACAAACATTAATTTACACAGCATTGATGATAGTGCTGTCAAACGGATCTATGAAGCTATCTATGATCTATGAAATCTATGAAAAAGTTTAATCTGCAGCATAATTGTATCCATGTATTGGGGGTCCCTGCTTCATTTCTCTATCAGCTAAGCGGTCCTTGGCCTGAAAAACGTTGAAGATCCCTGTTATAACGGATTCATTGGTCGAAAGTAACTAAGTACATTTACTCAAGTACCGTATGCAAATTGAGATGAATAATAAATGATAAGCAATACATACATCAGGAGCATTATTAGATTAAGATAAGATAAGACTACAGTATAATGATGAGGGGTAGTAGTATTAAAGTAGTTAAAATAATCTCCTTTACCAGACACACATTAAAGCATCAATAATTATAATGCCATAAACTATGTATTATTCTGATATGGGCCATTTTGCATAATGAGTCATTTTAATTTTAGTGTTTTGATCCTAATACTTTTGTAGCTTTAGTTAACTGAAAATGTCTATGCAGGACTTTTACTTTCAACAGTATTTGTACACTGTGGTCTTGTTTTACTTTTACTCAAGTAAAAGATCTGAGTAGGCCTACTTCTTCCTATATTGAACTGATCCAATGACCAACAGATTGACACATTGTTGATATAATTCACACATTTTTTCTGTGGTCAGTTTAGTCAGAATTGTTATACATGTATGTAATAACTCATTTAGCTGAATCTCTGAATCCAATCCTAAATCAGTGTAAACTGAACTAATGGTGTGTGTGTGTGTGTGTGTGTGTGTGTGTGTGTGTGTGTGTGTGTGTGTGTGTGTGTGTGTGTGTGTGTGTGTGTGTGTGTGTGTGTGTGTGTGTGTGTGTGTGTGTGTGTGTGTGTGTGTGTGTGTGTGTCAGGAGAACATCAGAGTCTACCAGATGTGAAGGTGATGTTGGTTGGTGGAGAACAGTATCAGAGGAGCACAGCTGGAGATGTCATACTGCAGAATAATGTGTTTAAACAATCTCCATACAAGGTGAGTAATATTATATGAATGTTATAATGAATGACTTCACTCAAAGTAAGTAAACAGTAAAGTGATCAAATATGATTTCTGAAGATAATGTAAAAGTATCTGCTGTCATGAATGTTCATTGATCATGTGATCAATGAACTGTCAGTGATCAATACACACAGATGTTCATTTTCAAATGAACATGGAGTCCAACACCTGTAGATTCTCATCATGTCTGTAATCTTTAATGCAAACCATGACTGTGTGTTAGCTCGGTGGTTCTCAAACTTTTTCATGTCAAGAACCCCCAAAACGATACATATTAGTCTGCGGACCCCCATTTAAATAGATATGTCAGGGACCCCCAGAAGGGAAGGTTATTATAGCTATAGCAGTGATTCTCAACCATTTTAACTTCAAGGTGCCACACTTTGATATGCATTAGACCACTGTCCCCCGTTTGATGACCTTTTTTTATCCCTGGAACCCCATCTAAACAGTAAAATCATCAGTGTTCATTTAACTCTGAGAGTGTAAAAATGGAACTAAATGGACCCGTGAGGGTTCTTTTGGTTGTATTTGTACACTCTCAGAGTTAAAGACCCATAAGGTCCCATTCAGTTCCTAACTATCAATCATTTGGCTGGGTAACCACTAGAACCCCCTGAAGGACCCCAGGGGGTCTCCGGACCCCACTTTGAGAACCACTGTGTTGGCTAACTGTATAGGGGTACACAATAACAACAACACACTAATCAATTTATAAAAAAAATAAAAATCGATAATCGATTATTAAATAAAATAATACATTGTGGAGTATCGCCACAATACCGCCTGTCAGGTAAGCACCTCACCAGGGAGAGGCCATGGGACAGAGACAGAGTGAGACCAGAGAGACAGCGCACCAGCCTGGGCAGCGTCATAGAGGGGCGTTACCTGCCACTCACCATCATGAATCAGCCCCAACTCAGCGCAGCTGCGGCGACAGGTTAGGTGTGGCACCTGGCTACAAGTATGGCTACTCTGTCTCAGTCTGGCATTGGCTCTCCTGGTGACTGGACGGGTGCTACAGGCGGTAAGGCAATATTCTCCACTATTCCCGCACATTAATGAATGCTTGTGAATTGCAGTAGTAAAGGATACTCTTTGTTTACTCCTAGGCAACCTGTGGGAGTTAATCACAAATACCCGACACAATGCATGGATAAATGACGATGACACAGAGGCGCATGGAATCCAAACAGAGACATTGTGATGCATGAAAATACCCCGACGTGGGGCGAACTTTGAGTTTGATCTTTATTATTTGAAGTTATTCGAAAGTATTACCAAGGACCTGCGGGTCCCATATACAAAGAGGTGTAAATAAATACCCTTCATTGGGCTTGTACCCTGCATTTTGTGTTTGGTTTTGATCAGTTCCCCACATATGGTGGAGAATACGGGTACACTGATCCACGCCAAACCCAAAAAGTCATGGAGCATGCCAACGCCCTGACGGCCCTGTTGAGGAGCCAAACCGATTTGCAGACAGCGGTACTAAAGCTAATTGATAGGATTAGCCGTGATGTGGCTAGCACACGCGCACCTAGAGAAGTGCTCACCAAATTGACACCAGAAGATGATATTGAAGCTTACCTGGAAGTGTTTGAGCGCACCGCAGCCAGAGAGAGGTGGCCAGTCGGAGACTGGGCCTCGCTCTTGGCCCCGTTCCTCACCGGCGAGGCCCAGCGTGTGTGCCGGGATTTAACCCTCGCCGATGCCAGAGATTATAGGAAGCTGAAGGAAGCCATCCTCGCCACCCAGGGATACAGCCTCCCCGCTCGAGCGCAGCGCTACCACAGCTGGGCCTACAACTCGGCCCTTCCACCCCGGCCGCAGGTAGCGGCCCTCCTGCGCAGCGCCCACGGCTGGCTGACCACCGGGGGAGATCCACCTATCATCGACCGCCTAGTAATTGACCGATGTATCCGTTCGTTGCCGCCTGACGCCCGGAGATACGCCTCACAAGTGAGTCCAAGCTCACTGGAGGCGCTCGTGGCCCTCTTAGAAAACCACCAAGTGAGCGTGGACATGATGAGGACCACGCGCACCGAAGCAGCCAAGAGCCCTGGGGAGGAGAAGCCCAGCCGAGAACGTCGAAGGTCGACGCCACCGAACCCATCCGCCACCCGGACTGAAGCCGCCGTTACCGAAGGGCCCACCCGAGGCCCACACCAACGCCGCTGTTACGTCTGCGGGCAGGCGGACCACATCTCCTGGTCGTGCCCCGAGAGAGAGCGCGACGTTTCCATGGGGACCGCAGCCAGCTCCGACAGCGCGCGGCCCTGCCTGCACACCGGCACCAGCCCGCACCGCCAGACGCGCCTGCCTGTGAAGATTGGACGGACCGACACGCACGCGTTGCTGGACTCCGGCAGTGCGGTGACTCTCGTACGAGCGGACCTGGCCGGGAAGCTCAGCGCCGTCACCGTGCCGGTAACCTGTGTCCACGGCGATGTGCGCCACTATCCAGTGACCCAGCTCCGCGTCCAGACGCCCCGGGGAGACGCCGTGGTGCCAGCCGGCGTCGTGCCCAACCTGCCCGTGCCGCTGCTGATTGGCGCGGACTGTGTCCTGTTCGCCCGGTACTGGGACCCCGGTCTGCTGCGCGGTACCGCCCGCCACCGCCGCCGACGCGCCCCGCGCCCGGCGCCGCCAGGCGCGCTCCACGCCTGCCCGGCGTTCCGCGCCACCACACCAGCCGGCCTGAGTGACAGCTCCCCGGCAGGAGATGGGGGAGATGAGAGGGACGCGAGAGACGAGAGAGACGAGAGAGACGAGAGAGACAAAGAAAAAGAGAGGAGAGGAAAAGACCAGAGACGGGAGGCGGAGGACATGCAGGCCACGTCAAGCCAGGGGGCCGCGGGCCCCGCTGATGTTGCGGACCCCTTCGCCGAATTCCCCGGCGCCGAAGCTCTCGAACCACCCCGGGCTGGGGGGTTCGCCACGGCGCAGTGGACCGACCCGAACCTGGACACGGCGCGCCGGAACGTGGCCGCCATCGACGGGAAGAAATGTGAGGGGGTGAGTGCATTGAATCACCCATACTTCCTTGTAAAGAAAGACTTGTTATATCGGGGTGTGTTGGACAAGGGGGGGGACCTAGTCGAGCAGTTACTGGTACCAAAAGAATATGTGTCACGGGTGTTGTATTTAGGACACACGCACCAACTAGGAGCGCACTTGGGAAGCCAAAAGACATATGAGCGCATTTTGGCCCGCTTCTACTGGCCCGGGGTTAAACGGGCAGTAGAGGACTTTTGCAAAGGCTGCTCTGAATGTCAAAAGACCGCTCCGCGGCCCACGTTGCATAACCCGCTGGTACCAATGCCGATAATTGAAGTGCCGTTTTCACGTCTTGCCATGGACATTGTGGACCCTTTGCCGAAATCCAGTCGCGGTCACCGCTATATCTTAGTGATACTAGATTATGCCACTCGATATCCCGAGGCCATTCCCCTGCGGGCGGCCTCGGCTAAGGCGGTGGCCCACGAACTACTGATGCTATTTAGCCGGGTGGGCATAGCTGAAGAGGTGTTAACGGATCAAGGCACCTGCTTCATGTCCCGAGTAATGTCACAATTGTATAAATGGCTGAAGGTGAAGCGTATCCGCACCTCCGTCTACCACCCACAGACGGACGGTTTAGTCGAGAGGTTTAACCAGACTTTAAAAAAAAATTTGAAAAAACTAACTGATGTGGACGGGAAAGACTGGGACCAGTTGATTCCGTATGTGCTATTCGCCATCAGGGAGGTGCCGCAGGCGTCCACGGGGTTCTCGCCATTTGAGCTTGTGTATGGCCAGAGGCCCCGTGGATTATTGGATATCGCCAAAGAGACCTGGGAGCGCCAGCCTTCTCCCCACCGCAGTGTGGTGGAACACGTGGAGCGTCTCCAGGCCCGGGCAAAGACCATCTGGCCCCTGGTACGAGAACATATGGAAAAAGCCCAGCGAGACCAGGCCCGGACCTATAATCGAGGCGCGACGCTCCGTGAGTTCCAGGTGGGAGAGAAGGTCCTGGTGTTGGTCCCCAGCTCAGAGTGTAAATTCCTCGCGAAGTGGCAGGGACCATACGAGGTCGTGGAGAAGGTGGGCCCCGTGGACTATCGGGTGAGCCAGCCCGGCAGGCGGAAAGGCCATCAGATCTACCATGTGAACATCTTGAAAAAGTGGATCTCAGCCCCCCGACTACCGCTGCCAGCGCTGATGACCGCCGTGCCCGCGCAGACGCTGCCCCCGGTGCCCATCGGAGAAGACCTCGTCCCAGCCCAGACCCAGGACGTCAAGGACCTGCTGGGGCGGAACCGGGACATATTCTCCGATCTCCCCGGCCGAACCACGCTGATCCGGCACGATATCCGCACGGACCCGGGGAAGGTAGTGCGCCAACGGCCATATCGTATCCCAGAAGCCCGACGAATAGCCATAAAAGAAGAGGTGGCCAAGATGATTGAATTAGGAGTGATCGAGGAGTCGTACAGTCCATGGTCCAGCCCGATTGTGATTGTGCCGAAGCCAGACGGGATGCTGCGCTTCTGCAACGACTTTAGGAAATTGAATGACGTCTCCGCCTTCGACGCATACCCGATGCCCCGAGTGGATGAACTGATCGAGCGCCTGGGTCCAGCCCGGTTCGTCAGCACCCTGGACCTGACCAAGGGCTATTGGCAGGTACCGCTGACGGACCGGGCCAAGGCAAAGACGGCCTTCTCCACGCCCGACGGGCTGTTCCAGTACACGGTGCTGCCGTTTGGAGTCCATGGCGCGCCCGCCACGTTCCAGCGGCTGATGGACCGTGTACTCCGCCCCCACCGAGACTACGCTGCCGCGTACTTAGATGATATCGTGATCCACAGCCCGAGCTGGAGCCTCCATCTGCAGCACCTCCACGCCATCCTTGGAGCGCTCAGACGAGCCGGGCTGACCGCAAATGCCAAGAAGTGCCGCGTCGGCCTGACGGAGACAGACTACCTGGGGTTTACGATCGGACGAGGGTGCGTGCGGCCCCAGACGCGTAAAGTGGAGCGGATTCGGGAATGGCCCCAACCTGTCACGAAAAAGCAAGTAAAATCATTCCTTGGCCTTATGGCTTATTATCAAAAATTTGTGAAAAACTACTCTACTATTGCAGCCCCACTGTATGAGCTAACATGTCAGAAACGCCCCAACCACATCGTCTGGACGGCCGAGACGGAGGCCGCGTTCCAGACCTTGAAGAGCGCGCTCTGTGAGGAGCCAGTGTTGAAAGCCCCCGACTTCAGCCGGCCCTTCGTCCTCCACACAGACGCGTCGGGCACCGGGTTGGGGGCGGTCCTCGCACAGGTATTTGATGGAGAGAAACATCCAATTACCTATGTAAGCAGGAAACTACTTGACCATGAGAAAAATTACGCAACGGTAGAAAAAGAGTGTTTAGCGGTGAAATGGGCAATTCACCACCTGCGATACTACTTGTGGGGCCGTACCTTTACCCTCATTACAGATCATGCTCCCCTGAAATGGATGGCCACCAATAAAGACCGGAACGCCAGAGTGACGCGGTGGTTCCTGGAGCTGCAGGACTACTGTTTTAAGGTGGAGCACCGGCCCGGGAGGGAGATCCCACATGCAGACGCCCTATCCCGAATGTATGAAGTAGAGGAGCTGGAAGCCCCCGGACCAAGCGGCGGGCTTAGGGGGGGGATATGTGGAGTATCGCCACAATACCGCCTGTCAGGTAAGCACCTCACCAGGGAGAGGCCATGGGACAGAGACAGAGTGAGACCAGAGAGACAGCGCACCAGCCTGGGCAGCGTCATAGAGGGGCGTTACCTGCCACTCACCATCATGAATCAGCCCCAACTCAGCGCAGCTGCGGCGACAGGTTAGGTGTGGCACCTGGCTACAAGTATGGCTACTCTGTCTCAGTCTGGCATTGGCTCTCCTGGTGACTGGACGGGTGCTACAGGCGGTAAGGCAATATTCTCCACTATTCCCGCACATTAATGAATGCTTGTGAATTGCAGTAGTAAAGGATACTCTTTGTTTACTCCTAGGCAACCTGTGGGAGTTAATCACAAATACCCGACACAATGCATGGATAAATGACGATGACGCAGAGGCGCATGGAATCCAAACAGAGACATTGTGATGCATGAAAATACCCCGACGTGGGGCGAACTTTGAGTTTGATCTTTATTATTTGAAGTTATTCGAAAGTATTACCAAGGACCTGCGGGTCCCATATACAAAGAGGTGTAAATAAATACCCTTCATTGGGCTTGTACCCTGCATTTTGTGTTTGGTTTTGATCAGTTCCCCACAACATTAATAATCATTACCTATTTTGAGCATGTCATGGTTTAAAGTCTCAAAATCTTTTTTTAAAGGCATTGTAGGGAACATTAAAACTAAATTAAAAAAATATTTATATATATATTTTTTGCATTTTTTTTCCCCTCTATCAGCCACTATATAATGATGCTGGGGTGTTTTCCTGCATTGAAACACAGTACTCTTTCTGAAAACCCTATTGTCCCTGCATTGTTTATGTTTTTGTAGTTCGTTTCCCGGCCACCAGGGGGTGATGCCTCCATAGACTTCCATAGACTTCCTTACCACCCGGACAAACATAACAACAAATATAGCTGCAAGCAGCGATAATACGGGGCCAGTGAATAGAGAGAGAGAGACATGGAAACGGAATAGATTGAAGAGAGAGAGAGTGACATGGAAACAATAGATTGATGAGAGAGAGATGGAAACATAATGGTTTGATTGGACATCTCAACCTACTGCCATTAACAGGATTCGAACTCTCAACCTTCAGACTAATAGGCTGCAACACTACCTATAGTGCTATAGCTTTGTCCAGGCTGATATTGTCTGTTGAAGATCATAAACTCTTGCCTTCTTTCATGAACCAAGCCCCTGTTTCACTAACACTAAGATCACTCCTTCACAAACCATTTACCAATGAAGAAATTGTACAGCTCCTCAGAACCAAAACTAGTGAAAGTAGCCGATCTACAAGCTCACAAACCATGAAAAGTTGTGAGATTGTAGTTCAGCTATTTTCAGAATTAAGTATGTCATACGTTGAAAAAACGTACTCTCAAATAAGCATTTCAGGTTATCTTTACCATTTGCACATGTATTCATTGATACAGTCATGTTGTTTGCAATTCAACTTAAATTAAGTCTGCATCAAGTGAGGCTTGAACTGGCGACCTTGAGATTGTGAGGCATTCATTTAAGGGAGACGCCATTGGCCCAACAGACAAGTAACTGTGAAAAAGGAGATCACACAGATGATACAGTTTCACGCAAATAGCTGAAAAATCCTGGGTTTAAATGTTTTTCAAACTGCTCAAAATTGCGGACAATCTAAGGGCGGAGCTTACTGGTCAAAGCGATAGATGTGTTCCTCATGAGTCAAGGCACAAGTGTAAGCAAGTTTCACGACTTTCGGCCAAACGAGGCATGACTTTTGCCTGTTTAAAGTTTGCATTTAAAAAAAATTGCTATAGCGCCCCCCTTTGGCCAATTGGAGTGAGATTGGTTTCAGTGATATTTGGAATGACTCTCTACATTACTGCAACGTTTCAAAGAAATGTGAGTCTTGCATGTATGTGTTAGGGGCAGATGAATAATTTTCATAAAACTGCAATAGTTAATATCTATTTCCTCCTGGGATTTTTGAGTAATCTGCACAAAACATTTTACACTTGAACTTTGGACCTCTGCCTACAAAAATTTCCAACGGATTTTCCATAAGTGAAAAAATGCAGAAGTTAGGAGCCAATGACTGTTTTTCATATAATTCAAAATGGTGGGAGATCTAAAGGTCAGAGGTCAAAAGTCAGAGGGTGAAAGTTGTTCAGCATGAGGAGACGCATATGTGTATCCAAGTTTCATGGCTGTAGGTCAAACAGGGCATGAGTTGTACCTGTTCAAAGTTGCCATTTTCAATTGAGTGCTATAGCGCCACCTTTGGACGAAAGATTGTGAGAATTATTTCTTGATCGTTTTTCATGACCATCTACCAAATGGCCGAGTTTCGTAAAAAGCGACTGCACGGTTCAGCCAGAACTGCGAAAAGTGGCAGAAGTGACAGAATAATGCCAATAACAAAACAGGTCCAGAGCTGAGCTCTGGCCCCGTAACAACAACAATAGGGAAAATAGGGTTTTCAGAAAGAGGCCTGTGTTTCAATGCAGGAAAACACCCCAGCATCATTATATAGTGGCTGATAGAGGGAGAAAAATGCAAAAAATATATATATAAATATTTTTTAAATTTAGGCTTAATGTTCCCTACAATGCCTTTAAAACGTAAAAGTTTGAAAATAGCCAATCTACAAGGTCACAACGCGTCGCATCAAGACATGTTGTGAGCTTGTAGATTTGCTATTTTCACTATCTGTACATGATATTGTTGTGTGATGAAGTATAAAATATAAAATAACCCTTAAATGGTTCAATGTGGTAATAAATAACATTTTTTATAAGAAAAAAACCCTGCACAACTCGATTATTTGATTAATTGAAAAGATAATCAATAATAAATGCTACAGAAATAATTCATACCTTAGTTAACTGTCACTGTTATTCTGTTGTTATTCTGTTTACTTCCATACAATAGCTCTATGCTGGTAATAATAATAATAATAAACTTTATTTGTATAGCACCTTTCATGACATGAAATGCAGCACAAAGTGCTTTACAGAGCAAGAATACAAATACAGTTACAACCAATTTAACAATAAAGCAAAAAAATAAAATAGAATAAGATAAAAGCAAAAGCATAAAACAACATTAAAATAGGCAATACTGTGAGGACTTAAAAATCAACCAATGAATCAGCTAAAAGCAAGAGTGAAGAAATAGGTCTTGAGCTGTGCTTTAAAGCTATCGACAGAGGCTGCCTGTCTTAGGTGTAATGGGAGTTTATTCCACACTGTCGGTCCGTAAAAGCAGAATGCTGCTTCACCGTATTTTTTATATGTCATTGTAGGCACCTCGAGCAGGTCAGCACTTGAAGACCTGAGGGGCCGGTTTGGAACATATCTCTCTAGGCAGTCATAGAGGTAGGAAGGTGCCAGACCATTTAGAGCTTTATAAACTATTAAAAGAATTTTAAAATCAATCCTAAAAACAACCGGGAGCCAGTGTAGTGAAGCTAGAACTGGAGTGATATGTTCTCTCATCCTAGTTTTAGTTAAAATTCTGGCTGCCGCATTTTGAACAAGTTGTAATCTGTCAGTTGTTTTCTTTGGCAGGCCAGAGTAGAGTGCGTTGCAGTAGTCAAGCCGAGAGAAAACAAAAGCGTGGATCAACGTTTTTGCATCGTCTAACGACAGATAGTCTCTAATTCGCGCAATATTTCTAAGATGAAAGAAAGCAATCTTGGTGACATGATTAATGTGTGTATCAAAATTCAATTCAGAATCGATAATAACCCCCAGGTTCTTTACTGTGTTACTTTCTACAGCCAGGTTACCAAGTCTACTTATTATTGATTCTCTCTGCTCACTGGAGCCAATTATGAGAACTTCTGTTTTATCCTCATTTAGCTTAAGAAAGTTCTCACTCATCCAGCATTTTATACTGGACAGACAGGTCAACAATGGGTCTAGAGCGCAGGGGTCGTCTGGAGCTACCGAAAGATACAGCTGGGTATCATCAGCATAGAAATGGAAGTTCACTCCGTGATCGGCGATGAGTTAGCGGTAGTATATACAGGGAGAACAATAAGGGACCCAGAATTGAGCCCTGTGGAATACCAGAGCAGATGTCGTGTTTGTCTGAGTCAAAGTTAGCTAGGCTGACAAAATAGCTTCTGCCTGTTAGGTAAGAGTAAAACCAAGACAAGGCTGTGCCTGACAAACCAATCCAGTACTCCATGCGTTGTAGTAGAATTTTGTGATCAATCGTGTCAAAAGCAGCGGTTAAATCAAGGAGTAGGAGAACAGATACATTTTTGTTGTCAGCGGACACCCTAAGATCATTAATTACTTTTACAAGTGCTGTTTCTGTGCTATGACCTTTCCTGAAGCCAGATTGGAATTTGTTATGAACCTTATTGTTCTGTAGGAACACATCCAGCTGAGTGGTTAGTGAGCCCGCCTAGGGAGCCAGAGGTCCTGGTTGCCCCAGGTTCGATTCCAGGCCAGGCCAGGCCAACATATGTGTCGATGAAATGAAATTTGTCCCTGAGCAAGACTCTTAACCCCTAATTGCTCACAGGTTCTCATTGGAAACAAGACCGCAAGGACTTTCATGAACGACCTGTTAAAAGGATGAAAGATAGTTTTTTCTAAGACCTTGCCCAGAAATGGCAGATTAGAGATTGGTCTATAATTACCCAGCACCAATGGATCAAGGTTGTGTTTCTTGAGTAACGGCCTGACTACAGCCGTTTTCAGTGAGTCTGGAAAGACGCCTGAAAGTAGAGAGCTGTTTACAATTCTTAGGATATCTCCAATCACGCTGTCTAAAACCTCTTTGAGAAACGGGGTGGGTATTGCATCCAGTGAACAAGATGATGATGTCATCTGTGATATAGTTTTACGGAGTTCCTCTTCATTAATTGCGCAGAAAGATATTAGACTTCCTCTGGAGTGATATACATTTTTGCACCATGCACCATTTGCCGCATTTGCAGTGCTAGCAGCAGCATTCATAATACCAGCTCGAATGCTAAAAAATGTGTTTTCAAAAAAGGATGCAAACTCATCACACTTAGCTTTAGAAGCAGGGAGCGACTCCTTGTAAGCCTGGGGGGGGTTTAAGAGATGTTCAATGGTAGAGAATAAGACTCTGGCATTTTGCTTGTTGTCATTGATAATGCCTGAAAAATATGCCTGCCTTGCCAAGCGCAGTGCTTTGCTATAGGCCACTGTTGACTTCTTAAAAATCTCTAGGTGGATAGGTGAGTTTGTTTTTTCTCCAAATTCGCTCAGCTCTACGACATTCTTTCTTGAGTGAGCGCATGTGCTCGTTGATCCAGGGTGTTACTCTGGAGTTAAGTTTCTTTTTAGTTTTCATAGGAGCCACTATGTCGAGAGCTGACTCTAATTTGAGATTAAAATGTTGAACCATATCATTCACTGAGGGAGCATCAAGTAGGGGGGGGGACCTGCACACACGCCAGATGACGAGGAAAGTCATTTGCTGCAGATGAGCTAAAAAAACGTTTTTGTATAGTATATTCTGTATTGTTTTTCCCTAGATCAGAGACAGTCATATTAAAACACAATAAATAGTGGTCTGTTAGTTCGGGCTTATCCATAATACTGTCAACAGTGATATTCAAACCTTTAGTGATCACCAAGTCCAGGGTGAGGCCATGTTTATGTGTTGGCCCAACAACATGTTGAATAAAGTCAAAATTGTGCAGTAACTGTAGGAAACCCATAGCCAAAACATCTGAAACAATGTCAACATACAAATTAGCATCTCCAGTAATCAGAGTTCTGTCATAATTAGTGGAACAGATAGATAAAAGTTCTGATATTTCTGTTAGAAATAAGGCTTTGCTGCACTTTGGAGGTCGATACATACTAATCATAAGCACAGATGATTGACTCTTCAATATGGTGGCCTGGTATTCAAATGATTTAAAACTGCCAAGGTAGTGATTATTAACCGGACAAAGTACTCAACCCCAATATTTGAGTCGAAATACTACCGTCAAATATTTACTCAACTACAATTAAGTAATGATGCTCTCTGTTTCAGTGGTTTAAAGTAACTGTACATTTACTCAAGTACTGTTCTTAAGTATAGTTTTGAGGAATTTTTACTTTACTGGAGTATTTCCCATTTTCAGTACTTCTACTTCTCCACTACATCTCAGAGGCAAATATTGTACTTTTACTCCACTACAATTATTTGTAAATTTGAGTTACTATAGTTACTTTTCAGATATAAATTATGATATTATGAAACATACATTAACCACTTTAGCCCTATTTTATACACAGGCTATTTGAAAATAGCCGATGTACAAGCTCACAACGCATCGTGATGCGACGCGTTGTGAGCGTATAGATCTGCTCTTTTCAAACATTTGAGTACTTTTAATGTAGGTACTTTAAGTATATTTTGATGCCAATACTTTTGTACTTTTACTCAAGAAAAAAGGCCTTTTACTTGTAACAGAGTATTTTTATATTGTGATATTGCTACTTTTACTTAAGTAATATATCTGAGTACTTCTTCCACCACTGCTCTGTTTAATAAAGTGCTCAGAACATCCCCTGTGGAGAAGATAGAATGTCAAATTGACTTATACACACCTGTACGTCAAGCTTTCAAACACAGAGTTGCAACTTTTAGAGCTTTTTCAGTTTCAGAAGTCATTATGACATGATATTAATCCCATATTGCTGAGGCATTGTTAGACAGAGTGATGGATAATAATACATTCAGTGAGTTAATTACTGTTAGGATTGTAGAGGAACTCCAGTGAAGACAGAATAGAGTGAACGTTTTTGTTATTATGACTAACATACAGTAAACTTCATATTCCAGGAGTTTAAAACCCAGACTAAACTGACAGAATGTGTCAGACAACAGAGACGAGTAGCTGGAAGAAAAATGAGTGTGGTGAACTGTCCAGACTGGTCGACTACACCTCCATCACAGAAGATCAAAGACGTCCTTCTACACGGTGTGACTCTGTGTTCTCCTGAACTCCATGCTGTCCTGTTGACTGTTGATGTCAGGTCCAGTTTCTCTGAAGCTGACAGGAGATCAGTGGAGGAACACATGGAGCTGCTGGGGGACAGATTCTGGAGACACACTCTGGTTCTGTTCACACAGGGATGGTGGCTGGGAGAGAGACGTGTTGAGGAGTACATAGAGTCTGAAGGAGAACCTCTGAGGTGGATCCTGGAGAAATGTGGCTACAGATACCATGCTCTAAACTCCATCAAGTATGACATTTCAGAAGTCACAGAGCTGATGGTGAAAATAGAAGACATGGTGATGAGGGACAGAGGACACGTTGGACCTTCGAGACAGATGACAATGTTTGAAAAACTGAAAGGACAGAAAACCTTAACAGAAGAACAATGGAAGAAGAGAGAGCAGGAGATGATAGAGAGGATGTTGAAGTCTGTGGTGACGGAGCCAGAAGAACCAACCCTTCCAGCTGTCAGGAGAAGGAACAACATGGGGCCACTTCCTCCTAGTAGTGAGTATCAATATCCTGTCTGCAGCATATTGTCGTTGTTCGCGCGTGCGTGCGTGCGTGCGTGCGTGCGTGCGTGCGTGCGTGCGTCCGTGTGTGTGTGTGTGTGTGTGTGCAAATTAACATAAGAGTGGGTGGGTGTATTTTGATAAAACTTGGAGGGAATGATCTGTCTGTTGTCTTCTGTTCCAGTGAGTGGTGGAACACGCTCTACAGGAGTTGGAACCATGAGTGAAGTTTCCAGCCTGGCAGACACTGAAGTAAGTGTGAGAGATGAAGATGTTTCATTGCATCTTCATAGATGTTTCAATAAAACACATTTTAATTCTTTATTTTATGTTTTATTTTATAGTCTGTGATGAAGGAGCCAGTAGAATCAACCCTGCCAGCTGTCAGGAGAAGGAGCAGCATGCAGTTGTTTACTCCAAGCAGTGAGTATCAATATTCAGTTTACAGCATATCCTCACTGTCAGGTAGAAACCTTGTATGTTCAATAAGGTTACTGTGTGTGTGTGTGTGTGTGTGTGTGTGTGTGTGTGTGTGTGTGTGTGTGTGTGTGTGTGTGTGTGTGTGTGTGTGTGTGTGTGTGTGTGTGTGTGTTGTCTTCTGTTCCAGTGAGTGGTGGAACACGCTCTTCAGGATTTGACACCATGAGTGAAGTTTCCAGCCTGGCAGACACTGATGTAAGTCTGAGAGAGGAAGATGTTTCATAGATGAAACTTAATTTGACATCAATCACACTCATGTTTATTCTTGCCGTATATTTTATATCATACATGATCCTTGTAATGGATTTATTTCGTATCATAATTGATGTTATTTCTCCATCATACATGATCATTGTAAGAACACTGTTTTCCATTTGGTTAAACATGTGTGTGATGTTTATTGATGTACAGTAATAATCTGTTGATAACCAAGAGCTTTGGTTAAAAATATATAAAAGATACATCAGATTTAAGTACAGATGATTGATATACCATCTGGCTGATATATCGGGATGATATTTTTTCAAGAATGACATATCAGTGAATATTCTCTCTTATCTGTCGATAATGGTCACAAAAATCGCACATCAGTCAGGCTCTGGTCTAAACATGTTACATTTTATACGTTTACAACTATAAGCTTTCACTGAAGTGAACATGTACAGTATGTCAACGTTATTACAATATTTGTACAAGCTCAAGTTTATTGTTTTATGCAGTTTCATGGATCCTGTATTACTGTATACTGTTGTGTTTCAGTCTTCTTACAGAGGACACTTTGGACCTTCGTCTTCATCACATGAGACACGACAGAAGACACTGTTTCAAAGACTCACAGGAAAGAAAACTTTAACACCAGAAGAATGGAAGAAGAGAGAGGAGGAGGTGATAGAGAGGATGCTGAAGTTTGTGATGATGGAACCACAAGAACCAAGTAGTGAGTCTTACTTTTATCCTCTTATGTGGACATTAATTGTATTACTAAAATGTGTGTGGGTATGTGCGTGCATGCATGTGTCCTTGCATGAGGGAATGATCAGTAGGCTGACTTGAAGAGATTATTAACTTTTGGGTGTAAAAGGTCAAAGGTCAAAATGGCATCATGGTGGCCTAGTGGTTAGAGGGGCGGCCTTGATACCGGAAGGTCCCTAGTTCGATTCCCCAATTCATCACATCAATCATGAATCACCGCTGAATAGCCCTTGAGCAAGGCTTCCATGCAGGGTCCGGCTGGAAACAAGTTTCGTACTTAGTCCGACACCCTGGGTAAACAACAAACTTTGCTTTGCTTTGTTCATATGTGAGGAACAGAGACATGTAGAGATGCTGCAGGGTTTTCACATCCAGGTGTGTTTTTTATTATCATTGTAAATGTCTTGCTGTCTGTTGTCTTCTGTTCCAGTGAGTGGTGGAACATCGTCTGAAACAGGAAGTTTATACTGCTGGTCACCTGCCAAGGTCTCTGATTGGCTGACTACACATCCTGGACCAACAGCGCCCTCTTCAGGATATGACACCATGAGTATAGCTCCCAGCCAGGCAGACACTGATGTGATGAGTGTGAGAGATGAAGATGTTTCATAGATGAAACTTTAGGCTTGATTTATACTTTGATGCATGCCAGTGTCACACGCCAAAATAGTAGATCTACAAGCTTACACTATGTCATGTGCATTGTTGTTCTTCTCGGTTTATTGATTCCGTCGAATCAGGGAGGTCCCTGGAAACAAAATATTTTGAGCTGGCGGTCCGTGTCCAAATATATATAATTTTGGGGGTTCCTTCACATGACATTTTTTGTCAGAAAACTGTTAGGATTTAGAAGACATTTGTAGAATCGGACTCAGGTCTTAATGGGTTAATAAGAACAGATTTCTATATTGGTTGGTGTATATAATAATAATAATAAATTAGATGTAAGCACAAGTAGGACCACTTGCTGGGCATTGCTGCCTGACACACCTCCTCCAGTGCCATGGTGCTGCAGGGTCATCAGCCTTCACTGATGTTTCACTCCTTTCATCCTGGAACATCTCTGGGTGGTGGAGCAGAGACAGGGACGTCTGTCTGGTTCATGTTGATTTGGGCCTTTCTGATATCTTGATGTATCTGCTGATGACTAACACCTTTGTTTTCTCTTTGTTTTTCTATTTGTTTCTTTAAAAAAGAAACGTATACATTTATTTTATCATGTATATATTTCTATATGTTGTATAGTAAATGAATCAGCTCTAAGTACGGAAGAAAATGTATCTTAAACTAGAGCCCGACCGATACAGTATATCATCAGGCTGATGTTTGCTATTTCAGTGAAGGATGACATGTTGCTGGTGAATTTTTCCCTTTCTTATATCTCTATTGGTCTAAAAATCCCACATGGGTCACTGGGTCAGGCTCTGATCTAAACATGTTATAATTTATACATTTACAATTAGCTTTCATTGAAGAGATAAATGTATTTCAACATTATTACATTTATTACAAGCTCAAGTTTATCGTTTAATGTTCCATGTTGTTTGTAGCATCCTGTATATTAATGTACAGTGTTCTGTTTCATCTATCAGGAAATAAACCACTGCTTCATGTAAAAGTACAATACTGGAAATGATTTTGTTGTAATCTGTTTCCTATCTATTCCAATGATTAATAGACACACAGATTTGGTAAATTAGCAGAAATAAAGGTGTGTGTTTTCATCAGGGTAATGTACATTACCCCTTCTGGTATAAAGGAGTTGTAGTTTGTAATAGGTGACATCTGCTTCAACCCAAAACACCTTTAAAAGTGCTTTATTGCTACATTAACACCATATTATTATTAACTATTACTGTATATGAGTTTATGGGGCTGCATACTGCTATGTTTGTTGTTGTGTTTACAGTTGTGAATAGTGTATTTGCTAGATGAGTAGCTTTGATAGCACTGTTTTCAAGCATGGCATGTGTTTGCTAACACTTCAGATACAGATGTGTGCACAGCTGGGAGGGCCAGGAGTCAGGACATCTGTTCCAGCGCTGCCCGTAAAGCCAGCAGGCTCACACCTCAGTCTTTTAGCCTGGTGACTAGGTTACATATCCTACCTGGGATTGGAACCTGGGTCCCCCATGAGAGAGCTGACATTTTGACTGTTGAACTATAATGGAGAGCATGTCTGGGAATGCTAGTTTTCCTTTGAGTTTTATGCAGTACCTCTTGTCAACCGGTAGGTGTCCTACCTGACCACAGGATCTAAATGTCAGGGCAGGGAGTCCACATCCAACCACTGCAGATGTGCTAGTTATATTGTATTATGATACAGATTGCTTCATATGTAGCTTTATGTGCCTAGGCCATAACTTAAGACCACTTTCAACCTGGTGTTGATATTTTGGCCATGTCATTATAGGCGAAAAACTTCAAAATGTTTCACATTTCTTTAAACATGTTAAAACATTTAGAAAATAGCCGATCTACAGGCTCACAACACATCACATTAAGGGGCTTAATGATCTTGTAGATCGGCTATTATCCCATGACACTCACACAAATTATAAAACAGGCCTTAAGTGTTTTTAAACCTTGTGGGCTGATATAGCTGTGGTGGTTGTAGAATGTGATTTAGAGCAGTGCTGCCTTTAGTTTTACAGCAGAGTGGGAGCAGACAGACGACAGAGACATGTCAAGTACTTCCCTCACAGGTCTTACCAATAAGGCTCTGTCCCATTCTGGTCAAACAGAGTCAGGGTGCTGATATTGTACATGTTGGCTCACTGGAAACACTCTGCTACACCAGTGGGTCTCAAAGTGTGTAACTCTGAGAGTGTACAAATGGAAGGCTCCATCTTTACTAGGAGTTGGAGGTGTCATTCAAAGCTATAGTTTGTGCACGCCCACACAAACAGCCCTGAGAAGAAGTGTAATCACCAATCAGAGTAAATGAAAACACCTGTATGAGTGTTCAGGTCCTTTATATATGAGATGAGGGCTCAAAGCATTATTATCAGGGTTGCATTGCTCATGGGATGGCCTAACATGCTGTGCAACAACCTTTTTGAACAGGAGCACGCACATGCACATGCATAGATTTAAAACAACTTTAAATTCACACCTCAACAAAGTTAACAAAAGCTGCCGACCGCCGGTTGTCACACCAGCATGAATTAACATAGGAATGAGCCTAGATGCATATCAGTTGTCCATTGTGTGACCTGTAGTGTAGGTGTTAAGCGACGCGCATGTTATGTCATAAAATAGAGTGCAACCACTTTCCAATGCAACAATAAAACACTGATTATTACACAGCATTTATCAAGAGAAGACAGCAGAAAAATGACACAGTGAGTTGAACTGGACAAGCAACAGTTTTGCTGTGCTATCTGCCTGGGTTTGCTGAATGTCCCGGTGACCATTCCTAAATTGTACATTTTCCAAAAAAGATTACTTTTACTTTGGTACTTTTGAGTATATTTTGATACCAATACTTTTGTACTTTAATCAAGTAAAAATGTTTAATACAGGCTGCTTTTTTTTAATACATATTTTTTTAATGACAGTATTTTTTGTATTGCATTGCTTCTTTTGCCTCCCGGTGTGAAGGAAGAATTCTTAGAATGTGTAGTGACTATCTTTACATTTTTTACTCTTCTTCGGATTCTGTAACTGATTCCCAAACCAACTGGTTTGTGTTCTCCGACCAGCTGCAACATGAATGTTAACGTGTTATTTTAACTCCACAGGTTGTGCACAGACTGAAGCAGTCATTGTGCTCAAGTAGCACGTGAATACATTATACGGCCCAGATTGACACTGTTGTGTCTTTGTATGCATTTTCCCCATTATTTCTTGTTTTGTTTGTATTGCCTGTTTGAAAACCAAGGACCACAATGGAAATAAGTCTTCACTTTGTGTTCATCCTCGTTTAACACCTAGTTTAAATCAAAATCAGTCATATTTAAAAAGCCTTTATTATAAGTGGCATAAGTAAAAACTAAAAAGCATTAACAAACATTAAAAAAGTGTGACTGACATTTGAATTGTAAGTCTCATCAATTCTCCATTCTGCTCAAGTCCTCTAGTAGTTGTGACACGGCCGTCTTCAACACATCGTCTTCAGGAGGCCGGACACTGACGGTGTCTGTGTTTGTTAGAGAGGTGGTGTAACTCCGTAGGAAGCGGATGTGATCGTCTGTCTGTGCGAGCTCCTCCACCTCAGCCAGTCTCCTCCTCAGCTCAGAGACCTCCTGCTCCACACTGCTGGTCGGTGCGGCAGAACACTTTCCTGATGTGGTGGTGACGTGGGCAGATTTGCTCCTGAGACGCGGAGGCTTGGACCAGCTGGTGTGTGTTGAAGGCAGGCAGCTGATGGTGAGACTGGAGATGGCCGTCACAATATGACAGCAGACACTGGAGACAGGTTTTCACAGCCTTCAGTTTCATACTGGTGCATATAGGTCACAGGTAGGGTGACCACCTACAAACGGGCCCATTGAGGGACAGGTGAACCAGTTTTGCAGGACATCGCGGATGTGCTACCTACTACTATATTTAGAGTATTAATTGTGTTTGGTTTCATGTAAATGGAAACAGAAGGGCAGTTGTGTGAATTGTACAACCAATGGTTCTGGCTGTGGCAATGGCATGCATTTATGTGTTTGGGGACCTGAGGCAGTCTCAGGCCCAGGGGTCCGTGGACTCAGGATCTGGCCCTGTTCAATAGCTGGAGAGAGTAATCCCCTGTTACTGAACAAATGCTTTATAGCAGTGATTACCATCACAATAGAGCTTTAACGTTTTAACAAACTTTCTGTTTTACCACAAAAATATCACTTTTTACCTTTTAAAAATAGTCACAAATAAGGGAAGCAAGGCTGTTTAAAGCATCACCATTTCTCTCCAGCTGTTTAATAAACAAAAACACTTTCAGGTGGGTAGCCAATCAGGAGAAAGGACCCATTTCTCAACTTACATTTCATAATGTTCAAGTTCCAATTTTGTCTGCTCACTTCTTTGTGTGATCACTACTCACTTCCAATTTCACGTGTTTATCCTGTAACATATTGGCAACAGTTCCGCGGCTTGGTCGCCTGGACTCACTTCCCTCTGTAACCGTGGCAACGGCGGGTCTGCAGGCCGCATCAGCTCACCACTATAACGTTTAGTCTGGAACTGAAACAACACTTTGTGCAGCGGAGTCTCGGTTCCTCTTTCTCCTAAACAACCTCTAATCCCAACCAGTGACTGTATTCAAGTTATCATGTGTTAAAAGATCCTTTTGGGGAATCTTACTTTTGTTTAGTTTGTTTATTTCCTGTTAGTTAGCTTGATTTAAGTTTGTACCAATTCTATTTAATTTCTGTAAATGCAATTATTTCTGTTAATACATGTACTTAGTTATGCAAAAGCTGTTGTCCTCCTTTGATTATGTTATGATCCTTTGCACTAGACAAAGGTGACCGTAACATCAGGTTTTGTCATTTGCAGCAATTGTAGAAATATTACACCTTAATTGTCGAATGTTTAAGCATGTTCTAATCATGTATAGGCTACTTTACTTTACTTAAGACCATTTTTCAAAAAATCTATTTTTTAACATTTTGGACAAAATAGCCAATTTTACATCGAAGTGCCCAGATGTCCCTAGTGCCCACCTATCCTGCTACCGTCCAGAGAGGCATCAGTAGATGTAAGTACACAGCGAAGCAGACAGAACACTGATTAGGACACTAGATGTAAGTGTCTCTATTGTATTTCAGACATTGTTGCAATTATCTCTCTCTATCTGGATCATTTATGGGCGCTTTATGAACTGTTCTCATAATTGTGTTCATGCCTTCTGCTGCTAGCATAAAAGGCCTCTCCATCTTAAAGTCCTAATAATATCCAACTTAATGTCCCTGTATCACCTTCTATGTGACACTTCAGCTTGCAATGACCTCTCTCTCTCTCTCTCTCTCTCTCTCTCTCTCTCTCTCTCTCTCTCTCTCTCTCGCTCTCTCTCTCTCGCGCTCTCTCGCTCTCTCGCTCTCTCTCTCTCTCTCTCTCTCTCTCCACCCAGACTGCAGGAACAGGGAAATGAAACTTGTATCTGATGCTGTGTGACTACAGTTCATAACAAACAACAACTAGACTAAATCTCAATACAGACAAGGACGGTGGTGTGGACAGACAGAACTCATTGACAGGTAAGGACTGAACCAGAAAATCAAACACATGTTTGATGGTGTTACATTGTACAATAGAACTGTATATGATCTTTTAAAATGTATTAATTAAATACAAATGTAAAGTCTAAAGTCAGTTTGTGAAGACATAATATACAGTATATCAGTTCATCCAGAAACTGTGCTGTGTGTGTGTGTGTGTGTGTGTGTGTGTGTGTGTGTGTGTGTGTGTGTGTGTGTGTGTGTGTGTGTGTGTGTGTGTGTGTGTGTGTGTGTGTGTGTGTGTGTGTGTGTGTGTGTGTGTGTGTGTGTGTGTGTGTGTGTGTGTGTGCGTGCGTGCGTGCGTGTGTGTGTGTGCAAATGACCAGATACAGCAGTGGTGTTTTCTGATAGAAAGAAACTAGTCTTTCTGTGGTACTGTGAAGAGCCTGGTGACACCCATAGCAGTTACATTATGAGACATTGGGCCCTGGGCAGTGGGCACAGGCTTTTAAAATACCCCCTCACTGACTGACTGGTACACTGTTAGGGGCCCAGTGAGATCCTGGGGCCACTGGGCTGAGGCCCAGCAGGCCATCCCTGGTGACACAAGGTTAGAAAAACAAGGCAGGCTGGCCGACAGCGAGGCCTTGAGGATTATGAGGCATGTCCATCTGAGCTGCCGTCAGAGTTGCATCAGTTAAAGTTTTGAAATTGCATCATGCTGTAGGCTAATGCTATTGTTAATGAAAATATATATATGTTTGGTTCAAAAACATCAACATTATTCAATGAAGCTAACTTAGCTTCTTAGCTTAGCTTGACAAGTTCAGTTCAGTTTATTTCCAGCTCTTTTGTACAACAGAAAGATGCATATATACAAGTGCATTTATGCAAATTTGAAAATCATAATGACAAGAAAAAAGGAGGTCCAAGGCACAAGTTTGTGTACATAAAGTGTCCAAGAAGCTGGAAAAGGGGACAGGGAGAAGCATAATGCTTATCGAGCCCTTCCCCTGGCTCAGTTTGCAAAAGGAAATAAATAAGAAATAAGGTACAGTGTTTGCAAACACGATTCATACGAAAAGAATATATGTACATATACAAGATGGATCAATGGGAGCCGATGGGAATGCACATCACTGTGTGTGAGGGGTGGTATTAGGTCTAATAAATTCTGCAAATGGGAGCATTATATTAGCATGCAGATTTCATTATTTTTTCCACAGCTATAAATGTGCATATTGTTAAACTTCTTGAGCAACATGAAAGGAGATGACTGTGAATGTATTTAGTAGAAAACAATATTACTATAAATATAAGGTTTAATCACAGTTCTAAAATGTAATCTCTTTGACATGCTGTTAACTCTTATCAAACATAATCAACCTGATTGGTGTGGTATGATAATCATCTATGAACTAACAGTAATCACATCTATGAAGTCTCTGTGCAGTTCTATATCACAGCCAGTGGTGTAGTGGGGATTCTTTTCACAGACAAGTCTCTATTTTAGTGACGTCAGACACACACATTCACAGGCACGCACACACGCAGAGTCAAATAGTCTTTTGTATTCGGCTGCAGCGCAATTATTAATATTTTTAACCACACTTAATTTTCTTGATTTTGCTACTCTTGATAATACCTTCAAAGTTAATGGGATTAAGCAGTTCCTAAATAATCCTTCTTTGATTTGGAACTTTATACCTACCTATTTTTAAAAAGGGTTAGTGTGTGTGTGTGTGTGTGTGTGTGTGTGTGTGTGTGTGTGTGTGTGTGTGTGTGTGTGTGTGTGTGTGTGTGTGCGCGCGCGCGCGCGCTTGAACATCAGTAGCGCAGCATGTGATTACCCCCCCCCCCCCCTCTCTCTCTCTCTCACCGCCGAAACTGATACTTTTTCTGAACAGGGAAATGAAACGTGTATGTTGCCGTGTGACTACAGTTCAACTACAAAACAACTAGACTACATGATACATCTCAATCTACAGACAACGACCGTTGACAGACTGAATTGACAGGTAAGGACTGAACCGGAAAATCAAACATGTTTATTGGCGTTACATTGTACAATAGAACTGTACATGACTGTATATTATACTATTATAAGATGATGCTGATGAAATCTTTTAAAATGTCTTCTTTAAGTACAAATCGTCGCCTTGCTGAACTAATGGCCTAAGTCATTTTTTAAAGTTTTTCAGGAAAAATAAAAAAAACTGATCCAAAACAAAACTATATAATATTTCTTAATCATTTCACCCAAAATGTTTGTAACAAATGATGACTATTTAAATAGAAATAACACTGTCTGTCAGTTATGTAACATAAATAGGTTTAAATAGGATTAAATCTGATTTAGGCAAAAAAAAAAAAGCAAAAAATGTTTTCAAAATGGCCTAAATCAGTAAATAATTTGGCTTAAGTCACAAAACCATGTGACTTAGGCCAAAAAAAGGCCTATTTTGGCCTAAGACAGTCACACTAGGGAGTTAGGCCATTATACTAAAAGGGGAGTGAACAGCATGATCCTTTTCAATTAGGAGTTGGGCGAATTTACCAGAGGTGGCCAGTGTCATGAGGAGCTGACTTATATTAGGCAAAAATATAATTTTCTTAAAAAAAAGACTTAGGCCATTAGTTTAGCAAGGTGATGAAATGTAGCCTCTTGAAAGTAGTTGGTGTAGAGTAGACAAATAATATATAATCAGGTGTTTCACTGGGGTTCATGGCAGTGAACGCTAGACTAGAGCTCTTCACGGGCCCCCGATTCCGAAAATACCCAACAGGACCCGAGACCCGCACGGGTCGGATCTGTGTTTTATCATAATCACTCGGTACCGGGTCGGAATCGGTGTTATTACCTTGGAACTCGGGTCTGTCCATCATTATGTGTAATGCCTGAGTGGATCCGAGAAGACCCGTAGTATGCCTACTGTGTGTGTGCGCTATCGGGAGACCAGATGTCTCCCTTTGCGTGGGACAGTCCCACATTTCCGTTACCTTTCAGGCATCACACACATTGAGACTCTGTCCCACATTGTGACTGGCAGGCTCCAGTGTACAGTAATAAATCAATGTGCAGGTGTTGAGAGGTGAGCTGATTGTTGCTGAAGCTCTTAACATGAGCACACAACAAACTAGACTGGACACAGCACTGCTCAAGCAGCATGTGTAAAAAATGATAGGGTAGGCTATGCTTTTATTGACGCGGTCACGGACAGATTTATTTTGTTGAGAGACAATGTTCAAAGGAACTAAACACAAGCAAAATAGGAGTAGTCTACTACAGAATCAAGCTAGAACACACAGTTATTTACAAGATTGTTTTAAAAGCAACAGTTCAAAATGAAACAATGTAATTGTTGCATTTTGAACCTATCCTCCTAATAGTTGGCTTTCCACTTGTAAAGCAGACTATTGTCTCTTTTCCTGCAAGAAATGTTTTTAAGCCTGTTAAAATAATATGATAAATATCCCCTAGACTACAGCAGGTTAATAACAAAATAATAGGCATCATCAGGCCTGTGGTCGAATATGACATCAAGGCATTTAATAGCAACTTAGGCAATAAGTTGCTATTAATAGCAACAATCCATGATTTGCACACTTGGTGTGTGTGTGTGTGTGTGTGTGTGTGTGTGTGTGTGTGTGTGTGTGTGTGTGTGTGTGTGTGTGTGTGTGTGTGTGTGTGTGTGTGTGTGTGTGTGTGTGTGTGTGTGTGTGTGTGTGTGTGTGTGTGTGTGTGTGTGTGTGTGTGTGTGTGTGTGTGTGTGTGTGTGTGCGTGCGCAAACTACCAGATACAGTAGACAGGCTCTACTGTAGTTTCTAGTATATTCTAATAAATAGAAACAGTTACTGTGGAAAGCCTGGTGACACCCATAGACAGATGATGAGACAATGGACCCCTGGGCAGTGAGCTTATAAATCCTGGGCTGAGGCCCAGTAGGCCATCCCTGGTGATACGAGGTTAGAACAACAAGGCAGGCTGAGGCCCACAGTGAGGCTTTGAGGATGATGACACACACCTGAGTGAGAGTCAGAGTTGCATCAGTTATTACATAGTTTTGTAGCAGATCTGATCACCTGCTGGTAGATCAGATCTGTGTCAACATGTGTCAGTGTGATCTGTGTACAGTGATTACATTCCAGCTGCTTCATGTTTGTATGTGGAGTAAATGACAGACAGTACTCTGACTATCACTGTAACAGTTGTGATATTAGTTATGTTTATGGATTATGTACTTATTTTATTAATTTATGTTGGTTGGTGTAATCTGCAGGACAGTGAACTTAACATGTTGATGAAGTTGCACATCTGATCTTTGAGGTATAGGCCCTGTATGTAGTGACCACATATCATTTTGTTAAAAACACATTTTTCCATTTGTGTGAGCCACTCTTGGGCAGACTGAAATAATAGACGCTTGTTGCAGATTGAAGAATAGAGTGTCCACAGACTCCAGGTTTGCTTAGATGTTTATTTTTCTTCTGTTTACAAATGGATAAATTAAAAGAAAACAACATTTGTAGGCTAATAGAATAAAATTAAAGATCACAAAATAAATTCCCGCACGCAAGCAAGGTCTAAAGACTATGTACTTCTCAGTCTGTCACGGCCCCTAGCATGACTCACCTCTCCTTATAAAGAGACCTGCGGAGGGTTGAGCACACTACAGCCATTAGTAGACACACACCACAATACAAGAAGGATAATAAATAAATACAACATTATTATTGAATGTAAACTAAAGAATTGTCTCCTACACTGTTTGTTACAAGCAAATGTGTTCATTATAAATATGATACATTTCATGAATATTATAAGTAGTTTAGTTCCCACACCTCAGGCCTAGGGTAAACAAATTGTATTATCTACACAAATAAAACACACATGCTATGAAGTTAATAATAATAAGCTGCCATTCATATTGCTATTGATAAACGTCTTGATCTTTTTGAGCAGCATGGAAGGAGATGACAGTAATAATAATAATAGCTCAGATTTATATAGCGCTTTTCTAAATACCCAAAGTCACTTTACATAAAGAAAAGGAAGGAACCAAATTTATTAAGAAAAAAAAACAGTAAAAGACATTGCTAGATTAAAAATTATAAAACAGTGAAAGTATTAAATAATTTGTCTATATCACAGATGGTTTAATCTCTGTTCTAAATGTAACCTCTTTGACATATTGTCTACTTCTATCAAACGTGATCAATCTGATTAGTGTGGTATAATAATCATTTATTATTCTATATCACAACCAGTGGTGTAGTGGGGATCTTTCGCAGGGGCAGCACTATTTCAATGAAGTCACAAACACACACACACACACACACACACACACACACACACACTCACACTCACACTCACACTCACACTCACACTCACACTCACATACGCACGCGCGCACATGCACACACACACACACTTTACTTGTACATCTGAGCTTTGGTGCATAGGCCCTACTGTATGTTACAAGCAAATGTGTAGTTTATAAATTATGATATACATTGTATTTTGAATCTATATCTGTATTTTGAAGTAGTTTAGTTTCTCCACCTCAGGCCTAGGGTAAACATATTTTATCATCTACATAAGGCTGTAGGTTTATTATAATCAGCTGACATTCATGTTGGTATTCTTAAACTTCTTGAGCTTCTTGAGCAACATGGAAGGAGATGAGAGTGAATGTATTAAATAATATCTGTTTATATCACGGAAAGTTGAAGTTTTAATCACTGTTCTAAATGTAACCTCTTTGACATATTGTCTACCTCTATCAAAGTTAAGAATGAGATTGGTGTGTTAAGATAATCATATATAAACTAAAAATAATCACACATGTGTAGTCTCTGTACAGTTCTATATCACAAACAGTGGTGTAGTGGGGACCTTTTCACTGGCATACATATTGATGTGCCCGCACGCACGCACGCACGCACGCACGCACGCACGCACGCACGCACGCACGCGAGCATGCGCACACACACACACACACACACACACACACACACACACACACACACACACACACACACACACACACACACACACACACACACACACACACACACACACACACACACACACACACACACACACACAGTTATGTGGTCAGTTCAGTCTAAACTTTAGACTGAACACTTTAGACTCTAAAGTGTTCACTTTATATACTGTAAGCGTAATAATTAGTGTAGCTGAAGCTGAACGTGTGAATCCAGGCTCTAAATAGTTAAATCAGTAGGTCTAGTGTCAACACACTAATGTTGACATTCTGTCTGTCAGAGAACTATTACATGTTGGTTGATGGAGACCACATTTAGAGTCTGTTAGTCTATAGCAGTTGTTTTCAAATGTAATTTCAAGGACCCCTGTAACCAGAGGGTCCCTGGACCCCACTTTGAGAACCACTGGTCTAATAGTATTCATTATATTGTCAAATGTGTGATATAACAGTAATGACAACAGCAGATTATTGTGACTTACTTATATGTCACTGTTTTATTAAATGTAAATAAAGTACGATGGTACAGTGAATGTACAAGTGATCAGATGAAGTGTTGATTTGATCAATATTTGTTTATTACATACTGGGAAATGTTTAAACCAACATGTAGAGAGTATGTTAATTAAGCAATATTACACGAGAGGGTGTGCTTTACCGTCATTATTGGCACGCCAGTGATGCGGTCAGGAACGAGGCGAAGCCGAGTTCCGCCAGCATCACTGAAGTGCCAATAATGTAAGGTAAAGCACACCCTCGAGTGTAATATTGCGATTATACAACAGTTACCAACAAAACACATCCAAATGTATTCATATTGTGGGGCAATTAATAATAAAAATGTTTCGCTATTGTCCGTTTCCCTGTAAAGAGAAGAGTTTTTGACTGAGAGACATTAAATAGTCCCTGTAGCAGTGCTTTGAGTTTGAGGCACCGTCTCATCAACACAGCTGAGCTATCAATGCTTGCGCAGTGGAATGAATTCCAGTAGGCTATATGCTCCGTCGTACGACCGTGTCACGCGGCCAAAATAACTGATCTACAAGCTGACAACGCGTCGCGATGGCGACGCGTTGTGAACTTGTAGATCGGCTATTTTGGCCGCGTGACACGGTCGTACGACGGAGCATATAGCCTACTGGACTGTTAACAAAATGGGAGTCATTTTACTTTACACAGGAGGATATTTATAACCTTCTAACCATTGATCAACCGTAAATCCACCAAATTAACAACATAGTCCATTTTGCATAGCTGTTTGTTCTCCGGTGGCGGCGGTGGGTCAGGCTACTGTCTGTTTGTTTTCCTACCGTGGGACAGAGTAACTTCACAGCACAGCTGTGCCATATAATGGTCTAATCAGGTGCGGACTGGACTGCACTGCGGAGTGATTTATTAATGTGATTAGGCCCGTGCTATGATGCTGGTTTGAAGCACGGCTAGAAAGCTATTTCAACCAATCAGATTGCTTGGTCGGAACTACCTGTTGTATAATATACAGTATAACTTGTACATTTACAGTGGTTGGAGGTGGTCTCTCTACTCTTCTATTGAGACATTTAGACCCTGGTGTCTGGTAGGACACCTACTGGTTGACAATGTCAATAAAGTTATTTGAAGAAGACAGAGCACTGATTAGGACACTAGATGTGTCTCTATTGTATTTCAGACATTGTTGTAATTATCTGTCTCTCTCTAATTAGGAGAAAGACATCAGCATAACACTTATGGAATGTAGCTTCATGAACTGTTCTCATAATTGTGTTTATGCTTTCTGCTGCTAGCATAAAAGGCCTCTCCATCTTAATGTCTTCATAATATCCAACTTAATCTATTAAAACCAGGAAAGCATTAGTGTCATTTTAGATTTTAGCATACTGTATATAGCAACATAAGTTTCTCAAAAAAGGATTTAGAACAGTGGTTTAGAACAGTGGTTCTCAAAAATAGCAGATCTACAAGCTCACAGCGTGTCATTTCGTGCCGCGCTGCAAGATTCTACATCTGCTATCTTTGAAAAATCTTGAAAATGTTTTAAAAAATGTTGAATAATTTTGATCATTTTGGGGGTCGTTGGCCTGCAAATGTTTGAGATCTACTGGTTTGGAAGGAATGTGTAGAATTGGCCTCAGGTTTCAATGGGTTAATGTCCTGTATCACCTTCTATGTGACGTTTCCTCTTTCAATGACAACTTCCCTGTTCTGTAGAGTCTTTGCAACATCAGTTCAGCATGTGTGGTTAACCCTCTCTCTCTCTCTCTCTCTCTCTCTTTCTCTCTTTCTCTCAACAACTAGACTAAATCTCAATCTACAGACAAGGACCGTGGACAGACATAACTCATTAAAAGGTAAGGACTGAACCAGAAAATCAAACACATGTTACATTGTACAATAGAACTGTATACTACTGTACATTATAGTAGTTTAAGACGATGCTGATGAAATATTTTAAAATGTCTTCATTAAATACAAATGTAAAGTCTATTGAAAGCAGTTTGTGAAGACAAATAATATATATCAGGTGTTTCACTGGGATGGGTGTGGCAGTGTGTGATACTCTATAGACTGGGATCAGTTTGCTCTGCAGGGAGATGATCCTCTCTGGGTCTGTAGAACGGATAGGGAAACAGTGATGCATGTACTGTATGTGTGTGTGTGCAAATTACAGGATACAGTAGGCGGGCTCTAGACCGGATCAGAGCTCTGAACAGTAAATAGAAACTAGTCTTTCCACAACACTGCAGAAAGCCTGGTGACATGAGGTTAGAACAACAAGGCAGACATGGAGGCCTTGAGGCCTGTGAGGCACAACCCAGTGAGCTGCCGAGTTGCATACTGATGGTGGCGATATCAGTTATAATATAACTTTTGAATGTTATCATACTGTAATACTTAAATGTGGCACGCAAAGGGACTTCTGGTACTGTGAGAAAGTTAGAAAGACATGGGAGAATAAAGGTTTTTATTTATGAATTGCGCAGTTGTGTTCACATCTATAATTTGTCTCTTTCAAAATATAGGGGAAATAACATATCTAACAGGATGGCAAATAGTTTTTTTCATCCTTAGTATATAAAATTCTGAAACTAAAGTAAAATAAAGAAAAAACTCGCTTCCAAAACTGTGTGTGTGTGTGTGTGGGTGGGGGGATGTCCTCGTTATGTGCCTGTGGTGGCAGGGAGAGGTAACCTTTAGGTGTGCGTGTGCGTGTGCGTGTGCGTGTGTGCGTGCGCTCGTGCTGTTCCGTAGAATCTTAGCAACTTGAACATCAAAATGCAGCATGTGTTTACCATCTCTCTCTCTCTCTGTCTGTTTGTCTGTTTGTCTGTGTCTCTCTCTCTCTCTCACCGCCCAAACTGACACTTTTTCTGAACAGGAAATAGAAACTTGCTGATGCTGTGTGACTACAGTTCATCTACTAAACAACTAGACTAAATCTCAATCTACAGACAACGATCGTTGACAGACAGAACTCATTGACAAGTAAGGACTGAACAAGAAAACCAAACATGTTTGTTGGTGTTACGTTGTACAATATAACTGTATATGACTGTACATTATATTATCATGAGATGATGCTGATGAAACATTTTAAAATGTCTTCATTAAAGGAGTAGTACACCCAAAAAAAAAAACGTATTTTCTACCAATTACACACCCCACGAAGCCTTGAATTCATGGAGATGATTTCGTTTTTGTTGCATTAAGCCAATTTCTAGATGACCGGTGGAGACTCAATGGAGACTCTTTGTGTCTCCTACCAGACATTAGCATCTTTCCACTGGTCAAAATATTGGCTTAGGCGACAAAAGCGAAAAAAAACTCCATAAATTCAAGGCTTCGTGGGGTGTGTAATTGATAGAAAATACATGTTTTTTTGGGTGAACTACCGGTACTCCTTTAAGTACAAATGTAGCCTCTTGAAAGCGGTTTGTGTGACAAATAATATATATCAGCTGTTTCACTGGGATGGGCATGGCAGTGCTCGCTACTGAATGATAATAGACTGGGATCAGTTTGCTGATCTGGTATGCATGGGTCTAGAGTTCATACAGAAACGGTGCTGTGCGTGTGTGTGTGTGTGTGTGTGTGTGTGTGTGTGTGTGTGTGTGTGTGTGTGTGTGTGTGTGTGTGTGTGTGTGTGTGTGTGTGTGTGTGTGTGTGTGTGTGTGTGTGTGTGTGTGTGTGTGTGTGTGTGTGTGTGTGTGTGTGTGTGTGGGGCAGGGTGGCAAGAATTAGGGTAGCCAACTACGCCACCTAGGGGATTGTGCCATAGGAAATAGTTTTAAACCACCTGAGGACACACTATAACTCCTCACACAGTTTGTTGTACTTAATACGGCAGATATGTGGATATGGTACCAAAATAGAATTCACTTGTATTCAATGTACAAAAGGGAATAGCAACAGTGGATGATAGATGATGCAACAATCAATAGGTTAAAAATGGTATGACAATGACTGTGGTTCAACAACAATATACATTGCACCTCTACAATGGGTCGATGCTGAGGCTTGCCAAGGGGAAGGGAGAACTGGCTAACCAGCCCAGGGCAGTGGCAACCCAAGCCACACCACACACAAAGAACATTGTAAAACATTCTAATCAGAACACAAAAGAAAAGGGGATTCCACCACCACTGGAGTGGGCATCGCCTGGTCCTGACTTGGGGCCTCAGCACCAGAACTAAACAGAGTGGGAAACAATACATTAGTGCAGCACAGGCACAATACATTGAATTATAATTAGGGCTGTCAAAGTTAACTTGATTAATCAAGTTAACCAAACTGTCACTACACCTTGGGAAAACCGAATCCATCCTATTTGGGACCAAACATTCCCTCAGTAAAATTAAGGTAAATGACTTCAAGGTCAAAGTTGATGACACAATCATCACTAGCAAAGAAGAGATTACCTATTTGGGATGTATTCTTGACAAACACCTGACAGGTGAAAGCATGGCAACAAAGGTGTTCAAAGGAGTAAACCAGAGAACCAGATTTATGGGCAGAGTTTCCTCCTTTGTCAACCCTCAGGCACTCAGGACCCTCTCTGGGGCCCTGATTCAGCCCCTTTTTGACTATGCTAGCTCCTCTTGGTACTCCAACACCTCAGTGTCACTGAAGACTAAGCTTCAAACCTCCCAAAACAAACTGATTCGACTACTTCTCGGACTGGGGCCCATGACCCACCTCTCTCCCACTCACTTTGCCAGCCTAGGCTGGCTCAGGGTGGAAGACAGGGTTATACAATTAAAAATGGGACTGGTCTTCAAAATTGTAAATGCAGATTTGCCCGAAATGCCCCCTATACCTGCATATCTGTATAAGTACCTCGAAAAAGTTAGTGACACCCACAGTCACAAAACTAGAGGGAGCGTAAACAACAATCTGGTAACGCCCACCCATAAAACAAACATGGGCAAATTCTCCTTCTATAGCACTGCCACCAAGGAATGGAATAGTCTAACCCCATCCCTCAAAAAATGCAGTTCGCTGAGCTCATTCAAAACAGCCCTAAAAACTCATCTTTCTGGAGGCCTAAAGAGGAGCTAGTACCAGTTTCCCTGTAGACGGACGACTTTTTTTTTGTACATACTTTTTATTTTATTTTCTAATGTTTTTTTTGTATATATTTCATTATTTTCTCATGCCTTTTTTGTACATAATGGCATATATTTTTTTTCCCTCTGTATTCTTATGTTGATTTTTGAACTGTTTGGTCGCTACTATATATGCCTATGAAATTAATTCAAGGACCCCAACGGAAACAAGCCCGCAAGGACTTTTTTGGCCGGACCTTTTAGTCAAAAGCATTATAAATGTAACTGTGTTACAAATTCAATCAATCAATCAATCAATCAATCAATCAATCAATCAATCAATCAATCAATCGCAATTAATTCACCATTATGTTAATCTCGATTAATTAATTTAATTGCAATGAATGGCATATTTATTTATTTTTGCCATTTGGATTACATCCGTAGTTTAGGACACAGCTCTCTATGTCTGTGAGCATGCTCCTTATGTTTTGCTGTGTTGTGGATTTCCATGGTCATTGTACAGTAGATGTTACAGTACCATTACTGTTGTTACCCCACAACTCATTAGGCATTACATGCATTTCTTCAGCTGCTTTCAATAGGGAGCTAAATGCTACAGTGTAACAGGGAGGCCACGATATTCTCTGCTCAATTTATGTTTGTTTTATTTTGTAGAATCCTGTATATGAGGTCCATCATTTAGTGTTAATGTAAAAAAAATGAAACAAATATAAGCATAAAGGTGGACACTACAGTACTCTTATTAGTAAATTAAGCAGATCATAATACCCATCTGCTGCAGCCTATTTTTATGCCAATGCAGTACCATTTGATGGTTTCTTTTGGCTTTTTATTTTTTTTCCAATAATAAATAAACCTACTTTTGTATATGCCAAGCATATTTTCCACTCCCATGTTAATAGGGATATAACATATACCTCTAAGGTACATTATGAACAGATAAAAGCGGATTACTTATTTGCGATTAATCGTGCGATTAACTATGCCAAAGCATGAGATTAATCACAATTAAACATTTTAATCGTTTGACAGCACTAATTAAAATACATTTCTTATTATCACAGGTAATAGACCGTGATATACAGTAGGCGACCGGGGGTTTCACACACAACATAATAAAAGAACCAAAATGAAACCCAAAACGAGGGCTGACGGTCAGGAGGTGAAACTACACCCAGGCAAAGCAGCAGCGTTGTGTTCCTCTTCACCAAGCCCTGGAAACACAAGCAGCAGTATCAGCCCACTATTCAATTAAGATCAATGAGACAAAACAGAGACAGACACATTTAAACCTACCGAGACATTCAACGGCAAAACACACAGTTAATGCCCGCGGACACACTTCTCTGCGTGGTCCAGTCACACACACACAGCCAGGGGTAGACAGACAACCTGAGGGAGAGGGACACAGGGACTAAAACCACATAAAACAAACGGTCAAGTTCATGACCAGAACATACTATATGCACTGCAGGCTGCTCACTAAACAACAAGATAGAAGACATACCAGCACTGATACATAGTGACAACAAACTAAACTGCAGCCCAACAGGCCAGCTTTGTTTGAGGAAGTTACACGCTCAGTGATGAAACACACACGACGTGTGGAAGCTGAAGCCCAACGGGCCAGCTTGGCAGTGGTGTAAAGTAACTAAGTACATTTACTCAAGTATTACTTATTTACACTTTTGAGGAATTTTTACTTTACTGGAGTATTTCCCATTTCCAATATTGTACTTTTACTCCACTACAATTATTTCACAACTTTAGTTACTAGTTACTTTGCTGATTTAGATTATTATCACAAAACATACATTAACCACTTCAGCCCTATATACATTTCGGCCTTTTGAAAATATCCGATCTACAAGCTCACAATGCGTCGCATCGCGACGCATTTAAAATATTTGTTATAATCTTTTTATACATTTTGAACGTATATTACTTATATTTGGTGCAAATACTTTTGTACTTTTACTCAAGTAAATTTTGATTACCTGACTTTTACTTGTAAGAGAGTATTTCTAATCAAAGGTACATATAGAAATACTTGTGGTAATCATTTTGTGAAGGACACACCAATGAATGAGGATGTTTAGCTAATTAACCCATTCAATCCAGGAACACATCTGTGTCATTGTAGATTTGGCTATTCAAAAATAGCAGATCTACAAGCTCATAGTGCAGAGTGCAGCGCTATGAGCTTGTAGATCTGCTATTTTTGAAAGACCTTGAAAATGTGAATGTAAATCTTTGAATATATATTTTTAAAGTGAACATTTGTAACTCAAATCTTTGCTTCTGGGGGTCCCTGGAACAAAACATTTTGAGACGGGGGTCCGCGGCAAAATACATATCTAAAGATCTTTTCCAAATCCTAACAGTATGTTGCTATATGCAGTGTTGCTCCAACTTTTCCATGTCAAGGACCCCCAAATTGATACGTCCTTGGCCACGGACCCCCATATTAAAATATGTTGTTCCAGGGACCCCCAGAAGCACAGATCGGAGTTAAAAAATGTTTGCTTTAAAACATATATATATATATATATATATATATATATATATATATATATATATATATATATATATATATATATATATATTGAAAGATTTGAACAAATCTTCAGCGATTTTTCAATATATTGAATAGCCAAAGACATCTTAAAATGACACAGATGCGTTCCCAGTCTTAATGGATTAAGTACAAAAAAAATGAACACCTGTGGAGACAGACAGACAGACTCCCTTTTGAACAGAGATAAACAAGCTCTTTCATTGAATAGGAGCTCTAAGGTCTCTATTTAGATATGGAGAGAGACTTTATGAAACAAATGTCTGTGAAGCACTCCTAACATTGATAAAAACATTCTTACGGTAAATTCTCTATTTTGACATGATAGTAGAGTGTTTCTCAAACGTTTTAATTAAAAGGATCTCGTTTGGTGCACATTTAGGCCTGTTCCCTAACACTGCTCTACTTAAGGAAAACAAACTTGAGTTTCACGGTACTTTGTGCATTATTTTTTGATCTACATCAAATCTCTTCGCCAAAAATAGCCGATCTACAAGCTCACAAAGCATCCCGTTGGGAGTGGGACGTGTTGTGAGCTTGTAGATCGGCTATTTTTGGTGAATGTTCCACCCAGAATAGGGATCCTGGGGTTCAAGTGGTTAAACAAAGTTAAATAAAGTTATTTACAATCTGTCCTAATCTCTCAAGTTCACCTCGTGACATATTGTATCTTAGGGGGAAAGATTTACATATTTGCATACTTTATTTATATACTGTAATATCACATAAATGTACAGTAAGGTGCTCTAAAGTAACAATGTAATTCAGGGGTGCCGTGGATGAAAAAGTTATTTACAGGGGTGTCCTGAGACAAAACAAGTTTGAGAACCAATTTGTTATCAAACGTTTTAATTTGAAGGACCTATAACTCTGAGATTGTAAAAATGGAACCAAATGGACCCACAAGGGTCCATTTGGTTCCATTTCTCAGAGTTACAGACCTGTAAGGGTCCATTTAGAACCTCTCAAGGAACCCAGAGGGTCCCTGGACCCCACTTAAAGAACCACTGGTCAAATAGTATTCATTATATTGTCAAATGTGTGATATAACAGTAATGACAACAAAACTATAATAACAGCAGATTATTGTGACTTACTGTATGTTACTGTTTTACAGTTCAAACAACAGCTGTAGACAGGATGGCCAGTGGAACCTCAGCTTCCATCAGAGGTGAGTTCTATTAAAACACATGAAACCAACAAAATGACACTGGTTTAGTTATCTGTGATCTTTATTAATATTATATTTATTTATCCAACCAGGCAAGAACAGAGAACCAACAGAACTGAGAATTGTTCTGATCGGGGGAAGACGTGGAGGTGAACCCATTGGAAAGAGTTCAGTAGGAAACATCATCCTGGGCAGAGATGTTTTTGAAACAAACAGAAGAACAGTCAAGAGTGTCATGAGACAAGAGGTAGTGTCTGGTAGACAGGTCACTGTGGTTGACACTCCAGGATGGAGATCTTCTTTACCCCTAGATCTGACCCCAAAACTGACTCAGTTAGAAATCCAACAGAGTGTGAATCTGTTTCCTCCAGGAGGACCCCATGCCTTTGTCCTAGTGATGCCATTGGACGAGCCATATGTAGGAACAGATATGTCAGTAGAGGAGCATTTGAGTCTTCTCCTCAGTGACCGAGTGTGGAAACACACTATTGTAGTGTTCACTGTAGCTGATAAAAACAAAATGAGACCTGATCTCATTAGATCTTACTCTGACTTAAGATATCTTACTGAGAAATGTGAAGGCCGCTTCCATGTTCTTAACATTAGTGACAGAGGAGATAGAAGTCAGGTCACAGAGCTGATGGAGAAGATAGATCAGATAGTGACTAGTAATGGTTGTCACTATGAGACAGAAAAACACGTCTCAGAGGAACTGAAGGAGATGGAGAGAACTATCAGCAGAAGAGCAGAACAAAGGAGGGCAGACGCTCAGAAACAAACAACTGGACTTCCAAAAGATACTGGTATGTTTTGTTTTACTTTAATAATGATAATATTTCATTTATCTCTGCCAGGAGGTTTATATGTGTGTGTGTGTGTGTGTGTGTGTGTGTGTGTGTGTGTGTGTGTGTGTGTGTGTGTGTGTGTGTGTGTGTGTGTGTGTGTGTGTGTGTGTGTGTGTGTGTGTGTGTGTGTGTGTGTGTGTGTGTGTGTGTGTGTGCGTGCAACATATCACTACTGTTGGGTAGAAACCTCATATCTCCATATTTCAACTATACATCTTATTCCTTAAATGAATGCCTTACTTTGTCACACTACAGTTTCACACAAAAGTAGCAAAAATATCAGATCTACAAGCTCACAACACGTTGCATCATGACGAGAGGAAAGTGGTTAATTCTGTCTGAGGGTTTTATAAATATTTAACCAGTGGAAATCTGTGTAAACACTTTAACCATTATTTTATACTTTGGTTAAGCTCATAGCGCGGCACTCGGTGCTTTTAGATCTGCAATTTGTTTGAAAAATCATGAAAATGTGTGCAAATCTATGAATATATATTTTTAAGCGAACATTTTTAACCCAAATCTTTGCTTCTGGGGTCCCTGGAACAAAATATTTTGATATGCGGGGGGGGGGGTCCGCAGACAAATACATATTATTTTGGGTGGTCCTTACATGAAAAAAGTTTGAGAACCACTGATATATAGCAACATAAGTACAAGGAAAAATAAATTCCCAGAAGCAAAGATTTGAGTTACAAATGTTTACTTTAAAAATATGTATATATATTCAAAGATTTGCACAAATTTAATGTTCACGATGAAAAGATTATATATACAAGCTCATAGCGCGGCACTCGGTGCCGTGCTATGAGCTTGTATATCTGTTATTTTTGAATAGCCAAAGAAATATTAAAATGACAGATGCGTTCCCGGTCTTAATGGGTTAACAAGAGCTTGTGACTAAATAATAATTACATTACAGTAAATACATTGGAATACAGGCTGTTTTTTCTATTTCATATCAAGCAGTGTTCATTTTGTCGACGAAAACTATGACAAAAAATGTTCATCCACTACCTTTTTATACTGACGAAAAAAGAAAACAAAAACATGAAATAAAAACTAAGCTATGATGACTAAAACTAGGACCAAATATAATTACAATTTCAACAACCAAAAAATAATTAAAAATATAGCTGCAAGCAGCGATAATATGGGGCCAGGAGAGAGAAAGAGAAATGATAATTCCTTTAACAGGTCAGTTCATGAAAGTCCTTGCGGTCTTGTTTCCAATGAGGGCCTGTGAGCAATTAGGGGTTAAGAGTCTTGCTCAGGGACAAATTTCATGTCATCGACACATTTGCTGACCTCGCCTGGAATCGTACCTGGGGCAACCAGAGCCTCTGGCTCCCTAGGCGGGCTCACTAACCACTCAGCTATGGCTGACCCTCAGAGAGAGAGAGAGAGAGAGAGAGAGAGAGAGAGAGAGAGAGAGAGAGAGAGAGAGAGAGAGAGAGAGAGAGAGAGAGAGAGAGAGAGAGAGAGAGAGAGAGAGAGAGAGAGAGAGAGAGAGAGAGAGAGAGAGAGAGAGAGAGAGAGAGAGAGAGAGAGAGAGAGAGAGAGAGAGAGAGAGAGAGAGAGAGAGAGAGAGAGAGAGAGAGACGGAATAGATTGAAGATAGAAACGGAATAGATTGAAGATAGAAACGGAATAGATTGAAGATAGAAACGGAATAGATTGAAGATAGAAACGGAATAGATCGAAGAGACAGAGAGAGAGACATGGAAACGGAATAGATTGAAGAGAAAGACATGGAAACGGAATAGATTGAAGAGAGAGAGAGAGAGCCATGGAAACGGAATAGATTGAGTCATGTTTTTTGCAATTCAACTTAAATGAGTGTGCATCAAGTGAGGCTTGAACCAGCAACCTTGTGGTCGTGAGGCACTCTTAGGTAGCTGCAACACTACCTATACCTATAGTGCTATAGGTTTGTCCAGGCTGATATTGTCTGTTGAGGATCACAAACTCTTGCCTTCTGTCATGACCCAAGCCCCTGTTTCACTAACACTAAGATCACTCGTTCACAAACCATTTACCAATTAAGAAATTGTACATCTCCTCAGAAGCAAAACTAGTGAAAGTAGCCGATCTACAAGCTCACAAACCATTAAAAGTTGTCAGATTGTACATCGGCTATTTTCACAATGAAGTATGTTATACATTGAAAAAACATACTCTCATTGCTATCTGAAAAGTTGTGAGATTGTAGATCAGCTGTATGTAAAAAACACTCAATTAAGTATTTCATGTTATCTTTAACAATTGCAGATGTATTCATTGATAGTCATGTTGTGTGAAATGCAACTTAGATGAAGTCTGCACCAAGTGAGGCTTGAACTGGTGACCTTCAGGTTGTGGGGCACACATTTAAGCGAGAAGCCACCAACAGACAAGAACCTGTGAAAAAGGAGATCACACAGATCATACAGTTTCACGCAAATAGCTGAAAAATCCTGGGTTTAAGTGTTTTTCAAACTGCTCAAGATTGCGGACAATCTAAGGGCGGTGCTTACTGGTCAACGTGATAGATGTGTTCCTCATTAGTCAAGGCACATGTGTAAGCAGGTCTAATGGCTGTCGGCCAAACGAGGCATGACTTTTGCCTGTTTAAAGTTTCAATTAAAAAAAAATTGCTATAGCGCCCCCGTTTCACCAATTGGAGTAAGATTGGTTTCAGTGATATTTGGAATGGCCCTTTACATTTCTGCAAAGTTTCAAAGAATGGTAAGTCTGCATGTATGTGTTAGGGGCAGATGAATAATTGTCATAAAACTGCAATATTCATTGGCTCATTAAAGCTTCATTTTTTCACTTATGGAAGATATTTTGCAAACGTTTTTTGGTATAGGTCCAAAGTTCATGTGTAAAAAGTTTCGTGCAGATTACTCAAAAATCCCAGGAGGAGATAGGTTTTAACTGTTTTTCATATAATTCAAAATGGTGGGAGATCTAAAGGTCAGAGGTCAAAAGTCAGAGTGTGAAAGTTGTTCAGCATGAGGAGACGCATGTGTGCATCGAAGTTTCATGGCTGTAGGTGAAACAGGGCATGAGTTGTACCTGTTCAAAGTTGTCATTTTCAACTGAGTGCTATAGCGCCACCTTTTGACGAAAGATTGTGAGATTTATTTTTTGATCGTTTTTCATGACCATCTATCATATGGCCGAGTTTCATAAAAAGCGACTGCACGGTTCAGCCAGAACTGGCAAAAACGGCGGAAGAAGAAGAAGAAACGGAATAATGCCAATAACAATATGGGTCCATGCTGGAAGCCTGGCCCCATAAAAATAAAATGAATATAATGACTACAATGTTAGATGGAGGGACTGGTGTTCTTTCATGTCATTTTATTATGTCATTCTACAAGCTCACAACACGTCACAGACTTGTTGTGAGCTTGTAAATCGTCTAAATTAACTGTAGATCTAGTTGACTAAAAGCCTATGATACTAAAACTAGAGTAAAACTAAAACATTTCAAATTACTTTTATTCAAAAGACTATGACTAAAACTACAAACTAAAACTGATGACAAGTAATGGTTTTGGACATACAAGGTTTCCACCCGACAATGAGGATATGTGAAAATAAATGGAGGTACTTCCTGGTTCTACTGGCAGTGTGTACTAGATAGATGAAGCTGATCAGTCCTGCACACGCACGCACACACGCACGCACGCACGCACGCACGCACACACACACACACACACACACACACACACACACACACACACACACACACACACACACACACACACACACACACACACACACACACACACACACACTGTTGCATGAGTCTAGTCTAGGTAGTAATGTACATTATTATTATTCTATGATGTCTCCTGGTGGATATTTGTTCTGAACTGTACACTGAACACACCTTTCTGCTGTTAATATGTTCAGCAATTTCATTATTAGATATTAAGAACAACATATAGACCTGGACATTTTAGCCTTGTTTCTTAATCATGTCAATCCTGGCATGCCTAATTTGCACATGTTGTTATGCTGTAGGTGATCATTTCCATACAAATCTACAAGCTCACAACACATTGTGTTGTGAGCTTATAGATCTTCTATTTTCACTATTTGTTGTGTGATGAATTATGAAATAATTAAATGTCTTAAGTGGTTAAATAAGAAGCTGTCAAAGTGAATGTAAACAATCTTTTTCTCTGACAGGACTGACTGACCTCAGGATTGTGTTGTTGGGAGAGTATGACTCTGGGAAGACTTCAGCAGGAAACACCATTCTGGGAGGAAGTGGTTTTAAAGCTGGACAGAGGTCAGTGCAGTGTGAGGTGAGACATGGTGAAGTATCAGGGAGACATGTGACAGTGGTGGACTCACCAGGCTGGTGGTACAACAGTCCACTACAGGACACCTCAGAGATGGACAAACTGGAGATCCAGAACAGTGTGTCTCTCTGTCCTCCTGGACCACATGCTGTTCTTGTGACGGTTTCTCTTCATGAAGCATTCACCAAAACAAAGAGAGTAGCATTAGAGGAACACATGACACTTCTGTCACAGAGTGTGTGGAGTCATGCTATAGTACTGTTCAACTATGGAGACTGTCTGGGAGACAGAAGCATTGAGCAGCACATTGAGGCTGAAGGAGAAGACCTCCGCTGGCTCGTTGACAAATGTGGGAACAGGTATCATGTCTTCAACAATCAGAAGACAGATGACACTCAGGTCACAGAGTTGCTGGGGAAGATAGAGGAGATGGTGACAGGAAACAGAGGTGGACACTATGAAGATGATGGAGATGTTTCAGAGACGTTGTCAGAGAGGAAGAAGATCACAGAGGAACATGTCCAGACATTCCTGACCAAGACACAGAGACAAAGAACTGCTCTGAAAGCTGTGTTTGAAGGTGAGGTTTATCTATTACAGTATGTTTATATATTACAGTATGTAAATAAAATACGCAAATATGTAAATCGTTCCCCCTAAGATACAGTATGTCAGGAGGTGAACTTGAGAGATTAGGACAGATTGTAAACAACTTTATTTAACTTTGTTTAACCACTTGAACCCCAGCATCCCTGTGTGTGTGTGTGTGTGTGTGTGTGTGTGTGTGTGTGTGTGTGTGTGTGTGTGTGTGTGTGTGTGTGTGTGTGTGTGTGTGTGTGTGTGTGTGTGTGTGTGTGTGTGTGTGTGTGTGTGTGTGTGTGTGTGTGTGTGTGTGTGTGTGTGTGTGTGTTGTTTTGCGACCATGCGTGTGTGTCAGTGTGTCTCTCTCTCCTTGACCTTGATTGATTAATAATGTATATTCTAAATATTGCGACACATTCTACATGAAAAAAGATGCTGTAAAAAGTAAAAGCTTAATATTATAAAGCATGGGTCTTCAACAGGGGGTCTGGGACCCCTAGTGGGTCCTCAGAGTTATTACAGGGGGGCCGCCAAGCCGATCGACAAGCTTGTAGATCGGCTATTTAAGACCAAGTACAGAGTCACAGGTCAAGTGTACTCAGTATTGAGGGTTTAAGTGGTTAAATGTCTGAACATACACATTAACATGAATCCAACATATTAATAGATAAGATAATGTATAAACAAACATTCATTTACACAACATTGATGATAGTGCTGTCAAACTAATCTATGAAGATATCTATGAAATCTATGAAAAAGTTTAATCTGCAGCATATTTTTTTCCATGTTTTGGGGGTCCCTGCTTCATTTCTCTATCAGCTAAGGGGTCCTTGGCCTGAAAAACGTTGAAGAGCCCTGTTATAACGGATGGTCGAAGTAACTAATTACATTTACTCAAGTATTCTATGCAAATTGAGATAAATAATACATGATAAGCAATACATACATTAGGAGCATTATTAGATTAAGACCGAGTGCCGCGCTATGAGCTTGTATATCTGCTATTTTATAAAAATTGTGAAAATGTTTTCCAATCGTTGCCTACATTTTATTTTTTATATATATTTTTTTTACTCAAATCTTTGCTTCTGGGGGGTCCCTGGAACAACATATTTTGAGATGGGGGTCCGCGCCCAAATACATATCATTTTGTGGTCCTTGACATGAAAACCACTGATATTTTAGCAACAAGTTTTTTCTTCGAATTTTTGTTCTAGGATTTAGACAAATGTAGAATCCCCAGAAGCAAAGATTTGAGTTAAAAATGTTTGCTTTAAAAATATATATATTCAAAGATTTGCAAAAAATCCCATGATTTTTCAAAAAATCGCAGATCTACAAGCTCATAGCGCGGCACTCGGTGCCGCGCTATGAGCTTGTAGATCTGCTATTTTTGAATAGCCCAAAGAAATCTTAAAATGACAGATGCGTCCCAGGTTTTAATGGGTTAAGTGAAAATGTCTATGCAGGACTTTTACTTTTAACAGTATCTGTACACTGTGGTATTTTTTACTCAAGTAAAACATCTGAGTACTTCTTCCTCCATTGAACTGATCTAATGACCAACAGATTGACACATTGGTGATTTAATTCAGGTATTTTAAAGTCATTTGCATAATTGATCGCATAATATTCAGTATAACTTAAAATTATTGATTCATTTTTTTTACTATTCTGTGGTCAGTGTTGTTGCAGAATTGTTATACATGTAATAACTTATTTAGCTGAATCTCTGAATCCAATCCTAAATCAGTGTAAAGTGAACTAATGCTGTGTGTGTGTGTGTGTGTGTGTGTGTGTGTGTGTGTGTGTGTGTGTGTGTGTGTGTGTGTGTGTGTGTGTGTGTGTGTGTGTGTGTGTGTGTGTGTGTGTGTGTGTGTGTGTGTGTGTGTGTGTGTGTGTGTGTGTGTGTGTGTGTGTGTGTCAGGAGAACATCAGAGTCTACCAGATGTGAAGGTGATGTTGGTTGGTGGAGAACAGGATCAGAGGAGCAGAGCTGGAGATCACATACTGCAGGATGATGTGTTTAAACAAACTCCATTCAAGGTGAGTAATATTATATGAATGTGATGTTATAATGAATGACTTCACTCAAAGTAAGTAAACAGTAAAGTGATCAAATATGTTTTCTGAAGATAATGTAAAAGTATCTGCTGTCATGAATGTTCATTGATCATGTGATCAATGAACTGTCAGTGATCAATACACACAGATGTTCATTTTCAAATGAACATGGAGTCCAACACATGTAGATTCTCATCATGTCTGTAATCTTTAATTTAAACCATGACTGTGTGTTAGCTCTGTGGTTCTCAAACTTTTTCATGTCAAGGACCCCCAAAACAATACATATTAGTCCGTGGACCCCCTTTGAAAAGATATGTCAGGGACCCCCAGAAGGGAAGATTATTATAGCTATAGCAGTGATTCTCAACCATTTTAACTTCAAGGAGCCACAGTTTGATATGCATTAGACCACTGTCCCCTGTTTATCTCTGGAACCCCATCTACACAGTAAAATCATCAGTGTTTATTTAACTCTGAGAGTGTACAAATGGAACTAAATGGACCCGTGAGGGTTCATTTGGTTGCATTTGTACAGTCTCTGAGTTACAGACCCATAAGGTCCCATTCGGTTCCTAACTATCAATCATTTGGCTGGGGACCCTCTAGAACCCCCTCAAGGACCCCTGGGGGTCCCCGGACCCCACTTTGAGAACCACTGTGTTGGCTAACTTTATAGGAGTACACAGTAACAACAACACACTAATCAATTTATTTAAAAAAGGAAAAATCGATAATCGATTATTAAATAAAATAATACATTAATAATCATGACCTATTTTGAGCATATCATGGTTTAACCCATTAAGACCTCGAACGCAGGTTGTCACTTTTTATTTGTCACTGTGTCACTTTTTGATTTGAGCTAAAAGCATAATTTTACACTTTGGCTAATCTAAAATAGCAGATATACAAGCTCATAGCGCGGCACCGAGTGCCGCGCTACGAGCTTGTAGATCTGCTATTTTTGAAAAATCGTGAAAATGTTCGCAAATCTTTTAATATATATTGTTTTAAAGCAAACATTTTTAACTAAAATCTTTGCTTCTGGGGGTCCCTGGAACAAAATATTTTGAGATGGCGGTCTGCGGCCGAATATATATAATTTTGGGGGTCCTTGAGATGAAAAAGTTTGAGCACCACATATAGCAACATACGTTTTTCAGAGAACTGTTGGGATTTAGAAGACATTTGTAGAATCTGCTTCAGGTCTTATTGGGTTAAAGTCTCAAGAGCGTTTTAAAAAACTTAAAAGTTTGAAAATAGCCGATCTTCAAGCTCACAACGCGTCGCATCACGACGCGTTGTGAGCTTGTAGATTTGATATTTTCACTGTCTTTGCATGATATTGTTGTCTGACGAAGTATGAAATAACCCTTAAATGGTTAATCAATGTGGTAATAAATAACATTTTCTTATAAGAAAAATACCTACACAACTCGATTATTTGATTAATTGAAAAAGTAATCGATAAAGTAAATGTGTCACTGTTAGTTATTCTGTTTACTTCCATACAGTAGCTCTTTGCTGGTACTGATCAATAACCTGTGTGGACAAAGTAGGCTACCCAACCTCAATATTTGAGTCGAAATACTCCTGTTCAAATATTTACTCAACTACAAATGAAAGTTGAATAATGATGCTCTCTGTTTCAGTGGTTTAAAGTAACTAAGTACATTTACTCAAGTACTCAAAGTATAGTTTTTAGGCATTTTTACTTAGTAGTTAGTAGTAGCTTACAAGAGTATTTCCCATTTTCAGTACTTTTACTTCTACTCCACTACATCTCAGAGGCAAATATTGTACATTTGTACTTTTACTCCACTACAATTATTTGAAAATGTTACAATAGTTACTTTTCAGATATAAATGATGATGATTATGAAACATACATTAACCACTCTTGCCCTATTTTATACATAGGCTATTTGAAAATAGCCGATGTACAAGCTCACAACGCGTTGTGTTCTTGTAGATCTGCTCTTTTCTTTTTTTATCTGCTCTTTTCAAACATTTGAGTACTTTTAATGTAGGTACTTTAAGTATATTTTGATGCCAATACTTTTGTACTTTTACTCAAGTAACATTTAGAAAACGGGCATTTTACTTGTAACAGAGTATTTTTATATTGTGATATTGCTACTTTTACTTAAGTAATATATCTGAGTACTTCTTCCACCACTGCTCTGTTTAATAAAGTGCTCAGAACATATTCTGTGGAGAAGATAGAATGTCAAATTGACTTATGCACACCTGTATGTCAACTCCAGTGAACACAGAATAGAGTGAATGTTTTTATTATTATGACTAACATACAGTAAACTTCATATTCCAGGAGTTTCAAACCCAGACTAAACTGACAGAATGTGTCAGAGAACAGAATGAAGTTGCTGGAAGAAAAGTGAGTGTGGTGAACTGTCCAGACTGGTCGACTACACCTCCATCACAGAAGATCAAAGACGTCCTTCTACACGGTGTGACTCTGTGTTCTCCTGAACCCCATGCTGTCCTGTTGACTGTTGGTGTCAGGTCCAGTTTCTCTGAAGCTGACAGGAGATCAGTGGAGGAACACATGGAGCTGCTGGGGGACAGAGTCTGGAGACACACTCTGGTTCTGTTCACAGAGGGATGGTGGCTGGGAGAGAGACGTGTTGAGGAGTACATAGAGTCTGAAGGAGAACCTCTGAGGTGGATCCTGGAGAAATGTGGATACAGGTACCATGTTCTAAACTCCAACAACTTGGACATTTCAAAGAGACAAGTCAAAGAGCTGATGGTGAAAATAGAAGACATGGTGATGAGGGACAGAGGACATTTTGGACCTTTGAGACAGATGACCCTGATTGAAAGACTGAAAGGACAGAAAACCTTAACAGAAAAAGAATGGAAGAAGAGAGAGCAGGAGATGATAGAGAGGATGTGTAAGTCTGTGGTGAAGGAGCCAGAAGAACCAACCCTGCCAGCTGTCAGGAGAAGAAACAACATGGACCTAGAGGATGCACGGAGTATGGACTTTCCTCCCAATAGTGAGTATCAATGTGTGTGTGTGTGTGTGTGTGTGTGTGTGTGTGTGTGTGTGTGTGTGTGTGTGTGTGTGTGTGTGTGTGTGTGTGTGTGTGTGTGTGTGTGTGCGTGTGCGTACAAAGTACATAAGAATGGATGGGTTTATTTTCATGAAACTTGTAGGGAATGACTAACTTTTGTGTGGGAGAGGTCAAGGTCAAAATGACATCATGTTTCATATTATCATTGTAAATGTCTTGCTGTCTGTTGTCTTCTGTTCCAGTGAGTGGTGGAACACGCTCTTCAGGAGTTGGAACCATGAGTGAAGTTTACAGCCTGGCTGACACTGATGTAAGTGTGAGAGATGAAGATGTTTCATTGCATTTTCATAGATGGTTCATTAAAACACATTATAATTCTTTATTTTATGTTTTATTTTATTCTAAGTCTGTGATGGAGGAGCCAGTAGAATCAACCCTACCAGCTGTCAGGAGAAGGAACAGCATGAAGTGGCATCCTCCAAGCAGTGAGTATCAATATCCTGTTTACAGTATATCATCATGTCAGGTGGAAACCTTGCATGCTCATTACCTTTTTCAGGAATTGGAAAAAAAACTACCTGTGTTTCAATGGATCCAATATAATACATTATTTACTAATATTAATGAATACTATTTACTCAAGTTTTACTTTTCATCAGATCAATATTTATAAAAAACAAAAAGACTATTTTCAATACTTGGGAATTAATTCATGAAAATTCAAAGTTGAAATATGGAGATACGGCCTCTACCTGACAGTGATGATTTTGTAATCGTGTGTGTGTGTGTGTGTGTGTGTGTGTGTGTGTGTGTGTGTGTGTGTGTGTGTGTGTGTGTGTGTGTGTGTGTGTGTGTGTGTGTGTGTGTGTGTGTGTGTGTGTGTGTTTGTGCATACGTGTTTGTGTGTGTGTGTGTGTGTGTGTGTGTGTGTGTTTGTGTGTGTGTGTGTGTGTGTGTTTGTGCATACGTGTTTGTGGGCATACGTGTTTGCGCACGTGTGTGTGTGTGTGTGTGTGTGTGTATATATATATGTTACAGTATGATTGGAAAACCAGTCAGATTGAAAAAGGAGTGCTTGTTTTCTCCTCCCGCGCTCCCCCGTGGCAAGGCGGGGGAGCGCACCAAAAAAAAGAAATGACGTCTTGGAGGTACAGAGACTAGGGGGAGACGATGATTTACGATTCTGTCCCTATCGGGACATAACTCGGACGGCGCTGAGTCGACTGAAGGTGACTTCACACCGCTCGGCACGGAGACTCGCTCGCCTAAGCTCGCTCGGCGGTTTCTCTCGTGGCTCAAGTCCTTTCAGACGGCAAGTCTCCGTTCGGTGAAAACGAGTGCACCTTTTTCAATCTGACTGGTTTTCCAATCATACTGTAGCATCCCAACAATACAATCAGAGAGCCGTGCGCCTTTGAACCTCAACCACTAAGGAACAACTCACGGCCAAAGCACTGCTCCATTTTACTCCCAACTTGCTACAAAAATCGCTCATGCAAAAGTATATAAGTAATTCTACTTAATTTTCAACCTTCACATGTACCTCCTTTTCTAATAATCATAAAGTGTCATAAAGTGTCTGCTCGCAATTTACTTCCGGGTGGTCAATCTCACCAGCCAATCATCATCTGCGAAACAGTGACCACTCTTGCACGTTGCCACGTCCGTTGCCACGTCGCGCTGACGTGCGCGAAACAAGCGCTGCCGTGCGTACTATGCGAACGACACCAAAAGCGCCAAAAAATCCGCCGACCATTGCTTATACAAAAAGTCAGACCTGGCAACGCAGCCTACGCCAATCATGTGTGAGAGATCTACAAGCTATGGGGCAGAGACGCCGTGTGCCATGCACCGTATCTTAGCAACAACGAAAGCGCTCACTCTCATTGGTCGTGTCACGCTAAGAGCAGTTTCCAGACAATGGCATCTCAGAGAGCTTGCGGTAGTGTTTATATATCTATGGCTGTAGCCATCAGAGTCAGTCGCAGTGACGACGGACAGGGCGCTGTGATAGTTGGCATGTAGCTAACGCTAACGTGGTTGTCATGCCTGCAGCGGCTGTGCAATCACTTTGTCAACAATGCACGTTCGTGCGGTAAATGTTATTATTGCTGCTCCGTTAGTCCATTGTAGATGGTGTATCTTGTGGCTTCTTCTGGTGTAGCTCCACAGCAACTCCAGTAACTAACGTAATGGCAGGACCGCCCCGTGCAACGCACGTTTAGGCTGCATTATGGTAATGTAGTAATTTCAGATCATTTCGGTCCGATTAGGGCAGTGGCTACCCCCCCACCCCCCCCAAATAATCATATTTGAACTGGGGACCCCCCCATTTTGTTTGACTCCGTTCCACAAGTCAATATTGTGAAAATAGCAGATCTACAAGCTCACAACGCCTCACGTTGAGAGGCGGTGTAAGCTTGTAGATCGGCTATTTTCAACATGTTTGCCTCTTTCTTATATTATTTGACAATGTGGCCAATGTTTTATAGTATAGTTTGTTGACTACTTTTGTTGCAGTAATGGTCTTTTCCTTTACTTTAGCTTTTTTATTGTCTCCGCCAGGCCGAAAGGCATGGCGCGAGAGTATGTTTTACCCCCTGTCCGTCCGTCTGTGGATAGCTAATCTCCCGCATCGTTGGCTTGCTCGCAGCGAAACTGTGCACACACACTCCCTGGATGCCAATTCAGAACCTCTGCCCCATTTCTTTCACATGGCCCTGTTATAGTGCCACCAGGAGGCCGCTTTTTGCAAAACACATTTTCTCACAGTACTCCTACATATTTTGTCCTAACATCACGCAAATCGATACACAGTATCTCTATAGTCATTAAAAAAAACACAGTCTTTCAGATTTTTCATATTCCATCCTGATTCACTAAAATGGCTTCCAAAGTTTCCAGGACTGCTCCGTTTTGACCAAAATGCCTCAAATTATGAACACAGCATGCACTTTCCGTGCAACTTTGCACCCACATTCCCACTATGCCGAGCAAGAAATTCCACTTGAGATTTTTCTAATCAGCCTCATGGTGGCGCTATAACAGTCCGATTTGTGTTTTTACCTATAACTGCACCAATCTGTGTAAAACTTTGTATGTGCACTCTCTAGAGGTCAAGGAAAGACCTTTCCCCTGCATTTTTCACATCTACCTTTTATAGCGCCACCAGGAGGCCGACTTATGTACAACATATTTCTTTACATTACTCCTTCCGATTGTATCTACATTTCACGCAAATCGGTACACATGATCTCTATAGTCATGTGATCAAGACGGATCTGTTTAATCTTTCATATTCCATCCCGATTGGCTAAGATTCACATCTAAAGTTTGCACAAAATGCCGCAAATCATGAATGCAGTGTCCGATTGTGGTCAACTTTGCACGCACATTCACACTATGTTGAGGAACAAGTGCTACCATTTTAACATTGGCCTGTGGGGGGTCCCCACCGACTCTACCTGGCCCTTAGGTGGGCCCCACCGAGGCAATTCTATGTGGGGCCGAGGTGGGTCTTAACTGCGATGCCCATGCGGGCTATAAGTAGCTTCTACCTGGCCCTTAGGTGGGCCCCAACTAGCCACGTTTATGTGAGACCAAGGCGGGTCCTAACTGGGTTTGCCCATGCAGGCTTTAACTGGGTTCTACCTGGGCCCTAGGTGTACCCTAACCAACCAGAGTGCAGTGCCCATCGCTCCAAATGTTGTGACGTCAGGGCTCTCAATACTGCACATTGGTGGAGGAGGAGGGGCCGCAGGGCGACCGCACCCATCGCTGAACCAATGGTAGCCCACGGATGTTTCCTCTGGAGATTTAAAATCTGCCCCTCTATGCCACATATCATCCGCGCTACAGGGTCTTCACTGACCGAGCCACGGCCCCACTGGCCCTCATGACGCTACGCCACTTATATGCGCTGCCAAGTGGCCGCGGGCGCTACGTGGGCGTGGCGGCGGGCTAGACGCGAGGCCCTGCGTAGCAGGGCCGAGCTTCTAGTATACACAAATGACATAAGAATGGATGGGTGTATTTTCATTAAACTTGTAGGGAATGATCAGCAGGTTGCCCTGAAAAGATGAACTTCTTTGTAGAAGAGGTCAAGGTCAAAATGACATCATGGTTCATATTATCATTGTAAATGTCTTGCTGTCTGTTGTCTTCTGTTCCAGTGAGTGGTGGAACACGCTCTTCAGGATTTGACACCATGAGTGAAGTTTCCAGCCTGGCAGACTTTGATGTAAGTGTGAGAGAGGAAGATGTTTCATGTCTCCATCATACCTGATCATTATAAGAACACTGATGTATTTTATATCTTTATTCATGGCATTTGTAAGAACAATAATATTTGTTCCTTTTTCCTCCCTGGCTCTTACATCTTTATTAACATTTCATTAAATTTAGTTAAACATGTGTGTGATTAAACATGTAGTTTATTAATGATACAGCAATAATCTGTTGATAACCAAGAGCTTTGGTGTTTCAAATATTTTTTAGTGTGAAGCACAGGATAGGAGTATACAATTCTGTTCATATACATGGATTGCTTCCTTTTTCCCCCAAAAACAAACAGACATTTAATAGACAGTTAAGATGAAAAGAATTACACTCAAACTTAAAGCAAAAAACAAAAGGACCCTCCGCCTCCCTTCCCCCTCCCCAGAAGTGCTGCCCCAAATTATGTGTGACACAAGTCATCCACAAGGATTAGCCTTTCAACCTTTAAGAAAGGAGACTAAAGGCTTCCAACTCTTTTCAAAATCTTGGTTACAAATTAAAATATTTTTTATCATATTTTTCCATTGTTGATTGTAAGATAAATCAGATTTAAGTACAGACAATTGATATACCATCCGGCCGATCTATCAGGAGGATATTTTTTCAATAATTGACATGTCAGTGAATATTCCCTATCTTTCAGTCAGGCTCTGGTCTAAAAATGTTACATTTTATACATTTACAACCAGATCAGCTTTCATTGAAGTGAACATACAGTATTTCAGCGTTATTATATCAGCGTTATTACAATATTTGTATAAGCTCAAGTTTATTGTTTTATGCAGTTTGATGGATCCTGTATTAATGTACACTGTTGTGTTTCAGTCTTCTTACAGAGGACACTTTGGACATTCGTCTTCATCACATGAGACACGACAGAAGACACTGTTTGAAAGACTGACAGGAAAGAAAACTTTAACACAAAAAGAATGGAAGAAGAGAGAGGAGGAGGTGATAGAGAATATGTTGAAGTTTGTGATGATGGAGCCACAAGAACCAAGTAGTGAGTCTTACTTTTATCCTCTTATATGGACATTAATGAAGTATTAAAATGTGTGTGTGTGGGTATGTGCGTGCATGCATGTGTCCTTGCATAACATAACAAGAATGGACGAGTGGATTTTCATGAAACTGGGAGGGAATGATCAGTAGGCTGACTTGAAGAGATTATTAACTATTGGGTGTAAAAGGTCAAAGGTCAAAATGACATCATGGTTCTATGTGAGGAACATAGAGATGTTGTGCTGGGCTGCAGGGTTTTCACATCCAGGTGTGTTTTTATTATCATTGTAAATGTCTTGCTGTCTGTTGTCTTCTGTTCCAGTGAGTGGTGGAACACCGTCTGAAACAGGAAGTTTATACTGCTGGTCACCTGCCAAGGTCTCTGATTGGCTGACAACACATCCTGGACCAACAGCGCCCTCTTCAGGATATGACACCATGAGTATAGCTCCCAGCCAGGCAGACACTGATGTGATGAGTGTGAGAGATGAAGATGTTTCATAGATTAAACTTCAGTTTGACATCAGTCTGACACATTTTAATTTCTTAGTTATAAAAATCTATCCCAACCCACGTCTCGTAACAACACATTAATGTCACATTCATTCTGACCATTCCAAAAAGCTACATATCTTCACAAGTCAGCTATTTTAACAACAATCTCAACTATATAAAATGCTATTATTATAGTTGTGTGCATGTACAGTAGACCAGGAATTATCTATCTATCTATCTATCTATCTATCTATACATCTATAGACACACACACACACACACACACACACACACACACACACACACACACACACACACACACACACACACACACACACACACACACACACACACACTGGCCCTCATTTATCAACGCGGTGCAGACCAAATAATGGGCGTACGGCAAGATCACCGCAACTTTCGGCATTTATCAATATATCCTGACGTTGGCTTCATCCTACCGTACGCTGAGATCTCACGTCTGGTCGAGACCAGTTGTTGACGTTGGCTGCGCCCGTTTATTCCTTTTTAGACCTGCGGAGCAGCATTGTCTGACTGTCTGACAGGCATCTGGACACATAATCCACTCCAAATGTACACTACACTAATAAATAATCCCTGTAAAAATATAATATTTTATAAACTAATTTAAACAAACTGCTTTAACAGTCATTCGGTTAAGCTTGCAGATCTGGCTTTATTGGCTATTTGAAAATAGCAGATCTACAAGTTCCCAACAGGTCGCATCGCATGGACAGTTATGTGATGGATGTGACATATTAACTCCTTAGAGACCACCTCATACCCACCTCTTTGATAACCAGTTGGACGTGTGTCCAATGAGAGGAGAGGAAAGGACCACACAGTGTTAAACAGTGTAACTTGCACTCTGAACCGGACCTGTAAAGGTTTTTTTTAACATGGGTTTGAATGGGGGACTAAATAGGGGGCGTGGCTAAGTGGTTTTGCCGATTATGTCGGCGTGGTAACGCGAAACGGCAATACAAGTAATAGCCTGGTTGGCCCGGTCGTTCTGCACATTGCCAGGGACGTGTAAACCGTGTGGGAGGAGTAGCATTTGGGGCGCCGCGTGCGGCCAAAATGGGTAGTTTTTTGCGAATAACGTCGCAATGGTAACGCTCAACGGCAAAACCCTTCCGAGCACACGATTCCCGGGCAAGTCGCACATTTTGATGTATATATTGCCGGTAAACCGTAAACCGCGCGCCAGTTACGGACGGACAAAGTTTTGTGGCGTGAAATAAGTATCATGATTAAGTATGGCGGATTACAATAAGTGTTTTGCCATTACATGGCCTTTGAAAGAGGTTGATCATTCCATGGACATTGTGAGTAAAACCAGCTCCATACAGAATAATCACACTGACTGAACATCAGGAAAGTTACTGATTGTTTGTTTCCTGCTTTTTATCTTTCAGACCAGTTTTTCCCCCATCGTGCACACAGAACACACAACCAATGAATACAGGTAGGTCATCCTCAACAGCTTCCTCCACATGTAGAAGTTGTGTCTTTGAGAACATCAGCTGATCATTCACCACAGCTGAGTCTTCCTGTTTCCACTGTTGTTTCTATTCAACCAACCACTGTGATGGTACATGAACTGGATACAACATGTGGCAACGTGACACCTCATGAAGTCAATAGATGATATCAATGTTGGTTTTGGGGGTGCCGGTTGTCAAGTGGTTAAGGCGCGTACCACACAGACTTTGATGCCTGACATCGTGTCCCGGGTTCAATTCCCGAGCCAGACGGCGGATTTGCTGCATGTTATTAATTCCACGACTCTCTCCCTGTTTTTGTCCACTGTAACTAAATAAAGGCAGAAAGGCCCCAAACATATCTTGATACAAATAAATGCTTGTTTTGTGTCACAGGTTCACGTTCCCAGAGGCGGGGCTGTTCCAGTGCAAAAAGACAGGGTTGGCGTTTGGAACGACAGGGGAAGGAGAAGTCCTCTACAGGACTGTTCAGTGGGATGAGGACCAGCTCCAGTCAACAAGAAGGACTCCTGCAGGTCCTCTGTTTGACATTCAGTGTCCTCACCAGTCTGTCTGCCAGCTACACTTGCCACACTGTGACGTCACACCTGGTGAGGCATCACTTTCAAGTTTCTTGTTCAAAGTCACTCTGTATAACAAATCTGTTGAAATCAACAACTTCTGCCTTCTGTGTACTGAGAATGAAACTTAGTGTGTCTGACACACAGCAAGGAAGAGGCGGATCGAAGGTTAAAGGTCACAATGGTGAGTCTGTTGACCAAATGGTGAAAAACAAAGGATAGATGAGGGGCGTGGCTCCGCTGGCTGCCACGGCTCAGCTCTGATCCAGTGTACTGTAGTGGAGAGGAGAAGCTGAGTCAGCCATAATTATCACGATGATAAACAAATGAAGCAAGCGCACTGCAACTGCATAAAGGTTAAGCAGGCTGGAAGCGCTACAACACTAGAAAGCTAAGTGTAGAGTAGCTGAACTTTACCATACGTAAAGATTGGATAAGACCTGGTTGGTGTGCAGACCAGGTTGTTGTGGAGCGTGGAGGTGATTAGAGACGAGGGGCAGGTGTGATGATGATCGTAGATGAGAGGCAGGTGGAGCTGTCAACACCGGCTGATGAGCGCGGAGTGAGCGCCAAATGTAGATGAAGAGGTGAGGATGGCCGAGTCGTAACACACAGCCAGCTAATTTAAAACTATGTAGATGTAGAGGTGAGTCGTAATGTAAACTATATAGATGTACTGGTGAGTCGTAATGTAAAACTATGTAGATGTAGAGGCAGGGGTGAAAGTGGGCCGGAACGGTCCGGAACGGCGTTCCGGTAAAAGATTCGGTCCCGGAACGCCGTTCCGTTAAGAAAAAGTCAAAGGCAGCTGTGAAAATCCCATATTAAATAACCTGCCAGGAGACCCATGGCCATGTTCAAGAATAAAACATAATCTACTAACGTCAGATTAACATACAGGGCGTCACAACCATTCATTAATTTGTGCGTACGACGGGACACTCTCACAGATCCGTGATTTCCCCTGACTTCTTTTTTTTTTCTCCCCCCGTTCCGCATAAACTGTTGCTTTCGCGTGAAGTTAAGTAGTTTCAACTAGGCTACCTGGGTACTTCTACTTCCAGTAGTATGATTTCAAAATAAAACGTGTGTTGAATTGTAACAAAACAAGGATAGAGTTTTAAAAAAACTCTTATTCTGAAATGCACATCGTTTTGAAAGGAAACCAGATTTATTTTCTGGAGGCCACTTGACAGCTTTCTGCTCACGGAACACAGCTCCACACTAACGTGCATCGTCAAAAAATGTAAACACGGACGTGGGTCATGGGACATTATGGAATATAAATACTTTGTGGCAAAAGTTCGACATATTTACAACCATGATCTCTGAAACCAAGACAATGTGGGGCTATGGAACAAAAGTGTGTTTTCTTTCATCTTTTCAGAAGGTGAGTAATTCATCTTATCTAATGCTGATAGTGGTGGAAAGTAACTAAGTACATGTACTCAAATACTGTACTTCAGTATAATTTTAAGGTAATTTTACTTGACTGGAGTATTTCCAATTTGCAATATTTTTATGTCTATTCCAATACATCTCATAGGCAAATATTATACTTTTACTCCACCTCAATTATTTGAAAACTTTAGTTTAATACTACTATAGTTACTTTGTGGATTTTAATTATTATGACAAAACATACATAAACCGCTTCAGCCCCATTTAAACTTTGGCTTTTTGAAAATGTACATATTGTACAGTATGGTCAAGTTGGACAATATAGCTCTGTTTTCATCATGTGTATCAGGGGTGCAGCCATGGGTGGGCCCAGGGACAGGATTTATTTATGAGAACGAGAATTAAACAAAGTAACCCTAACCTAACCCTAACCCTAAACCTAAAACCGAAATAAAGTAAAGGAAAAAAAGTACCAAAACCCACCCAAACCCGCACATTTTTCGACCCGAAACGCAAAAAAATTGCGTGCGCGCGCACGGGACCCATGCACGCGCGCTGCGCGCGTGCATGTGTCAGTTCCGGCAAGAAATGTCAACCACTTTCACCACTGTGTAGAGGTGAGTCGTAATGTAAACTATGTAGATTTAGAGTCGTAATGTAAAACTATGTAACACACAGCCAGCTAATGTAAAACTATGTACTGTGGGCGAGCTCTCAGCACACAGAACACATTGGGAAGTGTTGTGTCTGCTTTTCACATCCTCCTCACAACAAAATGTTTTATGTAAAATATCTGTAAAATGTGCAAAACTTTTCACAGGTGATGACCTTTGTGTGGCCAACATCACAGATGAGGGGATACACTTCTTAAAACCTCTGAAAGTGACCCAGACTCACGTGATTGTAAATGTGACCCACCTGTCTCTCTTTGGGCTGACGTGGACGTGGATTCTCGACCTCTTAAACCCTAAACCTAAACAAATTGTTGGTCAAGTTCTTCTGTTCCTTCGACCGCCAAGTGAAAGATATGAGATGAATGTATTCCTGCTGCCGAGAAATGTGCATCCCGAAGAGGTAAAATGTGTTATCTAATGCTAAGTAGCCTCATCCCTTAAAGTTTGATTATCTTCATACGTATTGTACTTCAACATAAAATGGATTGTGATTCTGAAGAGATGCTAGTCTGTAGGTTTGGGCACATTGACAGCCAATATCAGGCCAAAGTCCATAACTTGTACTAAAGAGCCATGTCAAAATAGACTGTCCATCAACAGTGACAAATAATGGTCTGCAGACTAGTTAGTCTATACCAGGCATTATGATGGAACCATGTGGTAAAGTGTGTGTCATTGTAGGTGGAAAAACAATATCAACAGGATGTACGGATCATGAATACACCTACATGTTCACTCACCGCACACACATCGTACAGTCTGCACTGTCTTCCACATGAAGCACAACCAAAGGTATCACACACTTGTTGGTCTAGTCCTACTACTTCTGCTACTACTGCTACTATTACTAATACTACTGTAAAATGACTGCAACTACTACAGTAATCCAATGCAATAGTAATACATGTATGTGTGTCTTCAGGCTGGGCTTTATTATCTGGACTTTGGGAATAATTACCAGCCAACATTTGAGGTGTTCATGGATTTGAAGACAGAATACTTCTCATTGGAGCTACGAGGACCTGAGGGTGAGCGTGAGCCGGTGTGGAATGGACACAAGCTCAGAGTTAAAGGTACAATTATGTTTCTTAAGCTACATTAAGTACATTTGCACATACCTGTAATTGTGTCTGGGTTTTCGCCTGTTTATTAGGAGCATCTACTGAACAGCACACAGTGATCAGTGTCTCAGATCCTAATTCCACAATGAATTGTATTTGAATACATGGAGCTCCTCTTAATGTGCAGGAGACAGCTTAGTCCTTTGAGTAAGAGGATGAAAACATTGATGCTGCAACATTTAAATATCTACCGATAAAAGTCAGAGATGTGTATAACGATAATTTAAACAATATGAAATGTGAAATACACACATTTGGTTTGGCGATGAATGATTCCTCTTTTAGGTATTCTGGGGGAGCAAGTTGCTTTTCCCCTACCAATCGTGGCCTTCTGAATCCCCCCATCTTTACCTTTAAATGCACTAAATCTCTGTCTGTGAGTGTTTCCACAGCAAAACTGCAGAACTGTCTCACTATTATGATAATGTGTATGGCGGGTGAGCAGCAGTTTCTAGAAGGGGAGCAGCAGCATGAGATAAGGCAGCAACAAAGCTAATGAAAAGTTGCATGCCGGTGTCACGCATTGCATTTTCATGTGTGATACCGGAATGCACTCCATCTCCAATCTCCTCACACAACTCAACTTTTAGACATCGATAAAAACACAATTGACTTTAGACCCAACTGACTTTAACTTGATTTAATGGTTAATTTATTTACATTTATAAATTACATAAACATGAGTGTCATTGACTCCTGCATGTTTCAGTCAACAGTTGTACATCTGAGTTAAGTATTCAGTATTATCATTGTATTCAGTATTATCAAAAACTTGTTTTTACTGTTTTTACTTTTTGATTTCTGCAAATGGTTTTCTATCTTGTTTTATTATGTACTGTAGCACTTTGAGGTTTGTTTCAAATGTAAAGTGCAATACAAATAAAATGTATTATTATTATTATTATTATTATTATTATTGTATCCATAATTGTGCATTCAGCCACTACTTTGATGACTAAAATAATGTTGTATAATTAGAGGATGTTATTAAGATTAATATTTAGATATAATATTAATCATGTGTGTAAACCCTGCAGTAAAGGCTTTCACTTCATGTCATCCACAGGACAAATCAAACCAACGATAATGAAGCCCATCAGCCATTCTGTTTCAGGTACACACCCATTGTCTTATATATACATATATACATATACATGTACATATATACGTTTTCCCTTTCTTTCAACTTAACAATCTTAAGATTTACAGTATGTTATCCTTTGATTTGCATAAAGGCAAACAGGTTTTCTTGATGGAAAATCGGGACGCTTTAGTCAGTAAAGTGAAGAACGTGGGTCCCATCCTTGATTATCTGCAAAGTAAGGGCTTCCCTCCTGAAATGGCCGCCAACGTCCAAGCTGAGACCACACCTCAACAAAGCATGAGGAGGATCCTTGACAGTGTGACCACCGCTGAAGCAGCAGAGACCTTGTACAAAGCTCTTGTCATAAATGAGAAGTTGGTCATGGAGGAGATACTGGGTCTGGGATAATACCAGGGGTGGATCTACGGTGGGTGGACCTGCACCTGATAGGCACAGGCCCACCCAGAGTTACACATTTGTCCTAATGTCAATCACATGAACTGAAGCATGCATAATGTCAATCAAATGAACTGAAGCATGCATAATGGGACAATGTACATTGTTGTTGGAACATAAACACAGACAGGGTGACGCTGAACCTTCCTCACATTTGTTTATATTTTTCATGTGCAGAACATTTAAAATGTTAACCAATATCTGCTGTGTTAAATTATTTATCAGGCTGTAGGTTTATATGGGGAAATATTTTGTAATAAATTAAACTAACCCTTGGATAAGATGTGACTTATTTTTGTAATGAAATGATTTGGTCTACAGTTCAAACATGTACATTGTAACCTATTCACTAGAAACAAATTTCCTACGAAAATTCAAGTGTGCCTGCTTTAGCTGGCTGAGGTGGGAAGGGGACAGAGCGTGTGTGTGTGTGTGTGTGTGTGTGTGTGTGTGTGTGTGTGTGTGTGTGTGTGTGTGTGTGTGTGTGTGTGTGTGTGTGTGTGTGTTGCCTTGTCTCCATGAACAAATGACCGCAGCAAAGGTCTTTAATCTGACCACCTGCAGTTAATTTACATTAAATGCAATTGGTACAATGTAAGTTCGGGAGGGAAGACCACACCAGATAACATCTCCTCCCCCTCCTAATCGCCTCCAATCTGGCCAACACCAACTCCTCCCAAGCTCACCTGCTTGCGATGGCGCTGATAACAACTCCTCCCTTATCTCCTCCTACCAAACTAATCAAGGGTTGTATTTATACCACGCCATGCCCGCTCTCATTCATGCTCAGTGTTCTCGCATGAGCACACACGCATAAAGCGAACGAAGACAAATACAGCAAAGTATTTCTACTTACCTGCAAACCATGGACAACGAAGACTCATTCCAAGTCATGGCTTCGGACGAGGAGGATTTCGACAACCCAGACCCTCCCGTCCCGCCAACTCCATCACCAGCAACATCCAGCCGCCGCCTGCGCTCAGCCACTTCAACCCCAGTCAGTCGGTCGCTCACCCGAACCCCGGTCGAGTTCCGCCACCAACCAACACCGCAGAACCCCCCGCACACCCCCACCACTCGAACGAGCCGCAGCCAGCGCGCTCGCCACGCAGCCAGCTGCCCCGCCGGGCCATACACCACCCGTGCCAGTCAACGCACTTCGACTCCAGCCAGGTCAGTCAACCCTCCGGTCCGCCCCATTTCGGAATGGACCGTAATTGGCCTTCAGAAAGCCCTACGGGCAAAAAATGTATTATTTTCCAGAGCAGCTCCTAAAGCGACATTGTTTTCCAGGGTATGGACATCGACCTAGCCTCCCTATTAAAGCCCTCCGCCGCCACCCACCAACCCAGAACCGTCGACTGCGGGGGGGTATCCATTACTCTCCGTGACCTCCACACCTCACCACTACACACCGTGCTCACACCCACCGAATTTGTTCTGGCGTTTTCCCTTTTCCGCAACATAATCTGTTCACTATTTCCCACCCGCAGGCAGGAGCTGGACGATTACGTCCAGATAATAATGGACATGGCCGTCCGCTTCGGGGGCACCGCGTACTTCCAGTACCACCGGCAGTTCGCAGCGATGGCGGCAGCTCGGCTCCAGCAGTGGAACGTGGCAACCTATTGGGGCGCGCAGGACACCGAGCTGTACTGCCGGCTCTTTGCCGGCAGAACCGCCATCGCCTGCACCCTGTGCGGCTGCCCCGCCCACCCCACCACCGATTGCACCCTGGTCTCCAGCTCCCACCCCACCACCCCCGCACCGCCCCCCGGCCCCCGACCAACCTACAACCAGCAACCCCCACCACTCATGTCCTCCGCCGTCCGCCCAGCCAGGCCAAGAACAGAGCGTCCCACCACCTTCCCAGCCTCCTCCCAGTCAAGGGACCGTCGAGGCCGCCAACTTATCTTCGTAGGCTCCAAAATGGTCTGCAACAACTTTTAACGACCAGGGCTGCAACATGTCCACATGCAAAATGTTGCACGTGTGCACTTTTTGCAGCGGAGCACATTCCCGCCCCACCTGTCCCCACAATCCCACCAAGCCCGCAGTCAGCTGACTATCACAGCACCTCGCCACTCCCATCAACATCCCCGCCATAGCCTCAGAATTAGCCTCCCACCCAGATCCCACCTTCATCCGTTTTTTCATAGACGGCCTCAACCACGGTTTTTCCCCCGGCCTCATCACACTCCCAGACACATCCCACACCTGCAATAACCTCCAATCCGCCATAACTGACCCAGACACCGTCGACGCCCTCATCACTAAAGAAGTCAACCAGGGTTTCATGATAGGCCCCTTCACCTCCCCCCCATTCCCCACCTACAGAATCAGCCCCGTCGGCATAGCCACCCGAAAGTACTCAGGCAAGAAAAGACTCATCATCGACCTCTCATCCCCCCACGGTTCCTCAGTCCCCAGCATTAACAGCCTCATCCCCAGTTCAGACTTCTCCCTCCAATACTCCACCGTCACCCACGCCATCTCCCTCATCCGTCTAGCCGGCCGCGGGGCCTGGCTTGCCAAAGCCGACATCACATCGGCTTTTAAAGTGCTCCCCCTCCACCCAGACTCCTGGCACTTGTTCGGAGTCTGCTGGAGGGGGAAGTACTACTTCTCCGTAAGGCTAACATTCGGCTGCAAAAGCAGCCCCAAGCTTTTTGATAACTTATCAGAGCTGCTTTGTTGGATTCTACTGAACCAATACAAGATCCCATTCCTCGTCCACCTCCTAGACGATTTCCTATCCGTAGACTTCCCTTCATCACCCCCCGCACGCACTCTGCTAGCAATCCGAACGGCCTTCACCGCCCTCGGTGTTCCCCTCGCCGAGGACAAAACAGAGGGCCCCGCCACCAGCCTAGAGTTCCTCGGCATTAATCTCGACACCACCACCTTCCAAGCTTCACTCCCCCTGGAAAAATTACACCGAATCACCCTAATCATCGCCAATTTTGCAGACACCCCCTCGTGCACCAAACAGCAACTCCTCTCACTCCTAGGTCACCTCAACTTCGCCACCCGCATCATCCCCCAAGGCCGCTCATTCATTTCCCACCTCCTCTCACTAGCCTCCTCCGTCCCAGCCCTCCATAACCAGGTCACCATCTCCCCAGAGTGCAAGATGGAGCTCTGCCTCTGGCACAATTTGCTGCAAAATTGGAATGGAATCAGTTTCTTTTATGATGATTTCCACTCCTCACCAGAGGACCTCCAATTATTCACAGACGCCGCCCCCTCGGTAGGCTACGGAGGCTACTACCAAGGCCGGTGGTTCGCGGAGGAATGGCCAGAGGAGATGCTAGATCCCCCGTGTGACTCCGGCCATTCCTCCGCCTTATTCGAACTGTACCCGATAGTGGTAGCGGCTTCCCTTTGGGGATCGGAGTGGACCAGCCGCTCCGTCCTCATTCACTCAGACAACCAAGCTGCCGTCAACATCATCAATAAAGGTCGCTCCTCCTCACTCCCCATCATGGCACTCCTCCGTCGACTCACCTGGATCACCGTCACTCACAATTTTATCATCCGCGCTGCCCACGTCCCCGGTCACCTCAATACAATTGCTGACTCACTCTCTCGTTCTCTGTTTCAGAAATTCAGGCACTTGGCTCCAGAAGCAGACACCTATCCCACTCCGGTACCTCCATATTCACACATGACCTTCCCCTGAACCATCCGCTCGGCCATCTCATCCACCACGCACGGCAAACCATCCTCCAGTCACTCGCCCCATCCTCACTCTCCACCTATTGGACGGCATGGAAGAACTTCCAGCTGTTCCACGCCACCTTCACCCTGCGCTTCCCGTCACTAGACCTGGCCACCCTCACGGCGTACGTCAGCCACTGCCACCACTCCCGGTCCATGCACTCCTCCACTATCCGAGTTTACCTATCCGGCATAAACTTCATCGCTAAACTCCTCACCGGCGCCGCTCACCCCTTCCACACGCACCCCCACGTCACACTGCTTCTCAAAGGCATCAAACGCCACGAGCCTCACCACCCTCCTAGCCGCCAACCCCTCACAGACAACGTCCTCGCCGACTGCATCACCGTCCTCCGTTCCGGCCACTCAGACCCATTCACCGACTCCACACTCGAGTCCCTATTCCTCCTGGCGTTCTACGGTTTCCTCCGCTGCTCCGAGTTCACGTCCACTAATACTAGGTTCGATCCGGCTCGCCACCCCTGTCTGTCCGACCTATCAATATTCAGCCCTTCCACCCTCATCTACACCCTCCGGCACAGTAAGACCGATCAGTTCGGAACATCCACCCCCATTCACCTGTTCAAACTAGACTCACCCCTCAGCCCATACGAACCACTCGTCCGCCACCTCGCCATCCGTCAGTCGCAAAACGCCTCACCATCCGACCCCCTGTTCATCTCAGAATCCGGTTCCATAGTCACACGCACCTGGTTCCACCATCATCTCCGCTCCGTCCTCACTAAAGCCGGCTACGCCGCCAACCACTTCTCCGGTCACTCATTCCGTATAGGCGCAGCCTCCACAGCCTCCCGGAAAGGCGTCCCCGAACACACGATCCAAATCCTGGGCAGGTGGTCTTCACAAGCATACCACACGTACATCCGTTCCAACTCCCACGATCTCCTCCAAGCCCACATCGCACTCACCCGTTAAAACGATGCACCATTCTTTGGGGTCTTTGCGCGACTAGGTCGCAGACGGACCACGGGCCCCAAAGCCAATATACCCAGGGCCCATGCCCCAGACCGCCCGGCCCCCCGCCCGCTCCTCTCCATTCCTCCTCCCTACCTCCCCTCATCCCCCTACATCCCTCGCCCCTCCTTCAGGCGCTTCATCCCGCCTCTCTTCCCTCCCCGCCTCTATCTCACCACCTTCATCTCCCTACAACCTCCCCCCCTCTTCCCCTTCCCCACCTTACGCCCACCTCCCCTACAGTATCCCAACAACGGGACCCCCAATCGCCCCCTCCGTCCCAACAACGGGACCCCCTATCATCCCCGCCGTCCCAACAACGGGACCCCCTATCATCCCCGCCGTCCCAACAACGGGACCCCCATTCCTCCCCTCCGTCCCAACAACGGGACCCCCTAATCATTCCCTCCGTCCCAACAACGGGACCCCCATCCATCCCCTCCTTCCCAACAACGGGACACCCATACACCCCCTCATTTCCCCCCGACCACGCCTTTCACATCTAAGGCGCCCCTTCCCCCCAACCTAACCCATCTTCCTTCCACAGTGGCACCACATACACAATAACCCCTTCTCTCAACAGTGGCACCACACACACAAACCAATGCATTCCCCTGCACAAACCTTTCTCCCCACAGTGGCACCACATACACAAATCAATGCATTCCCCTGTCTACATTTCAATGCATTCCCCCGTCTACATTTCATCATCAATAAATACAACCCAATCGATTCTCTGTTTGATGGTGTGGTCTTTGCTAGTGAAATGCAATTGGTACAATGTAAGTTCGGGAGGGAAGACCACACCAGATAACATCTCCTCCCCCTCCTAATCGCCTCCAATCTGGCCAACACCAACTCCTCCCAAGCTCACCTGCTTGCGATGGCGCTGATAACAACTCCTCCCTTATCTCCTCCTACCAAACTAATCAAGGGTTGTATTTATACCACGCCATGCCCGCTCTCATTCATGCTCAGTGTTCTCGCATCCCACCACCTCCCCTTCTCCTCCCCATGCAAAAACTAACCCTGCAAAACTGATCTGTTCTCCTCTCTCACACATGCTTCCTCTAGGTCTCCAAGGGGGGTCTTTGCGCGACTAGGTCGCAGACGGACCACGGGCCCCAAAGCCAATATACCCAGGGCCCATGCCCCAGACCGCCCGGCCCCCCGCCCGCTCCTCTCCATTCCTCCTCCCTACCTCCCCTCATCCCCCTACATCCCTCGCCCCTCCTTCAGGCGCTTCATCCCGCCTCTCTTCCCTCCCCGCCTCTATCTCACCACCTTCATCTCCCTACAACCTCCCCCCCTCTTCCCCTTCCCCACCTTACGCCCACCTCCCCTACAGTATCCCAACAACGGGACCCCCAATCGCCCCCTCCGTCCCAACAACGGGACCCCCTATCATCCCCGCCGTCCCAACAACGGGACCCCCTATCATCCCCGCCGTCCCAACAACGGGACCCCCATTCCTCCCCTCCGTCCCAACAACGGGACCCCCTAATCATTCCCTCCGTCCCAACAACGGGACCCCCATCCATCCCCTCCTTCCCAACAACGGGACACCCATACACCCCCTCATTTCCCCCCGACCACGCCTTTCACATCTAAGGCGCCCCTTCCCCCCAACCTAACCCATCTTCCTTCCACAGTGGCACCACATACACAATAACCCCTTCTCTCAACAGTGGCACCACACACACAAACCAATGCATTCCCCTGCACAAACCTTTCTCCCCACAGTGGCACCACATACACAAATCAATGCATTCCCCTGTCTACATTTCAATGCATTCCCCCGTCTACATTTCATCATCAATAAATACAACCCAATCGATTCTCTGTTTGATGGTGTGGTCTTTGCTAGTGAAATGTCTTATAATGCAGAAGATACTTTGAATGTATAATTGTACATATTGCCATTTACATTTGCCTCATTGCAGAGCAGCCGGTGGCCACAAACATCGACGAGCGCAAGACCTCACATCTGAATCAATCGTGAATTCTGGTAAAAAAAAAAACACTCTCCTAGAAGTCATGTTTTTGGATTGGTTAATCTTCATTTCGAAGCTTACCTGTGAACATCCAGGTAGTTTGTTGTGCTCTGGATCTCCCCAAAGCATTAATATAGAGTTTTATGACTAAAATCGGGTCTGCAGAGACGAGTCAGACTAGCATCAACTGAAAACAGGTTTGACGCAGGGCACACAACTCAGAAGAGGTGAAACGCCACACACCAAACGCAAATCGGAGTCTCACTAAATGAATGAGAAAGTACTGTATGCAGAGATGTTGAGTGAAACAAAACAATTGCTCTCCCGCAACCTGACAACACTGCGTTCCTTCAATGAGGAAGTCACTGGCTTGTTGTTTTCGTTGCGGTGTGTTTTGTGTTTTGTCTCTTGAATTACCCAAATTCTGGAGGATTAAACACATGGATAATTCATGGGATATGCAATACTAAATGAGGACAAACCTAGAGCAAAGAAAAGGGTGTTGTTGCTCCTTTAGTGATTTTTTTGGAGGTAGAAAAAATAATTGATGTACATTTTTGAACAGATAGGATTTAAACCATACTATTGGACACTCCTTCTTTATAACACACAGGAGGATATTCCAGCACCCATTCAAATGATTCTAATCACTGTTTCTCGACATCGGGTTTGGGGACCACCAGGTGTTCAAATAGATGTGAGCTCCAGTCCTGGACATGTGTTTGGAGTGAACGTTGAATGAGTCACTCAAAAAGACCCCCATAGTGTGTGGAAGTGCTTCTCGGTGGACAGGGGTGTTGCAAGAGCTCCCTTCCTGATGTGGTAATGACCTCTTCCTGGAATTGGATTATTTAAATGGTCGAAGGTGAAATACAAATGGTACTAGAATCTTAAACATTTTCAAAAAAGATAAAAAAATTGTGATAGCGAAAATAGACAATATACAAGCTCACAACGTGTTGCATCGTAACAAGTTATGAGCTTAGTGATTGATATTTTCGCATTCACTATTTAAAAAAAATAATGATAGCGATGGTGGTTACAAATCAGGACACAACGGCTGCAAAACTGGCTCTACCAATGTCCTCAAAAAAGTCAAATAACAGCCGATATTTCGGTTATTATAAAACAGGCTTAACAGGCATCATTTTGCAGTGTGTCATAGTGAAAGCAAAGCAAAGCAAAGTTTGTTGTTTACCCAGGGTGTCGGACTAAGTACGAAACTTGTTTCCAGCCGGACCCTGCATGGAAGCCTTGCTCAAGGGCTATTCAGCAATGATTCATGTGGCGTGTTGGATCTGGTCGAGGCCGATGAAGCTGTAATAATCAGCGGAGGCGTCCACCAGGAAGTGTTTGAAGGCGTCGGCTGTGCGATAGGAGAGAGTGAAGCCCCAGATACACTCACTGACCCTCAGCAGAAAGCTGCCCTCTGGCTGCTCTGCAAGCAAAGACTCAGCCTCCTGACGGGAGATGATGCCTGGAGGGAGAGAGAGCAGACAGAGATCCATTTCAGAAAACACTGTCCACTTATGCCCACTTTTTTAAAATAGATAAAATAGCCAATTTACAAGCTCAAAACGTGTCATATGACGCGCTGTGAACTTGTAGATTGGCTATACTCACTATTATTTTTATTTAAAAATAAATACATTTTGGTCAAAATCTTTATTGAATTTTATAGCATAAGCAAATATCCAACAATTCAAGCAGCATCTATAAAGAGAAAGGCGATGTCGTACATAGAAAATGTTTACATACCCATCAAAAACATCATAATATTGTACTTCCATATATAATACATCAGAGCTACTTGAACATAAACGAATACCATAGACCAATATGCAGAAAGTCTTTTTGAGAATGTTCACCTACATGCCAAAAATAGGGATTCCAGGTTGAAGTGGCTGAAGAATGTATGGTTGCCGACAAGAAATGTGTCTATAACATGTTTGTCACATGTCCCATGTAGATGGACGGGTGATGGGTGTGGATTGAGATGCACCCCGAATGTCACCCCTCAGAGCAGAGCAGAGCATGCTATATTTCTAAAAAAAATCTCAAAATAGTAAGTGATGGGGAGGAGAGAAAAAGGTCTTGTTTGGTGCAGAAGGAGAGTGGTGGTTATTGAGTAAACACATGGTACCCCCTGGGCCGCCAAAACCTGCTTCTCTTTTCGCCCGCCTGCTTTTTCATCTCCTTGTTGACCACCTCACTCCTCCATTTCCCTGCCAGGAGACAGGCCTTCTGCTTAGCCAGGGTGTCCCGAAACCTCTTCTCCATCTCCTCCTGCTGGACACGACTGTGTGGGACAAACACGTTTAGAATGAGACACAGGACAGTACTGTGATGAGACAGACATGTTTAGAAAGAGACACAGGACAGTCCTGTGATGAGACAGACATGTTTAGAATGAGACACAGGACAGTCCTGTGATGAGACAGACATGTTTAGAAAGAGACACAGGACAGTCCTGTGATGAGACAGACATGTTTAGAAAGAGACGTCACACATAAGTAATGTAAGCGTTCATTTGCACTGATAACTGTAGGCTACTATATGCATGTAACATGTCAGTCCTAACCACTTAAGCCCATTATACTTTAGTATGTTAAATATATATATACTAGAGGGTCGGGGCGCTGCGCGCCCCTCCCCCCTATCCGCTGCGCGGTGCTTTGTGTTTGTTGGTCTCTATAATATATAAAGCCATAATAGGAGATGTTCCCAATGGAGCTATGCCCAAATATGGAGTGTGTTGTCTGACCTCACTTGGGTCTCGTTGGGCGGTGGTCGGCGATGACGCTAAGGAACAACATGGCCGACTGTAATGTTGTGAGTTTGTGTTGGCCGCAATTAATTATGCTGCGAGGGGGCAGATGTGTGCTGAGCAGTATGAAGTGGCCTACAGACTGCGCGTAGTAATTCTGCACGTTGTGGCGTGTCTTGTTAGTGACATTGATATGTTGTTTTTGTGTTTAGTCCCACACAGTGGCAGTTTTTTTGGGGGGGTTTTGGGTTTAGAAATGTATTATAGGATATATATATATATATATGCAACATGAGACAGAAGACAACGAGTGGGAGGAGCAATGTGAGTAATGTGTTTACCTGTGGTGCACGATACAATGTACCTACATGTATAACATTTCAGTGGGCCAAATTAATGCATGTAAATTGCTTTTAAGTTACAAAGCAATTTGCACCTTTTACTGTACATAAATCTGGCCCAGACTATTCATTTCTAATTAGAAACAGTTAACCACTTACACCCCAGTATGTTATGGGTCTGTTTATGAAAGCTATTTTTTTGTCTCTGTAGTTGCCCTGGAAATGGGGTTACCCTGCTCGCATTTTCAACTGAGGGGATGAGGATATTTATTTAAGTATTTTATTTGCATATTTTTTCTCTCTAAAACAATGTGTTTGAGATTACTAGAAGCTCGCCCCCGCTACGCGGGGGCTCGCGTCTAGCCCGCGGCCACGCCCACGTAGCGCCCGCGGCCACTTGGCAGCTCATGTAAGTGGCGTAGCGTCCTGAGGGCCAGTGGGGCCGTGGCTCGGTCAGTGAAGACCCTGTAGTGCGGATGATATGTGGCATAGAGGGGCAGATTGTAAATCCCCAGAGGAAACATCTGTGGGCTACCATTGGTTCAGCGATGTGTGCGGTCGCCCTGCGGCCCCTCCTCCTCCACCAATGTGCAGTATTGAGAGCCCTGACGTCACAACAATTGGAGCGATGGGCACTGCACTCTGGTTGGTTAGGGTACACCTAGGGCCCAGGTGGAACCCAGTTAAAGCCTGCATGGGCAAACCCAGTTAGGACCCGCCTTGGTCCCACATAAACATGGCTAGTTGGGGCCCACCTAAGGGCCAGGTAGAAGCTACTTATAGCCTGCATGGGCATCGCAGTTGGGACTGAAGTGGATGCCGCTGACATTGCTGACATGGGGTCCATATGGTTTAGCCCACCTTGAAACCATATGGGAACTACGCTGGCATGCAGGCTGGAATGCAAACGCTGCATCATACCTGTAGTGTGTAGTTTGATGTTGTGTGTGTAGCAGATATACCTGCAGTGTGTAGATCAATGTCCATATGAAAGTCAATGCCCAGCAGTGTTTTTTTTTCTCCAGCAGAGTTTCTAGTGTCTCTGTCTCTCTCTGGAAGAGGTTGCACATGAACTCTGCAGCCGCACTGAGACGCTCCAACACAAACACTCTGACATTAGGCTGCTTCACACAACAAACATCAGCACCACGCTGCTGTTTGTCCAAAAGACACAATATCTCCTCTCCCACCGACGTCATGTGTTCATTTATCGACAGCCGTACAGACTCCTTTTGACACATTTTACCTCGTTTATCCAGCTTTCACTGACTCTCCACATCGGGCTGTTATAGCGCCACCATGAGGCTGATTAGAGAAATCTCAAGTGGAATTTCTTCCTCGGCATAGTGGGAATGTGGGTGCAAAGTTGCACGGAAAGTGCATGCTGTGTTCATAATGTGAGGCATTTTGGTCCAAACGGAGCAGTCCTGCAGACTTTGGAAGCCATTTTAGCCAATCAGGATGGAATATGAAAAATCTGAAAGGGCTTTTTTTTTAATGACTGTGGAGATACTGTGTACCGATTTGCGTGATGTTTGGGCAAAATATGTAGGAGTACTGTGAGAAAAGGTGTTTAGCAAAAAGCGGCCTCCTGGTGGCACTGTAACAGGGCCATGTGAAAGAAATAGGGCAGAGGTTCTGAATTGGCATCCAGGGAGTGTGTGTGCACAGTTTCGCTGCGATCAAGTCAACGATGTGAGAGATTAGCTATCACAGACGGACGGACAGGTCTTGCGCCATGCCTTTCGGCCTGGCGGAGACAATAAAAAAACGAAAGTAAAGGAAATTACCATTTCTGCAACAAAAGTAGTCAACAAACTATACTATAAAAACATTGGCCACATTGTCAAATAATCTAAGAAAGAGGCAATCATGTAGAAAATAGCCGATCTACAAGCTTACAAAGCCTCTCAACGTGAGGCGTTTCGAGCTTGTAGATCTGCTATTTTCACAATATTTACTTGTGGAATGGAGTCAAACAAAATGGGGGGGTGGCCAGATCAATTACGTTTATTTGGGGCGGGGGGGGGCGGCCTGAAAGGGTTGATAAGCACTGCTCTAATTGGAGCGAAATTATCTGAAATAACTACATGACCATAATGCAGCCTAACATGCGTTGCACGGGGCGGTCCTGCCATTACGTTAGTTACTGTAGTTGCTGTGGAGCTACATAGTTCTCCAGAACCAGCATGACAACCACGTTAGCGTTACCTACATGCCACTATCACAGCTCCCTGTCCGTCGTTGCTGCGACTGAATGTGATGGCTACAGCAAGCTCTCTGCGATGCCATTGTCTGGAGACTGCTCCTGGCATGACACGACCAATGAGAGTGAGCGCTGTCGTTGTTGCTAAGATACGGTGGCGTCACTGCCCCATAGCTTGTAGATCTCTCACACATGATTGGCGTAGGCTGCGTTGCCAGGTCTGACTGTTTGTATAAGCGATGTTGGGCTTATTTGGGTGCACTTTTGGGCTCGTTTCCATAGACCACGGCAGCGCTTATTTCTTTCCCGTGACCGATGTGGCAAAAAAAGGTGCAAAACGAACCATCCGGAAGTAAAGTGCGAGATGAAATATAGGCCTATAGCACTTTTTGATTATTAGAGAAGGAGACAGATGTGAAGGTGGAAAATGGAATGTAGGAGATTATATAGTTTTTCATGAGCGATTTTTGTAGCAAGTTGTGAGTGAATTGGGCCACTCCTGTGGGCGGGGGGCTGATTAGAACCATTGGGGTTTGGGAAGGAGACGCTCTCTGTTTGAGTGGAAAGATAATAGAATTTAGACAAGACCCACACTACTACTCACTAGTGGTGGAAACGGTTCAACAATAGTCCACTGCTGCCCTCTGGTGGTGAGTGGGAGTTGTGACAGAGATATCACAGTCTCTGATCTAATTCTGTTCCAGTGTACCGTCCTGTTTCAATATGTAATGGCAATAATTCTGAAAAGAGCGAAACTGTGCACAGAGATCACTGGCTCTTAGATACATCATACACAACCCATTTTTCACATTCATACACAGTTTTAAACTAACAATATGTACGTGTATTTAGGTTCATTGATTTCTTCCAACCATTTAGCTCTATACTTTTTTAATAAAAGAAATGTGAGCTAAATGGGTCCTTCCGAGTATTCGGTGCCATTTGTGTCCCCATGACATAATACAGCATATCTTGTGTAAAAAAAAAAGCTTATCTTATACTGTTAGCCTCTCTGCCATTGTGTTCTGTATTGTTTTCCAGCATCACATGAAGCGTTGGCAGCAGGATTTACTCAAATGAACCAGGATGTGATGGCCATGACTCATGTTCATTGGCGGAGCAATAAAAGCCTTTAAAAACCTTAAAGACAATCCATCCAAGGTCTTCACAGCCTTTCATCTGTTAGGCCAGTTCACGAACACCAGCTTGGCATCGGTCAGAGCTAGAGCCCTCCATGTGGTCCAGACACCCTCATGGTCCCTGAAGGTTCCAAATGGCCCTTTACGGGTGTGTAACTCTGAGAGTGTAGGCTACAAATGGAACCAAATGGAAGGCTCCTTCTTTACTTGGAGTTGGAGCTGTCAATCAAAGCTATAGTTTGTGCACGCCCACACAAACAGCCCTGAGAAGAGGTGTAATCACCAATCAGAGTAAATGAAAACACCTGTATGAGTGTTCAGGCCCTTTAGAGTTGAGGGTTCAAGGCATTATTACACAGCATTTATCAAGACAAGACAGTGGTAAAATGGCACAGCGAGTTGAACTGGACAAGCAACAGTTTTGTTGTGCTATATCTGCCTGGGTTTGTTGAATGTCCCTGTGACTATTCCCTGTGGACACAGCTACTGCCGAAGGTAGCATACTTCCTACTCATATTCAATCTTTTTTTATTTTACTTCAAGGACCCACCAGTTTGTTATTTGTTATTAGGCCATGGATGCTCCCCCTGGCTCCCCATGAGTATAAAAAAACACCCTTTAAAGGCCCGTAAGGGTCCATTTGGTTAACTATCAGTCATTTAGCTGGGGGTCCCCAGACCCCACTTTGAGAACCACTGGTATTAGTGCTTTTACTATGCAAGTATTCATACAGTATAAGATATTGCATAGTCCAAGTGTGGAGGGCCAGGTAAATAATTATTTTTGTTCAGTAGTAACCGGGTACTCCTTTTCTAGTTCAGTAAGTTGCTTTTTTTTTTTCATTCTTCTTTTTCATTACTTTTAGCATCTTGTTGCTACCCATAGCTGTATCTTTGTTCTATATTTGCCCTGTGTTTCTTACTGCTGTACTGCCTTTGGCAACTGAACTTATGCCTTGTGGGAGGTCTTATCTGTCTATCTAGGTGTATTGGCATCAACTGGACTGGGGATGATCAACATGGAAGATACAGCTGTCCACAATGCAGAAGGATCTCTATCCAAAGACCCTTCTGAAGAAAAACACCATGTTGGTGGAGGTGTGTGAAACATTTGATGTCTGATTTACCGACAGGAACCCTAGCGTCCCTATTCTGGGGTGAACTGTTGACACACATGGCAGATCCACAAGCTCACAATGTACCACAACATGTCATCTTTTCCACAGAGTTTAGTTGTAGAGGGGGGAAAAGACCACTGTATGTAGGGTTTAATGGTTAATGTCAAATAACCCATTCAAACCGGGAAAGCGTCTGAATTATTTTAGATTTTTTTCGCATTGGATGTTCAAAAATATCAGACAAGCTCACAGCTTGAACTTGTACATCTGCTATTTTTGACTTAAAAAAATAATAATCTTGAAAGTGTGAAAACTAGTGATTTAGAAGGTATTTGTAGAATGGGCCTCAGGTCTTTATTTCACTTGTGTGTGTGTGTGTGTGTGTGTGTGTGTGTGTGTGTGTGTGTGTGTGTGTGTGGGTGGGGGGGTGGGGGGGGGGGGGGTGTGTGGGGGTGTGTGTGAGAGACTGTACTGTAGGGTCCCATGTCATTATTCTGACCCGTGGCCAGTGGGTCCCGTTGGACCCACTGGCCCCATTAACTAACCCTTTGACTTCTACCACTACATCTCAGAGGAAAATATTGTACTATTACTCTAGTTTTTCTTTAGTTACCAAATGGACCTGTACCGGTCCATATGGTTACATGTGTGGTTACATCACAAATAGATAAATGTACTTTTTACCGTGTTTACAGAAGATCAAAGTATTAGTCACATGAGGGCAAAAGGAAAAAAACTAAACATGCATAATAAAACACTAAAAGTGAAAGAATTGTATGGCTGGTGGTTATAGACAATAGAGATTATGAATGATAATAAATAATATAAATATATTAGAAATAAAGTGGAGGTGTTGAATATGTAAATTTAAGTAAATGAATACGTTGAATGTACAAGTGATCAGATCATATATGAAGTGTTGATGTGATCAATATCATCAATAAGATTAGTCTTGCTCCTCATATTATATGTGACATTTGTACCAATGAATTGTTCCTATTCTGGACGTTTAGCATGAAGTTAAATAAATACCATGAAAATTCACTTAAGCTACAATCCAGGACTTTTTCCAATGAATACATTTTTATATTTAAACCAATGAGCGTGTTAATATACAGTATAACTTGTACATTTACAGTGGTTGGAGGTGGTCTCTCTCTACTCTTCTATTGAGACATTTAGACCCTGGTGTCAGGTAGGACACCTACTGGTTGACAATGTCAATAAAGTTATTTGAAGAAGACAGAGCACTGATTAGGACACTAGATGTGTCTCTATTGTATTTCAGACATTGAACTGTTCTCTTAATTGTGTTCATGCCTTCTGCTGCTAGCATAAAAGGCCTCTCCATCTTAAAGTCTTAATAATATCCAACTTAATGTCCCTGTATCACCTTCTATGTGACACTTCCTCTTTCAATGACAACTTCCCTGTTCTGTAGAGTCTTTGGAACCTGAACATCAGACCGCCCAAGCCGCCACTTTTTCTGAACAGGATATTAATGTTTCCTGAACAGGAAACTTGTATCTGATGCTGATGAAATCTTTTGGAATGTCATCTTCAGTGATATACTTTTAAAAATGCCCATAGAGTGCTGAGTGACATGCTTATTGTATCATGAAGACATATGCCATGATTTTATGAATGTAACCTTACTGCAGCTATAATAATTTGTGTGTGTAAATTACCATATACAGTAGAAAGGCTCTACTTTCTAGTATTTTCTAATACATAGAAACAGGTACTGTTGAAAGCCTGGTGACACCCATTAACAGATGATGAGACAATGGACCCCTGGGCAGAGGGCTTATAAAAGCCCCCCGTCACTGACTGACTGGTAAACTGTCTTGCATCCAACAATAACTACATTAACCTGTACGTCAACAGAGCACATACACACAAAACTGCAAAAACATATTAACTAATGTATTTATGCTCTGTTTTATGATGGTGTCACATGCCAACAATGTGTTGTACATGCAATGCCTTATGAGCTTTGAGATCAGCTAGTTTTGATACTTGACACCATTATGATATGATGTAAGTATGAATCAGGCTAACACTAAACACTTGATTAAATGGTGTCATGATGGTTTGTTTCTTGTGACATCTTCATAGTGAATGTTTAGGCTGTTCCTTCAGTTTTCACTAGGACTTTTGGGGCTCTGTTATCAACATGAATGACTGAGACCTTTGACAAGAAACGTCACTCAAAGGCTCTGGCTCAGCTCAGATCCTGGGCCCCTGGGCCGAGGCCCAGTAGGCCATCCCTGGTGACACGAGGTTAGAACAACAAGGCAGGCTGGTCGACATGTGAGGCTTTGATGATGATGATGCACACCTGAGTGAGAGTCAGAGTTGCATCAGTTATTACATCATTTTGTAGCAACTGTGTCAACATTTCAGTGTGATCTGTGTACAGTCAGTGATTACATTTCAGCTGTTTCATGTTTGTATGTGGAGTAAATGACAGACAGTGTACTCTGACTATCACTGTAACAGTTTTGTTGTTAGTTATGTTTATGGTTTATGTACTTATGTTTATTAATGAATGTTGGTTGGTGCAATCTGCAGGACAGCGAACTTAACATGTTGATGAAGTTGTACATCCGATCTTTGAAGTGTAGGCCCTACTGTATGTTACAAGCAATGTGTTGATTATAAAAAAAATATATGATTTATGATAAATAAACATGAATTATTTGCATTATCATGAAATCAATCAGAAGTCACTTGCTTCTAAATATTGACCCAAAAGGTTCATACTGCATTGTTATACCACAATGGACATAGTATAATCACACATTAAACACTGTCGTATATTAGCCCTTATTTGCTATATTTTATGCATTTTGGTCCTCTTCTGACACGACAACACTACAACAGGAGCTTTAAACACTAAGGGAGCAACACAAATACTGTAAGTGAAATGTTGATATTTGGCCGCGGACCCCCATCTGAAAATGTTTCATGTCAGGGACCCCCTGAGGAGAACATTTGTGTTAAAAAAAGATGTATATATCCAAAAATGACCAAGCATTTTCAATATTTTTCAAATATCTTCAAAAATATCAGATGTACAAGCTCCCAGCGTGGCAAGAAGTGACGCGCTGTGAGCTTGTAGATCTGCTATTTTTTGATAGCCAACAAATGATGGATAAAGCTGGCGACCCCCTGGTACCCCTCCAAGGGGTCCCGGACCCCACTTTGAGGACCAATGCACTACAGGACACATTTGTGAGCAGCAGTAATGGCTGCCATGAATCTGACTGCATAGGCCCAGATTTGTATGCATTTGGTGCATTTGCCACCTTGTGGCGAAAAGTGGGATAGGTCTGTTCCTAAAATATAAATTCTCTGCTCATTCCAAGACACAATAAGGCTCTTAAACATACAAGAAACATTCATAATAAAACAAAAATGTGACTATACATTTGTGTATGTCACACATGCTTCTGTGCGAAATTTGGTACAGGCTGTCAAAAAACTCAATTTAAACAGTCATTTCACAGTGTAATGTCATTTTACGACCCCATGTTTACTTCAGATATCCGTACTCAAGTATATTTTGATGCCAACACTTTTGTACTTTAATCGTGTAACATTTTGAATAACGGCCTCTTTTTCTTTCATATTTTTTTAATGACAGTATTTTTATATTGCATTGCTTTTCTGCCTCCCAGTGTGAATGAAGAATTCTTGTACTTTTTTTTTACTTCACAGGTTGTGCACAGACTGAAGCAGACAGAAGCCCAGGCTGATCCTCCTGAATGCCTTGTTGGAGCTGCAGACGTGGCCTGTGACCTATATGCACCAGTATGAAACTGAAGGCTGTGAAAACCTGTCTCCAGTGTCTGCTGTCATATTGTGACGGCCATCTCCAGTCTCACCATCAGCTGCCTGCCTTCAACACACACCAGCTGGTCCAAGCCTCCGGGTCTCAGGAGCACATCTGCCCACGTCACCACCACATCAGGAAAGTGTTCTGCCGCACCGACCAGCAGTGTGTCTGCTGTCTGTGCGCCGTGGAAGAACACCAGGGCCACCAGACCATATCGGCCGCCGCAGAACGGACCGAGAGACAGAGGGAGCTTGTCTCCAGTCTCCTCCTCAGCTCAGAGACCTCCTGCTCCACACACTTTGTCACACTTTGTCCCAGTGTGGGTAGGATATGGCACAATTAATGGAATCGAATACAGTCCGTCGGTGCAAAACAAGTGTTTTATTTGCCCTTTTTAGAGTCCCAGGGAAAAAAAATACATAACAACAAAAAACAATACTGGCCCGATTGGCTCTAGGTCTGCTTTTTACGGCAGCCCTTCACAGTGGTAGGCACCCTTCTTTTAAAGGCTAAGCCCCTCCCACTGGACCATACCAATCTCAATTGACTCAATCAATTTACACATAAACCAGTTATTTCATCTATGTCCAAAGACATTATACTTCACATTTAACACATTTAAAGTGTCCTCACATTACCACATTTCCCACAATAATAATAATTCACAATAACAATTAGAATACCCCCCTTTACTCAAACCCACAGTTGGTATGGTACAGCAGGTATGGACTGAGCATGCTCACTACAAACAGACAGGCACTATAAAAGGCTGCCTGCAGCTACACTCGGGTCCTTCGTCACTGCCCAGAAGGAAGCACTGTGGTAAGAGAAAGAAAAAACAGTCAAACATTTGCCAAAAGAACATTCCCTGCAACTTAAAAATAAAGAACAATTTTACAATTTAACCCTGTGTTGTGTGAAATCATTTAAGCCATAAGTGAAAAGAACAATAATACAGGAAACATACTAAAAACTGTTAAATGGAGTTTAGCGTGTGCACCCACCAAACTATCCCAGCATGCTACCTGGCTATTGTGTGTATGGTGTATTGTGTAGTGTTGATGTGGTTATGATGTGGTGTTAGTGGCAGGGTGAACTGCCACACACTTCCTCCGGTCTTCAGTGTGACAATCTTCTCGTCCCCGCCAGCTTCTGATCAGCTCCCTGACCCCAGATCGTCTTCTCTAAAGAGCAGCCATCTTCTCCTCAAAGGCAGCGTCAGTCTCCTCAACTGCTCTATCAGCAAAGCGGCTGATGGACCCCACTGACTGGTGAAGTGTATTCAGGTATTCCTCCTCCTCTTGGAGTCTCTGCTGGATGTTACTCTGACCCTCTCTAACAAACACAGACACCGTCAGTGTCCGGCCTCCTGAAGACAATGTGTTGATGGCTGTGTCACAACTACTTTTTATATATTGTATTAGTTTTTTTTTTTGTTTATACATATGCCATGTATGGTTTGTTAAATATGACTGATTTTGATTAAACATAAATGCATGTGTTAAACAAGGATGAACACAACATCAAGACAACTTTCCATTGTGGTCGTTTGGTTTCAAACAGGCAAAACAAACAAAACCAGAAATTATGGGGAAAATGCAAGACATTAGATTTTTTCTTAAAAAAGGTGTAAACAGGTATCTGGAGGGGGAATATTCCAGTTTGAGGCTCCAATGAACTTGGGTCCCCACCAACAGTACAGTACATAATATAACACCAAAATTTTAACTATTTTTAATTGAAAGATTGCAGATCCACAAGCTCACAATGTGTCGCATGCGTTGTGAGCTTGTAGATTTATTTGTAAAGCTTGTAGATATATTTTTGGGAACATAAATTTGAGAACCACACAAATCTTCTGGGTGTCTCTGGCACAATCTTTTCAAATGGGGGTCCGCAGCCAAATATTAATTTGAGGGTCCTTGACATGAAAACATTTAAAAACACTGCGTTTTGAAAAGTATATAAACAGGTGGGCAGCACTGGCTCTGGTGTTGTGACTCTCTGAAAGAGATGTGAGTTACTGGTGGTTGTGAACAATCCTAGCCTCCAGAGGGAGCCAGTCAAACTGCTGGAAGTGTACTTTGCCCATACAAATAACTGGCAAAAAAAATACTTGTAGTTTAAAAGTAAGTAGGCCTACATTATATATTTTTTCCTGATCACAGGATCTAAATGTCAGAGCAGGGAGTTCACCTCCAACCACTGCAGATGTGCTAATTCTATTGTATTATGATAGATTGGTTAAAATGTTCCATTCACACAAGTTATGGATTGCAGCTTTATGCACATAGCCCATTACTTCTCAACCTGGCGTCCATATTTTGGCCATGTCATTAGGTAAAAAGTTTGAATACAAGAAGACTCACCCCAAGACGAACTCACCCCAACTGAAAAAGGAAAACTCACCCCGGGGGTAGGAACACTCACCCCGGGGGGTGGGTAAACTCACCCCAGGACCTGAGAAAACTCACCCCGGAACACTCACCCTGGGGGTGGGAAAACTCACCCCAGAAAAACTCAATGGTGTAAAGTACAGTGAGTTTTTGTTTTGTGGGTGGGTTTAACTTTTCCCCTCTACACCAAGTCTGTATGTTTAAAAAAGGCACATCTACCGGCTTGTGAGCTTTCCTTTTTCACAGAATGCTTTCATAATGAGACACGTTTAATCCATACTGGATTAAATTCTGTCTTTGAAGGTATAGAATTACCAAATTATGTCGTCCTTGTTCACTTTTCTGATGAAATCTACCTTGTATTTAAAGCACTTTAATTAGCTAAATGTAATTGAACAACATAATTTGGTAATTCTATACCTTCAAAGAAAGAATTTAATCCAGATATGGATTAAACATCATTATGAAAGCATTCTGTGAAAATGGAAAGCTCACATTATGAAAGCATTCTGTGAAAATGGAAAGCTCACAAGCCGGTAGATCTGCCTTTTTTTTAAACCATTTTTCAAAGTTAAAAACCAATGAGGTGAGTTTTCCACAAAGTTGGGGTGAGTCTTCCGGGGTGAGTTTTCTCAGGTCCTGGGGTGAGTGTTCCTACCCCCGAAAATCTTGGGGTTGAGTTTTCCTACCTCTGGGGTGAGTCTTCCGGGGTGAGTTTTCCTACCTCTGGGGTGAGTTGGTTTTGGGGTGAGTCTTCTTGATACCAAAAGTTTCACATTTCTTCCCCCAACTTGTCTTAATCAGATTGATTTTTGAACTGTGACTTGTCATGTCTGTTTGGATCATTGTGCACAATGGAGCTGTTTGTTACAATTCAAATGTGATGTGTGCGGTTATATGGTGCAGTTGCTTGCTATATAGGTTCGTGTCATTTTATTAAACCTTGTTGCCATGTCATGGCATTTTTTTGCATTGTGCGCATTGCGCATTGCGCAATAGCGTGGTTTGATGCTTGTGAAACTAATTGCAGTGTTTTGTTTTGTGGATCAGTTATGGTACCTGTGGGGTGAATATGTGTTTATGCGGCCTGACTTTGCATTAGAGGTAATGCTCCTTGAGTAAACGTGACGAACGTGACACGTTAGTCAGATGGCTTTGCTGTGGTGTTTTATTATCATAACACTCTTGGCTTCATGCCAGATAGCAGATAGCAGCAGTGGTCTCTGCTGCTTTTGATAGATTTGTCTAATAACAGCATGGATGATTTAAGAACAGTGTTGCTGTCCGCGGTGCCTGCGTGCAGTGACCCCCCCCTCCCCCCTCCCCCCTATAGAAAACAAGAAGCAAAAATGTTTCCTACTACAGCACCCCTAACGTAAAGGGATGTTTCACTTTCAAAAAATGTTTGGGTCATTTTATCATCTACTCAGGCTTTAGGGAGCACCCCGGCCCATTTTTAAGTTGCTTGATTCAGTATTTAGATATTTGATATTAATTTCATCAGACACGCCCCCTTCCTATTCAAACCCATTGTAACTTCAATCAATATCACTTCAGTTTAACCACTTATATCCTCTATACCAGGGGTTAGCAAGTAAGTTTGGCCTCGTGTCAGGACAATGTCTTTCTAAGTCATTAGATGATGGGCTAGAACACAATCAAAGGCTAATTTAAGATCTGAAACTTTGACAGACTGTCTTATACAATAATCAATATATGATTTTTTATTTATTACTATAGATTTAGATACCGATTTTTGTGCATACTGACTGATAGAACTGTGTGTTTAATCAAATGTCACAGGTGCAGATAGAAATACTTGTGGTAATCATTTTGTGACGCCCACACCCTTGAATGAGGATGTTTAGCTAATTAACCCATTCAATCTGGGAGCACATGTCATTTTAATCGTCTATTTTCCCATGACACCGTCCTATGACAAATTATGAAACAGGGCTTAAGTGTTTTTAAACATTGTGGGCTGATATAACTGTGATCTGATTTAGAGCAGTGCTGCTGCCTTTAGTTTTACAGCAGAGTGGGAGCAAACGGACGACAGAGACATCATGTACGTCACGTACCAGGAGAACACTGGACTCACCATACAATCGATGTATGAAACCTGGAAAAACACTAATGAAACATTACTAAAGTATAGAGAGAACAAATGGCAGAGGACAGTAATAAAGTGTGTGTGTGTGTGTGTGTGTGTGTGTGTGTGTGTGTGTGTGTGTGTGTGTGTGTGTGTGTGTGTGTGTAAATTGTGTTTTTTTTATTTAAAAAAATATATATATTTATTTTTAAATTGTCTTCAAAATAAATAACACTTTTGTCTGTAACTTCTGATTGTTATTCATCTTAATGTATGTTTTTTCTTTGAAGTAGAGTAAAAAGGTTCATGTATAATTATGTCTACAAGTAAAGTATGTTATTAATTAATTATTATCATTTGTATTTTATTTTATACAGTACTTTAAACAGAGAGTTGTCATGTAAAGTTTTTTACAGGTTATATTTTGGACAACAGGCAAAGTCACATTATTGTGAATCTGGTAGCAGAGGATTTACCCATTAGTCAAGGCCTGGGACCCAGCAGTCAGGGTTCCAAATTATTAGCGAGCTCGATCAACTGAGAGAGTCCAGTGTTGTTATTGTCACTATAGGGTTCTGAAATGGACCATGTGACATCATCCATTTTCACATGAAACGTCCTGTGTCAGATGTCAAGAGATGGAGCCCACACATAGCTGTTTCTCCAGGAACAGTAGCCATCATAGTTTTAACATATGGTATCTGTTGGGTAGAAACATTGTATCTCCATATTTTATGTTTTTTTCTTAAATAAATGTCCTACTTAGTCCTGCAACAGAGCCACTCAAAAGTGGTAAAAATAGCTGATCTATAAGCTCATAACATGTTGGGAGCATGTAAATCTGTCACCATTTTGGAAACGTTTTGAAGGTGTTCAAGTTTATCTGTGTGTTATTGAAGAAGGCAGAGCCTGCATACCAACTATTTGGTAAAGACTTTTTTGAGAAAGCTTGACTTTTCGATCCACACAGGATCTCCTTCAGTTCAGTTTAAAAGTGTGCGTCTGTGTGTTAACCAATGAAAAGTATTAGCAAGGGCTTGTGACTAAATAATAACTATATTGGAACACAGATTCTTTTTTTTTTCTTCCTGAAAAGTAACACTTTTGGTGCCCTTCTTTGTCCTTTGTTTAGGTTCGTTGACTGCAGTTGTGGTGGTTTCAAAAACATAAGGAAAACTGTCAGAGACTTGCTCGCAGCACAAACTATTAAGGAAGACTCCTTAGACAGAGACTAAGAACATAGTATTTATTGTATTTTAACATGCACATAAAGTGCTCTGTGCTCTAAGTGAGGGGTGTAAGAAAAAGTAGCAAGGTCCTGGGACCTTCGTCAGTGCATTTTTTTTTCTGCCAGGTTTCCTTTAAGTTACCATTTTGGACTTACAAGATTTCTGCCCGATAGCGACAATAAACTGTATTTTAACAGTTTTATTCCCATTTACGTGCAAACATCATTGTGAAAATGTCCACAGAACACCCCCACCAGTCCAGACTACAGTGCTCTGTTTTGTATGCCGCTACACAACTGTAAATTGATAGTAATATTAACCGACAACTAGCATGGCAGACAACTAGGTGATGATGCCTGTACTGTAGACCTGCTGCTAGTACTGATGATGATCATGATGTGTGCGTGTGCGTGTGCGTGTGCGTGTGTGCATGTGTGTTTTTGAAGCAAGGTAGCTTCAATAGTTTAGTTTTCCACTAAGGTGAACATGTATTCTATGAAAGTCTTGGAACGTTACTGTGATTCAATGTATAGTTGTGTACAGCAGGGTTGTACAGTGTGCCTCTGGAATAATACAATAAATAAAAGTTGAGAGTCCAGACACGTACATGATGAGTCATTAGATAATGAAGGGCATGGGAATGCAGTGTAACTAGTTTGATGATGTATGACAGGCAGCAGAGAGAGAGAGGCAGAGAGTGTTTGATTTCACCCTTCTGCTTGTAGCGTTGATCTGTATCATTCTTTTCTCCATTTTAAAATATAAGACAGCACAGCAACACCACGGCAGCAGACAATAGCCATTCAAGAGAGGAGGGGGTAGAGGGAGAGAACGACTAGGTAATAACATATTATGTGTCAGAGTGTATTAAGTTTTCATATTTATATATATCATATTTCCATTGTTGACCTGTATTATTATTTTCTCGCTCTTAGAATACAAGACATTCCAGAAGCACCGCCTCATGCAGCTGTAATCTGGTCCAGTCAGCACCTTCTGTCACAGAACCAAGGTAAATACTAACATTACTAAGTCATTATTTTGAGAAAGTTTTTATAATCACTTATTTCTTTCCATCACATTGGTGAAAATGTTCTTCCATATTGGTCTATAAAGTGTAGTGTAGGTGAACATGGTGAAATGAACATCATTTAAAGGTTTAGCTATGGAGGAATGGATAGAACAATGTTTGTCCGTCGGAAGAATCCACCTCAAAACAATCACATTTGACTGATGAGCTTGAAAACAAAATGAAGTGAACACCATCAAGTATACAACATGGCCGTCAAATGATTTGATGACTGATGATGACAGGAAGAAGGTGTAGTTTTTGTCATGATCACGGTCCCTATATCATGTGACTGTTTAGCCACTGAGTGTGCCTCTGCCCCTTCCTTGCCCTGCTCCTATTTCCCCTGAGCCAATCTCCTACTCTCCCTTCTACCTGAGCCAAAGACTCTGATTGGCCTGAGTGCAGTCACCTGTGAGGACCAGCTGAGCCTGGTTGGGTGATGAGCTCCAGTGACTATTTAGACTCTGTCTGTGTGTTTGTTCAGTGCTGGATCTTAATAGTCAGGGGATATTAGCAGAATATTTTCCAATCTTGGAATAAATTCCTTACCAAAAAAAATCTTCACCAATGTGTTTGTAAAGGTGTCTAGTAACACATCTCACAAAGACTGAAATTCAGTATCCCTAGGAGAATTTTTGACAGCTCCTTAAAGTTGGGGTACCATCCATAACCTTGGTTAAAAAAAAATCCCCAAAAAAAAATCCAAATATAATTCTGTTTTAAGTAGCATGTGAGGGGTCAAACTAGGGTGTTTTTATGATTCTGAATCCATTGCAATCATTTGTTTTGCACCAAAACCACTCCTTGGGCTAAAAACGGCCATAGCCATGTATACTTTTTGTGTAAAAAGCCCATTGAGATTGGGCCGTTTTTAGCCCAAGGAGTGGTTTTGGTGCAAAACAAATGCTTGCAATGGATTCAGAATCATAAAAACACCCTAGTTTGACACCTCACATGCTACTTAAAACAGAATTAAATTTTGATTTTTTTGGGGGATTTTTTTTTAACCAAGGTTATGGATGGTACCCCAACTTTAAGGAGCTGTCAAAAATTATCCTAGGGATACTGAATTTCAGTCTTTGTGAGATGTGTTACTAGGCACCTTTACAAACACATTGGTGAAGATTTTTTTTGGTAAGGAATTTATTCCAAGACTTTTTTAATATCCCCTGACTATAAGTTAGTGTCAGGTTTTATGTTCCATGTATGCAAAGTACTGTTATCCTGTGTCTTTCACCAAGTAAAGTTAAGTTTATGTGATCTTCATCTCCTGCCTTTGTTTGAGTTCTGAGTTTGAGTTCCTGCACTTGGGTCCTAACACCAGTTCCTGACAGTTTTAACCACTTAAAACCTATATATTATCGTTAACCAGAGTCCACTAAGATCCTCTCCATTTTTCCCTCTACACCAAATCTCTTCGCCCAAATTAGCCAATCTACAAGCTCACAACGTGATGCATTGTAAGCTAAGGTTGTTCATGATACATCTGCTATTTTTGCTGAATGTTTGCCCCACAAAAGGGACACTAGGGTTCATGTGGTTAAATCTTCAAACAGCATCAAAGGTGTGGGTCAATTAACGTAAATCTCAGTATGGAAACATCAAAGGATGACAGGTAGAGCTACACAAAGATGTCAACTTGAAGAAAACAATATGTGAGCGTTGCATACTGTAAGTGTTTCAACCAGCGTTGCCAGATTTTGTGAGAGAAATAATCAACCAGCTGGGAAAACAAGTCAAAAGAAGTGACTAGGCCACATACGCACTTTAAACCTATACTGTACATTGGCTATTTGAAAATATCCGATCTACAAGCTCACAACGCGTCGCATCAGCTTGTATCTGCTATTTTCTTTTGTATTATCTTGAAATAAAATGTAGAATATTTGGAAGATTTTTGAAACATTCTATAACAACACAAATCTGGTACGGGGCTCCCTGGCACAAAAGGTTCTCAGATGGGGGTTATATGGACAAATGGTCCATGACATAAAAATATTTGAAAACCACTGGTTTAAATAATAATACAAAATGGGAAGCAATCCCAAATAAGCAACTGCACTTTGGGAACAAGCTAAAAAAAACGCAACCAACCACCAATATTTTACAAGCGACTTTACAGAAAAAAAGGCCATAAAAAGCCATATTGGTCGCTAATACTATGGGTAATAGTATTAGCGACCAGCGCAACCCGCGTTGCCAGGTCTGCTTATTATACGTCTTATAATTTGTAGACCTGGCAACACTGGTTGTAACCACTTTCTTTATGCAGGCAGTCTGCACCAAAAGTAGGCTTTTTGTTTTTTGGAAAGTATTCTTATAATAAAATTGTCATTAAAAACTATTTTAATTTGGGGGAATCATTTTAATGTTGCCTTTTGTATCTGTTTTATGAAAGCAACCACTCACTCCAGTACATTTCACAATATATCATGGCCTGGAGTGAGTTATTGCTTAAATATACAACTACAGTATATAAAGGAGGGGTGGGAAACATATAGGTTTAGGAGAACGCTGGTCTCACCATAAGGTTCCTGTAGGAAGAGATGAAGGTCCAGGACAACAATGGTCTCTCCACATGTGTTCAGTTATCATTTAGCTCTATTATTACAATGATGTCTATTGAAGACATATTGAAGCGGTTTGGTGGTATTGGCTCCTTGGATTATGTTTGTTTGGTTGGTTGGTTTGTTGGTTGGTTGTTGTTTTTCTTTCTAATCGTTTATGACTATTAAGAAACCTCTGTGTTGGAGCCAACAAGGTCCTTTTTTTGTTTCTTTTTGTTTATATGTTTGCGTATTAATATGCTACCCCACAAGGGGACAGTTGACATTGGTTGGTGATGGTTCACATCACACAACCAGGTACAGTACCTAATAAACAGACACAGGTATGTAGTCTCACAAAGGGATGCGATGGTTCTTACCACAAAATGGCAAAATATATAGACTAACACTAAGTGACAGAACAACAGATTATAGATTCTAAAAATAGCACAAGAAACATAAGAACATTAATCTTCTCCTCTGGGGGTCCCTGGCACAACACCTTTTCAAATGGGGGTCATACATATTATAATTTTTGGGGGTCTGTAGCGAAAAGGTTTGAGAACTACTGATTTGTCTCAGTGGGTTAAAGGCAGCCACATGCACAGAGACACACATGATGAAAACAACATGGTCACAATGCAGACAAGACAGAGAGACAGGGACACATGATGGAAGGCTTTTCTGGTGGCCTATCTGTACTTTACTTAATGTAATTTGGGATATATATTGGAATGTTAAAGGGATAGTACGCAAATTGACCCTGTGTTTACAAAACAAAACAATACATTTTAACCATCATGTCCCTCTATACCAGCAGTCATCAGTCACTAGAGTAGTGTGGTGGTGTTTACCTGGAGACACACACTGTCCTCTCGCTGTGTGTTTTCACTGTTTGTTTTGGTAGCTCAAAAACGTCCCTGTTTACCAAAACAAACAGTGAAACCATCACAGCGAGAGGGCAACACGTTTCTACAGGTAAACACCCCCACACTACTAAAGTGGCTGATGTTCTGCTTGCATAGAGGGAAATGACAGTTTTTTAGTAAGACTGCAGGTCAAACCGTGTTGTAAAAGAGGGAAAAGCACACACACACACACACGCACGCACGCGCGCACATGCGCCCACACTCGCGCGCACGCACGCACGCACGCACGCACAAGGGTTTTCATTTGGCCATTCTTTTCTAATGCTGTTGTGTCATGCAATGTTTGTTTATGTGGGCAGGAAACCAGTTTGACAACCTCTATGTCTCCCTATCTAGCTCACCACTTTATATAACCAGGAAACCTTTCATCAAGTATCGACTATCTACTGTATGTAAACCCGCACCCTAACCCTAACCGCACGCGGATGCCACATAGTCGGAGAAAAGGTCTGTCGGATTAACGCATGCCTCCCCACACATACAGCCACACACAGACACACTCAGCTGCCTGCTTGCTCTCTCTCTCTCTCTCTCTCTCTCTCTCTCTCTCTCTCTCTCTCTCTCTCTCTCTCTCTCTCTCTCTCTCTCTCTCTCTCTCTCTCTCTCTCTCTGTATGACTTTACATTATACTAGTATACTAGTAAATGATACTGATGAAATATTTTAAAATGTCTTCATTAGATACAAATGTAGTCTATTGGAAGCAGTTTGTGAAGACAAATAATATTTATCAGGTGTTTCACTGGGATGGGTTTGTGTGATCTTCATTAATGAGAAAAGGAAAAGGAAAGAACTACTTCCCCTTCTCCTGGAAGAACGAAAAAAAGGGAACATTGCATATCTTAAATATGATCAGCTGATTTCCCATCCCCCCTCTCGCAGGCCTGTTGTAACCGAGGCTAAATGAGTCAATGGCTTACATTGAATATGTAATTTTATCTATTGTCAACGTTTTATTTATTTTTTAACTGTTATGGTCAATACACACTTGGTTAATATTACGCTTACTGACCCCCCTGGTCCAACCAACTGAAATTGAACATCCACCTTCTGCTGAATCTGTAACTCTATCAAGTGAGAATGACACTGTAGATCCTCTTAATAACTTCTGCAACAATAAGATCTTCAATCTTATTGAAATTGATGTTAATAATAAATATAACACCTGCATTGATCCTGACCTGAATTGCCTAAAATATTCAAACGAATCTATCACTAGTGAATATTTCAATGTTGAAACATTCAATAGATTATATGACAGTATTAACTCCCACTCACATCTTTTTTTCTACCTTTCACCTGAATGTACAGAGCCTTAATAGCCTTAATAAGTATGACCATCTTGTAAATTATCTATCTTCACTGAATCATCAATTCTCAATCATTGCTCTTTCAGAAACATGGCTATCAGAATCAACAAAAACACAATATGATATGTCTTTATATAATGCTGTGCACTCCTATAGATCAGAGAGAGTGGGAGGTGGTGTGTCAATTTATGTTCATAACAGGTTTCAATTTTGTGTAAGGGATGATCTTGCTTTTGAGCGTCTTTCAACTGAGGTTGAATCGCTCTTTGTTGAAATTCCTTCATGTTCATTCTTTGATGGCAAGAACGTTATAGTGGGATGTATCTATCGACCCCCTGATACAGATATAACAACTTTTAATTATATTCTTACATTAACATTAGACTTAATTAATAAAGAAAATAAGTTATGTTTCCTACTAGGCGATTATAACATTGATTTGTTTAAAAAAGATCATGCATCAACTGCTGATTTTCTAAATACCATGTACTCTAACTCTCTTTATCCTGTGATTTACAGGCCAACAAGAGTGACCAGTTCTTCTGCCACTCTTATAGATAATATCTTTACAAATTCTTTGAACAATGTAGCTCAATCAGGTATTCTGTTAACTGATATATCAGATCACTTTCCTGTATTCCATCTTTCCTTGCCAAACAAAAGTGAACATGTGGGAACAAATATACATTTAGAATCTTTAACACTAGGAATACGGAGCAGTTTAAGAGATTGATTGGCAACATTTCCTGGAATGATGTTTTTGAGCATTCTGCTGTGCAGCATGCTTATCAGACATTCATTAACTATTTTAATTCAGCCTTTCATCATTGCTTTCCGTTGGTTAAACCCAGGAAGAAGGCTGGTGAAGGTCTTTGGAAACCCTGGTTTACAACAGGTCTCCAAAAATCCTCTATTCTAAAAAAAACAAATTGTATAAAAAAGTCCTCATAAATCCCACTCCACTTAATTCTGCAATTTATAAAAAGTATAAAAACAAATTCATTCATCTATTGAGGATATCAAAGAAAATGTATTTTTCAAAAAAATTCAGAGAATCAACAGACATCAGATCTACTTGGAAGGTTGTCAATGAACTTCTCAACAAAAAAAAGTGTACTGCACCCCTCCCGTCTCAGTTTAAGGATGGTGAAAAGACGTATAATGACCCTAAAATTATAGCAAATGAATTCAACATTTTTTTTTCAAATATAGGTTCATCGCTGTCAAAGGATATGGGAAAACCCAATAGTAATCATTTAGATTATATTAAGGGTAACTTCCCTACTCTTTTACAGTTTGAAGATACTAATGAAACAGAGGTGTTGGAATTAATATCTAACTTGAAGATATCAGCAGCTGGTCATGATGATATTGGTGCTTCATTGATTAAATCAGTATCTTCTATTATTAAACCCCTTACACACATATTCAACCTATCTCTGCAATCTGGGGAAGTTCCAACTGATTTAAAGATAGCCAAAGTTATTCCTCTGCATAAAACTGGAGATACAAGACTTTTTAACAATTATCGGCCAATATCTGTGTTACCGTGTTTTTCAAAAATATTGGAAAAATCACACCCTGTGTGAAGGAAGCGGTGCCTTTGGGGCGGGGCTTAACTCATTTCAGTTCGTCCCTATTGGTGGTCTGAGTCCACTTACCAAATTTGTACTCCGTAGCATGCTGCGAACTTGAGTTATGGCTGTTTAAAGGCCAGCCAATGGGAAGACAGAGAGGGCGGGGCTTCAGCAATTCATGCTCGTCCCTATTGGTGGTCTAAGTCCACATACCAAATTTGGACTTGGTGGCATGCTGCAAACTGGAGTTATAGCTGTTTAAAATCCCGTGCTCATCCCGTGCTCATACGGGCGGACGGACATAACATACGCTGGGGGTCCCTGGAACCCTGGGGCGGGGCTTCAGCAATTCATGCTCGTCCCTATTGGTGGTCTAAGTCCACATACCAAATTTGGACTTGGTGGCATGCTGCAAACTGGAGTTATAGCTGTTTAAAATCCCGTGCTCATCCCGTGCTCATACGGGCGGACGGACATAACATACGCTGGGGGTCCCTGGACCCCTCTTTGATAACCAGTGGCACGTGTGGCCAATGAGAGGAGAGATGGCATAGGCAATCTCCAAGTTTGTGTGTGTGTGCGTGTGTGTGTGTGTGTGTGTGTGTGTGTGCGTGTGTTTGTATGTGTTGCATCTTTGCCGTGCTCATCCCGGGCTCATACGGACACACAGACACGGAGTCAAAGTCAAATGTAGACTTTAGTAGGTAGTTAAACTTTTGTAGCAAGCTATCTTCAATAGTTTAGTTTTCCACTAAGGTGAACATGTATTCTATGAAAGTCGTGGAACGTTACTGTGATTTAATGTATAGTTGTGTAAAGCAGGGTTGTACAGAATGCCTCTGGAACTATACAACAAATAAAAGTTGAGTCCAAACAGACACGTACATGATGAGTCTTTAGATAATGAAGGGCATGGGAACGCAGTGTAACTAGTTTGATGATGTATCCTGACGAGAGAGAGAGAGAGAGAGAGAGAGAGAGAGAGAGAGAGAGAGAGAGAGAGACGTTTGTATTGTTGAGCTGTATCATTCTTTTCTCTCTCTTAAAATGTAAGACAGCACAGAAACAACACAGTCAGCAGACATTAGCCATTCAATAGAGTAGAGTTGTTAGAGGGAGAGAACGACTAGGTCAGGGGTCAGCAAGTAAGTTTGGCCTCGGGCCAATGTCTTTCTAAGTCATTAGATGATGGACCAGAACACAATCAAAGACTAATTTAAGATCTGACACTTTGACAGACTGTCTTATACAACAATCAATATATGAATTGTTATTCAATATTGTTATAAAAGTTACTAAAGAAAGATGTTTGTGTTTTAACTGCATACTGACTGATAGAACTGTGTGTGTAATCAAATGTCACAGGTACAGATAGAAATACTTGTGGTAATCATTTAGTGAAGGACACATCCTTGAATGAGGATGTTTAGCTAATTAACCCATTCAATCTGGGAGCACATCTGTGTTATTTTACATTTATATTCAAAAATAGCAGATCTACAAGCTCATAGTGCAGAGTGCACAGAGTGCAGCACTATATGTATGAGCTTGTAGATCTGCTATTTTTTTTATTACATTTTTTAAAAATGTGTGCAAATCTTTGAATATATATTTTTAAAGCAAACATTTGTAACTCAAATCTTTGCTTCTGGGGGTCCCTGGAATAAAACATTTTGAGATGGGGGTCCGCGGCCAAATACATATCTAAAAATGTTTTCTAAATCTTAACAGTATGTTGCTATATGTAGTGGTGCTCCAACTTTTCCATGTCAAGGACCCCCAAAATGATATGTATTTGGCCGTGGACCCCCATCTCACAATATGTTGTTCCAGGGACCCCTAGAAGCACAGATCGGAGTTAAAAATGTTCGCTTTAAAAACAAATATCAAAGATTTGCAAAAAAAAATCCAATTACTTTTTTAAAAGATAGCAGATCTACAAGCTCATGGCGCGGCACCGAGTGTCGCGCCATGAGCTTGTATATCTGCTATTTTTGAATAGCCAAACACATCTTAAAATGACACAGATGCGTTCCCGGCCTTAATGAATTAAGTACAAAAAAGGAACACCTGGGGAGACAGACAGACAGACAGACTCCCTTTTGAACAGAGATAAACAAGCTCTTTCATTGAATAGGAGCTCTAAGGTCTCTATTTAGATATGGAGAGAGACTTTATGAAACACATGCCTGTGAAGCACTCCTAACATTGATAAAAACATTCTTACGGTGGGTTTAGATTCTCTATTTTGACATGATAGTAGAGTGCTTCTCAAACGTTTTAATTAAAAGGATCTACAGTTTGGTGCAAGTTTAGGCCACGCCCCCCATAACTCTGAGAGTGTCTCTCTCTGAGACGGAGGTACAGAGCTTTTAAGGGTCCATTTAGTTACAAACTAGAATTTAGCTGGGGGACCACAAGGACCCACAAGGGTCCATTTGGTTCCATTTGTACACTCTCAGATTATTCATTATATCGTCAAATGTGTATATAACAGTAATAACAACAAAACTATGATAACAGCAGATTATTGTGACTTACTGTATGTTACTGTTTTACAGTTCAAACAACAGCTGTAGACAGGATGGCCAGTGGAACCTCAGCTTCCATCAGAGGTGAGTTCTATTAAAACACATGAAACCAGCAAAATGACACTGGTTTAGTTACATCTGTGATCTTTATTAATATTATGTTTATTTTTCCAACCAGGAGAGAACAGTGAACCAAGAGAACTGAGAATTGTTCTGATCGGGGGAAGACATAGAGATAAACCCAGTGGAAAGAGTTCAGTAGGAAACATCATCCTGGGCAGAGATGTTTTTGAAACAAACAGTAGAACAGTCAAGAGTGTCATGAGACAAGAGGTAGTGTCTGGTAGACAGGTCACTGTGGTTGACACTCCAGGATGGGTGTCTCATTTTCCCTTAGATCTGACCCCAAAACTGACTCAGTTAGAAATTCAACAGAGTGTGAATCTGTGTCCTCCAGGAGGACCCCATGCCTTTGTCCTAGTGATGCCATTGGACATCCCATATGCAGGAACAGATCTGTCAGCAGAGGAGCATTTGAGTCTTCTCCTCTTTGACCGAGTGTGGAAACACACTATTGTAGTGTTCACTGTAGCTGATAAAAACAAAATGAGATCTGATCTCATTAGATCTAACTATCAGTTAAGATATCTTACTGAGAAATGTGAAGGCCGCTTCCATGTTCTTAACATTAGTGACAGAGGAGATAGAAGTCAGGTCACAGAGCTGATGGAGAAGATAGATCAGATGGTGACTAGTAATGGTTGTCACTATGAGACAGAAAAACACGTCTCAGAGGAACTGAAGGAGATGGAGAGAACTATCAGCAGAAGAGCAGAACAAAGGAGGGCAGACGCTCAGAAACAAACAACTGGACTTCCAAAAGATACTGGTATGTTTTGTTTTACTTTAATAATGATAATATTTCATTAATCTGTGTGTGTGTGTGTGTGTGTGTGTGTGTGTGTGTGTGTGTGTGTGTGTGTGTGTGTGTGTGTGTGTGTGTGTGTGTGTGTGTGTGTGTGTGTGTGTGTGTGTGTGTGTGTGTGTGTGTGTGTGTGTGTGTGTCGCTACTGTTCGGAAGAAACCTCATATCTCCATATTTCAACTTTTTATCTTATTCCTTAAATGAATGCCTTACTTTGTCACACTACAGTTTCACAAAAAAGTAGCAAAAATATCAGATCTACAAGCTCACAACACGTTGCATCGTGACGAGAGGAAAGTGGTTAATTCTGTCTGAGGGTTACAAATGTTTGCTTTAAAAATATGTATATATATTAATGTTCACGATAAAAAATAAATATAGCAGATATACAAGCTCATAGTGTGACACTCGGTGCCGCACTATGAGCTTGTATAGTCTTAATGGGTTAACAAGAGCTTTTGACTAAATAATAATTACATTACAGTAAATACATTGGAACACAGGCTGTTTTTTCATATCAAGCAGTGTTAATTTTGTCGACTAAAACTATGACGAAAAATGTTCATCCACCACGTTTTTACACTGACGAAAAAAGAGAAAAAAAACATAAAATAAAAATTAAGCTATGATGACTAAAACTAGGACCAAATATATTTACAATTTAGTCAACAAAAAAAATAAAATGACTACAATGTTAGATGGAGGGACTGGTGTTCTTTCATATCATTTTATTATGTCATTCTACAAGCTCACAACACGTCACAGACTTGTTGTGAGCTTGTAAATCGTCTATTTTCGGCACACAGCTAAGTATAAATCAGGTATTACAACGCTATCACAGCCCGCTAAAATACATATTTTTGTCGTCTAAATTAACTGTAGATCTAGTTGACTAAAATCCTATGATACTAAAACTAAAACTAGACTAAAACTAAAAAATTTCAAATGACTTAAATATTAGTAAAACTAAATGGAATTTTATTCAAAAGACTATGACTAAAACTACAAACTAAAACTGATGACAATAATGGTTTTGGACATACAAGGTTTCCACCCGACAATGAGGATATGTGAAAATAACACGCACGCACGCACGCACGCACGCACGCACGCACGCACGCACATGGTTACATGAGTCTCACTCTTGTCTAGGTAGTAATGTACATTATTATTATTCTATGATGTCTCCTGGTGGACATTTTTACTGAACTTTACACTGAACACACCTTTCTGCTGTTAATAATAACAGTAATAATAATACATTTTAAGCAATTTCATCATTAATTATTAAGAAAAACATATAGACCTGGACATTGCAATCTTGTTTCTTAATCATATCAATCCTGGCATGTCTAATTTGGGCATGTTGTTATGCTGTATAGGTGGAACTTTCAAAAGAAATCTACAAGCTCGCAGCTTTTAGATCTGCTATTTTCACTATTTGTCGTGTGATGAATTATGTATTAATTATATGTCTTAAGTGGTTAAATAAGAAGCTGTCAAAGTGAAAGTGAACAATGTTTTTTTTCTGACAGGACTGACTGACCTCAGGATTGTGTTGTTGGGAGAGTATGACTCTGGGAAGACTTCAGCAGGAAACACCATTCTAGGAGGAAGTGGTTTTAAAGCTGGTCAGAGGTCAGTGCAGTGTGAGATGAGACATGGTGAAGTATCAGGGAGACATGTGACAGTGGTGGACTCACCAGGCTGGTGGTACAAGAGACCACTACAGGACTCCTCAGAGATGGACAAACTGGAGATCCAGAACAGTGTGTCTCTCTGTCCTCCTGGACCACATGCTGTTCTTGTGACGGTTTCTCTTCATGAAGCATTCACCAAAACAAAGAGAGTAGCATTAGAGGAACACATGACCCTTCTGTCACAGAGCGTGTGGAGTCATGCTATAGTACTGTTCAACTATGGAGACTTTCTGGGAGACAGAAGCATTGAGCAGCACATTGAGGCTGAAGGAGAAGACCTCCGCTGGCTCGTTGACAAATGTGGGAACAGGTATCATGTCTTCAACAATCAGAAGACAGATGACACTCAGGTCACAGAGTTGCTGGGGAAGATAGAGGAGATGGTGACAGGAAACAGAGGTGGACACTATGAAGATGGAGATGTTTCAGAGACGTTGTCAGAGAGGAAGAAGATCACAGAGGAACATGTCCAGACATTCCTGACCAAGACACAGAGACAAAGAACTGCTCTGAAAGCTCTGTTTGAAGGTGATGTTTATCTGTGTGTGTGTGTGTGTGTGTGTGTGTGTGTGTGTGTGTGTGTGTGTGTGTGTGTGTGCGTGCGTGCGTGCGTGCGTGCGTGCGTGCGTGCAAACTAACACTATGAGTTAGTATATAGCTTGTATATCTGCTGTTTTATACAAATCGTGAAAATGTTTTCCAATCGTTGAATACATTTGTTTTTCTTTATAAATCTTTTTTTACGCAAATATTTGCTTCTGGGGGGTCCCTGGAACAACAAATGTTGAGATGGGGGTCTGCGGCCAAATACACATCATTTTGTGGTCCTTGACATGAATGCCACTGACATTTTAGCAACAAGTCTTTTCTTAGAATTTTTGGTATAGCATTTAGACAATTGTAGAATCCCCAGAAGCAAAGATTTGAGTTAAAAATGTTTGCTTTAAAAATATATATATTCAAAGATTTGCAAAAAAAAAATACGATTTAAAAAAAAATCGCAGATCTACAAGCTCATAGCGCGGCACTCTGTGCTGCACTATGAGCTTGTAGATCTGCTATTTTTGAATAGCCCAAAGAAATCTTAAAATGACAGAGATACGTCCCAGGTCTTAATGGGTTAAGTGAAAATGTCTATGCAGGACTTTTACTTTTAACAGTATTTGTACACTGTGGTAGTTTTTACTCAAGTAAAATATCTGAGTACTTCTTCCTCCATTGAACTGATCTAATGACCAACAGATTGACACATTGGTGATTTAATTAATGTATTTTCAACTCATTTGCATAATTGATCACATAATATTCAGTATAACTTCAAATTATTGATTCATTATTTTTACTGTTCTGTGGTCAGTGTTGTAGCAGAATTGTTATACACTAGAAGAACGTCTAGCGTGACGCGTCGTTCACTTTGCAGTGCCACCTTACAGGCACCTCACAGTGTGAGAGAGAGTTTTGTGCTCTCCTAAATCCACGGCAGGCTTTGAAAGTACCCACTTCAGAAAGAGGTGACGTGCATCACCTCTCCAATGACCAAAACCCACTATGGAAGCCGTCGAACTGGTGCGATCTGACGGCATCCTAGAATTTATAGATAGGATGTGATGTCATGCGTGATGTCATGCTGTCGTGAGATTACGTCACACTGGCGTTGTGTCCATATTCGGAGTGATGCAACGTACATACAACGTTACAACGTACATACTGACAACCGACATGGCGCAGGATTCAAATTGTATATATAGATGTAATAACTCATTTAGCTGAATCTCTGAACCCAATCCTGTGTGTGTGTGTGTGTGTGTGTGTGTGTGTGTGTGTGTGTGTGTGTGTGTGTGTGTGTGTGTGTGTGTGTGTGTGTGTGTGTGTGTGTGTGTGTGTGTGTGTGTGTGTGTGTGTGTGTGTGTGTGTGTGTGTGTGTGTGTGCGCGCGCGCGCGCGTGCCAGGAGAACATCAGAGTCTACCAGATGTGAAGGTGATGTTGGTTGGTGGAGAACAGAATCAGAGGAGCAGCACTGGAGATCACATACTGCAGAAGACTGTGTTTAAACGAACTCCATTCAAGGTGAGTAATATTATATGAATGTTATGTTATAATGAATGACTTCACTCAAAGTAAGTAAACAGTAAAGTGATCAAATATGTTTTCTAAGATAATGTAAAAGTATCTGCTGTCATGAATGTTCATTGATCATGTGATCAATGAACTGTCAGTGATCAATACACACAGATGTTCATTTTCAAATGAACTTGGAGTCCAACACATGTAGATTCTCATCATGTCTGTAATCTTTAAAGCAAAGTATAGATACTCCTGGTCAAATATTTACTCAACTACAAATGAAAGTTGAGTAATGATGCTCTCTGTTTCAGTGGTGTAAAGTAACTAAGTACATTTACTCAAGTACTGTACTTCAGTATAGTTTTGAGGAATTTTTTACTTTACTGGGGTATTTCCCATTTTCAGTACTTTTACTTCTACTCCACTACATCACAGAGGCAAATATTGTACTTTTACTCCCCTACAATTATTTGAACATTTTAGTTACTAATTACTTTTCAGATATAAATTAGGATATTATGAAACATACGTTAACCACTTTAGTCCTATTTTATACATAGGCTATTTGACAATAGATGATCTACAAGCTCACGTCGCGACGCGTTGTGAGCGTGTAGATCTGCTCTTTTCAAACATTTCAGTACTTTTAATGTTGGTACTTTAAGTATATTTTGATGCCAAACATTTAGAAAACAGGCCTTTTACTTGTAAGGGCGCGCTCCCACCGCTCTTTTATTTTACCTCTGGGTCGGAATCTGCCAATGCTTTCTCAATGCAAATGCGTGGATTTTTGAAAAAAATGCGTAAGACCATGAATCCACGCATTTGCATTGACAAAGCATTGGCAGATTCCGACCCAGAGGTAAAATAAAAGTGCGGTGGGAGCGCGCCCTAACAGAGTATTTTTATATTGTGATATTTTACTTAAGTAAAATATCTGAGTACTTCTTCCACCACTGCTCTGTTTAATAAAGTGCTCAGAACATCCCCTGTGGAGAGGATAGAATGTCAAATTGACTTATGCACACCTGTACTTCAAACTTTCAAACACAAAGTTTCAACTTTTAGAGCTTTATCAGTTTCAGAAGTCAGATTATGACATGATATTAATCCCATATTACTGTGACATTGTTAGACAAAGTGATGGAGAACAATACATTCAGTGAGTTAATTACTGGTAATCTTGAAGAGGAACTCCAGTGAAGACAGAATAGAGTGAATGTTTTTATTATTATGACTAACATACAGTAAACTTCATATTCCAGGAGTTTAAAACCCAGACTAAATTGAGAGAATGTGTCAGAGAACAGAGTGAAGTTGCTGGAAGAAAAGTGAGTGTGGTGAACTGTCCAGACTGGTCGACTACACCTCCATCACAGAAGATCAAAGACGTCCTTCTACACGGTGTGACTCTGTGTTCTCCTGAACCCCATGCTGTCCTGTTGACTGTTGATGTCAGGTCCAGTTTCTCTGAAGCTGACAGGAGATCAGTGGAGGAACACATGGAGCTGCTGGGGGACAGAGTCTGGAGACACACTCTGGTTCTGTTCACATGGGGATGGTGGCTCGGAGGGAGACGTGTTGAGGAGTACATAGAGTCTGAAGGAGAACCTCTGAGGTGGATCCTGGAGAAATGTGGATACAGATACCATGTTCTAAACTCCATCAAGTGGGACATTTCAGAAGTCACAGAGCTGATGGTGAAAATAGAAGACATGGTGATGAGGGACAGAGGACATTTTGGACCTTCGAGACAGATGACGCTGATTGAAAGACTGAAAGGACAGAAAACCTTATCAGAAAAAGAATGGAAGAAGAGAGAGCAGGAGATGATAGAGAGGATGTTGAAGTCTGTGGTGACGGAGCCAGAAGAACCAACCCTGCCAGCTGTCAGGAGAAGGAACAACATGGACCTAGAGGATGCACAGAGCATGGACTTTCCTCCCAATAGTGAGTATCAGTGTGTGTGTGTGTGTGTGTGTGTGTGTGTGTGTGTGTGTGTGTGTGTGTGTGTGTGTGTGTGTGTGTGTGTGTGTGTGTGTGTGTGTGTGTGTGTGTGTGTGTGTGTGTGTGTGTGTGTGCGTGCGTGCGTGCGTGCGTGCGTGCGTGCGTGCGTGCGTGCGCGCGCTTGTGCGTGTGTTTGTGATGTTGGAGCCTCAAGAGTCTTACAAGTAAAATATCATTAGATGGGTCCATTTTCATGAAACTAGGAGGGAATGATCAGTAGTGTGCTCTGAAGAGATGATGAACTTTTGTGTGAAAGAGGTCAAGGTCAAATTGACATCATGGTTCATATGTGAGGAACAGAGACATGTAGAGATGTTGTGCTGGGCTGCAGGGTTTTCACATCCAGGTGTGTTTTTATTATCATTGTAAATGTCTTGCTGTCTGTTGTCTTCTGTTCCAGTGAGTGGTGGAACACGCTCTTCAGGATATGACACCATGAGTGAAGCTCCTACCCAGACTGATGCTGATGTAAGAGTGAGAGATGAAGATGTTTAATTGCATCTTCATAGAAAACCTATATACAATAAAACAAAATTGTAATCCTGTACTTTATGTTTTATTTTATCCTAAGTCTATGGTGAAGGAGCCAGTAGAATCAACCCTGCCAGCTGTCAGGAGATGGAACAGCAATCCATGGCATCCTCCAAGCAGTGAGTATCAATACATCCTGTTTAGTCACAAGCTCGTTAATACTTTTTATTTGTTCAATATTTATAAAACCAACTGGCACACTATTTTCTCTACTTAGGGCATTACATTTAGGAAAAACATACACATTTGAAACATGGAGATGATTGTATGTGTATTTGTGCATGCGTGCGTGCATGTGTGCGTGTGCGTGCGTGTGTGCGTGCGTGCGCGCGCGTTTGTGTATACAAATTATATAAGAATGGATGGGTGTATTTTCATGAAACTTGTAGGGAATGATCAGTAGGCTGCCATGAAAAGATAAACTTTTGTGGAAGAGGTCAAGGTCAAAATGACATCATGTTTCATATTATCATTGTAAATGTCTTGCTGTCTGTTGTCTTCTGTTCCAGTGAGTGGTGGAACACGCTCTTCAGGATATGACACCATGAGTGAAGTTTCCAGCCTGGCAGACAATGATGTAAGTGAGAGAGAGGAAGATGTTTCATAGATGAATCTTAAAAACACTCATGTTTATTCTTATTTATTTGCCGTATATTTTATATCATACATGATCCTTGTAATGGATTTATTTTGTATCATAATTTATGATATTTCTCCATGATACATGATCATTGTAAGAACACAGTAATATTTGTTCCTTTTTCCTCCCTCTTACGATTTATTAATATTGTATTACATTTGGTTAAACATGTGTGTGATGTTTATTGATGTACAGTAATAATCTGTTGATAACCAAGAGCTTTGGTTAAAAATTTAAATATATTTGATCACATTTTTCCATTGTTGGCTGTATATAAACGATACATCAGATTTAAGTACAGATGATTGATATACCATCTGGCTGATACACCGGGATGATATTTTTTCAAGAATGACATATCAGTGAATATTCTCTCTCTTATCTGTCGATAATGGTCACAAAAATTGCACGTTAGTCACGCTCTGGTCTAAACATTACAGTTACATACATTTACAATGATGGATCCTGTATTAATGTACACTGTTGTGTTTCAGTCTTCTTACAGAGGACACTTTAGACCTTCGTCTTTATCACATGAGACACGACAGAAGACACTGTTTGAAAGACTCACAGGAAAGAAAACTTTAACACCAGAAGAATGGAAGAAGAGAGAGGAGGAGGTGATAGAGAGGATGTTGAAGTTTGTGATGATGGAGCCACAAGAACCAAGTAGTGAGTCTTACTTTCATCCTCTTATGTGGACATTAATTACTTACTAAAATATGTTTTTATTTTATAATGTGTGGGTATGTGCGTGCATGCACGCGTCCTTGCATAACATAACAAGAATGGACGAGTGGATTTTCATGAAACCTGGAGGGAATGATCAGTAGGCTGCCTTGAAGAGATTATTAACTTTTGGGTGTAAAAGGTCAAAGGTCAAAATGACATCATGGTTCATATGTGAGGAACAGAGACATGTAGAGATGTTGTGCTGGGCTGCAGGGTTTTCACATCCAGGTGTGTTTTTATTATCATTGTAAATGTCTTGCTGTCTGTTGTCTTCTGTTCCAGTGAGTGGTGGAACACCGTCTGAAACAGGAAGTTTATACTGCTGGTCACCTGCCAAGGTCTCTGATTGGCTGACTACACATCCTGGACCAACAGCGCCCTCTTCAGGATATGACACCATGAGTATAGCTCCCAGCCAGGCAGACACTGATGTGATGAGTGTGAGAGATGAAGATGTTTCATAATTCTTATTCATTTCATTAAGAGAAACATTAGCACCTCCAAATTAACAGTTGTTGATGTTGGCTGCGCCCGTTTATTCCATTGTAGACCTGCGGAGCAGCATTGTCTGACTGTCTGACAGGCATCTGGACACATAATCCACTCCAAATGTACACTACACTAAGTACTCTAGTCTACACTAATAAATAATCGCTGTAAAAATATAACATTTTATAAACTAATTTAAACAAACTGCTTTAACAGTCATTCGGTTAAGCTTGCAGATCTGGCTGCATTGAAAATAACAGATCTACAACAGGTCGCATCGCATGGACAGTTATGTGATGGATGTGACATAAACTCCTTAGAGACCACCTCATACACACCTCGTGTGTGTGTGTGTGTGTGTGTGTGTGTGTGTGTGTGTGTGTGTGTGTGTGTGTGTGTGTGTGTGTGTGTGTGTGTGTGTGTGTGTGTGTGTGTGTGTGTGTGTGTGTGTGTGGGGGGGGGGGGGGGGCGTGTGCGTGTGTGTGTAACATCCACTCTCAGAGTCAACAATCATGTACCTGCGGCCCCCTGGGAAGAGCCCAATGTCCGCTGGGTTTCAATGGGGGGACTAAAAGGGAAAGTGGTTTTGTAATTTTGCCTATAACGTCGCCGTGGTAACGCGAAACGGTAAAAAAAGTAACAGCCTGGTTGGCCCGGTCGTTGCGCACGGTTTATAGTATACATTGGCGGGGCCGTATCAACTGTGTGGGGGGAGTAGCATTTTGGTCCCCTCGGGCGGCCAAAAAAGGCGTTTTTACGTAGTTTTTTGAGAATTACGTCGGAATGGTAACGCGTAACGGCACGAGAATTTTAAGCACACTATTCCCGGCCAAGACGCACATTTTGATGTATACTTTGCTGGGGTAGTGTAAAGCGTGCGACAGGAGTGGTCGGACGAAGTTTTGCGGCGATAAAAACAATAACCGAAGCCGAAAACCCCAAAAATTAAAAACTCAAAAATGTAAGCAAAAAAATGTGAGCATAAAAAAAAATCAGAGCACACTATTCTCGGCCAAGCCGCACGTTTTGATGTATATATACCGTGCGGCAGTTAAGGACGGACAAAATTTTGTGGCGACATAAACAAATAAAATTAAGTATGGCGGAATACAACAAGTGTTTTGCCATTACATGGCAGGCACACTTAATAATAAAAAAAAAAGTTCGGAATACCAAATTTGGACTCAGTAGCATGCTGCCATCTGGAGTTATAGCTGTTTAAAGGCCAGCCAATAGGAAGACAGGAGGGACCCCTCTTTGATAACCATTTGGACGTGTGGCCAATGAGAGGAGAGGAGAGGACCACACAGTCTTAAACAATATAACCTGCACTCTGAACCGGATCTGTAAAGGTTTATTTTTTGAATGGGGGACTAAAAGGGGGCGTGGCTACGTGGTTTTGCCGATTACGTCGCCGTGGTAACGCGAAACGGCGAGAAAAGTAATAGCCTGGTTGGCCCGGTCGTTCCGCACGTTTTGATGTATACATTGCCACTGACGAGTAAACCGTGTAGGAGGAGTAGCATTTGTGGTGGCGCGTGCGGCCAAAAAAGGCGGAGTTTTTTGTGAATAACGTCGCAATGGTAACGCGTAACGGCGAGAAACTTCCGAGCACACGATTCCCGGCCAAGCCGCACGTTTTGATGTATATATTGCGCCGGTAGTGTAAACCGTGCGGCAGTTACGGAGCAACGAACTTTTGGTGCGTGAAATAAATAACATTAAGTATGGCGGATCTCAATAAGTGTTTTGCCATTACATGGCAGGCACACTTAATAAGTATGGCGGAATACTATAATTGTTTTGCCATTACATGGCAGGCACACTTAACTAATCCTAACACTTTGAAAGAGGTTGATTATTCCATGGACATTGTGAGTAAAACCAGCTCCATACATAATAATCACACTGACTGAACATCAGGAAAGTTACTGATTGTTTGTTTCCTGCTTTTTATCTTTCAGACCAGTTTTTCCCCCATCGTGCACACAGAACACACAACCAATGAATACAGGTAGGTCATCCTCAACAGCTTCCTCCACATATGTAGAAGTTGTGTCTTTGAGAACATCAGCTGATCATTCACCACAGCTGAGTCTTCCTGTTTCCACTAACATGTTGTTTCTATTCAACCAACCACTGTGATGGTACATGAACTGGATACAACATGTGGCAACATGACACCTCATGAAGTCAATAGATGATATCAATGTTGGTTTTGGGGGTGCCGGTTTTCAAGTGGTTAAGGCGCGTACCACACAGACTTTGATGCCTGACATCGTGTCCCGGGTTCAATTCCCGAGCCAGACGGCGGATTTGCTGCATGTTATTAATTCCACGACTCTCTCCCTGTTTTTGTCCACTGTACTAACTAAATAAAGGCAGAAAGGCCCCAAACATATCTTGATACAAATAAATGCTTGTTTTGTGTCACAGGTTCACGTTCCCAGAGGCGGGGCTGTTCCAGTGCAAAAAGACAGGGTTGGCGTTTGGAACGACAGGGGAAGGAGAAGTCCTCTACAGGACTGTTCAGTGGGATGAGGACCAGCTCCAGTCAACAAGAAGGACTCCTGCAGGTCCTCTGTTTGACATTCAGTGTCCTCACCAGTCTGTCTGCCAGCTACACTTGCCACACTGTGACGTCACACCTGGTGAGGCATCACTTTCAAGTTTCTTGTTCAAAGTCACTCTGTATAACAAATCTGTTGAAATCAACAACTTCTGCCTTCTGTGTACTGAGAATGAAACTTAGTGTGTCTGACACACAGCAAGGAAGAGGCGGATCGAAGGTTAAAGGTCACAATGGTGAGTCTGTTGACCAAATGGTGAAAAACAAAGGATAGATGAGGGGCGTGGCTCCGCTGGCTGCCACACGGCTCAGCTCTGATCCAGTGTACTGTAGTGGAGAGAAGCTGAGTCAGCCATAATTATCACGACTAGAAGCTCGCCCCCGCTACGCGGGGGCTCGCGTCTAGCCCGCGGCCACGCCCACGTTGCGCCCGCGGCCACTTGGCAACTCATATAAGTGGCGTAGTGTCATGAGGGTCAGTGGGGCCGTGGCTCGGTCAGTGAAGACCCTGTAGTGCGGATGATATGTGGCATAGAGGGGCAGATTGTAAATCCCCAGAGGAAACATCCGTGGGCTACCATTGGTTCAGCGATGTGTGCGGTCGCCCTGCGGCCCCTCCTCCTCCACCAATGTGCAGTATTGAGAGCCCTGTCGTCACAACAATTGGAGCGATGGGCACTGCACTGTGGTTGGTTAGGGTACACCTAGGGCCCAGGTAGAACCCAGTTAAAGCCTGCATGGGCAAACCCAGTTAGGACCCGCCTTGGTCCCACATAAACATGGCTAGTTGGGGCCCACCTAAGGGCCAGGTAGAAGCTACTTATAGCCTGCATGGGCATCGCAGTTGGGACTGAAGTGGATGCCGCTGACATTGCTGACATGGGGTCCACATGGTTTAGCCCACCTTGAAACCATATGGGAACTACGCTGGCATGCTGGCTGTAATGCAAACGCTGCATCATACCTGCAGTGTGTAGTTTGATGTTGTGTGTGTAGCAGATATACCTGCAGTGTGTAGATCAATGTCCATATGAAAGTCAATGCCCAGCAGTGTTTTTTTTCCCCAGCAGAGTTTCTAGTGTCTCTGTGTCTCTCTGGAAGAGGTTGCACATGAACTCTGCAGCCGCACTGAGGCGCTCCAACACAAACACTCTGACATTAAGCTGCTTCACACAACAAACATCAGCACCACGCTGCTGTTTGTCCAAAAGACACAATATCTCCTCTCCCACCGACGTCATGTGTTCATTTATCGACAGCCGTACAGACTCCTTTTGACACATTTTACCTCGTTTATCCAGCTCTCACTGACTCTCCACATCGGGCTGTTATTTTGCTGCGATCAAGTCAACGATGTGAGAGATTAGCTATCACAGACGGACGGACAGGGGGTGAAACATAGTCTTGCGCCATGCCTTTCGGCCTGGCGGAGACAATAAAAAAAACGAAAGTAAAGGAAATGGCCATTTCTGCAACAGAAGTAGTCAACAAACTATACTATGAAAACATGGGCCACATTGGCAAAGAATGTAAGAAAGAGGCAATCATGTAGAAAATAGCCGATCTACAAGCTTACAAAGCCTCTCAACGTGAGGCGTTTCGAGCTTGTAGATCGGCTATTTTCACAATATTTACTTGTGTGGGGGGGGGGGGGGGGGGGGGGGGGCGTGAAAGGGTTGATAAGCACTGCTCTAATCGGAGCGAAATTATCTGAAATTACTACATGACCATAATGCAGCCTAACATGCGTTGCACGGGGCGGTCCTGCCATTACGTTAGTTACTGTAGTTGCTGTGGAGCTACATAGTTCTCCAGAAGACACACACAAACATACACCATCTACAATGGACGAACTGAGCAGCAATATTGACATTCACCACACGAACGTGCATTGTTGACAAAGTGATTGCACAGCCGCTGCAGGCATGACAACCACGTTAGCGTTAGCGACATGGCAGCTATCACAGCGCCCTGTCCGTCGTGCTGCAACTGCCTGTGATGGCTACAGCAGTAACAGCAAGCTGTCTGCGATGCCATTGTCTGGAGACTGCTCTTAGCGTGACACGACCAATGAGAGTGAGCGCTGTAGTTGTTGCTAAGATACGGTGGCGTCTCTGCCCCATAGCTTGTAGATCTCTCACACATGATTGGCGTAGGCTGCGTTGCCAGGTCTGACTTTGTGTCTAAGCAATGGTCGGCTTATTTTTGCGCGCCTTTGGGCTCGTTTGCATTGTGCGCACGGCAGCGCTTGTTTAGCGTAACTCAGCGCGACGTGGCAACGGACGTGGCAATGTGAAAGGTGATTGGCTGGTGAAAAGAAACACCCGGACGTGAATTTTGTGTTGGCGAAGTGATTTGCATAAGTATTGGAGCATAATGCGTTTGATATTAATTGTACATCCTGCAAGTACAGTGATGGGATGCGAAGCAGCTGGTGTCACAGGCAGAATATTGAGGAATTTTGGGGGAAAATGTGGAGTTAGTTGGGCCATGTGTCTGCTTGGCAATTGAGCACATACACTCGTGTACACTCCATGACTGTGGCCGTCAATTATGGTAGCAAGATGATAAACAAATGAAGCAAGCGCACTGCAACTGCATAAAGGTTAAGCAGGCTGGAAGCGCTACAACACTAGAAAGCTAAGTGTAGAGTAGCTGAACTTTACCATACGTAAAGATTGGATAAGACCTGGTTGGTGTGCAGACCAGGTTGTTGTGGAGCGTGGAGGTGATTAGAGACGAGGGGCAGGTGTGATGATGATCGTAGATGAGAGGCAGGTGGAGCTGTCAACACCGGCTGATGAGCGCGGAGTGAGCGCCAAATGTAGATGAAGAGGTGAGGATGGCCGAGTCGTAACACACAGCCAGCTAATGTAAAACTATGTAGATGTAGAGGTGAGTCGTATTGTAAACTATGTAGATGTAGAGGTGAGTCGTAATGTAAAACTATGTAGATGTAGAGAGTCGTAACACACAGCCAGCTAATGTAAAACTATGTACTGTGGGTGAGCTCTCAGCACACAGAACACATTGGGAAGTGTTGTGTCTGCTTTTCACATCCTCCTCACAACAAAATGTTTTATGTAAAATATCTGTAAAATGTGCAAAACTTTTCACAGGTGATGACCTTTGTGTGGCCAACATCACAGATGAGGGGATACACTTCTTAAAACCTCTGAAAGTGACCCAGACTCACGTGATTGTAAATGTGACCCACCTGTCTCTCTTTGGGCTGACGTGGACGTGGATTCTCGACCTCTTAAACCCTAAACCTAAACAAATTGTTGGTCAAGTTCTGCTGTTCCTTCGACCGCCAAGTGAAAGATATGAGATGAATGTATTCCTGCTGCCGAGAAATGTGCATCCCGAAGAGGTAAAATGTGTTATCTAATGCTAAGTAGCCTCATCCCTTAAAGTTTGATTATCTTCATACGTATTGTACTTCAACATAAAATGGATTGTGATTCTGAAGAGATGCTAGTCTGTAGGTTTGGGCACATTGACAGCCAATATCAGGCCAAAGTCCATAACTTGTACTAAAGAGCCATGTCAAAATAGACTGTCCATCAACAGTGACAAATAAGGGTCTGCAGACTAGTTAGTCTATACCAGGCATTATGATGGAACCATGTGGTAAAGTGTGTGTCATTGTAGGTGGAAAAACAATATCAACAGGATGTACGGATCATGAATACACCTACATGTTCACTCACCGCACACACATCGTACAGTCTGCACTGTCTTCCACATGAAGCACAACCAAAGGTATCACACACTTGTTGGTCTAGTCCTACTACTTCTGCTACTACTGCTACTATTACTAATACTACTGTAACATGACTGCCACTACTACAGTAATCCAATGCAATAGTAATAAATGTATGTGTGTCTTCAGGCTGGGATTTATTATCTGGACTTTGGGAACAATTACCAGCCAACATTTGAGGTGTTCATGGATTTGAAGACAGAATACTTCTCATTGGAGCTACGAGGACCTGAGGGTGAGCGTGAGCCGGTGTGGAATGGACACAAGCTCAGAGTTAAAGGTACAATTATGTTTCTTAAGCTACATTAAGTACATTTGCACATACCTGTAATTGTGTCTGGGTTTTCGCCTGTTTATTAGGAGCATCTACTGAACAGCGCACAGTGATCAGTGTCTCAGATCCTAATTCCACAATGAATTGTACTTGAATACATGGAGCTCCTTTTAATGTGCAGGAGACAGCTTAGTCCTTTGAGTAAGAGGATGAAAACATTGATGCTGCAACATTTAAATATCTACCTATAAAAGTCAGAGATGTGTATAACGATAATTTAAACAATATGAAATGTGAAATACACACATTTGGTTTGGCGATAAATGAATCCTTTTTTAGGGATTCTGGGGGAGCAAGTTGCTTTTCCCCTACCAATCGTGGCCTTCTGAATCCCCCCATCTTTACCTTTAAATGCACTAAATCTCTGTCTGTGAGTGTTTCCACAGCAAAACTGCAGAACTGTCTCACTATTATGATAATGTGTATGGCGGGTGAGCAGCAGTTTCTAGAAGGGGAGCAGCAGCATGAGATAAGGCAGCAACAAAGCTAATGAAAAGTTGCATGCCGGTGTCACGCATTGCATTTTCATGTGTGATACCGGAATGCACACAACTCAACTTTTAGACATCGATAAAAACACAATTGACTTTAGACCCAACTGACTTTAACTTGATTTAATGGTTAATTTATTTACATTTATAAATTACATAAAAAGTGATTTTATGATAGATTTTATATTTATGGTTTATTTTTGTATTTTCAAGCATATTTGACTATGTGTGACTGATGGGTAAAAGTAAACTCTTAACACTACAGTGAAATATCCTTCAGTCTTTAACATGTGCTCAGCCCCTCCCATACCCATGCTCATGAACGCATTAAAAAAGCTTTCATTGAATGTTTTTTGGTGAACGGTGAGCTGTACACATCTGTTTGCAACTAATGAACACAAACATGAGTGTCGTTGACTCCTGCATGTTTCAGTCAACAGTTGTACATCTGAGTTAAGTATTCAGTATTATCATTTTATCCATAATTGTGCATTCAGCCACTACTTTGATGACTAAAATAATGTCGTGTAATTAGAGGATGTTACTGAGATTAATATTGAAATATAATATTAATCATGTGTGTAAACCCTGCAGTAAAGGCTTTCACTTCATGTCATCCACAGGACAAATCAAACCAACGATAATGAAGCCCACCAGCCATTCTGTTTCAGGTACACACCCATTATCTTCATATATACGTTTTCCCTTTCTTTCAACTTAACAATCTTAAGATTTACAGTATGTTATCCTTTGATTTGCATAAAGGCAAACAGGTTCTCTTGATGGAAAATCGGGACACTTTAGTCAGTAAAGTGAAGAACGTGGGTCCCATCCTTGATTATCTGCAAAGTAAGGGCTTCCCTCCTGAAATGGCCGCCAACGTCCAAGCTGAGACCACACCTCAACAAAGCATGAGGAGGATCCTTGACAGTGTGACCACCGCTGAAGCAGCAGAGACCTTGTACGAAGCTCTTGTCATAAATGAGAAGTTGGTCATGGAGGAGTTACTGGGTCTGGGATAATACCAGGGGTGGATCTACGGTGGGTGGACCTGCACCTGAGAGGCACAGGCCCACCCAGATTGACTCTGAATGGGCCTACCCAGAGTTACACATTTGTCCTAATGTCAATCACATGAACTGAAGCATGCATAATGTCAATCAAATGAACTGAAGCATGCATAATGGGACAATGTACATTGTTGTAGGAACATAAACACAGACAGGGTGACGCTGAGCCTTCCTCACATTTGTTTATATTTTTCATGTGCAAAACATTTAAAATGTTAACCAATATCTGCTGTGTTTCATTATTTATCAGGCTGTAGGTTTATATGGGAAAATATTTTGTAATAAACTAAACTAACCCTTGGATAAGATGTGACTTATTTTTGTAATGAAATGATTTGGTCTACAGTTCAAACATGTACATTGTAACCTATTCACTAGAAACACATTTTCTACGAAAATTCAAGTGTGCCTGCAGCTGGCTGAGGCGGGAAGGGGACAGAGCGTGTGTGTGTGTGTGTGTGTGTGTGTGTGTGTGTGTGTGTGTGTGTGTGTGTTGCCTTGTCTCCATGAACAAATGACCGCAGCAAAGGTCTTTAATCTGACCACCTGCAGTTAATTTACATTAAATGTCTTATAATGCAGAAGATACTTTGAATGTATAATTGTACATATTGCCATTTACATTTGCCTCATTGCAGAGCAGCCGGTGGCCACAAACATCGACGAGCGCAAGACCTCACATCTGAATCAATCATGAATTCTGGTAAAAAAAAAAAAACACTCTCCTAGAAGTCATGTTTTCGGTTTGGTTAATCTTCATTTCGAAGCTTACCTGTGAACATCCAGGCAGTTTGTTGTGCTCTGGATCTCCCCAAAGCATTAATATAGAGTTTTACGACTAAAATCGGGTCTGCAGAGACGAGTCAGACTAGCATCAACTGAAAACAGGTTTGACGCAGGGCACACAACTCAGAAGAGGTGAAACGCCACACACCAAACGCAAATCAGAGTCTCACTAAATGAATGAGAAAGTACTGTATGCAGAGATGTTGAGTGAAACAAAACAATTGCTCTCCCGCAACCTGACAACACTGCGTTCCTTCAATGAGGAAGTCACTGGCTTGTTGTTTTCGTTGCGGTGTGTTTTGTGTTTTGTCTCTTGAATTACCCAAATTCTGGAGGATTAAACACATGGATAATTCATGGGATATGCAATACTAAATGAGGACAAACCTAGAGCAAAGAAAAGGGTGTTGTTGCTCCTTTAGTGATTTTTTTTGGAGGTAGAAAAAATAATTGATGTATTATATAGGCCTACATTTTTGAACAGATTTAAACCATACTATTGGACACTCGTTCTTTATAACACACAGGAGGATATTCCAGCCCCCATTCAAATGATTCTAATCACTGTTTCTCGACATCGGGTTTGGGGACCACCAGGTGTTCAAATAGATGTGAGCTCCAGTCCTGGACATGTGTTTGGAGTGAACGTTGAATGAGTCACTCAAAAAGACCCCCATGGTGTGTGGAAGTGCTTCTCGGTGGACAGGGGTGTTGCAAGAGCTCCCTTCCTGATGTGGTAATGACCTCTTCCTGGAATGGGATTATTTAAAAGGTAGACTAGAAGGTGAAATACAAATGGAACAAGAATCTTAAACGTTTTCAAGAAAGATAAAAAATTGTGATAGCGAAAATAGACAATATACAAGCTCACAACGTGTTGCATCGTAACAAGTTATGAGCTTAGTCATTGATATTTTCACATTCACTATTTTTTAAAATAATGATAGCGATGGTGGTTACAAATCAGGACACATCGGCTGCAAAAACTGCCTCTACCAATGTCCTCAAAAAAGTCAAATAACAGCCAATATTTTGGTTATTATATAACAGGCTTAACAGGCATCATTTTGCAGTGTGTAGTGACACATTGGCCTACCCTGTGAAAGCTGACCAGATCGGCCAGAGTGGCGTGTTGGATCTGGTCGAGGCCGATGAAGCTGTAATAATCAGTGGAGGCGTCCACCAGGAAGTGTTTGAAGGCGTCGGCTGTGCGATAGGAGAGAGTGAAGCCCCAGATACACTCACTGACCCTCAGCAGAAAGCTGCCCTCTGGCTGCTCTGCAAGCAAAGACTCAGCCTCCTGACGGGAGATGATGCCTGGAGGGAGAGAGAGCAGACAGAGATCCATTTCAGAAAACACTGTCCACTTACGCCCACTTCTTTTAAATAGTAAAAATAGCCAATTTACAAGCTCACAACGTGTCATATGACATGCTGTGAACTTGTAGATCGGCTATACTCACTATTATTTTTATTGAAAAAAAAACATTTTGGTCCAAATCTTTATTGAATTTCAAGCAGCATCTAAAGAGAAAGGCTATGTTGTACATAGAATATGTTTACATACCCATCAAAAACATCATAATATTGTACTTCCATATATAATACATCAGAGCTACTTGAACATAAACGAATACCATAGACCAATATGCAGAAAGTCTTTTTGAGAATGTTCACCTACATGCCAAAAATAGGGATTCCAGGTTGAAGTGGCTGAAGAATGTATGGTTGCCGACAAGAAATGTGTCTATAACATGTTTGTCACATGTCCCATGTAGATGGACGGGTGATGGGTGTGGATTGAGATGCACCCCGAATGTCACCCCTCAGAGCAGAGCAGAGCATGCTATATTTCTAAAAAAAAATCTCAAAATAGTAAGTGATAGGGAGGAGAGAAAAAGGGCGTGTTTGGTGCAGAAGGAGAGTGGTGGTTATTGAGTAAACACATGGTACCCCCTGGGCCGCCAAAACCTGCTTCTGTTTTCGCCCGCCTGCTTTTTCATCTCCTTGTTGACCACCTCACTCCTCCATTTCCCTGCCAGGAGACAGGCCTTCTGCTTGGCCAGGGTGTCCCGAAACCTCTTCTCCATCTCCTCCTGCTGGACACGACTGTGTGGGACAAACACGTTTAGAATGAGACACAGGACAGTCCTGTGATGAGACAGACATGTTTAGAAAGAGACACAGGACAGTCCTGTGATGAGACAGACATGTTTAGAATGAGACACAGGACAGTCCTGTGATGGGACAAACACGTTTAGAATGAGACACAGGACAGTCCTGTGATGAGACAAACACGTTTAGAAAGAGACACAGGACAGTCCTGTGATGAGACAGACATGTTTAGAAAGAGACGTCACACATAAGTAATGTAAGCGTTCATTTGCACTGATAACTGTAGGCTACTATATGCATGTAACATGTCAGTCCTAACCACTTAAGTCCATTATACTTTAGTATGTTAAATATATATATATATATATATATATATATATATGCAACATGAGACAGAAGACAACGAGTGGGAGGAGCAATGTGAGTAATGTGTTTACCTGTGGTGCACGATACAATGTACCTACATGTATAACATTTCAGTGGGCCAAATTAATGCATGTAAATTGCTTTTAAGTTACAAAGCAATTTGCACCTTTTACTGTACATAAATCTGGCCCAGACTATTCATTTCTAATTAGAAACAGTTAACCACTTACACCCCAGTATGTTATGGGTCTGTTTATGAAAGCTATTTTTTTTGTCTCTGTAGTTGCCCTGGAAATGGGGTTACCCTGCTCGCATTTTCAACTGAGGGGATGAGGATATTTATTTAAGTATTTTATTTGCATATTTTTTTCTCTCTAAAACAATGTGTTTGAGATTATAATAGAATTTAGACAAGACCCACACTACTACTCACTAGTGGTGGAAACGGTTCAACAATAGTCCACTGCTGCCCTCTGGTGGTGAGTGGGAGTTGTGACAGAGATATCATAGTCTCTGATCTAATTCTGTTCCAGTGTACCGTCCTGTTTCAATATGTAATGGCAATAATTCTGAAAAGAGCGAAACTGTGCACAGAGATCACTGGCTCTTAGATACATCATACACAACCTATTTTTCACATTCATACACAGTTTTAAACTAACAATATGTACGTAGTTTAGGTTTGTCATTGATTTCTTCCAACCATTTAGCTCTATACTTTTTTAATAAAAGAAATGTGAGCTAAATGGGTCATTCCGAGTATTCGGTGCCATTTGTGTCCCCATGACATAATACAGCATATCTTGTGTAAAAAAAAAGCTTATCTTATACTGTTAGCCTCTCTGCCATTGTGTTCTGTATTGTTTTCCAGCATCACATGAAGCGTTGGCAGCAGGATTTACTCAAATGAACCAGGATGTGATGGCCATGACTCATGACTCATCTTGGGCAGGTTCATTGGCGGAGCAATAAAAGCCTTTAAAAACCTTAAAGACAATCCATCCAAGGTCTTCACAGCCTTTCATCTGTTCGGCCGGTTCACGAACACCAGCTTGGCATCGGTCAGAGCTAGAGCCCTCCATGTGGTCCAGACACCCTCATGGTCCCTGAAGGTTCCAAATGGCCCTTTACGGGTGTGTAACTCTGAGAGTGTAGGCTACAAATGGAACCAAATGGAAGGCTCCTTCTTTACTTGGAGTTGGAGCTGTCAATCAAAGCTATAGTTTGTGCACGCCCACACTAACAGCCCTGAGAAGACGTGTAATCACCAATCAGAGTAAATGAAAACACCTGTATGAGTGTTCAGGAACTTTAGAGTTGAGGGTTCAAGGCATTATTACACAGCATTTATCAAGACAAGACAGTGGTAAAATGGCACAGGGAGTTGAACTGGACAAGCAACAGTTTTGTTGTGCTATCTGCCTGGGTTTGTTGAATGTCCCTGTGACTATTCCCTGTGGACACAGCTACTGCCGAAGGTAGCCTACTTCCTACTCATATTCAATCTTTTTTTATTTTACTTCAAGGACCCACCAGTTTGTTATGCATTAGGCCATGGATGCTCCCCCTGGCTCCCCATGAGTATAAAAAAACACCCTTTAAAGGCCCGTAAGGGTCCATTTGGTTAACTATCAGTCATTTAGCTGGGGGTCCCCAGACCCCACTTTGAGAACCACTGGTATTAGTGCTTTTACTATGCAAGTATTCATACAGTATAAGATATTGCATAGTCCAAGTGTGGAGGGCCAGGTAAATAATTATTTTTGTTCAGTAGTACCGGGTACTCCTTTTCTAGTTCAGTAAGTTGCTTTTTTTTTTTTCATTCTTCTTTTTCATTACTTTTTGCATCTTGTTGCTACCCATAGCTGTATCTTTGTTCTATATTTGCCCTGTGTTTCTTACTGCTGTACTGCCTTTGGCAACTGAACTTATGCCTTGTGGGAGGTCTTATCTGTCTATCTGTCTATCTAGGTGTATTGGCATCAACTGGACTGGGGATGATCAACATGGAAGATACAGCTGTCCACAATGCAGAAGGATCTCTATCCAAAGACCCTTCTGAAGAAAAACACCATGTTGGTGGAGGTGTGTGAAACATTTGATGTCTGATTTACCCACAGGAACCCTAGCGTCCCTATTCTGGGGTGAACTGTTGACACACATGGCAGATCTACAAGCTCACAATGTACCACAACATGTCATCTTTTAGACAGAGTTGTGTTGTAGAGGGGGGAAAAGACCACTGTATGTAGGGTTTAATGGTTAATGTCAAATAACCCATTCAAACCGGGAAAGCGTCTGAATTATTTTAGATTTTTTTCCGCATTGGATGTTCAAAAATATCAGACAAGCTCACAGCTTGAACTTGTACATCTGCTATTTTTGACTTAAAAAAAAAAAATCTTGAAAGTGTGAACACTAGTGATTTAGAAGGTATTTGTAGAATGGGCCTCAGGTGTGTGTGTGTGTGTGTGTGTGTGTGTGTGTGTGTGTGTGTGTGTGTGTGTGTGTGTGTGTGTGTGTGTGTGTGTGTGTGTGTGTGTGTGTGTGTGTGTGTGTGTGTGTGTGTGTGTGTGTGTGTGTGTGTGTGTGTGTGTGTGTGTGAGAGAGAGACTGTACAGGGTTCCATGTCATTATTCTGCCATCTCAGAGGAAAATATTGTACTATTACTCTAGTTTTTCTTTAGTTACCAAATGGACCCGTACCGGTCCATATGGTTACATGTGTGGTTACATCACAAATAGATAAATGTACTTTTTACCGTGTTTACAGAAGATCAAAGTATTAGTCACATGAGGGCAAAAGGAAAAAAACTAAACATGCATAATAAAACACTAGAAGTGAAAGAATTGTATGGCTGGTGGTTATACACAATAGAGATTATGAATGATAATAAATAATATAAATATATTAGAAATAAAGTGGAGGTGTTGAATATGTAAATTTAAGTAAATTAATACGTTGAATCTACAAGTGATCAGATCATATATGAAGTGTTGATGTGATCAATATCATCAATAAGATTAGTCTTGCTCCTCATATTATATGTGACATTTGTACCAATGAATTGTTCCTATTCTGGACGTTTAGCATGAAGTTAAATAAATACCATGAAAATTCACTTGAAGCTACACTCCAGGACTTTTTCCAATGAATACATTTATATTTTAACCAATGAGTGTGTTAATATACAGTATAACTTGTACATTTACAGTGGTTGAAGGTGGTCTCTCTATACTCTTCTATTGAGACATTTAGACCCTGGTGTCGGGTAGGACACCTACTGGTTGACAATGTCAATAAAGTTATTTGAAGAAGACAGAGCACTGATTAGGACACTAGATGTGTCTCTATTGTATTTCAGACATTGAACTGTTCTCTTAATTGTGTTCATGCCTTCTGCTGCTAGCATAAAAAGCCTCTCCATCTTAATGTCTTAATAATATCCAACTTAATGTCCCTGTATCACCTTCTATGTGACACTTCTCTTTCAATGACAACTTCCGAGTCTTTGGAACCTGAACATCAGACCGCCCAAGCCGCCACTTTTTCTGAACAGGAAATTAATGTTTCCTGAACAGGAAACTTGTATCTGATGCTGATGAAATCTTTTGGAATGTAATCTTCAGTGATATACTATTAAAAATGCCCATAGAGTGCTGAGTGACATGCTTATTGTATCATGAAGACATATGCCATGATTTTATGAATGTAACCTTACTGCACCTATAATAATTTGTGTGTGTAAATTACCATATACAGTAGAAAGGCTCTACTTTCTAGTATTTTCTAATACATAGAAACAGGTACTGTTGAAAGCCTGGTGACACCCATAGACACATGTTGAGACAATGATCCCCTGGGCAGAGGGCTTATAAAAGCCCCCCGTCACTGACTGACTGGTAAACTGTCTTGCATCCAATAATAACTACATTAACCTGTACGTCAACAGAGCACATACACACAAAACTGCAAAAACATATTAACTAATGTGTTTATGCTCTGTTTTATGATGGTGTCACATGCCAACAATGTGTTGTACGTGCAATGCCTTATGAGCTTTGAGATCAGCTAGTTTTGATACTTGACACCATTATGATATGATGTAAGTATGAATCAGGCTAACACTAAACACTTGATTAAATGGTGTCATGATGGTTTGTTTCTTGTGACATCTTCATAGTGAATGTTTAGGCTGTTCCTTCAGTTTTCACTAGGACTTTTGGGGCTCTGTTATCAACATGAATGACTGATCCCTTTGACAAGAAACGTCACTCAAAGGCTCTGGCTCAGCTCAGATCCTGGGCCCCTGGGCCGAGGCCCAGTAGGCCATCCCTGGTGACACGAGGTTAGAACAACAAGGCAGGCTGGTCGACATGTGAGGCTTTGATGATGATGATGCACACCTGAGTGAGAGTCAGAGTTGCATCAGTTATTACATCATTTTGTAGCAACTGTGTCAACATTTCAGTGTGATCTGTGTACAGTCAGTGATTACATTTCAGCTGTTTCATGTTTGTATGTGGAGTAAATGACAGACAGTGTACTCTGACTATCACTGTAACAGTTTTGTTGTTAGTTATGTTTATGGTTTATGTACTTATGTTTATTAATGAATGTTGGTTGGTGCAATCTGCAGGACAGCGACTTAACATGTTGATGAAGTTGTACATCCGATATTTGAAGTATAGGCCCTACTGTATGTTACAAGCAAATGTGTTGATTATAAAAAATATATATGATTTATGATAAATAAACATGAATTATTTGCATTATCATGAAATCAATCAGAAGTCACTTGCTTCTAAATATTGACCCAAAAGGTTCATACTGCATTGTTATACCACAATGGACATAGTATAATCACACATTCAACACTACAACAGGAGCTTTAAACACTAAGGGAGCAACACAAATACTGTAAGTGAAATGTTGATATTTGGCCGCGGACCCCCATCTGAAAATGTTTCATGTCAGGGACCCCCTGAGGAGAAGATTTGTGTTAAAAAAATATGTATATATCCAAAAATGACCAAGCATTTTCAATATTTTTCAAATATCTTCAAAAATATCAGATGTACAAGCTCCCAGCGTGGCAAGAAGTGACGGGCTGTGAGCTTGTAGATCTGCTATTTTTTGATAGCCAACAAATGATGGATAAAGCTGGCGACCCCCTGGTACCCCTCCAAGGGGTCCCGGACCCCACTTTGAGGACCAATGCACTACAGGACACATTTGTGAGCAGCAGTAATGGCTGCCATGAATCTGACTGCATAGGCCCAGATTTGTATGCAATTGGTGCATTTGCCACCTTGTGGCGAAAAGTGGGATAGGTCTGTTCCTAAAATATAAATTCTCTGCTCATTCCAAGACACAATAAGGCTCTTAAACATACAAGAAACATTCATAATAAAACAAAAATGTGACTATACATTTGTGTATGTCACACATGCTTCTGTGCGAAATTTGGTACAGGCTGTCAAAAAACTCAATTTAAACAGTCATTGCACAGTGTAATGTCATTTTACGACCCCATGTTTACTTCAGATATCCGTACTCAAGTATATTTTGATGCCAACACTTTTGTACTTTAATCGAGTAACATTTTGAATAACGGCCTCTTTTTCTTTCATATTTTTTTAATGACAGTATTTTTATATTGCATTGCTTTTCTGCCTCCCAGTGTGAATGAAGAATTCTTGTACTTTTTTTTTTACTTCACAGGTTGTGCACAGACTGAAGCAGACAGAAGCCCAGGCTGATCCTCCTGAATGCCTTGTTGGAGCTGCAGACGTGGCCTGTGACCTATATGCACCAGTATGAAACTGAAGGCTGTGAAAACCTGTCTCCAGTGTCTGCTGTCATATTGTGACGGCCATCTCCAGTCTCACCATCAGCTGCCTGCCTTCAACACACACCAGCTGGTCCAAGCCTCCCATCAGCTCCCTGGCCCCAGATCCTCTTCTCTAAAGAGCAGCCATCTTCTCCTCAAAGGCAGCGTCGGTCTCCTCAACTGTTCTATCACCAAAGCGGCTGATGGACCCCACTGACTGGTGAAGTGTATTCAGGTATTCCTCCTCCTCTTGGAGTCTCTGCTGGATGTTACTCTGACCCTCTCTAACAAACACAGACACCGTCAGTGTCCGGCCTCCTGAAGACGATGTGTTGATGGCTGTGTCACAACTATTTTTTTTATATTGTATTACATTTTTTTTTTTGTTTATACATATGCCACTTATGGCTTGTTAAATATGACCTATTTTGATTTAACATAAGTGCATGTGTTAAACGAGGATGAACACAAAATCAAGACTCCTTTCCATTGTGGTCGTTGGGTTTCAAACAGGCAAAACAAACAAAACCAGAAATGATGGGGAAAATGCAAGACATTAGACTAACATTTTCTTAAAAAGGTATCTGGAGGGGGAATATCCCAGTTTGAAGCTCCAATGAACTTGGGTCCCCACCAACAGTACATAATATAACCAATATTTTAACCATTTTTAATTGAAAAATAGCAGATCCACAAGCTCACAATGTGTCGCTTGCCATGCGTTGTGAGCTTGTAGATTTATTTGTAGAGCTTGTAGATATATTTTTGGGAACATAAATTTGAACATGTTTTACCACACAAATCTTCTGGGTGTCTCTGGCACAATCTTTTCAAATGGGGGTCCGCAGCCAAATATTAATTTGAGGGTCCTTGACATGAAAACATTTGTAAACACTGGGTTTTTAATCGGGTATAAACAGGTGGGCAGCACTGGCTCTGGTGTTACCCACTCTCTGAAAGAGATGTGAGTTACTGGTGGTTGTAAATGTTGTGGACCATGTTGAGTTGGTGAACAATCCTAGCCTCCAGAGGGAGCCAGTAAACTGCTGGAAGTGTACTTTGACCATACAAGTAAAAGGCCTGTATTTAAAATAGTATTGGGATCAAAAAAATACTTGTAGTACAAAAGTAAGTAGGCCTATTTTTTTTTTTTTTTACCTGACCACAGGATCTAAATGTCAGAGCAGGGAGTTCCCCTCCAACTACTACATTATGATAGATTGTTTAAAATGTTTTATTCACACAAGTTATGCATTTTACCTGAGGAAGAATCCATGGATACATAGCCCTTTACTTCTCAACCTGGCGTCCATATTTTGGCCATGTCATTTAGGTAAAATGTTTTCACATTGAACTCATTGGACATACATGACAATGAGTGCTTTGATCCCCAGAGTGCAAGGCCATGCTTGGTTTATTATGATTATACAACTCGCCCGCAGCAGCTCAAGGTCCAGTAATTGTTAATGATGCTGCCTGCTGCCGAACAGATAAATATTCAGTCGTCTTAATCAGAACGATTTTTAGAACTGTGACTTGTCATGTCTGTTTGGATCATTGTGCGCAATGGAGCTGTTTGTTGCAATAGCCAGAAATTCAAATGTGATGTATGCGGTTATATGGTGCAGTTGCTTGCTATATAGGTTTGTGTCATTGAATTAAACCTCACCTCATTGCCATGTTATGGCATTCTTTTGCATTGTGCGCAATGCGCAATAGCATGTGTTTGTGAAACTAATTGCAGTGTTTTGTATTGTGGATCAGTTATGGTACCTGTGGGGTGAATATGTGTTTATGCGGCCTGACTTTGCACTAGAGGTAATGCTCCTTGAGTAAACATGACGAACGTGACACGTTAGTCAGATGGCTTTGCTGTGGTGTTTTATTATCACGACACTAGATTTGTCTAATCACGGCATGGATGATTTAGGGACAGTTGCTGTCCGGTGCCTGCGTGCAGTGACCCCCCCCCCCCTCCCCCCATAGAAAACAAGAAGCAAAAAATGTTTTTACTACAGCACTCCTAACATAACTCATTCACTGCCGGGAATTAATTCATTCATTCATCTACCGTCCCCTTGCCAGCGAAAACGGCAGCTGTCCTCACGGACATTGGCACGTTACACACGGGGGTACGAAAACAATGTCAAAGCTAAGAATTATTTAATGATGCAATTTCATATGTTTTGAATCCATTATGTTCATTGCTTGTTTATAAAGTGATGTAATTGTTCAGTGGTAATCAGGAGTGCGTACCATATCTGAAACTTTAGTAAATGTCAACGCGAGTCATTTATCAAATGAACTGTAATATCCTCAGTGTTCATTTAAATCCATTGTGATTTGATGACACCCTTTCCAGTCGGCTAAAACCATAGCCTGTAAAAGTAAACTCTGTTTAAAGTGCTCTTGCTGTCAATGAAGGGCAATTTTGTTGAATGGCTCGGGTCCTTCAGATGAGGAAAAATGTTCAGTGTCTTTGGTGATTTGTAGCACTTTTAAATGCATGTTTAAATGTACCTTTACATTAATAGGACCGTTATAAAAGAGAAAGATGAGGCAGTGCTGAATTGTTGTGGTTTCACGTTACGACTCTAGGCTGATGAGGTCACACAACCCCCTCCCTCCCTCCAGAAATGCCTTTTGCTATAAACACCACTACTTGCTGTCCTCCTCATTTCTCTCCTGTTGCTGCTGCTGTGGCTGATGTGAAATGCATTCTGGGAAGTAGGCCTGAATGTTCTGATCAGATGCAGATGAACATTAGCTAACAGTAGACTGCATTTGAAGGAGCCTATGACATGGGACAAGCCTTGGCATGCCGCTGTGATGCAATCGGCCTTCGAATGCAGCCTTCGAAGTATGTGGACCCTGAATTGGGAGTGAGACAGGGATTGTATTTCTGTACAGCACCAAAACCCACATTCACCTGCTTATAATAGTGTGATCACACCCAGCTCTGAGTCTAATTAGTTTAACTCAGGCCAGGTGAGACTGCTTAGCATCCACTCTGCCTTCACCAACCCTAGAGTCTACTTTTGGGGGACTGTGATTGGTGTAGCAGTGTATACAGAAATACATAGCCTACCTAACTTTGATGCCACGCTGTAAAGAGTCCAGAGTCATTCAGCAGGTTAATGATTACAGTTTACTGTTGATTTACATGAATCACTTCTCAGTGCATGTCGACACTGCAGGACTGAAGTTTAGTCAGGACTTGTAACTTCAACAGCACACCTTGTAGGCAGGTAAGCATCCTCAATATGAGAAAAACAATCTTTTAACATAGACTTACGAATCTGATATCTGACTATATGAAGTTACATACTGTGCATACTGTTAAACGTATGTGTTTAAAATGTGGACAGCAGGTGAAGAGCCGTATTGAAATGTTTTAATCACTTCATCCCTCTCCACGGCATTTAAAACTAATAAACAGATTACACAGATTAATTATTTTACAGACTAACTTGTCTATATTTCTCACTAAGGGACAAGTTGACATTTAGGACATTTGGGGCCTGGAGGAAAATAGGGGAGGGTCATGCATTTTTAATTTTAGTCCGGGGGAGGGTCAGCTAATTTTACTTTGAGTCCAAGGGAGGGTCATACAATTTTGAATTCATAAAATAGTCCGGGGTTTTATATATATTCTTTACTACAGCTTTTCTGAATTCAAGAGAACTGTGCAGAATTCCCCCTTCCCACCAGTAGGTGGTGTTGTGTGATGCAATGTATGTCATGTTGTTTCAGTCAGGCAGAGTGTAGGACACCTAAGGGGCCTTTGCTTAGTCTATAAGTAGGTGCTGCACCTTTTGACCCACCCTTTTGCATCAGACAGGCAGATGCAGTCAGATGAGTGAATGCTCATGTAAGTTGTTGAGTTACATGTATGCCTTTGTTAAAGCACTATTGATTATTTCTGTCACCTGTGGATGTTTATTTCATTCTAGCAGCTGCCCTTATATGCTAGCCGAATTGTTTGTATAGCACATGTTTGATGCTAGCCGAATTGTTTGTATAGCACATGTTTGATGCTAGCTGCATTGTTTTATGCTATCCTATACAGTATATGATGTGCCTGTATGTTATATGATTGCTTACAGCGAACCATTGTATTCTTGTTTATTATCTACAGATACTACTATTCTGACCTGTACCTGTGTGTGCAATACTATATAAAGACACTGTGAACTGCCACGCTTGCTCTCTGTACACTTCTTGACCGAAGGCCGCTGTAGATGAGGAGACTGGCCAGTCTATAGCTCTGAACAGCTTCATTCTTTAATATTGGTCCTTCGAGAGCCGGACCCTTCACCTACAGTGGATACAACATGGCAGAGCAAGGAGCAACAGCAGCCCCAGATGGATCTTCAAAGGAGACACGTGTAAGACACCCCCCAAAATACCTACGAGAATATGAGGTAACACTACCACAGTCATTGCTGGGGTCCGAGACCTTCAGTGCCAGCACTCCAGAGCTGTGGCCACCAAGTAGTCAGGTCGATACCACTACAACCGCTGGCCAGCTGCATCCAGTGCTCGGGCATCAGATAGGTTTTGCGACACCGGGACTGGAACAAGCCATGCCCGTTCTCTCTGATCAGCTAGGGGAGCGTCTGAAGCTCCACAATACTCCTTCTGAAGGCAGCCATCATACCAGTGCAGTGGCCACGGATGACGAGAGTGATTCAAACGACTCTAGTTCACCCGACTCGATCTACCATCTTGGGCACCTTTACAGCCCCCAGAGGGTAATGTCGACGCCCAACCCTGCTTCTACATCAGTGCCGCAGACCTACAATGCTGGAATCAATGCACCTGCTACACTGCCCCTGTCGATACATGGGCAGGGCAGGTCGGCAACACCTTCAGCTCACTTACAAAGGATGTCACATAGCTACACATTGACACAAGCTTTACCTTCCATGGTGTCATCAACGTTACTTCCCGTCTATCCACTAACAACACACCTTCAGCTGGTGTCTCAGCCTTCACAATTAGGAGGACCACAGGCCACATCCGCCTACCAGCCAATGATGTCCAGTGCGCAGGTGACGTACACTCCTACCTCGACAGCTGTACATTCACTGTCTCTGCCTTCACAATTAGGACCACAGGCCTCATCCGCCTATCAGCCCATGATGTCCAGTACGCAGACAACAGCTGTGCGTTCACTACACCAGCCTTCAGTCATGACACAGGCTTACCCATCTCATCAGCCTACACAAGTGGCGCCAGTGTATCAGGGACAGACTGGAGTTACACCGATATCGGCCTACCAATACACCCCTGCGGCACCTGTGCAACAGGTCGCTTGGCCTCCATCGGCTATTCCATTCTCCAACTATCCGCCTCCGACTGCGGCACCTGTGCAACAGGCCTCTTGGCCTCCATCGGCTACTCCATTCTCCAACTATCCGCCTCCGAATGCGGTACCTGTGCAACAGGCCTCTTGGCCTCCATTGGCTACGCCATTCTCAACCTATCCGCCTCCGAATGCGGTACCTGGACCACAGGCCTCTTGGCCTCCATTGGCTACGCCATTCTCAACCTATCCGCCACCGAATGTGGCACCTGTGCAACAGGTCTCCTGGCCTCCATCGGCTACAACCTCCTTCCCTTATCTGCCTCCGAACTTGGCACCAACTCAACAGAGTTACCACTCCTTTGCTGGTTCACCAGCGCAATATCAGCCGATACCTACCTCTGCTGCGCAGCCAGTCCCCTTCTATGCTGGGACACAGATCCCACAGGGGATTCAGCAGTTTGGCCAGCCATATGGCCAGGGTCCCTACCAATCCCTGCCTCCTACAAATGTGCCAGCTCACCAGATGGCTGCTCCAGTTCAGCCGGCTGTCCAGCCCATGAGTGCATTCCAGGCATTGCCATTCGCATACCGGCCTCCATCTCAACCAGTACCAGTGCCGAAACTCCCCAAGCTTGAACATGACAGCGAGAGAGAATTTGCAGATCTCAAGATGGCCCTGGATTATCTCCTTGATCGCCATCCAGAGCTTTCTGAGCATTATAAATACAGAGTACTCATGGAACAACTCATTTTGGATGAAGCACGCTTGATCGCACAGTCATGTCGACACTATCCTCAACCTTACACGGCGGCAATGCAAGCTTTACAACAGCAATTTGGGCAGCCTCACCAACTAGCCCAGAGCGAGATTGCTGCCATACTGAATGCCTCGGATGTGAAGTCAGGTGACACAAAGGTATTTCAGAGCTTCGCTCTTCATGTCGACTTACTGGTGGGGATGCTGACATCACTCGAAGGCCCCTATGGGATGGAGCTGATACTGGTCACGTAGATCGTCTTTTGAGTAAGCTCCCCAGGTACTCAAGAGACTCCTTTGTGGAGCACCTACAAGCGCAGGGTCGGCTCCACACTGACCGCTTAAACCCTTACAACCTGAGAGACCTCTCACACTGGCTCAAGGGCAAGGCAGAAGCCCAACGACTGTCTTCTAAGATGGCACAGCGCCACCAGTCTGAGAAGCCTTTGGGCCCGAGGAAGGAGAAACCCTTGGCCACCAAGACGAAGAACCATTCTGTAGCAGTCTACCACGGCTCAGATAACTCTAAGACCAACGAAACGTCCCCCAGTGAGACAGCTCAGTCGGACAAGAAGCGGATGAGGGACAAGCGTGTCTGTCTCTACTGCAAGAGTGTCGAACATTACCTTTCGCAGTGCCCCAAGATTACCACCTGCACAGCTGAACAGGTGAAGAAGTGGATCACTGATGGTAAACGTTGCCGACGGTGTGGTCGCACCAGTCATGGGCCAGAGGCATGCACTCTGAAGAAGGCCTGCAGCGAATGTCAAAACATACACCTCCAGGTCCTGCATATTATCGCAGAGACAAGCTCTGATGTGTACCTTACCACCCCAATGGTAGCCAAGCAGGGAGTAAAGGTCTATCTTAAGGTTGTGCCAGTCATCGTGAGCCATGGCAGTAAATCTCTGCATACACATGCTATCCTTGATGATGGAGCCGAACGCACAATCATCCTTCCTGCGGCAGCGCACTACCTTGGTCTCCGGGGTGAGGCCGAGTCTATGGCCCTGAGAACTGTACGTCATGATGTCGCACACCTTACCGGTTCCTCTGTGAACTTCCACGTGTCTTCTGTCACACAACCTGATCAGACACATCTTGTTCACGGTGCCTTTACTGCGGGTCGTATGGCCCTAACTGAACAGTCTTATCCGGTGGCGGCCCTGCAGAAGCGCTACCATCATCTGAGGGGAATACCTATCCAGTCCTTTGACAGAGCACATCCACTTCTCCTTATCGGTGCCGATAACACATGCATCATCACCGCAAAGGAGCCTGTCCGTCTAGGCCCAAGCGGAGGACCCGTTGCAGTCCATACTGAGCTTGGTTGGGCCCTACAAGGCCCAGATGGTCTCACACCACACAGGGTTCAGACCCAGGCTCTCTACTTCACCACCGTCCAACCGACGCCTGATGACCTCTATCGGCAGGTGGAACGTCTGTGGCAGGTCGACGTCTTGCCATTCCGAAGCGAGAAGCTGGCAGTACGTTCCCGTCAGGACCAAGACGCTATTGACACCTTGGAGTCTCGCACGGTTCGGGTCAAAATTGGTGACATTCTCCGATATGCCACTCCTTTACCTCGTAAGAAGGACGCACCGCCACTTCGAGCTACAATGGAAGCAGTGATGGCAACATTACGAAGCACCGAACGCCGACTTGTGAAGGACCCCGAGAAGGCTCAGATCTATGAAGCGGAAATACAAAAGCTTATCGATGGAGGATGTGTTGCGAAACTCCGCCCAGACGAAGTACGCCAATCAACCGAGTCATGGTTCATCCCCCATCACCTCGTCCATCACAACGGGAAGCACCGCCTCGTTTTCAACTGTTCGTTTTCCTACCAGGGGCTTTCTCTCAATGAACAACTGCTTGCAGGCCCGGCCCTTGGAGCATCTCTTTTGGGAGTCCTGTTGAGATTCAGGCAACATCCTGTCGCTGTGAGCGGGGACATTCGGGCGATGTTTCATCAGGTGCGTCTGTTACCAGAAGACCAGCCCCTGATGAGATTCACCTGGCGGAACCTGCGAAGAGAGGAGCCACCTGACGTGTACCAGTGGCAGGTCTTACCATTTGGTACCACCAGCAGCCCGTGCTGTGCAACCTTTGCGTTGCAGAAGCACGTCAAGGATCACAAGAAGGGGAACGAAGACGTGCTTCAGTGTCTAGAGCAGTCATTCTATGTGGATAACTGTCTTCAGAGTTTCCCGACTGCTGAAGCTGCCAAGCACCTGGTGGACAAGATCCGGCAGGTTCTCGCAGATGGAGGGTTCGAGATCCGGCAGTGGGCGAGTAATGATCCCTCCACGGTCGCCCATCTACCATCCACCGCCAAGTCAGAGTCCACTGAGTTGTGGATCATGGAGAAGCATACTGATCCTCAGGAGCCTGCCTTGGGTCTGAGTTGGCACTGCCGCACCGACAGATTAAGTTACAAGTGCAGACCTGTGGAGAGACAACTTCCAACCATGCGGAACATATACCGTGTGCTGTCAAGTCAGTATGACCCATTGGGTGTAATCCTCCCGTTTACTACGCGGGCCAAAGTCCTCGTTCAGAGGCTGTGGGCAAAAGGGAGAGGCTGGGATGACCCTAACCTTCCACCCGACCTCTTGGAGGCCTGGACCCGCTGGGAACAAGAACTACCAGAGTTGTCAAAGATATCGCTGCCACGAACCTATGCCCCTTCCGAGAAGTCAACTCAAGCCAAAGCCTACAACCTTCATGTCTTCTGTGATGCCTCTGAGCAGGCGTATGGTTCAGTCGCGTATCTGACCCTGGAAAGTGACAACGACATTCATGTTGCTTTTGTGATGGCCCGGTCTCGGGTGGCTCCTAAGCGGCAGCTGTCAATTCCACGTTTAGAGCTGTGTGCAGCATTGACAGGAGCGCAGCTATCCACCCTGATTCACAGAGAGCTAACTCTGGACATCACCAAGACTTTCCTCTGGACGGACTCGACAACAGTTCTCCATTGGTTGAAATCTGAGTCCTGCAGGTTTAAGGTGTTTGTGGGCACCAGAGTCTCTGAAATCCAGGAGCTCACCCAGGACGATGAGTGGAGGTATGTGGACTCTCCTAGCAACCCAGCCGATGACGTCACCCGAGGGAAGACCTTGGCTGAACTCGCACTCCCAAACCGCTGGATTGAAGGCCCAATGTTCCTCCGTAATTCCCCGGACCATTGGCCTTTATCGCCCATCTACATTGAGCAGGAGGATGCGGATGAGCTCAAACGAAGTACATTCTGTGGGCTCACTCAGACGACTCAAGCCATTCCCATCCCTGATGCGACCCAGTTTAACACCTGGGCAGACCTGGTCAATGCCACTCATCACTCCTTGCATGGGGCGGCGGGGACTGACCCTGCTGTAGCCTCATCAGATCTCCGGAAAGCTGAGCTCCATCTGTTAAGAGCTTGTCAAGCAGACAGCTTCCCGGAGGAGGTCAGAGTTCTCCAGACTGGGAAGCCAGTGTCGTGCAGCAGCCGGCTAAGCTCTCTTTCCCCTGAGTGGGACTCGACAACCGGCCTTATCCGTGTTGGGGGTCGCTTCCGACGCATGGAAAACCCCTGCTCCGCTGACATTCATCCCTTTGTTCTGGAGCCTCACCACGCAGTGACCAATCTTCTCATCAGAGATATGGATGTTCGCCTGCTTCATCCAGGACCCGACCGGGTCTTTGCCGAACTTCGACACCAATATTGGGTGCTGCGTGGCCGGCAGGTGATCAAACACCACCAGAAGACATGTGTAGGATGCCGCAAGTGGAGAGGGCAGCCGTCAGTTCCCATTATGGCCGACCTACCTCCTGCCCGTCTGCGGCTGTTCAAGCCTCCCTTCTACTCAACGGGCGTTGATTGTTTTGGGCCTTACCTCGTGAAGATCGGACGACGCAACGAGAAACGCTGGGGCTTGATCTTTAAGTGCCTCACTACAAGGTGCGTGCATCTGGACCTGCTCAACAGCATGGACGCCGACGCCTTTCTCCTCGCCATGAGGCGTTTCATTGCCCGCAGAGGTACCCCGTCGGAGATCTATTCGGACCAAGGAACAAATTTCAAGGGTGCGGAGAGAGAACTGAAGGAGGCCTTTGCAGCAATGGAGCCGCAGCTGCGGGAGGGTCTGACTGCACACCAGATAACATTCAAGTTCAATCCACCTGCAGCACCGCACTTCGGCGGGATTTGGGAGCGGGAGATCCGCTCAGTCAAGAGGGCTCTGCAAGTGGTAATCGGTGGCCAAGCAGTGTCTGAGGACGTCCTACTCACAGTTCTGATCGAAGTCGAGGGCATCCTCAACGCCAAGCCGCTTGGTTATGTGTCTTCCGATGTGGCGGATCCTGACCCGGTGACGCCAAGTATGTTGCTAATGGGGCGGCGAGACGCTTCACTGCCACAGGTGTCCTATGCACCTGAAGTTCTCACCAAGAGGAGATGGCGACACAGCCAGATGATAGCGGACCACTTCTGGTCGCAATTCATCCGTGGATACTTACCTACCCTTCAGGTCAGACAAAAGTGGCGCAACCCTACTGACAATCTGGCAATGGACGATGTGGTCATGATTGTCGACCCTCAGCTACAACGTGCTCACTGGCCCATCGGAAGAGTAGTTAAGCTGATCTTCAGCTCAGATGGATGTGTCCGATCGGCAGAGGTGAAGGTCAAGGACCACATCTATCTACGCCCTGTCGCGCGGCTGGTCCGACTGCCAGCCATACCAGATGACGGCAGCCAAGGGACTACTCCTGGAGCACAGAATTCTGGGACATTACATAATAGCCCTGCTATTATGGGGGCGGCTGTGCAGAATTCCCCCTTCCCACCAGTAGGTGGTGTTGTGTGATGCAATGTATGTCATGTTGTTTCAGTCAGGCAGAGTGTAGGACACCTAAGGGGCCTTTGCTTAGTCTATAAGTAGGTGCTGCACCTTTTGACCCACCCTTTTGCATCAGACAGGCAGATGCAGTCAGATGAGTGAATGCTCATGTAAGTTGTTGAGTTACATGTATGCCTTTGTTAAAGCACTATTGATTATTTCTGTCACCTGTGGATGTTTATTTCATTCTAGCAGCTGCCCTTATATGCTAGCCGAATTGTTTGTATAGCACATGTTTGATGCTAGCCGAATTGTTTGTATAGCACATGTTTGATGCTAGCTGCATTGTTTTATGCTATCCTATACAGTATATGATGTGCCTGTATGTTATATGATTGCTTACAGCGAACCATTGTATTCTTGTTTATTATCTACAGATACTACTATTCTGACCTGTACCTGTGTGTGCAATACTATATAAAGACACTGTGAACTGCCACGCTTGCTCTCTGTACACTTCTTGACCGAAGGCCGCTGTAGATGAGGAGACTGGCCAGTCTATAGCTCTGAACAGCTTCATTCTTTAATAAGAACTATGGTCAACGATACCCCTCCGTTGCTTTCTCAATGGTACTTCCGAACAACACCGCTTCCCCCTATGTGTCAATCATTGTGCTTGGCCTATCCAGACAGTGGGCGTGTGCAGTATTTGGCCAATCAGTGACGCTCTTCCTTCTTGGTGACGACACTATTTTAGCTCGTTGTGGACAACGTGCTCTCTCTCTGTGGGTTTGGTTGGTTGCACAGAACAACAACAAACATGGCGTCGCACAACAGCGGGAGAACAAATGTCCGTAAGGGACAAATCGAAATTTATCTAGCGGTACCCCTGGAGGAAATGTATGTATGTGCCCTGACTTAAAATGCCATGAAAAATAACAAAAAGAAAGACTAATAGTCTCTCTTTTTTTCACTTGGGGAGGGTCATTGACTTTTTTCCCCCATTCAGAGGGACGGTCATGGCATTTTGAATCAGGGCACATACATTTCCTCCAGGGGTACCCCTAGATACATTTCGATGTATCCCTAACTGAACTGTACATTAGAGCAAGCAATATTAGTCAATAATATAATCCGCCTGCCTGCCTGCCTTCCTTCCTTCCTTCCATCGTATATTGTTTTTTTAAACTCTACAAGTGAGGGCAAAACAATAGCACTAAAGAGTCCCAGATCAACTTTGACTAGCAGGCCAGAGAAATTCTGTTGATGTTTAATCTTATTTTATTGCAGCTGCTACTTTATCTGTTGGACATTGTATCCTGATCTGACTTGATTTGAAATATTTATTATTTTATTTTGTCTTGGACTCTGTCTTGTGGCTGCATGTTTTTTATGAGCAGATTTATACATCTAATCCCTTAATAAATGTTGAAGTTGATACACACACACACACACACACACACACACACACACACACACACACACACTGAAGTGTGTGTGTGTGTGTGTGTGTGTGTGTGAAGCTGAATGTGTGAATCCAGGCTCTAAATAGTTAAATCAGTAGGTCTAGTGTCAACACACTAATGTTGACATTCTGTGTGTGTCAGAGAACTATTACATGTTGGTTGATGGAGACCACATTTAGAGTCTGTTAGTCTATAGCAGTGGTTCTCAAACTTTTAATATCAAGGACCCCCATAACTCTGAGAGTATATCAATGGAACCAAATGGACCTGCAAGAGTCCATTTGGTTCCATTAGTATACACTCTCAGAGTTACAGACCTGTAAGGGTCTATTCAGAACCCCTCAAGGAACCCAGAGGGTTCCTGGACCCCACTTTAAAAAAACGCTGGTCAATTAGTATTCATTATGTTGTCAAATGTGTGATATAACAGTAATACACTGTATGTTACTGTTTTACAGTTCAAACAACAGCTGTACACAGGATGGCCAGTGGAACCTCAGCTTCCATCACAGGTGAGTTCTATTAACCCATTAAAACTGGTAAAGCATCTGTGTGATTTTAGGTTTTAGCTGAACATCCTGCATCAGGGCTATGATGCTGCGTTCACACGGGCAGATACGAAGACACAAAGGTACACAGCATATCTGTCACTCTGTGGCTTTGTATCTTTTGTAGCAGCTACAAACGTCGGATGTATCTTTGTATCTTCATGTCCCTGGCTTCCATTGAAAATGAATGGTAGCATGTATCTTTGTATCTGCCTGTGTGAACGCAGCATTAGTGTGCGGCCTTTTCCTCACTTTTAGACGTATTTACCAAAGTCAGCAGCACCTCATCAATACTGGTGTGCGGCCTTCTCCTGTTTGTTTGAGTCCATATTTATAACATAATGCAATGTGTTTTATCAGTGACCTATGGAGTGGTGCATATCAGATATGATAAGATACTGTATAAATTCATAGGCTCATTTGAAGTTAATATACGGCATTGACGTGGATTGTTTTATGTAGAGTCCAGAGTACACCAGAGTGATACAGTACAGTACAGCTGGGGGAAAAATAGAGGGAAACAAAAGAGATCAACATCTTGTAACAAAAGATTCTTGTTGTGAAAGCAAGGACCTTATTGTAAAGTAGTCTGGCATGTCTACCAAATTAATGCAGTTTTAACGTAATTCAGCACTATTTGTTTGAAGTTTCAACTGAATTGTGTGGCCCTTCACTCACTTTATCTCTGGAAATAAATGCTGCCCTTTGTTGGAGTGTGGCTGCAGGTAGTGTGTGTGTCAGGGGCGGAGCTACGCGGGGGCTTTGGTGGCTATAGCCACCAATGTTGTTCCAAAGATTGTTTTATTATATGAATGACAGGGGTCACAGGGCGGTTTTATTTGAGAAATTAACGGTAATTTCCCATTCCTCTCTCTCTCTCATTACTGTGTTTACTGTGTGAGCTCCATGTGAGAGTCTCGGGGGTCTGGTGCCGTCAGCTCATTGCATCCAGCTCATTGGCTCATGACACGACCAATGATAAATCGCTATCAGTGTTACTAAGATACGACAGCCCTTCCTGCCTATAGGATATTAGGCTCCACTGAACTTGGGTCCCCACGGTAGATAATATAACACCAACATTTCAACAATTTTTTATTGAAAAATAGTAGATCCACAAGGTCTCAATGTGTCGCTTGCAATGTATTGTGAGCTTGTAGATTTATTTGTAGAGCTTGTAGATATATTTTTGGGAACATACATTTTGAAAGATTTTTACCACACATCTTCTTCTTTTCAAATGGGGGTCCACAGCCAAATATTAATTTGAGGGTCCTTGACATGAAAACATTTTAAAACACTGGGTTTTGAATCGTATATAAAGAGGTGGGCAGCACTGGCTCTGGTGTTACCCACTCTCTGAAAGAGATGTGAGTTACTGGTGGTTGTAAATGTTGTGAACCAAGTTGAGTTGGTGAACAATCCTAGCCTCCAGGGGGAGCCAGTCAAACTGCTGGATGTGTACTTTGATACAAGTAAAAGTCCTGTACTTGAGTAAAAGTACAAAAGTATTGGCATCAAAAAAATACTTGTAGTTTAAAAGTAAGTAGACCTACATTTTTTTTTTTTTTACCTGACCACAGGATCTAAATGTCAGAGCAGGGAGTTCACCTCCAACCACTGCAGATGTGCTAATTATATTGTATTATGATAGATTGGTTAAAATGTTTCATTCACACAAGTTATGGATTGCAGCTTTACGCACATAGCCCTTTACTTCTCAACCTGGCATCCATTTTTTGGCCATGTCACATTAGGTAAAACGTTTTCACATTGAACTCATTGGACATACATGACAATGCATGAGCGCTTTCATCCCCAGAGCACAAGGCCATGCTTGGTTTATTATGATAGAACAACTCGCTGGCAGCAGCTCAAGGTCCAGTAATTGTTAATGATGCTGCCTGCCGCCGAGCAGATAAATATTCAGTCTTAATCAGACTGATTGTTTGTGAAAGTGCATTGTTTTGTTTTGTGGATCAGTTATGGTACCTGTGGGGTGAATATGTGTTTATGCAGCCTGACTTTGCATTAGAGGTAATGCTCCTTGAGTAAACATGACGAACGTGACACGTTAGTCAGATGGCTTTGCTGTGGTGTTTTATTATCATAACACTGGCGTCATGCCAGATAACAGATACAGTAGCAGAAGTGGTCTCTGCTGCTTTTGATAGATTTGTCTAATCACGGCATGGATGATTTAGGAACAGTGTTGCTGTCCGGTGCCTGCGTGCAGTGACCCCCCCCCCCCCCATAGAAAACAAGAAGCAAAAATGTACAGCACTCCTAACATAACTCATTCACTGCCAGCAATGCATTAATGAATTCATCCGTCTACCGTCCCCTTGCCAGCGAAAACGGCAGCTGTCCTCACGGACATAGGCACGTTATAGCCTGGGAAGCAAAGCTTTTCGGGTCTATGATCCGGTCGGGAGCGGAAGTAGCCCTACGTCACCAGGCGCGTCCGGAAAGACGTCACCCCAAAATAGGTCCGTCCTAATAAAATCCTTGATGCGGCGTAGTTTAGCTTATTTTTTAAATGTAAATGTGAGTGTACTTTCCGGAGACTATTCAGCGTCTGTATTATCCGTATTATCCCACGGGGAAATTCTATTCCATTTCAATAGGGATTGGGGAACCAAAACAAAGCGGCACCGCAAAACCGGATCGCGACAATCCGGAAAGAGGATTATTATTATTATTTTTTTTCAGTATAGCGTGGCCTAGACTGGATCACACAGCTCTTTAGTAACGCATACCAGGCTTTCCTCCGAGGTGGAAAGACTGGTGACGCGAGGTTAGGCACGTTACACACACAGGGGTATGAAAAAAATGTCAAAGCCAAGAATTATTTAATGGTGCAATTTCATTTGTTTTTAATCCATTATTTTCATTGCTTGTTTATAAAGTGATGTAATTGTTCAGTGGTAATCAGAAGTGCGTATCATATCTGAAACTTTAGTAAATGTCAACGTGAGTCATTTATCAAATATACTGTAAAAACCTCCGTGTTCATTTAAATCCATTGTGATTTGATGACACCCTTTCCAGTCGGCTAAAACCATAGCCTGTAAAAGTAAACTCTGTTTAAAGTGCTCTTGCTGTCAATGAAGAGCAATTTTGTTGAATGGCTCTGGTCCTCTCCTGTTCTTCAGATGAGGAAGAATGTTCAGCGTCTGATTTGTAGCACTTTTAAATGCATGTTTAAATGTACCCTTACATTAATAGGGCAGTTATAAAGAATAGAAAGATGTGGCAGTGCTGCATTGTTGTGGTTTCACGTTATGACTCTAGGCTGATGAGGTCACCCCCCCCCCCTAGCCTCCCTCCCTCCAGAAATGCCTTTAACTATAAACACCCTGAAACACCACTACTTGCTGTCCTCCTCATTGCTCTCATGTTGCTGCTGCTGTGGCTGAAGTGAAATGCATTCTGGGAAGTAGACCTGAACGGTCTGATCAGATGCAGATGAACATTAGCTAACAGTAGACTGCATTTGAAGGACCCTATGAAATGGGACAAGCCTTGGCATGCCGCTGTGATGCAATCGGCCTTCGAATGCAGCCTTCGAAGTAAAATCAAATGGAAATGAGATTTCCGGAGGCAGGGTTTACCAGGCTACCAAAAACCTACATTCACCTGCTTATAATAGTGTTATCACACCCAACTCTGAGTCTAATTAGTTTAACTCAGGTCAGGTGAGACTGCTTACCATCCACTCTGCCATCACCCACCCTACAGTCTATTTTTGGGGACTGTGATTGGTGTAGCAGAGTATACATAAATACATAGCCTACCTAACTTTGGTGCAACGCTGTAAAAAGACAGGTTGTGTACTTTTGTCCAGTCATTCAGCAGGTTAATGATTAAAATGTACTGCTGATTTACATGAATCACTTCTCGGTGCATGTTGACACTGCAGGACTGAAGTTTAGTCAGGACTTGTAACTTCAACGGCACACCTTGTAGGCAGGTAAGCATCCTCAATATGAGAAATGGTAATCTTTTAACATAGAATTAAAATCTGATTATATCAAGTTACATACTGTAAGTGTTGTAAATGTGGACAGTAGGTGAAGAGCCGTATTAAAATGTTTTAACCACTTCATCCTTCTCCACGGCATTTAAAACTAATAAACAGATTACACAGATTAATTATTTTTATTTTACAGGCTAACGTCTCTATATTTCTCAAGCAATATTAGTCAAAACACTTTCTTAAACGTTTTTTCTTTGCTTTTCTTTAAACCTGGTTTTGACTCAAAATGAAGGGTGAATGAATGTAAAAACGATTTGAGTAGGTCCATTTGATCACCTCCCGGACGCATCACATCCAGAGGTGATCATGCATTTAAAACCAACCCTACAGGGATTAGTAGCCTACTGCTAGCACAATGTATAAAACAAATATGATACTATAATACCTTCAGGCCAGAGAAGTTTGGTTGATGTTTAATCGTGTTTTATTGCACCTGCCACTTTACCTGTTGGACATTGTATCCTGATCTGATCTGACTTGATTTGAAATGTTTATTATTTTATTGTGTCTTGTGGCTGCATGGTTTTTATGAGCATATTTATACATCTAAACCTTAACAACTGTTGAAGTTGATGTCGCTATTGACATTTTGACCTCTTGCTAATTTCAAATGCAGGCTAGTGTCCAATCACATCTTAACCCTTACTGTGCCGAGGCCCAGTAGGGACCAGTGGTTCCCAAACGTTTTAGCTCCAGACCCAAAAAGAAGTTTGATGTCTCCCTGAGAACTAGTGAAAATAGCAGATCTACAAGATCACAACGCGATGCTACGCTATGCTACGTGTTGTGAGCGGAAGGTTTAAGTTTTAATCACTGTTCTAAATGTAACCTCTTTGTCATGTTGTGTGCTTCTATCAAACGTGATCAATCTGATTGGTGTGGTATATTAATCATTTATGAAGTAAGATTAATTACATCTATGAAGTCTCTGTATAATTCTATATCACAACCAGTGGTGTAGTAGGGATTTTTCACTGGGGCAGCGCTATTTCAATGACACATGCACGCACGCACGCACGCACGCACACACACACACACACACACACACAGCTCTGTGGTCAGTTCAGTCTAAACACTTTATACTGTAAGTGTAATAAATAGTGTAGCTGAAGCTGAATGTGTGAATCCAGGCTCTAAATAGTTAAATCAGTAGGTCTAGTGTCAACACACTAATGTTGACATTCTGTCTGTCAGAGAACTATTACATGTTGGTTGATGGAGACCACATTTACAGTCTGTTAGTCCAGGGTTTCTCAAAGTGGGTGCTGTGGTACCCTAGGGTGCCGTGACACAAGTCCAGGGCAGGGTGCCACATAGAATACTTTGATAGTATTTGGAACTTATCAATATCACTTCAGTTTAACCATTTATATACCAGGGGTCAGCAAGTAAGTTTGGCCTCGAGTCGGGACAATGTCTTTCTAAGTCATTAGATGATGGGCTAGAACACAATCAAAGGCTAATTTAAGATCTGAAACGTATGTATTTGGCCGCGGACCCCCATCTCAAAATATGTTGTTCCAGGGACCCCCAGAAGCACAGATTGGAATTAAAAATGTTCGCTTTAAAACATATATAAAAGATTTGAACAAATCTTCCACACATTTTCTAAATAGCATTATCTACAAGCTCATAGTGCGGCACTCGGTGCCGCACTATGAGCTTATATTATCTGCTATTTTTGAATAGCCATAAAAATCTTAAAATGACACAGATGCGTTCCCGGTCTTAATGGATTAAGTAAAACAACAACAAAAAAAACACCTGCGGGGAGACAGCCAGACGGACTCTCTTTTGAACATAGATAAACAAGCTCTTTCATTGAATAGGAGCTCTAAAGTCTCTATTTAGATATGGAGAGAGACTTTATGAAACACATGCCTGTGAAGCACTCCTAACATTGATAAAAACATTCTTACGGTGGGTGTAGATTCTCTATTTTGACATGATAGTAGAGTGCTTCTCAAACGTTTTAATTAAAAGGATCTACAGTTTGGTGCAAGTTTAGGACACGGACCCCCATAACTCTGAGAGTGTCTCTCTCTGAGACGGAGGTACAGACCTTTTAAGGGTCCATTTAGTTACACCATAGAAATAAGAGGAAGTCCGCACCCTGTTGACGCTCCAGCGGCCACAATTTTATTTAAGGCTCCATTTAGTTACAAACTACAATTTAGCTGGGGACCCCTGAAAGCCCTTCAATGACCCCTGACCACTTTAACAATCACTAGCATATATGGACTATCAGATTTTGTAAAGTAATGATACACGGGCCCACGGCCACCTGTTGCCTTTGTGCATTCTTTTTTGATCTCCATCAAATCTCTTTGCCAAAAATAGTCGATCTACAAGCTCCCAACACGTCCCGTTGGGAGTGGGACGCGTTGTGAGCATGTAGATTGGCTATTTTTGGTGAATGTTCCACCCAGAATAGGGATGCTGGGGTTCAAGTGGTTAAACAAAGTTAAATAAAGTTATTTACAATCTTGTCCAAATCTCTCAAGTTCACCTCGTGACATACTGTATCTTAGGGGGAAAGATTTACATATTTGCGTATTTTATTTACATACTGTAATATCACATAAATGTACAGTAAGGTGCTCTAAAGTAACAATGTAATTCAGGGGTGCCGTTGATGAAAAGGTTATTTACAGGGGTGTCCTGAGCCAAAACAAGTTTGAGAACCAATGTGTTATGAAACGTTTTAATTGTAAGGACCCCTATTACCCTGAGAGTGTACAAATGGAACCAAATGGACCCACAAGGGTCCATTTGGTTCCATTTGTACACTCTCAGAGTTACAGACCTGTAAGGGTCCATTTAGAACCTCTCAAGGAACCCAGAGGGTCCCTGGACCCCACTTTGAGAACCACTGGTCAAATAGTATTCATTATATTGTCAAATGTGTGATATAACAGTAATAACAACAAAACTATAATAACAGCAGATTATTGTGACTTACTGTATGTTACTGTTTTACAGTTCAAACAACAGCTGTAGACAGGATGGCCAGTGGAACCTCAGCTTCCATCAGAGGTGAGTTATATTAAAACACATGAAACCAGCAAAATGACACTGGTTTAGTTACATCTGTGATCTTTATTAATATTATATTTATTTATCCAACCAGGCAAGAACAGAGAACCAACAGAACTGAGAATTGTTCTGATCGGGGGAAGACATGATGTTAAACCCAGTGGAAAGAGTTCAGTAGGAAACATCATCCTGGGCAGAGATGTTTTTGAAACAAACAGAAGAACAGTCAAGAGTGTCATGAGACAAGAGGTAGTGTCTGGTAGACAGGTCACTGTGGTCGACACTCCAGGATGGACGTCTTCTTTTCCCCTAGATCTGACCCCAAAACTGACTCAGTTAGAAATCCAACAGAGTGTGTATCTGTGTCCTCCAGGAGGACCCCATGCCTTTTTCCTAGTGATGCCATTGGACATCCCATATGTAGGGACAGGGATGTCAGTAGAGGAGCATTTGAGTCTTCTCCTCAGTGACCGAGTGTGGAAACACACTATTGTAGTGTTCACTGTAGCTGATAAAAACAAAATGAGACCTGATCTCATTAGATCTGACCCTGACTTAAGATATCTTATTGAGAAATGTGAAGGCCGCTTCCATGTTCTTAACATTAGTGACAGAGGAGATAGAAGTCAGGTCACAGAGCTGATGGAGAAGATAGATCAGATGGTGACTAGTAATGGTTGTCACTATGAGACAGAAAAACATGTCTCAGAGGAACTGAAGGAGATGGAGAGAACTATCAGCAGAAGAGCAGAACAAAGGAGGGCAGACGCTCAGAAACAAACAACTGGACTTCCAAAAGATACTGGTATGTTTTGTTTTACTTTAATAATGATAATATTTCAGTAATCTCTGCCAGGACGTTTATGAGTTCCTGTCTGTCTGTCTGTCTGTCTGTCTGTCTGAGAAATGTGAATGACAAAATTGAAAAATTAGTGTTACCGACACAATTTTTTTCACACTCCATGCTTCTCCTAGGCTCATTAAAAATTGCCTTATCGCCTTCTCTCGTGTGTGTGTGTGTGTGTGTGTGTGTGTGTGTGTGTGTGTGTGTGTGTGTGTGTGTGTGTGTGTGTGTGTGTGTGTGTGTGTGTGTGTGTGTGTGTGTGTGTGTGTGTGTGTGTGCGCGTGTGCGTGTAACATATCGCTACTGTTGGTACCTCATATCTCCATATTTGAACTTTTAATCTTATTTCTTAAATGAATGCCTTACTTTGTCACACTATAGTTTCACACAAAAGTAGCGAAAATATCAGATCTACAAGCTCACAACACGTTGCATCATGACGAGAGGAAAGTGGTTAATTCTGTCTGAGGGTTTTATAAATATTTAACCAGTGGAAAGCTTTAACCCATTAAGACCAGGAACACATCTGTGTAAACACTTTAACCATTATTTTATACTTTGGTTAAGCTCATAGCGCGGCACTCGGTGCCGCGCTATGAGCTTTTAGATCTGCTTTTTTTTTTTATCATGAACAAATCTTTGAATATATATTTTTAAGCAAACATTTTTAACTCAAATCTTAGAAAAATCGCAGAAAAATACATATTATTTTGGGTGGTCCTTGACATGATAAAAGTTTGAGAACCACTGATATATAGCAACATAAGTAAAAGGAAAGAAAACACTATTAGGATTTAGAAGACACGTGTAGAATTCTCAGAAGCAAAGATTTGAGTTACAAATGTTTGCTTTAAAAATATGTATATATATTCAAAGATTTGCACAAATTTAATGTTCACGATTAAAACAAAATAGCAGATATACAAGCTCATAGCGCGGCACTCGGTGCCGCGCTATGAGCTTGTATATCTGCTATTTTTGAATAGCCAAAGATATCTTAAAATGACAGATGCGTTCCCGGTCTTAATGGGTTAACAAGAGCTTGTGACTAAATAATAATGACATTACAGTAAATACATTGGAACACAGGCTGTTTTTTCTATTTCATATCAAGCAGTGTTCATTTTGTCGACTAAAACTATGACGAAAAAATGTTCATCAACTACCTTTTTAAACTGACGGAAAAAAGAAACCATGAAATAAAAACTAAGCTATGATGACTAAAACTAGGACCAAATATATTTACAATTTCGTCAACAAAAACAATAAATAAAAAGACTACAATGTTAGATGGAGGGACTGGTGTTCTTTAATGTCATTTTATTATGTCAAGATAATAAAACACGTCACAGACTTGTGAGCTTGTAAATCGGCTATTTTCAGCACACAGCTAAGTATAAATCAGGCATTACAACGCTTTCACAGCCCGCTAAAATACATGTTTTTGTCGTCTAAATTAACTGTAGATCTAGTTGACTAAAATCTTATGATACTAAAACTAAAACTAAACTAAAACTAAAACATTTCAAATGACTTAAATATGACTAAAACTAAATGGAATTTTATTCAAAAGACTATGACTAAAACTACAAACTAAAACTGATGACAAGTAATGGTTTTGGACATACAAGGTTTCCACCCGACAATGAGGATATGTGAAAATAAATGGAGGTACTTCCTGGTTCTACTGGCAGTGTGTACTAGATAGATGAAGCTGATCAGTCCTGCACGCACACACACACACACACACACGAGCACGCGCACGCACGCACGCACGCACGCACGCACGCACGCACACACACACACACACACACACACACACACACACACACACACACACACACACACACACACACACACACACACACACACACACACACACACCCACTGTTACATGAGTCTAGTCTAGGTAGTAATGTACATTATTATTATTCTATGATGTCTCCTGGTGGATATTTGTTCTGAACTGTACACTGAACACACCTTTCTGCTGTTAATATGTTCAGTAATTTCATTATTAGATATTAAGAACAACATATAGACCTGGACATTTTAGCCTTGTTTCTTAATCATATCAATCCTGGCATGCCTAATTTGAGCATGTTGTTATGCTGTAGGTGATCATTTCCATACAAATCTACAAGCTCACAACACATTGTGTTGTGAGCTTGTAGATCTGCTATTTTCACTATTTGTTGTGTGATGAATTTTGAAATAATTAAATGTCTTAAGTGGTTAAATAAGAAGCTGTCAAAGTGAAAGTAAACAATCTTTTTCTCTCACAGGACTGATTGACCTCAGGATTGTGTTGTTGGGAAGGCAGTGGTCTGGGAATAGTTCAGCAGGAAACACCATTCTGGGAGGAAGTGGTTTTAAAGCTGGTCAGAGGTCAGTGCAGTGTGAGGTCAGACATGGTGAAGTAGCAGGGAGACATGTGACAGTGGTGGACTCACCAGGCTGGTACTACAACAGTCCACAACAGGACACCTCAGAGATGGACAAACTGGAGATCCAGAACAGTGTGTCTCTCTGTCCTCCTGGACCACATGCTGTTCTTGTGACCGTTCCTCTTGATAGAGCATTCACCAAAACACAGAGAGTAGCATTAGAGGAACACATGACACTCCTGTCACAGAGCGTGTGGAGTCATGCTATAGTACTGTTCAACTATGGAGACTGTCTGGGAGACAGAAGCATTGAGCAGCACATTGAGGCTGAAGGAGAAGACCTCCGCTGGCTTGTTGACAAATGTGGGAACAGGTATCATGTCTTCAACAATCAGAAGACAGATGACACTCAGGTCACAGAGTTGCTGGGGAAGATAGAGGAGATGGTGACAGGAAACAGAGGTGGACACTATGAAGATGATGGAGATGTTTCAGAGACGTTGTCAGAGAGGAAGAAGATCACAGAGGAACATGTCCAGACATTCCTGACCAAGACAAAGAGACAAAGAACGGCTCTGAAAGCTCTGTTTGAAGGTGAGGTTTGTAAGTCGCTTTGGATAAAAGCGTCTGCTAAATGACTGTAATGTAATGTATCGTGTGTGTGTGTGTGTGTGTGTGTGTGTGTGTGTGTGTGTGTGTGTGTGTGTGTGTGTGTGTGTGTGTGTGTGTGTGTGTGTGTGTGTGTGTGTGTGTGTGTGTGTGTGTGTGTGTGTGTGTGTGTGTGTGTGTGTGTGTGTGTGTGTGTGCGTGCGTGCGTGCGTGTGTGCGTGCGTGTGTGTCAGTGTGTCTCTCTCTCCTTGACCTTGATTGTTATATTGATTAATAATGTATCTTCTCAATATTGCGACACATTCTATATAAAAATATGCTGTAAAAATTAAAAGCTTAATATTATAAAGCATGGGTCTTCAACAGGGGCCTGGGTCCCTTAGGGGGTCCTCAGAGTTACTACAGGGGGGCCGCCAAATCTTTCTATGATTGGAACAGTTTTTTTTTACATTAACCACTTGAACCCTAGCATCCCTATTCTGAGGGGAACATTAGCCAAAAACAGCAGATCTACAAGTTTGTAGATCGGCTATTTTCGGCAAAGAGGTTTGGTGTAGACAGAAGGGGAAAAATCACACCTGTGTGAAGGTAGCGGCGCCTTTGATAGTCCCCTTGCCTGACAAATCAGAACCTTGACGGGCCTGACCAATCAGAACCTTGACGGGCCTGACCAATCAGAACCTTGACGGGCCTGACCAATCAGAACGTTGACGGACCTGACCAATCAGAACCTTGACGGGCCTGACCAATCAGAACCTTGACGGGCCTGACCAATCAGAACGTTGACGGACCTGACCAATCAGAACCTCGACGGGCCTGACCAATAAGAACGTTGACGGACCTGACCAATCAGAACCTTGGCGGGCCTGACCAATCAGAACGTTGACAGACCTGACCAATCAGAACGTTGACGGAAAAGCCAGGTATAGAGCAGGACCGCTCTATATGTATAGAGCGGCGCCAGCGCCGCTAAAAAAGAGAAGACCAAGTACAGAGTCACAGGTCAAGTTTACTCAGTATTGAGGGTTTAAATGGTTAAATGTCTGAAAATACACATTAACATGAATCCAACATATTAATAGATAAGATAATTTACAAACAAACATTAATTTACACAACATTGATGATAGTGCTGTCAAACTAATCTATGAAGCTATCTATGAAATCTATGAAAAAGTTTAATCTGCAGCATAATTGTATCCATGTATTGGGGGTCCCTGCTTCATTTCTCTATCAGCTAAGGGGTCCTTGGCCTGAAAAACGTTGAAGACCCCTGTTATAACGGATCCATTGATTTAAAGAAACTAAGTACATTTACTCAAGTACTGTATGCAAATTGAGATAAATAATACATGATAAGCAATACATACATTAGGAGCATTATTAGATTAAGACCGAGTGCCGCGCTATGAGCTTGTATCTGCTATTTTATAAAAATCGTGAAAATGTTTTCCAATCGTTAATTACTTTTTTTTTTATATATATATTTTTTTTACTCAAATCTTTACTTCTGGGGGGTCCCTGAAACAACATATTTTGAGATGGGGGTCCGCAGCCAAATACATATAATTTTGTGGTCCTTGACATGAAAACCACTGATATTTTAGCAACAAGTTTTTTCTTCGAATTTTTGTTATAGGATTTAGACAATTGTAGAATCCCCAGAAGCAAAGATTTTAGTTAAAAATGTTTGCTTTAACAATATATATTCAAAGATGTGCAAAAAATCCCATGATTTTTCAAACAATCACAGATATACAAGCTCATAGCGCGGCACTCGGTGCCGCGCTATGAGCTTGTAGATCAGTATCTGTACACTGTGGTATTTTTTACTCAAGTAAAACATCTGAGTACTTCTTCCTCCATTGAACTGATCTAATGACCAACAGATTGACACGTTGTTGATTTAATTAATGTATTTTCAGTCATTTGCATAATTGATCACATAATATTCAGTATAACTTCAAATTATTGATTCATTTTTTTTTACTGTTCTGTGGTCAGTGTTGTTGCAGAATTGTTAAACATGTTGCAGAATTGTTAAACATGTAATAATCCAATCCTAAATCAGTGTAAAGTGAACTAATGCTGTGTGTGTGTGTGTGTGTGTGTGTGTGTGTGTGTGTGTGTGTGTGTGTGTGTGTGTGTGTGTGTGTGTGTGTGTGTGTGTGTGTGTGTGTGTGTGTGTGTGTGTGTGTGTGTGTGTGTGTGTGTGTGTGTGTGTGTGTGTGTGTGTGTGTGTGTGTGTGTGTGTGTCAGGAGAACATCAGAGTCTACCAGATGTGAAGGTGATGTTGGTTGGTGGAGAACAGGATCAGAGGAGCAGAGCTGGAAATCTCATACTGCAGGAGAATGTGTTTATATATACTCTACTCAAGGTGAGTAATATTATATGAATGTGATGTTATAATGAATGACTTGACTCAAAGTAAGTAAACAGTAAAGTGATCAAATATGTTTTCTGAAGATAATGTAAAAGTATCTGCTGTCATGAATGTTCATTGATCATGTGATCAATGAACTGTCAGTGATCAAAACACACAGATGTTCATCTTCAAATGAACATGGAGTCCAACACATGTAGATTCTCATCATGTCTGTAATCTTTAATGCAAACCATGACTGTGTGTTAGCTCGGTGGTTCTCAAACTTGTTCATGTCAAGGACCCCCAAAACGATACATATTAGTCCGTGGACCCCCTTTGAAAAGATATAGCAGGGACCCCCAGAAGGGAAGATTATTCTAGCTATAGCAGTGATTCTCAACCATTTTAACTTCAAGGAGCCACAGTTTGATATGCATTAGACCACTGTCCCCTGTGTATCTCTGGAACCCCATCTACACAGTAAAATCATCAGTGTTTATTTAACTCTGAGAGTGTACAAATGGAACCAAATGGACCTGTGAGGGTTCATTTGGTTGCATTTGTACACTCTCTGAGTTAAAGACCCATAAGGTCCCATTCGGTTCCTATCTATCAATCATTTGGCTGGGGACCCTCTAGAACCCCCTCAAGGACCCCTGGGGGTCCCCGGACCCCACTTTGAGAACCACTGTGTTGGCTAACTTTATAGGAGTACACAGTAACAACAACACACTAATCAATTTATTTAAAAAAGGAAAAATCGATAATCGATTATTAAATAAAATAATACATTAATAATCATGACCTATTTTGAGCATATCATGGTTTAACCCATTAAGACCTCGAACGCAGGTTGTCACTTTTTATTTGTCACTGTGTCACTTTTTGATTTGAGCTAAAAGCATAATTTTACACTTTGGCTAATCTAAAATAGCAGATATACAAGCTCATAGCGCGGCACCGAGTGCCGCGCTACGAGCTTGTAGATCTGCTATTTTTGAAAAATCGTGAAAATGTGTGCAAATCTTTTAATATATATTGTTTTAAAGCACACATTTTTAACTAAAATCTTTGCTTCTGGGGGTCCCTGGAACAAAATATTTTGAGATGGGGGTCGGCGGCCGAATATATATAATTTTGGGGGTCCTTGAGATGAAAAAGTTTGAGCACCACATATAGCAACATACGTTTTTCAGAGAACTGTAGGGATGTAGAAGACATTTGTAGAATCTGCTTCAGGTCTTATTGGGCTCAAAAACGTTTTAAAAAACTTAAGTTTGAAAATAGCCGATCTTCAAGGTCACAACGCGTCGCATCACGGCGCGTTGTGAGCTTGTAGAATTGATATTTTCACTGTCTTTGCATGATATTGTTGTCTGACGAAGTATGAAATAACCCTTAAATGGTTAATCAATGTGGTAATAAATAACATTTTCTTATAAGAAAAATACCCGCACAATTCGATTATTTGATTAATTGAAAAAGTAATCGATAAAGTAAATCTGTCACTGTTAGTTATTCTGTTTACTTCCATACAGTAGCTCTTTGCTGGTACTGATCAATAACCTGTGTGGACAAAGTAGGCTACCCAACCTCAATATTTGAGTCGAAATACTCCTGGTCAAATATTTACTCAACTACAAATGAAAGTTGAATAATGATGCTCTCTGTTTCAGTGGTTTAAAGTAACTAAGTACATTTACTCAAGTACTCAAAGTATAGTTTTTAGGATGTTTTACTTAGTAGTTAGTAGTAGCTTACTAGAGTATTTCCCATTTTCAGTACTTTTACTTCTACTCAACTATATCTCAGAGGCAAATATTGTACTTTTACTCCACTACAATTATTTGAAAATGTTACAATAGCTCCTTTTCAGATATAAATTATGATATTATGAAACATACATTAATCACTCTTGCCCTATTTTATACATAGGCTATTTGAAAATAGCCGATGTACAAGCTCACAACGTGTTGTGTTGCAACGCGTTGTGAGCTTGTAGATCTGATCTTTTCTTTTTTTTATCTGCTCTTTTCAAACATTTGAGTACTTTTAATGTAGGTACTTTAAGTATATTTTGATGCCAATACTTTTGTACTTTTGTACTTTTACTCAAGTAACATTTAGAAAACAGGCATTTTACTTGTAACAGAGTATTTTTATATTGTGATATTGCTACTTTTACTTAAGTAATATATCTAAGTACTTCTTCCACCACTGCTCTGTTTAATAAAGTGCTCAGAACATATTCTGTGGAGAAGATAGAATGTCAAATTGACTTATGTACACCTGTGCGTCAAGCTTTAAAACACAGAGTTTCAACTTTTAGAACTTTTTTCAGTTTCAGAAGTCATTATGACATGATATTAATCCCATATTACTGTGGCACTGTTAGACAAAGTGATGGAGAATAATACATTCAGTGAGTTAATTACTGGTAGGATTGAAGAGGAACTCCAGTGAAGACAGAATAGAGTGAATGTTTTTATTATTGTGACTAACATACAGTAAACTTCATATTCCAGGAGTTTAAAACCCAGACTAAACTGACAGAATGTGTCAGAGAACAGAGACGAGTTGCTGGAAGAAAAGTGAGTGTGGTGAACTGTCCAGACTGGTCGACTACACCTCCATCACAGAAGATCAAAGACGTCCTTCTACACGGTGTGACTCTGTGTTCTCCTGAACCCCATGCTGTCCTGTTGACTGTTGATGTCAGGTCCAGTTTCTCTGAAGCTGACAGGAGATCAGTGGAGGAACACATGGAGCTGCTGGGGGACAGAGTCTGGAGACACACTCTGGTTCTGTTCACAGAGGGATACTGGCTGGGAGAGAGACGTGTTGAGGAGTACATAGAGTCTGAAGGAGAACCTCTGAGGTGGATCCTGGAGAAATGTGGATACAGATACCATGTTCTAAACTCCAAAAATTGGGACATTTCAAAGAGACAAGTCAAAGAGCTGATGGTGAAAATAGAAGACATGGTGATGAGGGACAGAGGACTGATGAGGGACAGAGGACACTTTGGACCTTCGAGACAGATGACACTGCTTGAAAAACTGAAAGGACAGAAAACCTTAACAGAAGAAGAATGGAAGAAGAGAGAGCAGGAGATGATAGAGAGGATGTTGAAGTCTGTGGTGACGGAGCCAGAAGAACCAACCCTTCCAGCTGTCAGGAGAAGGAACAACATGGACCTAGAGGATGCACGGAGCATGGACTTTCCTCCCAATAGTAAGTGTGTGTGTGTGTGTGTGTGTGTGTGTGTGTGTGTGTGTGTGTGTGTGTGTGTGTGTGTGTGTGTGTGTGTGTGTGTGTGTGTGTGTGTGTGTGTGTGTGTGTGTGTGTGTGTGTGTGTGTGTGTGTGTGTGTGTGTGTGTGTGTGTGTGTGTGTGTGTGTGTGTGTGCGTACGTGTGTGCGCGTACGTGCGTGCGCACATTGGAGGGAATGCTCTGTAGGCTGTCTTGAAGAAATTATGATATTTTGGTTGTAAGAGTTCAAGGTCAAAATGACATCATGGTTCATAATGAGGAACAGAGACATGTAGAGATGTTGTGCTGGGCTGCAGGGTTTTCACATCCAGGTGTGTTTTTATTATCATTGTTAATGTCTTGCTGTCTGTTGTCTTCTGTTCCAGTGAGTGGTGGAACACGCTCTTCAGGATATGACACCATGAGTGAAGCTCCTACCCAGACTGATGCTGATGTAAGTATGAGAGATGAAGATGTTTTATACAGTAGATGATACTTTAGTCTGACATTAATAATCACACACATTTTAATTCTTATTTCTTTACTTAATATTTGTTTCATTTTATTTTAAGTCTTTGGTGACTGGCCCAGTAGAATCAACCCTACCAGCTGTCAGGAGAAGGGACAGCATCGATTTCCTTCCTCCAAGTAGTAAGTATCAATATCCTGTTTACAATAGTTACTGTCAGGAGGCAACCTTGTGTATGCAATAATTACTTTACTTCAGGAAATGGAAAAAACAATCTGTGTTCCAATGGATCAAATATAGTTATGTATTTAAAATATGGAGATACGGTTTCTGCCTGACAGCGACGATTTTGTAATTGTTCTTGCTGTTTGTTGTCCTCTGTTCCAGTGAGTGGTGGATTTCACACCATGAGTGAAGTTTCCAGCCAGGCTGACCCTGATGTAAGTGTGAGAGAAGAAGATGTTTCATAGATGAAACTCTGATTCACATCAATCACACATATTTTAATTCTTATTTCTTTAATTTATATTTTACCAATATATGGAGCTGACCTATTTGGCCGTAGATGCATTGGGAACTCCTTATATGGTTATGGCTGAGTCATGGTGACATATAAGCGTGACATCAGAGGTCCGCCCTTCCTTAGGCCAATTTGAATATAGGATATCATGATATTTGTAACAGATATATTTAGTATCGTTATTGATGTAATTTCTCCATCATACATGATCATTGTTAGAACACAGTGATATTTGTTCATTTTTCCTCCCTGGCTCTTACGTCTTTATTAATATTGTATATTACATTTAGTTAAACATGTGTTTGATGTTTATTGATGTACGAATCTGTTGATGACTAAGAGCTTTGGTTACAAATTAAAATATGGTTTCATATGAAAGATAAATCAGACTTAAGTAGAGACGATTGAAATACCATCCTGCCATTATATCGGGTTGCTATTTGTATTTTTCAAGAATTGAAAGAATTCCCCCTCTCATACCTGTAGTCGATAATGGTGACAGAAAATCGCACATTAGTCAGCCTCTGGTCTACACATGTTACATTTTATACATTTACAACCATGTGAGCTTTCATTGAAGTGAACATGTATATCAATGTTATTACAATATTTGTACAAGCTCAAGTTTATTGTTTCATGTAGTTTGATGGATCCTGTATTAATGTACAACACTGTTGTGTTTCAGTCTTCTTACAGAGGACACGTTGGACCTTCGTCTGTCAGAGACACAGGACACGACAAGGTGACACATGACAAGACACGACAGAAGACACTGTTTGAAAGAGTGACACGAACTTTATCACCAGAAGAATGGAAGAAGAGAGAGGAGGAGGTGATAGAGGGGATGTTGAAGTTTGTGGTGACGGAGCCAGAAGTACCAACACTAAACACCATGGACCTAGAGGATGCATGGAGCATGGACTATCCTCCAAATAGTGAGTATCAATGTGTGTCCGTGCGTGCTGAAAATAACAAGATTGGATGGGTGCATTTTCATGAGACTGGGAGGGAATGATCAGTAATCTGTCCTGAAGTGACGATAACATTTAGAGCGGAAGAGGTCAATGTCAAAATGATGGTTTTCACATCCAGGTGTGTTTTTATTATCATTGTAAATGTCTTGCTGTCTGTTGTCTTCTGTTCCAGTGAGTGGTGGAACACCGTCTGAGACAGGAAGTTTATACCGCAGGTCACCTGCCAAGGTCTCTGATTGGCTGAAGAAACATCCTGGACACATAGCGCCCTCTTCAGGATATGACACCATGAGTATAGCTCCCAGCCAGGCAGACAGTGGTGTGATGAGTGTGAGAGATGAAGATGTTTCATAGATGAAACTTTAGGCTTGATTTATACTTTGTTACTTGCTGGTGTCACGTGCCAAAATAGCAGATCTACAAGCTTACAACTAGTGATGGGCATTGTTGTTCTTTTCAGTGTACTGAATCATTCAAATCAGTTCACTAGACTGAGCCTTTGAGTTTTGTACAGATGAAAATGTATTATTATGAACATAATTTCTACAACGATTGGTGTTGAAATCAGTTTAGGTTCATTTAGGTTTAGAGAGATTTTATCATGTATATATTTCCTTGATGTTGTTAGCAAATAAGTCAGCTTTAAGTACAGAAGAACATGTATCTAAACTAGAGCCAGACCGATACAGTAAATCATCAGGCTGAAGTTTTTCCAGTCAAGGACGAAAATCTCTATTGGTCTCAAAAATCCCACATGGGTCACTGTGTCAGTATCTGATCTAAACATGTTATGATTTATACATGTCATCAAGTTTATTGTTGTATGTTTTATGTTGTTTGTTGCATCCTGTATATTAATGTATAATGTGTGTTCTGTTTCATCTATCAGGAAATAAATCACAGCTACATATAAAAGTACAATACTTGAAATTATTTTGTTCTAATCTCTTTTACTAAAATATGTTTATTATCTATACCAATGATTAATAGACACACAGGTTTGGTCAATTAACAGACAAAAATGTGTATATTTTCATCAGGGTAATAATGTACATTACCTTCTGGTATAAAGGAGTTGTAGTTTGTAATAGGTGACATTTGCTTCAGATGCACAAGATTCAACCCCAAACACTTGTATATATTTTTTTACAAAGCTACATTAACACCATAGAATTATTAACTATACTGTAAATGAGTTTAAGGGACTGCTGCTATGTTTGTTATTGTGTTTACAGATGGGAATAGTGTAGTTGCTAGATGAGTAGCTTTGATAGCACTGTTTTCAAGCATGGCATGTGTTTGCTAACAGATACAGATGTGTGCACAGCTGGGAGGGCCAGGAGTCAGGACATCTGTTCCAGCGCTGCCCGTCAAGCCAGCAGGCTCACACCTCACTCTTTTAGCCTGGTGACTAGGTTACATATCCTACCTGGGATTGGAACCTGGGTCCCCCATGAGAGAGCTGACATTTTGACTGTTGAACTATAATGGAGAGCATGTCTGGGAATGCTAGTTTTCCTTTGAGTTTTATGCAGTACCTCTTGTCAACCAGTAGGTGGTCCTACCTGACCACAGGATCTAAATGTCAGAGCAGGGAGTCCACCTCCAACCACTGCAGATGTGCTAGTTATATTGTATTATGATACAGAATAGCATGTTATTCACACACAAATGGACTGCAGCTTTATGTGTCTAGCCCATAACTTAAGACTACTTTCAACCTGGTGTTCATATTTTGGCCATGTCATTATAGGCGAAAATCTTCAAAACGTTTCACATTTCTTTAAACATGTTAAAACATTTAGAAAATAGCCGATCTACAGGCTCACAACACATCGCATTACGGGGCGCAATGATCTTGTAGATCGGCTATTTTCCCATGCCACTCACACTAATTATAAAACAGGCCTTCAGTGTTTTTAAACATTGTGAGCTGTGGTGGTTGTAGAATGTGATTTAGAGTAGTGCTGCCTTTAGTTTTACAGCAGAGTGGGAGCAGACAGACGACAGAGACATGTCATGTACTTCCCTCACAAGTCTTACCAATAAGGCTCTGTTCCATTCTGGGCAAACAGAGCAGTAGGGGTGAGATCCATGTTGACCTGGTCAACAACCAACACTCCTGTTGGTCCTTTTGTTGGTCCGACCAGCGACCAACACTCCTGTTGGTCTTTTTGTTGGTCCGACCAGCGACCAACACTCCTGTTGGTCTCTTTGTTGGTCCGACCAGCGACCAACACTCCTGTTGGTCTTTTTGTTGGTCCGACCAGCGACCAACACTCCTGTTGGTCCAGACCAACACTCCTGTTGGTCCTTTTGTTGGTCCGACCAGCGACCAACACTCCTGTTGGTCTTTTTGTTGGTCCGACCAGCGACCAACATTCCTGTTGGTCTTTTTGTTGGTCCGACCAGCGACCAACACTCCTGTTGGTCCAGACCAACACTCCTGTTGGTCCTTTTGTTGGTCCGACCAGCGACCAACACTCCTGTTGGTCTTTTTGTTGGTCCGACCAGCGACCAACACTCCTGTTGGTCCGACCAGCGACCAACACTCCTTTTGGTCTTTTTGTTGGTCCGACCAGCGACCAACACTCCTGTTGGTCCAGACCAACACTCCTGTTGGTCTTTTTGTTGGTCCGACCAGCGACCAACACTCCTGTTGGTCTTTTTGTTGGTCCGACCAGCGACCAACACTCCTGTTGGTCTTTTTGTTGGTCCGACCAGCGACCAAAACTCCTGTTGGTCTTTTTGTTGGTCCGACCAGCGACCAACACTCCTGTTGGTCCAGACCAACACTCCTGTTGGTCCTTTTGTTGGTCCGACCAGCGACCAACACTCCTGTTGGTCTTTTTGTTGGTCCGACCAGCGACCAACACTCCTGTTGGTCTTTTTGTTGGTCCGACCAGCGACCAACACTCCTGTTGGTCCAGACCAACACTCCTGTTGGTCCTTTTGTTGGTCCGACCAGCGACCAACACTCCTGTTGGTCCTTTTGTTGGTCCGACCAGCGACCAACACTCCTGTTGGTCTTTTTGTTGGTCCGACCAGCGACCAACACTCCTGTTGGTCTTTTTGTTGGTCCGACCAGCGACCAACACTCCTGTTGGTCCAGACCAACACTCCTGTTGGTCCTTTTGTTGGTCCGACCAGCGACCAACACTCCTGTTGGTCTTTTTGTTGGTCCGACCAGCGACCAACACTCCTGTTCAGCCATAACTCCAATACGCACAATCCGACCGTCATGCAACCTGGTATGTGGACTCAGACGGCCAATAGGGACAGAATGAAATTGCTTTAGCCCCGCCCCCTCTCTTCCCCCCTCTATTCCTATTGGCTGGGATTCAATCAGCCATAACTCCAATACGCACAATCCGACCGTCCTAAAACTTGGTATGTGGACTCAAACGGCCAATAGGGACAGACTGAAATTGATTTAGCCCCGCCCCCTCTCACTTCCTATTGGCTGGGCTTCAATCAGTCATAACTCCAATACGCACAATCCGACCGTCCTAAAACTTGGTATGTGGACTCAAACGGCCAATAGGGACAGACTGAAATTGATTTAGCCCCGCCCCCTCTCACTTCCTATTGGCTGGGCTTCAATCAGTCATAACTCCAATACGCACAATCCGACCGTCCTAAAACTTGGTATGTGGACTCAAACGGCCAATAGGGACAGACTGAAATTGATTTAGCCCCGCCCCCTCTCACTTCCTATTGGCTGGGCTTCAATCAGTCATAACTCCAATACGCACAATCCGACCGTCCTAAAACTTGGTATGTGGACTCAGATGGCCAATAGGGACAGACTGAAATTGATTTAGCCCCGCCCCCTCTCACTTCCTATTGGCTGGGCTTCAATCAGTCATAACTCCAATACGCACAATCCGACCGTCCTAAAACTTGGTATGTGGACTCAAACGGCCAATAGGGACAGACTGAAAAATACTTTAGCCCCGCCCCCTCTCACTTCCTATTGGCTGGGCTTCAATCAGTCATAACTCCAATACGCACAATCCGACCCTCCTAAAAACTTGGTATGTGGACTCAGACGGCCAATAGGGACAGGCAGAGCACCTCAGTTATGCCAGTAGGCTCGGCGGGCAACAGCCTAGCCTGTGTTTGTTTAACTGCCAGGGCCCTATGCGGGCGTAGCCTTCATGCAGTTTATTTCTTTAGTTCTTTACTCCTGAGTTTAGCCTTATTTTGTCTTTTGTTTGTTTTTTGTTTTTTGGCCAAGTTTATTTTTGCCGTTCCTATTTTTTCTCTTCACTTGTAAAATAATGCACCGCTTGGGGAAGAGGTAAATAAAAACCAGAAAGACAACCTTGGACTGTTTTTTGGAAAGCCTTGCCGTTCGAGCAATCTTAGAACAATCATTTGGATTCAGTTCAAAAAGGAGCTGGCTAAAGATATTGTGTTGTCCATCTCATTTTGCACGTGGGAGCGTGGGGAAGTAATATAAAGTAATTTTAATGTCTTTACTCTTGATTCCAAGTAATAACTAAGGAACAGGGGCGCACTAAATATGTGGAAAGTGAGGATGATTCCAAGGGCCCTTGGCTGGCAGGGGCCCCTCAAAGCACTGGGGATATTTTGGGTACTAAATCATTAAGATAAACCCCCCGTCAATTTTCAAGAAATGGTTTCTCCCTGCCTGGCTGTCTCCATAGCCCACAGAAATGGCGATTCATGTTAACTTTCATTATAGAAATGTTATGACATCTTCGATCATAGAGAGACCAAAAGGAGTAAAATCTAGGCTAGAATGTTGCCCGCCCGAGCCTACTGGCATAACTGAGGTGCTCTGCCTGTCCCTATTGGCCGTCTGAGTCCACATACCAAGTTTTTAGGAGGGTCGGATTGTGCGTATTGGAGTTATGACTGATTGAAGCCCAGCCAATAGGAAGTGAGAGGGGGCGGGGCTAAATCAATTTCAGTCTGTCCCTATTGGCCGTCTGAGTCCACATACCAAGTTTTAGGACGGTCGGATTGTGCGTATTGGAGTTATGACTGATTGAAGCCCAGCCAATAGGAAGTGAGAGGGGGCGGGGCTAAATCAATTTCAGTCTGTCCCTATTGGCCGTCTGAGTCCACATACCAAGTTTTAGGAGGGTCGGATTGTGCGTATTGGAGTTATGACTGATTGAAGCCCAGCCAATAGGAAGTGAGAGGGGGCGGGGCTAAATCAATTTCAGTCTGTCCCTATTGGCCGTCTGAGTCCACATACCAAGTTTTAGGACGGTCGGATTGTGCGTATTGGAGTTATGACTGATTGAAGCCCAGCCAATAGGAAGTGTGAGGGGGCGGGGCTAAATCAATTTCAGTCTGTCCCTATTGGCCGTTTGAGTCCACATACCAAGTTTTAGGACGGTCGGATTGTGCGTATTGGAGTTATGACTGATTGAAGCCCAGCCAATAGGAAGTGAGAGGGGGCGGGGCTAAATCAATTTCAGTCTGTCCCTATTGGCCGTTTGAGTCCACATACCAAGTTTTAGGACGGTCGGATTGTGCGTATTGGAGTTATGACTGATTGAAGCCCAGCCAATAGGAAGTGAGAGGGGGCGGGGCTAAATCAATTTCAGTCTGTCCCTATTGGCCGTTTGAGTCCACATACCAAGTTTTAGGACGGTCGGATTGTGCGTATTGGAGTTATGGCTGATTGAATCCCAGCCAATAGGAATAGAGGGGGGAAGAGAGAGGGCGGGGCTAAAGCAATTTCATTCTGTCCCTAGTCGGACCAACAAAAAGACCAACAGGAGTGTTGGTCGCTGGTCGGACCAACAAAAGGACCAACAGGAGTGTTGGTCTGGACCAACAGGAGTGTTGGTCGCTGGTCGGACCAACAAAAAGACCAACAGGAGTGTTGGTCGCTGGTCGGACCAACAAAAGGACCAACAGGAGTGTTGGTCTGGACCAACAGGAGTGTTGGTCGCTGGTCGGACCAACAAAAAGACCAACAGGAGTGTTGGTCGCTGGTCGGACCAACAGGAGTGTTGGTCGCTGGTCGGACCAACAAAAAGACCAACAGGAGTGTTGGTCGCTGGTCGGACCAACAAAAAGACCAACAGGAGTGTTGGTCGCTGGTCGGACCAACAAAAAGACCAACAGGAGTGTTGGTCGCTGGTCGGACAAACAAAAGGACCAACAGGAGTGTTGGTCGCTGGTCGGACCAACAAAAGGACCAACAGGAGTGTTGGTCTGGACCAACAGGAGTGTTGGTCGCTGGTCGGACCAACAAAAAGACCAACAGGAGTGTTGGTCGCTGGTCGGACCAACAAAAGGACCAACAGGAGTGTTGGTCGCTGGTCGGACCAACAAAAAGACCAACAGGAGTGTTGGTCGCTGGTCGGACCAACAAAAGGACCAACAGGAGTGTTGGTCGCTGGTCGGGCCAACAAAAGGACCAACAGGAGTGTTGGTTGTTGACCAGGTCAACATGGATCTCACTGTCTCTCAAACAGAGTCAGGATGATATTGTACCTGTTGGGTGTTGGCTCACTGGAAACACGCTACACCAGTGTGTGTCAAAGCGTTTAACTCTAAGAGTGTACAAATGGAAGGCTCCATCTTTACTAGGAGTTAGAGGTGTCATTCAAAGCTATAGTTTGTGCACGCCCACACAAACAGCCCTGAGAAGAAGTGTAATCACCAATCAGAGTAAATGAAAACACCTGTATGAGTGTTCAGGCCCTTTATATAAGAGTTGAGTGTTTAAAGCATTATTATCAGGGTTGCATTGCTCAGGGGATGGCCAAACATGCCGTGCAACAACCTTTTTGAACAGGAGCACGTGCACGCACATGCATATGTAAGTGGTGTGACGTGTGTAGCACCACCCCTTTAGATCAGCTTATTAGGAAATGGGAAACAGCCTGAGTCAGAAGGTGTTTGCCACGGGTGCTGCCGTTTCACTTCCCTGTCTCACTCTCGCATTGTGTGGCGGCGGGTGCGTTCCCAATGTGTTTGTGCTGTGGTGATCACGGTAAGCTGACGTTTTAATGATGTAGTGCTCTGTCTCTAGTTTGATTTATGTAGACACCCTCCGAGTTACTGACATACCTTTTTCTTTGTTATATGTTGGTACAGGAGCTCCGAACTAGTACTGAGTCAGAGCACAGAGCCATGCCAAACATATGTGTGTGTGTGTGTAGCAGTGTTTACACACAGGCTTAGCGAAACACAGGTAGGCTGCCTTGTATTCCACAGCACAAACGTTAAGGTTCTGAATGCTTCACTGACACTCTTTAGAATATTTATTTACAGTCTTATCTCTTTAATAGACGAGGAAAGAACCACTGATTAGCAGCAGTCCTGCCGTGCGGGGGTGTGCGTGTTGACACGCTGATCTGGAGGTACGCTATGTTTAGTTTTACAATCGCAACAGTTTTATGAATGAAATGGTTGCGCAATACTCACGCTGGTGCATCTCATTATACAGGCGGTGTGACAAGGACCGTTTGTACAACCTGGGCAGCAGGCACTGCTCGCTTTGACGCCGGGTATGTTGTGTTCATGCAAAAGCATTTGTAATACTACTTGGGCTGTAAGGATGAATGCCAAGGTAGTAATCAGTATTTTGTTCTTGTTTTACAGACTCCAATCTGTTGAACCGCTGTTCTTTTTACCTGTTTTTTTGTATATTTTATTTTACTCTATGCTGCTCTAGTGTTACATGAATGAGGTGACAGTCACTGTGACTTTAAAGGAGTATTTCAATATCATATTGATTTAGTGGATGGTTATTTGGGGCTATACCTTAAGACAGAACCACTCTGGTTTGCTAAAGTTACGCTGCAGTTTTGCACATCATTGAATACACCCTTTTGTTTTATAGTGTGATGTGCATGCCTTTTATGGTTCCAGTATATTTGCAGTGATCTTTTGCAGTGTGTTTCAAGACCAAGCGTGCTTGGTATTATTCCTTGCTTTTCTACGTTTGCAGTGTTTTTATAGATGTGATTGGGGTTAAACTAATGATTATTAACTCAGTACAACAAATCCATTCCAGACTGAACTGTCTAGCCTCATTAGCCCTAATGCGATCTATTTGATATGACCATGTGTTTTTAATATACCAATGCTTTGTACGATTCTCCATTATCGTGAATAAAACTACTTTTTTACTTCAAAACTGACCTTTATTGTTCAGTCAAACTGAACACTTACCAAGTATTCCGGGTCTCTCACCCTGTAATTGAGGCAGTGGCGGCAGTGGCTCAGGGGTAGAGTGGCCGGGTAGAGTGAGCCGGGTAGAGTGAGCTGGGAAACCGCAAGGTTCCCAGTTCGATCCCGGGCTGGGGCGCTCCCCTAGAGTTAGTGTCGAAGTGTCCTTGAGCAAGACGCTGAACCCCTAATTGCTCCCGATGAGCAGGTTGGTGCCTTGCATGGTTTCCTCCGCCATCGGTGTATGAATGTGTGTGTGAATGGGTTAATGGCACGATCAATGTAAAGCGCTTCGGATAGAAGCGCTATATAAATGCACCATTTACCATTTAATTGAGAGTGGCGTTGTCTACAGTGTAATTGGAGTATTTGATCACTCCTGTATGATTACAATTGGCGTTGCCGGCAGGATCTGGTTAGTTGGAGAATTGTACATGGTATTGAAGTAGCAGCATAGCAGGTTTTATTTTTTTATATTTTAAAAGAACAGCGGTTGGCAACGAAGACAGTCCTCCTGTAGGGGACTGAGTGCATTGTTCATCCCCCCCCCCCCTGTGGACTGTGGCCATGGAGGAGGAACTACTCAGGCTACTGGAGGAGATGGTGCAGCTACGTGCTGAAAATCAGAGACTCTCAGGTCAAGCTGAAGTAGAGACAGTGTTGAGCCAAGCATCTGGCTCTGTCGAGGTACCAACACCACCACAGAGGAGAGAAACTGTTTATTTGCCTAGAGAGAGAAAATGCCCTAAATTCTCAGGTGGTTCTTTTGCTGGGTCTCTCTCTGTAGATGAGTGGGTTGAGGAGGTAGAGAGCTGTTTGAGGGCAAGACATATGTCAACGTCTGACAAAGCATTGTTTGTTTATGACCATCTGGAGGGGGCTGCACGTACCGAAATTAAATTTAGAGACAACAGTGTTAAGGAGGATGCTAATCAGATCATCAGTGTCACCATATTAAAAGAGCTGTATGGGTGTTCTAAATCCTATGTGTCCTTACAACAAAAATTCTTTGACAGAAAACAGAGAGAGGGAGAATCCCTGCAGGATTTCTCCCATGCTCTCATGTCATTGATGGAAAGAGTGCAATTATGTAACCCTCCAGCTATGTCTAATGCACATACTTTGTTACGAGATCAGTTTTGTGAAAACGTCAGAGACCATATGCTGCGCAGACAATTAAAGACATTGGTGAGGCAAAATGGAGACCTGACCCTACTTGACATTCGCAGAGAGGCAATTCGCTGGGTTGAGGAGGGTCAGCCATCAAGAGAGAAGTATGTACGCCCCATACCACAAACATGTGAAGCTCAAGCCACTGCCACCAGTGAAGCAGTTGGTGTAGGTACATCTGAGTTGACAGAGTTAAAGAGCATGTTCGTCAAGCAACAAGCCCAATTAGATTTGATAATGCAGACTCTAAATTCTAATATGAATACCAAGTAGAGGTAAATCATTCCCCAGGGCTAATAGATTCCAACGAGCCCCTGATGGCCGACCCATATGTCTGAAGTGTGCGCAGCCAGGTCACATTGCTCGCTACTGTACCCAAGAGACCTCGCCACCTCTAGCAAACACTGTTTCTGCACCTCTTGAGCCGTCGGGAAACTAGAACCCTCCAGCGTGCAGAGTCAAACGCTCGGAGGGGGCCTTGCTGACTCCAATATGGAACGAGATAATCCGCAAGTTGATTGGGCCTTGCTCGGTGGTGGTGGTGTCCATGGGTGGCATAGAGGTGCCTTGTTTGTTGGACACAGGTTCTATGGTAACCACCATTACTGAAAGCTGCTTCTATGAGCACTTTGCACATTTGTCTAAACGTGAATTACAGGATTGCAGGTGGCTAGGTCTCAAGGCAGCTAATGGTCTGGACATACCGTATCTAGGATATATTGAGCTCGATGTAAAAGTCCTAAATACATGTCTACCTAGTAGGGGCATATTGATTGTCAAAGATCCACCTGATGGGGTTTTAACGAGTCGGAAGAAAGCCACTCCTGGTATCCTGGGCATGAACATTATTATTGACTGCTATCGTCAACTATTTGAACAACATGGCACAAACCTGTTCCAGAGTTCTGCTGTGCAGTCGGCTGCCGTGGCGTGGAAGCGAGCTTTTCGCCACTGTGAGAAAGTAGAGGCCATTGTAAGTTCATCCTCCGCCTTTAAAGTCAGGGTGCAAGGCAAACGTCCTGTGTGTGTTGCTGCTGGAACACTCTCAAGGGTTCCTGTAACTTGTCCCCAGGTTCCATCCATGGAGTTTTTGCTTGAGCCCCTTGGCCCATTGGACGGTTGCCTTCCAGAGGGCTTGCTCGTGTCTCCAGCAGTAGTCCACGCTGAGAGGGGTACACTCTATGCCCCAATCACCAACGTAGGTCAGTCTGATGTATGGCTCATACCTCGTAGAGTAATAGGAACCGTGCAGGTGGTTGAGAGTGGGGAGATTGTAGCAGGTAATCTCCCCCACATAGAATTGTCTATTGATGCAACCACTCAAGAATGTACTGCCTATGTTTCACAGCAGTCTGTAGAGATGAATAGTAATGCGTACGCTGATATTGACCAGCTTGACTTTCTTGGTCTTGCCCCTGATGACCAGGTTGAGGCTAAACTCTTACTGACTAAATACAAGCATGTATTTGCTCAAAGTGAAGGTGATTTAGGATGCACTAACCTCATTACACATGAGATACCACTCTTAGAAGATGCACCAGTGCGTCAACCTTATCGCCGCATTCCTCCATCACAATATGAGGCGGTCAGAGCACACATTAAGCAGTTACTTGAAAGTCAAGTTATCAGAGAGAGTTGCAGCCCTTATTCATCCCCCATTGTGCTGGTGGCTAAGAAGGGAGGGAGCTTACGCATGTGCGTTGACTACAGACAGCTGAACGCTAAGACCCGGAAAGACGCATATCCACTTCCAAGGATCGAAGAGTCCCTTGATGCCTTGACGGGAGCCAAGTGGTTTTCTACACTAGATTTGGCTAGTGGGTACAACCAAGTGCCGATGGCCGAAGTGGATCGGGCCAAGACAGCATTCTGTACTCCTTTCGGGCTATTCGAGTTCAACCGCATGCCTTTTGGCTTATATAATGCACCCGGGACATTCCAACGCTTAATGGAGCGTATGTTTGGTGACCAGCGGTTCCAATCAGTCCTACTCTATCTTGATGACATCATTGTGTTCTCGTCTACAGTCCATCAACACTTGCAACGCTTAGAAGAAGTATTTTCTCGCCTTCATCAACAAGGCTTGAAAGCGAAGCTGTCCAAATGCCACTTCTTTCAAAAGCAGGTCAAATATCTTGGCCATATTGTCTCTGAGCAGGGGGTAGCCACAGATCCAGAAAAGCTGGCTGCAGTCCGCGAGTGGAGGCGTCCTTCCCACTTAGCCGAATTACGTTCTTTTCTTGGCTTCGCATCCTATTACAGGAGATTTGTGGAGGGCTTTGCCAAGCTAGCAGCCCCCCTCCATCATCTGGTGGCACGGTTGACCGGGTCAAATAAGAAGGGCAAGACCCCGAAGACCCCATTGTCGTCACATTGGGACGAAGAATGTGAGCAGGCATTTCTTGCGCTGAGAGAAGGTCTGACTACAGCTCCAGTCCTTGCCTATGCTGACTTCAAAAAGCCTTTTATCCTTGAGATCGATGCCAGCCATGGTGGACTTGGTGCCATACTGTCACAAGACCATGAGGGTAAACGCCGGCCAATAGCCTTTGCCAGTCGAGGCCTTAAACCGACGGAGAGGAACATGGATAACTACAGCTCCATGAAGTTAGAGTTTCTTGCTCTCAAATGGGCCATTACAGAAAAATTCAGAGAGTACCTTCTAGGTAGCAAAGTGACTGTGTATACCGATAACAATCCCCTCCGACACCTTCAAACCGCTAAGCTTGGGGCTCTGGAACAGAGGTGGGCTTCTCAGTTGGCCTCCTTCGATTACTCCTTGGAATATCGTCCAGGTCGCAGTAATGGAAACGCTGATGCTTTATCCAGACAGTATCTGGACCGGTTCACCACTGAGAGGGAAGCTTCCCCGGCTCTACATAACCCACCGTCTGACTTCCCCGTCTTCCAGGAAACTCGTGTTCACGAGATCGCCGCTATGCCTGGCTTTTCACACCAGGAACTGTCTTCATTACAGAAGCAAGACCCAGGTATCAGTCCTGTGTTAAAGTTCTGGCAGGAAGGACGGCCCCCTGGACGAGCGGAACGAGAACACCTGAGCCAGGAGAGTAAAGAACTACTTCGCCAGTGGGGGCGCCTGGTGGAGAAAGAAGGCATACTTTACCGGAGGAATTTCCCTCCAGGTGGTGGTAATGAAGTTCTGCAAATCCTTTTACCCCAAGGTCTCAGAGAGAAGGTGTTCCAGAGTGTGCATGATGGCCATGGACATCAAGGGGTAGACCGCACTCTACAGCTTGCACGTGATCGGGGGTATTGGCCAGGGATGTCCAAGGATGTGGAAACCTGGTGCCATAACTGTGGGAGATGCATCCTTGCAAAGGAGGGGCCTAGAGTCCGAACGTACAGGGGAAGTCTGCAGGCATCTCGTCCTAATGAACTCCTCGCTCTGGACTTCACGGTACTAGAACCAGCCTACTTACTGACGTGTTTTCCAAGTTCACTCAAGCCATACCAACAAGAGACCAGCGGGCTAGCACAGTGGCCGATGTGCTTGTAAAACAGTGGTTCCACCTGTTTGGGGTCCCTAGTCGTCTGCATTCAGACCAAGGAAGGAACTTTGAGAGCAAGATCATAAAGCAGCTGTGTGATATCTATGGTATTAAGAAGACCAGAACAACCCCATACCATCCTGAAGGTAATGGACAGTGTGAGCGTTTCAACCGCACACTCCATGATCTCCTCCGAACTCTGCCACCAGAGAAAAAGCGACGCTGGCCACAGTACCTATCCCAAGTTACGTATTCTTACAACACCACGGCTCATCAGACTACTGGTTTAGCACCCCACTACATCATGTTTGGCCGTGAACCACAGCTTCCTATTGACTTTCTCCTTGGTGCAGACAACGAGGATCGTGTTGAGGAGACCCCAGAGGAATGGGTACAAAAGCACCAGGAAGCCATGAAGGAGGTTCATGACCACGTCCGGCAACAACTAGGCACCAAAGCTGATAAGCGAAATCAAAAGCATAATCAACAAGTGACGGATCCTGGCCTGGAAGAAGGCAATCTGGTTTATGTGCGAAATCACCAAGTGAGAGGGCGGAACAAGATTCAAGACCTCTGGAATCCCCGTCTTTACAGAGTGGTGAGCCGACCCCATGGCCAGGGTACAGTTTACACCATCGTTCCCGTTGACCAAGAGGGTCCAACCCGCCGAGTGCATCGGACTGAGCTACGGCGTGCACCAGGGAGAGAGGGGCTCGAAGGTCAGCAGACACCTCCAACACTGGAGGTCGAAGACGTGCCCCCGGCAGTTGCGGCCACCAGCGACTCGGAGGAATCGATGATTCTGGTCCTGGAGGATGAGGGGGGAAGAGATCAAGGTGTACAAACACCGGAACCGGAGGAGTATGGAAGTCCACAGCAACCTGGCAGTCCTTGGGAAGACCATGGAAGTGACCCAGGATCAACTGGAAGAGGAGAACCACCACCATCTTCCCCAGGCCTGCGGCGCAGCGGCCGACGCAACGCGGGTTTCCATCCAAACCCACATCGGCTGCCATACCGCCACCAGCACAATGGGGGAAATTAAGAGGCTGCTAGTCCCAGTACCATTATGTTTCTGTTGGTACATCGGCGGGACGCCGATTCCTTTTGGTGGGGGCGAATGTAAGTGGTGTGACGTGTGTAGCACCACCCCTTTAGATCAGCTTATTAGGAAATGGGAAACAGCCTGAGTCAGAAGGTGTTTGCCACGGGTGCTGCCGTTTCACTTCCCTGTCTCACTCTCGCATTGTGTGGCGGCGGGTGCGTTCCCAATGTGTTTGTGCTGTGGTGATCACGGTAAGCTGACGTTTTAATGATGTAGTGCTCTGTCTCTAGTTTGATTTATGTAGACACCCTCCGAGTTACTGACATACCTTTTTCTTTGTTATATGTTGGTACAGGAGCTCCGAACTAGTACTGAGTCAGAGCACAGAGCCATGCCAAACATATGTGTGTGTGTGTGTGTAGCAGTGTTTACACACAGGCTTAGCGAAACACAGGTAGGCTGCCTTGTATTCCACAGCACAAACGTTAAGGTTCTGAATGCTTCACTGACACTCTTTAGAATATTTATTTACAGTCTTATCTCTTTAATAGACGAGGAAAGAACCACTGATTAGCAGCAGTCCTGCCGTGCGGGGGTGTGCGTGTTGACACGCTGATCTGGAGGTACGCTATGTTTAGTTTTACAATCGCAACAGTTTTATGAATGAAATGGTTGCGCAATACTCACGCTGGTGCATCTCATTATACAGGCGGTGTGACAAGGACCGTTTGTACAACCTGGGCAGCAGGCACTGCTCGCTTTGACGCCGGGTATGTTGTGTTCATGCAAAAGCATTTGTAATACTACTTGGGCTGTAAGGATGAATGCCAAGGTAGTAATCAGTATTTACGGGGACAGAGCTCTGCTCTGTACACGTATTGTTATTGGCAGTATTCTGTCACTTCTTCTTCTTCTTCTTCTTCTGCCACTTTTCGCAGTTCTGGCTGAACCGCGCTGTCGCTTTTTACGAAACTCGGCCATATGGTAGATGGTCATGAAAAACGATCAAAAAATAATTCTCACAATCTTTCGTCCAAAGGTGGCGCTATAGCACTCAATTGAAAATGCCAACTTTGAACAGGTACAACTCATGCCCTGTTTGACCTACAGCCATGAAACTTGGATACACATATGCGTCTCCTCATGCTGAACAACTTTCACCCTCTGACTTTTGACCTCTGACCTTTAGATCTCCCACCATTTTGAATTATATGAAAAACAGTCATTGGCTCCTAACTTCTGCATTTTTTCACTTATGGAAAATCCGTTGGAAATTTTTGTAGGCAGTGGTCCAAGGTTCAAGTGCTAAACGTTTCGTGCAGATTGCTCAAAAATCCCAGGAGGAGATAGATTTTAACTATTACAGTTTTATGAAAATTATTCATCTGTGCCTAAAACATACATGCAGACTCACATTTCTTTGAAACTTTGCAGAAATGTACAGGGTCATTCCAAATATCACTGAAACCAATCTTACTCCAATTGGCCAAAAGGGGGCGCTATAGCAATTTTTTGAAAAGGCAGACTTTAAACAGGCATAAGTCATGCCTCGTTTGGCCGAAAGTCGTGAAACTTGCTTACACATGTGCCTTGACTCATGAGGAACACACGTATCGATTTGACCATTAAGCTCCGCCCTTAGATTTTCCGCAATTTTGAGCAGTTTGAAAAATACTTGTTTTTGCCAGTTCTGGCTTAACCGTGCATACGCTTTTTACGAAACTCGGCCATATGGTAGATGCTCATGAAAAACTACCAAGAAATAATTCTCACACTCATTCGTCAAAGGGTGGCGCTATAGCACTCAATTGAAAGTGCCAACTTTGAACAGGTACAACTCATGCCCTGTTTGACCTACAACCATGAAACTTCGATACACACATGTGTCTCTTCATGCCCGACAACTTTCGTGGTCTGACTTTTGACCTCTGACCTTTAGATCTCCCACCATTTTGAATTATATGAAAAACAGTCATTGGCTCCTAACTTCTGCATTTTTTCACTTATGGAAAATCCGTTGGAAATTTTTGTAGGCAGAGGTCCAAAGTTCAAGTGGTAAACGTTTCGTGCAGATTGCTCAAAAATCCCAGGAGGAGATAGATTTTAACTATTACAGTTTTATGAAAATTATTCATCTGTGCCTAAAACATACATCGATGGCCAAAACGCAAAACCTCCTAAGTGCAAATTTCATGATTTTCAGATTTCACTGTGGATGAGGACTATAGGCTATGCTGCACATGCTCAGTATGTCTGCAAGATAGTCCCGCCCCTCATTTTGTCAGAAAAGTCATTTGACTAAAACCTCCTATCTTGTTCAGTGCCAATTAGTGCTAAAATGTTGAAGCGCAAAACCTCTTATCTGCACCAGAACAAGTTGAGCAGCAGACAGAGCTGAAACTTTAGAATTCTGTGTTATGTAGACCATCTAAATGTCTTTCAGTTTGTACTAATCAATTATTTTCAAAATAAAAAAGTGTCTTCCACCCTTACTATTTAAGTATTTGTTAGTAACTGTCAAGTTAATTGCATTGCTTTGTTGATTGCTAATGATTAGTGTCAGGTGGTGAAACTTTTATCACACCAAGAGTGTGAGTTGATCAAAAATGTGATTGGTAGTACTTGTTACAGTACTGTAGAATGTCTTGATCTCAAAATGAGCATAAAAAAAAACATTATTTATTAATTTGTAAGCCTAACTGTGTCTAGGTAAAAACCTCCTATGTGCATCTATGTAGATAGGAGGTCACAAAGGCATTGTAATCTGATCATAATCCTTTATAATCATATTTATAAGAGCTTATAAATAATCATACTGCTGTATAACCATAACCATAACACATTATAAAACGTGTTATAATTACTTATAAGTTCAAGTATAAATGCATTGTATTATGCTTATACCACATGATGATTACAGTTATAAATATTCATAACAACGTATAATGGAATAATAAAACATTATACAGCATGTTATAATGACTTATAATGTCAAGTATTATAATACTTCATAATTGCTACCTACTTGGTAACACTTGCTATGCAACCCAAAATGTATTCTCATAGTTATAATCCATTATAATCAATCCTTTATTATCACTGCTATAATGCATTATAATCACAGTTAAAAGCATTATAACTGATAATAAGGCATTATAACAGTGATTAAAATGCATTATAACAGTGAGTATAAGGCATTTTATACGTTATAATATAGCATTATTGAATTATCATAAAGTAACAAATGGCCACTTATAATAACTTATGATCATAGTGTAATGCATTATAACAGTAAGTATAATGCATTATAACAGTGATTTATGAGGGCTTGGGTGGGTGGAGTTTGGGGGTTGTGGTGTGTTGGTTGGGGGCATGGGGACCGGGGGCTCTGGGAGTGGGGGTAATGGATTGTATGGGATTTGGGGGTACGAGGGTATGTGGGATGGGGTTTTGAGTTATGGGGGTTGAGAGGTGTGGGATGGCAGTTGGGGGTATGGGGTTTGTGGGAGTGGGGGAGTATTGCAGGTGGTGGAGTTGGGGGGTAGAAGGTATGGGGGGGGGGGGTTTGTTGAGGGGGGCATAGGCAAGTTAGGCCAGATCATATAGTATAGGGTCTTTGCGATGCGAGAGTGTGGTCTAGCCAACACCAACCCGGGACTCCTGAAGTGGAATGGGGTTTTGAGTTGAGAGGTGTGGGCTGGCAGTTAGGGGGTGGGGTTTGTGGGAGTGGGGGAGTATTGCAGGTGGTGGAGTTGGGGGTAGAGGGTACGGGGGGGGGGGATTATGTTGAGGGGGGCATGAGTCAGTTAGGCCGGATCATATAGAATAGGGTCTTTGCGATGCGAGTGTGGTCTAGCCAACACCAACTTGGGACTCCTGAAAAGCTGCCCTCCACACCCTCCTATCTAGCATCAGGGTTTTGAGCTCTACAGTGTTGTTGGCTAAGCTGTTACGCCGAAGTGCATCTACGTAGGTGGTGCACTTCCTGTCTTTCCTGGCTTTGCCCTGGGTTGGCTCCCATAGTGTCAGTTTGCTTGCCATTAGTTACAGTATGGGTGCCTGACGCAGTGCCCTGCCTCATCCTTCTCTCTCTGACTTTGTCTGTGACACATGGTAGGTTCCCGTAGAGGACCACATTTCTGTTTTGGTCCATTCATGTGACTCCTAGTGCCATTCATAGCATTCTTGTGTAGACTCCATCCAAGGCCCTTTCCTGTTGTGCTGTGATGGTCCATGTCTCAGCCCCATACAGCAGTACTGACTCAACTGTAACTATATGAACAGCCGCCTCTTGAGGTCTTCTCCCATGTCTGATTTCCACACTCTCCTCATCCCATGCAAGGCATTCCAGTCAAGTGCCCCCCGGACCTTCAGGTCCTGCTCCATTGAAGCAGTCCAGGCCCAGGTTATTTGAAGGACTGCCTCAAGTCCTGGACTGAGGCACTGCCTGGATTGCCTCAAGTAGCGTGTCTCCATCATCTGAACCATCTTCTCAGGAACTCTGTAGGCCCGGAGAATGTTCATCAGTTTCCCCCGGTGGATGGTGCCAAAAGCCTTTTGGAAGTCATGAAGGTGATCACCACTGAAAGATTCATCTCCTACTCCTTCCAGTATCCTCCTCAGCACCAGTATCTGCCCGTCTGCTGTTTGCTCTGGGCGGAAGCCGTTCTGCGAGTTTCTCAGTACAGGGTCTAAGATGGGTCTAAGACGGTTGAGGATCATCCTGTTAGCCGCCTTGGCGACTTGTGAGCTCAGGTTAATGCCTTGGAGGTGTCCGTCTTGGTGAGGTCGCCTGACTTTGGTACTGGATCGATGATCATTTTGCTCCACAGCTTCGGCAGCTCACTAGACGTGTGTGCTTGATGAAATCCAACACCACTTCGTCTATGGGCATTGGGCACATACATCAGAACCTCTGCTGTCACTCCATCCTCCTCTTGCCTCATTTGATAGTAGCCTTGGCCCTCTGGTACTCATCCATGGTAAATGATCCATGATCTGGTATGGGAAGGTCATGGAAGACAAGAGCATCGGATCATCCTCTTCTTCTGCTGGTACCATGTTTCAACTCGTTCCTCTGCACTTTCTCCCCAGATCTTGGAAGTCTGAGAAGAGCTTCTGCCAGAAATTCCATTGATGAGCTTCCAGCTCTTGCCATGCTTCTGTTTAACATGCACCTTTTTAATGTCCCTGATCTTTTGGGTCAGCTCCTATTTTTCGAGTTGCATACACTTGGTATAGCTCCTCCTTCCTCCGCTTATATTCCTCCCTCAGACCCTCTCCTTTTTGGTCAGCGACAAAGCCCCTGTGTGCTGCTCTCATCTCCTCCCTGGCTTTGGTGATTCTAGGGTCAAGGCATCTGTCTTTCCTCCTTGCTTATAGGCTCTTTAAGACATTCAATGATCTTACATACTATTCCACTATCCACACTGGACACAAGGTTGGTGATCCAGTTGTATGAGTTAGGGGAGTTGGAGGGCATTAGGGTTTGGGGGGTGTAGTGTGCTGGTTGGGGGGAATGTGGGTTGTGGGAGTGGGGGGGTATTTCAGGTGGTGGAGTTGGGGGTAGAGGGTATAGGGGGGATTATGTCGAGGGGTGCCTGGGCCAGTTGTTTTCTAGTCCACCTAATTGTATTCCTGTTGTCCTTTTTGTACATTTTATTTGTAAGCACTTTCATTTTAGATTCTTGTTGTGAGCATTGCCCTGCAAACTTTGTTTTGTTTTTGAATAAAATAAAAAAGCATTCAATGCAACTCAGTGGTGTGTTCTACCGTGTTACGCTGTATACAGTGCAGATCTTTTTGGAAGAAGGCGTATACAGTCTACTAACCATTCCATCCATTGAAAACGCACTAGCGTATACCCACAACCACGCGCATTTCGTGCAGGGAATGATTATCGTATACCTCAACAAAAAAAAAACTAGACCACACCACTGATGCAACTGTTTTCAGCTGTAAATGTATGTATTTGCAGCTAGTACTATTTGTCATTATGTAGTTAAGCAATCACTTTACATTGAATGCAAAAGCTCCTATCTGCAGAATTATCCAGGAAAAGTGGGGAAAAACCTCCTATCTGCATTTACAATATGAAATCAGTGTAATTAACATATAATAATGTAATATAGTCCAGACATCCAGAAACAGTGTATTATGTGATGGGTTTCATAAAAAAATAGCACTGTGCAAAAAAAATACAACATTTTGTAGTTTTCTTTTTCATTTTCCCAACAATGAACATTTTTCAGATAGGAGGTTTTGCGTTTTGGCCATCGACATGCAGACTCACATTTCTTTGAAACTTTGCAGAAATGTACAGGGTCATTCCAAATATCACTGAAACCAATCTTACTCCAATTGGCCAAAAGGGGGTGCTATAGCAATTTTTTGAAAATGCAGACTTTAAACAGGCATAAGTCATGCCTCGTTTGGCCGAAAGTCGTGAAACTTGCTTACACATGTGCCTTGACTCATGAGGAACACACGTATCGATTTGACCATTAAGCTCCGCCCTTAGATTGTCCGCAATTTTGAGCAGTTTGAAAAACACTTAAACCCAGGATTTTTCAGCTATTTGCGTGAAACTGTATCATCTGTGTGATCTCCTTTTTCACAGTTACTTGTCTGTTGGGCCAATGGCGTCTCCCTTAAATGAATGCCTCACAATCTCAAGGTCGCCAGTTCAAGCCTCACTTGATGTAGACTTAATTTAAGTTGAATTGCAAACAACATGACTGTATCAATGAATACATGTGCAAATGATAAAGATAACCTGAAATGCTTATTTGAGAGTACGTTTTTTACGTATGACATACTTCATTCTGAAAATAGCTGATCTACAATCTCACAACTTTTCATGGTTTGTGAGCTTGTAGATCGGCTACTTTCATTAATTTTGGTTCTGAGGAGATGTACAATTTCTTCATTGGTAAATGGCTTGTGAACGAGTGATCTTAGTGTTAGTGAAACAGGGGCTTGGTTCATGAAAGAAGGCAAGAGTTTATGATCTTCAACAGACAATATCAGCCTGGACAAAGCTATAGCACTATAGGTAGTGTTGCAGCCTATTAGTCTGAAGGTTGAGAGTTCGAATCCTGTTAATGGCAGTAGGTTGAGATGTCCAATCAAACCATTATGTTTCCATCTCTCTCTCTCATCAATCTATTGTTTCCATGTCACTCTCTCTCTCTTCAATCTATTCCGTTTCCATGTCTCTCTCTCTCTCTATTCACTGGCCCCGTATTATCGCTGCTTGCAGCTATATTTTGTTCTTGTTTTACAGACTCCAATCTGTTGAACCGCTGTTCTTTTTACCTGTTTTTTTGTATATTTTATTTTACTCTATGCTGCTCTAGTGTTACATGAATGAGGTGACAGTCACTGTGACTTTAAAGGAGTATTTCAATATCATATTGATTTAGTGGATGGTTATTTGGGGCTATACCTTAAGACAGAACCACTCTGGTTTGCTAAAGTTACGCTGCAGTTTTGCACATCATTGAATACACCCTTTTGTTTTAGAGCGGTTTCAGACTATGGTTTCGGGTGCGCACCCTGGGCCACTTGGCTGATGTTGTGGTAGTGTGAACGTTGCGTATCGTTCCCCGAAACGGATCCCCGTTCCGTTCCCGAAACCACCTCCGGAGGCAGTCTCGGATCCGAATCATGCGTCCTCGGAGACGGTACGCTGCAGTGTGAAAGCAAGCGTACTGTTTGACGGAAGTGGCCCGCTATTTGGAATAGGTGACGGTATATAAACTCGACAAAAACAGTCAACAAAAAGACGTCGCAGGTAAATCCACAGGGGTTCAACCATGGCCGGATCCCGCGGGTTAATTTCATCATTAAATTATAAAATGAACCCACGGGATGATGAAAGATTTAGTACCGCATCATCCCGCGGGTTAATGTTATCATTAAATGACCAAATGAACCTGCGGGATGATGCGCTAAAACCCGCATTATTTATATATAAAACATTACATACAGAAATAGAATGAGAGCGCGAGATAGAAAGAGAGGCCGTGTCATGACCATATAATGACAGCAACAATATATATATATATATATATATATATATATATATATATATATATATATATATATATATATATATATATATATATATATATATATATATAGTATATCTTGTGGATATCTTGTGGAGTTTCAGCTACTATGCATCCCAGAAATATATAGCTTATAAGGCTTTGTAATTTGTAAGTAAATATGGTAACTCATTTAGATGTAGGCCTACGTAGGTTTATGGTTTCCCAAGGACTATAGCCGTTTCACTCATGATGCAATTTCTCTTTCATAACAGATGCATACATGTGCCAGATAATCCCCACACAAAGAGAGTAAAAAAAGAAAAGACGTTACTTTATTTAGTAAGACATGAGAAACAGTACATGGAAGTACATTTCACAATACAAGGTTTCAGTCATTCAGTCCGACTTCACTGTATAGGCTAGTTGCCTTTTCATAAATGATATATTTTGTACTTAAGCTGTCGTGAAAGTTTATAATATTTAGAGAAATGTAAAGTTTCAAATACAAAAGTAGTAGTAGTTGTGAAGGTTAGCAAACTGGACATTTAGACTGAATGTTTCCTGTATCCTCATCTTGCGCTAATGCACACAAGTGTTTCACCAGGTTTTATTTGTGTTGTTTCTCATAAGCGTGCATCCGTTGTCTGTCAACAACACGCGCGCCAACAACACAGCAGTCTGTGCCTTGACTTCTGTGCGCTCGCGTCGCTGTGCGCTCTGCGCTCCTGACTCTCTCCAGGCGGCGCGGCAACCCTATATTTATGCGCGACCAGCACAAACATTGTCGCATAGTTGATGACGTCTGTGTCCACTGGCGAAGCATTATGTGCATGCCGCCACCTATAGGATCGGGGGTATATATGCAAGTGTTCTCGGGCGCGTTAGAGCCTTGGCCAGTGTGAATGCGGGCCAGCCAAGCGCACTCGGAAACGGAGCGGTCTGGAGTGCGCACCCGAAACCGTAGTCTGAAACGGCCCTTATAGTGTGATGTGCATGCCTTTTATGGTTCCAGTATATTTGCAGTGATCTTTTGCAGTGTGTTTCAAGACCAAGCGTGCTTGGTATTATTCCTTGCTTTTCTACGTTTGCAGTGTTTTTATAGATGTGATTGGGGTTAAACTAATGATTATTAACTCAGTACAACAAATCCATTCCAGACTGAACTGTCTAGCCTCATTAGCCCTAATGCGATCTATTTGATATGACCATGTGTTTTTAATATACCAATGCTTTGTACGATTCTCCATTATCGTGAATAAAACTACTTTTTTACTTCAAAACTGACCTTTATTGTTCAGTCAAACTGAACACTTACCAAGTATTCCGGGTCTCTCACCCTGTAATTGAGAGTGGCGTTGTCTACAGTGTAATTGGAGTATTTGATCACTCCTGTATGATTACACATAGATTTAAAACAACTTTAAATTCACACCTCAACAAAGTTAACAAAAGCTGCCGACCGCCGGTTGTCACACCAGCATGAATTAACATAGGAATGAGCCTAGATGCATATCAGTTGTCCATTGTGTGACCTGTAGTGTAGGTGTTAAGTGACGTGCGCGTTATGTCATAAAATAGAGTACAACCACTTTCCAATTCAACAATAAAACAATGATTATTACACAGCATTTATCAAGACAAGACAGCAGAACAATTACACAGCGAGTTGAACTGGACAAGTAACAGTTTTGCTGTGCTATCTGCCTGGGTTTGCTGAATGTCCCGGTGACTATTCCTAAATTGCACATTTTCCAAAAAAGATTACTTTTACTTTTGAGTATATTTTGATGCCAATACTTTTGTACTTTAATCAAGTACAATTTTGAATACAGGCCACCTTTTTTTAATTCATATTTTTTTAATGACAGTATTTTTTGTATTGCATTGCTTCTTTTGCCTCCCAGTGTAAAGGAAGAATTCTTAGAATGTGTAGTGACTATTTTTACATTTTTTACTCCTTGGATTCTGTAACTGATTCCCAAACCAACTGGTTTGTGTTCTCCGACCAGCTGCTAAATGAATGTTAACGTGTTATTTTAACTCCACAGGTTGTGCACAGACTGAAGCAGACAGAAGCCCAGGCTAATCCTCCTGAATGCCTTGTTGGAGCTGCAGAAGTGGCCTGTGAGTCACCAGATGTCCCCCTTTGTGTTGGACAGTCCCACATTTCCATGACTTTTCAGGTGTCCCACAAATTGAGACGCTGTCCCACATTGTCACTGGCAGGCTCCAGTGTACAGCAATAAATCAATGCGCAGGTGTTGAGAGCTGCGCTGATTGTTGCTGAATCTCTTAACATGAGCGCACAGCAAACTAGACTGAACCACACAGGACACAGCACTGCTCAAGCAGCACGTGAATACATTATACGGCCCATATTGACGCCGTTGTGTCTTTGTATGCATTTTCCCCATTATTTCTTGTTTTGTTTGTATTGCCTGTTTGAAAACCAAGGACCACAATGGAAATAAGTCTTCACTTTGTGTTCACCCTCGTTTAACACCTAAAAATCAGTTTCACGTGTTTATCCTGTAACATATTGGCAACAGTTCCGCGGCTTGGTCGCCTGGACTCACTTCCCTCTGTAACCATGGCAACGCCGGGTCCGCAGCTCACCACTATGACGTTAGTGGCGCTCCCCTAGAGTTAGTGTCGAAGTGTCCTTGAGCAAGACGCTGAACCCCTAATTGCTCCCGATGAGCAGGTTGGTGCCTTGCATGGTTTCCTCTGCCATCGGTGTACGAATGTGTGTGTGAATGGGTTAATGGCACAATCAATGTAAAGCGCCTCGGATAGAAGCGCTATATACATGCACCATTTACCATTTATATGACATTCAGTCTGGAACTGAAACAACACTTTGTGCAGCGGAGTCTCGGTTCCTCTTTCTCCTAAACAACCTCTAATCCCAACCATTGACTGTATTCAAGTTATCATGTGTTAAAAGATCCTTTAGGGGAATCTTACTTTTGTTTAGTTAGTTTATTTCCTGTTAGTTAGCTTGATTTAAGTTTGTACCAATTCTATTTAATTTCTGTAAATGCAATTATTTCTGTTAATACATGTACTTAGGTATGCAAAAGCTGTTGTCCTCCTTTGATTATGTTATGATCCTTTGCACTAGACAAAGGTGACCGTAACATCAGGTTTTGTAATTTGCAGCAATTGTAGAAATATTACACCTTAATTGTCGAATGTTTAAGCATGTTCTAATCATGTATAGGCTACTTTACTTTACTTATTTTTCAAAAAATTTTTTTTTTTACATTTTGGACTAAATAGCCAATTTTACATCGAGGTGCCCAGATGTCCCTAGTGCCCACCTATCCTGTTACCGTCCAGAGGCATCAGTAGATGTAAGTACACAGCGAAGCAGACAGAGCACTGATTAGGACACTAGATGTAAGTGTCTCTATTGTATTTCAGACATTGTTGCAATTATCTCTCTCTATCTGGATCATTTATGGGCGCTTTATGAACTGTTCTCATAATTGTGTTCATGCCTTCTGCTGCTAGCATAAAAGGCCTCTCCATCTTAAAGTCCTAATAATATCCAACTTAATATCCCTGTATCACCTTCTATGTGACACTTCAGCTTGCAATGACATTGACATGACAATGTCTCTCTCTCTCTCTCTCTCTCTCTCTCTCTCTCTCTCTCTCTCTCCCCCCCACCACCCAGACTGCACGAACAGGGAAATGAAACTCATCAGAACTCATTGACAGGTAAGGACTGAGCCAGAAAATCAAACACACGTTAGATGGTGTTACATTGTACAATAGAACTGTATATGATCTTTTAAAATGTATTCATTAAATAGAAATATAAAGTCTATTGAAAGCAGTTTGTGAAGACATAATATACAGTATATCAGTTCATCCAGAAACGGTGCAGCATCTACAGTATGTGTGCGTGCAAATGACCAGATACAGTAGATAGGCTCTACTGTAGTTTCTAGTATTTTCTGATAGAAAGAAACTAGTCTTTCCACAGGCACTGTGGTACTGTGAAGAGCCATGGTGACACCCGTAGTAGTTACATTATGAGACAATGGGCCCCTGGGCAGGGGCACAGGCTTTTAAAATACACCCTCAGTGACTGGCTGGTACACTGTTATGGGCCCAGTGAGGCCTTGAGGATTATGAGGCATGCCCAACTGAGCTGCCGTCAGAGTTGTATCAGTTAAAATGTAGAAATTGCATCATACTGTAGGCTAATACTTAACTATTGATAATAAATGTTTTTTTTTGGGTTAAATGTCAACATGATTCAATGGAGCTAACTTAGCTTCTTGAGCAACATGGAAGGACATGACAGTGAATGTATTTAATAGAAAATAATATTAATAGTGTCCAGGTAGCTCAGTCGGTAGACCTCTGGCCTTTGGACGAAAAGGTCATAGGTTCAATCTCGGCACCACTAACTCAGTATATGAATAGCACGGCTAGGGTGTGGTCAGTCGTGCGGCAAGTACTGGGAGCTGATGGTAGGTGTTGCGCTCCACCTTAGCATTCCATCTCCCAGAGCTCTAGTGCTTTGTAACGGGGATAGACTCCTGTGTTCTCGGCTGATACTGACAATAAGCCCCCCCGACCTACTTATTTAATGCTATTATAAATACTAGACCATACCCGGTCGACGCATCCGTGGGGGGATATGCGCACATGATCTGGCAACCCGGGAGGCAGTTCGTCCCATAGCTGGGCAGCCCCGTAACCATGGCGACAGTGTTTGACACAAAAACGCTAATAAGAAGCTGAGATTTGGTGAAATTGAAAAACGGGCTTCACAGTTAAGTTCAGATGGTAATGGTCAATGGCCATAGGCGGCGGGTGAGTCCGACATTTGGGAAGGCTAGTACGGGACACGTTTCCCCCCCCCCCCCCCCCCCCGCGCGCGCGCGCGATTTTTTTCGGGTTTCCCGTGGATAAAGTTACTTTTTTGGTTACTTTATTAAGTTTATTTCGGTTATAGGGTGACAAGCAGTGCTGCGCAGCCTGCGCTGATGTGAACGCAGTAATGCACGTTATTTTCTGCTGAAGGGAGGGGGCGGAGAGGGTGCTCCTTTGATCGGCGGGTAGGCGTGATTGTCACCAGGGGGCTGCAGCGACAGCACACACAATATATAATGCTGCGCACATTTATTATATATAATTTGCTCAATTTCAAAATTTTTCCAGGATAACATTTGGGAAGGCTTAGCCTACCCTAGCCTTCATTACCCGCCGCCTATGTCAATGGCTGTGTGCAAAATCAGAGCAATTGCTCCAGCCACTGAGGAGAACCGGGTAGCTTCACCTACTCACCACTACGCCCTTACTAGAATTATAGTATGATAAGTTTTAATCACAGTTTTACATGTAGTCTCTTTGACATATTGTTTACTTTCATCAAACGTAATCAACTTGATTGGTGCGGTATAATAATAATCTACTGTATGAACTAACAGCGCTATTTTAGTGATGACACACACACACACACACACACACACACACACACACACACACACACACACACACACACACACACACACACACACACACACACACACACACACGCACACACACACGCATCTATGTGGTCAGTTCGGTGTAAATAGTTCACTTCACACTGCATGAAAAGAAATGATTGTGGGAGGGCATTCCTCAGGCAGACCCCAGATATTTAAGGGAGTAAGTGTGTGTCTGCTGTGTAAGAGCTGGACAAACACTCTATAGAAATGATTACTATAATATAGAGAATATAGGGCCTTTAAACACTTATTTGAACAAAGAAATATGACTTACTCTACCTATGATTCCTAATGAATTAAATGATATTTTAACCAATCTGTAGAGACTACTGTATGTTAATGTAACTAGCACATGTACAGTGGTTGAAGGTCTCTCTACTCTTCTATTGAGACATTTAGACTCTGGTGTCAGGTAGGACACAATATCAATAAAGTTATTTCTGAAGATGTGTCCAGAGGGATACAGGATAGGTGGGCACTAGGGACATCTGGGCACATCAATGTAAAATTGGCTATTTTGTCCAAAATGTTAAATATTTGAATAATGGTAAGTAATGTAGATTATTTGACTATTCCACACGTGGGGAATTGATCAGCCCTGCGGATCGGTCTCCTGGACTCACTTCCCTCTGTAACCATGGCAACGGTGGGCTGGCAGGCCACAGCTCACCACTATAAAGTTCAGTCTGGAACTGAAACAACACTTTTGAGTCTCGGTTCCTCTTTCTCATAAACAACCTCTAATCCCAACCAGTGACTGTATTCAAGTTATGATGCGATAAAAGATCCTTTTGGGGAATCTTACTTTTGTTTAGTTCGTTTATTTTCATTTTTTTAGCCTGATTTAAGTTTGTACCAATTCTATATAAATTCTCTAATGATGTATGTTAATTATTTCTGTTTATAAATGTACTTATTTGTGCAAAAGCTGTTGTCCTCCTTTGATTATGTTATGATCCCTTGCCTTAGACAAAGGGGGTCGTAACAACAGGTTTTGTAGCAATTTGCAGCAATTTAAGCATGTTCTAAATATGTATACTTTACTTTACTTAAGACCATTTTTCAAAGATTCTATTTTTTTACATTTTGGACAAAATAGCCAATTTTACACCGAGGTGCCCAGATGTCCCTAGTGCCCACCTATCCTGCTACCGTCCAGAGGCATCAGTAGATGTAAGTACACAGCGAAGCAGACAGAGCACTGATTAGGACACTAGATGTAAGTGTCTCTATTGTATTTCAGACATTGTTGCAATTATCTCTCTCTATCTGGATCATTTATGGGCGCTTTATGAACTGTTCTCATAATTGTGTTCATGCCTTCTGCTGCTAGCATAAAAGGCCTCCATCTTAAAGTCCTAATAATATCCAACTTAATGTCCCTGTATCACCTTCTATGTGACACTTCAGCTTGCAATGATCTCTCTCTCTCTCTCTCTCTCTCTCTCTCTCTCTCTCTCTCTCTCTCTCTCTCTCTCTCCCTCTCCCTCTCCCTCTCCCTCTCCCTCACCACCCAGACTGCACGAACAGGGAAATGAAACTTGTATCTGATGCTGTGTGACTACAGTTCATAACAAACAACAACTAGACTAAATCTCAATCTACAGACAAGGACGGTGGTGTGGACAGACAGAACTCATTGACAGGTAAGGACTGAACCACAAAATCAAACACACGTTTGATGGTGTTACATTGTACAATAGAACTGTATATGATCTTTTAATACTATAATTCATTAAATACAAATGTAAAGTCTAAAGTCAGTTTGTGAAGACATAATATACAGTATATCAGTTCATCCAGAAACGGTGCAGTGTTTGTGTGTGTGTGTGTGTGTGTGTGTGTGTGTGTGTGTGTGTGTGTGTGTGTGTGTGTGTGTGTGTGTGTGTGTGTGTGTGTGTGTGTGTGTGTGTGTGTGTGCGTGTGCGTGCAAATGACCAGATACAGTAGATACTGTAGGCTCTACTGTAGTTTATGGTATTTTCTGATAGAAAGAAACTAGTCTTTCCACAGGTACTGTGGTACTGTGAAGAGCCTGGTGACACCCATCGTAGTTACATTATGAGACAATGGGCCCCTGGGCAGTGGGCACAGGCTTTTAAAATACCCCCTCACTGACTGACTGGTACACTGTTAGGGGCCCAGTGAGATCCTGGGGCCACTGGGCTGAGGCCCAGCAGGCCATCCCTGGTGACACAAGGTTAGAAAAACAAGGCAGGCTGGCCGACAGCGAGGCCTTGAGGATTATGAGGGATGTCCATCTGAGCTGCCGTCAGAGTTGCATCAGTTAAAGTTTTGAAATTGCATCATGCTGTAGGCTAATGCTATTGTTAATAAAAAAAATATATATGTTTGGTTCAAAAACATCAACATTATTCAATGAAGCTAACTTAGCTTCTTAGCTTAGCTTGACAAGTTCAGTTCAGTTTATTTCCAGCTCTTTTGTACAACAGAAAGACACATATATACAAGTGCATTTATGCAAATGTGAAAATCATAATGACAAGAAAAAAGGAGGTCCAAGGCACAAGTTTGTGTACATAAAGTGTCCAAGAAGCTGGAAAAGGGGACAGGGAGAAGCATAATGCTTATCGAGCCCTTCCCCTGGCTCAGTTTGCAAAAGGAAATAAATAAGAAATAGGTACAGTGTTTGCAAACACGATTCATACGAAAATAATATATATACATATACAAGATGGATCAATGGGAGCCGATGGGAATGCACATCACTGTGTGTGAAGGGTGGTATTAGGTCTAATAAATTCTGCAAATGGGAGCATTATATTAGCATGCAGATTTCATTATTTTTTCCACAGCTATAAATGTGCATATTGTTAAACTTCTTGAGCAACATGAAAGGAGATGACTGTGAATGTGTTTAGTAGAAAACAATATTACTGTAAATATAAGTATTAATCACAGTTCTAAAATGTAATGTCTTTGACATGCTGTTAACTCTTATCAAACATAATCAACCTGATTGGTGTGGTATGATAATCATCTATGAACTAACAGTAATCACATCTATGAAGTCTCTGTGCAGTTCTATATCACAGCCATGGTGTAGTGGGGATTCTTTTCACAGACAAGTCTCTATTTTAGTGACGTCAGACACACACATTCACAGGCACACACACACGCAGAGTCAAATAGTCTATTGTATTCGGCTGCAGCGCAATTATTAATATTTTTAACCACACTTAATTTTCTTGATTTTACTTCTCTTGATAATACCTTCAAAGTTAATGGGATTAAGCAGTTCCTAAATAATCCTACTTTGATTTGGAACTTTATACCTACCTGTAAAAAATGCCAACCGTAACATACAGGCTTTATTCCAGAAAAATATTATTAGTATACCTTATATAGTATCCTACTGTATTGGTCCAGATTTGTTGATGGCTTGATTTGGAATATTCCATATAAATATGTTCTTATCAATAAAGTGAGGGAGGTTTCGTTTAAAATCCTGCATAGGTTTTATCCTACAGTACAAGTAATTATCTTAAGTTCAAGAAAGACATCTATGTGAACTGTTCATTGTGTGAAATGTACCCAGAGACAATGCTGCACTTATTTTGGAATTGTACCCACACTAACACGTTTTGGAAGGATGTATCTCTGTATACTGTTGAGAATGATGACTCTGACTTTTGTCTTTACTGGCAAAAGGTTTGGCTTCAATAATAATAATAATAGAACAGTTAGGTATTCATAATTAATTTGATAATTATTAGCTAAATTTCATATACATAAATCCAAATCATTCCAAACCCTCTTTCATCATACTTGGAATTGAAGTCAAGCTGAACTTTAAAACAATGTATGAAAAAAAAACACGTATGTAACGTACTGTATATGCACGCACGTGTGTGTGTGTGTGTGTGTGTGTGTGTGTGTGTGTGTGTGTGTGTGTGCTGTCACAACTTGAACATCAGTAGTGCAGCATGTGATTACCCTCTCTCTCTCTCTCTCTCTCTCTCTCTCTCCGCCCAAACCGACACTTTTTCTGAACAGGGAAATGAAACTTGTATGATGCCATGTGACTACAGTTAAACTACAAAACAACTAGACTACATCTCAATCTACAGACAACGACCGTTGACAGACTGAGCTCATTGACAGGTAAGGAACCAGCAAATCAAACATGTTTATTGGTGTTACATTGTACAATAGAACTGTATATGACTGTATATTATACTAGTATAAGATGATGCTGATAAAATCTTTCAAAATGTCTTCTTTAAGTACAAATGTAGCCTCTTGAAAGCAGCTGGTGTAGAGTTGACAAATAATATATATCAGGTGTTTCTCTGGGGTTCATGGCAGTGCACGCTAGAGCTCTTCACGGGCCCCCGATTCCGAAAATACCCGACAGGACCCGAGACCCGCACGGGTCGGAACCGTGTTTTATCATAATCACTCGGTACCGGGTCGGAATCGGCGTTATTACCTCGGAACTCGGGTCTGTCCATCATTATGTGTAATGCCTGAGTGGATCCGAGAAGACCCGTAGTATGCCTACTGTGTGTGTGCGCTATCGGGAGACCAGATGTCTCCCTTTGCGTGGGACACACTGGGACAGTCCCACATTTCCGTTACCTTTCAGGCATCACACACATTGAGACACTGTCCCACATTGTGACTGGCAGGCTCCAGTGTACAGTAATAAATCAATGTGCAGGTGTTGAGAGGTGAGCTGATTGTTGCTGAAGCTCTTAACATGAGCACACAACAAACTAGACTGGACACAGCACTGCTCAAGCAGCACGTGAAAAAATGATAGGGTAGGCTATGCTTTTATTGACGCGGTCACGGACAGATTTATTTAGTTGAGAGACAATGTTCAAAGGAACTGCTGCATCATCGTTGATCTAAACACAAGCAAAATAGGAGTAGTCTACTACAGAATCAAGCTAGAACACACAGTTATTTACAAGATTGTTGAAACAATGTAATTGTTGCATTTTGGACCTATCCTCCTAATAGTTGGCTTTCCACTTGTAAAGCAGACTATTGTCTCTTTTCCTGCAAGAAATGTTTTTAAGCCTGTTAAAATAATATGATAAATATCCCCTAGACTACAGCAGGTTAATAACAAAATAATAGGCATCATCAGGCCTATGGTCGAATATGACATCAAGGCATTACAAGAAGGACAATAAATAAATACAATATTATTATTGAATATAAACTAAAGAATTGTCTCCTACACTGTTTGTTACAAGCAAATGTGTACATTATAAATATGATACATTTTATGAATATTATAAGTAGTTTAGTTTCCACACCCCAGGCCTAGGGTAAACACATTTTATTATCTACACAAATACAACACACATGCTATTACATTAATTATAATAAGCTGCCATTCATATTGCTATTGATAAACTTCTTGAGATTCTTAAGCAATATGGAAGGAGATGACAGTAATAATAATAATAGATAGCTCAGATTTATATAGTACCCAAAGCACTTCACTTAAAGAAAAGGAAGGAACCAACTTTATTAAGAAAAAAAAAAAAACAGTAAAAGATAAGTGCTGGATTAAAAATGATAAAACAGTGAAAATATTAAATAATATGTGTATATATCAAGGAAGGTCTAATTTCTGTTCTAAATGTAACCACTTTGACGTATTGTCTACTTGTATCAAATGTGATTAATCTGATTGGTGTATTATAATCATTTATGATTCTATATCACAACCAGTGGTGTAGTGGGGATTTTCACAGGGCAGCACTATTTCAATGACGTCACACACGCACGCACGCACGCACGCACGCACGCACGCACGCACGCACGCACGCACGCACGCACGCACACACACACACACACACACACACACACACACACACACACACACACACAGTTTATTTGTACATCTGAGCTTTGGGGCATAGGCCCTACTGTATGTCAAGCAAATGTGTAGTTTATAAATTATGATATACGTTGTATTTTGATTCTCTACCTGTAATTTGAAGTAGGCCTAGTTTAGTTTCCACACCCCAGACCTGGGTAAACATATTGTGTCATCTATATAAGGCTGTTAGGTTTATTATAATGAGCTGACATTCATGTTGGTATTCTTAAACCTCTTGAGCTTCTTGAGCAACATGGAAGGAGATGAGAATGAAAGTATTATTAACATATGTTTAAATGTCATGGAAGGGTTAAGTTCTAAGAATTATCACATCTATGAAGTCCCTGTACAGTTCTATATCACAACCAGTGGTGTAGTGGGGATTCTTTTTTACAGGGATAGTGCTTTTTTAATGTTGCACGCACGCACGCACGCACGCACGCACGCACGCACGCACGCACGCACGCACGCACGCACGCACGCACGCACGCACGCACACACACACACACACACACACACACACACACACACACACACACACACACACACACACAAGGGTCCATTTGGTTACCAGTGTTAAATATCTGTAAGGGTCCATTTGGAAGCCCCTTAAGGAACCCAGAGGGTCCCTGGACCCCACTTTAAGAACCACTGGTCTAATAGTATTCATTATATTGTCTAATATGTGATATCCTACTATAATTCTAGTAACCTCTGTGTCCCCGTTTGTAGTGGTGTCACCACCGTTTGTCACTACCGGTTCTCCTCAGTGGCTGGAGCAATTGCTCTGATTTTGCACACAGCCATTGACCATTACCATCTGAACTTAACTTTGAAGCCCGTTTTTCAATATCATCAAATCTCAGCTTCTTATTAGCGTTTATGTGTCAAACAATGTCGCCTCCCGGGTTGCCAGATCATGTGCGTATATCCCCCCACGGATGCGTCGACCGGGTATGGTCTAGTAACAGTAATGACATCAGCAGATTATTGTGACTTACTTATATGTCACTGTTTTATTAAATGTAAATAAAGTAGGATGGTACACTGAATGTACAAGTGATCAGAATCATGTATGAAGTGTTGATTTGATCAATATGTGTTTATTCCATACTGGGAAATGTTTAAACCAACATGTAGAGAGTATGTTAATATACAGTATAACTTGTACATTTACAGTGGTTGGAGGTGGTCTCTCTACTCTTCTATTGAGACATTTAGACCTTGGTGTCTGGTAGGACACCTACTGGTTGACAATGTCAATAAAGTTATTTGAAGAAGACAGAGCACTGATTAGGACAAGATGTGTCTCTATTGTATTTCAGACATTGTTGTAATTATCTCTCTCTAATCAGGAGAAAGACAACAGCATAACACTTATGGAATGTAGCTTCATGAACTGTTCTCATAATTGTGTTTATGCTTTCTGCTGCTAGCATAAAAGGCCTCTCCATCTTAATGTCTTAATAATATCCAACTTAATCTATTAAAACCGGGAAAGCATTCGTTTCATTTTAGATTTTAGCTATATACTGCTGTATATCTACATACGTTTCTCAAAAAAGGATTTAGAACAATGGTTTAGAACAGTGGTTCTAAAAAAATAGCAGATCTACAAGCTCACAGCGTGTCGCTTCATGCCGCGCTACAAGAAAAATTTGAAAATGTTTGAAAAATGTTGAATCATTTTGATCATTTTGGGGGTTGTTGGCTGAAAATGTTTGATATCTACTGGTTTGGAAGGAATTTGTAGAAAAGGCCTCAGGTCTTAATGGGTTAATGTCCCTGTATCACCTTCTATGTGACGTTTCCTCTTTCAATGACAACTTCCCTGTTCTGTAGAGTCTTTGCAACATCAGCTCAGCATGTGTGGTTAACCATCTCTCTCTCTCTCTCTCTCTCTCTCTCTCTCGCTCTCGCTCTCTCTCGCTCTGCCACTTTTTCTGAACAGGAAACGTGTATCTGATGCTGTGTGACTACAGTTAAATTAATCTACTAAACAACTAGACTAAATCTCAATCTACAGACAAGGACCGTTGACAGACAGAACCCATTAAAAGGTAAGAACTGTACCAGATAATCTAACACATGTTACATTGTACAATAGAACTGTATATGATTGTACATTATAGTAGTTTAAGACGATGCTGATGAAATATTTTAAAATGTGTTCATTAAATACAAATTTAAAATCTATTGAAAGCAGTTTGTGAAGACAAATAATATATATCAGGTGTTTCACTGGGATGGGTGTGGCAGTGTGTGATACTGAATAATATAGACTGGGATCAGTTTGCTCTGCAGGGAGATGATCCACTCTGGGTCTGTAGAACGGATAGGGAAACAGTGATGCATGTACTGTGTGTGTGTGTGTGTGTGTGTGTGTCTGTGTGTGTGTGTGTGTGTGTGTGTGTGTGTGTGTGTGTGTGTGTGTGTGTGTGTGTGTGTGTGTGTGTGTGTGTGTGTGTGTGTGTGTGTGTGTGTGTGTGTGTGTGTGTGCGCGCGCGCAAATGACAGGATACAGTAGGCGGGCTCTAGACCGGATCAGAGCTCTGAACAGTAAATAGAAACTAGTCTTTCCACAACACTGCAGAAAGCCTGGTGACATGAGGTAACAAGGCAGACATCGAGGCCTTGAGGCCTGTGAGGCACAACCCAGTGAGATGCTGTCTGAGTTACATACTGATGGGTGGACGGAATCAGTTATAATATAACTTTTGAATATATAGTATTTTTGATTCAAAAACATCAACATGATTCAATGGAGCTAACTTAGCTTCTTAGCTTGACGAGAAGGATCAATAAGAGTCAATGGGAATGCACATAACTTTTTGTGAGGGGCGGTTCCCTGGGCAGTCCATGGGTGAAACTTTTTGTTTTCGCTATGTGCCTGTGGTGGCAGGGATAGGTAACCTGTGTGTGTGTGTGTGTGTGTGTGTGTGTGTGTGCGTGTGTGCGTGTGTGCGTGCGTGCGTGCGTGCGTGTGTGTGTAGCAGGGCGGTAATGATTAGGGTAGCCAACTACGCCACCTAGGGGATTGTGCCCTATCCTACTATAATCCTACTATAATTCTAGTAACCTCTGTCTGTAGTGGTGCGTAGGTGAGTACGTGAGTACGTGAGTGAAGCTACCCGGTTCTCCTCACTGGCTGGACCAATTGCTCTGATTTTGCACACAGCCATTGACCATTACCATCTGAACGCAACTGTGAAGCCCGTTTTTCAATTTCATCAAATCTCAGCTTTTTATTAGCGTTTTTGTGTCAAACACTGTCGCCATGGTTACGGGGCTGCCCAGCTATGGGACGAACTGCCTCCCGGGTTGCCAGATCATGTGCGCATATCCCCCCACGGATGCGTCGACCGGGTATGGTCTAGTAGGAAATAGTTTTAGTAATCTAAAGTAAACCACCTGAGAACACATTATAACTCCTCACACAGTTTATTATACTTAATACGGCAGATATGTGGATATGGCACCATAATATAATTCACTTTTATTCAAAGTACAAAAGGGAATAGCAACAGTGGATGCTGCAACAATAGGTTAAAAGTGGTATGACAATGACTGTGGTTCAACAATAATATACATTGCACCTCTACAATGGGTCGATGCTGAGGCTTGCCAAGGGGAAGAGAGAACTGGCAAACCAGCCCAGGGCAGTGGCACCCCAAGCCACAGCACACACAAAGAACATTGTAAAATATTCTAATCAGAACACAAAAGAAAAGGGGATTCCACCACCACTGGAGTGGGCATCACCAGGTCCTGACTTGGGGCCTCAGCACCAGAACTAAACAGAGTGGGAAACAATACATTAGTGCGGCGCAGGCACAATACATTGAATTATAATTAGGGCTGTCAAAGTTAACTTGATTAATCACAATTAATTCACCATTATGTTAATCTCGATTAATTATTTTATGCATATTTCCATTTGGATTACATCCGTAGTTTAGGACACAGCTCTCTATGTCTGTGAGCATGCTCCTTATGTTTTGCTGTTATGTGTTGTGGATTTCCATGGTCATTGTACAGTAGATGTTACAGTACCTTTACTGTTGTTACCCCACAACTCATTAGGCATTACATGTATTTCTTCAGCTGCTTTAAACAGGGAGCTAAATGCTACAGTGTAACAGGGAGGCCACAATATCCTCTGCTCAATTTATGTTTGTTTTATTTTGTAGAATCCTGTATATGAGGTCCATCATTTAATGTTAATGTAAAAATATATATATATATAAACATAAAGGTGGACACTACAGTACTCTTATTAGTAAATTAAGCAGATCATAATACCCATCTGCTGCAGCCTATTTTTATGCCAATGCAGTACCATGATGTTTTTTTTTGGCTTTTTTATTTTTTTCCAATAATAAATAAACATACTTTTGTATATGCTAAGCATATTTTCCACTCCCATGTTAATAGGGGTATAAAATATACCTCTAGGGTACATTGTGAACAGATAAAAGCGGATTACTTATTTGCGATTAATCGCGCGATTAACTATGCCAAAGCATGAGATTAATCGCAATTAAACATTTTAATCGTTTGACAGCACTAATTAAAATACATTTCTTATTATCACAGGTAATAGACTGTGATATACAGTAGGCGACCGGGGGTTTCACACAACATAATAAAAGAACCAAAATTAAACCCAAAATCAGGGCTGACGGTCAGGAGGTGAAACTACACCCAGGCAAAGCAGCAGCGTTGTGTTCCTCTTCACCAAGCCCTGGAAACACAAGCAGCAGTATCAGCCCACTATTCAATAGTGCTTAAGATCAATGAGGCAAAACAGAGACAGACAGATTTAAACCCACCGCAACATTCAACGGCAAAACACACAGTTAATGCCCGCGGACACACTTCTCTGCGTGGTCCAGTCACACACACACAGCCAGGGGTAGACAGACAACCTGAGGGAGAGGGACACAGGGACTAAAACAACATAAAACAAACGGTCAAGTTCATGACCAGAACATACTATAGGCACTGCAGACTGCTCACTAAACAACAAGATAGAAGACATACCAGCACTGATACATAGTGACAACAAACTAACTGCAGCCCAACAGGCCAGTTTTGTTTGAGGAAGTTACACGCTCAGTGATGACACACACACGACAAGCGCGTCAGCTGATTCCAAACGGGCCAGCTTGGCAGTGGTGTAAAGTAACTAAGTACATTTACTCAAGTACTGTACTTAAGTACACTTTTTTTTTTTTTACCTTACTAGAGTATTTCCCATTTCCAATACTTTTACTTCACTACATCTCAGAGGCATATATTGTACTTTTACTCCACTACAATTATTTGACAACTTTAGTAACTAGTTACTTTGCTGATTTAGATTATTATCACAAAACATACATTAACCACTTCAGCCTTAATACGTTTCGGCCTTTTGAAAATATCCGATCTACAAGCTCACAATGCGTCGCATCATGACGCATTGTGAGCTTGTGATATTTTCAAAATATTTGTTATAATCTTTTTATACATTTTGAACGTATTTATTACTTATATTTTGATGCAAATACTTTTGTACTTTTACTTAAGTACATTTTGATTACCAGACTTTTACTTGTAACAGAGTATTTCTAATCAAAGGTACAGATAGAAATACTTGCGGTAATCATTTTGTGAAGGACACACCAATGAATGATGTTTAGCTAATTAACCCATTCAATCCAGGAACACATCTGTGTCATTGTAGTATATTTGGCTATTCAAAAATAGCAGATCTACAAGCTCATAGTGCAGAGTGCAGCGCTATGAGCTTGTAGATCTGCTATTTTTTGAAAGATCTTGAAAATGTGTGCAAATATTCTGAATATCTGAATATATATATATATATCTTTAAAGTGAACATTTGTAACTCAAATCTTTGTTTCTGGGGGGTCCCTGGAACAAAACATTTTGAGATGGGGGTCCGCGGCCAAATACATATCTAAAAATGTTTTCTAAATCCTAACAGTATGTTGCTATATGCAGTGTTGCTCCAACTTTTCCATGTCAAGGACCCCGAAATAGATATGTTCTTGGCCACGGACCCCCATCTTAAAATATGTTGTTCCAGGGACCCCCAGAAGCACAGATCGGAGTTAAAAATGTTTGCTTTAAAACATATATATATATATATATTGAAAGATTTGCACAAATCTTCAGATATTTTGCAATATATTGAAGATCTAAGCTCATAGCGCGGCACTCGGTGCTGCGCTATGAGCTTCTATATCTGCTATTTTTGAATAACCAAATAAATCTTAAAATGACACAGATGCATTCCCAGTCTTAATGGATTAAGTACAAAAAGAACACCTGGGAGACAGACAGACAGACTCCCTTTTGAACAGAGATAAACAAGCTCATTCATTGAATAGGAGCTCTAAGGTCTTTATTTAGATATGGAGAGAGACTTTATGAAACACATGCCTGTGAAGCACTCCTAACATTGATAAAAACATTCTTACGGTGGGTGTAGATTGTCTATTTTGATATGATAGTAGAATGCCTCTCAAACGTTTTAATTAAAAGGATCTACAGTTTGGTGCAAGTTTAGGCAACAGACCCCCATAACTCTGAGAGTGTCTCTCTCTGAGACGGAGGTACAGACCTTTTAAGGGTCCATTTAGTTACAAACTACAATTTAGCTGGGGACCCCCTGGAAGCCCTTCAATGACCCCTGGGGGTCACCCCACTTTGACAATCACTAGCATATGTGGACTATCAGATATTGTAAAGTAATGATACACGGGCCCACAGGTCAGCTGTTGCCTAACACTGCTCTATACTTTGTAAAACTGTACTTTGTACATTCTTTTTTGATCTACATCAAATCTCTTCGCCAAAAATAGCCGATCTACAAGCTCACAACGTGTCCCGTTGGGAGTGGGACGTGTTGTGAGCTTGTAGATCGGTTATTTTTGGTGAATGTTCCATCCAGAATAGGGATGCTGGGGTTCAAGTGGTTAAACAAGGTTGAATAAAGTCATTTACAATTTGTCCTAATATCTCAAGTTCACCTCGTGACATACTGTATCTTAGGGGGAAAGATTTACATATTTGCCTACTTTATTTACGTACTGTAATATCACATAAATGTACAGTAAGGTGATCTAAAGTAACAATGTAATTCAGGGGTGCCGTGGATGAAAAAGTTATTTACAGGGTTGTCCTGAGACAAAACAAGTTTGAGAAGCAATGTGTTATCAAACGTTTAAATTTAAGGACCCCTATAACCCTGAGAGTGTAAAAATGGAACCAAATGGACCCACAAGGGTCCATTTGGTTCCATTAGCATACACTCTCAGAGTTACAGAACTGTAAGGGTCCATTTAGAACCTCTCAAGGAACCCAGAGGGTCCCTGGACCCCACTTTGAGAACCACTGGTCAAATAGTATTCATTATATTGTCAAATGTGTGATATAACAGTAATGACAACAAAACTATAATAACAGCAGATTATTGTGACTTACTGTATGTTACTGTTTTACAGTTCAAACAACAGCTGTAGACAGGATGGCCAGTGGAACCTCAGCTTCCATCAGAGGTGAGTTCTATTAATGCTAATTTTTCAAAAACATGTCAAACACGTTAATGGCACCCAGCGCCATAGCGGTAAAAACACGTGAAACACGTTAATGGCACTCAATGAGTTAAAATAAGGGGGAAAAATGCAGGGTATCAAATAATATGAGGTTTAATTGGTTTAGACGTGAAAGACTAAACGGTCCCTGTTGTGTGTCTGTTTGTTTTACCTTGTCCTTTTGTTTGTTTGTCCTCATCAGATTCCAGTCAGGAATACACAGACTCCACTGGGATCGATCTCCACGAGTTCCTAGTAAACACCCTGAAGAACAACCCCAGGTGTGTTGAGACGTTAGACCTGTCACAGTTATTAATTGCATTAGCACCTGATCGGGATCATTCAAGATATTTCTGCATAATCGTCGGGAATCGTTTCCATTCATCTGTATGAATTGACGTGTTGGGGAAAATTAGTGAAAATAGCCGATCTACAAGCTCACGTGTTGTGAGCTTGTAGATGTGCTATTTCCGCAATTAAAAGAAAAATGCTTGAAAGTATAAATGTATTAAAATCATGGCCTGTTTTGGCCCCCCGTTTTTGCAAAGCCTAAAAGCCAAATAGAAATGTCATTTTTATTTAGATATTCCAACGTTTAATGCCAAAAAAAAACACAATTAAATTATTACTCGCAATTATTTATGCGTCAATTAATCATCAGCTAAAATGTCACTGTCATGATTGATTGATTGATGTACTTTATTTAGTAAGACATGAGAACAGTACATGACAGTACATAACAGTACATGGAAGTACAAATTCGCAATACAAGGTCTACTAAACTGGATAGCTCATTAAGCACTTAGCTTGTTTAAGATGAGATCCCCATGCACACAAATCATGTTGAGAGAGTGATGACAACCCTTAGCGTTGACGCGGCAGCCACTTCCAGAGGCGTTTTGCCAGCTGTTATCTTCCACTGACGATTTTAAGCATGAGAAAAAAGAAAAAGACCTGCTCTCCAAAAGGTTACATTTTCAACACTTGACATTGCCATGAAGATTTCCTAATTGCTGTTCTTTTTTTTGTTGTTGTTGTTGCCGTGCCTTTAACATTCACAGGGACAGAATGATGCTGCTGAAGTTGGAACAGGACATCCTCGACTTTATCAGTAATAACGAGTGAGTGCCACGCTCCCTTTGGCCCACTTAACCCATTGAGACCGGGAAACGCGTCCGTGCGTCATTTTTAGATTTCTTTGGGCTATTCAAAAATAGACACACACACACACACACACACACACACACACACACACACACACACACACACACACACACACACACACACACATTTTTCACTCAAATCTTTGCTTCTGGGGGTCCCTGGAACAAAATATTTTCAGATGGGGGGGGGAAAGTTTGAGAACCACTGATGTATATAGCAACTCAAATAAAAAAAAACAGTTAGGATTTAGAAGACATTTGTAGTATCTCCAAGAAGCAAAGATTTGAGTTAAAAATGTTTGCTTTAAAAATATATATATTCAACGATTTCCACAAATTTTCAAGATTTTTTCAAAAATAGCTCATAGCGCGGCACTCTGCACTACGACGAGCTTGTAGATCTGCTATTTTTGAATAGCCCAAAGAAATACAAAAAAAAAGAATGACACGGATGCCTTCCCGGGCCTTAACGGGTTAATGCTTTTGGGTTTACGTTTCAAGCCAATAAGCCCCGTTCCTTGTCATTTCTATTAAAGTCCGCATAATTTCCACCCATTGACGGTTCCGCACGTCGCCCCGGGGAGCGCTAATGAGATTTGACTCCGGGCTATGTTGGAAGCAGCGCTGTTTAAAAAAAAAAAAAAAAAACGTGTTTCTAATTGTCCCCCCTTGGTCCCCGCTGAATTATTGATTTGTTTCCTCTGCCCTCTCTCTCTCTCTCACTCTGTCCCTCTCACTCTTCATCCCTCACCCCCCCGCCCCCCCCCCCCCTCTCTCTCTCTCCCTCCCTCCCTCCCTCCCTCCGTCCCTTTTAACGCCCCCCCCCCCCCCCCCCCCACAGAAGCCAGAAGAGAAAGTTCCCCCCGATGACCTCATACCACAGAATGCTGCTGCACCACGTGGCTGCCTACTTTGGCCTAGACCACAACGTCGATCCAACCGGGAAATCTGTAATCATCAACAAAACTAGCAATACAAGAATGTGAGTAATCTCTTTGCTTACACACACACACACACACACACACACACACACACACACACACACACACACACACACACACACACACACACACACACACACACACACTCTCTCACCCTCACACTCTTCACAGAGCCCTCCAATCCTCTCTCTCTCTCCGCGTCCCCAAGAATTGAATTTTCTCGGGGCCCTGCTTTAATTCAAACGGCTTAGGCTTGCAGAAATTACTGACTCTGTATCTTCAATACGGGGGCAAAACAGATTTTCCTGTGCGGTCCGCCCCGAAATGAGTTTTTTGGGGGGAAAACCTAATTATCTGCATTTTTCAATATCGCGGAGTGTGTGGGGGGGAGGTTGGGAGGGAGGCGGCTCAGAGGGTGAGGGTAGGCCTACGTCGGGCTTATAAGACGTAAAGAGGTTGGTGTAAACATCTCGGGTTTTCTTGAAGCACGCCCCCTCATGAGTGCTCCAGGTTTTTCATTTTGTTCCTTTCCCCCCACCGCCCTCCTCTCCTCCTCCTCCTTGCCCCTCTCTGCAGACCTGATCAGAAGTTCTCAGAACACATCAAAGACGTCAAGACGGACGACTTCCAGAAGCGGTTCATTCTCAAAAGGGACAACTCCAGCTCGGACAAAGATGACAACATGGTAACGGTTTACCCCTTTTCAAGTTGTTAGATCAGATCCACTAGCGTTAAGTTGAAGTTATGGACACACAGCCTGGGTTGGATTTCTTTGTAACCACTTAAACCATTATTTTATACTTTGGGCTATTCAAAAATAGCAGATATACAAGCTCATAGCGCGGCACCGAATGCTGCGCTATGAGCTTGTAGATCTGCTATTTTTGAAAAATCGTGAAGATGTGTGCAAATCTGTTGACTATATATCGTTTTAAAGCGAACATTTTTAACTCGAATCTTTGCTTCTGGGGGGTCCCTGGAACAACATATTTTGAGATGGGGGTCGGCGGCCAAATACATATAATTTTGGGGGTCCTTGACCTGAAAAAGTTTGAGCACCACTGATATAGAAACATACGTTTTTTTCGGAATACTGTTGGGATTTAGAAGACATTTGTCGAATCGGCTTCAGATCTTAATGATATGTTTGATGTTTATGTTTGATAATACCACGATTTCATAAAAGAATGCACGTTAACCAGATTAACCCTGGTGTCCCTATTTTGGGACAAACGTGTCAAACGTTTTAATTAGTCCCTTAACACTAATTGCCAAGTATATGCACCTGTTTACAGTGGAGTTGGTGGGGTTGGCAAGCTTTGGACGAGATACCTGAACGTTTTGCTGTCTTTTATAACAAGCCACACAACATAATGTGTGGGTGGGGTGCATATATAAGCATCGTCAGCGTTCTTCATCGAAACCAATAGCTGCCCATTGTTTTTGATGAATGCGAAAATTTTAACGAGACATTTTTTCGATAATGGAATGTGCCTGTGCAGGAGCTATTAACACACACACACACACACACACACACACACACACACACACACACACACACACACACACACACACACACACACACACACACACACACACACACACACACACACACACACACGTTTGCATTACTATGCTTTTGAGCACATCAACATTTTAGGGCAGTGATTTTATGAATGCCATTTGACACAGTTTGACTAGTAGTTGGTAACCACTGTCATCTTGGTGACATTTCATTATAGGCAAAACAAACGGGTGACTTATGTACAGTGTAGTGCAGGGGGTTGGGCAACATTGATGATGGAGAGGGCCACGATATTTCCACACTCACTCCAGAGGGCCACATTGCATATGTAGTTTTTTTCCGCCAGTCTCTCACACAAAAGTAGCAAGAATAGCTGATCTACAAGCGCAGCGTTTTTGAGCTTGTAGATCTGCTATTTTTGCTATTTTTTGAATTGGACTCCAGATATTTTTTTCTATTTAATTGGAATGCTGAAAAGTATCTTTTTTAATTTAATTTCAAATGCATTTATTTATACTATGTTAACTTTATGAACTTAAATACAAATACATTGGACATAAAAAAGACAATAGAATTGTAATACTAGTCATTAAGCTACTAATATAGACTGAAGGAATTAAAGCGGGTCATGTTTGCATGTTAGTGGATTTGTAACAGCTGAAATAAATAATATATCAGTGTTCTGATATTAACCTGCGAGCCGCATTAAGTGAAGGTGCGGGCCGTGTGTGGCCCCCGGGCCGCCAGTTGCCCACGTATGGTGTACGTGGTTAAAACCGGCTTGTTGGTTTTTCCACGTTTTCAGATGCGAATGCGGTTGAAGGACGACAGACGGAGCAAGTCCATAGAGGAGCGAGAGGAGGAGTACCAGCGAGCCAGAGACAGGATATTCGCTCAAGACGTGAGAATGTTTCTCTTTTTTTTACCACGAAGCAGAAATACTTTTGCTGTTCTATAAGTGTGTATGTGTACGTTTTGTGTCTGAAAAGTAAGCAATGCTTCTGTATTTTTTCTTACAGGGTCCAGATGGCTATGCTCTCGAAAAAAGGTTTGCCTTCTTCTCTCTCTTGCCTGTTTTAACCCATTCAGACCGGGAAAGCATTTGTGTCATTTCTAGGATTTATTTGGCTATTCAAAAATTGCAGATATACAAGCTCTGTGTCACGCTATGAGCTTGCAGATCTGCTATTTTTTTTGAAAATCTTGAACATTTTGTGCAAATATTGAATCTGAATATAAATATATTTTTAATGCGACAATCTTTAACTCAAATCTTTGCTTCTGAGGGGTCCCTGGAACAACATATTTTAAGATGGGGGGTCCGCGCCCAAATACATATGATTTTGGGGGCCCTTGACATGAAAAAGTTTGAGAACTGATTATAACAACATAGTTTTTTTCCCCCAGAAGCAAAGGTTTGAGTTAAAAAGCCAAAGATTTTCACGATTTATTTTTCTCAAAAATAGCAAATCTTCAAGCTTCGGTGCCGCGCTATGAGCTTGTATATCTGCTCTTTTTGAATAGCCAAAGAAATCAAAAAATGACGCAGACGCGTTCCCGATCTAAAAGGGTTAAGGTGAACCATTAATTTGCATGATAATGAATTATGCCTGCAAGGTTGTCTCATTACAAAATGCCATCTTCTGCGTCCACAGGATACAAGAAGATGACGCCTGCAACAGCACTCAGCAAAGGCGGCAGATATTTAGGTGAATTGTCTCTTTTTTCCATAATGGGACTGCCATGCTACTTTATCCCATTAAGACCTGAGGCGATTCTTAAAAAAAATCTAAATCCTAACAGTTTATGGAAAATAAATCTAAACATCTTTTTTTTCAAGATTTTTCAAAAGTAGCCAAAGAAGTCTAAAGTGACACAGATGCGTTCCAGGTCTTAATGGGTTATGTGGTGATAATAGAGTGATTGGAACTCTAGTGCCAGGGGATCAATTGAGACATTAAACAGATCATGAAGCATAATATCGTCATTGTCAGTTGAAAACCTTGGATGTCCAAAAAACGTTACTTTGTTCATAGCATATGGAGAAAAAATAACCTGTGTTCCAATGGAACAAATGTAGTACTTTTTATTGGTTATAAAACGGACAGACTGACTTAAGTACTTAAAGTTATACAATGCAGGTCCACAAATAACGATTTTTAGCAGCCTTTGCTGGTCATTAGCGTCACTGCAGGCCGTTCACTTATTCCTCTGTTACCCAGAATTCCATTTCTTTTCACCGGAAGACGGAAGCGTTTAAAAAAAAAGTTCTTTTAATTGTTTTATACGATCTGTGGATCGTTTCTCTTAGCCAGTGGAGCTTTAGTTACCGTGAGCTGTTTTTTTCTTTTTCTGTTGTTTTTCCATCTTCAAATCATACAATCTCTTAAAATCAGCGTGAGTTTCCTTTTTGTTATTAGCGCGGTAGTTCCTGGCCAAACAGGAAACCGGTGCATTTCCGCTTCCGTTTTCTGGCCAGATGACGCCATTTTCGCGGGAAAGTCTCCCCCGACACTGTTCAATAGAGAATATATAAATAAAAGGCTTTCGGGGGTGAAATTCATGGAGTGGGTGTTGTGAAACATTTGCCACTCACAAAAGATATACAATTTAACTTTAGTTTTATTGAAAAACTTACCTAGTATTACTTTAACTTTCAACATTTTAGACCTCCCTCACGGTGCCCTGTCGCTACCTTTGCACAGCACTGTCATACGACGAAGTAGGGCAATCATTTACAAAAAAAAAAAATACGTTGAAATATGGAGATAACAAGGTTTCTGCCTTTCGGCGACTAATAAACAGCCATTTACTAATCGGATATCACCATGTTAACCTTAGTAACACGGTGTACCTACACAATTGTCATAATTTGCATATAAGCAGTCAGTTCCCGGCAGTACTGCCAGGCCGTTTTCCGTGCATTAACATTTTCCCCTCACTTGCGCTTTGCTTTTGAAAAACCGGGGGGCCGTTCCAGCTTAAAAGACGGCCGCTCGACCAACAGCCGCCAGAGCAGCTCCGAGAACGAGCCAAAGTACACCGACCCACGGCCGTGGAGCAGCACGGACTCGGACAGCTCCATCCGCAACCTGCGGCCGGCCATCAGCTTCAGTGGCATCTCTGTCCTCATCCGAGGAGACAGCTCAGGCAGCAGCAAGAGCATGGGCCGCCTCTCCAAGACCGGTAAGTGCTGTCCCCTGCCCCTTTGTCCATAAACACATCCAGGGGGCCTGGAATCAACACCTTAACGTTCAACAGCAACAACAATAACAAAAAAAAATCGGTGTTCATTTAAATGAACCACTTGAACCTAGCGTCCCAATAGGCTCTATGCACAGCAGCCGTATAGTGAAGAAATTCACAGGTGTTGCCAACGATGCTAATGAAGGCTCTGTTCCATTCTGGTCAAACAGAGTCGGGGTGCTGATATAGACCATATTCACACGGCGGCCATATTGGAATTTAACATTGAAAGTGCTGCCACCCGGGGTGGCTACTTTCATTGACTTCATAGAAACATGGCCGCCGTGTGAATATGGTCTATTGTTGCATGTTGGCTCACTGGAAACACTCTGTGTTTTAGACCCACTCCGTGGGTCTAAAATTGGGGCCCAGGGACCCTCATGGTTCCTTGAGGGGGTTCCAAATGGCCTCCTTGCGGGTGTGTAACTCTGAGAGTGTACAAATGTAACCAAATGGACCCGTAAGGGTTCATTTGGTTCCATTTGTACGCTCTCAGAGTTATGGGGGTGGTGGAAATTGAACAATCTGAGAACCACTGTGCTACACTAAATGGAACGGAGCCTTCATTAGTAACATTGGTAACACCTGTGAAGGAAGTGAGAATATGACTGCTGTGAATAGAGCCTATTGTGTGAATCCGCATGCCACTGTGGGCCCGGTTGATGAAGTAGTTGGTTTCATGCCCTTTAGATACCCATCCATCATCTACCACACATGTCGGGTTTTTGACCCCCCCCCACCACCCAGCAGCCCATGCACCCCATCCACTGGCTTGGTCAGTAGTGCAGCACGTCACGGCTGGAGATGTTCCGATACCATTTTTTTCCCCCTCTCCTCCCGATTTCCGATAACCTGAACTTGAGTTTCGGCGTATACAGAGTACTTTAACTCGTTCAATCCGGGAACGCATCTGTGTCATTTTAGATGTCTTTGGGCTATTCAAAAATAGCAGATCTACAAGCTCATAGCGCGGCACAGAGGGCCACACTATGAGCTTGTAGATCTGCTATTTTTGTAAAAATCGTGAAAATGTGTGCAAATCTTTGAATATATATATATATATATGTTTTTTTTTTTTTTTTTTTTTTTAAAAGTGAACATTTGTAACTCAAATCTTACCTTCTGGGGGTCCCTGGAACAAAATATTTGACAAATGAAATTTATATTTTTTATTTTTTTTTTTTTTTTATTTATTATTTATTATATTATTTTTTTTTTTTTATTATTATTTATAATTTATTTATTTATGCAGAGATGGCAGTTTCAATTATGTCATTTCTAGGCGACTTGCAAGTCGCTTAGCTTTTCAGCTCGGTAGCAGTAAGCACAATGGTAAAATAATGTAGTTGGCTTGCACACGCCATTGCATAGCGTTTTAACGCCAGTTGGCACTTGGCAGGAAATTCAATTGTATTAAAAAAAAACTCGATGACGGTCAATGTTTGTGCACCAGCAGTTTGATTGAAATGACATCACTCCTGTCTCTGAAGACATAACCATAACCCAGCAAATCTCAGTCAAGCTTAGACCTCATTTATTCTCAGTTTTTTTGAGAAATTTCGAACCGGGTGTCGATCCACATCCCTAGTAAAACATGAAAAGAAGAGCAGAGATTGAATGCCACGGTCGTAGTTTGACAGTCTTAACCTCACATTGACTGCTAACGCCACACGTGTTGTTGTTCATCTGTGTAGCATAAACAAGCTATCGTCATGTGATGTATTGGGTGGTATCGGATCGGTGCATAGACCGGCGTACTCGCCGATACCACCCATTTTGGGCAGTATCGGGCATTTCCGGTATCGGAACAACTCTAGTCACATGCTCGTGACCTGCCTTTTTGAGCCATACTCTCAAAAGAATCCGACAAAGACAAACGTTGTGAACCACCCTCATCCCCACCACTCCTTTGTTATTTCCACTCTTAGAACAGGCTCTATGCACAGCAGCCATATTATGAAGACATTCACAGGTGTTACCAATGATACTAATGAAGGCTCTGTTCCATTTAGTCTAGCACAGTGGTTTCCACGACCCCCATAACTCTGAGAGTGTACAAATGGAACCAAATGGACCCTTACGGGTCCATTTGGTTCCATTTGTACACTCTCAGAGTTACATGAAGCCCATGAGGGGGCTTCCAAATGCACAATATCAGCACCCTGACTGTTTGACCAGAATGGAACAGAGCCTTCATTAGTATCATTGGTAACACCTGTGAAGGAAGTGATAATATGGCTGCTGTGAATAGAGCCTATGAGACATCGGCCACGAAGCTCAGACTAGATGTTAAATCGGAGCGCTTCGTCGTTCACATTCCCAAGCGCCCGGTGACACCAGGCACAGGCCAGGCTGGAGGAAAAAACAAGCCATGCATTTTTAATCTCCCTTTTTTTCCCCCTGCCATCGATTTAATTTGATTTGATTTCTCAGTTTCCAACAAAGTAGGTGACATTGACGAAGCACTTTCCTGCCGTTGCTCGGCAGTAGCAGACTGAGCTCTTTGTAGTTAGAGTAGCTGTGTGTGCCGCGGATTTCTCCACCACTCGCTCATCCCCACTCCGTCTTGTCTTTGACAGCGGGCTCTGTCCGAGGCTTTCTGCCCCAGCGTGTCTCCACACAGTCCTCCAAAAAAAACCTCTCTTGGTATGAGAGCTCCCTCCTCTCAACCCCTCTTTCACCCTTTAATATATTGGTTGTTATATTATTGGCAGGAGAATATCCGAAATGTGTGAATTCAAATGAGTTCGACTGCCGCCAGGAAAAAGTTGATGGGATCTTGTCCGCATAACAAGAGCCGTGCTATTTTGTTTCACCTCAAGCAAATATCCTCCCTTCAATCAGGCTTACTCGGAAGATCCCGATCATTTAATGAGCTAATTATATTGGGGTGTCACAGTGTTCCCCTCAACACGGTGGTTGTGGCACATATAAAAACAACGTGAAAAAAACCCGAAATGAAGACATTAATCAAAAAATTAATTAACATGTCATGTAGAGATGGTAATATCATTATCTTTTTTCCCCCAGTTTATGGCGGCAACTCTCCCACAGGTAATTAGAATAGATAATGAGTTATATACTTTTGGAATTTGATTTTTGACCCCTCAAAGTATTTCTTTGAGTTTGTTTGTCGGTACAAAGCTATGCCGACGTCGCAGTTGTATTCACTGACGGCTATTGTTGATAGCCGGTGAGTTTGTCTCTCTTCCACCAACACCACCAACATTGCCTCCTCCACCTAAACCCCTCCATCGCATGCCTGACTGTCCTGTCTTTTCTACTTTACAACTAAAAGAGCATGCCGTGTCTTTGCTGTGCCCTAAAGCCTAATTTATACTACGAGCGTGTCGCTCGATGAAACACATTTTCTCAAAAAAAAGCAATACATTATATCTTAATCCATTAAGACCGGAAACGCATCTGTGTCATTTTAAGATTTCTTTGGCTATTTTCTTTGAAAAATCATGAAAATGTGTGCAAATCTTTTGATGTGTGTATATATATATATGTATATATTTTTTTTAAGCGAACATTTGTCTGACTCAAATCTTTGCATCTGGGGGATTCTATAAATAGCCTCATTTAAAAAAAAAACTGCTGCTATAATATCAGTGGTTCTCAAACTTTTTCAAGTACCCCCAAAGTTATATGTATTTGGCCTCGGGACAACCATCTCAAAATATTTAGTTCCAGGGACCCCCAGAAGCAAAGATTTGAGTTAACAAATGATCTTTAAAAAAAAAAAAATATTCAAAGATTTGCACAAAATCTTCCAAGATTTTTCAAAAATAGCAGATCTACAAGCTCATAGCGCGGCACTCGGTGCCGCGCTATGAGCTTGTAGGTCTGCTATTTTTGAATAGCCCAAAGTATAAAATAACGGTTAAAGTGGTTAAAATAAAAAAAAATGACAGATGAGTTTCCCCGGTTCTTAACGGGGGTTAAATTTCGTCCAGCGACACACTTCCTCGTACAAAAAAAAAAAGTATAAATTAGTCCGAAGTGGTTAAGGCCTTCCTTCTTGTTCCTCCTTATACCTCCTCCCCCCACCCCTCCTTCCCCCCCAGGTTCAGAGTCGTCTAGTAGCGTAGGGTCCTCTACGGGGTCGCTCTCTCGCTCCTCGCAGCCGCCCCTCCCAATCCCAGCTCTAACCCAGGCGGGCCACAACAACGCGGCCGCCGCCGCTGCTGCTCCGCCGCCCCAGCAGCCACAGCCACCGCCGCTGCTGTACACTCTGAGTTACAGACCTGTAAGGGTCCATTTGGAACCCCCCCCTATAGCAGTGCTTTTCAACCCTTTTCATATAATTCCGCATTTGAGCCACGGAACCACCATTTGATGAGATTTGGACTCTCGGACCCGAGACTTAGAATATTTTGTTATCGTTGGATAAGATTTTGTCTACAATTCCATGCTGTATTGATGTGGTACCAATAGGAGACATAACAGGCAAAAGTTTATCAAAATAACAATTATTCATTTAAGTAATGCAGAGGTTTAACAATAAAGGTCATTACACACCGGCGACTATGCGAATATACGCAAAATTCGGACTTGTTCCGAATAACTAAAAGGCGCTTTTTCGCTCCATGGAAGCTTGCATTGACTTTATAAGTTTAAAAAAAAAACGTTATTATTTGCATGAAAAATTCGCCCCCGGTGTGTAAGGAGCTTTACTCTTGAGAGCGTAAAATGAAACCAAATGCACCCGTAAGGGTCCATTTGGTTTCATTTTACGCTCTCAAGAGTTAAAGATCTATAAGGGTTGATTTTGTTACCAACTCTCCATCATTTAGCTGGGGAGCACCTGGAACCCCCTCAAGGACCACTGGTTGAGAACCACTGCCCTATAGGAATCGTTAAAGTGAACCGTTATGAAATCGGGATCGTTAAGGAACCGGAATGGTGAAAATCCTAAAGGAATCCCAACCCTAGTTGCATTCTAAGTCTGCTTTAGCCAGGTGGTCCCACGACGAGCCATGTTTGAAGGTCCACTCGTTTGTCTGTTTGTGTCTGTCTGTCTCTTCTTCTGTCCCGTCTCTGTCACTTTGAATTCTTAACTGGAAACTAACACAACTTACTTCTACACAGCTAAACTGGAAACTAAACAACTTACATTCACACAGCTAAACCGCATAACCCTTTGCTCAACTTGTTCATTTGTCTGGGAGTAATGAGACAGAGCGCAACAATGGAGAAGGTGTGTGTGTGTGTGTGTGTGTGTGTGTGTGTGTGTGTGTGTGTGTGTGTGTGTGTGTGTGTGTGTGTGTGTGTGTGTGTGTGTGTGTGTGTGTGTGTGTGTGTGTGTGTGTGTGTGTGTGTGTGTGTGTGTGTGTGCACGTGCGCAGGGGGGGGGAGTGTTAGATTGTTCCTTTTCGCAGCCAAATTGGTAGTACAGTGAAAAAGCCGACCAACAAAGCGTCATGCATTATTAATGGGTGTTTGAGTTTCGAGATGTAAGTCGTGAGTACTTTACGGAGGACGATAATTAGAACTTGCCGCGTCGGCTTTGATTGCCCTTTTAAAAAGTAAACTTGAACCAGCGGAAAGTATCATTTCCCCCCCCCCCCCAAAAAAAGTATTCTGAACCAACACGGGAGTTCTACGTCTAATGATGTGGGCTTGCATGCAAATGAGACCTTCCTCCTTCACTCCGCGTTCCCCTCCCCACAGTCAGACTTGGAAGGCACTTTGAAAAACGATAGCTGTCTTCACAAGATCAATACGACCGACGCTGGTCAAAACAAATTCCCCAAAGTGTTGCTGAGACACGGGATAATGAAGCCGTACTGTACTTGTAATTGAATATGGAAGAAAAGGGATAGTCTGTCCTCTTGATGTCTAATGTATTCTCCTTCACTCTGCTCATATTAAATATGCATGACGCTGATAAGCTTAAGGCAAGGGTGTACGACTGGCATTAATGTGTTTTTTCTTTTAGCTGGTCAGGGTGTGTAAGTGCTTATTGATTTTTTTTTTAAGGAATTGGCAAATGGGAAGTTGTTTACAGCTGTGGTTCTCAATCTGTGGGTCGGTACCCCCAGGGGAGTCCCCAGATGACAGTGAAGTGACAATTTAAAAGACCTTTTTAATACCTACAACAACAAAAAGGAAAGCAAAGAAAAAGACCATTACTGCATCGAAAGTAATCGACAAACTGACTGATTAAAACATTGGCCAAGTTGTGAAATAATATAAGAAAGAGGCAAAACTTGTGAAAATAGCAGATATACAAGCTCACAACGCCTCGTGTTGTGAGCTTGTAGATTGATTTTGCGGGGTCCCCAGTTCAAATATGATTATTTTGCGGGGTCCCCAGTTCAAATATGATTATTTTGCGGGGTCCCCAGTTCAAATATGATTATTTTGCGTGGTCCCCAGTTCAAATATGATTGATTTTGCGAGGTCCCCAGTTCAAATATGATTATTTTGTGTGGTCCCCAGTTCAAATATGATTATTTTGCGAGGTCCCCAGTTCAAATATGATTAGGCCTAACAAAAAAAAACTTTGGTTTCCGGTTGGCTGTCATTTTAGGGCTGAGTAGGTAGGGAATTTATTTTATTTATTTTTTTATTTTTTTGTGGTAATTATGGGTAGCAAGAAATGTTATTTTATTTCCTCATGGGAAGGATGGGTAGGTAGTTGTTTTTTTTTTTCCCCTATGGCAATGATCGATAATGCTTCTTTTTTAATATATTCTATGTTTTCCTGAGTTACCAATTTCTAAATCATTAAATGGTCCATGTACACTGCACTTACAAAATAGTGTCTGAAAACAATAAACAATTGAAAACTTTGAATAGAATGTCCACACACTGGTTGAATACTTTTGAGTTTTAATTAAACTCTAAGTAAAGTACCAAAGTAAAGTGCTGTATCACTCACATACCAAAAATATTAATACAAAACAAACATCTTCAAGTAATAAAGTGTTTTGAAGCAGATATTTTAGCTACTGGCTATCCCTGGATCAAACTGGCTATAGTGGCTAACCAATGGCCTGAGGAGCTGGAAAACCAAGAATACTGACTGGTGAATGAATTAAACCAGGATTTGAAAACAAAACATTTTACCCCAGGGTATGAGATGAGCTCAATTCAGAACTAAGAGCTTTAACATTGAAGCCCATTCTATTACTGATATACAGTATACAGCTTTACTGCTTAAAACGCTATCATTGCACATCCATTGCATTTATGCATGCAGTATATTCGGCTTCAGGGAGGTTCAAAACCATCTTGTCAGAAACACTGCCAAAGCATCCCTGCATTCTGACTCAGACAACTGAAACAATTTGGAATCAGAGGCAACCCTACAGGTAGGCGGAATGAGCAGCTACTGTCTGTGTGAGAGAAGTGCGCGCACACGTATCGCATCGCACGCACACACACACACACACACACACACACACACACACACACACACACACACACACACACACACACACACACACACACACACACACACACACACACACACACACACACACACACACACACACCACCCGTCCATGCCAAAGTTGTCTTTTCAACAGCATATGCAACGAGAGTCAAGGGGTGATGTGGAATAATCTATGATTATGAAAGATAATTGTGGATTATTATTAATGATATAGTAATGTACTTTAGTTCAACTGTCCTGTTGGAGTAATTTAATGTCCCTTCAAGTTGAGTCTAGCAAGCCCATAGACCCCCTGCTAAGCAAGCAGCCTCAAAGGGTTCTCCTTGCATACCAGCGGGGGAAGGTGTGAGACGAAGTAAATAGGGTGGATAAGGGACAAAGGCTTTGTGTGGCAAGAAGCAGTACAGTACCAAGAGTAATGCCTTGTGGGTAACCAGAACTTCCTGTTGCTTAAGATATGCCCTAAAGGCGGACCTTATGTGTGAAGTTGATATAATAGGCTGCCTGAGCACAGGACCTCAGATTCGGAAGGAACTGTGCCGTGGGTTGCTCTGAAATATGGGTTTTAAAGTAACTTACTGAGATCCTGGAAGAGAGTGGAGAGACCAATAGTGAGTAACATTGTAATTTTGTACTTGTGATGTGTGCGTCTGATGTGAAGTCATATCCTTAATACTCTGTGTGTTATGTGCTTATTCTCTCTCTCTCAGGTTTTATTACCTAACCGTAGGTTAACTAACCACTAGTTGATAAACTAACCGTTGGTTATTTATCCACTAACCGGTGCCTAAAGAGCTAACCGTTGCTAACTGATAACTAAGTTGTAGACTAGATTATGTTTGTAATGTTTGTATAGTAAATAAAAACCATCAAAGACACCAGGTTTGAGTAATGTGCTTACAACTCTCTCCACTCTTCTTAAACCCTTTCAATGGGTCTAGCGATTGTAGCTTAGCTGCATCAAACGCAGAAAGTGCGATTTGCTACAAAATTGAACAGTAATAAAACTATTGATGCCTCCGGAGGAGGCATATTTGAGTTTTAAGCATTGAATTATGAAGTTATTAAACTCTAGCAGTCCCCGGAGGGGACTTTCAACTGAGTCGTAAGCAGCTTAACCGTGTTATACAGAGGGTATAACACAGTATTAAACTGTGCTGGCCTTTAATAAGGCCTTCAGAGTTGTGTATTACTAAAGTAATAAACCTTGTGTTATACAGAGGCATAACACAGTACTAGTTTGTCTGAGAGGGACAACTAGTTGTGAGTATTTGATTATACAGTCATTTATCAGAGTTTAAATGTTCATAGTAATTAATCGCTAGTGTGCCACCTAGTTTTAAGGATTGATTACACAGTCATTTAATAGAGTTTAAATGTTCACAGTAATTGATCGCTAGTGTGCCAACTAGTTGCAAGGATTGATTACATAGTCGTTTAACAGCGTTTAAATGTTCACAGTAATTAAATTAAACCACTAGTGTGTCTAAAAGGGACAACTAGTGTTGAATGAATCACTTGAAAAGTTATAACCCGTGGTAGCCTATGAAAGTATTAGGCCCTGGAAGCGGATGATATAATTGAGTGATGCTGTGTTGTTGTAAAAATATGACACAGATAAAGCCGTGGTAGTATTAGGCCCTTGAAGCGGATCGTATACCTACACCGTCTCTTTAAGATGAGTAGTTAGTGGTAACAAAGTAATACTAGTTGGCCTGGTCATGGGACAGGCTCACAGAACTAACGCTGGCTTAATGAACCAGTGCTAGTAGTGTGTGAACTAACACAGCAACAACCGAGAGGAGTCATCTGAACCACGGAGGCGAAGAGGATACACGGAGCAGCTTGCGGCCTACAAAAGAGGACCGAGGCATTGAGACCGTATACAGGCCTACCGGGAAGAGACTCACTATCAGGTTGCTATGAAACAAAGCCCCACAGTTTGTGAAGACCGTGGAGAACAAAGACTTTAGAGTGAAACGCTGCGTGCTAACTATTCTATTGTCTGAGCTAAGATAGGAGCCAGGAGGTTTAGCAGCAAGCTAACCACAGGGTTTGTAGCTATAGGCTACCGTTAAAGGTGTTTAGCGTTAAACCAGGGGTGGGTTATCTGTCCTGAGAGCTACCTTCTTTAGCGTCACTAGTTTACAGCAAGCTAAGTAGCTCTATTGTCTAGCATAAAGTGCTAGCTGCTAGCTAACTGCCACTGTTGGGTGGTGGGGGAGTAAAATTAGCATCGTCTTTGTTCACTTACAAGACAGTGCTAAGCTAACCGCCAAATTCTAACACGCCTTGAGAGGAGAAGTAGTTAGGTTTGGTTAATAATCTAATCATAGATGCTTGCTTTAAGCTGATTAGACAAACCTTAAAATAGTATTCATGGTTCAACCAGGCTTTATGAGAGACCAGACACTGCAATATAGCTAAAAATTAGACTGAAAGACAGTGAATATGAGGTGATCTTCTCCTTGGGAGTTAAAAGGCCATTGTTTACTGATAAGGGGTGGGGGAGGTTTTTCTACCACTAGTGTAATACCATGTTGAACCAGACTTTATGATAGACTAAAACTGTGAGCAACTAGATGATTAGTTACGATAGCAGTGGATTAAGTCATCATTGTGGGTTAAAGAGCTAAATAAATCCTGCCAGTATTAATGAACAAAATAACTAAATGTGAATAGACCATTAACAGGCTTCTTGCATAGAATGCTACAGGGTGAGTGCTATTACAGGTTAAACACAGTGTTAATTAATTATTGTTGTTATTAGCTAAAGGCTGAACAACACTACTACTTGCTAAAAGAACTGACGATTGCTTTCACAGCCTATTGAATTAAGACGAACTAAAAAAGGCCTACCTAAGTCCCGTAGAAGCCAAGAAGGCCAGGTAAAAAAGGGGAATGGAAGTGTTAGCTGAGTTACTAGAGAGGTGTGAAGCAGCTCAAGCAGGTTTTAGGAGAGATGCAGAGTTTGCTCTTTGTGGTCTACCAAGCGAAAGGCTGGCATGGGAGCTAAAAGCTGATTTAGATAGATTCCTGGAGGTTGTTACATATTCTATCGCCATACTGGAAATTGTTGGCATCGATTCATCTGTGATCTGCAGGATACAGGATGTCTGTTGCCTTGAGTATGACGAGACTTTGCAGAGAATCAAGGAGGCAACTTTGACCAGATGGTCAAAAGCCGAAGTGAGTGAACACCCCCCTGCTGTGAGGGAAGAGCAAATTACCTCCCCCACAGAGATAGCAGCTAAGCCCGTTGTACCTGGAGAGGGGGTTGGAATCACCAGTCCTACAGATGAGCCGGTCGTAAAGGACAGAGCAACTGGAGGAGGTGAGGATGTCACCAGTCCTACAGATAAGCCGGTCGCTGCAAAGGGGGGTCGGAATGTCACACCTACAGCCGGATCAACTGGGCCAGGAGTTCTCAGAGTCAACCCAGATGGCACCACTCGAGGGAGGAACGCAGGGTCCTGCCCGGGGGTCCCATTCTACGCTGCAGAGGGAGGTGAGAAGATTACTCCCACTGTACAAGCAGCCATCGCTGCTGCCATGGAAGTCGTTCTAGATGCTTCCACTACTGCACCAGGAGACGACGCTGAGAAGGTTCCAGAGGGAGCCGTGCCGGAAGACCATCCAGAGGGCCATCCGGAGGGAGTGCCATCGGAGGTCGAACCAGCTCCAGGGGACCACGTTGAGAAGGAAGACCATCCGGAGGGAGTGCCATCGGAGGTCGAACCAGCTCCAGGGGACCACGCTGAGAAGGTGCCACTGGAGATCGCAGTTGGTACTGCTCCTGGGGACAAGGCCACGGGTGACGTGGCGGTCGAGGCAGAGGCGTCAATCGTGACAGCCACGGAGGAGGACCCACTCAACGCAGAGGGATACCATCCACCAGAGGCCGAAGGAGAGGCGCCGGCGAGGGCGTCAGAGGACGTCGTCACCGACCTACTCATAGCCGGGGAGGGCGTGACAGCTGGAGGAGAGGAGCCGTTGACGGCTAAGAAGGAGGTGCCATCAGACGGCGTTGCTGCTCCTGCAGACCAAGCTGCGGGTACGGTGGAGCTGCCTCTGGAGATCGCGAGAGAAGCTGCAGAGGAGATGGTCGATGGAGCCGCGAGGGCGTCAGAGGACGTCGCCACCGAACCAATCAACGCTGAGGGGTGCCAGCCACTGGATGTCGCAACTGGAAATGCTGCACCAGGAGAGGCGCTGGCGAGGGCGTCAGAGGACGTCTACATTGATCCACTCATCGCGGAGGAGGTCCAGGGAGTAGCTGCTGGAGAAGGAGCCATGGCCAGCCAGCTGGGTGGTCCTACGGAGCCCCCGGGTAACCACGGTGGCAGGCTACCTGCTGAAAGCGGCGTTTCCTCTGAGCCTCCAGTTCACAACGGTGGCAGGAGGCAAACCTTGGTTTGCAGACCAGTCGAGGTAAAATTATGCGGTGGCAGGCTACCAGCTGAAAGCGGCGTTTCCTCTGAGCCTCCAGTTCACAACGGTGGCAGGAGGCAAACCTTGGTTTGCAGGCCAGTCGAGGTAAAATTATGCGAATGTGCGAACTGCAAACCTCCTGACCTCTTAAAAAAATGCGAGTGTGAAATATGCAAGCCTCCTGACCTCTTCGCTCCAGTCCGGTGGGTCATGAGGAAATTGCGGAAAGAAAAGAGAGGCAGGGTGCTACGTCAGGTCGCTTCAGTTCTTACCGCCAGGATCCAGGCAGAGAGAATGCTTCGTCCTGGTGGGGCTGGAATAATTAGAAAAAAGAAGGTGAAGATAAAAGATAAGCCTTCTTCACCCTCTGCGGAGGGGAGCAAAGCCCCACGCTCTTTCTTGGCAACAGCTGAGAAGAGGCCCCAGGAGGGAGCTGCTAAAAAAGCAGTCCCACTGGCGGCTGGTGGTGCCAGCAACGTGACACTGGCGAACGAACTGACACTTGCGCTGCCACCCTCAAAGTAAGGGAGCAGTGCGGACGAGAAGCGAAAAGAGGCCAGCGCGGTGTCTAAAAAATCGAAATGTCTTATTTGAGCGACTGTGTACATAGGAATTTTCGAGATATACTTTGTAAATGAATGTATCATTTCTAGGATTTGCAATATTACCACAGAAGAAATAACTTAACGCATAATGAAATGTATTAAGCTACTTGTAACTTCCAAAACTATGCCACTAAGTCCAAAATGCAAACAATGGTTGGAAGGTTCTTCCGCCCAACAAAATGTATTCTTTACTGATGTTTGACTCATGATCTGAGTAACCAAACCGTTTGAATTATTATTTGTTGATTGTATAAGAAGCATTTTTGTATGTGCGCTTGAAGTTTAAGTTAAGGTTTCTTAAGGTGAAATTGTAGATCAACTATTTTAATAATCTTTTAACCCTTTTGCCCAAATTACAATGTCAGTTACCATGGCAACATGCCCTAAAATAGGACATTGACTTAGTGGGAGGAGAGAAGAAAAGACAAGACACGTGGGTGTCAAACAAATGGGCCTTGGAGGGTTCATGCTTGCATGTAGATAATAACTACAATTAAAGTTAATTTGTCCTGGGATTTAGGAAAAATCTCAGGGATAAACTAGTGGAAAAGAATTGTTGCTAAATTAAATTGGTCATGATTTACTATGAAGTAAAGTCAATTTGAGATCAAATATTAGCCACAATGTCCAAAAAGTATTTCAAACAAATTGAGAACATTAAGTTGAACTGTTAATTGTTTCAAAATATGGGTTTGGAGCCACTTATGAAATGTGTGTTGAAATGTAATCTGTATGAGTATGGGATCAGAGCAGTTTACAGAGAGCCATACTAAACAATTGTTTTACCGAGCCGTTATCTAAAGAGCCAAAAAGCTCACGAGGAATGTACTGTGTGTGTCCTGGATCCTAGATCAGACACACAGGTGGCAGGTGTGGAATAATCTATGATTATGAAAGATAATTGTGGATTATTATTAATGATATAGTAATGTACTTTAGTTCAACTGTCCTGTTGGAGTAATTTAATGTCCCTTCAAGTTGAGTCTAGCAAGCCCATAGACCCCCTGCTAAGCAAGCAGCCTCAAAGGGTTCTCCTTGCATACCAGCGGGGGAAGGTGTGAGACGAAGTAAATAGGGTGGATAAGGGACAAAGGCTTTGTGTGGCAAGAAGCAGTACAGTACCAAGAGTAATGCCTTGTGGGTAACCAGAACTTCCTGTTGCTTAAGATATGCCCTAAAGGCGGACCTTATGTGTGAAGTTGATATAATAGGCTGCCTGAGCACAGGACCTCAGATTCGGAAGGAACTGTGCCGTGGGTTGCTCTGAAATATGGGTTTTAAAGTAACTTACTGAGATCCTGGAAGAGAGTGGAGAGACCAATAGTGAGTAACATTGTAATTTTGTACTTGTGATGTGTGCGTCTGATGTGAAGTCATATCCTTAATACTCTGTGTGTTATGTGCTTATTCTCTCTCTCTCAGGTTTTATTACCTAACCGTAGGTTAACTAACCACTAGTTGATAAACTAACCGTTGGTTATTTATCCACTAACCGGTGCCTAAAGAGCTAACCGTTGCTAACTGATAACTAAGTTGTAGACTAGATTATGTTTGTAATGTTTGTATAGTAAATAAAAACCATCAAAGACACCAGGTTTGAGTAATGTGCTTACAACTCTCTCCACTCCTCTTAAACCCTTTCAATGGGTCTAGCGATTGTAGCTTAGCTGCATCAAACGCAGAAAGTGCGATTTGCTACAAAATTGAACAGGTGATTTTTCTTTGCAACTGAGATGTGGGTCCATGTATCCGCTCGGTCATGACATCGGCACTGTTTCACCTCCTTAATTATGTCTGCAAACGTTTTAGTAGTCAATCGAATTATTTTAGGAGGTGGTTTGCACGGGCAGACGACAGACACTGTACACAGGTCCATGGCTGGAGGAGGACGTGCATGTGCTGTTGTTGTGTGCGCCGCCGTGTCCTCGCGATGACGCAATGACGCATGAATAGTAAAACAAAACATTTGCGCACATGATATTTTAGACGAAAGAAAACTTTGATTAAACTTCGCGAATGTGGTCGCACCAAATATATTTTTTGGAAGACGTTTTTGATCGACTCGGTCGGATTTTGACTTAATTTTTTTTTTTTTTTTATTGTCACTCCAAATGCCAATAAAATCATCTGGGTCGCACGTATTTAATAGGGTCGGTCGCCAACCGGAAACCAACATATTTTTTTGTTAGGCCTTATTTTGGGGGGTCATGGCCTGAAAAGTGCACACAGAAATAATTTAGCTTGCTGCTATTTGAAAACTTGAGATATTTTTGAAGGTCATTGGATTGTCAGGACGACTGGCCCCGGGGAACATCAGTTAACCACAAGACCCCTAGCGAAGGGTATATAGGCCTGGAAATTGGGCTAAATATTCTGGAAAAGTTTTGGAAAAGTTTTGGAAATTCATTGCTAAAAATGTGTGGGGACCCTGTTAAATACAAAAATGTAAAGTCTATTGAAAGCCGTTTGTAAAGTCATATCAGCTGTTTCACTGGGATGGGCATGGCAGTGCTCCCTACTGAACAATATAGACTGAGATCAGTTTACTGATCCGGTCTGAGTCTAGAGTTCATACAGAAAAGAAAGTGTAGACAGGGCCGAAAATGGAAAATTCTGTAACCATGTAGGCATTTTTGAGTAAAAGTTGGCATCCAGCATTTTTTCAAAGTTCAATGTGTCCCCAATAAGAATCCACCGGATGCCAGTGAAATAAGGGTCCCAGTTTTTTTTATTCCTCCGCCAAAGAAGATATGGTTTCACCACCACTTGTTTGTCTGAGCGTCTGTTTGTAAGCAGGATTACGGAAAAACTACTGCGCCAACTTTTATGAAACTTGGTGGAAGGGTGTAGCATGGGCTGATGATGAACCAAATTAACTTCCCATGCCCCTCGGCCATAAGGGGTCGGGGCAATGGGCGTGGTCAATCGCTAAAATACACCCAACTCCCAAATGGCTTCACATAACGCCACAAAACTTTGTAGCAGGGATGGTCATCGCCTAAGAAAGAACGGATGCACTTTACACATCCACTGGCTAAAAGAGGGCACGGCAACCTAACAGAGCCCAGCACAGCCCACCAGAGCCCATGGGGGGGGGTCCTCTCCCAGAAACTTTTTACACAGTATAGGCTATGTAATTTCCTGTATTCATTTTAACAGGGAGTTTGATTGCCCAAAAAACAGGACAAATTCAGGATACATTTCAATTCAGGAGCCAAGAAGGAGAGAGAAAACTCAGGAGTCTCCTTCTAAAATCAGGAGTGTTAGCAGAGTGCCTCTGACTGTCTGTGGAGTACAGTGGACTCTCCACCTATGTACTGTACGTGTATGCTTGTTTGTTTAATTGGATTGAGTTTTTTAACCACCAACACCATGATCGCGATGACTGTAGTGTGCCATGACTCTAGCAAAACTTTTATTCCAACATTGGGATTTTTTTCTGTGACAATGCTCTTGAAAAGTCATTTAGAGTATGACTGTTGTTTGTTGTTTGTTGTTCTGGATACGCCTTACATTGCCATGATTGGTTGTATGTTATCACAAACAAGTATTAGTTTGATTTAAAAAAAGGGATATTTGTCTTTTGAGACATTTTTTGAGCAGTCCTCCCTTCACAATGATAAGAGCTTCTTGGGACCCCACCTCACGGGTTCTGGTTCAGGCTACTAATCACACAGCTGCTAGTGAGAGGGAAAAGTTACTCTGGGTATGTTATACTGTAGCTGAACACGATCATCAAATGACCAAATATGTTTTTCTCTCAGATGCCTCTGGTGTGGAAGAACCTCAAATTACCCAAACAACAGGTAAAACCTTAATTTATCTCTGACCTGTGTATTTGATCCTGAAATCAAACTAGGAACTAGGGGGGTCTTGTGCACTCGGGGAGAAAAAAAATGTCCAGCCACGATCATCCATTCCATAGATATGGGCAGTTGAATGAGGGGTGGTTTTCCCCCACAACAACAGGAAGTCGACGTGGTGTTTTTTTTTGTGATCACGTGGTTTGCTGCCTCTGTGCCTCTGAAGGACTCAGATGGTGATCGCTGGTTTGCAAAACAGCGCCATCTGATGGAAAAACACTGAAAACACCGAAAACACCAAAACTTGTCAAACACGTCTTTGGCACGTTGAGCCTTTGGAAAAAACACGTAAAACACGTCAATGGTACTGGATGAGTTAAATGATCTACACCATGAATTTAAACAAATATATGTATATTTAATATCATATTGTTTATGTCCCTCAAACGTTTTTCAACGGGTTTGAGTCTAAATCAAGCCTCAGATATACTCATTCCAACTAACTTCTCTCTGGCTTATAAAGCACTTTCACCTGCAATACCACATTGTCCTGATTTGGCAAAGTACAAAAAGAAAAAATAATATATATCTTTATTTGTTTTATGTTTTATGTTGGAACTGAGAAACGGGAAGGATTGTATCGCTTGTGACGTCACGTGCGGGGGCAAATCAGTTTGGCCTGTTTTACATAGTAAAACCCCAAATATGCTGTGAAAGCCTGAGTGCTCAAACTGGGGTATTTTTGGGGATAGAAGAGGTAGGGGAGACAAAAAACACACAAAAAAGGACAAGTTAAAATTCATGGTGTAGTCCCTTTAAGAGAAGACTGTGCAAGCCATTATCCCCAATGCAACCGTATGCTCTCTCCCTCTCTGCCAGTGTTGCCAGGTCTGCTTATTAAGCCATTGCGAGCCATTGCGATTTATTATTTTAAAATAGCTGACATATATGTTTGAAGTGCTCATGTGGCCTATAGTTGCTTCTTTTGGGCTTGTTTTCATAGACCTGGTTGCTCATTCCTCTCAAAATCTGCTCTCTGCCATTGAAAGAGAGACGTTGCCTTGGAATAAATTTATATTTGATACACAGAATTATCACTCACACATTGCTGGTTGTAGAGAACTTTAAATTACAGCAATCTGCTTGTGTTCTGGATTAATCTATACTCTTCTTAACTCCGAAAGCATTGGACACTATATCTGACATTTGCTTCATACGCTGTAGCCTTTGATTGCCTTTGAATAAAACCATATTTGATCGACATAATTATCACCCACATGTTGCTGATTATAGATAATTTTATATTATTGTGATCCGTTCATTATTTCCTGGGCAGTGGATTAATGAAACTGAACGTAACGAATGGCATCGTGCGATGGAAGGCACAAATCATTGTCTGCTTTGATCATCATCTATCATCTTATATAAACACAGTTGACACAAGGAATTGACACTCTCACTTCTGCTGATTATAGGAAAATTAGAATCACAGAGATTTGTTGAGAATTAGGAGAGAGAGCCTTTGCATGTTGTGCTATTGAGCGCCCGGCCGACTCCCGACATGTCAATATGCATTTCTCGCTAACATTTTTAGCGGTGCCAGCCGCTCTACTCTTGACTATGTCCGTCCGTATGTCCGTTTGTCCGTTATGTCCGTTTCAGCACGGGCTTTAAACAGCTATAACTCCAGTTCGCAGCATGCCAGCAAGTCCAAATTTGGTATGTGGACTTACACCACTAATTGGGACGAGCATTGATTGCTGAAGCCCCGCCCCGCCCTATTATAGCGCCACCAGGAGGCCACTGTGTCCGTTTCAGCACGGGCTTTAAACAGCTATAACTCCAGTTCGCAGCATGCCAGCAAGTCCAAATTTGGTATGTGGACTTACACCACCAATTGGGACGAGCATTGATTGCTGAAGCCCCGCCCCGCCCTATTATAGCGCCACCAGGAGGCCACTGGCTTTAAACAGCGCTTTACACAGCTATAACTCCAGTTCGCAGCATGCCAGCAAGTCCCAATTTGGTATGTGGACTTAGACCACCAATAGGGACGAGCATTGATTGCTGAAGCCCCGCCCCGCCCTATTATAGCGCCACCAGGAGGCCACTGGCTTTAAACAGCTATAACTCCAGCTTGCAGCATATGCCACCAAGTCCAACTAATACCACCAATAGGGACCAACTGTAATTACATAAGCCCCGCCCCCTCTGTCTTCCCATTGGCTGGGCTTTAAACAGCCAGAACTCCAGTTCACAGCATGCTACTGAGTACAAATTTGGTACGTGGACTCAGACCACCAATAGGGACGAACTGAAATGTAGTAAGCCCCGCCCCCTCTGTCTTCCTATTGGCTGGGCTTTAAACAGCCATAAGTCCACTTTGCAGCATGCTACCAAATACACATTTACCACGTGAACTTAGACCACCAATAGGGACAAGCTGTAATTGCTGAAGCCCCGCCCCCTCTGTATTGTCATTGGCTGGGCTACAAACAGCCATAACTCCAGTTTGCAGCATGCCACCAAGTCCAAATTTGGTATGTGGACTTACACCACCAATAGGGACGAGCATTAATTGCTGAAGCCCCGCCCCGCCCTATTATAGCGCCACCAGGAGGCCACTCATCAAAGGCACCGCTTCCTTCACACAGGGTGGGATTTTTAGCGGTGCCAGCCGCTCTACACCTGACTATGTCCGTCCGTATGTCCGTTTGAGCCCGGATGTCCGTTGCTATAACTCCAGTTCGCAGCATGGCAGCAAGTCCAAATTTGGTATGTGGACTTACACCACCAATTGGGATGAGCATTGATTGCTGCAGCCCCGCCCTGCCCTATTATAGCGCCACCAGGAGGCCACTACACTTGACTATGTCCGTCCGTATGTCCGTTTGTCCGTTATGTCCGTTTGAGCCCGGATGTCCGTTTGAGCACGGGCTTTAAACAGCTATAACTCCAGTTGGCAGCATGCCAGCAAGTCCAAATTTGGTATGTGGACTTACACCACCAATTGGGACGAGCATTGATTGCTGAAGCCCCGCCCCGCCCTATTATAGCGCCACCAGGAGGCCACTGGCTTTAAACAGCGCTTTACACAGCTATAACTCCAGTTCGCATGCCAGCAAGTCCAAATTTGGTATGTGGACTTACACCACCAATTGGGACGAGCATTGATTGCTGAAGCCCCGCCCCGCCCTATTATAGCGCCACCAGGAGGCCACTGGCTTTAAACAGCGCTTTACATAGCTATAACTCCAGTTCGCAGCATGCCAGCAAGTCCAAATTTGGTATGTGGACTTAGACCACCAATAGGGACGAGCATTGATTGCTGAAGCCCCGCCCCGCCCTATTATAGCGCCACCAGGAGGCCACTGGCTTTAAACAGCTATAACTCCAGTTTGCAGCATATGCCACCAAGTCCAACTAATACCACCAATAGGGACCAACTGTAATTACATAAGCCCCGCCCCCTCTGTCTTCCCATTGGCTGGGCTTTAAACAGCCATAACTCCAGTTCACAGCATGCTACTGAGTACAAATTTGGTACGTGGACTCAGACCACCAATAGGGACGAACTGAAATGTAGTAAGCCCCGCCCCCTCTGTATTCCTATTGGCTGGGCTTTAAACAGCCATAAGTCCACTTTGCAGCATGCTACCAAATACACATTTACCACGTGAACTTAGACCACCAATAGGGACATTCTTTAATTGCTGAAGCCCCACCCCCTCTGTATTGTCATTGGCTGGGCTACAAACAGCCATAACTCCAGTTAGCAGCATGCCACCCAGTCCGAATTTGGTTTGTGGACTTACACCACCAATAGGGACGAGCATTAATTGCTGAAGCCCCGCCCTATTATAGCGCCACCAGGAGGCCACTCATCAAAGGCACCGCTTCCTTCACACAGGGTGCGATTTTTTCTTCACAGACGCCTTGGTGCAGTGGGTGGAGATGATGAAGATAGAAAGTGGTGAGGAAGGTAAACACACACGCACGCACGCACGCACGCACGCACGCACACACACACACACACACACACACACACACACACACATACACATACACACACACTTAATCAATTATACAATGGACTCTAAGTCTTGGGATATTTGGCGGCTACCAATGATATAAGAGGTTGCACCAGATTTTTCAAGCCGTTTAGCTACTTTTTTGGCATCCCAAGTTGTTGGACGCCTCTTACAACCAACCTACAGTATGTACATGTCCTAGGCTGCCAAAGATAAAGACAAGTAGATTGTACCTATAATCTAGCTCTGTGATGGTATGGAGGAGCGGCTGGCATTTAGCTCGCACGCACGCACGCACGCACGCACGCACACGCACACGCACACGCACACAGTGATAAAAACAAAAATGTTGACTATCTGTCCCAAACCCCAATCTCATTTGTCTATATTATCCTTGCATCCAAGAATCTAATGCTCAGGAATCCAGTCATTGTCCTGGGGCCTCTTTGAAACACAGAGGAGACCACAGACCCCTGCCTCGTTCCCACAGTGTTATTGACATCACCAGTAAGGAGAGAGAAAAGACTCATAGAGGATTCACTCGGTCTCTCAGCTCACCTCACTTGGTTTTAGAGGTACGCTTTATTTTGAGGAGCAACCTTTACTTCGACCCCCCCCCCCCCTAAGATTACAATGTTGCAATATTTAACAATTAACAATTATAACTAATCAATATCTTTATTGTTTTCTATTTTAAGCCCATTACAGAATTTGCACCAGAAATCTGTGAAGACGAGAGAGAGAAAAGATACCGGTATCAACCATTTTTTCCCCCTAATGTTCATCTTATAATGTAGATGAGAGCTTCAGCTTTTTTATTATTATTATTATTATTATTATTACACTAATATATTTCTTTCTTTCTTTCTTTCTTTCTTTCTTTCTTTCTTTCTTTCTTTCTTTCTTATTTACAAAAAAAATCTTTATTTCTTACAATAAAATCACTTAAAACTCCTTTTCAATTATGTCCTGTTCCGGTTCAGATGCCACCACCAGGCTGGCCTGTTCCATTGCAAGGAGACAAACTTGGTGTTTGGGATGGAGGGGGAGGGAGAGGTGCTCTATAAGACAGCTCACTGGAACCCAGGCTTTCTACATCACACAGGAAAGAGGCCTGCTGGGCCGCTCTATCAGATTACCTGTGTGAGAGGCTCTGCCTATCAACTGCACCTCCCTCACTGTGAATTCTTAGATATACTCTCAAGTAAGTCATATATTTTTCTGTCAGAGAACGTAAGGGCTACAGTTAAACTTTGTAAAGAGGATCACAGTTCACAGTTGCTGCTGATTGGCTCAGCAGCAGATTTGAACACATGGAGGTGTCATATGGGTTTTCTGTTCAAATCTGCTGCTGAGCCAATCAAATTAAACGACGGTAAACTGAACCGGAACAAGAAATGGGAATGCCACCTTCTGGAAAAGGGATCTACAGTTATGCACAGAGTTTATTGGCAGTCTAACACAAGCCCTGGTTAATGGTTGCTAATCCAAAACAAATCTTTTTATTTGTCTCCCCCCCCATAGAGTACAGGCAGCAGTTATTTCATGTCGCTCACATAACCAAAAAGGGACGTGTGACATTCATACGGCCCAACATGTTAACAGAGACGCACGTTATAATCAACATCATGGGGTTCTGTGAATGTGGTCTGGTCAAGGACAAGGATGCTCCCATCAACCCTGTTAGAGCTCTGGTGTATCTGCTGTACCAGTATGACCCTGATGATGAGGAATCCACTATTAATGTGTTGATGCTGACGGCTCAAGTTGCCATCAAGGAGGTGAGCTGTTCTGAACATAAAAAAATAAATAAAAAAATACTAATTTAGGGGAATATAAACACAAAAACAAATGAACATTAATTAATGTGAATGTCCCCTACCCTAAATGTGATCAATCTTCTCTAGGTTATAGCTGACAGGGAGTCGATGTGTCGTCTTAAAGAAACTTTAATCAGCGTGTCTCCGCAGTGTAAACTGATCCCTGAACAGAACTACTGCCTGACTGTTCATCCAGAATATGAATTGGAACCTAAGGTAAAATAAATGACTGTATTCTCTATGTTGAAGATAAAGTTACGTAGCAGCCGACAATGTAAAATCCTCCAATAATGTAACTTGGCATTGATTTTGGGGCCAATCTTCCTGTAGGACTCCTTTACTATTGCCAGTAGTTATTTTCCTTTCCCTACTGAGTCTGCAACCAGAGCAATGTCATCTACGTAGTCGAGGTCGGTAATCATGATGGGATGTACTCGCTTAGTCTTCCTCGGGACCAACGCGACCCCAGTGCCTCCTCCCTGCTACCGATTGCGAACCTCAGGCCATGGTCCAGGGGGCTAGGGTATCACTTTTACTACAGTCAGGCACGTTGTGGGGAAATTAGCCACGGGGGGGGGGGGGGGGGGGGGGGGTCAGCCACTTATAATATAGCATATGATGTCAGCGGGCCACGATAATAGAGACATTTCTGTTATCGCTATTCGCTATACTGCGATGTCAATATCATTAAATGCAAGCAAGTCATTGTTGTGCTTCCAAACAAAACAGTATAGCTCTACTCATGTTTTCTGCAGTTCTTAATTCTGAGAGAAATACAGACAGAGTTTAGCTGCTGGGGCCCCTGTAGAATATAATAGTTATTTATTTAATATGTTAATAAAAACACGTATGTCTATTTGTTTGACACAGGAAGCAGAATTCTATGAGGATCACAACAACTGTTGTGCCCCCAAATTTGTGGTGACGTTGACAGACAAATGTAAATGCCTGCAAATGAGGCTGACTGAAATGAAAGGTTCAGGAAACAAACAGTCCCAGAACCCTGAAATTGTGTGGGAACGCCGGGTTAAAATACCAAATGGCCCATGGAACAATACACCTCATTCTGGTGAGAATACTGTGGATAACCAATGAATTGAAAATAATGCATTTGTTTATGATAGAATTTTGATTATTGATTGGTCCAGCTGTGCCAGATATTAACCGTTCACAGACACACAAGCAGACACACAGACACACAAACAGATGGGCGAAAACAATAATCTCCGGCCTGGCAGAGATAATAATCTGATTAATACCCAAGGACATTATTAAACTGAATTATCAGAATTATCTATAATCATTCATTCAGCTACTACTTTAATAACTATAATTATTTCATATAGTTTAATATTTAACTATGAAATATCAATTAGTACATACTGCAATAAGGCTTTCACTTCTGTCATCCACAGGACCATCTGAGCAAAAGAGAATGAACAGCTGCCACAGCAGCCTTTCTGTTGAAATGAACAGCAGCCTTTCTGTTGAAGGTACAGATCCATTCTCTTCACTGTTCCTACACAGTATATTTTCATTTAAATGTATTGATTTATTTCCTTCAGCTTCAACCAATCTTAAGACATGTATTACAGTATGCTATCTAATAATGACATCATAGTTACTCCAGTCATTATTCCTCCACTTATTCCCCCTTCACTGCTAATTGTCGGCGACTCCATCATTAAACACATCCACTTTCCCAATGCAATTACGCGCTGTTTTCCCGGAGCGACCGTCCCGATTCTCTTGGAAAAACTCCCTGGTGTCCTCAATTCAATCCCATCGTCCATCACAAAGGTCCTGGTGCATATTGGCACGAACGATTCAGCCCGTCACACTTCCGAGGTGACAAAACAACACTTTTTACGCCTCATTGATTTTTTAACTAGTAGTGGAATGATATTTTTTATTTCCGGCCCCATTCCAACGCTCACTGGTAGCGACGAGCGCTTCAGCCGTATCGCCAGTCTAAACACTTGGCTCATCAGGCTGTGTCGGCTCCATGATCTTAATTTCGTAGATAATTTTAACTTGTTTTGGGGCCACGCCTCCTTTTTTAACTACGGTGGTCTCCATCCAAATAAATATGGAAGTTTAACGTTAGCTGCTAATCTAGCTCTCAATGTACGTCACTACACAGCCCTGACTACTGACCAGTCCGTCAGCTATTGACATCCCCCTGGTCCTTGCTCCCAGCACTTTAGTTCCGCCCCGCTCTCCAGTCCACTGGCTTCTGGGCTCGGACCACAAATCTCATCTCCCATTTGTAATCTCATGGCTATTTCTGCTTCTGTAAACCCTGATACTCATCTATCACACATCCCAATTCTAATCACCTCCAGACAACCCATACACACCAGTACTAGACGTTGCGTGGATCACGCCCTTCTCAGACCCCTGAGACGGTCTATTTCACCCCCCAGTCCAGACTTCACTAATCTCACGATGGCTCTCTTTAATACGAGATCCCTGAATCTTAAAACCAGTTGGCTGAACGACCTTTTCACCGCCCGCTCCCTTGATTTTTTGTTTCTCACAGAAACATGGGTTCAGCCTGGTGACTGCACACTCTTTCCTGATCTCCTCCCCCCCATTGCTCCTTTTTTTAATTCCCCGAGGCCCCTAGGCATAGGTGGTGGCCTAGCTACTGTCTATAAATCCCATCTATCATGTCGATTGACTCCAGCTATAGGCTATTCCAGCTTTGAACTCCAACTGTTTGAGCTGAATCTATCCTCCCCCGTGCTCTTTGCCCTGGTCTATCGCCCCCCAAAATCCAAGGATTTTATTAATGAATTTGGAGACTTTCTATCCGGGATAATGATAAAGTACGATCACATCATAATTTGCGGGGACATGAATATTCATGTCTGTTGTGAATCTCGTCCCCTAGTTAAAGACTTTTTAAATCTCATTGAGTCTTTTAATCTCACCAGATCTATTACCGGCCCCACTCATGAAAAGGGCCACACACTGGGCCTTGTTCTGTCTTTTGGCCTCACTATCTCTGTTTTTGACGTTTTTCCTATTCCATGCATCTCAGACCACTTTCCTATATTATTCACCACCTCCATCCCTTGCTCAGTGGTTAATGCTGGTCCCCCTGCACGCCGCACACGCTCCATTAACCCCTTAACTGCCCCCCAGTTCTCCCTTATCTTCAACCAATCATTGCTTAACACCCTGGCCTCTCCCTGTGCTCTCAGTGCTGAAGCTCTTCTCGCCCTTCTCAACTCCACCTGTACTGATATTCTGGATTCTATTGCTCCCTTTCGCCACAACAAACGTACTAAATCACCACACGAGCCCTGGTTAAATGACTCAACCCGCGCCCTCAGACGCCTCAGCAGGTGTGCAGAGCGAAAATGGCGCAAAGACAGGCTCCACGTCTCCTTGGACATTTTACGGGGCTCCCTCCTCGACTAAATGGTAAATGGTGCATTTATATAGCGCTTCTATCCGAAGCGCTTTACATTGATTGTGCCATTAACCCATTCACACACACATTCATACACCAATGGCGGAGGAAACCATGCAAGGCACCAACCTGCTCATCGGGAGCAATTAGGGGTTCAGCGTCTTGCTCAAGGACACTTCGACACTAACTCTAGGGGAGCGCCCCAGCCCGGGATCGAACTGGGAACCTTGCGGTTTTCCAGTTCACTCTACCCGGCCACTCTACCCCTGAGCCACTGCCGCCCCTCGACTACCAGAGAGCAGTAAAAGTTGCAAAATCATCCTACATCTCCAATCTTGTCTCCACTAACAGCCATAAACCCCAGGTTCTCTTTAATATTTTCAACTCCCTCACTAACCCCCGCGAAGCCCCTCCCATTGTCCCATCCATCGCCCTCTGCATCAAGTTTCAAAACTTTTTTATTGACAAAATTTCTGACCTTAGGGCAGCACATTCACTCACAGCCTTAGATCCCACCTCTTCTCCTTGTCCTGCAACTCTCTCTCAGTTTGAGCCTATTTCACTCTCTGCCCTTACTGACATAGTCATGCTCCTACGCCCGTCAAATTGTCCCTCTGACTGCATTCCCCCCCGCCTTCTCAAAGAGGTTTTTGGTGCGGTTGGTCCTAGTGTCCTCTTACTAATAAATTCTTGCCTCACATCTGGTTTTGTCCCCCCCGCCTTTAAACATGCTGTTGTACACCCACTACTGAAGAAGAAAAATCTCGACGTTTCCATCCTCTCCAACTTTAGGCCCATTTCACAGCTCCCCTTTTTATCCAAAGTCCTTGAGAAAGTCGTGTACTCACAACTTCAGTCATTTTTATTATCTCATGGTCTCCATGAAAAGGTCCAGTCTGGCTTTAAACCTGGCCACAGCACAGAGACAGCCCTTCTTAGAGTTTTTAATGACCTAATTTTAACTGCTGATAACAGGTCCCCTGCTGCACTGGTGCTCCTCGACCTTTCGGCGGCCTTTGACACGGTAGACCACAATATTTTATTATCACGCCTTGAACACCTTGTTGGCATCTCCGGCACTGTCCTCACTTGGTTCCAGTCCTACCTCTCAGATAGAACCTTCTCCGTGCACATAGGGGAATTTGCGTCACCTGCGACTCCCCTCTCTTGTGGAGTGCCCCAAGGCTCCATACTAGGTCCGATTTTATTCCTCCTTTACGTACTACCGCTAGGATCAATTTTTGCAAAGCACAATATGCCCTTTCATTGCTATGCAGATGACGTACAGATCTATTTTCCGCTAAAAACCGACTCCAATGATCCATTCCACCCATTTCTCACCTGTTTCCACGATGTTAAGGCCTGGATGGACACCAATTTTCTCACCCTCAATGAAAATAAAACAGAAATCTTAATTTTTGGCCACCATCCTGTCCCACCCTCCAACTCCCTGGGCATTTTAAATTCAAATATCCATTCCTCTGCCAAAAATCTAGGTTTTATTTTTGACAACAATTTTAAACTTGACAAACATATCAGCTCTGTCGTCAAGTCAAGCTTCTTCCAGTTAAGACTCATAGCTAAAGTCAAAGCGTATCTCCCACAAAAACAGATGGAGATGGTCATACATGCCTTTATCACCTCCAGATTAGACTACTGCAACTCACTCTACACTGGCATTGATCAGGCTTCACTTAGGCGCCTACAGCTGGTCCAGAACGCAGCCGCCCGCCTCCTCACCGGCACTAAAAAACGCGACCAAATAACACCAGTCCTGGCCACTCTTCATTGGCTCCCTGTTCATTTTAGAATAGAATTTAAGGTTCTTTTATTTGTATTTAAAACCATTCACGGCCTGTCCCCCTCCTATCTCTCTGACCTAATTGAGCCCCATATTCCAACCAGGGCCTTGAGGTCTGCGGATAAGCTACTGCTGGTCCCTCATATGACCAATTTGAGGAGTAGGGGTGACCGTGCTTTTGCGGCTGCGGGCCCCAGGCTCTGGAATTCGTTGCCCCTCCCCATTAGATCTGCCCAGTCGATTGGGGCTTTTAAAAATGTACTAAAAACTAATTTATTCTCTCTTGCTTTTAGTCGCACCTAGCTATCCTGCTCTGTCCCAACTTTGCATTGTTTTGTTTCTCTTTTGTTTTTCTTTTGTTTTTGGCCCTGTGTATATATCCTTTGTTGATGCTTCTTTGTGTCTAATTACCTTATTTTAACCATGTTCAGCACTTTGGTCGGCTTTGAGCTGTTGTAAATGTGCTATACATTTGATTTGATTTGATCTTTTGATTTGCATAAAGAAATAGAGCAGTTCTTTAAGAAGAAGCGGGCGGATTTAGTCGGTAAAGTCAAGAACGTGGGGCCCATCCTTGATGATCTGCGTGCTATGGGGTTCCATCCAGAAATGGCCTCCGTCTGCGGTACGAAGCCAACGGAAGAATGCATGAGGAAGGTCATTGACTGTATGACCAGCACTGCATTAAAAGAGGCCCTGTTCAACGCCCTTCTCAAGTATGAGGAGTCGCTCATGATGGATTTCCTGGGAGAAAACTATGTGAGGAATTCTGGGAAATCTCATGGTCAGTGGTGGAATAAGTACTAAACATTTTTTACTTGAGTAAAAGTATCAATACTGCAATGTAGAGATACTCTGTTACAAGGAAAAGTTTGGAATTCAAAATGTACTTGAGTAAAAGTACAAAAGTATTGGCATCAAAATGTACTTAAAGTACCAAAAGTAACAGTGCTCATTATACAAAATGTCCCATTTCAAGTTTTCAAATGCATAAAAAATCTTTTGTGATTAGCAGATCTACAAGCTCACAATGCATTGCATCGCAACGCATTGTGAGCTTGTACAAAACCAAACTCAGCTGAGTATGAATGACAGTAAAGAAGTTTCAAGGAATTGTATGAGGGGAAAGTTTTGAAAATGGCCTAAGTATGACCCTAACAAAAACGCTTTTTAGCCGTTTTAGTCTAGGCAGAATTTCAGAAAATGTGCTTTAAGGGCACGGTCACACCAAACTATGGCTGCCGGCTGATTAACTCAGGTTGTGAGTGCGGCCAGCGCATTCTAAAAAACGGAGTAGCTTGCAGCACATTATCTCGCAATAACCAATGATGCACCTGTCACTCACTTTCAGGACCCTCCCCGTAGCCCGCAGTTGCTCAATCGCGCCAAAAGCACCATGTCGCTTCCTGAGTCTTGGCACTGTCCACCTTCGACTCACCTGATTGGACAGAGGGGGTAAAGCAGCATCTGTCTCGAGCATTTATCTGCTTCAAGTAGACATGGCGTATAGAACGCATAAACGCAAGGTGTGCGCGACACACAGAAAGATGTGCAGGACCATCAAACCACACCATTCCCATAGGGGCGGCAGTGGCTCAGGGGTAGAGTGGCCGGGTAGTGTGAGCTGGAAAACCGCAAGGTTCCCAGTTCGATCCCGGACTGGGGCGCTCCCCTAGAGTTAGTGTCGAAGTGTCCTTGAGCAAGATGCTGAACCCCTAATTGCTCCCGATGAGCAGGTTGGTGCCTTGCATGGTTTCCTCCGCCATCGGTGTATGAATGTGTGTGTGAATGGGTTAATGGCACTATCAATGTAAAGCGCTTCGGATAGAAGCGCTATATAAATGCACCATTTACCATTTATTTGCCATTTACCCATTGAAAAGCATTGGCAGAATCCACCCTCATAAGTAGAATTAAAGTGCGGTGTGACCGTGCCCTAAGTGCTGAAGGCATGCATGTTTTAGGGCATGCATGTTTTAGGGTTTAAACCTGGTGTAGGGGTATTAAGGGGTGCTGAATCCAAATCTGCTGTATGCCCATTTATAAAATGGCTGCTAATGCCTCAAAATGTACCATTTTGAACACTATACTGAACTATATTAAAAACATATATTTCTGACTAAACAAGTGTTGAAAGTCACGTTAATTAATCAGAGAGCATCAATGATCAAGCAGTCGGCCCCAGAAGAGTCAAACTAGCAACAGGTCCTGCCATTCTACTCCCGTTTTGTGTTATGAAGTGTGACCAAATATATCTGTATAGTGTAAGCTGTTTGTATGCAGGTGTCACTGAAACTTACCCCAGATGCTCTCCTGGTCCTTTGAAGAAAATCATAAATACGTCCTTGTTTAATCTACACTTACTGTACAATGTACGTTGCCCGTGACAGGAGGTCCCAGCTGTCCAAGCAAGAGAAGGCGCACACCCGACAAGAACCTTTGTGCATTTGCAGTCTATGAAACGTTTGGACAGTCACAGAGCGACAGATGAAAAGACGGAGTCAATGAGATTATTATACTGTGTTAACATATCGATATTGTGCAAGGACTGATGGATGCACGTTTTGGAGACTGCAGTAGTGAGCTCAGTGGCGTGCTGGCTGCTTTAAACCCAAGGCAACTACATTATATGGATCTTCTGTCGCGGTCCGCTCCGCTCCGCGGGCCGTGGACTCTGACTTTATTATTTAGACCTTCCTGCCCTTATAAGGTCTTGGACTTATTAGGCCTTTGTTCTGTTCTGTATCTAGTCTTGTTATTCTGTTACTCTGTTGTTGTTGCCCTGCTTTTGTTCTGTACCTTATTATTTTGTAGTCTTGTTTCCTGTTCTGCTTAGTTATTGTTACCTGTCTTGTCTCACCTCCCTGTTGATTAGTCATGTTCTCCTCCTGTGTCCTCTTAGTCCCTCAGCCTATCCCAGTGTTGATTGTCTGTTGAGTTCACCTGTGTCCTTGCTTGTTCATTGTGTCTATTGTTACATGTAGTATGCCTTGGTTTCTGCTCCTTTTAGTTTGTATTCCTGTTCTTTTAGTTAATAAATACTTTAAACCGGCCTGTTGGCTTCTGTCTCTCCTGCACTTGAGTCCTACAATCCTGCCCTGACTCAGCCCGTGACATCTTCAGAGATTAGCTGGCATTCCACTCTACTACTGTGAAACGGGTGACTTGTAACAAGTTATCCTTAATACTATGGACTGAAGAGTGCCTGTGGGAGATAACAGAGCTTGTCCCCACTTTACAGTTGACTAACAGTTCAGTTCAACTGATTTCCTTAGTCAAAACTTGAGAAAAGACTTTAAAAGGCGCTGATATTTGACTAAAACATTATGCCATTACCCTAACTGTCATGACATCTACAGGTAGGCCTAATTGCATGTAAATGCTTGTACATCAATTTTAATGCTAGGTAAAACATGGATTACAAAATGGCACATTCAAAATGTGCAGCGGGTGTCAAGGGTTATACTGTAGTTCTGGACCTATAGTCTTGTAGATCTCAGTAGTCTGAGATCTACAAGCGAGCTTGTAGAGCTTGTAGAGTAGCGGGGGAGGAGGTAGCGGAGCCGTGAGGAGCCGCTCCCCAAACAATTGAGCACAGACTCAGCCTCAGACATGGTCAGAATCTAAACGCAAACGTTTAATCCACCATGGCTACCTATAACAATAGATATGCTGCCCGTTTCCAGAATTGGTGGGTGAAATTAAGATATACAGGAGCAGAGAATCCACCCAACCGGGACTATGTAGCAGAACACCTGTTGCTTAGCTCTGGCATTCGAGTGCAGGACATCCACTCGTTTATTGGTATGCCAAACAAAACGGAATTTGAGGTTTGCTTTACTACTGAATCAAGCCTGAGGAGATTCTTAGAAGCACAAAGGCTGGCGTCAACTGAAAATAAATGGAAAATGTGGAATATCGACTCATCGATTGAACTGGACGAGAAGACAATGTGAAGTTAAACTCTGGGCGAGTGCATGATGAGGACGTGGACTGCTTTTTACAACGATATGGAGTAATTCAACAACCAGTCTTTAAGCCTCGTGATAAGTTTGGATTCTGGTACGGGGTGCGAAAATATCGCATTAAACAACGACGAGATGACGACGGACAGTTTATAACAATACCGAACTGTTTAACTCTCGGCCCATTTCGTGCGACCATCACGTATGCAGGCCAAGAGCCCCAATGTTATATATGTCAAGATCCAAATCATCAAGCCCGTTTATGCCCACAGATTAAATGCAGGAAGTGTGGCTCTTTTGGGCACACAGCTTTAACCTGCCAAAACAGCCCGGTGTGTAATCTGTGCGGAATGGAAGGACATATATTCTCTGAGTGTCCAGATTCCTATGCAAACAAAGCCAAAAGAAACAGAACACAGACCAACAAGGGTGATATTCCGACCACAAGCCCAGCAGCTCCAAATGAAAACCCACTCGCCCAGATGACAGAACAACGGGCACCTTTACCACCGAGAGAGAGAGACGTACTACCTGCTGCAGCGACGCCGCACCCCGGCGTGACCGAGGCGGAGGAACCGGCAGCGCTGGAAGAGGAGAGGAGAGAATCGACAGCATCTGAAGACGAGAGGAGAGAAACGACAGCACTGGAAGACGCACGAGAAGAAGATAACATCATCAGAGCGCAGGAAAGTAACATGGAAGAGGCACAAAATCATGGAAACGATTCTAATTCACATTCACACCAGCAAGCCCGTAGCTGGGCCGAACAAGTGGATGAACAGGACTACGATGACAGAGACCCCTCCATAACTTTTTATAAACTCCCAGATGCAACACCTTTTTCACCTGCACTAACACATCGTCGAGGACCATCAACCAGTACCCCCTCGACTACACGCAAAAGATCTCTACCCCTTGACTCCTCTGAAGACCACCCAGCTATTAACACAGCGCGAGCGCAACATGAGATAGGTACATCTCGACCACGAAAGAAAGCTCCCAAGTAGTCCGTCTGTGTAGTAGACTCCACACACTTTTACTATGACTGCTTTTTTTGTAGGATCATGGAATTTACGAGGTATACAGTCAAAGAAATATAGAGAAGAAAAAATAAATTATCTATTAGGAACAAACTTTGATATATTATGCATTCAAGAATTGAGACTGAAAAGTGAAGATGTAAATGATGTGATTAGTCTTTGGGAGAAAGCAATTATTTCTATTGGTAATGATTTGGCAGATGGAGTAGGTATTTTATTTAAATCAAAAGATGTTCAGATCCATAAAAGGAGAGACATAATACCAGGTAGACTTTTAATGGTTGATTGTGTTATTAACGGAATTAAAATAAGGATAATTAATGTATATACATCTCAGAAAGCAAACGAGAAAATGCAACTCTTCAGGAAACTACAAGAGATAACGTTTACAGGACACCATGTGATTGTTTGTGGAGACTTTAATACTACTACTGAAAGCAATGACAAAATCTCAAATACACCTTTTAGACTTAGCCCAGAAGGAAAATGTTTGAAAGAAGTAACACACAATGTGGATTTAGTAGATATATTTCGTAAACGTAACCCAAATGGTGAAGGCTTCACTAGATTTGACAGCTCTTGTAAAACAAGAATTGACAGAATGTATACTTCAAAAACGATATATAGTTAACCCTATTAACTATAATACTATTCTTACAGATACATCTGATCATTTGATAATTGTGTCCTTGCTTTCAGTTGGGAAAAACGAAAAAAGAGGTTACTGGAAATTGAATGTTAAATGCCTAGAAAATGTTGAACTCACAAAGGATCTTGAAAAAGAAATCAGGAAATGTTTGAATTGAAATGTTTTACAAAGTCTTATATAGAACTGTGGGAAATAATGAAATGTAGAATTTGCGACTATTTTAAATGTATGTCTAAAGAGATTAACATTGAACGAAATCATAGATATGATCAGCTAACAAAACAAGTCTTAGTTCTAAAATTAAAAAAACATATTGAGTGAGAACGAACAGAAAGATCTACATGACCTAAAAAAAGAATTGAACAGCTATAATAATGAGTTTTTGTTCAATATAAAAAAGGAGGCGGGGTTTAACACTACTTCTGATTCAGGAGTTCTGGTTCCTAAAGCTCTGACGTTATGTAAAAAAAGAAGGGAAAAACGTTTCCTCGAATCAGTTTTAGACAAAGAAGGCTGTGTAGTCTCCGAGGAAAAAGAGAAAAGAAGAGTGATACAAGAAATGTGTTCTGAGAAATATAAAAGATCTGAGACCAATTTTGATAAAATATCAGAATTTTTAGAAGATATTCAACCTTTGTCTAAGGAGAAAACAGTAGCATTATTAGGTGAAATTACAAAAGAAGAAGTAAAAATTGCCATAAAACAACTTAGCGTAAATAAAAGTCCTGGGCCTGATGGTCTGTCAGCTGAACTCTATTTGTTACTCTTTGAACCAATACTTATTACCCTTACTGCAGCCTTCAACGAAGGGATTAAAGAAGGCAGATTGAGTGACTCTTTTTACCTAGGAGTGATGACAATGTTACACAAAAAAGGAGATAGAAGCAATTTAGATAACTATAGACACTTGACTTTGATGAATACAGATTACAAAATATTGGCCAAAGTAATAATGAATAGATTGATGAACATTTTAGACCAAATTATTGAACAAGAGCAAACATGCGCTATAAAAGGTAGAGTGATGTGGGATAACCTCTGTATATTTAGAGACATTATAACTTCGGATGCTGTGAAAGACTTTTATATTATAGGACTGGATCAAAAACAAGCCTTTGACTTGATTTCCCGTGATTACCTCTGGTTAGTGATGAAAAAATATGGTATTCCAAATAGTTTTATAGATATGGTTAAACTGCTATATGCAAGATCTACAGTGAAAATCAATGTCAATGGAGTCCTAACAGACCCATTTGAAATTGAGAAGGGAGTTAAGCAAGGCTGTCCGGTCAGTGCAGCCTTGTACATTCTCGCTATTAATCCACTAATAAAAAGAATAAATAGAGACGTGAATATACAAGGAATAACCATCAGTGCAGGTCAGACAGTAACAGCTTTGGCCTACGCAGATGATGTATCTATCATAATAAGAAACCAAGCTGAAATGAATTTTGTAAACAAACACTTTGAATTATATGAAGAAGTAGCTGGAGCCAAACTCAATCAAGATAAAACAGAAGGAGTTTGGATGGGTATTGATGAAAATAAACCAGAAATTAACGTAATTGTAAAAGATGAAATCAAAGTCTTGGGTCTTTATATAAATAAGGAAAAATGTTGTGAAAAAAATTGGGAGAAGAGAATCATAAAATTAAAAGAAGAAATAAGTAAATATGATAGAATGAAAGCCTCTTATAGGTCCAAAGTGGAAATACAGAAATGCTACTTAATATCAACTCTTATGTTCTTGGGTACGATATTCCCCCCCCCAAGAACATTTTTAACAAAAATGAATAAAATGTGTGTGAACTTCATCTGGGGAACCAACTATGAAATCACCAAGAGAAAGATCAAAAATATAGCTGATGGCATTAAGAGGAGAGCAATCTGGGTTGGGGATCCAAATTCATGGAAAAAAAGATACGGTAGAAGTCGGAATGGTATACCTGACTACAAATTGCTCTATGGTGATTTTATAAAGAAATATGAACACTTGAATATTGACTGGAGCACATTATCAAGTAAAATGTTATATTCTATGATTAATGAGGAAGTAAATGGAGGTATGACTCAATATGAAGGGTTAAATGAGGAAGAAAATGACACATGTGTGAAGAACATCTATGCAAGAAATATATCATATGAAATGCAAGATAGAGCTTTTCTTATTTCCCAAAATAAGCTTCCAGTTAGACATATACTGAGATGGTGTAACAGAGTCAACACAACTGAATGTCCTATACCCAATTGCTCTTACCCCGAAACCTTACAACACTTCTTGTTTGAATGTGATAGATCTAGAAAAGTATGGGCCAGTATGGTGGGAATTGGTTTTAATGCTGAAATAAGTAACAATTCTTGCAGATTTGGTATCTTCAGAGAGACAATGGACAAGGAAAAACATGATTTTTTTGGTGGATCATGTGTGTAGTTGTGGCAAAACTTTGGAAAACACGATGTAAAATGTCATTAGGTCAAGTTCAAATAATTCCACATAACGTGTTTTTTAACCAGATTCTGACCAGCCTTAAAAGGGCTCGTACTCTAGATAAAAATAGAAGAAAAGTAACACCTTGGCACTTTCTACACTTTTAATAATAGATTGGTCTTTTTATTGCCATAAATGAATTGATAAAGATGTGAATATTTATTCTGAAGAGTCTGGGATGTATGTATATTTGTATGGATTTGTTTGTAAGTGTATTTTTGTACTTTTGTAAGAATAAAACAGTCAACCTGGAAAAATATATATATAGTCTCGGGCTTACAGACACAACACTGGCAGAGAGAGAGAGAGAGAGAGAGCTGGCTCAATGGTGCAAAGTTATTTGGACACCTGGGAAGGAATGGCAAGCAGCAGGATGATATTCTGTGTTGTTGTTCATGTAGGCATGTATAGTCAATACAGTGTAAACGCTTTTAAAGACAGGGACATGTATGCAGTTATGTGGCCGTTCTCATGCATTTTTATCGCAAATAGTTTGGGTTGGATGCACACATCCCCGGGTAAGTAAGCCTTGCAGAGCCCATAGGGCAGGATTAGGAGCCTATCTCCTGTTTCTTTAGCATGAGGCAGCTGGATGTCCAAGTACATCCCCTGGACTTGACGCTCGTATGTTGCAGGGACTTACCCCCCCATTCCAACCCTTGATGCTGAGTACCAAGCTTGGAGGCATTGGAATGACCTACAGTACCAAAAGACATAAAGGTTCTCAATTCCCTATACAAACTCAAAACTAACCTAAAATTATTCCTTAAAAGTCCTTAAAATACAAGTGTACATGGTTTAACTCCTTGAACACCTTGAGAGTAGAATCCTCTGACCCCCGCCCCCACCTTTCTCTATAAAAATATACCTTATGACCTTTGTATTGTATTGTATACTGTATGTATTATGTATTACTGATGAATTGAGACAATTGTCCTTTTAGCATAACCTTTGACTGTACTACCTGTACTGTTAATAACCATGTTAATAAAGTATTCAATCAATCAATCAAACAAACAAATTGCATGAAATAGAGGTGTTGGCCATGTGATAAACCAGTGTTTGTGAATGTTGATGAGTTAGTTTTTACCTTTTGGGTCATCTGAATACTTTTGAGTTTTGAATTTTCTTCTTAAACTGACCTAGCCAAGCTTCTGCCAACAGGGGGAGCCCTACGCCCTACCCTCTCATTACAAAGGACTCAGCTGTTAGCAGAAGTCAGGGCCAGATCCTGATGCTGAGACTGCCTCATGCCCATAGGGTCAACAGGGTTAACAATAATGACATGAGCTGTGCTTAAAGTCTGACACATGTTCAACTAGGCTGGATGAACAGTACAACCTGTATGTTCATCCAGCCTGACTGAAGTGACCTGACCTGTAACTAGCCTGGTTCGAGACGAATCTGCCATTGCAAAAAAAAAATGCCCTCTGCAGATTAGGTCTGGCCCCTCTCAACAGAGATCTGATTTCTCTCCCTCCGAAGTTGTGAGGGACCAATCAGGGCCCAGTATGCAAATATGGGGCGGGTTTATCACCTGAGGCATTTTTTTTAATTTGCGCCTTGGAAATGCAGGTTCCAAACAGAGATTCCAACTAATATCTACGCAGTGATATTTGTCTGGCCATGCCAGGCTAACCTGCAACCAGTTGTTCTAGGGCAGGAGTGGGCAATTTAAGATTAACCGTTTGATCTTGAGGGTCTTTTTGGTAGATCATGGAGCAATTTGAAAACCCAAATCCATTCATAGAGTCCATCGTCCAATCATGCTCAGGTTTGCTGGTTTGAATGTAAACCCCAACAAATCATATCAGGGGTACAGTGTGAATTAACCCAGAAATGACCCTGGCGGCTGGCAGCATATAAATGTATATAGGTGCGTTACCTGTTTAGTAGGCATTTAAGCTACTACTATTTGTTGGAGAATATTTTTGTTTAATCAGCAACACCTGTGCAGCAATGGTGAAGAAAGGGGACTTGGAAAGATACTTAATGGAAAAAAAACACCCTTTTTCCTTGACTATTAAATGAAAAACTATAATGAACTGAATCGTTGTATGTACTTTACATGAAACTCGATCAAGTACTGTTATTATTTTAAGTACGTATTTGTCTCATCGGTGATAGTGAAGATATCATCTCAAATCATGTATGAAGAAGTGGGGCTTGGCACATAGCGCAGCGTGTGATTGCAGCGTGTCTGAGCAGACTGCAGAATATGACCAAGCCGGCCTCTTCGACGTAAGACCAGAGACGAGCTCATGGCTGCACGACACTGAGCTGACCATGTGACGATATATGAAAGAAGAAGACGTGAAGAAAGGGAACTTGGAAAGACACTTACGGACAAACCTCAAACCATGTGACTGTCTGGTGAATGTAGATCTCACCACCAGTCTTGAAAAACTGCCGAGTATAGATCTCATTCCCAAAAAGGTCAGAAAGGGCAGCAGGACTAAATATTTAGACTTTCATGAGTAGAAATGATAGTTGAGACTGTTGAGCAGAAAACCCTGAGCAGAAAAGTCTGACCTTCTTGAATAAATCATGAAATGTGTGGTCTTTTTGGTCAGGCTCTCATTTGGACCATATTTCTATGTACAAACGAACATGTGGTATTGAGTTACAGTAGGGAGGGGAGGACAGTTTTGGTTTCTTTTATTGCATGTTAAAACACTGACCACAAAATGTGACAAGGCGTCATACAGCTCAAGTGTCACAGAAAAGAACCAACACCATGAAAACATTTCACTCAGCTGACCAATAACTTTTTGTTTATCCTTTAGGCTAGTAGAAGTCTATCTGCTTAACATATTTGACATCAGTGTCAAAGAGCTTTAGTCACTGTCAACTTCATTTCACCATCAGACATGGCAAAGCTGCATCTGATTTTAGCTCTTCTAGGTAACCTTTAAGTCTTTTTATTGTGTTTTGATATGAATTATTATCATTATAAAGTAAAGTATTATCATTCTTAGGTTGTTATTTTTTTAGTGTATTATTTTGAATGGGTTGCATCTTCATTGACTGTGTTACACTTTGTGGAACTTTATGATGCAGTTTATTTAACTGCTTATTGCATCAGTCAGGATGGGGTCTGATAGAGTCATTTTGATTGATCATAATTTGTCTAGTGTCATATACCTGCTTTAAATGTCAAATTAATATAATAGCTGCTCATATTGGCCTAATTCTGTCATGTCTCCTATTTTCTCCTGTCTCTGTCTATGCGAGGTCAAACAGTTACAGGCCTCTCTGTGGTTATCTTTGTTTTAAGAACACTGTATCTCGATGTTCTCCTCTGCGCTAACAATTCCTTCAGCGCCACTGAAGTCATCACTGACCAGTGACAGGTCAGACCTGGGGTCAACGTGTTATTCGAGACATGTGGACGCTGTTTATTCAAAGATAAACTGTCACACCATCTTCATCATCTTCATCATCTACCATCATCATCCTCATCTGACGACGACGTAATCATCACTATCCACCAATAGCAGGATAACACCTCTGACGGCTGGACGCTCGATGTATCTTCAATGATGTCATATGTTTATGTTACTGGACGCTGTTAAAGTCCAGGGCTTTCTCTGTTTAACGGCAGAGAGAGGCGACGACCGATGATGCGTGAACCTGCTGATACTGTAACCTTCCATTACTCTCTCTCTGAATAATAGACTTTCATTACATCCAATGGCTGCCTGTGTCCTGAGTCTGGTTTTTTCTTGTCGCCTTTGATGAAAGTTACCGGTACTTATATACATACTGATGTGATGTTTTTGCCATGCATAAGTATCTATACATATGGTTGATAAGGAAAAATAACAGCTCTATCAGGGTCTTTGGATTAGAAGTGGAGTTGACAGTCAGACCAGGAGACAACATCACTCTCTCCTGTGATTGCAGAAAATCACCTGGAGCTGACATAGTGTGGTTCAGGAACTGCTCTCATAAAAACCAACCTACTCTTGAAATTAATGAACAAAATCCCCCTTCTAATCTAAAGTATAACAAATCCACTGAACCCTATGATCTGCTGATAGAAAATGTTGCTGATTCTGACCTTGGTCTCTACTTCTGTGGAACCAAGGAGCATTTGTTAGCGGAGGAAAAAGTTACACCATTCTACAAATATGACAACATCACCACAAGGATTTCATTCAGTAAGTACTGTATTCTGCTACGATTGCTTATATTTATTCATTAATATTTACAATCTCCGGGAGCTCCGGTGCAGAAGTGTAATGTCCGGTGTAAGCACAGGTGGGTATTTCTGTTATTAAAGCATTGTTGCTGCCTGTCGCACCTCCGACGGTGCTGCAGTGGTTCTCAACCTGTCGGTCGGGACCACTAGGGGGGTCCACACATGATTTTTTGTCTCGCATTGCGAGGAGTTGTGAGCTTGTAGATCGGCTATTTTCACAATATTTATCTGTGGAAGCGGGTCAAACTAAATGAAATGCCTCAACAACTACAATTCCAAGTACTTGTCAGGGTGGGGGGTCCCCAGTTCAAATATGATTGTTGAGGGGGGTTGCTGCCTAAAAAGGTTGAGAACCACTGGCTTAGAGGATCCTTGTGTGTCCCCACACTCCGTCCCATGTTGTTATTGTGCTTGTGTGTATGTGGAATGAGTCCCAGAAAGTACTAATAACTAATAAACTAATAAAATAATTAATGTATGGTTGCAGACAAGACAACACAGTGTTTATATTTTTAAACTCATACTGTATTCCCAATATTATATTGACATGGGGTAATTATTACAACTAGACCATACCCGGTCGACGCATCCATGGGGGGATATGCTCACATGATCTGGCAATCCGGGAGGCAGTTCGTCCCATAGCTGGGCAGCCCCGTAACCATGCGACGGTGTTTGACACAAAAACGCTAATAAGAAGCTGAGATTTGATGAAATTGAAAAACGGGCTTCACAGTTGTGTTCAGATGGTAATGGTCAATGGCTTTGTGCAAAATCAGAGCAATTGGTCCAGCCAGTGAGGAGAACCGGGTATCTTCACTCACGTACTCACCACTACAGAGGTTACTAGAATTATAGTAGGATACTAAACCTGGTCACTTATATCCTGAGGTTGTATCCAAAAGAGTAGGGACCTGAAAAGTATTTTTGTCTCTATGTTTTTCCTGTCCGTCCGTCTGTCCATCCGTCTGTCTGTCCTCCCGTCCGTCCGTCTGTGAGCAGCTAATCTCCGGCACCGTTGGGCGGACGCAGCGAAACTGTGCACGTACACTCCATTGAGGCCTAGGAAAAACATTTTCACTCTGCCTTTTATAGCGCCACCAGGAGGCCGACTTATGTAAAAAAAAAAAAAAGTGATATTAATCATTCAGATTTTATCCAAATTTCACACAAATCGGTACACATGATCACTAGTTATGTGTTCAAGACAAATCTGTTTGATTTTTCATATTCCATCCTGATTGACCAAGATTGACATCTAAAGTGAGCAGGAGTGGCCCGTTTTGAACAAAATGTCTCAAATCATGAACGCAGCGTCCGATTGCCACCCTTTTAACATTGCCCTATTATAGCGCCACCAGGAGGCCCATTTTCTTCAAAATGTTTTTCTATTACTCCTATACAGATTTTGTCCAAACATCACGCAAATAGGTATCTCTATAGTCATGTGTTCAAGACAGATCTGTCCGATTCATCATATTCCATCAACATTGCTGGCCCACAATAACCTACCTGACCTGGCTGAGACCTGTGCTCTGAGGAGCGGGACCCCCGTGACAACATTATTAACCATGTTAATAGAACCAGTGGACTAGACTGTGGTAGAAATACAAGTACTGTACCATGTGTCATTATCCATCCCTTATGAACAGATCATTCTCTTAATGACCTTGGTGACCGTGTCTGCAACTGTGACTGCTGTGACATCAGTGTGAGCAGCAACAGCAGCAACAGCAGTGACAGCATTAACAGCAGTAACAGTGACTGTGGTATGAGCTGGCTCCTGTTGGTTCTCTCCAGAGATGAATCTTCTCCTGCTGCCCTGTGCCTACTATATAGGAACCATCTGTGGTAGGTCAAGATCAAAGGTGGAAAGTAACATCAATAACAATTATATTTACTCAAGTACTGTACTTAAGATACATTTTGAGGTTATTTATTTGTATTTTTTTGGTTATTTTACTTTACTTAATTCTTCAACACCTTACCCGACTACAAATATTTGAAAACTTAAGTTACTATTAACTTTGTAGATTCTTATTATTAATACAACACCCCAATTATAACAGTGGTTCCACAAGCTCTGCTATTTTCCAAATCATTTTGGCAGTAGGCTGCCTTGAAAGAGATGATGAACTTTTGGGTGTAAAGGGTCAAAGGTCAAAATGACATCATGGTTCATATGTGAGGAACAGAGACATGTAGAGATGTTGTGCTGGGCTGCAGGGTTTTCACATCCAGGTGTGTTTTTATTATCATTGTAAATGTCTTGCTGTCTGTTGTCTTAAGTTTATACTGCTGGTCACCTGCCAAGGTCTCTGATTGGCTGAAGAGACCTGGTCCAACAGCGCCCTCTTCAGGATATGACACCATGAGTATAGCTCCCAGCTAGGCAGACACTGATGTGATGAGTGTGGGAGATGAAGATGTTTCATAGATGAAACTTTAGGCTTGATTTATCCTTTAATGCACGCCAGGGTCACATGCCAAAATTGTGGATCTACAAGCTTACACTATGTCATGTGCATTGTTGTTCTTCTCGGTTTATTGATTCTGTCGAATCAGGGGGGTCCCTGGAAACAAAATATTTTGAGCTGGCGGTATTTGGTCAAATATAATATAATTTTGGGGGTTCCTTGACATGACATTCTTTGTCAGAAAACTGTTAGGATTTAGAAGACATTTATAGAATCGGCCTCAGGTCTTAATGGGTTGATAAGAACATATGTCTACATTGGTTGGTGTATATAATAATAATAATAAATTAGATGTAAGCACAAGTAGGACCACTTGCTGGGCATTGCTGCCTGACACACCTCCTCCAGTGCCATGGTGCTGCAGGGTCATCAGCCTTCACTGATGTTTCACTCCTTTCATCCTGGAACATCTCTGGGTGGTGGAGCAGAGACAGGGACGTCTGTCTGGTTCATGTTGATTTGGGCCTTTCTGATATCTTGATGTATCTGCTGATGACTAACACCTTTGTTTTCTCTTTGTTTTTCTATTTGTTTCTTTAAAAAATCACACCTGTGTGAAGGTAGCGGCGCCTTTGATATATTTTGTCATAGATATGTGTTTCTACTAGAGAAACAATATTAAATCTCTGTTTATTTCAAGGCTTCCAGTGGCACTAAATAGTGCCATTGGAAGCGAATCACCAAATGCATTCCAAGGTAAGTGGCAAAAACTGATCTGTCATAGCTGATAGAGTGGGTACCTAAAAAATAAACTTTGTGTGTGCGTGTGTATAAATGTGGTACCAGAAAGATATGTATGTGTTATGAAATAATCTATACAATTTATAAGCCGTACCCAGAGTGTTTATGTTCCGGACTTTTACAGTTTATATAAACCATCTAATTTTGACATCATAGTGATGTCATGAATAGTAACATAGTGATGTCATGAATAGTGACCAATCAGAACGTTGACGGACCTGACCAATCAGAACGTTGACGGACCTGACCAATCAGAACCTTGGCGAGCCTGACCAATCAGAACGTTGACGGACCTGACCAATCAGAACCTTGGCGAGCCTGACCAATCAGAACGTTGACGGACCTGACCAATCAGAACCTTGGCGAGCCTGACCAATCAGAACGTTGACGGACCTGACCAATCAGAACCTTGGCGAGCCTGACCAATCAGAACGTTGACGGACCTGACCAATCAGAACCTTGGCGAGCCTGACCAATCAGAACGTTGACGGACCTGACCAATCAGAACCTTGGCGAGCCTGACCAATCAGAACGTTGACACAAAAGCCAGGTATAGAGGGCTAATATCCGCGGCTAGCGCCGCTAAAAAAGATATGTATACATTTATTTTATCATGTATATATTTCTATATGTTATATAGTAAAATAATCAGCTCTAAGTACGGAAGAAAATGTATTTAAACTAGAGCCCGACCGATACAGTATATCATCAGGCTGATGTTTGCTATTTCAGTGAAGGATGACATGTTGCTGGTGAATTTTTCCCTTTCTTATATCTCTATTGGTCTAAAAATCCCACATGGGTCACTGGGTCAGGCTCTGATCTAAACATGTTATAATTTATACATTTACAATTCGCTTTCATTGAAGAGATAAATGTATTTCAATATTATTACATTTGTACAAGCTCAAGTTTATCGTTTAATGCTCCATGTTGTTTGTAGCATCCTGTATATTAATGTACAGTGTTCTGTTTCATCTATCAGGAAATGAATCACTGCTTCATGTAAAAGTACAATTCTGGAAATGATTTTGTTCTAATATGTTTCCTATCTATACCAATGATTAATAGACACACATATTTGGTCAATTAGCAGACATAAAGGTGTGTGTTTTCATCAGGGTAATGTACATTACCCCTTCTGGTACAAAGGAGTTGTAGTTTGTAATAGGTGACATTTGCTTCAACCCAAAACATATTTAAAAGTGCTTTAGGTAGGTAGGTACTTTATTCAAAATTAAGAAATTTACTGCTACATAAACACCATAGTATTATTAACTAGTACTATAAATGACTTTAAGGGACTGCTGCTATGTTTGTTGTTGTGTTTACAGTTGGGAATAGTGTATTTGCTAGATGAGTAGCTTTGATAGCACTGTTTTCGAGCATGACATGTGTTTGCTAACACTTCAGATACAGATGTGTGCACAGCTGGGAGGGCCAGGAGTCAGGACATCTGTTCCAGTGCTGCCCGTCAAGCCAGCAGGCTCACACCTCACTCTTTTAGCCTGGTGACTAGGTTACATATCCTACCTGGGATTGGAACCTGGGTCCCCCATGAGAGAGCTGACATTTTGACTGTTGAACTCTAATGGAGAGCATGTCTGGGAATGCTAGTTTTACTTTGAGTTGTATGCAGTACCTCTTGTCAACCAGTAGGTGTCCTACCTGACCACAGGATCTAAATGTCAGGGCAGGGAGTCCACCTCCAACCACTGCAGATGTGCTAGTTATATTGTATTATATACAGATTGGTTAAAATAGCAAGTTATTCACACACAAATGGATTGCAGGTTTATGTGCTTAGCCCATAACTTAAGAACACTTTCAACCTGGTGTTCATATTTTGGCCATGTCATTATAGGCGAAAAACTTCAAAATGTTTCACATTTCTTTAAACATGTTAAAACATTTAGAAAATAGCCGATCTACACGCTCACAACACATAGCAGTACAGGGCGCAATGATCTTGTAGATCGGCTATTTTCCCATGACACTCACACAAATTTTAAAACAGGCCTTAAGTATTTTTAAACATTGTGGGCTGATATAGCTGTGGTGGTTGTAGAATGTGATTAGGAGCAGACAGACGACAGAGACATGTCATGTACTTCCCTCACAAGTCTTACCAATAAGGCTCTGTCCCATTCTGGTCAAACAGAGTCAGGATGCTGATATTGTGCATGTTGGCTCACTGGAAACACTCTGCTACACCAGTGTGTGTCAAAGTGTGTAACTCTGAGTGTACAAATGGAAGGCTCCATCTTTACTAGGAGTTGTAGGTGTCATTCAAAGCTATAGTATGTGCACGCCCACACAAACAGCCCTGAGAAGAAGTGTAATCACCAATCAGAGTAAATGAAAACACCTGTATGAGTGTTCAGGTCCTTTATATATGAGTTGAGGGTTCAAAGCATTATTATCAGGGTTGCATTGCTCATGGGATGGCCAAACATGCCGTGCAACAACCTTTTTGAACAGGAGCACGCGCACGCACATGCATAGATTTAAAACAACTTTAAATTCACACCTCAACAAAGTTAACCAAAGCTGCCGACCGCCAGTTGTCACACCAGCATGAATTAACATAGGAATGAGCCTAGATGCATATCAGTTGTCCATTGTGTGACCTGTAGTGTAGGTGTTAAGCGATGTGCGCGTTATGTCATAAAATAGAGTGCAACCACTTTCCAATTCAACAATAAAACACTGATTATTACACAGCATTTATCAAGACAGGACAGCAGAAAAATGACACAGCGAGTTGAACTGGACAAGCAACAGTTTTGCTGTTCTATCTGCCTGGGTTTGCTGAATGTCCCTGTGACTATTCCCTGTGGACACAGCTACTGCCAAAGGTACTTCTTATTCATTCTCAATATTTTTTTACATTTTATTTCAAGAACCCACCAGTTTGTTATGCATTAGGCCATGGATGCTCCCCCCTGGCTCCCCATGAGTTTAAAAAACACCTTTTAAAGGCCCGTAAGGGTCCATTTGGTTCATAACTATCAGTCATTTAGCTGGGGGTCCCCAGACCCCACTTTGAGAACCACTGGTATAGTACTTTTACTATGCAAGTCTGCATACAGTATAACATACTGCATAGTCCAAGTGCCCTGTGTTTCTTACTGCTGTACTGCCTTTGGCAACTGAACTTCCCATGCCTTGTGGGAGGTCTTATCTGTCTATCTGTCTATCTAGGTGTATAATTGGCATCAACTGGACTGGGGATGATCAACATGGAAGATACAGCTGTCCACAATGCAGAAGGATCTCTATCCAAAGACCCTTCTGAAGAAAAACAGCATGTTGGTGGAGGTGTGTGAAACATTTGATGTCTGATTTACCCACATGAACCCTAGAGTCCCTATTCTGGGGTGAACTGTTGACACACATGGCAGATCCACAAGCTCACAATGTACCACAACATGTCATCTTTTAGACCAAGTTTTGTTGTAGAGGGAGGGGAAAGGAGGGGGCCTTATAGACCGCTGTATGTAAGTAGACCGCTGTATGTAAGGTTTAATGGTTAATGTCAAATAACCCATTCAAATTGGGTTCATCTAAATCATTTTAGATTTTTTCGCATCGGCTATTCAAAAATAGCAGACAAGCTCACAGCTCAAACTTGTACATCTGCTGCTTTTGAACATTAAAAGAAAAATCTTGAAAATGTAACTAGTGGTTTAGAAGGCATTTGTAGAGGGCCTCAGGTCTTTATTTCACTGCATTGTGTGTGTGTGTGGGGGGGGTAGACTGTACTGTAGGGTTCCATGTCATTATTCTGACGTCCCGTCCATTGGACCGCCCCTTTAACTAACCCTTTTACTTCTACCCCATACATCTCAGAGGAAAATATTGTACTTTTACTCTAGTTTTCCTTTAGTTACTACTTACTTTTGGTACTTTAAGTATATTTTGATGCCGATACCTTTTTCTTTTACTCAAGCACATTTTGAATACGCAACTTTTACATGTAACAGAGTTATTATCTACGTTGCAGTATTGATACTTTTACTTAAGTAAAACATATGAGTACTTCTTCCATCACTGTCTGTCACCGACAGACTGTCAGTGGTGGAAGGTAACTTCAGTACGATCTTGTACTTCAATACATACAAAATGTACTTTTACTCTACTATTATTTGTCAAGTTCATAACTTAAGCTACTTTGCAGATTTATTATTAACCCTGTTTTAAACTTTAACTATTAAAAAAAAATCTAATTTTCCAAAAAAGATTACTTTTACTTTGGTACTCTTGAGTATATTTTGATGCCATACTTTTGTACTTTAATCAAGTAAAATGTAAAATACAGGCCGCTTTTTTTAATACATATATTTCTAATGACAGTATGTTTTATATTGCATTGCTTCTTTTGCTTCCCAGTGTGAAGGAAGAATTCTTAGAATGTGTACTGTGACTAGTATCTTTACATTTTTTACTCCTCGGTGCCTTGATGGAGCTGCAGACGTGGCCTGTGACTATGGTGACCAGATGTCCCCCTTTGCGTGGGACAGTCCAACATTTCCATGACATTTCAGGCGTCCCACAAATTGAGACGCTGTCCCACGTTGTCACTGGCAGGCTCCAGTGTACAGTAATGAATCAATGTGCAGGTGTTGAGAGCACGTGAATCAATTATAGGGCCAGTAATCACATCTAGTCTCTGTGCAGTTCTATATCACAGCCATGGTGTAGTGGGGATTTCTTTCACAGACGTCAGACACACACATTCACAGGCACGCACACACGCAGAGTCAAATAGTCTATTGTATTTTCTTGATTTTACTACTCTTGATAATACCTTCAAAGTTAATGGGATTAAGCAGTTCCTAAATAATCCTACTTCGATTTGGAACTTTATACCTGACTGTATGTGTGTGTGTGTGTGTGTGTGTGTGTGTGTGTGTGTGTGCGCGCTCAGCTGTCTTTGCAACTTGAACATCAGTAGTGTTTCTTTTCTCTCTCTCTCTCTCTCTCTCTCTCTCTCTCTCTCTCTCTCTCTCTCTCTGCCCAAACCACACTTTTTCTGAACAGGGAAATGAAACTTGTATGTTGCCGTGTGACTACAATCTACAGACAACGACCGTTGACAGACTGAACTCATTGACCGGTAAGGACTGAACCAGAAAATCAAACATGTTTATTGGTCTTACATTGTACAATAGAACTATATATGACTGTATATTATACTAGTATAAGATGATGCTGATGAAATATTTTAAAGTGTCTTCTTTAAGTACGCGCTGTTACCTCGTAACTCGGGTCTGTCCATCACGTGTAATGCCTGAGTGGATCCGACAAGACCCATAGTATTCCTAGTGTGTGTGTGTGTGTGTGTGTGTGTGTGTGTGTGTGTGTGTGTGTGTGTGTGTGTGTGTGTGTGTGTGTGTGCGCGCGAGTGTGTGTGGCTGCAATATTCAGGAGAGCTACACAATGAAGTGCTGTTTAACTTGTGTGTGATGTTTTAGACAGACCTAGGATCAGGTTAGTGCAGCAGCGACATGAATGGCTGTGCATCTTGTGTGATGTTTTAGGCTGGTTTAAGATCAGATTACTGCAGCGCCAAAACAACAAGTTGAGCTACGGAATGCATGCACACCACCATACTGCAAGGCAAGCCAGCTGCCAGGCTGATTTAAAAACAAGTGTGCAAATTATGGATTCCTCTGACGAGGTGAAAGCAAAGCTTTGATCATGAAATGGTCAATAGGTCTGCTATTATTTCATAAAGTCCACATTTATTTACAAATAAAACCTTTTGTCAAGCATATTAAATTAATACTTCTGTGCATATGTATTTATTTATTTTTGTAGTTTCATATGCGCTTTTTTGAAGGGGTGTCTGGGTCGGGTCTGTCTCGGAATCTTGAAAATAATCAGATCTCGGAACAAATTTCATGGAGCCAATTAGGGTCCAGTTCTGGAAGAAAAAAAAAGAGTCATGGGTTCACTGGGTTCGATTCCGTTTTTTGGAAATAATTTCGGAACGGCTCGGAATCTGACCAAATTTCCTGGGACCGTTTTGGTTCGGGTCCGCTTTTTTTTTTTTATCCGTGAAGATCTCTAGTGCACGCTACTGAACCATATAGACTGGGATCAGTTTGCTTTGCCGGTCTGGGTCTGGAGTTCATACAGAAACGGTGCAGCATGTAGGCCTACTGTGTGTGCAGGGGTGTAGTGGAGGGGGGACACGGGGGAGCGGTGCTCCCTCACTTCTCTAACTGCTGAAAAATATATTTAAATTTTTATGATTTTTTTTTCTTCTTTCCTTTTTTGCTATCACGGGGCTTCAGAGGTGCGCTCCCCCACTTCCAAAATGAGCACTACAACAGTGTGTGTGTGTGTGTGTGTGTGTGTGTGTGTGTGTGTGTGTGTGTGTGTGTGTGTGTGTGTGTGTGTGTGTGTGTGTGTGTGTGTGTGTGTGTGTGTGTGTGTGTGTGTGTGTGTGTGTGTGTGTGTGTGTGTGTGTACCAGATATAGGTAAGCAAATATTTGCTTCTGGGGGGTCCCTGGAACAAAAACATTTTGAGATGTGGGGTCCGCGGCCTAATACATTTCTAAATCCTAACAGTGTGTTGCTATATGTGGTGCTCAAACCTTTCCATGTCAAGGACCCCCAAGATGATATGTACTTGGCCGCTGACCCCCATCTCAAAATATGTTGTTCCAGGGACCCCCAAAAGCACAGATCGGAGTTAGTTAGTTAGTTAGTTAGTTAGTTAGTTAGTTAGTTAGTTAGTTAGTTAGTTAATTAGTTTATTTGTTTCGGTCATGGTCTGGCATACAAAATATTTTCAACAAGATCATTTGACCAAAAAGGTTTGGGCTGAAGCCGAAGCTTATTATGACCACCTTATTAATATTCAAATTAAATTACTTGTCACAAAAGAAAAGGAAACAAAAGAGTAAAAAAGAAAACAAACAAAAGAAAAACAAGTGTCAACGATGCTACAAGTCTTACATATCAAAACAAACGAAACAGAACGAAGAGAAACATTTTTAGCTTTGCATCAATTACACAGAAAAAAGAAGAGAAAAAAAGTAACTAATTGTTATACTGTATTTTTAACTCGTTTCATATTTATAATAATAATGTATCACTATTACTATTTAGTAATAATAGTAATAATATGTAATAACTACCCTATGACATGATATAAAATTATATTAATATGTGATGAATTTGCATAAAGACAAAACCATTATAAAACAAATACAAAACAAATACCCCCACTACCACATTTACATGAAGTGGTAGCTTCATATATATAAATATATTCATTGTTTATATTACATTTAAATTGAAGATAATTAGATTCACATGTTAGTATACATACACACATAATATATATGTGTGTGTGTGTGTGTGTGTGTGTGTGTGTGTGTGTGTGTGTGTGTGTGTGTGTGTGTGTGTGTGTGTGTGTGTGTGTGTGTGTGTGTGTGTGTGTGTGTGTGTGTGTGTGTGTGTGTGTGTGTGTGTGTGTGTGTGTGTATTTATATAAATATGCTTATAAATACACTTTTTATATAATATATATATATATTTATATATATATATTTATTCATATATATATATATATATATATATATATATATATATATATATATATATATATATATATATATATATATATATATATATATATATATATGACATGATAGTAGAGTGCTTCTCAAACGTTTTCATTAAAAGGATCTACAGGTTGGTTTCAAACTTAGGCCAAATACCCCCATAACTCTGAGAGTGTCTCTCTCTGAGACAGAGGTACAGACCTTTTAAGGGTCCATTTAGTTACAAACTACAATTTAGCTGGGGACCCCCTGGAAGCCCTTCAATGACCCCTTGGGGGGCCCTGGACCCCACTTTGACAATCACTAGCATATGTGGACTATCAGATATTGTAAAGTATTTACAAAATCATTTGCCTGTCATCACTGGCGGGACAATTTTGGCCCACGGGCCACCTGTTGCCTAACACTGCTCTATAAAATCTACATCAAATCTCTTTGATCTACATTCTACACAACGTGTCGGGAGTGGGACGCGTTGTGAGCTTGTAGATCGGCTATTTTTGGTAAAAGTTATTTACAATCTGTCCTAATCGCTCAAGTTCACCTTGTGACGCACTGTATTTTAGGGGGAAAGATTTACATATTTGCATACTTTATTATAGTATTATAATAAAGTATAGTATATTATAGTATTATAATAATTAGTATTAGTTAGGCCTACTGTATATCACATAACTGTACAGTAAGGTGCTCTAAAGTAACAATGTAATCCAGGGGTGCCGTGGATGAAAAAGTTATTTACAGGGGTGTCCTGAGCCATAACAAGTTTGAGAACCAATGTGTTATCAAACGTTTACATTTCAATAACCCCTATAACCCTGAGAATGTACAACCAAATGGAGCCACAAGGGTCCATTTGGTTCCATTTGTACACTCTCAGGGTTACAGACCTGTAAGGGTCCATTTAGAGCCTCTCAAGGTATTCATTATATTGTCAAATGTGTGATATAGCAGTAATAACAACAAAAATATAATAACAGCAGATTATTGTGACTTACTGTATGTTACTGTTTTACAGTTCAAACAACAGCTGTAGACAGGATGGCCAGTGGAAGCTTCCATCAGAGGTGAGTTCTATTAAAACACATGAAACCAGAAAAATGACACTGCTTTAGTTACATCTGTGATCTTTATGAATATTATATTTATTCCGCTGGGAGACTGAACAAAACTGTCATTCATTACATTCCTCAACTATCACCTCTTTAGTCCTGCTATGGCTCTGTTTTTTTTCTTTCCCCAAATGTCACCTGTTTATTAGCGTTTTGGTGTAAAAGAATTACGGCCGGCGTTTTTTGCCGTTACTGCGCATGCATGCACAGCCATGTACGTGCGCATGCACGACCACAGGTTCCCCAGAGTATGTTGTTAGCTTTTGGTGCTAAGCGTTAGCGTCGTTTACTCACTGTCTGACACGTGCATGTGCAGCCATGTAGCAACTTGAACATCAGTAGTGCAGGATGTGGTTACTCGCTCTCGCTCTCTCTCTCTCTCTCTCTCTCCTTCCGCCCAAACCGCCACTTTTTGTGAACAGGAAATAGAAAGTTGCTGATGGATGCTGTGTGACTACAGTTCATCTACTAAACAACTAGATGAAATCTCAATCTACAGACAGCAATCGTTGACAGACAGAACTCGTTGACTGGTACACATGCTTCATTGAATAGAACTGTATATGACTGTACATTATATAGTATAGATGATACCGATGAAATATTTTGAAATGTCTTCATTAAATACAAAAATGTAATGTCTATTGAAAGCCGTTTGTAAAGTTATATCAGCTGTTTCACTGGGATGGGCATGGCAGTGCTCCCTACTGAACAATATAGACTGGGATCAGTTTGCTGATCCGGTCTGAGTATAGAGTTCATACAGAAAAAGAGCAGCATGTACTCTGTGTGTGTGCGTGTGTGTGTGTGTGTGTGTGTGTGTGTGTGTGTGTGTGTGTGTGTGTGTGTGTGTGTGTGTGTGTGTGTGTGTGTGTGTGTGTGTGTGTGTGTGTGTGTGTGTGTGTGTGTGTGTGTGTGTGTGTGTGTGTGTGTGTGTGTGTGTGTGCAAATTACCAGATACAGTAGAAAGGCTCTACTGTAGTTTCTAGTATATTCTAATAGAAACAGGTTCTGTGGAAAGCCTGGTGACACCCATAGACAAAATGATGAGACAATGGACCCCTGGGCAGTGAGCTTATAAATCCTGGGCTGAGGCCCAGTAGGCCATCCCTGGTGACACAAGGTTAGAACAACAAGACAGGCTGAGGCCGACATGAGGCAGGATGATGACGCACACCTGAGTGAGAGTCAGAGTTGCATCAGTTATTACATCATGTTGTAGCAGATCTGATCACCTGCTGGTAGATCAGATCTGTGTCAACATTTCAGTGTGATCTGTGTACAGTGATTACATTCCAGTTGGTTCATGTTTGTATGTGGAGTAAATGACATACAGTGAGGAATGTGTACTGGCTATCACTGTAACAGTTTTGTTGTTAGTTATGTTTATCGTTTATGTACTTATTTTATTAACTATTGTTGGTTGGTGCAATCTGCAGGACAGTGAACTTAAAATGTTGCTGAAGTTGTACATCTGAGCTTTGAGGTTTAGCCCCCCCCCCCCCCCCCCCCCTTTGTTGTAACCACTATCATTTTTTTTTTAAAACACATTTTCCATTTGTGTGAGCCACTCTTGGGCAGACTGAAATAATAGACATGTGGTGCAGATTGAAGAACAGAATGTCCACTCCAGGTTTGGTTAGATCTCAACTTAAAGATGTTTATTTTTCTTCTGTTTACAAATAGATAAATTAAAATAAAACTAAACTTTTCTTGTAGGCTAATAGAATCCAATAAAAGATCACAAAATAAATCTCCCGCACGCAAGCAAGGTCTAAAGACTGTGTGCTTCTCAGTCTGTCACGCCCCCTAGCATGACTCACCTCTCCTTATGAAGAGACCTGTGATGGTGCTTGGGTGGCGCAGTGGTAAAGTCCCTGCCCACCACCAAGGAGGTTGCATCCGGCTTTGTCAAGTGTCTGCACGAACACAATTGGCCCATGGAGGGGGGAAGCCGGGCTGGGAGGGTGATACTGGTCATTGCATGTACTCCTACGGCCTGGGGGCGGCACCTGTCAGCGGGGAGAGTTGGGCGGGAGGAGAAGGACAAAGGTTCTACGTCCTCCTGGTGGGGGCTCCTCACTGGCAGGTGAGCCAGTAGGATAAATCAGCAGTGACAACACACAAATGTGTGTGGGGAGGAATTAATTGGCATAACGACGAAATTGGGGAGAAAAAGGTGTACAAAATGAAAATAATAATAAACTAGAAAATGTGCTCCTCGGAGTACAAGTCTCCGCCAGCAAATATTGTAATTTATTCCAAGATTGGAACTTTGATGATAGGCGTTGCGCCTTTTCTTCTTCATCAGTTTGCAGACAATGATTAGCTTCTTCAGTTTGCATAATAAGAGTTAGTTGCACTGTGTCATCAATTGTGACTGGAAAGTACTGTTCTTGATTAATCCTGTCTAAGCTATTTATATTACGTATTGTGATGACACCAGTGTGTCTACATAATGTATTGCTCCGCCATTTCTCAGCCATTTCGTGATTATTCCTGTCTTACCTCACTTTGAAAGAGACAAAGACTCTTTCAAAGTGACACATCTTTTTATAGGCCGCTATATGTCATGCGTCTCACTAGCCAATCAGAGCACACTCTTTCAACGTATTGTCACGTGTCACGTGAGGCTTGACCAATGTTAGCTTGGCCGAGGGGGACGGGGGACGGAAAGTGAAAACATAGTCTCCTGGCGGAGACAACTAGAAAATGTGCTCCTCGGAGCACAAGTCTCCGCCAGCAAATATTGATTAATCCTGTCTAAGCTATTTATATTACGTATTGTGATGACACCAGTGTGTCTACATAATGTATTGCTCCGCCATTTCTCAGCTATTTCGTGATTATTCCTGTCTTACCTCACTTTGAAAAAGTGACACATCTATTTATAGGCCGCTATACGTCATGCGTCTCACTAGCCAATCAGAGCACACTCTTTCAACGTATTGTCACGTGTCACGTGAGGCTTGACCAATGTTAGCTTGGCCGAGGGGGGGGACGGAAAGTGAAAACAGTCTCCTGGCGGAGACAATAAATAAAGAGACCTGCGGAAGGTTGAGCACAGCCATTAGTAGACACACACAACAATACAAGAAGGACAATAAATAAATACAATATTATTATTGAATATAAACTAAATAATTGTCTCCTACACTGTTTGTTACAAGCAAATGTGTTCAAATGTGTATCTAAAGGCAAGTCACACCTGGTGGTAGATCAGATCTGTGTCAACTTTTCAGTGTGATGTGTGTTCAGTGATTACATTCCAGCTGGTTTATGGAATGAAGCTTCATGAACTGCTTTCATTATTGTGTTTAATATGCTTCTGTTGCTAATATAAAAGGGCTCTCCATCGGAACGTCTTATTAATATCCAACTTATTGTCCCTGTATCACCTTCTATGTGACGCTTCCTCTTTCAATGATAACTCCATTAGTGGTATGCCAAATACCACTAATGAAAATCCACTAATGAAAATGTAAGACTAATTCAAGACAAATTAATGACAAGAATGTATTACACTGTTAATACATTTGATTCTACGTCCTCTGATATGTTTACATGGTACTGTGAGAAAGTTAGAAAGACTTGTGAGAATAGAGGTTTTTATTTATGAATTGTAAGTGCACAGATGTGTTCACATCTATAATTTGTGTCTTTAAAATATAGGGGAAATCTAACGATAATCTTTTTATCCTTAGTATATAAAAATCTGAAACTGAAAAAATTAAGAAAAAACTTCCTTCCAAAACTGGAAAACAGTGCACTAATGAAATATTACTTGGAGGGGTATTTCACTTAAACAAAAATGGGTCATTTTTATTGTCTACTCAGGCTTTTGTAAGCCCCCCAGGCAGTTTTTAAGTTGCTTGATTCAGTATTTAGATATTTGATATTCATTTTATCAGACACGCCCCCTACCTATACAAACCCATCATAACTTCAAACTCCATTTTTAACATGTTAGATTCATCAAAAACACCCGTCCTTGGTTCTGGTGACTCACACTGCCCTCCTTACTTCTTTCATTTATGTAATTTAATTTGTATATTGTATTAAAAAAAATAGATGTATAATAATAAATGAAAAAAGTAATTGAAAAAACACGGTCTCCTCACATATTAGAAGGACAATGTCAGTCACCAGAAACAAGGACGGGTGTTTCTGATGAATCTAACATGGTTAAAACACTAATACAGAGGACAGTAATGAATAAAACAATTTAATGAATTATGGAGTTAAATTTATGAGGCCGTGTAGATGGAATGGAGCTGCTGAGTGTGTGTGTGTGTGTGTGTGTGTGTGTGTGTGTGTGTGTGTGTGTGTGTGTGTGTGTGTGTGTGTGTGTGTGTGTGTGTGTGTGTGTGTGTGTGTGTGTGTGTGTGTGTGTGTGTGTGTGTGTGTGTGTGTGTGTTCTGTAACTTGAAGCAACTTGAACATCAGTGGTGCAGCATGTGTTTACCATTCTCTCTCTCTCTCTCTCTCTCTCTCTCTCTCTCTCTCTCTCTCTCTCTCTCTCTCTCTCTCTCTCTCTCTCTCTCTGCCTGTCTGTCTCTCTGCCTGCAGTCTGTCTCTCTCTCTCTCTCTCTCACCGCCCAAACCGGCACTTTTTCTGAACAGGAAATAGAAAGTTGCTGTTGCTGTGTGACTACAGTTCCTCTACTAAACAACTAGACTAAATCTCAATCTACAGACAACGATCGTTGACAGACAGAACTCATTGACAGGTAAGGACTGACCATGTTTGTTGGTGTTACGTTGTACAATAGAGCTGTATATGACTGTACATTATATCATCATGAGATGATGAAACCTTTTAAAATGTCTTCATTAAAGGAGTAGTTCACCCAAAAAAAAAACGTATTTTCTCTCAATTACACACCCCATGAAGCCTTGAATTCGTGGAGATGATTTAGTTTTTGTTGCATTAAGCCAATATTTAGATGACCGGTGGAGACTCAATGGAGACTCTTTGTGTCTCCTACCAGACATTAGCATCTTTCCGCTGGTCATCAAAATATTGGCTTGCGTGCGCCACCTAGGGGATTGTGCCCTGGGAAATTGTTTTAGTAATCTAAAAATGACACAGATGGGTTCCCGGGAGAGACAGACAGACTCCCTTTTCAACAGAGATAAACAAGCTCTTTCATTGAATAGGAGCTCTAAGATATGTGTGCTGATATACATGTATATGATTTGTCACACAAACCACTTTCAAGAGGCTACATTTGTACTTACTGTAAAGGAGTAGTTCACCCAAAAAAATACTTATTTTCTATTTCTACACACACACACACACACACACACACACACACACACACACACACACACACACACACACACACACACACACACACACACACACACACACACACACACACACACACACACACACACATGCGCGCGTGCGTGCGTGCGCCACCTAGGGGATTGTGCCCTGGGAAATAGTTTTAGTAATCTAAAGTAAACCACCTGAGAACACACTATAACTCCTCACACAGTTTGTTGTACTTAATACGGCAAATAGTGTGTATAAGGTACCAAAATAGAATTCACTTTTATTCAATGTGCAAAAGGGAATACCGGAATAGCAACAGTGATGCATCAATAAATGGGTTAAAAATGGTATGACAATGACTGTGGTTAAACAACAATATACATTGCACCTCTACAATGGGTCAATGCTGAGGCTTAATCTTGATTCATTATTTTAATTGCAATTTATGGCTTATTTATTCATTTTTGCCATTTGGAGTATCCATAGTTTAGGACACAGCTCTCTATGTCTGTGAGCATGCTCCTTATGTTTTGCTGTTATGTGTTGTGTATTTCCATGGTCATTGTACAGTAGATGTTACAGTACCATTACTGTTGTTACCCCACAACTCATTACGCATTACATGTATTTCTTCAGCTGCTTTCAATAGATAGGTAAATGCTACAGTGTAACAGGGAGGACACAATATCCTCTGATCAATTTATGTTTGTTTTATTTTGTAGAATCCTATATATGAGGTCCATCATTTAGTGTTAATGTAAAAAAAAATATATATATATATATATATATATATACACATAAAGGTGGATACTGCAGTACTCTTACTCTGCTGCAGCCTATTTGTATGCCAATGCAGTACCATTTGATGGTTTCTTTTGGCTTTTTTTTCCAATAATACATAAACATACTTTTGTATATGCCAAGCATATTTTCCACTCCCATGTTAATAGGGGTATAAAATATACCGGGGGGTTTCACACAACATAATAAAAGGACCAAAATTAAACCCAAAACAAGGGCTGACGGTCAGGAGGTGAAACTACACCCAGGCAAAGGAGCAGCGTTGTGTTCCTCTTCACCAAGCCCTGGAAACACAAGCGGCAGTATCAGCCCACTATTCAATAGTGATTAAGATCAATGGCCCCGATTCATAAAGAGGGTCGTAAATATGGCGTGAATAAAGTTCGTAAAGGAGGTCGTATTTTTGGTACTCACAAACGGACGTGCAATTCATAAAGGGGTTCGTATATGACAGAGACGTGCGTATGACCAGGTGTAGGAGCTGATTAATCTCGAAGTCTGCATCCAACAGCATCCAACTTTAACGTCACTTTACGGCACAGTGTTGCCATGTCCGCTTATTATAAGCGAATTTGCGCTTATTTTTCTGTAAAGTTGCTTGTAAATATTGGTAGAAGTGGGGTGTGTTTTTTTGGTCTTGTTTCTAAAGTGTAGTTGGTTATTTGGGCTTGCTTCACAATTGTTCAATTGTTTTAACCGGTGGTTCTCAAATATTTTTATGTCATGGACCCCGAAGTTAATATGTAGGCTAATGTATCCCTATAAGCCCCATCTGAAAATGTTTTGTGCCAGCTGGAGGCAGATTTGTGTTGTTAGAATGTTTTAAAAATCTTCCAAATATTCCACATTTTATTACAAGTTTTTTTTTAAATATAGCAGATCTACAAGCTCACAACGGTTTAATTAAAGTGCTTATAATAAATGGCCTAAGTGCCAGTTGCTTCTTTTGGGCTTATTTTCATAGACCTGGTTGCTTATTTCTCTCACAAAATCTGGAAACACCGGAGTTTAACTTCTCGTCCAAACTTACAGCTGTCGGCCGCATTGCCTTGACACTGACAGAGAACTTAAACGTCATTCTGATCTGTCAGGAAGCGAGTCCCACTATTTGCACGATGGACAGCTGAACGTAATGTGTAATGTTTACAAGGTTTAACCCCGCCAGCAAATAATAGACTAATAACCTGGAAAGGATATAACATTGCTCACGTTTACCAGGTAAAAAGATGATGTTGAAAATAAATCCAGGGCATACAAGTGGAACGCTGCTATCCGATTATGGACCAGAGCTTATTGATTAAATTAGTTAATTTTTGATTAATATATCACTGTCCTACGTCTGAATGGGGAATGGATCTTCTGGACACAGCTTTCATCACTATAGTTTCCTCATCAGATGGTAACATTTATTAGGCTGTTGTGTGTGGCGTTCATGTGATCAATATACAGTAGAGTAGCCTACAGTAGGCTATTAGCCTACAAATTAATACCGCGGCACGGACACTGGTGCGTCAGTCCCTCCGCAGTTTCATTAAGGCTATCATGCCTGTTTGCCTATTGTCATGTTTTTTATATATATGTGTTGACAAATGTTGGCCAAATACATATTTTATTTGAGGGTTGCCACTGTTGTAATTGATTTTGGCATGAAGAATAAAGCATTCTAAAGACATACACACATTTCAGCCCTGGTAAGACAGCCTCGGGGCTGACCTGAGAACGTGCGCACCTGATGCACAAAACACAGACAAAAAAATCTTTATGAATCCGACTGCAGGTGTAGGATTTGTCCTAAATGCCGGTACGTACAAAATATGGTCGTAAATCCCTTTATGAATCCGGCCCAATGAGACAAAACAGAGACAGACACATTTAAACCTACTGCGACATTCAACGGCAAACACACAGTTAATGCCCACGGACACACTTCTCTGCGTGGTCCAGTCACACACACACAGCCAGGGGTAGACAGACAACCTGAGGGAGAGGGACACAGGGACTAAAACCACATAAAACAAACGGTCAAGTTCATGACCAGAACATACTATATGCACTGCAGGCTGCTCACTAAACAACAAGATAGAAGACATACCAGCACTGATACTTAAGGCGGCTTTCCATATGCATGGCCTCACCCCACACCACACCACACCGACCACTTGTGCCTCGGTTTCCACTACAATGAAGTGGGTAGAGTGGTGTGTAAGTGGTACTAAACTGGTGCCTAAAAAGTACCCAGTCCTGGGTAGGTCTGAGCTAGGCCAAGCTGGGCCACGTGCACAAGTGATTTGCATTTGTATACAGGACAGTTGGCTACTCACCTACATTCCATTGTTAGGCAAAAATGTACATTACAAATGAGTGTGAATGACCGGAGTCTGCTACTCATACCTGTGGATTTGAGCAGGGGTACTTTTGTGTAATGGAAACGGTAGATATTTTGATGCGGTGTGGTGTGGTGTAGTGTGGTGTGGTGTGGTGTGGTGCTTAAGCTGCAATCGAAAGGGGGCTAGTGACAACAAACTAAACTGCAGCCCAACAGGCCAGCTTTGTTTGAGGAAGTTACACGCTCAGTGATGAAACACACACGACAAGCGTGGCAACTGAAGCCAAACGGGCCGGCAGTGGTGTAAAGTAACTAAGTACATTTACTCAAGTATTACTTATTTACACTTTTGAGGAATTTTTACTTTCCTGGAGTATTTCCCATTTCCAATATTTTTACTTCTACTCCACTACATCTCAGAGGCAGATATTGTACTTTTACTCCACTACAATTATTTCACAACTTTAGTTACTTTGCTGATTTAGATTATTATCACAAAACATACATTAACCACTTCAGTCCTATATACATTTCGGCCTTTTGAAAATATACGATCTACAAGCTCACAATGCATCGCATCACGACGCATTGTGAGCTTGTGATATTTTCAAAATATTTCTTATAATCTTTTTATACATTTTGAACTTATTTATTACTTACATTTTGATGCAAATACTTTTGTACTTTTACTCAAGTAAATTTTGATTACCTGACTTTTACTTGTAACAGAGTATTTCTAATCAAAGGTACAGACTTGGGGTAATCATTTTGTGAAGGACACACCAATGAATGAGGATGTTTAGCTAATTAACCCATTCAATCCAGGAACACATCTGTGTCATTGTAGATATATTTGGCTATTCAAAAATAGCAGATCTACAAGCTCATAGTGCAGAGTGCAGCGCTATGAGCTTGTAGATCTGCTATTTTTGAAAGATCTGGAAAATGTGTGCAAATCTTCTGAATACCTGAATATATATATTTTTTAAAGTGAACATTTGTAACTCAAATCTTTGTTTCTGGGGGGTCCCTGGAACAAAACATTTTGAGATGGGGATCCGCGGCAAAATACATATCTAAAAATGTTTTCTAAATCCTAACAGTATGTTGCTATATGCAGTGTTGCTCCAACTTTTCCATGTCAAGGACCTCCAAATTGATATTTATTTGGCCACGGACCCCCATCTTAAAATATGTTGTTCCAGGGACCCCCAGAAGCAGATCAGAGTTAAAAATGTTTGCTTTAAAACATATATTGAAAGATTTGCACAAATCTTCAGCGATTTTTCAATATATTGAAGATCTAAGCTCATAGTCCGGCACTCGGTGCCGCGCTATGAGCTTGTATATCTGCTATTTTTGAATAACCAAATACATCTAAAAATGACACAGATGCGTTCCCGGTCTTAAGGGATTAAGTACAAAAAAAGAACACCTGGGGAGACAGACAGACAGACTCCCTTTTGAACAGAGATAAACAAGCTCTTTCATTGAATAGGAGCTCTAAGGTCTCTATAGATATGGAGAGAGACTTTATGAAACACATGCCTGTGAAGCACTCCTAACATTGATAAAAACATTCTTACGGTGGGTGTAGATTCTCTATGTTGACATGATGGTAGAATGCTTCTCAAACGTTTTAATTAAAAGGATCTACAGTTTGGTGCAAATTTAGGCCTGTTCCCTAACACTGCTCTAAAACGAACTTGAGTTTCACTGTACTTTGTGCATTCTTTTTCTTTTTTGATCAAATCTCTTCGCCAAACAGAGCCGATCTACAAGCTCCCAACGCGTCCCGTTGGGAGTGGGACGTGTTGTGAGCTTGTAGATCTGCTATTTTTGGTGAATGTTCCACCCAGAATAGGGATGCTGGGGTTCAAGTGGTTAAACAAAGTTAAATAAAGTTATTTACAATCTGTCCTAATCTCTCAAGTTCACCTGGTGACATACTGTATCTTAGGGGGAAAGATTTACATATTTGCGTACTTTATTTACATACTGTAATATCACATAAATGTACAGTAAGGTGCTCTAAAGTAACAATGTAATTCAAGGGTGCCGTGGATGAAAAAGTTATTTACAGGGGTGTCCTGAGACAAAACAAGTTTGAGAACCAATGTGTTATCAAACGTTTTAATTTTGAGGACCCCTATAACTCTGAGAGTGTAAAAATGGAACCAAATGAACCCACAAGGGTTACAGACCTGTAAGGGTCCATTTAGAACCTCTCAAGGAACCCAGAGGGTCCCTGGACCCCACTTTGAGAACCACTGGTCAGATAGTATTCATTATATTGTCAAATGTGTGATATAACAGTAATGACAACTAAACTATAATAACAGCAGATTATTGTGACTTACTGTATGTTACTGTTTTACAGTTCAAACAACAGCTGTAGACAGGATGGCCAGTGGAACCTCAGCTTCCATCAGAGGTGAGTTCTATTAAAACACATGAAACCAGCAAAATGACACTGGTTTAGTTACATCTGTGATCTTTATTAATATTATATTTATTTATCCAACCAGGGAAGAACAGCGAACCAACAGAGCTAAGAATTGTTCTGATCGGGGGAAGACGTGGATATAAACCCAGTGGAAAGAGTTCAGTAGGAAACATCATCCTGGGCAGAGATGTTTTTGAAACAAACAGAAGAACAGTCAAGAGTGTCATGAGACAAGAGGTAGTGTCTGGTAGACAGGTCACTGTGGTTGACACTCCAGGATGGGAGTCTGCTTTACCCCTAGATCTGACCCCAAAACTGACTCAGTTAGAAATCCAACAGAGTGTGAATCTGTGTCCTCCAGGAGGACCCCATGCCTTTGTCCTAGTGATACCATTGGACGACACATATGTAGGAACAGATATGTCAGTAGAGGAGCATTTGAGTCTTCTCCTCAGTGACCGAGTGTGGACACACACTATTGTAGTGTTCACTGTAGCTGATAAAAACAAAATGAGACCTATGAGAGATCTTATTAGACCTAACCAATCTGACCTGCTGACCCTTCTTTCTGAGAAATGTGAAGGCCGCTTCCATGTTCTTAACATTACTGACAGAGGAGATAGAAGTCAGGTCACAGAGCTGATGGAGAAGATAGATCAGATGGTGACTAGTAATGGTTGTCACTATGAGACAGAAAAACACGTCTCAGAGGAACTGAAGGAGATGGAGAGAACTATTAGCAAAAGAGCAGAACAAAGGAGGGCAGACGCTCAGAAACAAACAACTGGACTTCCAAAAGATACTGGTATGTTTTGTTTTACTTTAATAATGATAATATTTCATTCATCTCTGCCAGGAGGTTCATGTCTGTCTGTCTGTCTGTCTGTCTGTCTGTCTGTCTGTCTGTCTGTGTGTCTGTGTGTCTGTCTGTCTGTCTGTCTGTTGCTACTGTTGGGCAGAAACCTCATATCTCCATATTTCAACTTTTTATCTTATTCCTTAAATGAATGCCTTACTTTGTCACACTACAGTTTCATACAAAAGCAACAAACATATCAGATCTACAAGCTCACAACACGTTGCATCATGACGAGAGGAAAGTGGTTAATTCTGTCTGAGGGTTTTATAAATATTTAACCAGTGGAAAGCTTTAACCCATTAAGACCGGGAACACATCTGTGTAAACACTTTAACCATTATTTTATACTTTGGTTAAGCTCATAGCGCGGCACTCGGTGCCGCGCTATGAGCTTTTAGATCTGTATTTTTTTTTTTTAAATCATGAAAATTTGTGCAAATCTTTGAATATATATTTTTAAGCGAACATTTTTATCTCAAATCTTTGCTTCTGGGGGTCCCTGGAACAAAATATTTTGAGATGGGGGGAGGGGGGGGGTCCGCAGACAAATACATATTATTTTGGGTGGTCCTTGACATGAAAAAAGTTTGAGAACCACTGATATATAGCAACATAAGTAAAAGAGAAAAAAACTGTTAGGATTTAGAAGACACGTGTAGAATTCACTGAAGCAAAGATTTGAGTTACAAATGTTTGCTTTAAAAATATGTATATATATTCAAAGATTTGCACACATTTAATTTTTATGATTAAAAAATATAGCAGATATACAAGCTCATAGCGCGGCACTCGGTGCTGCGCTATGAGCTTGTAGATCTGCTATTTTTTCATAGCTAAAGGAATCTTAAAATGACAGATGCGTTCCCGGTCTTAATGGGTTAACAAGAGCTTGGGACTAAATAATAATTACATTACAGTAAATACATTGGAACACAGGCTGTTTTTTCTATTTCATATCAAGCAGTGTTAATTTTGTCGACTAAAACTATGACGAAAAATGTTCATCCACTACCTTTTTACACTGACGAAAAAAGAAAAAAAAAACATGAAATAAAAACTAAGCTATGATGACTAAAACTAGGACCAAATATATTTACAATTTAGACAACAAAACAAATAATAAAATGACTATAATGTTAGATGGAGGGACTGGTGTTCTTTCATGTCATTTTATCATGTCATTCTACAAGCTCACAACACGTCACAGACTTGTTGTGAGCTTGTAAATCGTCTATTTTCGGCACACAGCTAAGTATAAATCAGGCATTACAACGCTATCACAGCCCGCTAAAATACATATTTTTGTCGTCTAAATTAACTGTAGATCTAGTTGACTAAAATCCTATGATACTAAAACTAAAACTAGACTAAAACTAAAACATTTCAAATGACTTAAATATGACTAAAACTAAATGGAATTTTATTCAAAAGACTATGACTAAAACTACAAACTAAAACTGATGACAAGTAATGGTTTTGGACATACAAGGTTTCCACCCGACAATGAGGATATGTGAAAATAAATGGAGGTACTTCCTGGTTCTACTGGCAGTGTGTACTAGATATATGAAGCTGATCAGTCCTACACACACGCACACACACGCGCACACACACACACACACACACACACACACACACACACACACACACACACACACACACACACACACACACACACACACACACACACACACACACACACACACACACACACACACACACACACACTTACATGAGTCTTGTCTAGGTAGTAATGTACAATATTATTATTCTATGATGTCTCCTGGTGGATATTTGTTCTGAACTGTACACTGAACACACCTTTCTGCTGTTAATATGTTCAGCAATTTCATTATTAGATATTAAGAACAACACATAGACCTGGACATTTTAGTCTTGTTTCTTAATCATATCAATCCTGGCATGCCTAATTTGCACATGTTGTTATGCTGTAGGTGATCATTTCCATACAAATCTACAAGCTCACAACACATTGTGTTGTGAGCTTATAGAACTGCTATTTTCACTATTTGTTGTGTGATGAATTGTGAAATAATTAAATGTCTTAAGTGGTTAAATAAGAAGCTGTCAAAGTGAAAGTAAACAATCTTTTTCTCTGACAGGACTGACTGACCTCAGGATTGTGTTGTTGGGAAGGCGTTGGTCTGGGAAGACTTCAGCAGGAAACACCATTCTGGGAGGAAGTGGTTTTAAAGTTAGTCAGAGGTCAGAGCAGTGTGAGGTGAGACATGGTGAAGTATCAGGGAGACATGTGACAGTGGTGGACTCACCAGGCTGGTACTACAACAGTCCACTACAGGACACCTCAGAGATGGACAAACTGGAGATCCAGAACAGTGTGTCTCTCTGTCCTCCTGGACCACATGCTGTTCTTGTGACGGTTCCTCTTCATGAAGCATTCACCAAAACACAGAGAGTAGCATTAGAGGAACACATGACACTTCTGTCACAGAGTGTGTGGAGTCATGCTATAGTACTGTTCAACTATGGAGACTGTCTGGGAGACAGAAGCATTGAGCAGCACATTGAGGCTGAAGGAGAAGACCTCCGCTGGCTTGTTGACAAATGTGGGAACAGGTATCATTTCTTCAACAATCAGAAGACAGATGACACTCAGGTCACAGAGTTGCTGGGGAAGATAGAGGAGATGGTGACAGGAAACAGAGGTGGACACTATGAAGATGATGGAGATGTTTCAGAGACGTTGTCAGAGAGGAAGAAGATCACAGAGGAACATGTCCAGACATTCATGACCAAGACACAGAGACAAAGAACTGCTCTGAAAGCTCTGTTTGAAGGTGATGTATATGAATGTATATTCTCAATATTGCGACACATTCTATATAAAAAGATGCTGTTAAAATTAAAAGCTTAATATTATAAAGCATGGGTCGTCAACAGGGGGTCTGGGACCCCTAGGGGGTCCTCAGAGTTACTACAGGGGGGCCGCCAAATCTTTCTGTGATTGGAACAGGTTTTTTTTACATTAACCACTTGAACCCTAGCATCCCTATTCTGAGGGGAACATTAACCAAAAACAGCAGATCTACAAGCTTGTAGATCGGCTATTTTTGGCAAAGAGGTTTGGTGTAGACAGAGGGGGGAAAAGAGAAGACCAAGTACAGAGTCACAGGTCAAGTTTACTCAGTATTGAGGGTTTAAGTGGTTAAATGTCTGAAAATACACATTAACATGAATCCAACATATTAATAGATAAGATAATGTACAAACAAACATTAATTTACACAACATTGATGATAGTGCTGTCAAACTAATCTATGAAGCTATTTATGAAATCTATGAAAACGTTTAATCTGCAGCATAATTGTATCCATGTATTGGGGGTCCCTGCTTCATTTCTCTATCAGCTAAGGGGTCCTTGGCCTGAAAAACGTTGAAGAGCCCTGTTATAACGGATGGTCGAAATAACTAATTACATTTACTCAAGTATTCTATGCAAATTGAGATAAATAATACATGATAAGCAATACATACATTAGGAGCATTATTAGATTAAGACCGAGTGCCGCGCTATGAGCTTGTATATCTGCTATTTTATAAAAATTGTGAAAATGTTTTCCAATCGTTGACTACATTTTATTTTTTATATATATTTTTTTTACTCAAATCTTTGCTTCTGGGGGGTCCCTGGAACAACATATTTTGAGATGGGGGTCTGCGCCCAAATACATATCATTTTGTGGTCCTTGACATGAAAACCACTGATATTTTAGCAACAAGTTTTTTCTTCGAATTTTTGTTCTAGGATTTAGACAATTGTAGAATCCCCAGAAGCAAAGATTTGAGTTAAAAATGTTTGCTTTAAAAGTATATATATTCAAAGATTTGCAAAAGATCCCATGATTTTTCAAAAAATCGTAGATCTACAAGCTCATAGCGCGGCACTCGGTGCCGCGCTATGAGCTTGTAGATCTGCTATTTTTGAATAGCCCAAAGAAATCTTAAAAAGACAGAGATGCGTCCCAGGTCTTAATGGGTTAAGTGAAAATGTCTATGCAGGACTTTTACTTTTGACAGTATTTGTACACTGTGGTATTTTTTACTCAAGTAAAATATCTGAGTACTTCTTCCTCCATTGAACTGATCTAATGACCAACAGATTGACACATTGGTGATTTAATTCATGTATGTTCAACTCATTTGCATAATTGATCACATAATATTCAGTATAACTTCAAATTATTGATTCTTTTTTTTTTTACTGTTCTGTGGTCAGTGTTGTTGCAGAATTATTATACATGTAATAACTCATTTAGCTGAATCTCTGAATCCAATCCTAAATCAGTGTAAAGTGAACTAATGCTGTGTGTGTGTGTGTGTGTGTGTGTGTGTGTGTGTGTGTGTGTGTGTGTGTGTGTGTGTGTGTGTGTGTGTGTGTGTGTGTGTGTGTGTGTGTGTGTGTGTGTGTGTGTGTGTGTGTGTGTGTGTGTGTGTGTGTGTGTGTGTGTGTGTGTGTGTGTGTGTGTGTGTGTGTGTGTGTGTGTGTCAGGAGAACATCAGAGTCTATCAGATGTGAAGGTGATGTTGGTTGGTGGAGAACAGGATCAGAGGAGCAGAGCTGGAGATCTCCTACTGCAGGATAATGTGTTTAAACGAACTCCATTCAAGGTGAGTAATATTACATGAATGTGATGTTATAATGAATGACTTCACTCAAAGTAAGTAAACAGTAAAGTGATCAAATATGTTTTCTGAAGATAATGTAAAAGTATCTGCTGTCATGAATGTTCATTGATCATGTGATCAATGAACTGTCAGTGATCAAAACACATAATCGATAATCGATTATTAAATAAAATAATACATTAATAATCATGACCTATTTTGAGCATATCATGGTTTAACCCATTAAGACCTCGAACGCAGGTTGTCACTTTTTATTTGTCACTGTGTCACTTTTTGATTTGAGCTGAAAGTATAATTTTACACTTTGGCTATTCAAAAAATAGCAGATATACAAGCTCGTAGCGCGGCACGAGTGCCGTGATACGAGCTTGTAGATCTGCTATTTTTGAAAAATCGTGAAAATGTGTGAAAATCTTTTAATATATATTGTTTTAAAGCAAACATTTTTAACTAAAATCTTTGCTTCTGGGGGTCCCTGGAACAAAATATTTTGAGATGGGGGTCGGCGGCCGAATATATATAATTTTGGGGGTCCTTGAGATGAAAAAGTTTGAGCACCACATATAGCAACATATGTTTTTCAGAGAACTGTAGGGATGTAGAAGACATTTGTAGAATCTGCTTCAGGTCTTATTGGGTTAAAGTCTCAAAACCTTTTAAAAAACTTAAAAGTTTGAAAATAGCCGATCTTCAAGGTCACAACGCGTCGCATCACGACGCGTTGTGAGCTTATAGAATTGATATTTTCACTGTCTTTGCATGATATTGTTGTCTGACGAAGTATGAAATATAGGGGTGTGCCGATATATCGTCCCGCGATATATCGCGATACGTTTTCGCGACGATATGTATCGTTTTGGGAAAAAAAAATATCGTTTTTGAATTTTTTTTTTTTTTTTTTTACAATCATAATAATCAGGCATGCAAACGGCCCCGAAGTGAAAAGAGTGACAACATGTTTTTTTTTTCGGGTCAGGTGTCATACTATTTGGATTCAAAACGGCTATTGTAGCTGAAAAGCTACAAGTTTGCATGTCTGAATAATGCAAAAACAGAATTATTTGTTTGCATTTTCTTTTTTTCTCCTCCATATATTTTCATAATAAAAAAAGTGCGTATCGTATCGTATCGAAATCGTATCGAAGTTGTGAGCCAAATATCGTATCGTATCGTTTCGTGAAATTAGTGTATCGGCACACCCCTAGAAATAACCCTTAAATGGTTAATCAATGTGGTAATAAATAACATTTTCTTATAAGAAAAATACCCGCACAACTCGATTATTTGATTAATTGAAAAAGTAATCGATAAAGTAAATCTGTCACTGTTAGTTATTCTGTTTACTTCCATACAGTAGCTCTATGCTGGTACTGATCAATAACCTGTGTGGACAAAGTAGGCTACCCAACCTCAATATTTGAGTCGAAATACTCCTGGTCAAATATTTACTCAACTACAAATGAAAGTTGAATAATGATGCTCTCTGTTTCAGTGGTTTAAAGTAACTAAGTACATTTACTCAAGTACTCAAATTATACATTTTAGGAATTTTTACTTAGTAGTTAGTAGTAGCTTACTAGAGTATTTCCCATTTTCAGTACTTTTACTTCTACTCCACTACATCTCAGAGGCAAATATTGTACTTTTACTCCACTACAATTATTTGAAAATGTTACAATAGTTACTTTTCAGATATAAATGATGACATTATGAAACATACATTAACCACTCTTGCCCTATTTTATACATAGGCTATTTGAAAATAGCCGATGTACAAGCTCACAACGCGTTGTGTTGCAACGCGTTGTGAGCTTGTAGATCTGCTCTTTTCTTTTTTTATCTGCTCTTTTCAAACATTTCAGTACTTATAATGTAGGTGCTTTAAGTATATTTTGATGCCAATACTTTTGCACTTTTAATCAAGTAACATTTAGAAAATAGGCCTTTTACTTGTAACAGAGTATTTTTATATTGTCATATTGCTACTTTTACTTAAGTAATATATCTGAGTACTTCTTCCACCACTGCTCTGTTTAATAAAGTGCTCTCAACATCCCCTGTGGAGAAGATAGAATGTCAAATTGACTTATGCACACCTGTACGTCAACACAGAGTTTCACCTTTTAGAGCTTTTTTCAGTTTCAGAAGTCATTATGACATGATATTAATCCCATATTACTGTGGCATTGTTAGACAAAGTGATGGATAATAATACATTCAGTGAGTTAATTACTGGTAATCTTGAAGAGGAACTCCAGTGAAGACTAGAGTGAATGTTGTTATTATTATGACTAACATACAGTAAACTTCATATTCCAGGAGTTTAAAACCCAGACTAAACTGACAGAATGTGTCAGAGAACAGAGACAAGTTGCTGGAAGAAAAGTGAGCGTGGTGAACTGTCCAGACTGGTCGACTACACCTCCATCACAGAAGATCAAAGACGTCCTTCTACACGGTGTGACTCTGTTTTCTCCTGAACCCCATGCTGTCCTGTTGACTGTTGATGTCAGGTCCAGTTTCTCTGAAGCTGACAGGAGATCAGTGGAGGAACACATGGAGCTGCTGGGGAACAGAGTCTGGAGACACATTCTGGTTCTGTTCACATGGGGATACTGGCTGGGAGGGAGACGTGTTGAGGAGTACATAGAGTCTGAAGGAGAACCTCTGAGGTGGATCCTGGAGAAATGTGGATACAGATACCATGTTCTAAACTCCATCAAGGTCGACATTTCAAAGAGACAAGTCAAAGAGCTGATGGTGAAAATAGAAGACATGGTGATGAGGGACAGAGGACACTTTGGACCTTCGAGACAAATGACCCTGATTGAAAAACTGAAAGGACAGAAAACTTTAACAGAAGAAGAATGGAAGAAGAGAGAGCAGGAGATGATAGAGAGGATGTTGAAGTCTGTGGTGACGGAGACAGAAGAACCAACCCTTCCAGCTGTCAGGAGAAGGAACAACATGGACCTAGAGGATGCACGGAGTATGGACTTTCCTCCCGATAGTGAGTATCAATGTGTGTGTGTGTGTGTGTGTGTGTGTGTGTGTGTGTGTGTGTGTGTGTGTGTGTGTGTGTGTGTGTGTGTGTGTGTGTGTGTGTGTGTGTGTGTGTGTGTGTGTGTGTGTGTGTGTGTGTGTGTGTGTGTGTGTGTGTGTGTGTGTGTGTGTGTGTGTGTGTGTGTGTGTGTGTGTGTGCGCGCGTTTACACATTTACATAATGATGGATGGTCGCATTTTCATGAAACTTGGAGGGAATGATCAGTAGGCTGCTCTGAGGTCAAAGGTCAAAATGACATCATGGTTCATATGTGACAAGCTTCACGTGACATCACAATATGTACTATAAATAGATAGTGGGATCTTAGCGATTCCACACTGTTTCTTCAGGAGCAGTAATTTCTAGTTATCATTGTAAATGTCTTGCTGTCTGTTGTCTTCTGTTCCAGTGAGTGGTGGAACACGCTCTTTAGGATATGACACCATGAGTGAAGCTCCTACCCAGACTGATGCTGATGTAAGTGTGAGAGATGAAGATGTTTCATAGATGAAACTTTAGTCTGACATTAATCACACATTTTAATTCTTATTTCTTTACTTTATATTTTATTTTATTTCAAGTCTGTGGTGAAGGATCCAGTAGAATCATCCCTACCAGTTGTCAGGAGAAGGAACAGCAAGCAGTTTCATCCTCCAAGCAGTGAGTATCAATATCAAGTACAGCATATCATCATGTCAGGTGGAAACCTTGTACGTTCAATACTGTTACTTTTCAGGAAATGGGAAAAAATAACATGTATTTCAATGGATCCAATAGAGAGTATGCACATACGTCACCGAGACACACCCCCCTCATTGTGTGTCAAAACATTGAGCAGCATGGAGCATTGGAGTTTGGAAGAGCTCGTTGGAAATCACTCAACAGTCCTGCGTTCCACCTGTTTCTAAATTGCACATAATGCAGGAGGCAGCAGGATTTTGCGTCGTTTAATAGTTAATACAATCAGATATGACTTTTCTGTTTGGATGTATGGGCTGTGAAGGCCAGAAAGTTTTTTGCCACTCAGTAGGCGTTCCCTCATAACTTCCGGGTACGATGATGTCACGCGCATAGCCTCTATAGAGCCCCGAAGTGTGACATTACTGCCGCTGGAGGCCGCTATCGCCCTGGGTCACAGAGATATTTTTTGTATTATGAATCCTATACATCTTAGATTGTGTCATATAAGAACTGTGTTAAAAAAATAAATAAATAAAAAACTCTACGATTTTACTCATATGATATGAATATGAAGCATCAACTGATGGTGAAAAAGTACAAATTTAACCAAAGTATTATTATTACGTTTTCCCCAAACACAGACATTATCAAATATAACTCAATATCATAAATGACACAAAGTCACATTCCTGACTAAATTGCTGTGCTGATATTTATTTATGGAACACAGTTCTTATATGATGTGATCTAAGATTTCTCTATGGGATTTCCAATACAAAAAACACCTCTGTGACCCAGGGGTAACGGGAGTGACGTCAGGACTACAGTACTCTATGTCAGTGGTTCTCAACCTGTGGGTCAGGACCCCCAGGGGTGTCCTCACATGTCAAACTAAATGTAATGCCTCAACTCCTACATTTAAGTGCTTATCAGGGTGGGGGGTCCCCAGTTCAAATATGATTATTTTTGGGGGTCCCCAGTTCAAATATGTTATTTTTTTGGGTTGTTACGGCCTGAAAAGGTTGAGAACCACTGCTCTAAGTAGTTATTTATTGGATCAATATTTATAAAACCCACAGACAGACTATTTTCACTAATAACATAAAAAGTTGAAATACAGAGATACAGCTTCTGCTCTACAGGATGATTTTGTAATCGTGTGTGTGTGTGTGTGTGTGTGTGTGTGTGTGTGTGTGTGTGTGTGTGTGTGTGTGTGTGTGTGTGTGTGTGTGTGTGTGTGTGTGTGTGTGTGTGTGTGTGTGTGTGTGTGTGTGTGTGTGTGTGTGTGTGTGTGTGCGCGTGTGCGTGTCAGTCGGCATGTTGATGAGGGACAGAGGACACCTTGGACCTTCAACACAGATGACCCCGTTAGAAATATTGAAAGGAAGAACGGAAGAACAATGGAAGAAGAGAGAGCAGGAGATGATAGAGAGGATGTTGAAGTCTGTGGTGACGGAGCCAGAAGAATCAACCCTGCCAGCTGTCAGGAGAAGGAACAGCATAGACCGGATGCCTCCAAGTAGTGAGTATCAATATGCTGTCTGCAGCAACTAAACACGTGTGTGTGTGTGTGTGTGTGTGTGTGTGTGTGTGTGTGTGTGTGTGTGTGTGTGTGTGTGTGTGTGTGTGTGTGTGTGTGTGTGTGTGTGTGTGTGTGTGTGTGTGTGTGTGTGTGTGTGTGTGTGTGTGTGTGTGCGTGATGATTAAAGACGGGGTGCCGTGATTTTCAGTGATTCCCCCCCCCCTAAAACATAATCTTCAGGTATTATGGTTATACTAGGAGGAAGATTTATTTCAAAAAAGTGTACAGAAAGTGTTAAAATTATGTTTTCATGTGGACACGCCTCCAGTTCATTAAGTATACCTGGTTCTCACCTTAGCACCTCCTCCACCACCTTAGCACCACCCACCTGTCCTAGTCCCTCCTCCTCCTCATGCCCACACCTGGTGTGTTATGATAATGAGGGGGAGGGTATATGTTTACTATGTCACTAAAGCGCTGTTTTTCTATTGGCACGTTTGACCCTCAAGGTTTCAGCCTCCAGGTAGAAACTCAAAATAGTCAGAGAAGACATGAAATACCATAAAACACCACCAGGGGGCTTAATGAAGTTCTATCAACCTCATAGACACATGAAAAACAGAAAAAGTGCAAAACCACGGCACCACCTCTTTAACTTTTGTGTGTAAGAGGTCAAGGTCAAAATGGCATCATGGTTCATATGTGAGGAACAGAGACATGTAGAGATGTTGTGCTGGGCTGCAGGGTTTTAACATCCAGATGTGTTTTTATTATCATTGTAAATGTCTTGCTGTCTGTTGTCTTCTGTTCCAGTGAGTGGTGGAACACGCTCTTCAGGATATGACACCATGAGTGAAGCTCCTACCCAGACTGATGCTGATGTAAGTGTGAGAGATGAAGATATTTCATAGCATCTTCATAGATAAACATTAATAAAACACCATTTTAATTAGTTACTATGTGTTTGTTTTTTTTAAGTCTGTGGTGAAGGAGCCAGTAGAATCAACCTTACCAGCTGTCAGGAGAAGGAACAGCATGCCGTGGCTTCCTCCAAGCAGTGAGTATCAATATCAGCATATCATCATGTCAGGTGGAAACCTTGTATGTGCAATACTGTTACTTTTCAGGAAATGGAAAAAAAAATAACCTGTTTAAATGGGTAGTTATTATTTAGTCACAAGCTTGTTAAAACTTTTAATTGGTTCAACATTTATAAAGCCAACGGACACCATATTTTCACTACTTAGGGCATTCATTTAGGAAAACGTTGAAATATGGAGATACAGCTTTTGCCCGACAGCAATGATTTCGTAAAGTGTGTGTGTGTGTGTGTGTGTGTGTGTGTGTGTGTGTGTGTGTGTGTGTGTGTGTGTGTGTGTGTGTGTGTGTGTGTGTGTGTGTGTGTGTGTGTGTGTGTGTGTGTGTGTGTGTGTGTGTGTGTGTGTGTATTTTCATTTAAAGGATCTACACCATGATTTTTTTTTTTAAAAGTAATATTTATTATCATATTACTTATGTCCCTCAAACATTTTTCAAAAGGTTTGAGCCTAAATCAAGCCTCAGATATACTCATTCCAACTAACTTCTCTCTGGCTTATAAAGCACTTTTACCTGCAATACCACATTGTCCTTTGATATTGATATTGATATTGATTTGGCACGTGGTGCTATTGAGACAGTTTGTATGCATGTTATCTCCTGGTTTTGTGTGGAAAAAGTAAAAAAAAATAAAATAAAAAAAAATTGTTATGTTGGAACTGAAAAACGTGAGGGATTGTACCGCTAGTGACAAATCAGTTTGGCCTGTTTTGAGACCAATTTACGTAAAACCCCAGGTATGCTGTGAAAGCCTGAGTGCTCAAACTGGGGTATTTTTGGGGATAGAAGAGAGGTAGGGGAGACAAAAAACACACACAAAAGTTAAAATTCATGGTGTAGTCCCTTTAACTTGTAGGGAATGATCAGTAGGTTGTAGTGCTTCGCGGGTCGGGTTTTTTCATGACCCGCCCCGCCCCGCCCCGCAACGGAACCCAACCCGCCTCAACCCGCCCCGCGATTTTTTTTTTTATTCTGTAAAATCATGGTTTAGAAAATAATCCCCAAGTGTATTCAAACTGTTTTATTGTTATTATTCTTATTCTTATTAGGAATAAAGACAAAACAAGAGCATGTGATTTTGTATTTATTTTTTGCGTGTGAGAGCGGCTGACCCGCTCACCCACAGCCCGCATAATTGCCACTGAAATTCTGACTCGACCCACCCGCGCCGCGGGTTGACCCGCGGGACCCGCGGGTTACGGGTCAACCCGCGCATCACTAGTAGGTTGCCATGAAATGATAAACTTTTGTGTGGAAGAGGTCAAGGTCAAAATGACGTCATGGTTCATATTATCATTGTAAATGTCTTGCTGTCTGTTGTCTTCTGTTCCAGTGAGTGGTGGAACACTTTTTTCAGAATATGACACCATGAGTGAAGTTGCCAGCCTGGCAGACACTGATGTAAGTGAGAGAGAGGAAGATGTTTCATAGATTAAACTGAATTCGACTTCAATCAAACACATTTTAAATCTTATTTATTTACCTTATATTTTTTTCAAAGAGTACATGATCATTGTAACAGATTTATTTTGTATCATTAACACAAAAGGGTCCTGGGGACTTGTTTCCATTGTGGGCCTATGTATTCAATTCATCAACAGAGCATAACAAATTCACACAAAAATGCATACAAACACTATTATGTACAAAGGTGTTGTCAGTGAATTTTCCCTCTCTTACCTGTCAATATTGTGACAAGGAGACACGACCGATGACCCTGTTTGAAAGACTGACAGGAAGGAGAACTTTAACACAAGAAGAATGGAAGAAGAGAGAGGAGGAGGTGATAGAGAGGATGTTGAAGTTTGTGATGATGGAGCCACAAGAACCAAGTAGTGAGTCTTACTTTTATCCTCTTATGTGGACATAAATAATTTATTACAATGTGCTTGTGTGCATAAAATAACAAGAATAGATGGGTGCATTTTCATGTAAAACTGGGAGAGAATGATCAGTAGTGTGCTCTGAAGAGATGATGAACTTTTGGGTGGAAGAGGTCAAAGGTCAAAATGACATCATGGTTCGAGAGACATGTAGAGATGTTGTGCTGGGCTGCAGGGTTTTCACATCCAGGTGTGTTTTTATAATCATTGTAAATGTCTTGCTGTCTGTTGTCTTCTGTTCCAGTGAGTGAAACATACTGCTGGTCACCTGCCAAGGTCTCTGATTGGCTGACTACACATTTTGGACCCTTAGCGCCCTTTTCAGGATATGACAGCATGAGTATAGCTCCCAGCCAGGCAGACACTGATTTGATGAGTGTGAGAGATGAAGATGTGGATTGATTTATACTTTTTTGCACGCCGGTGTCACACGGCAAAGTAGCAGATCTACAAGCTCACAACTAGTGATGGGCATTGTTGTTCTTTTCAGTATACTGGAGCATTCAAATCAGTTCACTAAAACCTAACCTAACCAACTTTGAGTTGTGGCACAGATGAAAGCCATTTTCTGAAGATGAATATGAATATTAACACAATCTGGCAACTAAAGTCCAGGGTAAACTGTTGAACCCTTATTTGTCCTTTGTTCAGGGTTGACTGCAACCTCAAAAACATAAACATAAAGGAAAAAGATTCGCTCTCTACATAAACTTTAACTATGATCCTTAGACAGAGACTAAGAAAATATTTTTCTTATCATATCATGCTCATAAAGTGCTCTGTCACGTGTTGAGATTCAACCCCATCCATCTTTAAAATGTTCTGTGTGAGGTGCAGGCTTATACTGCAATACATTAACACCATAGTATTGACTGTCACTGTAAACTGTTCAAGGGACTGCTGCTATGTTTGTTGTTGTGTTTACAGTTTAATAGAATAGCATATTTGCTAGCTGAGTTGCTAACTGTTTGTAAGCAAGTGGGTAGAGAGGTTGTCTAGTAATCAAAACGGCACCGATTTCACCTCCCGGCTTTTAAGGTTCGATTTTTAAGGGGTTTTGAGGTCAGCTTTTGCGCATTTCCAATTTAAAACTAGGTTTGGACGACTGTATGTCTCTCCAGGCCACACTGCTCTGGAGCCAAATAATATGCCAACACTGAAATGGAAAAATGTGTAATGTTTAACTGTGGATGAGAAAATCTACCATGAGCATAGGTTTCACTTCTACATAATGTGGCGGGCACGGGCATAATGTGGCAATGAGATGAGCATGTGGAAGAATGTCGTTTTATAATAATAACTGTATTGCTATAAAAGTTAACAAATAAAGATGTGTACGTTATAACTGCATGATAGAAGTGATCGTGACCTGATCCCTTCCTTACTCTAACTGATGTGCATATGAAAAGAATAAACACATTACAGTATCTTGCAGAGCTGCTTCATACGGTAGACCAAGACCACATCCTGTTGAGTATCACATTCAGAGTGGAAAGTACCTTCAGGAAGAACAATATCAGTCACCAGAACCAAGGACGGGTGTTTCCAATGAATCTAACATGGTTAAAATGGAGTTTGAAGTTACAATGGGTTTGTATAAGTGGGTGTGTCTGATAAAATGAATATCAAATATCTAAATACTGAATCAAGCAACTTGAAAACTGTCCGGGGTGCTCCCTAAAGCCTGAGTAGACGATTTAATTACATGGTGATTTAATTTTGTTTAAATCGCCATGACGCAATCTTCCAGTTTGACACAATGGGGAAGAACAGATAAGAGATGTTGGTTGAACCTGATTGGTCTGCAGGGAATCATCAGACACAGGATTCTATTATGTAAGACTCAGGTTATTAGAAGTTAAGAGATGGGATTATCAGAGCATAAGGAAGGGGGAGGAGTTAAATCCCTGCTGTGTTATTAGTTGAGCAGTGCCGTCTGTGTGTGTGTGTGTGTGTGTGTGTGTGCATCCCTGTCCACCAGAGGGCGCTAACAACAATACAGTGGGTTGCCTTTGTTTTCAATGCTGATGTGAAGTCCAACCTCAGTATAATCGCCACATTCCTCCATTTAATCTTGTTCGCATTTAAAAAGCTTAGCGGCAGACCTAGCCTCCTTGGTTTTCTGTTACTGTGTTGGGATCAGCTGTAGGCCAGCTGATGCTTAATTTATACACTGTCACCGTCATACAGAGAGAAGTATGCATCACGCTTGAAAGGGAGAGGGATTAGACACAGAAGGGAGGGTAATAATGATCTTAGTCCAGGTCAGGCTTAACCAGCCCACTGTCACCAGTTATTAAATATAACTTATTAAAAGTAACCGGTTATTAACGCTGATCAGCTCTAAACTTTAAATTCAGTTATATCCACGTCTGTTCCTTCTGATAGGTTAAAACAAAGGCCTTTATGTAGTGAGGTCTTAATATAGTGAGAGAGTGTCTGATTCAACATTCAATCCAAATAATGACTGAGTGCTAATGTAACCCGGAGTGTTGAAAATGGACCCTAGCAGGTCGATTTTCACTCTCAGAGAATGAACACGCAGGGCTTTGCTATGTGAATGTGTCTAATTCTGACCTAAATGTGTGTGTGTGTGTGTGTGTGTGTGTGTCCTTTTTAAGACGGCTTTGCAACGTTCCCACAAAATGTGTAATCATGTGTCGTTCCTGGACTGACCCAGACATGACCCTTTAAAACCTGCCAACGCTCTGCACCTGGCCACCTCTGTGTGTGTGTGTGTGTGTGTGTGTGTGTGTGTGTGTGTGTGTGTGTGTGTGTGTGTGTGTGTGTGTGTGTGTGTGTGTGTGTGTGTGCGCATGCGTGTTTGAGAGAGAGAGAGGGAGGGAGGGAGGGAGGGAGGGAGGGAACGGAGACAGACAGGGAAGAGGGAGAGAGGGAGAGAGAGAGGCAGGGGGAAGAAAGGGACGGAAGTGGAGGAGAGAGAGTGGAGGAGATGGAGGGATGAAAGAAGGGAGATGTGGGGAGAGAGAGGAAGAGATAGAGGAGGAGATGGAGGCCGTGCGAGAGAGAGCAGCATTCAAGCTTACATTTCATTATTTCAATTTGATGTCTTAATTTTGTGAACTACTGAATGAACTACTTAAAGGGAAAATTCACCCAAAAAAACGTTGATAAGTCACCCCATGGAGACTTGACAGCGGTAGGCAGCGGTTCCGGTAGGAGACACAAAGGAGACTCTTTGTTTCTCCTACCGGAACCAATCAAATTATTGGCTTAGGAATGTGACAAAAACTAAAAATATCCATGAATTCAAGTCTCCATGGGGTGACTAATTGATAGGAAAAAAGCCATTTTGGGGGTGAACTATCCCTTTAAACGTTATATACTGTTGAACATCAATGTGTCATCGGATATTTTCACAAAATGTTTTAGTATTTTTGACGAATGTTTGCCTATTATGCCTATTAGGCCCAGAATAGGGACTATGGTTCATGTGGTGTTAAATTGTTCTATGCCTTTAGGTTCTTGTCTCCCAGTGAGATCTAACAGTATCAAATACCAAACAAACCATGAAACGAAATAGAAACCCAGATGTGCATGACACGTGTGGCTCGACCTCTGCGTTTCCAAATTGTCTCCTTTTTTGTCTGCTATTGTCTGCCAGCTGATGCGGCACATATAATGCGATTAAAGGTTTATTGGGGACAAAAGCCTCTTATGTCGATGATGATGTTGTCCGAAAAAAACCCAGTGACAGTGAATTTTCTTTTCCTCTCCAAACAAAAGCTCCGATTGCTTTATGCACAGTAGAAGAGCAGCAGCAGCTGCGAAACAGAAGACAGAGTCAGTGAGAGGACGAAAGAGACAACATCTGCTCCTCTTGTCTCTGTGCATCTCAGAATGGCGGGGTTTTGGCTCTCGCCGACACTTTTGGCGACGTTCCTCTGCCTCGGCTTCTCTGCCAACTCACCGTTCCAGCCTGCGCTGGTGCTCGACATGGCCAAGATCCTGCTCGATAACTACTGCCTGCCAGAGAACCTGGTCGGGATGCAGGAGGCCATCCAGCAGGCCATCAGCAGCGGGGAGATCCTCCAGATTTCGGACAAGAAGACCCTGGCATCGGTCCTCACGGCCGGGGTGCAAGGCGCCCTGAACGACCCGAGGCTGACGGTGTCGTACGAGCCCAATTTTGTTCCCGTGATGCCACCAGCGCTGCCCTCCCTCCCCACTGAGCAGCTAATACGGCTGGTGAGGAACTCGGTGAAACTGGACATCATGGAAAACAACGTGGGCTACCTGAGGATTGACCGCATTATCGGGGAGGAGACCATGGTGAAGCTGGGCCCTCTTCTGAGGGACAACATCTGGAATAAGGTGGCTCATACGTCCTCCCTGATCTTTGACCTGAGATACAGCACGGCCGGAGAGCTTTCTGGAGTTCCTTTCATCGTCTCCTACTTCTCGGACCCCGAGCCTCTTGTTCACATCGACACCGTCTTCGACAGGCCCTCGAACACGACCAAAGAACTATGGACCATGGCCTCCATAATGGGCGAAAGGTATGGAAAGACAAAAGACGTAATGATTTTGACTAGCAAGCGTACGGTGGGGGCGGCCGAGGCAGTGGCATACACGTTAAAACACCTGAACAGGGCTATCGTCGTTGGCGAGAGGTCGGCTGGCGGATCAGTAAAAGTACAGAAGATCAAAATCGGGGATTCTGGGTTCTACATCACCGTTCCTGTGGCGAGGTCCATCAACCCGATCACAGGCCAGAGCTGGGAGGTGAGCGGAGTCTCGCCGTCGGTAACCGTTCTCGCCAAGGAAGCCATCGGAAGTGCAAAAACCCTATTGGCTGTGAGGAGCGCCATCCCCAAAGCTGTGCAGAACATCTCAGACATCATCAGGAGGTTCTACGCCTTCACCGACCGAGTTCAGGCGCTCCTTCACCACCTGGAGTCCACAGACTTCTTCTCGATTATTTCCGAGGAGGACTTGGCAACCAAACTCAATCAGGAGCTCCAACTTGTTTCGGAAGACCCTCGCCTGATCATCAAACACACAGAAGATGACATCGCCCTCATGGGGGACTTGGACCCTGGGAAGGCTGTAGACGATTCAGCATCACTGGGGACGTTAGTTGATAGAGTGTTCAAAGTGCAGATCCTCCAAGGAAATACGGGTTATCTCCGCTTTGATGAGTTTATAGAGTCGTCTGTGGTGGCTAAACTAGGACAGCTCATGGCTAAAAGGGTTTGGGAGCCCCTGAAAGACACAGACAATCTTCTCATTGACCTGCGTTATAACACTGCTGGGTCATCTGCCTCCTTAGCACTGATCCTTTCTTATCTCCAGGATGCCTCGCAGAAACGCCATTTTTTCACCATATACGACCGAATTCAAAACACAACAAGGGAATATGACACCCTGCCTGGGCTCACCGGACCCGTTTATGGCTCCAAGCGTGGCGTCTATGTGTTGACCAGCTATTACACCGCAGGGGTCGGAGAGGAGTTTGCTTACCTCATGCAGTCCTTACATCGTGGCACAGTCATTGGGGAGATCACATCCGGTACCCTGATGCACTCAAAGTCGTTCCAAATAGAAGGCACAGACATTGCAATTACCGTCCCTTTCATTAACTTCATGGACAACAACGCGGAATGCTGGCTGGGAGGAGGCGTGGTCCCCGACGCCATCGTGCTAGCAGAAGAGGCCGTGGACCACGTCCACGAGGTCATACAGTTCCACCGAGGGGTCATGACCCTGATAGAAGGAACCATAGAGCTCTTAGAAACGCACTACGCCATCCCCGAAGTCGCCGCCAAAGTCAGCAAAGTGCTGCGGAACAAATGGACAGAAGGGGCGTACCGCTCGGTGGTCGATTTCGAATCTCTGGCTTCGCAACTCACGGCAGACCTGCAGGAGACCTCTGGCGACCACCGCCTCCACATTTTCTACTGCGACGTCGAGCCAGAGACCCTGGACAACATTCCGAAGATACCGTCGGCAGAGGAGGCGGGGTACATAATCGACGCGCTGTTCAAAGTCGAGGTAATGCCGGGGAACGTCGGCTATCTCAGGTTCGACATGATGGCCGACGTGGACGTGGTGAAAACCATCGGCCCGCAGCTCATCAAATTAGTATGGAACAAAATCGTCAACACCGACACACTCATCATCGACATGAGGTACAACACGGGCATCTACTCAACGGCCATTCCTCTACTGTGCACCTACTTCTTTGACGGCGAGCCCCTGAAGCACCTCTACACCGTCTTCAACCGCTCCACGAACACCCTGACGGAGGTCCTGACCTCGCCGCAGGTCATGGGTCAGAGGTACGGCTCCTCCAAGGACATCTTCATCCTCACCAGCCACATGACGGGCTCCGCGGCCGAGGTGTTCATCCGCACCATGAAAGACCTGAACCGTGCCACCATCGTCGGAGAGCCGACGATGGGCGGGTCCTTGTCGAGCGGAACCTACCAGATCAGGGACAGCATCCTGTACGCTTCCATCCCGAACCTGGCGGTCCTGAGCGCCGTCACCGGGAAGGTGTGGAGCGTGGCTGGGGTCGAGCCGCACATCGTCTCCCAGGCAAATGACGCGCTGGCTGTGGCTCAAAAAGTCATATCAGCGAGGCTGGTGAAGAGAGAGCAAGGGAAGTAGTTGGTGTTCTGTTCTTATACCTTCAAAATTATTACTTTACCCTTTGTTTAATAACAGTACACTTTAAAATTACATCTATATTGGGGATCCTGGTAGTTCAGCCAGTTAGCGCAATAACCACATGCTCCTTGTGAGTTCCGGGTTTGAATCCAACTCTCGGCATATTATCATGTGTCTCTCCTCTGTCTGTCCTCAGGGTTCCTGACTCTATGCACTGTCCTATCTGTATAAACCAACAACAAAGGAAGAAGTCAGAAATAACCTGAAATTATAACTATATTGCTTTCACAAGAAAGTAATATAGTTTAACCTTTTCATGTCAAGGTCCCCAAATTAAGTATTTGGCCGTGGACCCTGATCTGAAATATTTTGTGCCAGGGACCCCCATACAGGATTTGTGTTGTTAAAATGTCCAAAGAATATTCAAAATGTGTAGATTTGACAATAGCAGATCTGAAAGCTCACAACGCATAGCAATGCAACACATTGTGAGCTTGCAGACTGGCTATTTTCAAGTAGCCGATCTATATAGGGTTAAAGTGTTTAAACTGCTATATTAACCAATTTTGCTGGGGACCCCTGAAACCTTCTCCTAAATATGCAAAAAAGGACTCAATTAAAGTAGGCTTACAGATACTCAAGTACATTTACTTAAGAACAGTACTCAAGTAAATGTACTTCCTTACTGGCTCATGAACACTTTTGCAAGACTGGACTCGTTGAAATGTGATGTTCCAATTACTGAACACTCTAAACTTTACAAACTCAACATTATAAGGGAAGAAGAGCAGAAAACAAAAAAACATCTGAGTTTATTATTAAGGATCACATTTTGTCAAATCTGAATGATTCTAATACTAGACTATATAATTTGTATTGATTGCACTTTTTATTCATTTGGGCACCTTAAAACTCCTCTATTGCACTTATAGGAAAGCACATCCCAAAAGAAAAGATGAAAACTGTGATGATATGAGATGCCTTTTTTGATTATGACATCAGTGTGTTGTTTTTAACTTTGTGTAATTCCTGTTGTTGACATGTATTAATACCAAGTGCATAATCCGACAATGTATTGTATGTGTTGACCCATATTTATTTGCCTAAAGAAACTGTTTAGGTTTAGAAATAAACATACCTTGGTGTTTTTTTCTTTTTTTTCTCTCTTTTGAATATTTAAATGTATGTGTAATTTATAGTTAGGGCTTTCTTATGTGAGTATGTGGTTTTGTTGTATTTCTTTAGACTACTTTCAAAAGCACTTTCAGAATGTCCTTGTACAATAGTTAATTACTGAAAACAACCACTAGAGGGAGCCAGTTGCAAAGAAACCTACAATAAGTCTGTTCACTTCCTCTGTGCTGTTGCTGCAGGCAAAGATCTCTCCTCAGTTATTTCCCCTGCAATAAAGTATTTAAACCACACACAAAAATAAACTACTTGTTCATTATATTGTTATTATGTTATATTTAACAACATTAACAACAGTGGGTGTCCATTACTACTAAGCTGTAATAGAAAGAACAAAATAAGTCAGCTTGCTGGTGGTAGACATGTTTCTATGTTGAGGGAACATTTCAGTGCAGTCCCATTAACAACTTAACCCTTTCATCTTTATGTCGGGAATGTTATTACAGACAAAAACCTTCAGAAATGTAAAAATAATTTCAGAACATTTCCAAAGATTTCACAGCCTTGTGAGCTTGTAGAACTGCAATTTTCACTAGTTTTGAAATAGGGCAACCACTTGAACCCCCAGCATGCCTATTCTAGGGGGAACAGTCGCCCCAAAATAACAGATTTACAAGCTCACAGCGCATCGCATTGTAAGCTTGTAGATCGGCTATTTTTGGCAAAGAGCTGTGGTGTAGATGGGAAAAAAAGTGGTCACAGTAGCGTTGTAACTCAGGTTAGTTTTAGTAAGAATAAAAGCTTGGTTAACTGGTGTGACTGGTGTGATCCACTGTGTGCCAGTGCTTGATCAGTGTGCAAATCAGGGCTTGAGGTCAATCAAAATGCTCCCACGAGGGAGGACAGAGTAGCAGATTGTTGTTCTAAGCCTGTGAGAAAAGTGCTGACTTAGACTTAGCATACCATATGGAATAAGCTGTGCAACAAATGTTGGTGGGGTATGCAAATAGCTAAGACTGCAAGCTTTCTTGCCATGGAATGAACTTCCACCTAGAAACTGTGATGATATTAGATTCCTTTTATACAAAATACGACATCAGTGTGGGATTTATATGTGTGTTGATTGTAATTACTGTCCTTTCTTCGTATCATTAGAGAGGTTATTTTTGCATTCTGTGCACTTGTAAGCAACACAACCACATTATATTCCACCAATATATCCTATACAATTCCTCTGTGGGGCGAGTCTGCAAAGATTCAAACATATGTTCACTACATATGTTCAAACATGTTCACTAATCTCCGGAGCCCTTTTCGACAAGAACCACAGAGATGCAACTTTTCAAGATGCTGCATACATACAGGTAACAGACAAACCACTGTCTATGAGCCTTCTATGAGCTGTCTACCTCTAGGACACACACACTGGAAGGTACTCAGTAAATAGGCCTACACAGTGACTTACTCAAGTAGGCCAAATATTTCTACGAGCCATAATCCCTTCATTACAGATATTCCTGTCTGTTACAAACCTTACCTTAATTGGCATAGGTAGCTTCTAATATTTACCGTAAGTCTCTTGCAATATATTTAAGGATGGTATATTGGGAAACGTGGTGCAACCCTGTTTGGCTAGCTTGTTATTGTCCTACAAAAGCACATAATGCGATTAGAGGTTTATTGTGGGGGCAAAGCCTCTTAGGTGTGCGTTAACAGAAACCTTGCAGCCAGGAAATAGTCTCATTTGACAAAGAACCTCAACGTGGACGGAGGTTCTGCCGATCAGTTTCTTTGTCTCTCCAAAAAGAGAGAAAATGGCTAAAGCAGTCTTTCTGGTGGCGTCTTTGCTCCTTTTGAGCAATGTCTTCATCGTCCGTGCCACCTTCCCTCCCAGCCTCATCACAGACATGGCCAAGATCCTCCTGGACAATTACTGCTCCCCGGAGAAGCTGGCGGGCATGCAGGAGGCGATCGACGCGGCCACCAGCAACACGGAGATCCTCAGCATCCCCGACCCCGAAACCCTGGCTAGCGTCCTCACCTCGGGGGTCCAGAGCACCATCAACGACCCGCGCCTGAAGGTCTCCCACGAGCCCGACTACGCTGCCGTCGCCCCTCCCGAGATCCCCAACCTGCCTGCCGAGCAGCTCATCGCCGTGCTCCAGCACTCCATCAAGCTGGACATCCTGGAGGGAAACATTGGCTACCTGAGGATCGACCACATCCTCGGGGAGCACGTGGCCGAGAAGATCGGCCCCCTGCTCCTGGAGCTGGTCTGGAACAAGATCCTGCCCTCCTCCGCCCTGATCTTTGACCTGCGCTACACCTGCAGCGGAGACGTCTCGGGGCTGCCCTACATCGTGTCTTACTTCACCGACGCCGAGCCCGTGATCCACATCGACAGTGTGTACGACCGTCCCTCGGACACCACCACGAAGCTGTTCACCATGTCCAACCTGCTCGGTGACAGGTACGGAAGCACCAAGCCTCTCATCATCCTCACCAGCCAGAACACCAACGGCATCGCCGAGGACGTCGCCTACTGCCTCAAGAACCTCAACCGGGCCACCATCGTCGGCGAGAAGACGGCCGGAGGCTCCGTGAAAGTCGACAAGATTAAGGTGGCGGACACAGACTTCTACCTCACCATTCCCACAGCCAAGTCTGTCAATCCTGTCACCGGCTCCACCTGGGAAGTCACCGGCGTGACCCCGGACGTCGACGTCAGTGCTGAGGACGCGCTCGCCACCGCCATTGAGATCCTCAAGCTGCGTGGCGAGGTTCCTGCCATCATTGAGGGATCTGCTACCCTGATTGCTGAGAACTACGCGTTCGAGGCCATCGGAGCCGATGTCGCGGACAAGCTTAAAGGACTCCTGGCCAGCGGCAAATATAGCTCGGTCAACTCTAAGGCTGGGCTGGAGGCGAAGTTGTCTGACGACCTGAAAACTCTGTCTGGAGACAAGAGTCTGAAGACAACCAGTAACACCCCTGCTCTGCCACCCCTGGTAAGACATTCATTTTCATTTCAAATTACTAAATTATTACTCAATGTAATATCTTATTTCAGAAATGTGTTTAAATGAGGAAGTCGGCATGAAACATTTTTATTTATGATCAATTGTTTTGCACATATGGGGATGTGGGAATGGCTAATTCAAATATTGTATAAAACATACGTGAAATGTGTGTAAAATGTTATTAGTCTTTAAATGAAGTGCTATTTTACTTACTAACAATGTCTAACATACAGTTGAAATGGTTTGACTTCATACTTTGGCCATACTTAATAAACCATGGAGGTAAAGTGACTTTTGTTTCTATAGGACTATTCTCCAGAGACGTTCATTGAGCTGATCAAGGTGTCCTTCCAAACCGACGTGTTTGAGAACAACATTGGTTACCTGCGCTTCGACATGTTTGGAGACTTCGAGGAGGTCAAGCCCATCGCCCAGATCATCGTTGAACATGTCTGGAGCAAGGTCGTCAACACCGACGGCATGATTGTCGACCTCAGGTACGTTAGAACAGTGGCTCTCAACCTGTGGGTCAGGACCCCCTCTTGGGGTCCCCACATGATTTTTTTTTTCCGGGGGGGGTCCCCAGATGACAGTGAAGAGACAATTTAAACTAGAAAAAAATGGAGCTGCATTGATGAGAGGATGCAGGGACAGACTTATTCTCTGGCCTTTATGATACGGTTGTCGTTTAGCTGAAATGTCAAGCTTATTCTACTGATGCACTCATTTCTTGTTATTCTGGATAAGAGAGTCAGCTTAATGACGATAAATACAAATATAGGATACACAAGAATCCAACAATTGTAAATAGATTGGGCTTATTATTCTTAGAATGTATTAAGTACAGGATCATGCACAGCAATCCAGTCATTATTGCAAAAATAAACGTTCGCAGGGTGAAGCAGAACTGATGCAAACTAAATAAATAATAAATACATATTGATTCAAGAATAATTATTGAAATGTAAAAGCTTCCACGTGGACAGCAATGTAAGCAGAACAGGGGTCTTTTATGGTGAAATAGCAGACCTCAGAATGCCTTAGCACAGTAGTTTCTCAACATGTGGGTTGGGACCTCCAGGGGGGAGTCCTCCAGGGGGGAGACCATTACAGCATCAAAAGTAATCAACTATAAAATAACAAACATTGGCCAAATTGTCAAATAATATAAGAGGCAAACATTTTGGGAATAGCAATTGTTTTTACATTGTTTTACAAGCTCACAACAACTCGTGTTGCGAGGCGTTGTGAGCTTGTAGATCAGCTACTTTCACAAGATATATCTGTGGAACTGAGTCAAACTAAATGTAATGCCTCAACTTCTACATTCCAAGTGCTTATCAGGGTGTGGGGGGGGGGGGTCAAATATAATTATTTTGGGGGGTCACAGCCTGAAAAGGTTGATAACCACTGCCAATATAGGCAGACCAATCAGAATTGAACATTCAGTGAAGTTTTGAAATAACCCTGCATAACGTCCTCCTAACTTACCTGACTGTGGTGGTACCTTGCAGGAACAACGTTGGTGGTCCCACCTCAGCCATCGCTGGGTTCTGCTCCTACTTCTTTAACGCCGACAGGAAGATCCTGCTGGACAAGCTGTATGACAGACCTTCTGGCACAACCACGGAGCTCTGGACCATCGATGACCTCACTGGTACAAACAGAAAAGATCACGTTTTAAAATGGATATTCTGCTCTCCCACCAGTTCTATATTATTTCACTTACGTTGCTTTTTAACCCTTTAAGACCCATTTTTTAATTTGAGCTAAAAAGCATTATTTTACACTTTGGCTATATTCAAAAATAGCAGATATACAAGCTCATACTGTAGCGCGGCACCGAGTGCGCCAATCTTTGAATATATATCTTTTCAAGCCAACATTTGTAACTCAGATCTTTGCTTCTGAGGGGTCCCTGGAACTAGATATTTTTGAGATGGGGGTCCGTGGCCAAATACATATACATTTTGAGGTCCTTGACAGGAAAAAGTTTGAGAACCACTGACCTAGTACCTAACATAAGCTTTTTTCAAAAAACTGTTAGGATTTAGAAGACATTTTGTAGAATCGACCTCAGGTCTTAATGGGTTAAAAGACTAAATACCTGTACAGCCACTGTGTGCAACTTTGGTTGATCACGTAAGAATAGTTTTATTTGCAATGCACTGTAGCTCCACATGGAGTTTGTAAAGATGTTCATCTTCAGTACTACACTGGTTCTCAACATGGGGTCCGGGGAACTCCAGGGGTCCTTGAGGGAGCTCCAGGGGGTCCCCAGCAAGATGATTGATAGTCAGGCAAGCAAATGGACCGATAAGGGTTCGTTTGGTTCCATTTGTACTCTCTCAGAGTTAAAGCAACACTGACAATTTAGTGTAGTCCCGGATATAAAATGTGTATCAAACGGGGGGGGTCTGTGGCTTAATGCATGTCAAACTAGGGGGGCCTATAAGGCCTGGCGGGCCTTGAAATTAAAAAGGTTGAGAATCACTGATCTACTAAGTCATTGGTTCTCAAAGTGGGGGTACTTGAGGGGGTTCCAGGGGGTCCCCAGCTAAATGATGGATAGGAACCAAATGGACCCATATGGGTCTCTAACTCTGAGAGTGTACAAATGGAACCAAATGGACCCTGGCGGGTAATTTACTTTTTTGGGGGGGTTTTGTAACTTTATTTCGGTTAATTCGGTTGTTCAGTGGCGATCTGAACCAGGCGATCTGATTTTTCTTCTTTTTTTTTTTTGACCAGCACCCAGTGGGTGCTCCTCACCCACAGTGGGTGCTTTAGCCCCCGGGGCACCCACGGTATCGGCGCCCTTGCTGATAAGTGTCAATTTGGGGGTCCTTGACATGAAAAAGTGTGAGGACCACTGTTCTAAGTACACCTGCCCCACTCTCTTTCATCCCCTGTTCCTCTTTCTCCTTTCTCCCCCCCCCCACCCCCCAAAGGTCCCAGGTACGGCGCCACAAAGAGCCTCCTCATCCTGACCAGCGGGGCGACTGCCGGCGCTGCCGAGGAGTTCGTCTACATCCTGAAGAAGCTCGGCCGCGCCATGATCATCGGCGAGACCACCTCCGGGGGCTCCCACCCTCCCCAGACCTTCCCGGTACGTAGTGAGAGAATGTAAAAAAAAAAAAAAAACAACAACAAAGAACAAAGAAATGCCAGTGCTCTGGTAGCCTGCTTCTAGTTACAAAATACACGGCACAGGTTTTTTAGGTTGAGTCGTGTTACTGTTGAGCCGTGCACCCGGTAAACTACTTTCGCCTTGGACTGAGCTGCATGTGCTCGTTTTGTTTCTACTATGCCATGAGAGAAATAATCACGCTTTCACGATTATCATTATTATTACGCATAGGCCTACATTTATTTCATACACTATGGGTGTATAAAACAACACAAGCATTTGTAAATTAGAGTTTTTTTGGGGGGCTTTTTTTTAAACCATTGCTGCCTTTCAAAACACAAATAGGCCTATTACAGTAGCTACATAATGCAGAACCAGCTCAGTGGCCTTGTGGTTAGAATGTCCGTCCTGAGACTGGAAGGTTGGCTGGGTCGTACCAAAGACTAAAAATGGGGCCCAGTGCCTCCCTGCTTGGCACTCAGCATAAAGGGTTGGATTGGGGGTAAGTCCCTGACTCCCTGTGCTAGAATCAAGTCCAGGTGATGTATACTTGTACATCCAGCTGTCTAATGCTACAGAAACAGGAGATAGGCTCCTGCCCTATGGATCACATGGCTTGGCAAAGCTTACCTAAATAATGCACAAGCCAAATAATACATACAAAATAGAAAGAAAGAAATAAAAAGCTCTTTGGAAGTAAATAAAAGCGACTACATCGTTAAACATCCATGTACTGTATCTGCAAGGTTCTTCAACTGTATTACAGTGACCTGAGTAGAGATTTCTCCACGATTATGCTGAGCCACTGCGGTTAATGAATTGTGACGTCTTAAATCGCAGTTAACAGTAAAACCGGTTAATATTCCCATCCCTACTTCCAGGTGGGCGAGACCGGCGTCTACCTCAGCATCCCCACCGTGCACTGCGACACGGCGGCGGGTCCCGCCTGGGAGGGCGCCGGCGTGGCGCCACACATCCCCGTCCCCGCCGACGCCGCTCTGGAGACGGCCAAGGGCATCCTCAACAAGCACTTTACCAGCCAGAAGTGAACTGCTGCCTCCCCGCCTGCGCGTGGCTGATACGGAGCTGCTGTTCATTCCTGCAATGGTCACTTTTATGCTTTCTTTTATTTTTTTATTTGTTTTTTCGGTTTTTGTTTGTTGTTGTTGTTTTTGGGGGGGTTTGTGGGGGGAGGGGGGCAGCCAAACAAAGGATTTATGGGGGGTTTTAGGATCCGGAAAGTTGTTTGATGTGATACAAATACAAGAAGAATGTAGGACAAGAGTGGAAGGTCCAACACGTTGTGCAGTGTTTATTTTGTTCTCTCTTACACCCAAGCCTTTCTTTTTAGCCTGTTTTGTTTTGTATAAAAAAGAAGTGATAAGACCAAAATTAATGAATTGTTAAAGCTACAACAGGGTGTCCTGGTAGGGCAGGTTGTGCTTCTGCCATTGATTCCAGTAGGTTCACTCCTTTTGTGTGTGTGTGTGTGTGGGGGGTACCGAGACGTGGGTTTCTTTCGGGATGTGGGTTTACAGGCTATGACTGTTTATGTAAAGCCAGATGTGATATGGTGACTGTGGGGGTTATTCTAGGCTTTTTGAAATTGCACTTTTTTAGCAAAGCAGTAACTAAGTGAGCAACTTGCAAATCTAATGGCAGCAACGAATGAAAGGAGACTACAAAAATGCACTGAGTCCAATGTGGGGAACTTTGTCTGTTGACTGGCTAGAGAGGATTTGTATAGCCGGAACTACATGTCACAGTGAACCTCTTCCAACCCGGTGTCCCTATATGTCATTATAGGTGCAAATCTTCATGTTTTTCCCTCCAGCTAAAAAAACAAAAAAAAAACAGCACAAGCTTTTTTGTGAGGTCGTAGATAGGCAATTTTTGTGCAACACAGTCATACAACAAAGTATAAAATGGCTCTTAATTGGTTAAGATGGTGGTCTTTCTTACCGTGTATGTGAATCATGTTTGGCACACAGGTTCATTCTTGCCATGTGGGGGGCTATGTTTGCAGTGTATCGATTCCTGATGCAGAATAAACAGCCAGTGGAAACATAAAGCGTTGCTGTGTGTGAGCCTCGTCTTTTCTAACAACAAAGACAGATTGAAAAAAAATACATTACAATACAATATTCTTATTATCCAACACAGCTGGAAAATCATCTTTGACCCCACCCCGGGCACAATGAGAAAACATTATAAAACGGCAGTACAAGACAATACCACTTACTCGACACAATGCAAGAATGGGATTTGTCTGAACAAAGCCAGCTAACCGGGCTGCTAGTATGTTTATGTAACACCAAACACATTTCTTGGCACTTAAATAAATCATCTAGTACAAATCCTCACCAGATTTACTCAAGATTGCAAATGAAACAAAATCCACAGCCTGGCCCGGGGAGAATCACTTCCAGGTAATTATTGTTGTGCAGTTTACAGCCCTGTTGAACTGCATGGCCAACAAAACAGATACGATTGGTGCCTGTCAACCGTACAGTGGTTGAGACTTTTACTTCTGAATCCACACATGTGTCTCTGTAAAGAAAAAAATACAAAAGTGAGAGCCCACTCTACTTTAAAAAATGTAATAAAGTCAAATGGGGCATACAGTTTACTGTATAAGAAGACACAATGAGACATTGTCTCCCACATTCATCTTTTGATTTGCTATCTGAAGAAAGTGAGGATATTTCTCTCTCTCAAAGCAACAACTTTGCCTTAATGTGCCAGTCTTGAGGTGATAGCTTTATGAACATGGATTAAGATTATACGACACAAGTCTATCCTAAATGTAGAGCGGCCAGAGGATGCTGTCTGTATACCCCAATAACACGACAGTGAATTGCTCAATGCTTGTGTTTAGCCCTGTGCTTGTTGAGGTTTTATTAATTAATTGCACTTAAGGTTAGACACTGTTAGTATGGCTACGTTTAGGCGTGTGATTCAATTAATTTATTGTAGTTACGATTAGGTAGGTTTAGGCATGGTGTGATTACATTAATTAATTGTAGTGGTACTGTAGTTTAGGCATGTGTGTAGCTAGAATCCATAAGTCTCATGCCCTACCCGGGATTCAAAACAGAGTCTCGTGGGAGACCAAATTTCTACCGCTCTACCAAGACGAAATGCCTGCTTGGCCAGGGGAGAAGATGTACACTGCAGATGTACAAGTTGTAGTGTAGGCTGTTAATATACTCTCAAACTCAAACTCTTGCATGTCAAGGACCCCCAAATTGATATGTATTAGGCCACGGACCCCCAATCTGAAAATGTTTTGTGCCAGGGACCCCCCAGAAGAGAAGATGTATGTAAAAAAACAGAAAGAAAATGAAAATTATTCAAAATTGCACATATAAGCTCGCTGTGAGCTTGTAGATGTGCTGTTTTTGAATAGACCACGTATATATGGATTAAGTGGTTAAAATAATTGTGATGCTGCTATATAAACTACTTTTGCTGGGGACCCCACTTTGAGAACCAATGCTCTACTGATAGATATTGGTTAAATGATAACCTTTTATTCATTCAAATAAGCTCTAGAATGCAGCTTTAATATCTCCCAACATAACAAGGCCAGGAGACTTCATATCACATTTTCAAAACACACAGAACAGAGGGGCTGAGATTAACACAGGAATAAACCTGCAGTGCACATTGACCCTGCAGTCATGTTGTGGACTGGGATAATGTGCATGTACTGGTATTGAGTGTGCGGAAATCCTAATCGGTCTCGCTGATCTCTGTGAAAGAGAGATGAATTACATTTGCTACACAGTACGTGTATTACATTTTGATAAGTGTGTATGGGCTCAATTTAGTGCCAATATTATTTTGTACTTGTAAAAAGATTTTGTATTTGTAAACACATTTTGTATTCGTAAAAAAAATATTTGTATTCGTAAATAAAAGATTTGTATTCGTAATAAAAAAGATTTGTATTCATAAAAAAAAGTTTTGTATTTGTAAGTAAAAGATTTTTATTCGTAAGAAAAAAATGTGTCCATAAAAAAAATACTTTTTTGCTATATATATTTTTTGGTGTGTTTGTAACATGTGTTAAACATGTTGTAATTGTAGAATTATAGTTACAATGAACATTGTGACCAGAAAAAAATAACTGTTTCTACAGATTGCAAAACTTTCTACAGATTGCAAAACTTTCTACAAGTTGCAAAACTTTATTTTTGGCACTCTGCACTTCCGGGTCTGAGCCAATCACGTGAGGCCTTTCCCACTACCCAATCATAAAGCTCCATAGGTCTCCGTGGCAACATGGCAAACAGGGTTGCCATGTTGCAACCCCAAGAGTTTTAGCTGCAACATAATTCCATTGCTCAGGAAATAAACAACGGATTCCAATAATATAACATTCCCTATAATCAGTAACATGTAGGTGATACCTATGTCTATCAAATATGGTTTTATTGAAAGGCAATCAAAGGCTAGATCGAGTTTAGAAAGCAAACAGGTAATGTCCGGGGGCCTCAGTGCGGCTGCAGAGTTTGATTGAGTGTGAGACTAGGACACTCATTATCCCACATGCCATATGTCAAAATGACAGGCTTCACCGGGAATCGTGCGCGTGTATTTTGCTAAGAGATTGGTTACATAGTTTAATTGATATTCATTTATTAGTTCATTAAATTTCCCCATCCACTTTAATGGGAAAATGAAAAAACTCGATTTCAAGTATTTTTTTCTCAGAAACTGTAAGGGCTAGAGTTACAAGACTTGGAGGGGAGGTGCATAATTTAATCCGAAATTATCAAAAAGAAAAGTACACCAGTCGGCTTCATGGTGGCGCTATAAAAGCCCCCTTTACGTTTTGGCCTATAACTCTTGAACCGTAGGTCGTAAAATAAAAATCTTTTTTCCCTAGAATCCTTGGGTTATGACGCAACTCCCGATATAGGCCACGCCCATTTGCGTCAGGAGAGATTTTCCGCCTCTTAAGAAAAGACCCGCCCCACTTGCCACTGATTGGCCTACCAAACGCACCCTTCTGTGACGCACACGGAAGTTTCCAAATTGCCCTGCTGAAGCGGAAGGAAGTGGAAGGCTAGCCCAAGCCTTATATGGGCTAGCCCTGCGGAACAAGGAAGCACGCCCGAGATACGAACGCTTCAGAGCCGAAGGAGGCGTCTACCTTTATATGTCTATGTTATAAACCACTGTTAAATGTTGGCCAGTCCACTAGATGGCGCTCGCGTGCTGTCTTTTGGTCCTTGTGTATGATGTCACATCCAGGTCAACAGTCAGTGGATCAGTGGATTTGTCTCCATAGTGTTTACATACAGCTCATCAGACACAAGCCAACAACCTATTATTTGTAAAGGTAAAGTTACTTCTACTAACTGTGTGCTCTGTGCTGTGTTATTATTATCTTGTTCTCTTGATGATGTTATTGGTCTTTTATATTTTACCATTTGGAAATTGCCTTTAGATTGGTTTGAGAATGCTAGCAATGCTAACTATGCTACCTGCCTGTGTACACAGACATAGGCTACAAGCTATAAGCTCACAATCGCGACGTGTTGTGAGCTTGTAGATCTGCTATTTTCAAACATTGTAGTACTTTTACTTTTGGTACTTTAAGTACATTTTCATACATTTTACTTGTAACAGAGTACTTCCACATTGCAGTATTGAGTACTTTTTCCACTACTGCCTACGATAAAGGGAACATGAAGTGTAAAATGTGAATATCTATGTAGAATGTTCTCCTTCACTTTGTAGTGACTGTGCCATGGACACTTCTTATGGTGGATTGACTTGTTATATATATGAGCATAACCTTGGTTTCCCTCAGCCAGGCCAGATAAATCACTAGTAGTTCTACTGTAGGCCTACATTTTCTCTGCACTATTGTTGAAGTTGCATATATTTGATGAATATTTTATGAACATTTTTCATTTTCTTTGGGACATTTCATACAGTTTAGGGAGTTCTGCTCAAGTGAATTATTTATATTTTTCCACACCTGACAATAATAATACTAATAATGGGTGTGATATAGTATAGATTTTATTACGACATCATATGTGTTGCTATGACAACCCATGGTCACTACAAAGTAAAGGAGAACTTTCTACATAGATATTCTGTGTATTGTAGGTAGGTGCTAAAATGACTCCTGTTTTTTCTGTTTTTAGCGGTGCCAACCGCTCTACATTTGACTCTGTCCGTTTGTCCGTCCGTCCGTCCGTCCGTATGTTATGTCCGTATGAGCACGGCGTATGAGCACGGCATTTAAACAGCTATAACTCCAGTTCTCTCACACACACACACACACACACACACACACACACACACACACACACACACACACACACAAGCCAATACTGCACACATGCGCACACACGAACACACGCACACACACACACACACACACACACACACTTGACGTCCGTATGAGCACGGCGTATGAGCACGGCGTATGAGCACGGCATTTAAACAGCTATAACTCCAGTTCGCAGCATGCTACGGAGTACAAATTTTGTACATGGACTAAAACCACCAATAGGGACGAACTGAAATTAATTAAGCCCCGCCCCCTCTGTCTTCCTATTGGCTGGGCTTTAAACAGCCGTAAGTCCAGTTTGCAGCATGCCACCAAGTCCAAATTTGGTACGTGGACTTAGACCACCAATAGGGACGAACTGTAATTACTTAAGCCCCGCCCCCTCTGTCTGCCCTTTGGCTGGGCTATAAACAGCCATTATTCCAGTTTGCAGCATGCTACCAAGTACAAATTTGGTAAGTGGACTCAGACCACCAATAGGGACGAACTGAAATTAGTTAAGCCCCGCCCCAAAGGCACCGCTTCCTTCACACAGGGTGTGATTTTTTCTAACATAGAGAGGGATGATAATATTTTTAAACCTCTCAGAGCTGACATTGTGAATCTACATGAGTTTGGCTTTATGTATTTATTTTAGCGTTGTTTAGTTTGGGAGTGTATAACAATGTACACCAATTTCACAGATTTTTTATTCATTATTTGTATACAAGAATCCATTTCATGTATGGGTGAGAGATGATGAAAAACAGCCTTGTGTTTGGTTCTACTACCCCCGGTAAGGAGATCTATAATGTGTCACTAGTCTAATAGGCAGTTTGCCTCCTTATGGTAGGTGTGATGTTATTTGTTGGGGACTTGACAGATACATGTAGGGACATAATTGGCCATTTTATACAATAGACAATGTAGCAGATATGTTGATTCTAACCACACTACTTTATTTGATATTTTCTATTATGTCTAGCGTACATGATTGGGCGATTAATATCTACAGACAGAGTTTAGGCTTAGTTTGGACCAATAGAGACGGACAGAAATCTAAGAAAAAAGCTTAAGAGGGCTGCAGTGTTCTTAAAGTCTGTGTAAGATACATGGTAGGAAGGTGCTCTTTGGTTAGAAAAGGGGGGAGCCTTCAAAGTTTAAAAAGCTTTCATATAAAGGCTAGCTCATCTTTGAGCAATAAAAGCCAACATGTTTCGGCCTTTATGGCCTTCTTCAGGGCATGTTCTTGATGATTGGGCATAATGTGTTCATATTATGCTGCCAACTAGTGTAATAGATATACAGACAGAGTTAAGGCTTTGGACTGATAGAGATCTGTTGTGAATACATGTTCATGTGTGCTACAGCAGTGGTTGTAAAACCTTTTCAAGTCAAGTTAATATTCATTCCTTTGCTCATTGTTTGTGAGTTATGTCGGTTCATGTCAAATGTAAAAGTGTCCTGTAAGTCCGTATGGACGGGGCTTCCTTGGAAGGATGACACTTTAACAAAGAAAAATCAATCAATCATATAGTGTATATTTGGCCACCCATCTGAAAAGGTTTTGAAAAACTTTCTAAAAGATCTACAGATCATGTCAATTGCTGATATTGTAGATCTGCTATTTTCAAACGGTTGATCGATACAGGTTTGAAGTGGCTACACAGATTTGTATGCTATATTAACACAAAGTGAGAATCACAGTGTTATTGTATACTTTGATTACAGGTTGATCAGTAAACACTGAAGGAGAGCTGTGATGGTTCTTTTCTTCATGTTCTGTTGATCTGTGATGTACAAACTGTATTCACATCAGTGTTGATTTTGACAGCAAATTTTGATTTAGTTTTAGTCACAGTCTTTTGAATAGAATTCCATATTTTAGTCATCTGAAATGTTTTTGTCTAGTTTTAGTAGACTAAATATAAGATTATAGTCGAATAAATCTACAGTTGATTTAGTCACCACCTTGATGGTGTCGTAATGGCTGATTTCACACCTGGTTGCATGCTGAAAATAGCCGATCTACAAGCTCACAACGCGTTGTGAGCTTGTAGATCGGCTATTTTCAGAGGCAACACCCGAGCGCAACTAAACATAAAATGACTTGCTTTTTACTGGATCAACACTGATTCACATGCAGGTAAGGACATGGTGTCAAAAAGCAAAAGGCGCTGGTAGTATGGTACTCCTGATTTAGCGGGACGGGGTTCAACTCCCTGGGGTGCCCTGCTGATCTTTTTCACCTTTGTCCTGTTGTATGTTTACCTGAAATGTTGTGATAATTTAAGGACATTTAAAAACCAAACTAAACTATATATACAAACTGGTCAAATTGTCAAAAGGTGAACATAGCAGATCTACAAGCTCACAACGCATTGCGTTGTGAGGCGTTGTGAGCTTGTAGATCTGCTATTTTCACCAAGTATTTCCAATTTGCAGTACTTTTACTTCTACTGTACTACATCTCAGAGGCAAATATTATACTTTTACTCCAATTATTTGAAAACTTTAGTTAATAGTTACTTTGTAGATTTTCATTATTATTACAAAAGATACATTACCCACTTCAACCCTATAGCCATTCTACCGAATTGGTTCAAATTCAGAGTTGGAAATTGTGTGAAATTTTAATTCTATTTTGGAAAGAATTATCATATTGTATTTTCATAATCTTTTGGAATATCTTTCCTCTCCCAAAATGTGTCACTACCGAAACATGTACAATTACCTTAGAATAAAGATACTTATATGAATGTATTAATTTATTTTTTCATCCTCCCCTGTATAGACTATTTCAAAAATAAATGTAGGTGGTTTCTACAATTAAATACATTAAAATGAATATTCTAACTGATTTTTTAATATTGAATTCTTAAGATTTATCAACATTAAATGCTATATTTCTTTGTAAAATGTATAAAGTTGATTATATTGATTTCAGAATTAACGATAGTTGAAATTACACATACACCTAACCAATCATTATCATAAAATATTGGTTGATAACTCAACTACTACTTTGTTATCAATCTTTCTCTATCAAAGCAAAATGATTTCAAAGAAAAAAGTATCACGCATGCATGTCCACAGTAAGGTGGAATTTTGGAACTGTGAATGGAGTTTCTAGGTGAAAGTGTTTTTTGAGGTCCCTTAACCCTAACCTTCCATCCGCCTCCATTATAAATCTCTGAACTTCTAAGGGAGTACAATTCTAAAACTATTAAACATTTCAAAGATTCCTTTTCAGGCAGACATGTCCACAGTAAGATGAACATTTTAAAGTATGAATGAGGTTACTAGGCGTAAGTTGTAAGCCTGCCTTTAAATGTCCATTGCCGCATTGACAATGCATTAGGCGCTTAAAGTTAAATATCTCCAAAACTACAAATGATTTCAAAGAAAAAAGCTCAAGCATGCATGTCCACAGTAAGGTGGAATTTTAAAATTGTGAATGGAGTTTCTAGGTGAAAGTTTTGTTTTTGTTTATTTTTTAGGTGCCAAAATCCTCCATCGACCTCCATTATAAATCTCCTTTTAAGGCAAACATGTCCACAGTAAGATGAACATTTTAAAGTATGAATGGGGTTACTAGCAGTAAGTATGTAGGATTAGTAGCCTGTGTAAATGTCAGTTTCCGCATTGACAATGCATTGGACGCTTAAAGTTAAATATCTCCCAAATTACAAATGATTTCAAAGAAAAAGTCCCAAGCAAGCATGTCCACAGTAAGGTGGAATTTTTTAACTGTGAATGGAGTTTCTAGGTGAAAGTGTTTTTTTGTGTTTTTTTGATTCTAAAACTATTAAACATTTCAAAGATTCCTTTTCAGGCAAACATGTCCACAGTAAGATGAACATTTTAAAGTATGAATGGGGTTACTAGCAGTAAGTATGTAGGATTAGTAGCCTGTACTCTTTTCCCTTTGCCGCATCCACAATGCAAGGGGCGCTTAAAGTTAAATATCTCCCAAACTACAAATGATTTCAAAGAAAAAATCTCATGCATGTCCACAGTAAGGTGGATTTTTTAAACTGTGAATGGAGTTTCTAGGTGAAAGTGTTTTTTTGACGTCCCAAATTCTTCCATCGACCTCCATTATAAATCTCTGAACTTTTAAAGGAGTACGTTTAGGAGTACGTTTCAGGCAATTTAGAGTTGATTGGTAGTACTTTGTAGTGACACTTTTTTTGGTCCCTAACATTCATCGAGCTCTGGACTTAGTAAATCTTCTTTTTTCACCATTGGGTCACAACCGAAACGAAAGTTTGGCACTACCGAAACGAAAGTTAAATCCGAAAAAATCACTAAGTGTGGAGGCCAAAATCGTCCCCCCAAAAACCTGTTAGGAGTACGTTTCAGGCAATTTAGAGTTGATTGGTAATTTTCGTTTCGTTAAAATTTATTTTACGGAAACTAAAGTTAAATCCGAAAAAAATCACTAAGTGTGGAGGACAAAATCGTCCCCCACAAAAACCTGTTAGGAGTACTTTTCAGGCAATTTAGAGTTGATTGGCAATTTTCGTTTCGGTAAAATTTATTTTACCGAAACGAAAGTTAAATCCGAAAAAATCACTAAGTGTGGAGTTCAAAATCGTTCCCCAAAAAACCTGTTAAGAGTATGTTTCAGGCAATTTAGAGTTGATTGGTAATTTTCGTTTCGGTAAAATTTATTTTACCGAAACGAAAGTTAAATCCGAAAAAATCACTAAGTGTGGAGGCCAAAATCGTCCCCCCAAAAACCTGTTAGGAGTACGTTTCAGGCAAGTTAAGTCAGGCAATTTAAAGTTGATTGGTAGTGACTTTTTTTTTTATCCCTAACATTCATCGAACTCTGGACTTAGTTTTTTTTTTTTTCGTTTCGGTAGTGACACCATTGTGTCACTACCGAAACAAAGTAAAATCCAAAATAATCACTAAGTGTGGAGGCCAAAAAAAAAATGTTCCCCCAAAAAACTGTTAGGAGTACGTTTCAGGCAATTTAAAGTTGATTGGTAGTGACTTTTTTTTGGGTCCCTAACATTCATCGAGCTCTGGACTTAGTAATTTTTTTTTCATTTCGGTAGTGACACAATTGTGTCACTACCGAAACGAAGTTAAATCCGAAAAAATCACTAAGTGTGGAGGCCAAAAAAAAAATTGTTCCCCCAAAAACCTGTTAGGAGTACGTTTCAGGCAATTTAAAGTTGATTGGTAGTGACTTTTTTTTTGGTCCCTAACATTCATCGAGCTCTGGACTTAGTAATTTTTTTTTCGTTTCGGTAGTGACACCATTGTGTCACTACCGAAACGAAGTTAAATCCGAAAAAATCACTGAGTGTGTAGGCCAAAAAAAAAATAGTTCCCCCAAAAACCTGTTAGGAGTACGTTTCAGGCAATTTAAAGTTGATTGGTAGTGACTTTTTTTTTGGTCCCTAACATTCATCGAGCTCTGGACTTCGTAATTGTTTTTTCATTTCGGTAGTGACACAATGGTGTCACTACCGAAACGAAAAAAAAATCACTACCAATCAACTTTTGGCCTCCACACTTAGTGATTTTTTCGGATTTAACTTCGTTGCGGTAGTGACACAATGGTGTCACTATGGTGACACAATGGTGTCACTACCGAAACAAAAAAAAAATTACTAAGTCCAGAGCTCGATGAATGTTAGGGACCAAAAAAAAAGTCACTACCAATCAACTTTAATTTGCCTGAAACGTACTCCTAACAGGTAAAATGTATTTTACCGAAACGAAAATTAAATCCGAAAAAAATCACTAAGTGTGGAGGCCAAAATCGTCCCCCAAAAAACCTGTTAGGAGTACGTTTCAGGCAATTTAGAGTTGATTAGTAATTTTCGTTTCGGTAAAATTTATTTTACCGAAACGAAAGTTAAATCCGAAAAAAATCACTAAGTGTGGAGGCCAAAATCGTTCCCCAAAAAACCTGTTAAGAGTATGTTTCAGGCAATTTAGAGTTGATTGGTAATTTTCGTTTCGGTAAAATTTATTTTACCGAAACGAAAGTTAAATCCGAAAAAATCACTAAGTGTGGAGGCCAAAATCGTCCCCCCAAAAACCTGTTAGGAGTACGTTTCAGGCAAGTTAAGTCAGGCAATTTAAAGTTGATTGGTAGTGACTTTTTTTTTTATCCCTAACATTCATCGAACTCTGGACTTAGTTTTTTTTTTTTTCGTTTCGGTAGTGACACCATTGTGTCACTACCGAAACAAAGTAAAATCCAAAATAATCACTAAGTGTGGAGGCCAAAAAAAAAATGTTCCCCCAAAAAACTGTTAGGAGTACGTTTCAGGCAATTTAAAGTTGATTGGTAGTGACTTTTTTTTGGGTCCCTAACATTCATCGAGCTCTGGACTTAGTAATTTTTTTTTCATTTCGGTAGTGACACAATTGTGTCACTACCGAAACGAAGTTAAATCCGAAAAAATCACTAAGTGTGGAGGCCAAAAAAAAAATTGTTCCCCCAAAAACCTGTTAGGAGTACGTTTCAGGCAATTTAAAGTTGATTGGTAGTGACTTTTTTTTTGGTCCCTAACATTCATCGAGCTCTGGACTTAGTAATTTTTTTTTCGTTTCGGTAGTGACACCATTGTGTCACTACCGAAACGAAGTTAAATCCGAAAAAATCACTGAGTGTGTAGGCCAAAAAAAAAATAGTTCCCCCAAAAACCTGTTAGGAGTACGTTTCAGGCAATTTAAAGTTGATTGGTAGTGACTTTTTTTTTGGTCCCTAACATTCATCGAGCTCTGGACTTCGTAATTGTTTTTTCATTTCGGTAGTGACACAATGGTGTCACTACCGAAACGAAAAAAAAATCACTACCAATCAACTTTTGGCCTCCACACTTAGTGATTTTTTCGGATTTAACTTCGTTGCGGTAGTGACACAATGGTGTCACTATGGTGACACAATGGTGTCACTACCGAAACAAAAAAAAAATTACTAAGTCCAGAGCTCGATGAATGTTAGGGACCAAAAAAAAAGTCACTACCAATCAACTTTAATTTGCCTGAAACGTACTCCTAACAGGTAAAATGTATTTTACCGAAACGAAAATTAAATCCGAAAAAAATCACTAAGTGTGGAGGCCAAAATCGTCCCCCAAAAAACCTGTTAGGAGTACGTTTCAGGCAATTTAGAGTTGATTGGTAGTACTTTGTAGTGACACTTTTTTTGGTCCCTAACATTCATCGAGCTCTGGACTTAGTACATTTTCTTTTTTCACCATTGGGTCACTACCGAAACGAAAGTTTGGCACTACCGAAACGAAAGTTAAATCCGAAAAAATCACTAAGTGTTGAGGCCAAAATCGTCCCCCCAAAAACCTGTTAGGAGTACGTTTCAGGCAATTTAGAGTTGATTGGTACTTTTCGTTTCGGTAAAATTTATTTTACCGAAACGAAAGTTAAATCCGAAAAAATCACTAAGTGTGGAGGCCAAAATCGTCCCCCCAAAAACCTGTTAGGAGTACGTTTCAGGCAATTTAGAGTTGATTGGTAATTTTCGTTTCGGTAAAATTTATTTTACCAAAACGAAAATTAAATCCGAAAAAAATCACTAAGTGTGGAGGCCAAAATCGTCCCCCAAAAAACCTGTTAGGAGTACGTTTCAGGCAATTTAGAGTTGATTGGTAGTACTTTGTAGTGACACTTTTTTTGGTCCCTAACATTCATCGAGCTCTGGACTTGGTACATTTTCTTTTTTCACCATTGGGTCACTACCGAAACGAAAGTTTGGCACTACCGAAACGAAAGTTAAATCCGAAAAAATCACTAAGTGTTGAGGCCAAAATCGTCCCCCCAAAAACCTGTTAGGAGTACGTTTCAGGCAATTTAGAGTTGATTGGTAATTTTCGTTTCGGTAAAATTTATTTTACCGAAACGAAAGTTAAATCCGAAAAAAATCAGTAAGTGTGGAGGCCAAAATCGTCCCCCCAAAAACCTGTTAGGAGTACGTTTCAGGCAATTTAGAGTTGATTGGTAATTTTCGTTTCGGTAAAATTTATTTTACCGAAACGAAAGTTAATAGTTTTAGAATTAAACTCCTTTAAAAGTTCAGAGATTTATAATGGAGGTCGATGGAAGAATTTGGGATATCAAAAAAACACTTTCACCTAAAAACTCCATTCACAGTTCAAAAATACCACCTTACTGTGGACATGCATGCTTGAGATTTTTTCTTTGAAATCTTTTGTAGTTTGGGAGATATTTAACTTTAAGCGACCCATGCATTGTGGATGCGGCAAAGGGAAACGATAACAGGCTACTAATCCTACATACTTACTGCTAGTAACCCCATTCATACTTTAAAATGTTCATCTTACTGTGGACATGTTTGCCTGGAAAGGAATCTTTGAAATGTTTAATAGTTTTAGAATTGTACTGCTTTAAAAGTTCAGAGATTTATAATGGAGGTCGATGGAAGAATTTGGGACCTCAAAAAAACACACAAAAACACTTTCACCTAGAAACTCCATTCACAGTTGAAAAGTTCCACCTTACTGTGGACATGCATGCTTGATATTTTTTCTTTGAAATCATTTGTAGTTTGGGAGATATTTAACTTTAAGCGCCCCATGCATTGTGGATGCAGCAAAGGGAAACGAGTACAGGCTACTAATCCTACATACTTACTGCTAGTAACCCCATTCATACTTTAAAATGTTCATCTTACTGTGGACATGTTTGCCTGAAAAGGAATCTTTGAAATGTTTAATAGTTTTAGAATTAAACTCCTTTAAAAGTTCAGAGATTTATAATGGAGGTCGATGGAAGAATTTGGGATATCGAAAAAACACTTTCACCTAAAAACTCCATTCACAGTTCAAAAATACCACCTTACTGTGGACATGCATGCTTGAGATTTTTTCTTTGAAATCTTTTGTAGTTTGGGAGATATTTAACTTTAAGCGTCCCATGCATTGTGGATGCGGCAAAGGGAAACGATAACAGGCTACTAATCCTACATACTTACTGCTAGTAACCCCATTCATACTTTAAAATGTTCATCTTACTGTGGACATGTTTGCCTGGAAAGGACTCTTTGAAATGTTTAATAGTTTTAGAATTGTACTGCTTTAAAAGTTCAGAGATTTATAATGGAGGTCGATGGAAGAATTTGGGACCTCAAAAAAACACAAAAAAACACTTTCACCTAGAAACTCCATTCACAGTTGAAAAGTTCCACCTTACTGTGGACATGCATGCTTGATATTTTTTCTTTGAAATCATTTGTAGTTTGGGAGATATTTAACTTTAAGCGCCCCATGCATTGTGGATGCGGCAAAGGGAAACGAGTACAGGCTACTAATCCTACATACTTACTGCTAGTAACCCCATTCATACTTTAAAATGTTCATCTTACTGTGGACATGTTTGCCTGAAAAGGAATCTTTGAAATGTTTAATAGTTTTAGAATTGTACTGCTTTAAAAGTTCAGAGATTTATAATGGAGGTCGATGGAAGAATTTGGGACATCAAAAAAACACTTTCACCTAGAAACTCCATTCACAGTTCAAAGATTCCACCTTACTGTGGACATGCATGCTTGAGATTTTTTCTTTGAAATCATTTGTAGTTTGGGAGATATTTAACTTTAAGCGCCCCATGCATTGTGGATGCGGCAAAGGGAAACGAGTACAGGCTACTAATCCTACATACTTACTGCTAGTAACCCCATTCATACTTTAAAATGTTGATCTTACTGTGGACATGTTTGCCTGAAAAGGAATCTTTGAAATGTTTAATAGTTTTAGAATTGTACTCCTTTAAAAGTTCAGAGATTTATAATGGAGGTCGATGGAGGATTTTGGCACCTAAAAAAAAAACTAAAAAAAACTTTCACCTAGAAACTCCATTCACAATTTTAAAATTCCACCTTACTGTGGACATGCATGCTTGAGATTTTTTCTTTGAAATCATTTGTAGTTTGGGAGATATGTAACTTTAAGCGCCCCATGCATTGTGTTTGCGGCAAAGGGAAACGAGTACAGGCTACTAATCCTACATACTTACTGCTAGTAACCCCATTCATACTTTAAAATGTTCATCTTACTGTGGACATGTTTGCCTGAAAAGGAATCTTTGAAATGTTTAATAGTTTTAGAATTGTACTGCTTTAAAAGTTCAGAGATTTATAATGGAGGTCGATGGAAGAATTTGGGACCTCAAAAAAACACAAAAAAACACTTTCACCTAGAAACTCCATTCACAGTTCAAAAATTCCACCTTACTGTGGACATGGGTCAGGGGATTTTAGTATAATCTCACATTCTATTCCAAATTTTTCAAATATTCACTTCCAATTTGAAGCTCAGATTATACTAAGATCCCCCGGGCCTGTGAAGGTATCTTAGTATAATCTGAGATTCTATTCGAATTCACTTCTCAAGTCTATCTTACTGATTTTCAAAATCGTCCCCCCAAAAACCTGTTAGGAGTATGTTTCAGGCAATTTAGAGTTGATTGGTAATTTTCGTTTCGGCAAAATTTATTTTACCGAAACGAAAGTTAAATGCGAAAACATCACTAAGTGTGGAGGCCAAAATCGTCCCCCCAAAAACCTGTTAGGAGTACGTTTCAGGCAATTTAGAGTTGATTGGTAGTACCTTTGTGTGACTTTTTTTGGTCCCTAACATTCATCGAGCTCTGGACTTAGTAAATTTATTTTTTCACCATTGTGTCACTACCGAAACGAAAGTTTGTCACTACCGAAACGAAAGTTAAATCCGAAAAAATCACTAAGTGTGGAGGCCAAAATCGTCCCCCCAAAAACCTGTTAGGAGTACGTTGCAGGCAATTTAGAGTTGATTGGTAATTTTCGTTTCGGTAAAAATTATCTTTCGTTAACGAAAGTTAAATCCGAAAAAATCACTAAGTGTGGAAGACAAAATCTTCCCCCAAAAAACCTGTTAGGAGTACGTTTCAGGCAATTTAGAGTTGATTGGTAGTACTTTGTAGTGACTTTTTTTGTTCCCTAACATTCATCGAGCTCTGGACTTAGTAAATTTATTTTTTCACCATTGTGTCACTACCGAAATGAAAGTTTGTCACTACCGAAACGAAAGTTAAATCCGAAAAAATCACTAATTGTGGAGGCCAAAATCGTCCCCCCAAAAACCTGTTAGGAGTACGTTTCAGGCAATTTATAGTTGATTGGTAATTTTCGTTTCGGTAAAATTTATTTTACCGAAACTAAAGTTAAATCCGAAAAAATCACTAAGTGTGGAGGCCAAAATCGTCCCCCCAAAAACCTGTTAGGAGTACGTTTCAGGCAATTTAGAGTTGATTGGTAATTTTCGTTTCGGTAAAATGTATTTTACCGAAACGAAAGTTAAATCCGAAAAAATCACTAAGTGTGCAGGCCAAAATCGTCCCCCCAAAAACCTGTTAGGAGTACGTTTTAGGCAATTTAGAGTTGATTGGTAGTACTTTGTAGTGACTTTTTTTGTTCCCTAACAGTCATCGAGCTCTGGACTTAGTAAATTTATTTTTTCACCATTGTGTCACTACCGAAATGAAAGTATGTCACTACCGAAACGAAAGTTAAATCCGAAAAAATCACTAAGTTTGGAGGCCAAAATCGTCCCCCCAAAAACCTGTTAGGAGTACGTTTCAGACAATTTAGAGTTGATTGGTAATTTTCGTTTCGGTAAAATTTATTTTACCGAAAGGAAAATTACCAATCAACTCTAAATTTAACTTTCGTTTCGCTAGTGACAAACTTTCGTTTCGGTAGTGACACAATGGTGAAAAAATAAATGTATTTGTCTTGTTTGTTGTTCAAGTCAAAGCACCAGGAAGGCTGTATTTCTTGGCCAACAGTTAGCTCAATGGGTTGAGACGCAGTATTCATGATCCAGAGGCCATGAGTTCAAATCCCACTGGTGTCTTTACTGTGATGCTTCCCTTTGCAGACTAACTTCTAGAAAAACAAGTTAAAACCACCAGGAAACCTGTAACTCTCAGCCAACAGCTTAGCTCAACTGGTAGAGCGTCTGTCCAATAACATGACTTGACTTGAGTGGGTTAGATTCCCACTCGAGTCAAGTGTCCCCGCTAACTTGGGGCAACGGATAAATTGACTGATATCCTTAGTGATGCTTCCCTTTGCAGACTAACTTCTTTAAAAAAAAGTTAAAACCACCAGGAAACCTGTAACTCTCAACCAACAGCTTAGCTCAACTGGTAGAGCGTCTGTCCAATAACATGACTTGACTTGACTTGACTTGAGTGGGTTCGATTCCCACTCAAGTCAAGTGTCCCCGGTAACTTGGGGCAACGGTTAAATTGACTGATATCCTTAGTGATGCTTCCCTTTGCAGACTAACTTCTAGAAAAACAAGTTAAAACCACCAGGAAACCTGTAACTCTCAGCCAACAGCATAGCTCAACTGGTAGAGCGTCTGTCCAATAATATGACTTGACTTGACTTGAGTGGGTTCGATTCCCACTCGAGTCAAGTGTCCCTGGTAACTTGGGGCAACGGATACATTGACTGATATCCTTAGTGATGCTTCCCTTTGCAGACTAACTTCTAGAAAAAACAAGTTAAAACCACCAGGAAACCTGTAACTCTCAGCCAACAGCATAGCTCAACTGGTAGAGCGTCTGTCCAATAGCATGACTTGACTTGAGTGGGTTCGATTCCCACTCGAGTCAAGTGTCCCCGGTAACTTAGGGCAACGGATAAATTGACTGATATCCTTAGTGATGCTTTCTTTGCAGACTAACTTCTAGAAAAACAAGTTAAACCCACCGGGAAACCTGTAACTCTCAGCCAACAGCCTAGCTCAACTGGTAGAGCGTCTGTCCAATAACATGACTTGACTTGACTTGAGTGGGTTAGATTCCCACTCGAGTCAAGTGTCCCCGCTAACTTGGGGCAACGGATAAATTGACTGATATCCGTAGAATAACTTGTAGTAGTGTGCTGGTTCAAATCCAGTTCAACCCAGGACCGAGCGATCCTGGGTCCGATTCCCACTAACGTCAAGTCCCCGGTAAATTGGGGCAGCGGATAAATTGACTGATATCCGTAGAATAACTTGTATGAGTGTCCTGGTTCAAATCCAGTCACCACCTTAGTAACTGAGACCGAATCTGGCCAATTCGGTCTCAGTTACTGAGATAGATAGATAGAGGGTGTGTAGAGTAGGCGGAGTAGATTAGTGAGTAGAGTAGGGGTGGAGTAAAGAGGGAATATAGTCGGGGAGTAGGGGGAGGAGTAGGAGTAGGGGGAGGAGTAGGGCCCAGAGTAAGGGGAGGAGTAGAGCACAGAGTAGGGGAGGAGTAGGAATAGGTTCCAGAGTAGGGCCAGAGTAGGGGGAGGAGTAGGAATAGGGGCCAGAGTAGGGGGAGGAGTAGGAATAGGGCCCAGAGTAGGAATAGGAGTAGGGGGAGGAGTAGGGCCCAGAGTAGGGGGAGATCTAGGATTGGGGCCCAGAGTAGGGGGAGGAGTAGGGCCCAGAGTAGGAGTAGGGGGAGGAGTAGGAGGAAGAGTAGGGGGAGATGTAGGAGTAGGGCACAGAGTACGGGGAGGAGTAGGGCTCTACTACTCTGGGCTCTACTCCTCCCCCTAATCTGGAACCTATTCTTACTCCTCCCCCTCCCCTGGAACCTATTCCTACTCCTCCCCCTACTCTGGAACCTATTCCTACTCCTCCCCCTACTCCCCGACTATATTCCCTCTTTACTCTACCCCTACTCTACTCACTACTCTACACACCCTCTATCTATCTATCTTAGTAACTGAGACTGAATTGGCCAGATTCGGTCTCAGTTACTAAGGTGGTGACTGGATTTGAACCAGGACACTCCTACAAGTTATTCTACGGATATCAGTCAATTTATCCGCTGCCCCAATTACCGGGGACTCGACGTTAGTGGGAATCGAACCCAGGATCGCTCGGTCCTGGGTTGAACTGGATTTGAACAAGCATACTACTACAAGTTATTCTACGGATATCAGTCAATTTATCCGTTGCCCCAAGTTAGCGGGGACACTTGACAAGTCAAGTCATGTTATTGGACAGACGCTCTACCAGTTGAGCTATGCTGTTGGCTGAGAGTTACAGGTTTCCTGGTGGTTTTAACTTGTTTTTCTAGAAGTTAGTCTGCAAAGAAAGCATCACTAAGGTTATCAGTCAATTTATCCGTTTTCCCAAGTTAGCGGGGACACTTGACTCAAGTGGGAATCGAACCCACTCAAGTCAAGTCATGTTATTAGACAGACGCTCTACCAGTTGAGCTATGCTGTTGGCTGAGAGTTGCAGGTTTCCTGGTGGTTTTAACTTGTTTTTCTAGAAGTTAGTCTGCAAAGAAAGCATCACTAAGGATATCAGTCAATTTATCCGTTGCCCCAAGTTAGCAGGGACACTTGACTCGAGTGGGAATCGAACCCACTCAAGTCAAGTCAAGTCATGTTATTGGACAGACGCTCTACCAGTTGAGCTATGCTGTTGGCTGAGAGTTACAGGTTTCCTGGTGGTTTTAACTTGTTTTTCTAGAAGTTAGTCTGCAAAGAAAGCATCACTAAGGATATCAGTCAATTTATCCGTTGCCCCAAGTTAGCGGGGACACTTGACTCGAGTGGGAATCGAACCCACTCAAGTCAAGTCAAGTCATGTTATTGGACAGACGCTCTACCAGTTGAGCTATGCTGTTGGCTGAGAGTTATAGGTTTCCTGGTGGTTTTAACTTGTTTTTCTAGAAGTTAGTCTGCAAAGAAAGCATCACTAAGGATATCAGTCAATTTATCCGTTGCCCCAAGTTAGCGGGGACACTTGACTCGAGTGGGAATCTAACCCACTCAAGTCAAGTCAAGTCATTTTATTGGACAGACGCTCTACCAGTTGAGCTATGCTGTTGGCTGAGAGTTACAGGTTTCCTGGTGGTTTTAACTTGTTTTTCTAGAAGTTAGTCTGCAAAGAAAGCATCACTAAGGATATCAGTCAATTTATCCGTTGCCCTAAGTTACCGGGGACACTTGACTCGAGTGGGAATCGAACCCACTCAAGTCAAGTCATGTTATTGGACAGACGCTCTACCAGTTGAGCTAAGCTGTTGGCTGAGAGTTACAGGTTTCCTGGTGGTTTTAACTTGTTTTTTCTAGAAGTTAGTCTGCAAAGGGAAGCATCACTAAGGATATCAGTCAATTTATCCGTTGCCCCAAGTTACCGGGGACACTTGACTCGAGTGGGAATATAACCCACTCAAGTCAAGTCAAGTCATGTTATTGGACAGACGCTCTACCAGTTGAGCTAAGCTGTTGGCTGAGAGTTACAGGTTTCCTGGTGGTTTTAACTTTTTTTTCTAGAAGTTAGTCTGCAAAAGGAAGCATCACTAAGGATATCAGTCAATTTATCCGTTGCCCCAAGTTACCGGGGACACTTGACTCGAGTGGGAATCGAACCCACTCAAGTCAAGTCATGTTATTGGACAGACGCTCTACCAGTTGAGCTAAGCTGTTGGCTGAGAGTTACAGGTTTCCTGGTGGTTTTAACATGTCTTTCTAGAAGTTAGTCTGCAAAGGGAAGCATTACAGTAAAGACAACAGTGGGATTTGAACTCATGGCCTCTGGATCATGAATACTGCGTCTCAACCCATTGAGCTAACTTTTGGCCAAGAAATACCTTCCTGGTGCTTTGACTTGAACAACAAACAAGACAAATACATTTATTTTTTCACCATTGTGTCACTACCGAAACGAAAGTTTGTCACTACCGAAACGAAAGTTAAATTTAGAGTTGATTGAAACGAAAATTACCAATCAACTCTAAATTGTCTGAAACGTACTCCTAACAGGTTTTTGGGGGGACGATTTTGGCCTCCACACTTAGTGATTTTTTCGGATTTAACTTTCGATTCGGTAGTGACAAACTTTCGTTTCGGTAGTGACACAATGGTGAAAAAATAAATGTACTAAGTCCAGAGCTCGATGACTGTTAGGGACCAAAAAAAGTCACTACAAAGTACTACCAATCAACTCTAAATTGCCTAAAACGTACTCCTAACAGGTTTTTGGGGGGACGATTTTGGCCTGCAGACTTAGTGATTTTTTCGGATTTAACTTTCGTTTCGGTAAAATAAATATACCAATCAACTCTAAATTGCCTGAAACGTACTCCTAACAGGTTTTTGGGGGGACGATTTTGGCCTCCACACTTAGTGATTTTTTCGGATTTAACTTTCGTTTCGGTAAAATAAATTTTACCGAAACGAAAATTACCAATCAACTCTAAATTGCCTGAAAGGTACTCCTAACAGGTTTTTGGGGGGACTATTTTGGCCTCAACAATTAGTGATTTTTTCGGATTTAACTTTCGTTTCGGTAGTGACAAACTTTCGTTTCAGTAGTGACACAATGGTGAAAAAAAAATGTTACTAAGTCCAGAGCTCGATGAATGTTAGGGACCAAAAAAAGTCACTACAAAGTACTACCAATCAACTCTAAATTGCCTGAAACGTACTCCTAACAGGTTTTTGGGGGGACGATTTTGGCCTCCACACTTAGTGATTTTTTCGGATTTAACTTTCGTTTCGGTAAAATAAATTTTACCGAAACGAAAATTACCAATCAACTCTAAATTGCCTGAAACGTACTCCTAACAGGTTTTTGGGGGGACGATTTTGGCCACCACACTTAGTGATTTTTTCGCATTTAACTTTCGTTTCGGTAAAATAAATTTTACCGAAACGAAAATTACCAATCAACTCTAAATTGCCTGAAACGTACTCCTAACAGGTTTTTGGGGGGATGTTTCGGTAAAATAAATTTTACCGAAACGAAACATTTTCCTGATTTTTTTGGGTAGGCTAGAAAATTGGAAAAATGGCAAAGATATTCTTTGATTTTTATTCTGGGATGAAAGATTTGGAAAAAAAAAACTATTTTGAGCTTTTCTCAGTGTCAGTCCCAAATCAAAAGAAGCCAAAATACTAAGCAGAATATCAGAAAAATGGAGCATTTTCCTGACTTTTTGGTGGGATAGAAAATTGAAAAAATGAAGCAATACGATACGATACGATACGATACAACTTTATTGTCACCTTTCACCGAAATTTGCTTTGTGTCCATGACGTCACCGTTCAAGATACAGGCAGGACATACACAATACATTACACAAAGTACATTACAGGACATACATCACAGAAGCAGACAGAAACAAGCAATGTTTTATATAGGTTCTGAAACGAAAATCAGTAAGATAGACTTGAGAAGTGAATTCGAATTGAATCTCAGATTATACTAAGATACCTTCACAGGGCCCGGGGGATCTTAGTATAATCTGAGCTTCAAATTGGAAGTGAATATTTGAAAAATTGAGCAATATCTAATTTGGGGTCTGAAAGGAAAATCAGTAAAATAATTGTTTAAAAAGTGAATTGGAATAGAATGTGAGATTATTCTAAGATCCCCTGACCGACATGCATGCTTGAGATTTTTTCTTTGAAATCATTTGTAGTTTGGGAGATATTTAACTTTAAGCGCCCCATGCATTGTGGATGCGGCAAAGGGAAACGAGTACAGGCTACTAATCCTACATACTTACTGCTAGTAACCCCATTCATACTTTAAAATGTTCATCTTACTGTGGACATGTTTGCCTGAAAAATAATCTTTGAAATGTTTAATAGTTTTAGAATTGTACTGCTTTAAAAGTTCAGAGATTTATAATGGAGGTCGATGGAAGAATTTGGGACATCAAAAAAACACAAAAAAACACTTTCACCTAGAAACTCCATTCACAGTTCAAAAATTCCACCTTACTGTGGACATGCATGCTTGATATTTTTTCTTTGAAATCATTTGTAGTTTGGGAGATATTTAACTTTAAGCGTCCCATGCATTGTGGATGCGGCAAAGGGAAACGAGTACAGGCTACTAATCCTACATACTTACTGCTAGTAATCCCATTCATACTTTAAAATGTTCATCTTACTGTGGACATGTTTGCCTGAAAAGGAATCTTTGAAATGTTTAATAGTTTTAGAATTGTACTCCTTTAAAAGTTCAGAGATTTATAATGGAGGTCGATGGAGGATTTTGGCACCTAAAAAATAAACAAAAAAAAACTTTCACCTAGAAACTCCATTCACAATTTTAAAATTCCACCTTACTGTGGACATGCATGGTAAGTACAGTATGCCAGTGGGTCTGACTGAGCTAACATGGTAAGTACAGTATACCAGCGGTTATCAAACTTTTTCATGTCTATTACTTGAGTCTTACTTGAGTAAAAGTACCAGGGTATTGGTATCAAAATGTACTTAAAGTACCAAAGTATAAAGTACTCATTATGTAGGATATTTCACAAGTTTTCAAATGTATAGAAATCGTTTCAAAATAGCAGATCTTCAAGCTCACAATGTGAGCTTGTAGATCTGCTATCTTCAAATGGCCAAAATGTATATGGACCATTCTACCGAATTGGTTGAAATTGCAGTCCTACAATGAAAAAAATATTTTAAAAAACAATTAAGTAGTCAGACCTTACATGTGTACTAATATCATCTCATGATCTATTGAATCACAATACATTAATTGAGATAGAACAAAATGTAATATATAAAAAAATATACTTTATATGTTACTTCATATTGGGAGGTGGCTGTCCCAAACCCCTAACTCCTAAATTTCAATTCATGAAAACAATATCTAAATGATTTTTGTCAATTTATTTCATTTTGTTTTTAAATACATCCTTTAAATTTATCTTAAAGGGAAGTTGAAATATTAAGATTGATTTTGTGGATTTTCTTTAAATTAAAAAACATTATATTAAAAAAGCTGTCCCATGTTTTCATGTCACTACCGAAACACAACGAGTTTTAGTCCATAGGTGGAGCCTGGTTTTAGCCACACTCCCACACTTTTCACCAAGAAATGACATAGACTTCCTGTTCATCATGGCCACCTGGTGCTAGTTTACTTCAGTCAGAAGTAATGTCTTCCAAAGTCTGAAAATCAGTGTGTATTTTTAAGGATTTTCACTACCGAACACATCATTTCTGCAATTATAAACTCCTTTTGGGTTTTACTTCAAATGTGATGTTTTTTTTATCCATGTACAACTGCTCAAAGCTGTGTTTGCAAGCCATGTCTTGCCTAGCATTGTTGAGTTAAGCTTAAAACTAGCTAAAATTGTCACTACCAAACCAGTCACTACCGAAACATTATGCTCAAGTTTCGGTAGTGACATCATTGTTTCGGTAGTAACAAGATTGGATGTTCATGCTTTTGAGACATCAACAGCTTCAATAATGAATTACTATATTTTATTGATCATTTTTCATTATATTTCTAACATAAAGCAAACATATTCACTCATAACATTGTTATGAGTGAATATTTAGCTAAAAGAGTTAAGTGACTATGGCACCGCCTGGTAAACAAAATACTATGGTCACTACCGTAACAATAGACGGGTTTCCTGTTAGTAAACATGAGAGGATATGACCGCGCAGAGGAGGGGTAAGCCTATAGAGGGCGCCATTACCCGCAGCAGCTCTGGTCAAATGTCCATTCATAAAAGAAATGATCTTCACCGGGTTTAATGAAAGTAGATTAAATTATGCAGTTTGTAATACCTTGTTTACTCAATAAAAATGATTTGTCGGAAGTTGGATCTGTTTGTATATAATAGCAGCATTATGCCTATTATGCCTATAATAGCAGAATTATGGCTATCTAACTCCCGAACACAACAACAGAGTGAACGGCGCAACAATTCGTTTCCCCCGAGCATGCGCAGATTGCGCATTCTGCTCTGTGATGACGTCGTGCGGAAATCCGTCTATACAGTCACTACCGAAACACCAGTTATGTTGTCAAAAATCAAAGATAGTAAGTTATCAACCAATATTTTATGATAATGATTGGTTAGGTGTATGTGTTATGTCAACAATGAATGTTTAGCAAAAAGAGTTAAGTGACTATGACACAGCCTTGTAAACAAAATACTATGGTCACTACCGTAACAATACAGTCACTACCGAAATAGTGCAGTCACAACCGAAACACCAGTTATTTTGTCAAAAATCAAAGATAGTGAGTTATCAACCAATATTTTATGATAATGATTGGTTAGGTGTATGTGTAATTTCAACTATCGTTAATTCTGAAATCAATATAATCAACTTTATACATTTTACAAAGAAATATAGCATTTAATGTTGATAAATCTTAAGAATTCAATATTAAAAAATCAGTTAGAATATTCATTTTAATGTATTTAATATTGTAGAAACCACCTACATTAATTTTTTGAAACAGTCTATACAGGGGAGGATGAAAAAATAAATTAATACATTCATATAAGTATCTTTATTCTAAGGTAATTCTACATGTTTCGGTAGTGACACATTTTGGGAGAGGAAAGATATTCCAAAAGATTATGAAAATACAATATGATAATTGACTGTACTTTTACTAAATATGTGTCCCTTAGATCTGGTGCAACGTGAATATGGTCAAAGTCTTTCCAAAATAGAATTAAAATTTCACACAATTTCCAACTCTGAATTTGAACCAATTCGGTAGAATGGCTCATATAGGGTTGAAGTGGGTAATGTATCTTTTGTAATAATAATGAAAATCTACAAAGTAACTATTAACTAAAGTTTTCAAATAATTGGAGTAAAAGTATAATATTTGCCTCTGAGATGTAGTACAGTAGAAGTAAAAGTACTGCAAATTGGAAATACTTGGTGAAAATAGCAGATCTACAAGCTCACAACGCCTCTGAGCTTGTAGATCTGCTAGGTTCACCTTTTGACAATTTGACCAGTTTGTATATATAGTTTAGTTTGGTTTTTAAATGTCCTTAAATTATCACAACATTTCAGGTAAACATACAACAGGACAAAGGTGAAAAAGATCAGCAGGGCACCCCAGGGAGTTGAACCCCGTCCCGCTAAAGCAGGAGTACCATACTACCAGCGACTTTTGCTTTTTGACACCATGTCCTTACCTGCATGTGAATCAGTGTTGATCCAGTAAAAAGCAAGTCATTTTATGTTTAGTTGCGCTCGGGTGTTGCCTCTGAAAATAGCCGGTCTACAAGCTCACAACGCGTCGCAGTGCGACGCGTTGTGAGCTTGTAGATCGGCTATTTTCAGCATGCAACCAGGTGTGAAATCAGCCATTATGACACCATCAAGGTGGTGACTAAATCAACTGTAGATTTATTCGACTATAATCTTATATTTAGTCTACTAAAACTAGACAAAAACATTTCAGATGACTAAAATATGGAATTCTATTCAAAAGACTGTGACTAAAACTAAATCAAAATTTGCTGTCAAAATCAACACTGATGTGAATACAGTTTGTACATCACAGATCAACAGAACATGAAGAAAAGAACCATCACAGCTCTCCTTCAGTGTTTACTGATCAACCTGTAATCAAAGTATACAATAACACTGTGATTCTCACTTTGTGTTAATATAGCATCAAAATCTGTGTAGCCACTTCAAACCTGTATCCATCAACCGTTTGAAAATAGCAGATCTACAATATCAGCAATTGACATGATCTGTAGATCTTTTAGAAAGTTTTTCAAAACCTTTTCAGATGGGTGGCCAAATATACACTATATGATTGATTGATTTTTCTTTGTTAAAGTGTCATCCTTCCAAGGAAGCCCCGTCCATACGGACTTACAGGACACTTTTACATTTGACATGAACCGACATAACTCACAAACAATGAGCAAAGGAATGAATATTAACTTGACTTGAAAAGGTTTTACAACCACTGCTGTAGCACACATGAACATGTATTCACATCAACAGATCTCTATCAGTCCAAAGCCTTAACTCTGTCTGTATATCTATATATTATACTAGTTGGCAGCATAATATGAACACATTATGCCCAATCATCAAGAACATGCCCTGAAGAAGGCCATAAAGGCCGAAACATGTTGGCTTTTATTGCTCAAAGATGAGCTAGCCTTTATATGAAAGCTTTTTAAACTTTGAAGGCTCCCCCCTTTTCTAACCAAAGAGCACCTTCCTACCATGTATCTTACACAGACTTTAAGAACACTGCAGCCCTCTTAAGCTTTTTTCTTAGATTTCTGTCCGTCTCTATTGGTCCAAACTAAGCCTAAACTCTGTCTGTAAATATCATCGCCCAATCATGTACGCTAGACATAATAGAAAATATCAAATAAAGTAGTGTGGTTAGAATCAACATATCTGCTATATTGTCTATTGTATAAAATGGCCAATTATGTCCCTGCATGTATCTGTCAAGTCCCCAACAACTGAAATGAAATAATGCAATAACATCAAACGTACCATAAGGAAGCAAACTGCCTATTAGACTAGTGACACATTATAGATCTCCTTACCGGGGGTAGTAGAACCAAACACAAGGCTGTTTTTCATCATCTCTTACCCATACATGAAATGGATTCTTGTATAAAAATAATGAATGAAAAATCTGTGAAATTGGTGTATATTGTTATACACTCCCAAACTAAACAACGCTAAAATAAATACATAAAGCCAAACTCATGTAGATTCACAATGTCAGCTCTGAGAGGTTTAAAAATATTATCATCCCTCTCTATGTTAGAAAAAAACAGAAAGTAAATAATGTAAAGGAATTTTTTAGCACCTACCTACAATAGACAGAATATCTATGTAGAATGTTCTCCTTTACTTTGTAGTGACCATGGGTTACTACAATGTTTGAAAATAGCAGATCTATAGTACAAGCTCACAACGCGTCGCGATTGTGAGCTTGTAGCTTGTAGCCTCTGTGTGTGTACACAGGCAGGTAGCATAGTTAGCATTGCTTTCTCAAACCAATCTAAAGGCAATTTCCAAATGGTAAAATATAAAAGAGCAATAACATCATCAAGAGAACAAGATAATAATAACACAGCACACAGTTAGTAGAAGTAACTTTACCTTTACAAATAATAGGTTGTTGGCTTGTGTCTGATGAGCTGTATGTAAACACTATGGAAACAAATCCACCGATCCACTGACTGTTGACCTGGATGTGACATCATACACAAGGACCAAAAGACAGCACGCGAGCGCCATCTAGTGGACTGGCTGTATTCCAATATTTAACAGTGGTTATAACATAGACATATAAAGGTAGACGCCTCCTTCGGCTCTGAAGCGTTTGTATCTCGGGCGCGCTTCCTTGTTCCGCAGGGCTAGCCCATATAAGGCTTGGGCTAGCCTTCCACTTCCTTCCGCTTCAGCAGGGCAATTTGGAAACTTCCGTGTGCGTCACAGAAGGGGGCGTTTGGTAGGCCAATCAGTGACAGGTGGGGCGGGTCTTTTCTTAAGAGGCGGAAAATCTCTCCTGACGCAAATGGGCGTGGCCTATATGGGGAGTTGCGTCATGACCCAAGGAATCTAGGGAAAAAATATTTTTATTTTACGACCTACGGTTCAAGAGTTATAGGCCAAAACGTAAAGGGGGCTTTTATAGCGCCACAATGAAGCCGACTGGTGTACTTTTCTTTTTGATAATTTCGGACTAAATTATGCACCTCCCCTCCAAGTCTTGTAACTCTAGCCCTTACAGTTTCTAAGAAAAAAATACTTGAAATCGAGTTTTTTCATTTTCCCATTAAAGTGGATGGGGAAATTTAATGCACTAATAAATGAATATCAATTAAACTATGTAACCAATCTCTTAGCAAAATACACGCGCACGATTCCCGGTGAAGCCTGTCATTTTGACATATGGCATGTGGGATAATGAGTGTCCTAGTCTCACACTCAATCAAACTCTGCAGCCGCACTGAGGCCCCCGGACATTACCTGTTTGCTTTCTAAACTCGATCTAGCCTTTGATTGCCTTTCAATAAAACCATATTTGATAGACATAGGTATCACCTACATGTTACTGATTATAGGGAATGTTATATTATTGGAATCCGTTATTTATTTCCTGAGCAATGGAATTATGTTGCAGCTAAAACTCTTGGGGTTGCAACATGGCAACCCTGTTTGCCATGTTGCCATGGAGACCTATGGAGCTTTATGATTGGGTAGTGGGAAAGGCCTCACGTGATTGGCTCAGACCCGGAAGTGCAGAGTGCCAAAAATAAAGTTTTGCAACTTGTAGAAAGTTTTGCAATTTGTAGAAAGTTTTGCAATCTGTAGAAACAGTTATTTTTTTCTGGTCACAATGTTCATTGTAAATATAATTCTACAATTACAACATGTTTAACACATGTTACAAACACACCAAAAATATATATAGCAGAAAAGTTTAAAATCTTTTTTTATGGACATTCTTACGAATAAAAATCTTTTGCTTACAAATACAAAACTTTTTTTTACAAATACAAATCTTTTATTTACGAATACAAATATATTTTTTTACGAGTACAAATTATTTTTACGAATACAAATAGTTTTTTTTACAAATACAAAATGTGTTTACAAATACAAAATCAAGTACAAAATAATATTGGCACTAAATTGAGCCCATAGGTGTGCCTTTTAAAAGTTTAAAACAGGTTAAAATCCAGAATATTGTAATGTTCCGGGTTACTAGAGGCTGGGAAGGACCTTCCATTCTGCCCTTTGGAGCATTTGGGTTTTGTGTGTTGTTTTAGTATTTTTTAATTGAGTTATTGTGTGGTTAATTAATATGGGAATGTGATTGATGTCATTGGATTGTGTTTGTTCGTCGTTTATTTCATGTGTGTGCGCGCACACGAGCGTGTGTGTGTTTGTGTGTTTGTGTGTGTGTGTGTGTGTGTGTGTGTGTGTGTGTGTGTGTGTGTGTGTGTGTGTGTGTGTGTGTGTGTGTGTGTGTGTGTGTGTGCGCGTGCGTGTGTGCGTGCGTGTGTGTGTGTGCATTTGGGGGAAAACCATGACTGACGTGGTTAATCGCAGGCAAGAGTGTTCCAGTTAAAAGCCGTAATCACGGCTCCTCCTTTGGATGAGAAAATCACTGGTCATTACATGAGTATCAGAAGTGGGAATTTGGAAGATACTGAAGAACCCTCTGCGCTTCCTGAGGAGAAGACCAGGAAGGGGCGGAAGGACACCACCATGGGGGTGGTGGTCATCAGAGCAACACGGCGCTGGAAGAAAGTCTCCGCGACAAATTGCCTCTAGGTAGCGGGTTATATCGCTGAAGACGCCAACTTCATACTAACCAGAGCATTGTGAGATCGCTGGCAAGATCAGGTAGCAACAGAGGGCGATGATGCTGTATCTAAGAACTTAAAAAAGCATATGTAAATGCTGCTAAAAGCAGCCCTGCTAATAACCCCAGAGGCTATGGACAGCCACCACTGGCATCCAGTGTGATCAGAGGTATCAAAGCGCTGGTGATCCTCAACGACGTCTTTCACATGAAGGAGGGTTTAAGCTCTCATGGCTGCTTTAATTTGTTACGCTGTAGCCCAGAACGAAAGGATGTGCCATCTTCAGGAGCATGTTCATCAGTCCGACCCACAGACATCCCACAGTGCCCTGTGGGAAGAAGAATAGGTCAAACCAAAGCTACGGCTATCCAACAGGGCCATGTCTGCTCCGGTCCGCCTGGAGCCAGCAGAAAGGGTGGAGGATGAGCCGAGCGAGAAAGACGGTGCGGGGATTGTCTCCATCTAACCAGTCATCGAGACAAAAGCCAGTCCAGTGTTCCTGGTATGTCGTCTAATATCTCCTCCCTTTCCACTGAACACTGACTCAGTTGGAAAGGTCAAACCAAAGGGTTATATCTGGACTGCAGGCTGAAAAACACCAGGTGCCGGGCCCGCAGCGACCCAGCAGCTTTCCTCTCCCTGGTCCACGGAGGAATCCTGCCTGACAGCCACGACGCATCCTGTCTGCTGTGGTCGCCCACATTTTCCCAAGTTTGGACCATGACAGGGGAACATACAGTAACAGCAGTGGCCAATGAAAGGTTGCACCACGAGTTTGGGCTGGCAGACATCCAGGATGAATACATCATCAGAGTGGATCTATTAGATAGAGCAATGGGGAGCCGGTGGATATCTCACAGGCCCGACTCCATGGGGTTTCAGTGACAATAGCTATTCAGTATCGCTATCGCAACAGAGCTAACAATGTCAGCGCTCCCAACAGTACAGCAGGTGCATCCAACCCTGACAGGAGCCAGCCAAGGCACTATAACACTGACTCAGCCAGCCAACCAGAGTACATCATGGGCCAAGGCAGCTGGGTTCGACTCCACTGATGACCGGCCAGCCGTCAGAACGAGCAGCAATGAGAGCAGTTCTCTGGGATGAGGACACAGTAACAGAGTACAGGGATCATGATATCCCTGCAGTGCCAGAATTCCTCGAGCCACAACCCTGGCCTGGAAACCAGAAGAATCTGCCAGTGAACAAAACAAAGTTGTGATTGGAGTCAGTTGTGATTGGATATCCATGCCCCCTAAGTTGTGGGGCACCAATCAGGGCCATTATGCAAATATGGGGCGGGTTTATCACCAGAGTCACCAGAGTTTTTAATTCGACCCTTAGAAATGCAGGTTCCACAAAGATATTCCACACTAATATCTACACAGTGATATTAGTCTGGCCATGCCAAGAGCAGGAAAGTGATGTAGCATTGGATAAGGACAGTAAGATGTAGCTACTATTCCCAGTGGGTGAACCTTGCTGTTATCCAACCCTGCTGTATCGAATGTGTCACCCACCTTGGAAGAGGGGTGAGATTCGACAGCTCTTGGTGCCATCTCATGGTGCTTCCATGGTGGTCAATGGCTTGGTGGGGGAGGCCCTCTTTGGGATCGCCAAGACCCTGTGACAACTTCGGGAAGGGTTCTACTTACCGAACTGCAGACAGGGCGTGAAACTGTTCAGAAACAGGTGCAATTGCTGCACCAACCTTAAGGGTCCTAAGAGGCACGCGAACACCCTGACAACAGCGCCAGAAATAGGCGTTGTAGTATCGATGTGCGGGGGCAAGTTTGTCCTGGAGACACAAGTTCGGGTGTCTGATCCATCTGGGAAAAAGAGAGCCGGGTGCAGATGGATGAGAATCTCCACACTGTGCACAGCCGAGATGGGAGCGTCAGAACCTCGGGTTCCTGAAGAAATGAGGAGGTGTCCACCTAAGCATCCCGGGACATATTTTCATGAGAGATGTGGTTAAATCAATGTATGAATAGATAGCTAGATAGTAATTAATAATAGAAGCTCTAGCTATACTTTGGGTCAGACAAGGCTAAAGCATAATTTATCCTCAGTAGTAAGCTTGTCAACAACAAGAACTGATCTACAAGCTAATTGATAGTTCAGCAACACCAGGATGGCGATAAGCTAAGCAAATGTACTCTACATTTATCACGTCACCTCCTCATAACAGAAGAGGAAGCATTGTCGGACATCCTGCTTCAATAACATATGCCCCCCTCCCTTCATGTGCGTGCGTGCCACCCTGTGCGTGTGTGTCATCGTGCATGTGTGTCTCATAGTCGTAGCTTACTAGAAGTGATAATCAGCACGTGGTTGTGCTCGTTAAAGCTATGACTGCAGAAAGCATGTCATTGTCAAAGTGTAATTACAATACAGACAGACAGCTTCTATAACTACTGTAATTTAGCAGTAGGCTAGTTTGGTACCAACACAGCGAAACGCAAACAAACATGTACTGTTTAGAGAGGATTTAAGAATAATTATAGGGTGGGTTACATCTACTTTCCAAATTAAATGAATTTAGCCTTAGCAGGCTAGCTACTCCTTTGCATGTTACATCAGAATGTAATCTGAAAACGAGGTGACTTATTGTTCAGGATGGCACCTGAAAAGGATTAGCCTAATTACAATCACCTATAAACAATTAAATTAGGGTTATTGAAATAAAAAAAATAAAAAAAACTTCTAAGATTTGTCTGTGAAATAAACATTAGGGGAGCTTTACACTCGTGGATCATTTTCATCCCACATGTAGCAAATTAGAATGTAGGCCTATGTGTTGTCTGTCTTTGTTATTTTAATTGTAATGAGATTTTCAGTGGACAAAAAGTGCATCATAAACGCATTGTGCAGCAGTTAGTTAGTCTACTGTACTGTAACTAGGAGGCAGCACGTAAAGTAACTAAGTACATTTACTCAAGTACACTACTTATACATTTTTTAGGTATTTGTACTTCTGGAGCATTTCCATTTTCAGTACTTTTACTTCTACTCCACTACATCTCAGAGGCAAATCCACTGCACTTATTTGAAAACTTGGTTACTAGTTACTTTGTAGATTTAGATTGTTATTACATTATCCGCTTCAGCCTTTTGAAAATAGCGGATCTACAAGCTCACAATGCCTATAGGGATGTGAAGTATTGTCAGCTTGTAGATCTACTATTTTCAAAAGATTTTTAGACATGTTATATGTGACAGGGTCAAAGCAGGGGGTGAAACCATTTTGTAACATTTTTTATTGATGATGAAAAACCTGTATTATGCACTTAAAAACATCATTCTCTTAAATGTATTTCTGCACTGCATGTTTTATGGTTGACAATGTATTTCCCCCCGGTCCCCGAGCCACTTGACATTGGACTCCCCTATAGGCTGCGTGACATTGACCTTGTGACTCCAGACGGCCAATGTCCCCAGGTCACGCTGGTGGCAGAGCAAAAGAGGGCGGAGTAGGGTGTGGCCGCCACAAATACAAAAGTAGGCGCGGGCCATTCGAACAGGAGAGAGACAGGCACACAGGGGCAGTGTGGAAGTGACAGCCAGAAGGGACGGTTGTGCACAGGAGGAACAGACATACCACGGAGCAGAGGTGGAGAATACAGCGATCGCGGCACGTACCAAGGCACCAGCAGCGGACGGTGAGCAGACGGCGCAGTAGCAGCAGAGACGGGGAGGACAGACAGACGAACCCAGGAACGGAGGAGAGGTCCAGTTGGCGATAACGTTGCGCGCTTCATACACTCATAGCCAGACACCTGTCTGGCTTGCGAGTAAGTGTTCTTCTATGCAACGTTACCTTTACAAACCCACGGTCCTAAACCCCATATGTGAAATATACCTGAACAGATGAACTGGTTCTAGTTTCTATGATTGCAGGCAATACGCACGAAGACAAGAAGAGACAGTGATTCTTGGCCTAAACCCCCGCTCCAGTTAAACCCCATACAAGGACATTCCCACCTTTTGCATTGAACCGTGATGAGTATATGATATAGCATTTGAATTGGCACTTGGCACTTTACTGCTTCAGTAATAGTTGGCACTTTAACGCTAAATTCATTATTTATTTGCTATAGGTTGCACAAGCCCTGTTTGTTTTAAGTATTTTGTGATTGTCTGTATTCCTGTATTTTAGTTAGTTAGTGGGCGCATTAGGAGGTTGAGGGTTTTAGTGTAGTGTTATATTGTGTTTATGTTTTTCAGTTTTAAGGCTTATAGATGCCAATGTTTTAGCTTAATAAAATCCGTTACCTTTTTATACAAACCTGTGTCCGTCCAATTCTCTTGTGGGATGTTGCAAAGTGTTGTTCTTACCTGGGCAAAACTGAACCTGTGAATAGCCTAAGACATTGTTATAGAGGACCCGACCTCTTAAATAAAAGGGTGGCGTAGTCTTGCAGTAGAATCACCATTATTATCCTCACAATAATTACGCACCCCGCACTTTATTGTGCACTCTATATTTTATTGTTGTGAGCTTAAATGTGGATGATAAATTACTTATTGGAAAAGGTCAGCATTCTGAAAAGAAGTGGCAAAGTTACATGTGACAGCCTGGCCACCGTCACATATTTGGCGTAGCGCGGCAGGACTGGGTAGAGAACAACACAAACAAATCCCTAAGAGAAATTGTACTGATATTTTGCTGTTTTGCTGCTTTTTGTTTTTGTTTTTGGGAAAAGTAATGATGATGATGCCAGTGTATCCAGGGGCCCCGTGGTTACCCAAATTTTCGGGCACAGAAGGTGAGGAGAAATATAGAGATTGGAAAGAACAGATTAAAGGATTATTGGGCACTCAAGAATTGACGGAAGAGAAAAAAGTTGCTTTTGTAGTGCAAACCCTTACGGAAGAAGCTAAACGACAAATTAGTGTGATTGACAGGGAAGACCGAAACACAGTGGCTAAAGTTTTCAAATGTCTAGATAACCTATATAAATCATCCATCTCTGCTTCCCAAGCTCGTGCCTTGTTTTATGGCTGTGCGCAGCGCGCAGGCGAAAATGTGCAGGCTTATATTCTGAGGCTTAGGGAGTTGTTCTGCGGGCTGCGGCGGCTCGACCCAGACACCGCTCCCTCCGATGCCATTCTGCGAGAGCAGTTGCTTGTGGGGCTGTCTGAAGGCCCTCTGGGCCAAGCCTTGAGAATATATGCCCGTCGAAACCCCACCGAAGACTTCGCAGCTCTAAAAGACGAGGCCTTCCTACTAGACACCGAACATAGACGAGAAGGAGCTACTGACATCTTGTGCCATGCTGTTAAACCTGTCTCTATCCCACACACCTCACAGGAACCTGAATGGAGAGAAAAACTGAAACAGGAGATTATGGCGGACGTCAAATCACAAATGCAGGGGTTTACGCAGGAGCTGATGAAGGAGATTCGACCGCTCCTTCGACCCGACACCACCGATCCACGAACCCGCGCTTCACCCCCACCTGAACGACGCCGGGCGCCTTACCAACGCAACGAGTGGGATGAGGGAGGTAGGCCGATATGTAGGAACTGTAGGCAGTCCGGGCACATTGCCCGGTTTTGTAAATCCGACTCCAACCATTTAAACTAGCACACCCTGTCGCCGAGGTCCGGGGGACAGGGGTACAGCGCACACTCGCCAGATCAAGGGCTAATGATGTATTTATCGGAGATTGTCCGACAATTGGGATCACCATGGGAGGAGTCCAATTAAGGGGGTTACTGGATACTGGGTCACAAGTTACTTTAATGCAGCAGAGCTTATTTGAGAAAAGATTCTCGCACCTGACATTGGGGAACGAACCCCTTGTATTTAAATTACGCGCCGCTAACGGTCTTGACTTACCTTATACTGGCTATGCCATATTGGACCTAGAACTGGAAGGAAGGAAGATACCAGGGAGAGGGGTCGTAATTGTTAAAGATGAACATTGTACGCAGCCACTGATTATTGGGATGAATGTCGTGAACGCTGTATGGCATGCCCTCTTTAAACGGCCTGGGAGGCCTGTGTCCTCATGTCAGCAGGGAAGGACGCTGTGGAAGGACGCATTCGCCACCTGTAGGAGGGTGGAGGCAGTGACGAATGGAGATGGGTCCATAGGTTATGTATGGCCTGTCGGCCGGCGGAGGATTCGAATCCCCGCGCAGAGTGAAGTGATGATCTGGGGCCGCGCTTGGAGAGGACCAAAAGGAGCGGACTACGAGGCCTTGATGGAAGCCTTGCCAGATGGAAAGGATTTGGGAGTGGCCCGTGCCCTCGTCACGGTGCGCCACGGACGCGTTCCCATACGAGTATGTAATCCACACGCCTATAGTCTGGTCCTGGACCGCCACCAGAAACTGGGGAGGCTGTACCCAGTAGAAGAAGCCGATGTCCGAGGCGGCAGGGACCTGAGCCTGTCCCTGGGGACCGACGGAGAGGTGGAAGTGGCCGTAATTAGTGTGGAGGATGATGGACCACCGAAGACCCTGCCAGAAGAGATGGAGGTGTTGACGGAGCGTGATGACCTGCCGGAGGCGCAGAAAAAGGAGCTGCACGAGATGTTATGCAGGTGGAAGAAGGTGTTCGCCATCCATGATGAAGACTTCGGACAGACGGATGCCGTGCAGCACCAGATACCGACCGGAGACGCTGCGCCCATACGAGAGAGGCACCGGCCGCTGCCGCCCTCCATGTACCGGGAGATGAAGACCCTGCTGAACGAGATGTTGGAGAAGGGAGTCATCAAGGAGAGTTGCAGTCCGTGGGCAGCACCTATAGTACTGGTTAAGAAGAAGGATGGCAGCTGGAGGTTCTGTGTTGACTACAGAAAGCTGAACGCCGTGACGCACAAGGATGCCTTCCCCCTACCCCGAATAGAAGAGACGCTCACCAGCCTGACGAAAGCGCAGTGGTTCTCCACGTTGGACCTGGCCAGTGGCTACTGGCAAGTAGGAATGGATCCCCGGGACCGGGAGAAGACCGCCTTTACGACCCCCCTGGGGCTATTCGAATTTCAGCGTATGCCGTTTGGGCTGTGTAATGCCCCCGCGACCTTTCAGAGACTGATGCAGCAGTGTTTGAGTGGTCAGGTGACGGAATCCTTGCTAGTGTATCTTGATGACATTATAGTATATTCACCTGACTTCTCTTCTCACCTACAGCACCTCGAGCTCGTATTCCAGCGCCTGTGGAGACATGGACTGAAGCTGCGGTTAGACAAATGCAAACTTCTGCGGAGGGAAGTGAAGTTCCTGGGCCATGTAGTAGACCAAGAGGGAGTGCGACCTGATCCGGAGAAAGTGGCAGCGGTGCGAGACTGGACACCCCCCTCTACGGTCCGCGAGGTCCGCGCTTTTCTAGGTTTAGCGGGCTACTATAGGCGTTTCGTGTCCTCTTTTGCCGCCATGGCACGGCCCTTAAACAACCTATTGATAGGAATCCAGAACGATGTAAAATCACACCAGTGTAAAGTAGAGTGGACTTTAGAGTGCCAGCGGGCGTTTGATGCGTTAAAGAGTGCCCTCACACAAGCTCCGGTGTTAGCCTATGCCGATTATACCAAGCCTTTCGTGGTTTACACCGATGCAAGTGGCCGTGGATTGGGGGCGGTTTTAGCGCAGGTCCAAGATGGTCATGAACGTGTAATAGCGTATGCGAGCCGTAGTTTACACCCAACTGAGCAAAACGATGCGAACTACAGCTCCTTCAAACTGGAGCTTTTGGCCCTTAAGTGGGCCGTGACCGAGAAGTTCAAAGATTACCTCACTGGCGCGCAGTTCACTATATTCACGGATAATAACCCCGTTGCGCATCTCCAAACGGCTAGATTGGGAGCTGTGGAACAACGGTGGGCTGCTCAGCTTGCGTCCTTCACGTTCGACATTAAGTACCGACCGGGCAAAAACAACGCAAACGCTGACGCCCTATCGCGGTTCCCAATACAGCCTGTAGACGTGGCGGCTGTACAGCTGACACCAGCAGCGAGGGAGGATGAGTGGAGAGAGACGCAGGATCGGGATCCAGATGTGCGCGTAGTGAAGAGGTGTGTGGAACGAGGGAGAGCTCCTAATATGGTGGAGAGGAAGAATTGGACTAGAGGAGCGCGGCAACTGTTACGCCAGTGGAACAAATTGATCATACAAAATCATGTGTTATATAGGAAAGTGACCGATCCCTATACCAAAGAACAATACTCACAGATCATTTGTCCAGGTTCACGCAGAGAGGAGGTGTGGAAAGGGATCCACGCGGCCGCGGCGCATGCTGGGTTGGAGAGGACCTTGGCCCAGCTGCGGCGTCGGTTCTATTGGCCAGGCATGGAGGGAGCGGTGCGTCAGTTACAACAGGGTTGTGTCGCCTGCAGCCTGCAGAGGAACAGGTCAGAGCCCCGGGCCCCCTTACAACCCTTTGAAGTCTCATATCCCTTAGAAGTAATAGCTATTGATTTCCTCACACTAGGTAGGCCTGCTGATGCGTGGCAGAATATTCTGGTGGCTACTGACTTATTCACCCGGTTTAGTTGGGCTATTGCCACCCGTGACCAGACTGCGCAAACCACTGTCCGCGCGTTATGGACGCACATCATCCAGCCGTTCGGGTGCCCGGCCCGGTTCCACTCGGATCGAGGCCCCAACTTCGAGTCCGAGTTAATGCACCATTTATGTCAGACTTATGGTATTGCAAAAAGTCGCACCACTCCGTACCACCCGGCTGGGAACGGTGCGGTGGAACGGTTTAATCAGACGTTATTGAACATGTTACGCTCGCTAGACACTGATAAACAGGGAAGATGGAATGAGCACTTGCCCGAACTAGTTCACGCATATAACAACACGATCCACAGCGCTACGGGTTATGCCCCCGCTTATTTGATGTTTGGCCGACACTTGAGGCGCCCTGTAGATGTCCAGTTAGGGGTGCAGACGGCGCAAAATCGCATGGAGGTGGGTGGTTGGGTACGGGACCACCAGCAGCGAATGGCGACCGCCTATAGGACAGCAGGGGAGAGGATGGAGGAAGCAGCGACGAGGAGAAAACAGGTTTATGACCGTAGGGCCGGTATTACGCCGTTATTACCAGGAGAACGAGTGTGGATTAGGAATCGGAAGAGGGACGGGCAGGGGAAATTGAGTACGTGGTGGGACCCCGAGCCTTACGCAGTGATGGAACAGGTGGGAGCTACGGGGTTGGTGTACCGAGTTAGACCCGAGAAGGGGGGGCGAGAAAAGACCATACATAGAAATGCGTTGAAAGTGTGTGTAGCCCCCAGGTCGCCCCACGAGGACCCCCCAGCTGTAGTGCAGCCCGAGCAGGTAGAAGCAACAACGCCGCAGTACTATGGGTTTTTCTCCGTCCCGAGAGCACCAGACGAGCCACGGCGCTCGGGAAGAGCAAATATAGGCCAGCCACCCCAGAGGTATGGACATGATTAGGGACAGTTGCAGGGACTGGCAACGGAAAAGTGGGGGGGGATGTGACAGGGTCAAAGCAGGGGGTGAAACCATTTTGTAACATTTTTTATTGATGATGAAAAACCTGTATTATGCACTTAAAAACATCATTCTCTTAAATGTATTTCTGCACTGCATGTTTTATGGTTGACAATGTATTTCCCCCCGGTCCCCGAGCCACTTGACATTGGACTCCCCTATAGGCTGCGTGACATTGACCTTGTGACTCCAGACGGCCAATGTCCCCAGGTCACGCTGGTGGCAGAGCAAAAGAGGGCGGAGTAGGGTGTGGCCGCCACAAATACAAAAGTAGGCGCGGGCCATTCGAACAGGAGAGAGACAGGCACACAGGGGCAGTGTGGAAGTGACAGCCAGAAGGGACGGTTGTGCACAGGAGGAACAGACATACCACGGAGCAGAGGTGGAGAATACAGCGATCGCGGCACGTACCAAGGCACCAGCAGCGGACGGTGAGCAGACGGCGCAGTAGCAGCAGAGACGGGGAGGACAGACAGACGAACCCAGGAACGGAGGAGAGGTCCAGTTGGCGATAACGTTGCGCGCTTCATACACTCATAGCCAGACACCTGTCTGGCTTGCGAGTAAGTGTTCTTCTATGCAACGTTACCTTTACAAACCCACGGTCCTAAACCCCATATGTGAAATATACCTGAACAGATGAACTGGTTCTAGTTTCTATGATTGCAGGCAATACGCACGAAGACAAGAAGAGACAGTGATTCTTGGCCTAAACCCCCGCTCCAGTTAAACCCCATACAAGGACATTCCCACCTTTTGCATTGAACCGTGATGAGTATATGATATAGCATTTGAATTGGCACTTGGCACTTTACTGCTTCAGTAATAGTTGGCACTTTAACGCTAAATTCATTATTTATTTGCTATAGGTTGCACAAGCCCTGTTTGTTTTAAGTATTTTGTGATTGTCTGTATTCCTGTATTTTAGTTAGTTAGTGGGCGCATTAGGAGGTTGAGGGTTTTAGTGTAGTGTTATATTGTGTTTATGTTTTTCAGTTTTAAGGCTTATAGATGCCAATGTTTTAGCTTAATAAAATCCGTTACCTTTTTATACAAACCTGTGTCCGTCCAATTCTCTTGTGGGATGTTGCAAAGTGTTGTTCTTACCTGGGCAAAACTGAACCTGTGAATAGCCTAAGACATTGTTATAGAGGACCCGACCTCTTAAATAAAAGGGTGGCGTAGTCTTGCAGTAGAATCACCATTATTATCCTCACAATAATTACGCACCCCGCACTTTATTGTGCACTCTATATTTTATTGTTGTGAGCTTAAATGTGGATGATAAATTACTTATTGGAAAAGGTCAGCATTCTGAAAAGAAGTGGCAAAGTTACATGTGACAGCCTGGCCACCGTCACATATTCATTTGGAAACGTGTGAAACGGACATCCTACATAATGAATAGCCTATTTTCTACTTTTGGTACTTTAAGTACATTTTGATACCAATACGTTGGTAATTTACTCAAGTAGGCTACATTTTGAATTCCGGACTTTTACTATGTATCCTAGTCGGCCTAGGCCGATTTCTACATTGCAGTATTGATACTTTTACTTGAGTAAAAAAAATGGAGTACCTTTTCCACCACTGGAGTACAACAGAGAGCTATTCTGACCCATTTCCTCGACCCATGATCTGATCTCTCTCTCCTCCTCAGGATGAAATATGAAACCTGCGCTGGTCCCGTTTCAGCAGCAATTTGCAGTGTTGCCATGTCCGCTTATTATAAGCGACTTTGGGCTTATTTTTCTGTAAATGCTTGTAAATACTGTTAGTTTGCTAGAAGCGTTTTTGGGGGCTTGTTTCTAAAGTGTAGTTGCTTATTTGGGCTTGTTTCTAAAGTGCAGTTGCTTGCTTCACATTTTTTTTTTTTTTTTTGACCATGTGGTTCTCAAATATGTTCATATCATGGACCCCCAAATTAATATGTAGGCTATTCGTCCCTATAAACCCCATCTGAAAATGTTTTGTGCCAGGGGAGCCCAGATTAGGCCTACCAGATTTGAGTTGTTAGATGTTTCAAAGAATTTTCCAAATATTCCACATTTTATTTCAAGATTTTTTTGAAAGTAGCAGACAAGCTCACAACACGTCACATCGCGAGGCTTTGTGAGCTTGTAGATCTGCTATTTTCACATAGCCAATGCATAGGCTATAGGTTTAAAAGTGCTCATGTGTTTTCCAAGACCTGATAGCTTATTTCTCACACCGAATATGGCAACACTGCCGAAAACCTTCCGTTCCAAAAACACATTGCTTTACATTAACATTAACATCTGCGGCAGAAACAAAACAAAAAAAAACACGACAAGCTTTTGTCTCTCTCCCCATTGACATGCCTTGAATGTGTTGTTTATTACTGCAAACTTTCTCTTTCAGATGTAATGCTCCAAAAAAAGCAAAAAATAAAACGAAGCAGAAATACAGTAGAAACAGCTTCAAGAATGAGGTCTAGGGAGAATTAAAGCAAGCTTTTTGCTTTCGAACTTCTATTGAAACGCTCATTTGCATAGAGATTACATTTAATAAAAAGCAAATTGTTCAGCTTTGTTGGTGTGCAGAGGACTATAAAAAGTAGGCTAAATATTTCAATGCGTGGTGGACAACGACAACCCCCTCCCCACACACACACACACACACACACACACACACACACATACACACACACACACACACACACACACACACACACACACACTTTTTTTTGGGTCTTGAAAGAAGGTGTCGTGTTGGAGAAACGGGACAGATTCCAGTTGCATCCTTTGTTTTATGCATCTCAAGTTTTTTTCTCCCCTCAGTCTCAAAATAACGGTTCTCTGGGATGTGAGAGGGAGCGCATCTTCCAAATGGAATACGTTTTTTTTGTTTTGTTTGAATAGTTTGTCTCTTTTTTTTCCTGGGGAGAATTACTGTGATTTTTTTTTGGTTTTGTTTAGTTCGTCTCTTTTTGAGCGGTGCCAGCCGCTCCAACAAGTGACCGTGTGTGTTTGTATGTCCATATGAGCACGACATCAACGGCTGCAGCTGATTGCAACTTTCTGGGGAGAATATTTGTGATTTATTTTTTGTTTTCCTCCTCAACAACATGCGTTTTTTCGTCCTGGTTTTGTTTTGGTTGGGATTATTGTGTTGTTTACCCTCCGTCAGCGCAGAGCCAGAGGTTCCAGATGATGAAGAGGTGGAAGAAGAGGAGAGTTCTTGCCAAGGAGCGTTTGACCTGTATTTTGTACTTGACAAGTAAGTAATAATAAGAAGAAGAATAATAAACTTTGTTTGTATAGCACCTTTCATGACCTCAAATGCAGCCCAAAGTGCTTTACATAAAAAAAGAGATCAACAAAAGAAAAATAACACACAATATTAAACAAGATTAAAAACAATAAGATCAAAAATGTCATCCAAGAACAAATTAAAAGGAGGCAAGATCAAAATGGTGCCATGTGCCAGGCTGGCAGTAGGCCTATTATACCCCATTTACAGTTAAAATGGTGTTAATTTAAACCAGTGGTCCTCAACCTGTGCAGTCTCCCCAAAATCATGTTGGGGGGGGGGGGGGGCAGATGACAGTAAAGTGACAATTTCCTCAGATGACAGTAAAGTGACAATTTAAGAACTTATAATACCTTTTTAATACCTCAAAAAGAAAGAAAAGAAAAAGATCATCACTGCATCAAAAGTAATCAACAAACTATAGGCTACTGTAAAAGCTGGGTGAAACATTGGCCAAATTGTTAAATCATGTAAGAAAGAGGCAAAAATGTGAAAATAGCTGATCTACATGCTCACAACGCCTCGCTTGTAGATCTGCTATTTGCACAATTTGTATCTGTTGAATTGAAAATGTAATGCCTCAACTCCGACAATTCCAAGTGCTTGTCAGGGTGAGGGGTCCCCAGTTCAAATATGATTATTTTGGGGGATCACAGCCTGAAAAGGTTGAGAAGTTGAGAACAAAAACTAATTTCACCCACTTCTTTACAGCTGCAAACGAGTGATTTGACAAGAAAGTAGATTTTTCTTCTGACTCATGTAGCCTACCACCAACTCACTGAGAGTGCACATGTTGTGCACAAAGACTGCACTATGTAATTTGTACACTTTCAGAGTGAAATTAACAAGAATGCATGTGTAACAATGGCCTATAATGTCATGTTAAAAGAACAACAAAAAGAGGAAAACATGCAAGTCCCAAACATTATTTACGTCCTATATAATTTTAGCAAAAATGTGCTGCCCTGAAAAATGGCATATACAGTATCTTAGGACAGAGGACGGCTGTGTTTGCATCAATACTTGGGGGGGTGGAGGGTAACACATCCAGAATATATTTTAAAAAAAAATGCTGGTCAGCAATTTTCTTTTCATAATTTGTTTTATCATGATGGCATTCTTTGTTTCATGACCTCTGTTGTCTGTTATTCTAATATCATTGACAGCTGTTTTTTTTGCAGCGAGCAGTGCAATTGTAGCCTATACTGTTCGATGGGGATTCATTAAGTGACGTCAAAGGTGGAGGAGGTTGTTGGCAGGTTATGAGGTTATTATACATTTATGAAAAACATCTTTACCTCATCACATCTGGGGAGCGAGTGTGCGCATGCGCGATGACGCTCCTGAAGGAGGCTGACTGCTGAGTAAGCAATACAACGGAAGATCACTCAAAAAGATTCTTCTCCCCCTCCCTCCCTCCCTCCCTCCCTCCCTCTCTCTTCTCTCTCTCTCTCTCCTCTCTCTCGACCAGTAGTTACATATCTAAGCATACATTTCCAGACCTTCATCCCACTTCCTCTCTCATTACTCAGTCATTCCTAAACAAGAGCCCCTGAATTAGGCTATTACTGCAAGGACAAAGACCCAATAGAATTAATCCCTCTCTCTCTCTCTCTCTCTCTCTCCTTGACAAGGGCTGGAGAGTTTTCTCATCTGATGTTTGTTTATGTTATGTGAATTATTGTACAACCTTTAATAGCCACTTAAAAACAACAACAAGTACAACTTTAACGCCACTTCCTCTCCTGTCATTCAAATCAAGAACCCTAAATTATCAAGGGGACTTTTCCTCTCTCTCTCTCTCTCTCTCTCTCTCTCTCTCTCTCTCTCCTCTCTCTCCCCTCTCTCTCTCTCTCTCTCTCTCTCTCTCTCTCTCTCTCTCTCTCTCTCTCTCTCTCTCTCTCTCTCTCTCTCTCTCTCTCTCTCTCTCTCTCTCTCTCTGTCGCTCAGTGACCATTTCATTCATTTCCTCTCCGTCCGCCCACATTGGAAAAATGTTGTGGTTCTGACATCTTCAGAGCTGGCCCTCAGCGGCATGCCGGGGCCGGGGCTCAGCCTGCCTGCATGAGGGGAAAATACAGAGCATGCATTTCAGGCAGCAGACGGGCACATGGAGAGCACTCTACTGCAGCAGTGCTTCTGAAACCTTTTTCATTTCAAGGACCCTCCGGTTCAGCATGCATTAAGGCCACAGAGTTTACAGACCTGTAAGGGTCCATTTGGGTTCCTCCTGTCCTCCTAACTATCAATAATTTAGCTGGGGACCCCCTGAAACACCATAAAGGACCCCTGGGGACCACGTGTGTTCTACAGCACACACACAAGTGTGCACTGCAGTTAAAACTGCACGTTTGATAAATTCTTTGCAACTGTAACACCCGCGTTTCGAACCCCGGTCTTCTAATTGTCAACCAGTAGGTGTCCTATACCAGGGTCCTGTTGCTATCCTGTGTTCTTTTTTTCCCCTTTCTTATCGCTCCTGCTTTCATTCTAGCTCTATCTTCTCTTGCCTGGCATGGCCAGACTAATATCACTGCCCAGGGCTATTTTTTTTTAAAGCTGTGGCAGATTCGTCTGGTTTCCATGCTATATCCTCTCACGGAAACTACAAAATGATGGAGCATGCACAACAAAAAAAAAACAATTTCACCAACTTCTTTACACGTGTAACCCTGTGATGTGACAATAATACTGATTCAGGGACTGCATTTCTCAGTGGAAAAGTAGGGAGAACGCCTCCACCCACTTCAGATGTGCCTGTTATAATGTATTAACACCGTACACATTGGTTAAAATGACATCATTTTATTCATACTGTATGTTCCGGCTTGCAGCTTTAACATAGCTTGTAAAAAGCCAGTCAACATGGATACTACAGTAAAAGTGAGAGTCCCTCTTGATGTAGTATTCAACCTGCGTCTGTGCCGCATTAGTAACCAGACTATTCCCTTTATGCACATTTCACAGGGACACCGAATTACTTGATTGATTGTAACACAAAACACTTGTGTTTCTCCAAATGATTCGCCCTTGGGGACAAGCTGAAAAAGCGGCACTAATTCAGCACGTCTGTGGCGAGCTGTGACGATTCGTGATGCATGAATCACAGTTAACAGCAAGGTGTTTCTAATCATCGCTATACCAGCCCAATGCTTAGCTACTAACTGTGGAACGTCTCTGTTCAGTTATCGTTGTGGATTACAGGAAGATTCATGGCGCACACACACTGCCTCAGACCTCTGTTCTCAACCATGCGGGCCGGGGGCCCCACTGGTGGGCTGCGACGGTACTGCAAGTGGGCCACCAAATAATAGGCCTGTTTGAGCATAGGTTAAATTGCGCTTTGACCTTCATGCAATACCTATTATCAACCGGTAGTGGTCCTACTGCCATAGGATATACTGTCAGTAGAAGAGCATAGACAACTACCACCGTTATGTTAGTTATATTGTATTAAAGGGATTGTTCATGACTTTTTTTCATTTTTGAATTCATGGAGATGAATGTTTTTGTCACATTCCTAAGCCAATAATTTGATAGGAGACTCAAAGTGTCAACTTTAAGTCTCCTACCGGAGACATTAGCATCTTTCTGCCGGTCATCAAATTATTGGCTTAGGGATGTGTCAAAAATAAAAAAATCTCCATGAATTCAAGGCTTCATGGGGTGTGTAATTGATAGAAAATAAGAAATGTTTTGTGTGAACTATCCCTTTAGCATACTATACTGATGGGTCAAAATAGCATTTGATTAAAAAAAAGTTGGATTGCAGCTTTAACAGTTTACAAAGGTAACCAATTGAGCCTGCAGGGATCGATTTGTAAACTCTCTGACTTACAAATGGATAAATGGATATTTACTGTGTACTGTTTTAGTCACTTGCAATGTTCTTTGGTCATCTGGAAACGAAAGCTCGGTCTACAGACACACTCCTGGCAAGTTGACGTAACTTTTAAAACACGTGTACGGCCTGTCTCCTCCCCCCTTTCTTATTAGCTCTGGAAAAGAACGTCCCATAAAGGGATAAATTATTATAATGTGGTGTTTTTTCTCAGTGTTTCCGAGGCATTATGCCGATTCTCCTGAGAGACACAGAAGAATGAAAAGCGGTCCGTGTCACGGTGCTAAGCATCTCCAACGAACCCGTGACTCAGTGCGTGCGTGCTCCTCAGATGTGGAGGGATGCAGCTGGGTTGGCGTGCGCGCTGCCGTAAGACACGACACATGTTCACAAATGAGCAGTGGGTGGAAAGTAACTAAGTACATTTACTCAAGGACCGTATACCCAAGCACGTATCGTCGTTGTCGGGCAGAAACTCTCTTATTTCCATATTCTATTTTTTTGTGTTTTTTTCGTAATTTAGCGCCCTACGTGATCGCACTACGGTGTCACACAAAACATCAAAAGTAGCAGATCTACAAGCTCGAAACGTGGCGCAAAGCGACGCGTTTTGAGCTTGTGGATCTGCTATTTTTGCTGTTTTTGAATTTGAATCGTGAAAAGTAACAGTTTTGGACATCCTGTATGAGGGTTACCACCCGACATTGATGATATTTTAGGTACTTTTACTTTACTTCAGTGTTTCCATTTTGCCATACTTCATGCTAATTACTCCGTCTTACTCAACTACAATTGTTTGAAAACTTGAGTTACAAGTCACTTGGTAGATGTATTTATTACAAAACTTACATTAATCAATAAAGCGCTATTTCATACTTTGTCTATTCGAAAATAGCCGATATACTAAGCTCACAACAGGGCGTTTTGAGCTGGAGCCTGGTACTGTAGATCTGCTATTGTTGAAAAAGTGTGACAATGCCGCCAATACTTTTGTACTTTTACTCAAGTAACAGTTTTGAATACAGTACTTGTAACATAATATTTTCATTCATGGTGTGGTAATGATACTTCCTTACTTAAGTAAAAGACCTGAGTACTGTACTTCCTCCACCACTGTTGGCGTGCGCGGCGCCGTAAGAAAGGACACATGTTCGCAAATGAGGGGAACAAAGTCTGTTTTGTGTCAGTTTAGCATCGTTAGCTCACCAGCGTTGGTGCTTACTCCACTCTGACTGACTAACAAGGTACAGAGCAGCAGGGAGGGGATTTCAAACACATGTCAATTAATGCCTTACTTGATCATACTACAGCGTCACACAAAAGCGCCAATAGTAGCAGATCCCCAAGCTCGAAACGCGTTTCCACCTGACATAGACGATATATTGCTGTACAGCTGCAAGATTATGGCTTAAACAATCACAGTTCTTTTGGCTTGATATATGAGATAGTTTCAGTTTTTCTGCATTCTGTTTTGTGTTTTCTGCACACTGTTCTGCTGTATCTGCTTTCTGACTTTTGAAATGATAAATTGTCTTTGGAAAATCTTCTCAACTCATCTAATGTTATCTCATCGTGTCAACCAATCTATCAACTTTTATTGTCTTGACACAAATACAGGGTAAACATTTGGGGAAATTGTCATTTTGTGCAGATCTGTGCAGCTATAGGCATTCACTGTTGCAGGTTAAAAGAAGTGAGAATAAAAGAGAAGAGCATAAAAAAGCACGTTAGAATCAGTTAAAATCTGTCATGTAGATTAAAATAAGTCCTATATCCAAATGTAAAAGAGCATTCAGCCTAATGCACAGGTCGATAAAAGGCACAGGCGACAGGCTTAGGGTTTGTTCAACAGTGACACTGACAGTTACTAGGTAAGGTCAAGCGAGCACAGCTGCAGCCGTACATCTGCGCCGCCATGACACTCAGAGCAGTCAGAGAGCAATTCTTCTGATCTCATCTTAACTAATCTTAAAAACATCTCATCTCATCTTAACCTACTTTTGTGCTGTGCTTTTTATCCGTCTACACCAAATCTCTTTGCCAAAAATGAGCCGATCTACAAGCTCACAGCAGGGAAATTCTCTGGCGAATATTCCCCCCAGAATAGGGTTTACTGGGGTTGGGAGGTAGTTAACTCAAGTATTGTACTTAAGTACAATTTTCAGCTACTTTTACTTCTACTCCAATACATCTCAGAGGCAAATATTGTACTTTTACTCTTAAACTTTAGTTACTAGTTACTTTGTAAACACCGAGATTATTATTACAAAAATACATTACCCACTTCAGCCCGATATTTGAAAATAGCCGATCTACAATATCACAATGCGTCGCGATGCGATGCATTGTGAGCTTGTAGATCTGCTATTTTCAAGAGATTTGTATACATTTGAAAACTTGTGAAATGGGATATTCTGCATAATGAGTACTTTCTACTTTTGGTACTTTAAGTACATTTTGATGGCAATACTTTTGTACTTTTAAACTCAAGTAAATTTTTTATTCCAGACTTTTACTTGCAACGGACTATTTCTACATTGCGGTATCGATACTTTTACTTAAGTAAGAAATGTGAATACTTTTTCCACCGCTGATTGTAACTCATCTTATCTCAGATTTCATCATGCACTGTGTTTCGCAGCATGTCCGGTATCGAGGAACACATGTGTGACAGAACATCTTGTAGATGTGGACGGCGTTGGTGTTTGGTAGGGAGGAAAGTATGCTATGGTTCAGTGTGAGTGGAGGTCCATAAAGCAGACCGTAATGAGGGCGATACCGCGCTGCGTGAAGCTCATAAACGCACGCCGAAGAGATTTATTACAGACACCGGGAGATGAGCTCACGTCGCGGTGGTGGTGACGGCGTAGGACTGAGGTTCGCGTAGATGGAGGTCGGGCCGGTTCGCGATCAGAAAATAGCCGGTTTGAACCCCGTGCTGACTTGGAAAATCTTGGCAGTAAAAGGGAATTGGAAACATTGCATCATCGCTCAGAAACACAAACAGACGTTGAGCCGAGGCTGTCTTTGAACAAGGTATATTTAAAGCTGCAATCCGTGAGTTCTATGTCCTAATCGAGATTCAAACTCATGACCAAATCCAAGAGGCAACCCATGCTTGGTGAGGGGAGATGTTGCTTGTGAGCTTAAAGGGATAGTTCACCCCAAAATGACATTATTTCTATCGATTAGTTACCCCATGGAGACTTGAATGAATGGATATTTTTTTGTTTTTGTTGCATTCCCAAGCCAATAAATGGATGGCCGTTCTGGTACAAGGAGTCTCCTTTGTGTTTCCTACCGGAATGTGACAAAAACAAAAAGATATCCATGAATTCAAGTCTCCATGGGGTGACTAATCGATAGAAAAAAAGTTATTTTTGGGGTGAACTATCCCTTTAAGCTAGTGCTCAATGGGAGAGCAGGGAGACCACCTCCAACCACTGCAAAGTGTACTAGTTATATTGCATTAACATAGTTCAGATTGAATAGTTGAGTTGAAATAATATTTTATTCATTAAATCAATTCCATGCTGCATCTTTAATTCCCAGTTACTGCCAAGGAGCTGCTCAGTACCTAACTAGTAGAATTGCGGTCACACGAGACTGCATGAAAGTGACCCCTGAAATAAAATCGCATTCACACACAAGTCGACCTCCTCCTCCGGAGGAATTCAAGTTTATAAAAAGAACGATGCCGTTTAGTGCTGTACAAGTGGATCAAATAAAATACTGTGGAAACTTTATGTGAGCCATAGTCTTCCCTCCACCCACCCAGCGTTCAAAGAGACCCACACCACCACTCTCTCCTTCCGAAAGCCACTCTCTGAATTAATTCCGCCTCGAATCCCATTGTAACTTCACAGAGCCCTCCATACTGTGAAGTCAGACAGCTGTGTTGTGGTGTGTGTGGTATAAAAAAAAGAGCTCAATTGCACATACTATACCAATTAGATCGACTATAGCTGCCACCCGCCTCTCTGTCCCACTGCTGAAATAAATGTCTGCTAAATTCAGCCGTGATAATTAGCTAATTGAAAGCTTTGTCAATGAGGCGTGCGTTAAGTGATTACATACGCTATGTACGCTATACGGTGTCATGTGTTGTTCTCTCTTGTTAACATATATGCCCATGTAAGTTAAAGTCACACAGCGGAACACATGAAAATGCAGCTAAACTGGAAGGAGCAACAGTGACTTGTACATCCCTCAAATTCACCATTTCATATTTCATATTGACAAATGTATCAGCCAATTGTGTTATCCTCGTAGCCCAAGTGTATTGTACTTCCGTGCTGTTAACGTGTTTGACTGATAAAGTATTCAATCAATCAAAAAGTAGCCCTGCCTGAAGCCCATATGCCCAATATATTCCCTGGCCAAGCAGGGATTCTCTCTTGAACAAGCGGTTGAAAAAACATGGACTTCCACAACGGTGTCTTGGGTTCAAATCCCGCGTTTTGCAGTTGTTATTAGCTCTCTCCATCGGGAGAGGACATAAAACATAATGGATTGCAGGTTTAAAATATGAATTTAAGACCTTTTGAAAAGTACACCTGAGTTTTTTGTCAGAAGGCAGCATTGAATATAGTGTGTTTTATCTGGATAAGGGTAATAACGTCTATTATACTCTTCTGGACAAGTACCGCACTGATTTTTATTAGTGGTAGTACTGTGCTGCTACTGTAAATACACTGCCACAATGACTGCCACTGTAAACCATGCGGTTCTACGTCATATACCCAGAAGTCCTATCAATGCACCCCATTGACGTTGTGTTTAACAAGCCCGTTTCGGGACCCTGGTCTCTGCCTGCTGGCCTGGGATCAGTTCCTGCCACAGCACTAACCTACCTCCCACAGTACTGTAGGTGTACGTTTCTCAACATCGGGTAAGGGGACCGCCTGGGTTGTACAAATGGCCTGAGTGTACAAATGGAACCAAATGGACCCTTACGGGTCCATTTGGTTCCATTTGTACACTCTCAGAGTTAAATTGACACTGAGGAATGGATTGTACAGTGTAGAATGGGTGCCCAGAGATGAAAAAGTATCAAATGGGGTCTGTGGTCTAATTCATAACAAACTGGGGGTCCTTGAAATGAGCCCATTCAGACCTGTTCGTTGTTATACCTTTCAAGCCGGGAACACCTCTGTGTCTAGTTGTTGCTATATACAGTATAAAGCCATGTTAATTTTGTTACGTTTTTTGAATAAAAATATTTTTCAGGAAACTTAGGTCAGGATTTAGAAGGCGTTTTGTAGAATTGGCCTCAGGTCTTAATGGTTTGAAAGGGTTGAGAATCACAGTTGTAGCCTACAATCTTGTCTCCCTCCCAGGGCTCCCACTGTCACCATCATGAAAGGGACAGAGGCGAGTCACTACCCACTGAATCACATCCTGTGTTCTCCCATTAGCACCACAGTCACAATTCAGACACTTCACTTCATTCCCTCTATACCAGCGGTTCTCAAACGGTGTGCAGAAGCACACTTGTGTGTCGTGATACAAGTCCAGGTGCGATTGATTGATTGATTGATTGATTGATTGATTGATTGATTGAATACTTTATTAACAGTTTGCAAAGACAAGCGCAGGGAAGTACAGTTCAATAGGTCAATAGGACATTTAACGACAGACTTTGGGATTTTTCGATAACTACATATCAATATTGCTCAAACAGTTATGACTTGTCATTTTGTATTTACTATATCAGTACGTTGTGTGCACTCATTTCTGAATAAAGAGGTACATTCTATACCCCAAAACAAATATTTTCAACCACAAATAGTGAAAATAGACAATCTACAAGCTCACAAATGTTGCATTGTGATACCTTGTGCACTTGTCGATCTGCTATTTTCGCTGTGAATTTGCCTTGAGGTTTTGAGTTGCCCATTGGTGTGCCTTGGACAAAAAAAAGCTTGAAACCCACTTTAGACACTTCATCAATCCCTCTATGGAGAGGCTGACATTACTATTTACCACACACTGCACACAGTAGTAAACACATAATACAATAAACACATACAGTAATAGTACAAAGATCGACAGAATACTGAGCACACCACATGCAGGTAAACAAGAGACATAACTATCCAGCTCAGCAAGAAATAATACTGTGTGTGTCACACACACACACACACACACACACACACACACACACACACACACACACACACACACACACACACACACACACACACACACACACACACACACACACACACACACACACACACACACACGCAGAAGACTGAACAACCAGCTTTTATCAAACCATAACATCGGGGCCTCTGTCAGCTCAGCGACCCCAGGGACTGCTTTTAACATTCTAGCCCTTGTTCAACACGCCCCGGCTCCACACACCCACTCCTTTGGGTAGACCTGGTATTTGCTGAATCAGGACATGCAAGCCGCATCCTGCTGTTTTACATGAAACTGGAAGACTAAAAGGGGTTTGGTGTCTGGGGGGGGTTTCCATACAGTGAACAGCAACACCTCAATAAACAAGCCATACAAAGGATAGGGAACACAGAGGGAAGGGAAGGGGACACAGGTGATGAGATACATGTCTCGACCTTGTGTCTGAAATGTGTCTATTCAAACCCATTCATTTCTCACAGCGGTTCATATGATATCCTGAGAAAAGTACAAATGATTCATGTAAGAACCTATGAAATGTGACGGCACTTGTCTTTACAATTAACCACTTAAAGCCCAGTATTGTGGGGAAAGCTTTCGCAGAAAATAGCAGATCGATAAACTCGGCTATTTTCAGCGAAAGCTTTCCCCACAATAACAGAAAAGACACTGGTATAGAGACCTGAGGGTCTCCGGTCAACCATTAGATAGGGTTTAAGTGGTTAAATGACAAATTTTTGTTACGTTTTTTATGTCCAATGGTGGTTGTCCAATTGTGGGTATTGTGGGAAGCCAGCAGTGGAGGATGATCTACGTAGCTGCACTAGTAAATTGATTCCCACATGGGCAGGGTGCCTGTTCAGTGGGGTGCAGAACTGGGAGGGATGGACTGTGCATCCCTGCGTGTGTTGTATTGTGCTCTAACGGTGAAACTCCTCACTGTTCGGGTGAAAATAAGCAGCTGGCAACTCCATGTGTATAGCCTGCCTGAGGTTGTCTAAACCCTCCCCAAGCCCAAAGGAATGGATTTGGCAGTGACAGGGAATCAGTCTGTATGTCTTCGTGGTGTTCATACAGAGAACCACCTGCCTGCATACAGCCTCCTCTTGGAGGAGCTGTTCTGGCGCCTGTCCCACTTTATCAGAGAGCTGTGCAATGCCACGCGCAATGTCCTCCAGGTCTGTCTCCAAAAACTGTGGGTTGCGGCTCTTAACCTCCTAGGAGTGATGGTAAAAGCAAGCTCATCCTCCCACCCGACTATGCTTCTCCCCAGTGTGAAGTCAAGGGGCGATGAGAAACGAGAAGGGCTCTAGTGTATCCCCTTGCCTTGTGGAACTCCTGCTGTGATCGTAAACCGATTAGTTTCACCGTCCAGTGCAGTGTTGTCACCTTGATAGCAGATTGGGTGGTATTCCGTACGCCTTCAAGAATCTTATCATCTTCCCCCCAATGGCAAGATTTGAACCATCCTGTTGTACATCTTTGCAACAGTGACAATGACAGACTGAGCTTGTAGATCGGCTATTTCTTCTACTTTTGTGTGATACGAAGAAGGGCATTAATTTACAAAAAAAATAGAGATACAAGGTTTTTGCCTGATGATATCACAGTTCTTGAATATTTCTGGAGGCATGTAGTCTGGCCCAGAACTTTATCCTTGCTTGAGGGAAGCGCTGACCTTGGCATACTCTATATGGCAGTACAAACCCAGAAGATTAAGAACACGCTGTACTGAGTTCATGAAATGATCACTTAAAGAGTGTTTTTTATTTGTTTATTGGTGCTTTGCGTACAATTTAAAAGAACCATGTTGAATCAGTAAACAGCATTTTCCACATTTGATGGTTGGCAGTGAAAAGCATGGAGGTCAAGGGATGAGTGATGCGAGAGTGGAAAGTTTAAGTATTGAAGAAAGAGCAGGGTAGAACAGAGAGAGAGAGAGAGAGAGAGAGAGAGAGAGAGAGAGAGAAAGAGAGAGAGAGAGAGAGAGAGAGAGAGAGGTAGAGAGAGAATTAGGCAGAGAGAGGTAAAAAGAAAGGGGGGGAAATTCCCTTGCAAATGATAATTTATGGGTCTTGATTTGAATAACAGGGGAGGAAACGGCTTTAAAGTTGTTGTTTTAAGTGGCTATAAAAGTTTTAACATATAATCCACATTAAGCGAACAAAGCAAAATGAGCAAAGCTTTGCAGGAAAATGGCCAAATCTGGTCACGGAGGGGTTAATTTGATGGAGCAGGTCATTAAAGTCTTAAAACAGGGGAACCAACTTTGCCCTCGCAGTGATAAATCAGGGCTCTTGTTTAGAAATGACTGGACAATGAGAGAAGGAGCCCAGGCCTGCCTCTACTGAGGCCAGTGGATGGCAGGCAGAGTTCTTTGGGCTTAAAGAGGACATAGTAACACATTCTTCTACCATGTATGTTAGAAGAATGTATGTAAGCAGTGGTTCTCAACGACAGTGGCCCAAATGGACCGGTATGGGTCTGTACCTCCGACGGTGTACAATGGGTCATCCGTACCCTAGGGCGGCTGCACCAACGCTCCTGATTTTGTGTATAGAGGGGCGGGTGTATAGAGCCGCAGAGAGATTGCGGCTGCATCCCATTGGTTCACCGATCTGTCCGTCAACCCCCGCCCCGTTAACACAACATTACGAGCGACGCCCACTGCACTATGGTTGGTTGGGGAATTGAAACACTTCCTATACCGGGTACACCGACGCGTTCCTCCAGGCTTTTATTTTTTAGCAAAACTAAGCAATAAAAGCATCGAGGCTATCCGTACCCCAATCTACACTGTTAAATCCATACAGTGTTCATTTAACTCTGACTGAGAGTGTACAAATGGAACCGAATGGACCCGTGAGGGTCCATTCGGTTCCATTTGTACACTCTCAGAGTTACAGACCTGTAAGGGCCCATTTGGACCCCTGGTGGTCCCCGGACCCGACCTTGAGAACCACTGGATTAAAGGTTTACAGCCATTTCAAGGCCGAAGCCATCAGTGCTCAACTATCTATCTATAAAAGCACAGAATCTGTGTCTGTCTGTCTCACACCGTCTAACCAATCAACTTAAAACCTAGCCTAGTCTATATTGCAGAGGATTGTTGTGCTGAGTGGGAATGCAGTTCGAATCTGCGGTCGTCTAAAACCGGAAATCCAAAAATCTGTCTCCTCGTCTGTCTGTGTCCCTTTCATGCCCATGGCGATCCATACACAATGATTATAACACGTCATAATGCTGACATCATAGACTCCTAGTGCTATGATAATGGCCACTGCACTTAAGTACTCAGATAACGGGTACAACAGGTATTGCATAACTGGAGGGGCACGTGCTCCCAACGGCAACGGGGGCATGGTTCCCGACGGGCGTCAGCCTATTATAGGCCTCACATCCTTTTCTTTCCACACCACAGCACAGCCAGATGACAGATGAGGTGAAACCTGTCCTGGAGTCACGGACAGGAACAGAGCAGTTAGGAGACGACCGACGAGCGAAGGACTCAGGGTTTTATCTGAGACACCTACGTCATTAAAGACAGGGGGGAAAACAGCGATAAACTTTCTCTTCCTATCTCTCTTTCTTTTGCCCCCCCCCCCCCCCCCCCTCCCCCCTTCTCTCTCTTTTTAATAACATTAACTCTGTCCAACTGGGCATCAGTACAATTTCATTTTTTCCAGCTCTAGAAGATGCTACTTTGAAACCAGTGGAACTCAAATCAATCACCAGCTGTGAAATCACGCTGCTGTTGTTGATACAGGCAACCGTGCAGCACGTGTGTGTGTGTGTGTGTGTGTGTGTGTGTGTGTGTGTGTGTGTGTGTGTGTGTGTGTGTGTATGTGTGTGTGTGTGTGTGTGTGTGTGTGTGTGTGTGTGTGTGTGTGTGTGCGTGTGTGTGTGTGTGTGTGTGTGTGTGCGTGCGCGCGCGTGCG